>NC_084798.1:202299480-203549480 GCF_963169125.1 Humulus lupulus
TGTCAATACTTGTTCACTTCGAGTTTACAACTTACGAGCCTACGTTTCGAGACTATTTATTTATTCTCAAAATTTAGATGTAACAAAATATAAGTATTATAATAATATATAATCTTAATTTTTATAAAATTTTGGTAGAATAAATATTTATTAATTATATCAATATAAATTTAAATATTATTATAATAATATTTAATACAAAACTAAAAAATTTAATAATTATATTAATATAAATTCAACTGTGATAAATTATTATTGTTATTATATATAATACATAATTTTAATTTATTACTTATATTTAAAAAAGAAAACATGTTTTTCTTATTACTTAATCTAACTTATATAAATATAGGGTAAGACTTCGGTGCAACCATTTTTTATTTTCTATACCTCGATAATTTTTTTCCAATTTTTTTATATGACGATGTACATTGTAATCATTTAAAATATCCTACAAATTTTCAAGAAATTCTGAATAATTTACAATGCCGAAAACGAGGTTCAAACAGTTGAATTTTACACTCATATACAAAAAAAATAAGAACGCGTGCAACAAGCTGTGTGAACCTTGTTTTCGGCACTGTAAATTATTTAGAATTTCTAAAAAATTTGCAGGATGTCTTAAATGACTACAATGTACATCGTCATATAAAAAAAATTGGTAAAAAAATTATCTAGGTGTAGAAAATAACCCAAAAAAAAAAAAAATGGCAGCGCCGTAGGCGACCCTATATATATTCATGTTAAATAACAACAAATATAATAAATACATTACAGTGTCGTGTGTGTACAAATAGTTTGACTATGTAATTACTTAAGAAATTAGAATAACATTTATCTTTTATCAAGAATAAGCAAGTCTCTTCTCCAATTATTGATGTGTGATTTGAATAATATCATAAATATTTTGTACATTAAATATAGTAGTTTGTGATCTAAAAAGTTATCATATTATTTTTTTTTAAAATCATAAACAATATTTTAGTTCATTTTTCTTTTAATTGTCATTCTTTTATATATAATATTTTTTATTTATTTAAAATTTATATGATAATCATAAAAACTTAATAAAACTAAGCATATGTGCATTGTACGTTGTTTGCACCTAGTATATATAGAAACATTAACAAAACAAATAATGTATATACAAAACAATGACATAATATTTTGAAACAATTATTATAGCTAATTTTTTTTATAAAAAAGAAAAGAAATAAGTGATAAGTATTAAATTTGTTTATTTTTAATTCATTATTCTTCTATGATTATGCACTTGATTATTTATTTATATATGTTTAATTAATTTATTTTGTGTTTTTAGGATTTTCAAGACATTTTGATGAAAACAAATGAATTTGGGATGTTTTACAAGCAATGGTTAAGCTCAGGATTACAAGTCTGAAACTTTACACTTGATTTTGATATCTTTTCAATACTCTTTTAGAAATATACCTATAAATACAAGTTTTAGATCTTTTTCTTAGCTTTCCATAGCTTTTTGAATCGTCCAATTCCGAGTTATACCGATGAAGTTATGCTTAAAATAATTTAGTCATTGCAGTAGAAAAAATTGAAAAACGGGAAAAATTGCTACGGCCATGGCCTGGTGGACAGAATGTAGTGGCCGCAGCCAACAATGTCCCAGGCCGCAGCCGGAGCTCAATTTTCTGGAAAATACATTTTCTAGTGCCCGAGGCTGCCAAGAAACACTGGTCGCGACCGGCGATCGATTTTTCCTTAAATTTCAATTTTTAAATGTAATTTTTGGTGGGTGATGAAAGGAAATAGGGTTAACTTTGAATAGAACTTTGGATTGCGAATTTTAGAGGCTAGAGCAACAGAGGAGGAGAAAAGACATCATCATCTACATTCTTCAATATAGTTTTTCTTTCTTCTCAAAACTCTTTTATTTTCATTGAATATTTATGTTTATGAATATGAATATGATTATGGAGTAGTTTTCTTTATAGTTGAGGGTTATTTCAAAACCCTAGACATGACATCTTGAATGCATTGATGAATTTTATTTCTTATAATCCCTTATATTAAATTGCTTCTATTTTTCTATTTGAATGTTATGAATCTTGTAAAATCTTGTTTAGATGGCCACTAATTAGAGTTTTGCATTGTTCTACTATCATCTTAGGATTTCTATTCATATAATAGTTTAGGATTCTAAGTAGAGTGATAAATTGTAATTATGAGTATTGTGACGAGTATTTTGATTGTGATGAAAAATAGAACCTAGGTTAAATGAATTGCATGCTTAATGAATTTGTTGCCTATATTAACTTGTTTCCATTGAATGTAATGATTTTCCTGGGTTAAATAGATCGCATGCTTAATGGGTTTATTACTTGGTAAAAATGACTAATTAAGATCGATTAGCTTTAATTAATTATATTAGGGAAACTGGGATAATTGACTGCTTAAGTGTTATCTACGTGGTTAATAGTTTAATTGGGAATATGGAATATTATTCGTCATTGTTGATAGATTGATTGTCGAAGGTGGAGAATAATTCTTAACTGTTTCTTTAAAATCGTATTATCTATTGTTCTTTGTTTATTACTTTATTTTGTGTTATTAAATCTTGAAACAAAATCCCATATTTAATTCTTGTTTTTATTTTGAATGATAAATTGAATAATAGTTCTCGTGGGTTCGACCCTTACTACCACTTTACTAATAATTTAGTGAGTAATAAGGAATAAATATATTTAAATTTGATACGACATACGACACCCATCAAATTTTTGGCGCCGTTGCTGGGGACTATTTTATTTAATTTGTTATTCTTTTTTTTTCTTTTTACTAACTTAGTCTATTAGTTGCGGTTGATGTTTTTAGGGCTTGCATTGAACTTGGTTTGAGACATGGCAATGTACTATCAACACTATTATGATCCTCAAATGAATAGATATGACTCCTATTCTAGCAATTACAATTCACAATAGGAGGAATATTCTATCTATGGTGGAAATCAATATGTTGAGCCAAATTACTACTCTTAATCAGAATACAATGAGTTCACGCCACAATATTCAGATCCATCAATTGGAGAACTCATCAATGCACTGAATGCCAGCAATCTCCAACTTCAACAGATGTCAGAGCAGGCTTATGGGTATTTTCCTCAACAACCTCCTACAATAATGTCACAAGATCAGGAACCATCAATTTCAGATATGTTAAAAACATTGGTGGCTTCAATTATACAGACCCAAGTTATTCTACAGAGTACAGAAGCATCTCTCAAGAATTTGGAGAGTACTATGGGACCAATTGCTACATCATTGAATAATCTTGAGGTTGAGAATATTGGAGAATTACCCGCAAAATTAGAGAGTAATCTAATAGAGAATGATAGTGCCCTAACTCTCCAAAGTGGTACACAATTTGACATGTCACCTCATCCAGACATAACATTTGATCTAATTCCAAACATAAGAGTATCAGTTTTCCTTCTGATAGGATCCGAGCTGATACTTTTGAGAGGGAAAAATGTTACACCCAAATTTCGAGAATAAAAATTTTGATCTCGAAAGTCATGCTTGTGAAATGTAAGCTCGGAATAAGCATATTCATCATATAGTTGACTGTAATGAGAAAGTCAAGGACGGTCTCGCTGAGTATTAAAACGGTGACATCGAAATTGGTGAGCTCAGAGTTACACAATCTTGAAGCGGTTCCGAGGCTATAACTCGAGCTCAAAGTTACAATGAAAGGAGAGTTAGCACTTGTATAGATCTACTGGTTCAATTTCTGCCATCAGACAAGACAACTCGAGCTCAGGCATTATGAGCTCGGGGAGGGATGATCTCGATAAAGTCTCTTGCTAAGACCGAGGTGAACCAAGTTGACGAGCTCGTGGTGGATGACCAATCTCGGAGGCATTCATTCGAGGTCAATAAACACATGTGAACGTAGTTACTGTTTGAATATCCCTATATATAAGGGATTGGTTGTAATCCGTTAATAAATCCCGAATATTGTGGGATTTATGCGTGTATTGTGTAATTATATGCATTTAAGTATATTTAATTTGCGATTTGGATAATAACTCACCCGTTCCGTAAACTACTCTATAAATAGCGTGGAATAATTCATTTGTGGGGACTGAGAAATTTGTATGGGGAAGACTGTGTAAAATTTCTTCCATAAAAGCTTTGAGAGAATTCCAAAAATTGAATAACACTGACTCGTGGACTAGGCAGATTTTAACTGCTGAACCACGTAAAAATCGTCTCTTATTGTTTGTGTCCTTTGGTATTTTGTTTAATTGCTCCTCATTTCTAAGTTGACGAAAAACGGCGTCAACAAGTACAATTCATGATAATGAGATGCCCCGTGGGAATGCCAAGTGTGAGTATAGCACAAGGCAGAGCAAATTACATTTCATGTCTGATCAACATGGACGTGAGTTGATTATCGTATGTGAGTACAATGTGCGATATAAGACGGTGATGTATGTGTGTAAGTGTAGCACGCATTGTACTTTTACTGTGGTATTGTGTTTATATCGCATGTGGTTAATTGTGAAGTTTTTATTTATGCTTATGTTATCTGGTTGAGGGGTTATGTCCTACATAGCTCTTCTTACTGGGCGTTAGCTCACAGGTACTTTGTGTGCAGGTAAAGACAAGGCAAAGCAATGAGTGGTGCGGGCTCGAGTCATGGATCTTACATGTTAGCGGTGGGCGGTGTTTAGAGTTTTAAAATGTTTTCGGATTGGAATGTTTTAGTTTTTGTCTTGAAATGGTTTATTAATGTCGTTATTGTTTATAGTTAAGTGTCAAACATTTTATTTTAAATAATGAGATTTCATGGCTAGTTTTATTTCAATAAATAAGTTTTTCTGTCATAAATGTTTATCGCTTTAAAATGGACTTTTATAAGCAATGTCTCGCAAAATCACGGCGTTACATAAACAATTATTAGTTCTAAGTAGTAGATTGAAGTTTCAATCATGTCACAACGATATAGATGTATTTTTCTCTTCATGTTGTTATGTTTCCAAGGTCCATAATAGATTTCTCTTTCTCCCATATATCATATACATCCATGATACATTTTAGGGTTGCTGTCTAGTTGATTATGATGCATTAGTGTACTTTTATAGTGTGTTTACTTATGAGATTAAGTAATGGGAATGGAGAATGTGTTTTTATTACCCTTGTTTACTTCCCTAGATTTTGTTGGGAAAGTGAATGAAATATGTGGGACCCACACCAATTTGGGAATGACAATCCTATGAAATTGGGGGATTGTCATTCTCATTCTTCCTCAAATAATAAAAATATCATTTTTTCCCTTATTTAATTAAAAAAATTAAAATAGAATAAATTTTTGACAAATAATATATATACATATTATTTTTTAACATATTTATAGTATATATTTTAAGATAATATATCATTTTTTAATTAAAAAAACATACATATTCTATTAAATTAATAATTTAAATATTTTTTAGTTTTTATTTGATTCAATAAAAAAGAATATAAATACATTAATTAAATATTTTTCAATTTTAATTCGTGTTTTATTTAAAATTACTAATTTATTTTATTTTTAATATATTCTTATTACATTTTATATTTATAAATTAATAAAAAAAAACAAATTAATCTCATAAGTTAAAAAAATATTCAATTATGATAATTATATATAAAAAAAATTAGCTTATAAAATTTCTACTTTAATCAAGGGCATTTTTGTAACTTATGAATAATTTATTCTGATTCCAAAGCAAAGTAAACACATTAATGAGAATACTGGTGATTCTGATTCCTACATATTAAATAAACAACATATTCTGATTCTGATTCAATAATCTGATTACTAGTGATTTCGATTGTACATCACTTCGATTACGTGCAAGTAAACACACCGTTAGTGTATTTATGGTATATTTTTTATTGTGTATATTTTAAGTTGTTATCTAGTTGATTTATAATTAATTGAGTTATTATTTATATTTGTTGGGCATATTTTAAGTTTATTTTAGGTATAGCTTTGATATATATATTTAAAAATCTTTGTGTTTGTTAATTTTTTTCATGTTGATTTTCAGTTATTTTGAGACATATTTTTAGTTTATTTTTTACACTTTTAAGATGCAGTGATATTTATTTTGAGATTGTTGTTTTGTTATTTTTTAGTTGATTTTGAGTTTATGTTTTGTTTTTCTTAGGTATATTTTGGGTTGATGTCTTGTTGATTTCTAATTGAATATATCTTTTTTGTTTATTTTCAATAGATGTTGGGTAGATGTCTAGTTGATTTCTAATTGAGTTTATTTTTATTTATTTATGCTAGGTATATTTTTAGTTTATCTTGGGTATATAAATAATCTTTGTGTTTTTTATAATTTTTTTTCAAGTTGATTTTCAATTTATTTTGGGTGTAAATTTAGTTGTTTTGGGGTATATTTTAGTTTGTTTTGGGTTGAAATCTAGTTGAGAGTATTTTTAGTTTATTTTTGGTATACCTTGGGTTTATATATATATATATATTTAAAAATAATATTCGTGTATAATGGTAATATCTTTCAAGTTGTTTTTTTAGTTTATTTTGGGTATATGTTTAGTTATTTTGAGATATATTTTGAATTTGTTTTCGACACATTTTAAAATGCAGGGATAAGTTTTTTGAAGTTGTTTTTTTGTTGGTTTTTAGTTTGTTTTAAGTTGATGCAATTGTTTGATGTCTAATTGATTTATAATTGCTTTTTCAACATTATATTACTGTGGGGATGCTCTCTAATTGATTTTAAGTTGCTTTTGAAACATTGTTTGTTGGGGGTTGATGTATGATTGAGATAGCAGTTTTGTAATTGTTAGGTTGATTTTAGCACTGCTTTACAGTGTGTTTTATGTTAGGTTTTAGTTGATAATGTTGCTTTTGTGTGGTATTATTCTTTGGTTTTATGTTTATTTGCAAATGAGCATTTAGTTACAGGAATGGACTAGATTGAGGAGAAAAATGCATATCTGAGTATCAAAATGCCAAGTTCGACGCAAATGCAATATTATAACTTTCTGGGGATGTATGGGCTACTCAAATTTCATTTCTGGAGCGAAAGAAGTCAATTTAATGAGAAAAGTGAATTTGAGCCACGACTCCTATTAATAGATTCGCAATCCAATTGAAGTCAGGAAGCCCAGAATTTTGGAGTCCCATGAGCCACAGCCCTGGTATGTGCTTCGTGATGTTGTAGAAGTTCAATCCATTTTGAGCAGCGACGCTATAGAAGTTCAACCCATTTTGAGCCGCGACACTTGAATATTGATTCGCTGTGCTGTTGAAGTCAGAGACTAAGAAATTTAGGACATATCGCAGGAGTGCCATGATGCTTGTTTTTGAGTCTCAGCGCTTGTTTCTGAGCTGCGACGCTTGAGTCCGTACGGGAATCATAAGTTGGCATTCAAATAGGGGTAAAACGGTCTTTTCATCATAAATCGCTAGGGCTTCTATTTAAACACCATTTAGTGTGATTTTAGAAGAGGGAGACGGTGCAAAACTCAGAAAAGTGAATGGAGATTGGAGGAGACGACAATTGGAGATCCTATAGAGTTTTTCTTCCTCATTCTTTTACTTTTTGAACTTTAATGCTTTCAAATAGTTTAATGGGTATTATTATTGCTTCAGTTATGAACTAATCTCACTTTCTAGGGTTTGTAATGGAGTCTTTTGAAACTCTTTAATGATTAATTGCAATTTCTATGAATTATTCCTCTATATTGTGATTTATTCAATTTGTGCTTAATGCTTGTGAGTGCTTGATTACCATTTACATGGTTGAGTAATGGTATGTGCACACACAAACACTACACACACTTATGTGGCAAATCACTTCAACCAATCATATTTAATTAAGATGAGTCCCACTATGTAAAAATGATTTGCCACATAAGTGTGTCTAGTGTTTGTGTGTAATTTGTGTGTGCACATATTACGCTTACATGGTTTATGATTTTAATTCAAAATCTGAGAAGTGAGAGTTAAATATGATATAGTTCAATAAACATGAATTTCGATATTGGACGAAAGTACCTGTATGGTTTGTGCAACTTTAGGATTGTTTTGCTTAATGCCTATTTTGTGTTTAATTTATCGTAGAGATGTAGAAAATTTGCATATAATTGAGATCTATATGTCCTAGTAAGAATATAGATTACCCTTGTTGATCCGCTATCATAATAGGAAGAGGAATAGTAGATGTAACGTCCCAAATTACCTAATAAGGCTTAGGGCCTTGATTAGGGGGGCGGGATGGCAAACTATGAAAAATTATGTGTTTATGTGATATATATGGTTGTTATTATATGATTATGTGAGTTATATTATAATATGACTTGATATGCATGTTTAGGTGTATTAAATATGCATGTGGACCCGTTTCTTATCAGAAGGGCAATTTTCGTAATTTGGACTGTTATGGGTATATTTGACATATATGTGATATATGTGTGAGAATACATTATTATGTGGGTTTATTTGGATTACTCAGCACGAGGCAATCCTAGGGAGCAAGTTAGTAGGAATGTCACAACGGGACCAAAACTTGACTTGGGGTGAGTCAATGGGTATTTTGGGTATTTAGTGCATCACCGGGATATTGGGTAATGTGAATGAATATTTGAGGATATATTTGGAGTGAGTGAGATTAGGAGGGAGTTATGGGAATTTTGACTATTTTACCCTCAGGGGAATTTTTGGGTATCCCAAGCCTTGGGATTTGCTTGAGGTTACTTGAGCCCTAAGTAACCTGTCATAAACAGAAAACACGTTCAATACTCTTGTTCTCTCTCCCATTCTCTCACTTGACGCTCGTTGGCATTTTCGAAGGAAACTTGAGTTTTAGAGCTCAAATTCAAGCGAGGTTAGAGTCATAACGATTCTAGGGAATATTAGAAACTTGATAGCGGAAGGATTTAGCTAGAAAACAACTTAATCAAAGGTAATTTAAGCTTTAAGTTTCCAAGTTTATGTTTCCTTAAGTTTCTTAAGTTTTGATTTGGATTTTATGGTTTGGTGAGCTTTCGATCCATTTGAAAAAGTGGGTTTTGTTGCCTGGGATGTTCTAGGGATGTTTTGAGATTGAATTATGTGTTTTGTACGGTTTTGAGGTGAGTTTCGGGAGGAATTGGATCAGAGAAAACTGGGTTTGCAGGGTCGTGTCGCACCCTTGTTCTTGGGCGCCGCGACCCTCATGAACTCAGACGTTTGAGTGGTTTCCTGAAGTAGGGTCGCGTCGCAGCCTGTGTCTAGAGAAGTTTCTGTTTGTGAGAGTCGTGACTCTTATTGTGGGGCGCAGTGACGCATAGAGGACTTTGGCCAAATAATGTTTTGAGTGCGGGAACTCAAACCTAAGGGCTCGAGATTGATTCTACTACCCAGTTTAGTAAAATTCGATGTCCCTGAGGCTAGGACTCAGTCCGGAAGCCTTTATTCGCTCGTTATTGAAGGTATTCTATACTTGGTTGTGACTAGGTTATCTCTAGAGGCTCGGAATCAGGATTGTGCTCGAGGATCATTCTTATTTTACAGTACGCCCGGACCTGAGGTAAGAAAACTGCACCCAATACGTGATGTACATGATTAGGGCTTGACTCAAATGTTGAATATAGATTTGATTAGGACTTGGGCCCCTGTAAATTTGCATGATTATGATTATTCTTGTGATTGTTGATTAAGCATGCTGAATGCTCTGTATCTTGATATTTGGTATATGATATATGCTTTTCTGCATTATTTGATTGGGAAAGGCTTGACTTATGAGTCAAGGATGGCAATAGCGCTAAGCGCTGGTCATTTTGGTTAGGCCTAATCAGGAGTGCATCATACGCTTGTCCAACCCAATAATCGTGGAAAATTCAGCGCCAAGTACGCTGAGCCAGCTCCAAGGCTGGTTATACAGAAGATATGGCAATGGACCCTAGGGTGACTTATTAGTCCCATATCCTAGGGAGTTGAGCCCCAGTATGATTCATTAATCATACACTTTGGGAAACGGGCCCTGGTATGATTCATTAATCATTTAATTAGGGCAGTTGGCCCTATATGATGATGTAGTCATTTATATGAATGGTATGCATGCATGAGTGAGGTTATTACTGCTAGGGATGCTTATTATGATTTGGTAGCATGTTATTGACTGCTTATGAGCATGTTTAAGTTTTCTTGCTGAGCCTTGGCTCACGGGTGCTATATGGTGCAGGTAAGGGAAAAGGGAAGCTGGACCAGCCATGAGTTGGAGAGCTTCGGTGGCGACGTATACATATGAGACTACTCGACCACCACGGTCAGGGTTTCTCAGAGGGACTAGGTTAAACTCTATTTTTTCCGCTTAGGTCGACGAGTTGTAACTTTTAAGTTGTAATTACCTTTTTGTAACTATAAACAACTTTGTAAACATTTATTATGGGATCCCATGTACAACTTAACGTTTTAACGAAATAACTATTCTTTGCACGTTTATGGCCAAATGACTCATTTAGCGAGTTTAGCACTATTTAAAATACACAATGTAAGAGTCTTGGCTAACCAGAGCGTTACAGTAGAAATTATGTTACATGGGATATAGAGTGGATATGTTGACGCCGTTTTTCATCAATTAAATGAGAGAGCAAATTAAACAAGAAAATATGGAGGAAATAAGTAAAGATGAACACAACAGATTTTTACGTGGTTCAACAGTTAAATCTGCCTAGTCCACGAGTCTATGTTATTAAGACTTGGGAGTTTTCTGGAAACTTTTCAGAGAATAGTTCACCAGAGGTCTCTCTCCAGAAATCAGAATCCGGTCCCTTAAAAATGGTGCTTCCTTCTCTATTTATAGAGAAGGTTGCAGAATTCATTCCCACATATCTCGGGAAGATATTCTGTAAATCAATTAATATAATGCTATTTAATGCATTATTTCCTTCATACATGGAAACGTCCCATGAAAAATGGGATTGGATAACAGATTAAATGATATCCCTTAAATATTGGGATCGTACAACAATAAACATGTTCACACGTAACCGATTAACCCGGATATGGGATTCATTAAATCTTCGAGATTAGCAGTTTTCATTGAACTTTTCGAGACTATCAGTCGATCACGAGCTCGCCGCTCAGCTTCGCTTATGCTCGGAACAAGTAGATGCTGACGATGTTGTCACATTCGAGCTTGCACTTCTCGAGCTCGAGCCATCTCGCCTGAAGACAATCAGGGAAAAATATATTCAAGTGTCATAC
Source organism: Humulus lupulus (assembly GCF_963169125.1). Taxonomy (NCBI): domain Eukaryota; kingdom Viridiplantae; phylum Streptophyta; class Magnoliopsida; order Rosales; family Cannabaceae; genus Humulus; species Humulus lupulus. Next base: position 202,310,731 of record NC_084798.1, read on the forward strand.
CATGGTCATTGCGAGCTCAGAGAATATTCGAGGCTATAAATCCTCGAGGTCGTTATTTACTTCAAAGAGGTCTAACGGTTGGATCATATGATGACCGCATATGTTTCGAGCTCACACCTGTCGAGCCCAGTTTTTGGGGTCATAACTTCTTATCTCGAAATCTAGGTGTAACATTTTGCCCCCTCAAAAGTATCAGTTCGAATCCCATGAGAAGGAAACTTTTGAACTGCCCATCTTGGAAACTGTTCCATCAACTGCACTCGAGTGTGGACACGCGTCAGGCAGGTATTGGATGATCAGAGTACTCGAGTATGTTTGCACCATGCCCACATCTTCTCATCTGCCACCTTTTTTCCGCCATTGCCACACCTGTACTCGTTCGTTCGATCAGATACCAAACTTTTCCAATGGTCCAGATTAATTCGTCGTTTGACATTCTTTTGTGGCCTATAAATATGCTTGTGCCATCTTCTTCCCTTACTTTCGTAGAGCTTTCAGAGAGAAGAGAAGAACAAAAAACCAAAACTCAAAACTTGTTCTGCTCTTGTATGTTCTCCAAGCCGAGGAAACAAAACACCGTTGGCCTGTTCGACTCCGTGAGATCATTTTTGCAACCTCTCATTCGGTCATTAATTTCTCTTTACCCGCCATCTACATTGTGTAAGTATTTGTTCTTGACCCCATATGTTCGTGTATATATATTTTTTTTCGATGCATGTTTATGTTGTTGCATTTTAGGCACATTTACTAGTTTTGTACTAGAATGCTTTAATAAATATTATTTAGCTTTAGGTTCTTCTTGATATTATGGGTTCCAAACCCAGATTTTGAGTAAAAGATGCAAATATGGCTCTTTTACTATTTTATTTAAGTTTCGGATATCATTTCATGTAGACCAAGGAATGGGGTATGAAATTAGGGTTTTTAGATTGCACGTTTTCCAAAAATATCCCCTTTTTGAGTAACCGCCAACTTTTTCCCTGAAAATTCGGGATTCTAAAAAATAAATCCACTTTTCCCCCTTTTACATGGAATACACGCTCCGAGCCTGATCTGGTTCTTTTGATTGAGCTTGTTCCATGGTCTCGAGCATTCGAGCTCGGACCATCTTGATTTTTACCCTTAATCTCTTGCACGCCTGGCCCTCACCCTTTTTCTTTCTTGCTAGATGTCGCAGAGTTTGGAAAAGCGGTGGGGGTCAATACTTGCGATTCCTTATTCACTGACAACTTTGAGCCCAGAGTCACCCTTTACTCGGAATCAGCGGCTGATCCGTGAGCATGAATTGAAGTGTGAGCAAGAGGATACTCAAGTTCATTTTCGACGCCAGATCGATGAGGTCGAAGAGAGAAAGAGAAAAAAACTTAGGGTCTCTATCTATCCAGACTCGGACCCTGAGCCCAGACCAATTCCTCTCGACCTTACTCTTAAAGTGATGGTAGCTTTCAAACCAGGCGAGCTTAAATTTTCACTGATGGGGGAATCAACAAATCAATCATCCACCTCACAGCCGACTACCATTCCCACCTCGAGGGGAGAGTTTTTCGAGGTCGAGCATTATTGGAGCTCGGTTTCTTCATTGGGACAAATCTCTGACATCCTAGCTCGCCATGGCCTAGGATTATCAAGCTCGCTGAGATGTCAAGCTCCAACTTCCAAAGAACGTAGCTGTCGTGCCCCGGGAGATGGCAATCTCGACAATAAGCTAAAGCTCGCGGCTTGGAGCCACGAGCATATGAAGGCAGGGGCCTTATTGCCCTTGAAGTCCTATTTTAAGGACTTTCTAGATTTTGTTGGGCTCGCGCCTTTCCAACTCCAAACCAACTCGTACAGGGTCTTGTCAGCCTTGAGGTCGCTTTATCACGAACTAAAGTGGGAAGGAACTTCGCCAAGAGAGATTCTGTATCTCTTTTGCTTAAAAAGCAACCCCTCCCAAGCTCGGGGAGGGGATGGCTTCTACTACCTCTCGAGCTATCCCAGGGAGAAGAAGATTTTCAAGGATACTCCCAACCATCCTCCTAACTTCAAACTGGCGTTCTTCTGGACGGATGGCCTGGCTCCCTCCAAATATTACTCATTCAGGCGAATCCGCAAGTATACGATCCATTTTCCTCTCATGCTCGAATTTTTGTTTGAGCTCGAATTATCTCATAATGTATTCCATTCTTTCAGCCAACTATCACCATCCTACTCCCTCGGACGCAATGAGGGAGTATAAAGAAGCTTTGCTCCAGCTTCCTTATGGCAGGCGCTCCATATCTTATCTTCTCCATGAAGATAAGCTTCGAGCCTGCAGTCTTCTGCAAAAGGGCCAATCAACAGATGATAGGGCCTACAAGAAATACACCAAGTGGGAGTTTGTTCCTCTCCCAACTGGCAGTCTTCCTCCGAGGCGAAGCTCGAAGGCACGATCCCCAATTCGCCGTCGCAAGAGTCCAAGCTCGGGGAACGATGCTAATGATGAGGCATCGAGCTCGAGTGACAGAGGTAAGGTCATTCTCAGCTTGCCCTTGTGGTCTCCTTCCCTCCTTAATCATAAACCTGACACCCTGATCTTATGTGAAGATGATAGGGACAACTTTTATGTATGGTCTTGGGTAGATGAAAAGGTCCATAGGTTTGATAGCTGGTTAGGGAAATACGACACAATGTATAGTCTGAATGAGGTATGGGACGTAATAGCCATACAATATGGGAAAAACGACTATAGGGACCTTTCGAGTTTGACTTCCACTTATAGGTAAGGGACTCCCCCGGCCTCCTCTGAAGATAGGGGAATTACTTGGTCGTCGAGTACGAGCTCGAGAGAGAGTTCCAGTTAGGTTTCCTGTCACTTGTCTTTAATTCCTTTAATTGTCTGCTTTACACTAATTTTAGTGTTTTGAGATCGTTTTCTAATGTGATTTGACCATGCAGGTACTATGGACTCCGACCTCGAGAATATGCTTGCCAGCGGTGAGGGGGCCAAGAAGAGTAAGCGCCCGAGAGCTGCACAAAAGTCTGATCAGCCTGCCAAGGCCCCTAGAAGGACCGAGAAGACTCCTCCTTCAACTCCTATTGTTCCGATCCCAGTAGTGACCTCCACTCCCCAGACCGAGATTCCTGCTACGGATCCTTCCAATGCTCCTCCTACTATCCAGATTCTCCCAATGCTGGGGTCATTTCCAAAGAAACCAACAACCTCGAAGGGGCGCCTATTGTCGATTTCTACTCATGTTGATGAGTATGTTGTCGACAACGCTGCCGGGACTCATGGAGCCACTTTTGGCTTGGAAGTCTTGTCTCAGGTGGGCCAGAGCATCAGCAGTCTCGGGGCTCCTCAATGGCAGTTCTTGGTCAATGCTCGGGACTCTAGTACCCTTTATGACAAGGGTACCGAGCTCATTTCTTTGGTAATCTGTCCTACCTCGCTATTTATTGTGATTTTATTTGGAGCATGCTTTAACTTGATTTCTTTGTGCGTTAGGCTCTTACTGCGTTTGCTTAGCTAAATTATAAGCTGAACAATGAGGTTCACTCGAGCATGTCCTATGCTCAGGAGTCGAAGAATATCCAGCTCAAGCTCACTGACGAGTTCAATGCCGCAAGGTCAAAGCTAGAGGCTGAGGTCGAGAAGTTGAAGGCCGAGCTTAAAGAAAAGAGCTCCAGGGTTGAGAAGCATGAGAAGATCAATGCCAAGCTTGAGGAGGAGAAAAAGGCCAACTTCAAGGTAATGGAGGATTAAAAAGCTCGTCTTCTTGAAGAGTTCACGCAGAGGAAGGATCGGGCAGTTGACTTAGCTATGTATAGGATTTGGGCCAGCAATGCCGATCTCGATACGAGCTTCTTGGGCTTTTTTGAGGAAGAGCTTGTGGCCAAATGGCAAGCTCGGCTTGATGAGGAGGAAGCTGCTCGGGAGGATAGTCATGCTATTCATCCTGGTGAGGGTAGTGCTTTCGATGATGTTGAGAAGGCCAAGGGGAATGCTGAGAAGACTAAGGAGGGTGCTCCTGCCTCCTAAATCTCGATCCTGGGCTGCGTCCCTGTGAATCTTTTGTAATAGTTTTTATCTTTTGCTTTTTATGCCCTTGAGGCAAAAATGATTTACAGCTCATAAAAGAGCTATTTATTTATAATATTTGTAATACCATATTTGACTTTACTTTAATATTTTTGCTTTACATCTCTTGAATCAAAATATTTCAAGCAATTTATATTAAAAGTTTGCCTTTATGTTTGCTTATTCATACAAACACATGTTGGATTTAAGCTCGAGTTTCCATGCGTTCTCGCATAGTTTACTCAATATATCTGTATCCGATCTCGTTTAATTATCAAGGTCGAAACTTACTTTTACCATGCACTTCGAAAGTACTTATATGGCGTGTAAGATAGGTAGTTTAGTTGTATCCTGCTTTCCTAGTTACTTTTCCTCGTCCTCGAGTAGCTCCCTGAGGTTGTGAGGTTTGAAAATTTTGTTGCAAAATACTCCAGTCTCGGTATCGACTTTGTTCGCAATAGGTTAATTTTTTCCTACTTGTGTCAATCAATTTTAGCTGGTTTGTTCCAAACCTATTTAGGTCGTGTTCAATTCGTAATCCATACACTTATATATTTTTGATCTAGTTATATCTAGATCGTACTGGTTCGCATGCCTAGTCATATCCATACACTTTATTTTATATAATTTGGTTATGTCCAAATTTTAGCTCGCGTGTTTGGTTATATCCAAACACTTTGTTTTTAACAATTTGGTTACATCCAAATTATCTTAGCTTGCGCATTTAGTTATATCCAAATAGTTTATTTTTAATAATCTGGTTACGTCCAAATTATCTTAGCTCGCGCATTTGGTTATATCCAAACACTTTATTTCTAATAATTTGGTTACATCCAAATTATCTTATGACTTCTATGTCGGGTTACTAGTCCAGAAATTTTTACGTTATTTATTTATTCAAGCTAATGGTATATATACCACTGATGCCCCCTTAATAGTCCTATGAGTGTGATCATAGGTTATTAAATTAAGAGAGCTTGCAAAAAATACAACATATTGAAACGAAAATGAACTTTATTCAAAATTGGACGATTTATCAACAGAAACTTTGTAAAGAAATACAAGCAAGGTTACAGGGGATATCATTCCTACACTATTGATAGTAAGGTCGTAGATGTTCGTCATTCCATGCTCGTGGTACCAACTCTCCGTTTAATCTTGCCAATTTGTAGACGCCAGATCGGATAACTGACTCGATTTGATAGGGACCTTCCCAATTAGGTCCAAGGACACCGGCAGCTGGATCTCTTGTAGCTAGAAACATGCCCCTTAACACCAGGTCTCCCAATCCGAACCTTCTTTCTCGGACTTTTTTGTTAAAGTATCGAGTAGCTCGTTGCTGATATGCTGCATTCCTCAGTTAAGCCTCGTCCCTCTTTTCTTCAATAAGGTCCAGACTTACTTCGAGCTGGGATTGGTTCGAGGCTTGATCATAAGCATGCTTGCGAATTGTGGGAATTTCGACCTCGATTGGTAACATGGCCTCACAACCATATGCCAGTGAAAAGGGGGTATGCCCTATTGAAGTGTGAGCTGTGGTCCGATATGCCCACAAAACTTAGGGCAACTCCTCGGGCCATTTTCCCTTAGCTTCTTCTAATTTCTTTTTCATAGAAATCTTGAGAGTCTTATTCACATCTTCAACTTGGCCATTTTCTTAGGGATGAGCGACAGAGGAAAAGCTCTTTATTATCCCGTTTTTCTCACAAAAACTGGTGAATAATTCACTGTCAAATTGAGTACCGTTATCCGATACTATTTTTCTTGGCATTCCATATCGGCAAATGATGTTCTTTACCACAAATTCCAAGAATTTTTTCGAGGTAATCGTTGCCAGAGGTTCGGCCTCGATCCACTTCGTAAAATAATCGACCGCGACTACTGCGTACTTAACTCCACCTTTCCCAGTTGGCAACGAGCCTATGAGGTCAATTCCCCACACCGCAAATGGCCATGTGGAGGTCATCATAGTTAGCTCAGAAGGTGGAGCTCGCGGCATTGTAGCGAACCGCTGACACTTATCGCATTTCTTTACATATTCAAATGCGTCTGCTTTGATAGTGGGCCAGAAGTATCCTTGGCGTATAATTTTCTTAGATAGACTATGCCCCCCAGTGTGGTCCCCACAAAATCCTTCATGAATCTCTTCTAGGATTTTCTTGGCCTCGGGTGGAGTCACACATCGAAGTAGTGGTATAGAGTATCCTCTCCGATATAGCCTTCCTTCCACAATAGTGTATCTGGGAATCTGATACATCATTTTTCGAGCCTGGTTCCGTTCTGCTGGGAGAATACCGGTTTTGAGGTACTCAACTATTGGGGTCATCCAGGTTTGCTCGGGGTTAATCATGTAGACATCTTCATGTTCGGGCTTGCTAATACTGGGTGTCGACAGATGCTCGATTGGCATAACATTCAGCGCATCGACCTCGGTTGATGTAGCGAGCCTAGCTAGGGCGTCTGCATTCGAATTTTGTTCTCGAGGAACCTGCTCTATTGTATAGAACTCAAAATGTTCGAGTGTTGTTTTTGCCTTTTCTAAATACGCGACCATCTTTGTTCTTCGAGCTTGGTATTCCCCTAAAATTTGGTTGACCACCAATTGCGAGTCACTGTAGCAATGTATCTCCTTAGCCTTGAGCTCATTGGCTATTCGAAGTCCAGCCAATAGGGCTTCATATTCAGCTTCGTTGTTAGATGCTTCGAAGCCAAACCTTAAGGCGGAGTGAAATCGAATTCCTGTTGGAGTGATCAATATAATTCCTGCCCCGACCCATTTTCGTTGGAGGATCCATCGACATAAAGTTTCCACAGCTCGCGGGCTGTGGTTATAACTTCGTCATCAGTCACCCCAGTGCATTCCACTATGAAGTTTGCCAGGGCCTGCCCTTTTATGGTCGTTCTGGGATGATAGGTGATCTCGAATTGTCTGAGCTCAACGAACCATTTTAGTAATCGACCCGAGGCTTCCAGCTTTGACAAGACTTGCCGTAGTGGTTGGTCGGTCAGCACATGGATGGGGTGTGCTTGAAAGTAAGGTCGAAGTTTTCAAGATGAGTGAATTAGGTTGAGAGCCAACTTTTCCATTATAGGGTATCTCAATTCTGCCCCCAGTAATCTTTTTCTGAGATAGTATACTGGCTTTTGTACTTTCTAGTCTTCTCGGACGAGCACGACGCGAATGGCGTGCTCGGTTGTAGTGAGATATAAGTATAAGATTTCTCCTGTGATAGGTTTTAACAAAATAGGAGGCTGCACAAGATGCTTCTTGAGCTCCTGAAATGCTAGCTCGCATTCCTCTGTCCACTCGAATTTTTTGCCCCCTCTCAGAAGGTTGAAGAATGGAAGACAGCGGTCTGTAGATTTTGAGATAAACCTACTTAAAGCCGCCATCCGTCCAGTTTAGCTCTGGACATCTTTGTGTTTTCGAGGTGAGAGCATGTTAATTAGAGCCTGGATCTTGTTAGGATTAACTTCTATTCCTCGCGCGTTTACTATAAAGCCCATAAATTTACCCGACGACACTCCAAAAGATCATTTTTATGGGTAGAGCTTCATATTGTACTTTCGTAATACGGCGAAGCATTCTTCGAGGTCGTCCACATGGTTATTGTTATGTTTAGATTTGACCAACATATCATCAACATACACTTCCATGTTGTTACCTATCTGCTCGGAGAACATCCTATTTACAAGCCTTTGGTACGTGGCTCCAACATTTTTATGCCCGAAAGGCATAACATTGTAACAGTACAACCCTTTATCTGTCACAAAACTTGTGTGCTCTTGGTCCGGGGCATGCATGGAGATCTGGTTATATCCAAAATAAGCGTCCATGAATGACATAAGACCATGCCCAACTGTGGCATCTACGAGTTGATCAATCCAAGGCAGGGGAAAGCAATCCTTAGGGCATGCCTTATTGAGATCGGAGTAGTCGATGCAAGTTCGCCATGTTCTATTAGGTTTCGGGACCAGCGCTGGGTTGGCGACCCAATCAGGGTAGAAGGCGTCTCGTAAAAATCGGTTCGCCTTTAACCTGTCGACTTCTTCCTTCAAGGCTTTCTTCCTATCATCGTCCAGGAGTCTTCATTTTTGCTGGTTCGGGGGGAAGCTCTTGTCAATGTTTAGTGCATGGCTTATCACGTTCGGACTTATCCCTACCATGTCCGAATGTGACCATGCGAAAACATCCTGGTTCTTCCTTAAAAAGCCAATTAATTGCTATTTTGTTTCTTCTGAAAGGTTTTTCCCCACCTTCACAGTTTTTGGGGGATCATCCTCTTCGAGCTTGACCTCGTTGAGCTCCTCTAGAGGCTCGAGGTCAGCCCTTTCTTCTATTCTTGGATCAATCTCTTCGTCTATTTCAAAAATTGTCCCATTCTTGTCTTTAATTACAACAAGTGTTTGTGCACTTGTCTATTTCTTCCCTCTAATAGAAATTTTGTAGCATTCCCTCCCTGCAAGCTGGTCCCCTTTTAGAGTCCCGATGCCACTAGAAGTCGGGAACTTGATGGCTAGATGCCTGACGGACGAAACTGCCCCCAGCTCTACTAGGGCGGGTCTCCTGAGCAGAATGTTATAGGCAAATGGGAGATCCACCACTAAGAACTCCATCATCTTGGTTACCAAGACTGGGTAGTCCCCCAAGGTTACAGGGAGTTTGATGGATCCCATGCAGGCAATCCCTTCTCCTGAAAATCCATACAGTGTAGTTGCACAGGCTTTTAGGTCGCGAAGCGCGAGTCCCATCTTTTCTAAAGTGGCTTTGTATAGGATATTTACCGAGCTCCCATTATCAATCAGGACTCGGTGTACCCTCTTATTCACGAACTGAAGGGTGATGACCAGCAGCTCATTATGAGGGAACTGTACATGGGACGCGTCATCCTCAGTAAAAGTTATGGGTTGAGATTCAACCCTTTGTTGTTTCGGAGCTCTGGGTTTGGGTTCGTAAGGAGGTCCATCACCAGTTTTTAGGTCATTCACGTATCTTTTCTGGGCATTCCTGCGTGATCCTGCAATATGGGGTCCCCCTGAGATGGTTATGACATCTTCTCCATCAATTAGAGGAGGTCGTTCATCCTCCCTTGCTCGGGAGTTGCTGTTCTGAGCAAGTGGTGCAGCTGCTGCCCTATGGCTGGTAGAAGCCTGATTAGGGTTTGGTTTTTTACATACTGCCTGAAATATCCTCTCGAGATCAATCCTTTGATCTCATCTTTTAGTTTTCTGCATTCATCGGTTATATGTCTGATATCTATGTGGAATCTACAGTACTTGTTAGAGTCTCTTTTTACCTTTTGGTTCCTCATGGGGTCATGCCATTTGAAAGGGACCTGGTTTTCATTAGCTAGGTAGATATTCTCCCGAGACTCATTGAGCTCGATATACACCTTGTATACGGAGAAGTATCTTTCCCCTTTCTTCTTCTTTCCCCCTTCTGCCTTAGGGTTATTCCATTCATTCTTCTTTCTTTTAGAAGGGTTGTCCCCAGGGGGTTTTGAGGTCGTAGGATTCACCGAGGTCGAGGCAGAGTTTGTGTTTGTCGTTGTAGTTATAGGCTGAGAGGTCATATTCAATGCTGACCTCACCTCTTCTACATTAACAAACCTCTGAGCTCGTTGATTGAACTTGGTTAAGGACCTTACAGGCTTCCTTTGCATATCTTCCCAAATAGGACTTCCAGGCATTACTCCAGCTCGGACTGCCATTAAATGGCCACTATCATCAGCATCACGAGCTCGAGCGACTTCCAAATTGAACCTTGTGAGATAACTCTTTAGTGTTTCATTTGGCTATAGTTGGACATTGTTCAAGGCAGATGCCTTGGGCCTAATGCCGACCATGGCCTTGAATTATTTCTTGAAATCTCTTAATAATTGATCTCAAGAATAAATTGAGTGTCTCTTATATTTTTCAAACCAGTTCTTCGCTGGTCCCGTGAGTGAGGCCGGAAACATCATACATCTGAGTTCATAGCCCACATTACTGGCTTGCATAATCGTGTTGAATGTACTCAAATGACTGTATGGATCCGAATTTCCATCAAATGGTGGGACATGAGGAATTCTGAATCCTTGAGGAAACTGGGTGCTAGAGATGTGTGGGGCAAAGGGTTCGAGTTCTTCATTGAACTCTTCGTCCATTTCCCAGCTTCGTTCGTTTTGTAAGAGCCTGAATGCTCTTTCCAACTGCTCAATCCTTTCTTGGATTGGATCTACGGGGGGTCTGAATTGAATCAGTGGGAACTGATTATCGTTGATTACAACTCCAGTTTCGTGCCTCGGCGCAAGGTGCATACGCCCATTGAGATGATCCCTCAGATCTGGATTCGATGGATTATCATGCCCCCGATTATGGTTCAGATGCTCTCGTAAATCTGGGTGATTTCTTTGATTCCCAGTGTTCATGGGTCCCTGGTCGTATATACTCACAGACCTGGTGTCACCTGAGCCTTCGCTGACATGACTCGTTGCACGATTATTTCAAGATGGGTTTCTTGCTTGTAGCCTTGTCTCAACAGTTTGAGATCGAGACATTTTGCTTCTCATGGGATTGGGACCCCTATGCTCCCTAGCAGTTTCCCCATTCCCACGCCTTCGCCCCGCTCGTCGTTCCTTATCATCATGGGTCGGTTGTGCATCCCTCCAAATTGGCGAGGGGTGTCTTATCGGCGATGGTGGCTGCCATCCGTTACGGGGCCTAGAAGGCCTTGAGTTTGCTCGATCAGGTTCTGCCATGTTTTGCGCGGTACCAGGATTTCAAGTCCGAGCCTCCAAGGGAGCTCAGTTATTCCCTACCTCGGCCGGTGCCTTCGTAGTTGGGTTGGCAAGACCTTCAGGCCTGTTATTTCTCCGGGTTCTCGGCAGAGCATGTTACTCTGCTGGCGGCGAAGGTTGCTCCGCTCTTCGGGTGGCCGCGTTTTTACGCAGCCACCCTCGAGGCCTACATGGTGGAACGTGAACGTCCCGTGGAGGCAAAGCCTAGTTATCTGGCGGAGGTGGGGCCTGAGCTGCTTGCGCTTTAGCAGCTAGTCTGGCTAGCTCTTCGTTGCGTTTCTTAGCCTCTGCCAATTGCTTTCGCAGTTGACGATTTTCGAGCTCCACTATCGGGACATATCGTTCAGGATTGTAGTACATGTCCTCATCGTCCTTGGGGGCTGGTGGTCCCCGAGAGTCGGATGAACCACTCCTCTTTATTAGGATCTGAATTCACCATAGGCTGCTTTCCAAGGCACCGGGGGTACTCTGATTCATCTAAAATTTCCTCCTCAGGAACATTGGGATCATTTGCTGCCATTGATGATCTGAGAGGCTTTTTTATTGAACAAACTCACGTACGTACTGTTTAATCGCTCTCAATGAAAGCACCAAACTGTTGACGCCGTTTTTTGTCAACTTAAATGAGAGAGCAAATTAAACAAGAAAATATGGAGGAAATAAGTAAAGATGAACATAGTAGGTTTTTTATGTGGTTCAGCAGTTAAATCTGCCTAGTCCACGAGTCTATGTTATTAATGTTATATTATTTTATAATATAATGTAATATTATATTATTTTATAATATAATGTTTTAGATTAAATAAATGTGACATGGAGTGTCACATATTGTAACATATAATAGAGAGTTACATTATTTGGATATATGTGAAATATCCAAACATGTAACATATTTGGTGTTACAAATTCATCACAAATTTGTAACTCCTAAATATCACCCATTATTGTGTAGATTTGTTGTTACACAATATTGAGATGAATTTCTTAAAGCCATTTGAGAAATGGCTGATAGAGATGTGATTTTAACTCCCATATTGTGTATGGAAGTTACAAAATCAAGTGGGAATAAATTGGAACGTTTTGGAAAAAAACTGAAAAAATGTCTTGCTGAAATTGACTGAGGGCCGCGGCGCCTGGAACTAGCGTCGCGGCCCTAATGGCTGACAGCTTCTATAATTTCGGTTTTTTATCCAACTTTGAACGATTCCAACAGCTAAGTAACTCCCAAATCTCTATTTTAATTCCATAAAACACCAAATTAATCATTGGTAACAGCCATGGGGGTTGGTGGAATTTGAAATTCAAAGGGTGTCTCTAAACTCTATAAATAGGAGCCTAATGCTCACTTGTAAGACACACCCTTTCTATCCACTAAAGCACTTGGCTAGAAACACCTTGAGGCTTGATAATTCCATAAAGCATTTCCAAAATCTGAGAGAGATCCCTTAGTGCTTGAGTTAGGGGGAAATAAGCTTTTGGACAAAGGTTTTAAACCTTGTTCAAGTTGGTGATCCCCAATCCTCTTCACTTAGGTTGTGTAAGTGAGAGTTTGTTTGTGGTTTATGTTCTTCCTTTTGTTCTATTGTTCTTCTTCTTATTCTCTTGTTTTATTTACTTGTATATTTTGTTTAAGAGTTGTAATCTCTTCATTTGGTCCAAACACTTTATTTTATTTGTAACTTTTGTTTTGAGTTTTATTTTACTATTCACTTCTTCTTCATCATCTTCTTCATTTCCTTTGTTTTATTTGTATTTTCAGTTATAGAGTTGTAACACTTTATTTAATCAATCTTGTCCATTGTAATATTTTGCATAGAGTTGTAACATAATCTTACCATTTCCATTGAGGCAATATTATTTTTCCTAACAATTAAGACTTGGGAGTTTTCTGGAAACTTTTCAGATAATAGTTGCCCAGATGTCTCTCTCCAGAAATCAGAATGCAGTCCCTTACAAAAGGTGCTTCCTTCTCTATTTATAGAGAAGGTTGCAGAATTCATTCCCACATATCTCGGGAAGATATTCTGTAAATCAATTAATATAATGCTATTTAATGCATTATTTCCTTCATACACGGAAACATCCCATGAAAAATGGGATCGGATAACAGATTAAATGATATCCCTTAAATATTGGGATTGTACAACAATAAACATGTTCACACGTAACCGATTAACCCGGATATGGGATTCATTAAATCTTCGACATTAACAGTTTTCATTGAACTTGCCGAGACTATCAGTCGATCACGAGCTCGCCGCTTAGCTTCGCTTATGCTCTAAACAAGTAGATGATGACGATGTTGTCACATTCGAGCTTGCACTTCTCAAGCTCGAGCCATCTCGCCTGAAGGCAATCAGGGAAAAATATATTCAAGTGTCATACCATGGTCATTGCGAGCTTAGAGAATATTCGAGGCTATACATCCTCGAGGTCATTGTTTACTTCAAAGAGGTTCGACGGTTGGATCATATGATGACCGCATATGTTTCGAGCTCACACCTAACGAGCCCAGTTTTCGGGGTCATAACTTCTTATCTCAAAATCTGGGTGTAACAGGATAAATTATGAAATTATATACCCTAGTTTTCATCTATTAATTAAATTGTTCAATATTTGTTCTTTTAATTTTAGTTGTTTTTATTCTTTTTATTGGATTATTTTCCAATCAAAGTTTAATTGACCAAATAGAAGTAATAAATTAGTTCAATTGCAATTAATATTCAATCGTGTAAACAATACTTTACTTTCCATTTTATTAAATGTAAACGATATGTATACTTGCGTTGTCAATTTTTCACAAGTTTTTGGTGTCGTTGTCGAGAATTTTTTTATTAATATCAAAATAATTAATTTTTATTCTTATTTGGTTGTTCTTTATTATTTTTCTAACGTGGTTGGTGTCTTAATCCTATAATTTAAGGTAGAATTGGTGTATGTGACGTGGAAAAGCAGCTGAAGTATTACCGGTGAATCTTAAAATTGAGAGGACTTGTTGACAAAACTAAATGAATAAGAGGTTGGAGGCTACAGTGGCTGCAAACCAACAGACTACAATGAACAATGCCGCCAATAATGTTGGAGGGGCAGCAGCTGCTAAGGCTCAAAATTCGACAGCAAGAAGTTTGAGAGATTATGTACTACCTACAGTTACAGGAGTACATTCGTGCATCCAACTGGCGGCAGTTGCAGCCAATAATTTTGAAATCAAGCCGGTGATTCTGCAAATGGTGCAGTCTACAGTTCAGTTTGATGGACTCCCCACTGAGGATCCCTATGTGCACATAGCCAATTTCTTGGAGCTATGTGCAACTTTAAAATATAATGGGGTGAGCAATGACTTTATAAGACTGAGATTGCCCCTGTACCGCGGGAAAGCTAAAGTTTGTTGAACTCTGTTGACGCGGTTCTTGGCCAACAGATAATTATACGAATAAACAGGATGGATTAGTGCTAAACAGTGAACCGTAATATGAAAATAACTTAATTCTAAACTGGCGAAGTTAGTATCGTGGGAAAGTTATCGCTCCTTTCTTTTTAGGTGGTTCGAAGGTTAAAATCCCTCTAGTTCACCAGTCGATATTATTGTTATCTCTTGACTATTCCTTACAGAGTATTTCTTTACAAAAAATATGCCAACCCCTTGCAATGCCCAGGGTCTTGGTATTTATAGGGAGAGGATACCTGGGTTGGTAAAGGGGGTCATACCGTGACCTTCTTACCCATCACGTAATCTCTGTGACACGGATGATTAATTCCTAAAACCTGACAGTGAGGTGTGGTCTAATCAATAGGTAAGGGGGGATAATGGGCCGCATGGCCCAAACCAGGCATGGGGGATCTGAATACGCACGTTTATACTGCGTGTCTGAGAATTCAGGAATGGAATAGACACGTGATGTCTGATATGTGCACGTTTACATTGCGTGGTTGTCTTTACAAGAATTCGGGTGTCAGATCTACGCCGCATCTCGAGCTTGATGTAGTGCCAGCTCGTGATATCCATATTGCTGACTTGCTGCCTTCGAGTAGGCTGCTAACTCTCTAATCAGCTCGTGCTGGAGAGGTGGAAACTCGTAATAGCAGCTCCGGGTGGACGATTTACACGTGGCGGACGGAATTATGCCCTTTTTCAGCTCGCCAATAACTTGCGGATATTTAGGGCGTACATTTTCCCCCCAAGCCCCTGCTCGTGACATATGACATCATCTGTGATCACAGCGGGGGCTTTTAGGTTTCTTTTTCGACTCTTCATGTCCCGTCCACTGCGCAAGTATCAGACACGTGGAGCACCGTGGTTGGTGAGGGTCCGGCTTCTGAGAATTGCATTAAATGGCCTAGCCTATCTTCGGCCGTCATTTCGCCTCTCGAGTTATGACCCTCGTATCTCGCATTAATGCGATCGAACGATCCTCGTTCCTTTGTCTCTTACGTATATATAAGGTTGGCCACCTTTCACATTAGCCACCCTTTATTTGAATTTTTTTCCTCATCTTCTTTCCTCTTTAGCCTAAGAAGTCTTTCTTCTTCTGGTTATCATCCCAGAGATCCCTACGCTCTTGCCACAAGAGTTTCTTCATGACTTCAGTTCTAAAGGCTCCACCAGGGCTCCGACTCCTACACTTTTTGCGACTTTCACACGGCAAAAAACACTATAAGTCCTCTGCTTGTTGCACGTCTTGATATTTCTGTTTCTCTGTTAGGTAAACTTCTTTCTTAGTCGCACACTGTAGGTTATTTTTGGCTGGTGTTTTGTGCATAGGTTTTTATCCTAGGGGTATCGATCATATGAGAACATGTTTAGGAATGTGATGTATAGGACAAGATAATTTCTGGGTAACTTTTATGGAATGCTTGTTTGGAAAGGGGAAGGCGATAGGTTTCTGGGGTGCAAAACCGGGTAGCTTAGGGGTCACGCTTCCTAGGCGGTTTTACTTTTTGAAACTTTCCCTCCAAGGCAAGCATTATCCTGACCCTCCTTACACACAATGTTAGAGAATATATATTATTGCTCAATGGAAATATGGAAAAAACCAATATACAACTCTATGCAAAAAATACAATAGACAAGGTAATTGATTAAATAAATATTACAACTCAATTGCTCAAAATACAAGTAACTAGAAAGATGTAGAAGAAGAAGATTACAAACTCAAAACAATAATAATACAAGTAAATAAGATCAACAAGATCAAAAGAATGAAAATAAAACAAACTCTCACATAACCAAAGTGTAGAGTAGTGGGGATCACCAACTTGAACAAAGTTCAAGACCTTTGTCCAAAAGCTTATTTCCCCCTATTCTCTAAGCACTAAGGGATCTCTCTAGGAAATAGCTCTCTGGAATTATCAAGCATTTTGGTGTATTTTCCAGCCAAGTGCTTTGTGGATGGAAAATGGTGTGTCTTACAAGTGAGCATTAGGCTCCTATTTATAGAGTTTGAGATACCCTTTGGATTTCAAATTCCAAACCCTCCCAAATGACTTTGTAACTCCCAAAACACATTATTGGGGTTAAAATCATATCTCCAACAACCATATTTTATAATGGTTTTATGAAATCCAATCTCAAATGTGTAACATATAATATACACATTATTGGGTAATATTTGGAAGTTACAAATTTGTAACTGATTTTGTAACTCCAAAATATGTCACATTTGGGCACACACATGTGTCCAATTTTGTGACTCTCAATAATATATTACAAGGTGTGACAAATCACATTTTGTCACATTATTTAATCTAATATTATATTATATGAAAAAATATAACACACAGATCCCGAGCAATCGGGGATCCGTTGGGAACACAGGCGCGTGATCATAGCACCGCGTGGCCTCACGCACTGCGGGCTGAGATTACCTCAGCCCGTGTACGAAAATCACTCCTCGCACTAGATTCCTTTTTCTATTTTTAGGTCGCCCATTTAAACTTTTCTTCATCTTTGTTCGTTAGGCGACCAGATGGGGCCCAGGAAGAACATATCTAAAAAGAGCGCTGCTGGTTCATCATCCCAGCAGGCTAGCAAGGGGAAAGAGATAGTAGCAGAGTCTCCAATCCCCCACTTCGGTCCCACAATGGAGAAAGAGGTCGAGGTGGGACCTGATGCCTTCTTCGAGGCAGAGAGGATAGTCTTGAAGGTTACGACCCAAGGGAGGGTCAACAAGATCTTGCTGTCCCATAACATCAAAATTGGGACAGGCGCTCTTGTTGCCCGACCTCCCCTCGAGGGCAAGAGGAGCTGCACGCCCCTCGATGAGGAGTTCGCGGCCTGGAGCGACGAACACCTCAAGGCCGGGGCCTTCCTACCTTTGGATCAGTACTTCGCGGACTTTCTGAACTATGTGAGGCTGGCTCCTTTCCAACTGCCCCCTAACTTCTACTGTCTGCTGGCGGGGCTGAGGTACCTCTTCCTGAAGCATGAGTGGGAGGTCCCTACACCAGCGGACATCCTTTATTTCTTCTGCCTCAAAGCCAGCTCGGATCAATGGGGGCGAGGCGATAGATTCTACTACCTGACCCATTTTCCCAATTCTCCTGCAGTCATCGAGCTGCCCAGCCACCCCGACGACTTCAAGGACCAGTTCTTTATGTCGACGGGGTTTTGCAACTGCGATCACCACTACTTCAACTGTCCTCGTAAGTTTCTTCTACCCTCAGCTCGCAAAATTGCCACTTTTGCTTCATTTCTTTTCATGCGTATTGAGTTGAATACCATTGTGAAGCCATTTATGCGAGGACGGACAAATCGGTGACCCTCGGGGGTCGCGGGGCTCCCACCAAGCAAAAAATACTACCGCCAGCTCGTGTCTGATGAGACGATGATGGAATGCAGGTTAATTTCTCCGGGCCAGACCCTGGCCTTGAGGAGGTCGCGGGCTATCCCAGTAGCTCACGAGTTGGTGCCCGTCCCCGAGGGGGTGGTGCAGACGATGACGAGCAGGAGGAGGAAGACGAGGTGCCGCTCATGCGGCGGAAGCAGGCTCTCGAGGTCGCCCAAGGGCTCGATGCGGATCGGGTCCAGTCTGGGGCAGCACCCGGCCCCTCCGGCCAAGGTAACCCATACTTGTTTAAGGAATTAGACAGGGTTGTCGCAGACCTACGACTTGCTAGGTTTAACCCTAGCCAACTCGTACATCGTCATCAAGATGACCCAGACCTTAACATAACTCTACTCCAGTGCGTTGATCAACTAGTGTTGCGACATGATATGGGCCGCCCTAGGGGCACTGTAGTAGTAGAAGTTATATTATTTTATAATATAATGTAATATTATATTATATTATAATATAATGTTTTAGATTAAATAAATGTGACAAAGAGTGTCACATATTGTAACATATAATAGAGAGTTACAATATTCAGATATATGAGATATATCCAAATAATATAACATATTTGGTGTTACAAATTTGTAACTTCCATATATTACCCTTTATTGCGTAAATTTGTTGTTGCACAATATTGAGATGAATTTCATAAAGTCATATGTGAAATGGATGTTAGAGATGTGATTTTAACCCTAATAATGTGTTTTGGGAGTTACAAAATCATTTGGGAGGGTTTGGAACCGTTTGGAAAAACAACACATTTTTTATGCTAAAATTGGTTGGTGGCCGCGGCCACTGAATGTTGGTGGCCGCGGCCTATGGGACAGAGACTAGTGGCCGCGGCCACAGGCCAAAAACTAACCAATTTTTCAGTTTTTTCAATCTTTGTTGAACGGCTCAGAAAACCCAAATAACTCCCAAATCTCTTTTTTAATTCCATATTAATCCAATTAAACATTGGTAACAGCCATGGGGGCTAGTGGAATTTGAAATTCAAATGGTGTCTCTAAACTCTATAAATAGGAGCCTATAACTCACTTGTAAGACACAACATTTCTATCCATTAGAGCACTTGGCTAGAAACTCCTTGAGGCTTGATAATTCTAGAAAGCATTTCCAATATCTGAGAGAGATCCCTTAGTGCTTGAGTTAGGGGGAAATAAGCTTTTGGACAAAGGTTTTAAACCTTGTTCAAGTTGGTGATCCCCAACACTCTTCACTTAGGTTGTGTAAGTGAGAGTTTTCTTTGTTTTGTTCTTACAATTTCCTCTATTGTTTTTCTTCTCATTCCTCTTGTTTTATTTACTTGTAATTTTGTTTAGAGTTGTAATTATATTTTCTTTTGTTCCAAACACTTTTACTTTATTTTTAATCTTTTGCTTAGAGTTGTATTTTTCACTATTCCATTCTTATTCTCTTATTCTTCTTCTTCTATTTTGTTTATTTGTACTTTCAGTTATAGAGTTGTAACCTTATTTAATCAATCTATATTTATTTGTAATATTATTGCATAGAGTTGTAATATTCTTACCCATATCCATTGAGGCAATATATATTTTACTAACAGTAGACACCACCCTGGCTTTTAGGTCGGCCTTTTTGAGGAGTATGGGACCAACCTTAGGTCGTGGCCCTCCCTTCTGGATGGTGTAGTCGCTCAGGGGCTTAGGCAGTATGTAGAGGAGTCCAGTCCTGAGGCAGATCCGGACCCAGAGCCCCCTCTCATTCGCGAAGTTATAAACCTAAACTCCCCCATAGAAGCTCCGCGGCCGGAGGTCGTGGCAATAGATTCCTCCTCTAGCTCGGAGGGTAGGACCTTTTCAATACATCCTTAGATTTTTCTTGTAATCAAGTAACCTTACATGTATCCTAACGCTCCCTTCTTTTTGTTTCAGGTGAAGAGATGGCGCAGCCCGGAGACAACGTCCTGCAGTCCATCTTCCAAGGGGGAATCCTCCCTCCGAGTTGTCCAGGCCTTTGGTCAAGAAGCTTCGGCTGACCAAGAAGGCTCCCCCTCCCGGGACCACCTCTAAATCTCCCACTAAGGGGAGGGGCCAGGTCCCTGCCACCGCAGAGAAGATGCCCCCACCTCCCCCGCGACCTCTGGTCCCTACTCAGGAACTGGAGGTACCAACTGGGACCCCACCAGCTCCGACTCCCACCGTGCGCATCCCGGTTAACACTCAGGCCTTGGAGAAAATCCCCGAGGCCTTTCGAGGGACGGTTTACGAAACTGCAAGCTATACGATGGATCATTACTACAATGCCACCCCAAGGGACTTGCGGGAGATCGAGACGAGGAGCCCTGAGAATGTTATGGAGTCTTTAGTGGGGATGACCCTCACGGTAAGTTCACTTAGTTAACTTAGCTAACTCTCTTTGTTTTCTTTATAGCACATGCCTTATTATCTTTTCCTTTGCAGGCGGCTTTGGCTCTACACCGCAGCATAGCTCGATCCAGGGCCAGGTTTGACGAGATCAAGGGCGAGTTCCAGACTGTTTAGGCCGCTCTCGCGTCTGCACAACAGCAAGAGCGAGATGTCAAGGCTGCCCTGACGGCTATCAAGGAAAGCGAAAAGGCCGTGCAGGTCACCTTGGCTACTGCAAAAAATAAACTCGAGGCTTCACAGGTCGCCTTGGCCACTGCGAAGGCTGAGCTTGAGGAGGCCCAAGCTGCCCTTGTGGCAGAGAGGGCATCTTCCAACTCCTCCATGGAGGCCATGCTTTATCATTGCTGGGCCTTCAACCAGGATGGCGATTTCTCCTTCCTAGCGCCGGAGGTGTGGGAGCCCTTCCTCGAGAAGTTCAAGGCTCGTCTTCAACAGGAGGCGCCCTCTGAGACTGGGGAGACTTACGTTGCAGGCGAGCAGGAGACTGAAGGGGTGACCTCAACGGAACGGCCTGGGGGGGGCCTAGGACTTTTGTTTTTATTTATTTGTAATCTTTTACCACGAGGTTTTTCTCCTCGAGACAATTGTTTTTCCCGAGTTTCATTTTAATCTACTTTTACTATTATTACTATTTATTTTTAGCGTGTTTGGTAAAAACTTAGTTTGCGTTAATTTTTTATTGATATCTCGTGCTTTTCAAGAAATCATTGATTAACTAATTTGAATCAACTTCTAAGTTTTAGGACCTGGTTGTATCCAGGTCGTTGATTTTAAAAACTTAGTTCGCGTTAATTCTTTATCGATATCTCGTGTTTTTTAAGAAAAACATCGATTAACCAATTTAAATCAACTTCTAAGTTTTAGGACCTGGTTGTATCCAGAACGTTGATTTTAGAAACTTAGTTCACGTTAATTCTTTATTGATATCTCGTGATTTTTAAGAAAAACATCGATTAACCAATTTGAATCAACTTCTAAGTTTTAGGACCTAGTTGTATCCAGGACATTGATTTTAGAAACTTAGTTCACGTTAATTCTTTATTGATATCTCGTGTTTTTTAAGAAAAACATCGATTAACCAATTTGAATCAACTTCTAAGTTTTAGGACCTGGTTGTATCCAGGACATTGATTTTAGAAACTTAAATCACGTTAATTCTTTATTGATATCTCGTGCTTTTTAAGAAAAACACCGATTAACCAATTTGAATCAACTTTTAAGTTTTAGGACCTGGTTGGTGTCCAGGATATATATGCCCCCCAAGTAATCAGGAAAAGACCTTTCGTGGTTACTTGGAACGTGCTCTTTTAACATTACGATCACAAAAAATATACAAAGATACGAAGAAACTATCTCATTATTTAGTAAAACAAGGTGGCTTTTCTAACTAAGCCTTACAAAAGTATTACTGATAATATTTCTTCAGGTGTATAGCGTTCCAAGTCCGTGGGACTGCTTATCCATTAAGCCGAGCTAGCTTAAAGGTTCATTCCTTCACAACCTCTATTATTTGATAGGGTCCGTCCCAGTTTGGCCCCAACACTCCGTCCTTGGGATCCTTACCGGCTAAGAAGACTCTTCTGAGCACCAGGTTGCCTACGCTAAAGATGCGTTTCTTGACCTTTGAGTTGAAATAACGAGTGATCTTCTGTTGATAATATGCGAGCTGCAGCTGCGAATCTTCTCATTTTTCATCAATTAGGTCGAGGGACGCGCAAAGCAGTTTGTCGTTCTGGTCTTGGTCAAATGTCCGGACTCTGTGCGAGGCTATCTTCGTTTCGATAGGAAGGACGTCTTCACTTCCGAAAGCCAGGGAGAAAGGAGTGTGACCCGTCAAAGTTCGGTGTGAGGTCCGGTATGCCCACAGCACCTGGGGGAGCTGTTCGAGCCAGACTCCCTTGGCTTCATCCAACCTCTTCTTAAGGCTCGCTTTTAGTGTCTTGTTCACAGCCTCGACTTGCCCATTAGCCTGGGGGTAGGCCACAGAGGATAAGCTTTTAACTATGTCGTGCCTCTCACAGAATTCGGTGAAGAGGTCGCTATCGAACTGTGTTCCGTTATTCGACATGATCTTCTTTGGCAGCCCGAACCGGCAGACAATATTCTTGACCACGAAGTCAAAGACCCTCTTTGAAGTAATCGTCGCCAGGGTTTCTGCCTCTGCCCATTTTGTGAAGTAGTCTATAGCCACCACAGCATAGCAAACTCCTCCTTTTCCCGTGGGAAGGGCACCAACTAAATCAATCCCCCAAACCGCGAACGGCCATAGGGATGAGATCATCTTTAGCTCGACTGGAGGGGCTCGGGCGACCGTGGCGAATTGCTGGCACCTGTCGCAATTTTTGACATAAGAGATCGAGTCCTTCGATAGAGTGGGCCAATAATACCCCTACCTCAACACTTTCAAGGCCAGGGATTTCCCCCCAGCATGATCTCCACAAAATCCCTCATGCACCTCCTGCAGAATGGTTCTCACTTCACCTGGCAGAACACACCGCAGGAGAGGTAAAGAGAGGCCACGCCGGTACAATATCCCGTCTATCATTATATACCTTGGAGCCTGGTAAAGTACCCTCATTGCGTCGTTTCGCTCCTCGGGTAACTTCCCTGCTGTGAGGTACTCGATTATGGGGGTCATCCAGGTCGGCCTGGTGTCGATCATCTCGACCTCCGCCCCGGCTTCCTTTATGCTTTGTCTTTCCAAGAATTCTATCGGTACCAGGCCCAAAGTTTCGGCCTCCCTGGAGGTGGTGAGCTTTGCCAGGGCGTCAGCATTGGCATTCTGCTCCCGAGGTATCTGTTCAATTAGGTCGTGCTCAAATGCGGATAGCTCCTTCTTTACCTTGGCCAGGTAAGCAACCATCTTGGATCCCCGTGCTTGGTATTCTCCTAATACTTGGTTTACCACGAGCTGGGAATCGTTGTAGCACTGGACGGAGCTGGCCTTAGCTGGCCTTCAGCTCCTGGGCCACCCTTAGCCCAACCAATAAAGCTTCGTATTCGGCTTCGTTGTTGGATGCTTTGAATCTGAATCGTAACGCGGAGTGGAATCGATGTCCATCCGGGGATATCAATATGATTCCAGCTCCGGACCCATTCTCGTTGGACGAGCCATCTACGAAGACTTTCCACGAGGCCTGAACCGGTTCTTCCACTGGTTCTTCTCGGAATCCCGTGCACTCTGCCACAAAATCAGCCAGAGTTTGGCTTTTCACAGAAGTTCGCGACACGTACAATATCTCAAATTGGCTGAGCTCGATAACCCATTTCAAAAAACGTCCCGATGCCTCAGGTTTCTGCAAAACCTGCCTTAAGGGTTGATCGGTTACGACGTGGATTGAATGGGACTGGAAATACGGCCTGAGTTTTCGGGAGGCCGTAATAAGGCAGAAAGCCATTTTCTCCATCAACGGGTATCGGGATTCAGCTCCGAGAAGCCTCTTGCTAATGTAATAGACTGGCTTCTGAGACCGATCTTCTTCCCAGTACTGCGCTAGCCGTATCTTCCGTGACAGCCAAGTAAAGGAAAAGAGGCTCTCCTGCTGTTGATTTGGACAACACGATCGGCTCGGCTAAATGTGCTTTCAGGTCGAGGAAGGCACGTTCGCACTCTTCGGTCCACTCAAATTTTTTATTTCCCCGGAGCAGGTTGTAGAATGGCAAACACTTCTCGGTAGATTTGGAAATGAATCGATTAAGGGCTGCCACCCTTCCTGTCAGACTTTGAACATCTTTTTGTGACTGGGGTGATGGCATCTCGAGTAGCGACCTGATCTTATCGGGGTTTGCCTCTATTCCTCTGGTGTTGACTATGAAACCCAGAAATTTTCCTGACGCAACCTCGAAAGTACACTTTTGGGGATTTAGCCTCATGTCGTACTCTCTTAAAATCTTAAAGCATTCCTTCAAATCGGAGACATGGTTATCGACAGTTTTTGACTTCACCAGCATGTCATCAACATACACTTCCATGTTTTTCCCGATCTGATTAGTAAACATCCTATTGACCAACCTTCGGTATGTAGCTCCTGCGTTTTTTTGCCCGAAAGGCATGACCTTGTAGCAATAAACGTTAGTTGGGGTCATGAAGCTAGTGTGCTCCTGGTCCACCGAATTCATGACGATCTGGTTATAGCCTGAGTATGCATCCATAAAAGATATGAGCTCGTGCCCCGCCATGGCATCTACCAATTGATCAATCCTTGGCAAAGGGAAGCAATCTTTGGGGTAGGCTTTATTTAGATCGGAAAAGTCGATGCAAGTCCCCCACTTCCCGTTGGACTTTGGGACCAAAACAGGATTGGCGACCCAGATCGGGTACTTCACCTCGCGAATAAAGCTGCACTTCAAGAGCCAGGCTACTTCCTCCTCTAGCGCCTCAGCTTGGGTCGTGCCCAGGCGCCTTTATTTCTCGGACTTTGCCGGCACGTTCTTGTCCAAGTTGAGGGTGTGCATGATGATGCATGGGCTGATCCCTATCATGTCCTCATGAGACCAGGCGAACACATCTAGATTTTCTTGTAGAAATCTAAGCAGCTCCGCCTTCCTTTTACTACACAGGTTTTTCCCGAGCTTTACCACCTTCGAGGGGTCTTGTGGGTCGATATTCACCTCCTCGAGCTCTTCGATGGCCTGGAGCTCAGATCTATCTTCGCCTATTCTGGGGCCGATATCATCATTCAAGGTGATACCCTCCCCATCGACTTTCTGAGGCTTTTCTATATCAATAATAGGTCCTGCTTCCTGAGATTCCTCAGTCCCACCCTGAATGGTCATCATCTGCTGCCCGGTTCATGACTTTCCCTTCATGGAAATGCTATAGCATTCCCTGGCCGCGAGCTGATCACGTCGGGCCGTGCATATCCCTGTGGAGGAGGGGAATTTGACTACGAGGTGGCAAATGGAGGTTACGGCCTCAAATGCTATCAACGTAGGTCGGCCTAGAATAGCGTTGTAGGAGGCGGGACAATCGATGACCACGAATTCGAGGAGTTCAGAGAAAATCTGAGGCCCCTCTCCCAAGGTAATTACCAGCTCGATTGTCCCTATCGCCGCTGACCCTTCTCGAGAAAACCCGTACAGCATCATGGAGGTGGCCTTCAACTCGATGACAGATAGCCCCATCTTCTCCAGCGTAGACCGGAATAGCAGGTTCACCAAACTCCCATTATCGACCAGTATCTTCCTAACTCTCTGGTTGGCGAGCTGGGCGGTTATGACCAGAGGATCGTTATGGGGGAACTGGATGTGACTAGCATCCTCCTCGGTAAAGATGACCGGTTGCCTCTCCAATCGTTGCTGTTTGGGTAGATGCTGCTCCGGGACGAATTCCACCCCGTTATGAGCCTTCAATTCATTGACATATCTCTTCTGGGCACCTCTGCTCGTGCCGGCCAAATGGGGGCCACCGAAGATTGTGGATATCTCTCCTCCTACCACAGGTGGAGGGGTATCCTGATTTATCCAGGGCCCTGGCTGATTCACCGGAGCTTCTGGGGCCGGCTGACTGGTGGGAACTCTGTTCCGCGCGTACTGAGCCAAAGGTCCGGCTCTGATGAGTGTCTCGATCTCATCCTTTAAATGCCTACAATCATTAGTGTTGTGGCCAATGTCGTTGTGGAATCGACAGAACTTGGAAGGATCCCGCTTGGCCTTCTGGTGCTTCAAAGGCTCTGGTTTCTTCCAGGGGAGGCGAGCAGAGTTGGCTAGGAAAATGTGTTCCCTAGTGTTTGTGAGCTCGGTATAAGTCGCGTAGACTAGCTTAAATTTTTCCACGGGCTTGTTCTTCTTTGGACCGTGTTGGCCGCTCTCGCTCCTCCATTTTCTCTTGCCTCCACCCACTTGGTTATTCTGTGTAACGGTTTGAGTCATTTTCATGACATCCGTTCCCACTCCAATAGGCTGATCAGGGGCTTGGTTGGTTTCCGCGACCGATGCTCGTGCCTCTTCCAGGTTTATCCATCCCTGGGCCTTGTTCAGGAATTCATCCACGGTGCTGACACATTTTCTCTGTATCTCTTTCCATAGTCCGCCTCCAACAAGGATTTCAGTCCTCAAGGCCATAAGCTTTGAACTATCATCTGAGTCCCTAGCTCGTGCCACGACATTTGCGAACCTACTCAAGTAAGCTTTCAAGGGTTCCTCAGGCTGCTGCTTCACGTTTGCCAGGGTGCCGGCTTTGATGCAGGCAGCTTGAGAAGCTCGGAATGCCCTCTTGAAGTCAGCAGAAAAGGTTTTCCACGAGCTGATGGACTGCTTTTTACACTGCTTGAACCATTGCTTGGCCGGCCCAGTCAAGGTGGAAGGAAATATCAAACATCTTAGCTCGAGGCCGATGTTGTGGGCCATCATCAGGGTGTTGAACATACCCAAATGATCTGATGGGTCTCTGTCTCCATCGAACTTGGATAAGTGGGGCATCTGAAAAACCCGGTGGATACGTCGTGGCTGCTATGCTGGGGGCGAAGAGCTCGAGTTCGTCCATCAAGTCGTACTCGTCTTTTTCCTTTTCCGACAAAAGCTTTTTCATCAGCTCCTCCATCTGAGCTAAACGCTCTAGGGTTTGGTCTTTACTTCCTTGGTTGTTTTGGGGCTGTTCAACAACTCTAGTTCCATTGTAAGCGTTAGACGGGCTATTGTCCCTCCAAGCTTGAGCTTGGTTAGGTGGGACACTCCCACTGTCACAAACTTCCGAAAGACCATCCCCTCGGCGAGCATGATTACCATTTCCAACCGGATCTCCCCTTTGTGAGTTGAGGCGATCTCAAAGGTCGGCCCTCGAGGTGGCCCAAGGGCTTTGCGTTGAACTCAAGCGATTGTGCAGGTCTTCATCGGACCTGCCACTTCGGTGGCTCCCGGTCTAGTAACTCCCATTTGAAAAGCTCGAAGCCCGCTGCTGAGGGTGAGGATTCAGGACTTCCCCGCACGCTCGGCTGCGATGGGAAGGACCGATAGAAGGAGGATTTCTCCTGCTGCTCCCATGAGCCGGAATGTCCCAGACTGGACGGGGAGGAGATGGGTATCTTATTGGTGATGGGGGATGCCTAACTGGTGATACGATCCTAGTCTCGTCCGGGCGGATCAAGTTAGGTCGCGGCCGCTCCACTCTACCATCCCCCGCATCCTGCGCTCGGCGATCTGATCGTGGTGTAGGATGGCTGGTCGGAGCAGGCTGTCTTTGCAAGCCCTCCCCGGATCTCCTCCGCGAGCTGCCTCGGGCCCTTCTGGGTGCGTTCGATGGGGGAATCGAGCAAGGAGTTGAGGTTCGGACTGATCGGCTAAATTGTTGATTGGCCCTAGGACACTCCTCAAACACAATTTCCTGGTGGTGGTGTGACGTGGGGGTAGAACTTGGAGTCGAGGCTCTGACTGATCGGCTGGGCTTGGACTGGTTATCCCAGCGGGACTTATGAGTCCCACTTTGCCTCTTTCCGACGTTAGCGTTGGTTGTAAGAGGGGGTAACCGGGCCAAGACTTCTTTGATTTGCTTGTTTGCTCTTGACAGCTGACTCCTCAACTGTATGTTCTCCATATCTATCGCCGTTAGGAAATTTGGGTTCGGATTTGGCGGCCGAGGTGCCGAACTCCCAGTGTCGCCCTGACCCATAGGCTGCTTTCCCGGTCGCTGTTGAACCTCGGGGTTTTGCTCATAAGATATGGCGACATGGTGGGCCTCCTGCCCATCATGTTGGTCTGCCTCATTACCATCTCTCGAACGAGTAAGCACCAATCTAATTTCTCTCAATGAAAGCACCAAACTGTTGACGCGGTTCTTCGCCAACAGATAATTATATGAATAAACAGGATGGATTAGTGCTAAACAGTGAATCGTAATATGAAAATAACTTAATTCTAAACTAGCAAAAGTTAGTATCGTGGGAAAGTTATCGCTCATTTCTTTTTCGGTGGTTCGAAGGTTAAAATCCCTCTAGTCCACCAGTCGATATTATTGATATCTCTTGATTATTTCTTACAGATTGTTTCTTTACAAAAAATATGCCAACCCCTTGCAACACCCAGGGTCTTGGTATTTATAGGGAGAGGATACCTGGGTTAGTAAAGGGGGTCATCCCGTGACCTTCTTACCCATCATGTCATCTCTGTGACACTGATGATTAATTCCTAAAACCTTACAGTGAGGTGTGGTCTAATCAATAAGTAAGGGGGGATAATGGGCCGCATGGCCCAAACCAGGCGTGGGGGGTCTGAATACGCATGTTTATACTGCGTGTCCGAGAATTCAGGAATGGAATAGACACGTGATCTCTGATATGTGCACGTTTACATTGCGTGGTTGTCTTTACAAGGATTCAGGTGTCAAATCTACGCCGCATCTCAAGCTTGATGTAGTGCCAACTCGTGATATCCATATTGCTGACTCGCTGCCTTTGAGTAGACTGCTAACTCTCTAATCAGCTCGTGCTGGAGAGGTGGAAACTCGTTAGAGCAGCTCCGGGTGGACGATTTACACGTGGTGGACTGAATTATGCCATTTTTCAGCTCGCCAAAAACTTGCAGATATTTAGGGCGTACAAACTCTCTACAAGCCAACTCCATAACTATATGGGAGGATCTTGCTCAAAAGTTCCTTTCCAAATTTTTCTCTCTAGCAAAGGCAGCCAAGTTAAGGGGAGAAATTAATAAAATCTGTCAGATAGAGGGGTGATAACTCTATATTTTAGAGTTATTAATTGAGCTCTTGGACTTAAATATCTTAGTGAAGTAGAGTGTTTGTGTTACTAATGTGTGGTTTTAGTCATTTTGTCTTTTGATTTTGTTTGTGAATTTCATTTTAATCAATGATAAATCTTGTTGGAAAATAATTAGATTATGAACTAATAAAATGTGACATCTATTTTGAAGGTCAAAAAGAAAGGATGCATGGAAAGCTTGGTGGAAATTGTGTAAAGAAAGTATCTTGGAGCTGAAATCCTGATACTTTGCTGTAACATCACTTCAACTTTGTTGCAGCAAAGTGTACACAGTCAGCAACTTAAGTCATTCATGCATACTTGGCAAGTCATTAAATGAGATGGAATGACATGATGAGATGGATGATGAGGTGGAAAAAGAGCTGATATTTTTAGGGAAAAATGTGGTCCCCACGTAGAGAGAGAGAAGATGGTTTATACCCATTTTTGGAGCCCTAAGAAGTGGCAGCAACCGCCTAAGACCATTGAAGACCATTTTCTGAAACTTTTGAAGAAAAAAACACCAAGGAGAAAGAGGAAAACATGGGAGAAGAGAAAGAAGAAGAGGAAGAGGAGGAGAACTCTCTACCATTTGAGGCTAGATTTTCTTAATCTTTTTCCTATTTTGAGTTTGCATTTCTTTTCCCTTCTTGAACTCATGGAAATAATGATGTTGAATGTTTATGGTTATTTGTTTATTTTGGTTATGAACTAACTCTTTTGAAACTAGGGATATTAATGAACCCTAATTTGTAGTGAACCCTTAAGTTGTTAATTTAAATTTACGCTATGTTGCTCTTGTTCAATTAAGCTATGTTTATTGTTAATTCTTGCTTGAGATTGATCAACTTTAGTGAGATACAAGCTAATATTAATTCCGAAAGGGTTGAAAATAGTGGATATGCTTAATTGATGTATGTTAATAACTATGTTGTTAATTAGTGAATATTATAGGAATATTGTATTCACCATGCGAACATATAAGATTAATGCTTAAATTGTGTTCTTGAAATTGGATTAGCATAGGAATATGTGTATCTAATTGTGAGAACTTTAGCATGTGCATTTGGAAAGATGACATGTGCAATTGTTATAGAATCTTGGTTACAAGAGTAACTTTGCTGGAGCATTAGGGGTGAACTACAAATTAGGGGGAATTGATACTCCTAGCTATTTCATCATTCATTTGACAAGTGACTTGTAATGCCCCAACTCCTGGGACCGTTATGGTGTGTCTTGTAAACAGTGCTAAACTCGCTAATCGAGTCATTTGGCCAAAATCGTGCAACTAAGTATGATTAGCGGTTTAGGGATTAAACATTTTGGTTAAGGTGTAACGTTTCACTAGAACGTTTAATATATATATATATATTGGGATCCCAAAAATATAATTTCAGAGTTTATTACAAAAAATATTTACAACAGGCCGTTCTAAGCGGCAAAAGAGGGTTCAACCCTAGTTCCACTTTAAACCTCGGCCATGGCGGACGAGCAGCTGCATATGTACACATCATCACCTAAGCTCTCCAACTCAAGGATGGTCTAGCTTCCTCTTGTCTTTACCTGCACCACATAGCACCCGTGAGCCGAAGCCCAGCAAGAAAACATCACACTATACATAAGCATTATCAAATGATTATCATTATAATCACACTGAGCGTAAAACTTTCAAACCAGTGAATGAGCATCACATGATTCAAGAGGGAGAGTGGCTGCTAGGTAAGCCACTAGCCTCCAAGTGCTTATTTCATTCATCGACCCTCGAGGTCGGTCTAGCATTAATGCTCTTTGAGTCATTCAATGCTGATGGTCGATTAGATCTAATCTCTGTTGGCTTGCGTGATCCACGCTATGGCCGTTCTGACTAATGAGTCAGCGCTATATGACCAATGTCCAGTATCACTGCCGAACTTGACTAATTAGTCACAGCTTCACAGCTGATACTAACACCTTTGCCAATTCTGACTGACGAGTCAGTGCAACGTGACCAGTGCTCAGTACCACTGCCGAACTTGACTAATAAGTCACAGCTTCACAGCCGATACTAACACCTTTGCCAAATCTGACTAATTAGTCAGTACCATGCACAAGTAAGCAATGCTATCAATATGTATCATATGCCAGTTATCCAAGAATAGGGCATTCAGCATGCTTACTAAACAGTTGCTAGCATAATCATGATCATGCACAAACCCAGAGACTCAAGCTCTGGCCAATCTCATATTCATCATTCATGGCATGCCCTAATCATATGTTTCTTGTGCATCACATGCATCCCACTTAAACATCCAGTATGCCTCAATAATAATCATATGCAAATGGGCAAGATTGCCAGGCATTCATTATGCTATCAATGTTTACATTTAAACATCCAACATGCATCAATCATAGCCATGCATGTCACATATGGGTGTAGTTTTCTTACCTTGGGTTCGAGCGAGAATTAATAAAAGAAACGACCTTTGAGAACGATCAACTTTAAGTCCTTTAGCGGTCACCTAGTCATAACCAAACATAAGGTAACATCAATAAAAATGATCAACTTAAGTTCCCAAATCAATATCTAGCCTCCGGGACATCAATCCCCACTTAACCGGGTACTAGGTACAACCCCGAGGCTTAAGGCTTGAATTCCCAAGCTAAAAACCCCTTCCTTGGCAAAAATGACCTTAAGGGCCACGGCCCACCCCTCAAACAGAGGCGCCCAAACCCAGCTTACTCCAAGGGCTGCGGCTCTCCTTGACCATGCCGCGGCGCAACCTCCAGTTCAGCCAAAATGACAACTCGCACACCAGATTTCTCCCCTGCATTTTCCCTTAGAACCAGCCCCTCAAACCTGTCTCAAATCACAACCTAACACCCAATTCAACCACCAAATATCCCCTACAACTCACCCTCATCAAAACCCAAAGTAAACATCACCCAAACCTCCATTAATTCAAACTTTCTACAAGTGATTCACAAGTCAAAAGCTAAAACTCAAAACAGAGTATGAACCAGAAATTAATGGTAGAAACTTACCCTAAACACGATTTGAATCCTTCCCAAAGGCTGAACTCAAGCTAAACCTCCCCAAGCTTGACGCCCTAGCTAGCTTCCTCAAGATAGGCTCTCAAAACTTAAAGAAGAGGGTGAAGGAGGACTTGTACGGGAAGGAAGGGAGAAAGAGAGGATAGGCTATGTTTTAATATCAATCCACAACCTTCCAAAATTCCTAAGGCTGATATAAATCTTTAAGGTCAAAAGACCATAATGCCCCTAGGCCAATTAAATCCCTCTAAAAGCTTCCAAGGGTAAAACCGTCATTTCCCGCCTATCTCGTTAATTATAATTAACGCTCTCTAATCCCCGCTATTCTCAATATTCCCAAATACCAATAAATCATATCCCATTACCCTTTAATTCTCGGTAATGCTCTAATCATTAAATTCACCCCGAGACCCAAACTTAAACTCGTTATGACTAGACCGAACACTTACATCTCATGATCGTCTCATGTCGAAAAGCTCGAACCAATCCACCTTATAATGTGGCTATAATTATAATTCACCCATATGCATAAAATTACACAATCACGCCCCCAACGGCTAAATTACCAAAATGCCTTTGCATTTAAAATATAAGCCCATATGCATGCATCCACCATCATATAATAATATAATTCACATAAACGTGCATATACTCATTAAATATCATAATAAATCAATTATGGCCCTCTCGGCCTCCTAATCAAGGTCCTAAACCTTATTAGAAAATTTGGGGCATTACATGACTATTCATTGGTTAGTTAATTTGCTCATTTTATTTTTCTAAAGTAGTTTGCAAATTATTAATTACTCACATAAATTCAAAGTGTTTGCAACCCAAATTGTTAGAGTTGATTTTTATAATATGTAGCTTAAAGCAGTCATTGAGGAGACGATAAAATTACTAACTATTTTATTACTTGTGAGACGATTAAGTACACTTGCATATCCTAAAAGAAACAAAAAAAAACCGCAATAAGAGGGAATCATTGTATGATGCATGGGAGAGATTCAAGGAGTTGTTAAGGAAGTGCCCTCATCATG
This sequence comes from Humulus lupulus, assembly GCF_963169125.1. Taxonomy (NCBI): domain Eukaryota; kingdom Viridiplantae; phylum Streptophyta; class Magnoliopsida; order Rosales; family Cannabaceae; genus Humulus; species Humulus lupulus. The sequence goes on from NC_084798.1 coordinate 202,343,532, forward strand.
GTATAAAGAAGTGGATGTTAGTCCACAATTTTTATAATGGTTTATGCGGTACTACTCGCACCATTATTGATGCTGCAACAAGGGTGCTTTCATGAGCAAAAGTGCAAATGAGACTTATAAATTGCTAGAAGAAATGACCATGACTAACTATTAGTGGCCCAATGAACGGGAAAGGAATAAAAAGGTAGCTGGAATACATGAGCTGGATGCTATTACCGCTCCCACTGTCTAAGTGGTTTTCCTCACCAAGCAGTTCCAACAGAACTCTATTACAACTCAAGCCATGCAAGTCCAAGATATATGCAATAATTGTGGTGGTCCTCACCAATTTGAGCAGTGAATAGCAGCAAAGTAAAATAACACCATCCCAATTGAGCAAGTAAACATGATGGGTGATTTCAATAGGCAAGCCAACAATCATTTCTCCAATTCATTTAATCCAGGGTGGAGAAATCACCGCAATTTTTCATAAAGAAATTATCAGGGCCAGCAACCTCAATTCAAACCTCAGTCTCAGTAGCTCATGCCTCAACCTCCTGTTATATTATTTTATAATATAATATAATGTAATATTATATTATTTTATAATATAATATTTTAGATTAAATAAATGTGACATAGAGTGTCACATATTGTAACATATAATAGAGAGTTACATTATTTGGATATATGTAAAATATCCAAACATGTAACATATTTTGTGTTACAAATTCATCACAAATTTGTAACTACTAAATATCACCAATTATTGTGTAGATTTGTTGTTACACAATATTGAGATGAATTTCTTAAAGCCATATGAGAAATGGCTGATAGAGACGTGATTTTAACTCCCATATTGTGTATGGAAGTTACAAAATCAAGTGGGAATAAATTGGAACGTTTTGGAAAAAACTTAAAAAATTAGTTGCTGAAACTGACCAAGGGCCGCGGCTCTTGAAACAAGCGTCGCGGCGCTAGTGGCTGACAGATTCATACTAATTCGGTTTTTATCCAATTTTGAACGTTTCCAACAGCCAAGTAACTCCCAAATCTCTATTTTAATTCCATAAAACACTCAATTAATCATTGGTAACAGCCATGGGGGTTGGTGGAATTTGAAATTCAAAGGGTGTCTCTAAACTCTATAAATAGGAGCCTAATGCTCACTTGTAAGACACACCATTTTTCATCCACAAAGCACTTGGCTGAAAAATACACCAAAAGGCTTGATAATTCCATAGAGCTATTTCCTAGAGAGATCCCTTAGTGCTTAGAGAATAGGGGGAAATAAGCTTTTGGACAAAGGTCTTGAACCTTGTTCAAGTTGGTGAGCCCCACTACTCTACACTTTGGTTGTGTGAGAGTTTGTTTGTGTTTTCTTCTTTTTGTTCCTCTTGTTCAACTTATTTACTTGTATTATTATAGTATTGAGTTTGTAATCTTCTTCTTCTACATCTTTTTATTTACTTGTATTTGAGCAATTGAGTTGTAATACTTATTTAATCAATATTATCTTGTCCATTGTATTTTTGCATAGAGTTGTATTTGATTTTTCCATAATTCCATTGAGCAATAATATATATTTTCTAACACCTCCATCATCACCACCTAGGCCGCCAGTTCTAGAAGAGAAGCCAATTGAGTTACAAGTTGTAGTGTTGACCCTAACCAACTCCCAATCTCATTTTATGACTGAAACCCGGTCATCCATTAGAAATCTCGAAATGCAAGTGGGTCAATTGGAAAATATGTTACAAAGTAGACCTCAAGGAAATTTGCCAAGTAATACTGAGGTGAATCCTAAGGAGCAATGCAATACAATCTCTTTGAGGAGCGGTAAGGAGTTGGAAGAGCCAGTTGAGAAGTCTAGTCTTCCACCGAAAATGAATTATGAGAAAAAGGGTAAGGTAGAAGAAAAGGTTACTGAGAACCTTGAGAAGAAGCAGTCACCAATGAATTTTGAGCACCATATAAAAATTCCATATCCACAAAGGCTTCGCAAAAACAATCTTAACAAGCAGTTTGCTAAATTTTTAAAAGTCTTCTGGAAGCTTCACATAAATAGTCCATTTGCTTAGGCACTTGAGCAGGTGCCAACTTACCTTAAATTATTGAAGGAAATTTTATCAAAGAAAAGGAAGTTGGAGGAATACAAGATAGTTGCACTTACTTAGGAGTGCAGTGCAATATTGCAAAAGAAATTACCGCCAAAGCTTAAAGATCCTAGTAGTTTCACTATTTCATGCTCTATAGGGGGCTTAGTGGTGACAAAGGCTTTATGTGATTTAGGGGCTAGTGTGAATCTAATGCCTCTATCGATCTTCCGCAAGTTGAGATTGGGAGAAGCTTGCCTGTAACGTCCTCTAAATCCCGGACCGTTACACTGTGTAATTGAAATAGTGCTTAACTCGCTAAACGAATCATTTGGACTTAAAACGTGTAATTGAAACTAACACCAGGTTTAGGTACTAAAAATTTTGGTCAAAATTCAACCATTCCATTAAAAGAGGTTGAGTTCGATTCATGGGATCCCAACTGAGTTTAAAACTGTTACAGACTCAAAATGAATACAAAAGCCAACCTAAGCGGCAAAATCAAGGTCCAACCCTAGTTCCAACGGATACCCTCGGCCATGGTGGTCTAGCAGGCTGCATATGTACACTCTGCCCTTGAAGTTCTCCAACTCATGGCTGATCCAGCTTTCCCTTGCCCTAACCTGCACCACGTAGCACCCGTGAGCCAAGGCTTAGCAAGAAAACATAAACATGCCCACAAACAGTTAATCAATAGATTACAGAATCATACCTAACATGTCTAGCAGTAATAACCATACTCGTGCATGCATTTAATCCATTTAAGCGACCATGGAGCCACACAGGTGCCTATTTCACTACTCTATTTAGAAACGGCTATAAAGTCGACCAAGCGTGCACCACGCTCCATGTTCTGAGCGGTTATAGAGTCGTGCAAGTGTATATCATGCTTCTATATTGGCCCCACCATTATGGCCTGCGTTTTGCACGCTAATGCCATCCACGACTTATAAGCTGAGCTTCAATGTTGGCCCTTACCATTTCGGCCTGCGTTCTGCACACTAATGTCGTCCATGACTTTGATAGAGTAGTTTTTATAGTGTTTTAGAGAGTTGTTGTAGCGTCCCAAATTTTCTAATAAGGCTTAGGGCTTGATTAGTGTGCCTAGAGGGCAATAATTGATTTATTATGTTAATATGAGAATTTTTTGAGTATGTGATTAGAAATGCATGTTTATGTGGATTAAATATGCATGTGGGTCCCATTTTGCTATTAGGGGCATGTTTGTAATTTCATCCCGTTGAGGGCATAAATGTTATATTTGTGAATATTGTGATTGACACCGTGAGTGAGTGGTGATATATCTGTGATGCACAATTCGAGATAGTCCTAGGGAGAAGTTTAGCTAGAAAGTCACAACGGGGTCGAATACCTGGCTCGGGAGGAGCCTAGGGGTAATTTGTAGGGCTGAGCATTGGGCGGGTTGGTCGGGTTACAAGACATTTTTACCCGTCCAATGTCATAATTGGGTTAGCAAAAGTGACCCGTAACTTGCCAATTAAGAAAAAAAAAAATTTTAACCCGTCCAATAATTTGGGCGGGTTGGTCGGGTTAACTCGCCCAAACCGAAATTGTATTTTTTTTTTGCGGGTTGATCGGGTCAACCCGCCCAAACAAAAGTGGTAATTTTTTTTTTAACATTTTTGTAATTTTTTTCTTTTAAATACTAGTACTAATAGTGTGAAGTTTATATTTTTAAGCTTAAAACAATATTTTAAATTTATAGTAAAAAAATTAAAACAAAACTTAATTAATTTATATATTTATTTGAATATATTAAAAATAATAAATTCTTAATTGGGCGGGTTGGGTTATATTGGGCGGGTTGATAATTATTTTCAACCCGCCCAATGTAACAATTGGGCGGTTTAAATTTTGGTCGGTTTATTCGGGTTGCATTTTTTGGCGGTTTTTTCGGGTTGGTTTGGGCGGTTTATTCGGGTTGGGCGGGTTGTAAAATTTTTTGCACAGCCCTAGTAATTTGGGTATATAATATGTGTTTGGAATTTATTGAGTAATGGGTAGTTATTTGGATATGTCGAGACTCAACGGGGATTTATAGGAACACTCGGGGAATTAGTAAGATTTGGTACATGACTAAATTACCCTTTGTGGTATTTGAGGACTTAGATTAACTTAAGGGGGGCAATCTTGACCTTTTGGAAAGTGGATATACTCAGTTGGGAGCTGAGACTCTAGAAACACTTAGACAAAAACAGAGGATAGGAAGGAAAAGAATCAAAATTTCTCTCAGCTCTCTCACCCATTCGGTTTCTCTCTCTCTCTCTCCATAGTGCTTGATTTTGGAAGACTTTAGGCCAGAAATTCAAGGGTTCAAGGGTAAACTTTTAACCCACTTCTCTGTTGAATTTTTGTTGGAAGTGTTGTATTAGTAAGCTGAATTTATGTTTTGTTTGGTGGATTTTGGGATGAAGTTTTGTGAAGCTTAAGCTTAGGAATCTGATAATTTAAGCTTGGAGCTGAATTTGAAAGCAGCTCAGGGTCGAACGAATTCTTACTCAAGGTAAGGATTCTTTTGATTTCTGAAGTGAATTTTCTGGTGTGGTTTAAGTTTCTGTGGAATTTTAAACCACTAAGTGATTTGAGCTAGGATGGATGTTTGAGTTTTTTTATGATGTTTATGTGTTGTGATATTGTTTATTTGGAGTTTTGGGTCGAATTGGAACTTGGGTAATGATTTGAGTAAGTTTTGGCTCAAGAAAAATGGTGGGAAAAACCCAGTTTTCTGGGTTCAAGTATGAGCGTCGCAGCCCTGTTCTTCTGTGTCGTGGCACTGGGACAAATCAGGATAGGGAGCCCCTGCTAGGCGCCGTAGCACCTGTAGGGCTGTGCCGCGACGCTAGGCCATTTTCAGGGTCTTGGATTTTGGTTTTTAGGGCTTTGGCCCAGGGGGCTCGGGGGACACTTTCGCCACTTCGTGTGGGGAAATGGGAGGTCCCGAGAGCACGGGATTGGTTCCGGAGTACAACTTTGGATAGGTTAGTAACAAGAACATTACGTGTGTGTTGTGAGTAGGTTTTCAACGAGGCTCGGATTATAGGACTATGCTCGGGATTGCAGTGCTCAAGAAGCTCGGGACACAGGTAAGAAAACTGTTGTACCCGTAGAGCAGGGCGTGGCCCTATAGTTTGTATTGCAGGGCATGGCCCTAAGTGATTGAATTGTAGGGCGTAGCCCTATTATTTACGTTTTGTATTTGTTTAAGTATTTGTTGATATTATGCTATGTATTGCATATATGTGAATGAACGGCGAAGGCCGGGAATGGCGAAGGCCGAGAACGGCAGGAAGTCGAGTACGGCAAGGGGCCGGGAGTGGCGTTGAGCATGCAGAGTGCAAGCCGTTAGGGTGAGATCCTTCTAGGATGCTGGAATCATCCTCTTGGTGAAGACCGCGAACCCAGGGCCTGGTAAAGCGCCTGGGACGGCATGGTCGCTATGTGTTTAGCCTGTTGGCTGCTTTGTTATATGTTGTTAATAGATATGCATATGTTATCTGTTTTATGTTGAGTTTTCTTGCTGGGCTTCAGTTCACGGGTGCTCTGTGGTGTAGGTAAGGGCAAAGGAAAGGTCGACCAACCATGAGTATGGAGAGCGTGAAGCGATGGGTACATGTTTGGTCTACCTGGCTGCCACTGTAATGCCCCGAAATCTCCGATATGGTTTAATGGCGGGAATAGTAGGCCGGGAGGGCCATACTTGTTTAATTATGTCATTAATTGATAAAATGCATGTATATGTGAATTATATTATAATATGATGTTAAATGCATGCATGTGGGTCCACATTTGAATAATTATGATGTTTTGATAATTTGGCCTATTGAGGGTAAATTTGTGTATTTGGGTGCATAATGTGATTTGTGAATGAGATCCCATTATTATGGAGATATATTTGAGCTAGTCGGCATGAGATGGTCCTATATAATGGATTAGCGGTTTTGTCATAACGTGGTCAATTATTGGGTAATAGGAATGTTATTTGATGATAAATTGGGAGTTATTGAGATCAGGGTGAAATTTTGGAAGTTTTGACTATAATGTCCCCGGGGGTGTTTTTGGGACCCCGAGCACTAGGTTTTATTTGAGGTTACTTAAGCTTGAAGTAGCTTGTCAGATAGAATGTACGTTAGAAAACCTCTCGTTCTTCCCCGTTAACTTATTTTCACCGTTCGAAGCATTTTCGAAGATATCTTGAGTTCTAGGAGTCGAAATCAAGTGAGGATCGAGGCATAGCGATCCTAGGAAAGATTAGAAGCTTCTTGACCAAAGGATTTGACGAGAAACAACCCAATTGAAGGTAATCTAAGTTTAAAGTTTTGAGTTTTTAGAGTTTCTAAGCTTAGAATTGGCTTTTGTGAATCGTTGAGTTTTCAACTCGATTGAGCCTTGGGTTTTGATGGTTTTGAAGCATGGGGAAGCTTGGTAACTTTGATTTGATGATTGGGGAATGTTTAGGTATGATTTTGGAGGCTTTGGGAAGTTGAAAATGTGTTTTGGAATGGCCCATAGTTGAGGGCCGCGGCCTTGTTCTTGGGGTGCCGCAGCCCTGACTTGAAGAAGCAGGTGGGGCTCTTTGTGCCTGTTGGGCGCCGCGGCCCTTGCTTCAGGAAGTTCTGGGGGTCGCGGTCCAAGGTGCTAGGGCCGCAGCCCTTGCCCAGTCTTCACCCCGTTTGCATGTTTTGACCCCGGGAACATAGTTTTAGGCCTCGGGATCACTCCTACTACTTGGATTAGTTTGGATTGATGCCCCGGAGGCTAGATATTGGTTTGGGAACCCTTGATTATCATTTTATTGATGGTATCCTATAATGTGTTATGATTAGGTAACCGCTAAAGGACTAAAAGCTAGATCGTTCTCAAGGGTCGTTCTTTTATTCATTCTAGCTCGAATCAGAGGTAAGAAAACTGCACCCCATATGTGACATGCTTGGTTGTTCTTGAGGCATGTTGATTGTGTAAATGTGGACATGAATTGATTATTGAATGCTTAGCAAATCTTGCTCACTTGTGCATGGTACTGACTCATTAGTCAGATTTGGCAAAAGTGTCAGTATCAACTGTGAAGCTGTGACACATTAGTCAGGTTCGGCAGTGGTACTGGGCACTGGTCACATAGTGCTGACTCATTAGTCAGGACGGCTTTAGCGTGTCCAACGCAAGCTAATAAAGATTAGATCTAATCGATATCTGCATTGGATGACTCAAGGAGCATTAATGCCGGATCGACCTCAAGTTCGATGAATATTATAAGCGCTTGTGTGGCTTACCCATCAGTCACTCATCTGTTAAGTTAGAGACTTACCTATCAGTCTCTCATCTGTTTAAGGCTAGTGGCTTACCTAGCAGCCATTCTTCTGTTTAAATTAGTGACTTGCTTGTCAGTCACTCAGTATGGTTTTTCTAGAATCTCAAGTGATATTCACTCATCTGTTTAAGAGCCATAAGCTATGTGTGATTATAATGATAATCATTTGATAATGTTTACATACAATGCTGTGTTTTCTTGTTGGGCTTTGGCTCATGGGTGCTACGTGGTGCAGGTAAAGGGAAAGAAAAGCTCACCCAACCCTGAGTGGAGAGCTTAGGTGGTGATGTGTACATATGCAGCCGCTTGACCACCACGGCCAAGGAGTTCTCAAAGGAACTAGGGGGTTTACCCTATTTTTGCCGCTTAGGTCGATGGGTTTGTAATTTTGAAATAGTAATGACCTTTTTGAGTTGTAAATAACTTGTAAATGTTCTTGTGGGCCCATGAACAGTTTTATGATTTAAATAAAACATATCCTGTCTTTTTATTAATTTTCACCTTAGCCTGTTAATACCACTTAGAACACGTTTTTAACCAAAGGACTCGGGTAGTGGGTCAAATTTCCGGTTCACCGTAACGGTTCTGGGGTAACCAGGGCGTTACAGCCACGGCCAGGGTTATTTTGGGAAAATATAATGTATTTGGTTGATTTGTCGCTTAGGTCAACCTTAAATGTATTTTGAGATGTAAAGTATTTTATAAACCATATTTTGGGATCCCAAATGTATAATGCTTTATGTTTTCAATAAATGACCAAATTTTCATATCAAATGTCTTTAGATGACTCTTTTTGTTACAATTTAGCTACACTTTTAACCTAAAACCTTGATTAGTGAGTGACTAGCACGTTTTAAACTCACTTAGTAACGGCTCTAAGGAAGTAAGGCATTACAGTTGTTTTGGGGAATTTTTTAGCTTATTTAGTTATGTTTGTGCATTATGACGTTTTTGTTGCCTGTGTTTGATAATATTTCAGGATTTATGGAAAAATTGATAAATGAGCCTTCGAAAATATGTGATTTGGTGAAAAAGAACATTTGAGTCGCGACTCTGAGCATTAGAGTCGCAGTGCTGTGATTAGACAGAGACACCGAATCTTGAGAAGTCGAGGGCCCCGGCACTACCTTTGAGAGTCGCAGCACTATTGATTGGAGAGTTTGAGCCGCGGCGCACCAGTATTAGAGTCGTGGTGCTTGTTGAGTCAGAGGCGAGACAGAGTTCAGTTCCTGGACACGGGCCACGATTCTTCATTAGAGGGCTGCGGTGCCTGAGGCGATAATGTGCAAATTAGGGTATTTTAAGCAGGGGAAAAAGTGGAATTTCTTGTGCAAAGCACAAACTTCTATTTAAGCAACATTATGACGATTTTTGAAGGAAGACGTTAAAAGGAGACTCAAGGAACACTCTCTGGAGGCAAAATCTTGGAGATCAACTAGTTTTATCATTCTTTTTCTTCTTCTTCCTTTACTTTCTCGTGTAGTGATGTTTATATTTAGTTTGATGGATTTGATTATGTTTAGTATGAACTAATTTTCTTATTTAGGGTGTTTATGGATTCTCTTAAAACCTTATGATTATCTAATGCAGTTTTTATGAATTTCCTATCAATATTGTGAATTGTTGACTTGTGTTTAATGCTTGTGAATGGTTGATCACCATTTACATGATTTATATGATTTTAACTTGAGATCTGAGAAGTGAATGATAAATATGCTATAGTCAAATAATCATAGATTTATATTGGACGAGAGTACCTGTATGATTTGTGTAGCTTAGGGATTACGTGTTTAATGCCCGCAATATGTTAGTTTACCACAGAGATGTTAGAGATTGCTTATTGTAGAGAATTATAAGTCCTAGCAAGAATATAATTTACAATTGTAATCCGCTCTCACAATAAATATAGAAATTCTTAAATTCACATTAGAGAGGCATAGGTGGAAAGTTGATGAAATTAATAACCATAATTCTTATTCCATTAAATTAATATTTATTATTGAATTCCCTATTGTTCTATTTTAGTGTTTTATTCCTTTAGTTTTATAAATTCAAAATTCATTATTTGTCATTCAATTAGAATTAAAGATTATTTTTTTATAGTTAATAACAATATTCGTGGGAACGATACTTGATTTATCACTTTATTACTTGTTACGATTGTGTATACTTGCATAGTACATAATTTCCACAACAGAATTATAAGTCGGGCTTCTTAAATTGGCCCTACCATTTCAGCCTGCGTTCTGCACGCTAAAGTCGCCCTCGTCTTATAAGCCGAGCTTTTTAACCCATATAAGCGACTATAGAGTCACACAGGGGGCCCATTGCCCTATTCCTATCTAACCAGCCTTAGAGCTGGCCCGACGCATCTTGCGCTTTTTTTTCCAAGCGACCATAGGGTCATTCAAGTGTATATCATGCTTCTGGGTTGGCTTAACCACATTGGTCGGCGTTCAGCACGCTATTGCCACCCTCGACTCATAAGTCGAGCCTTTAAACCCTCGACTTATAAATCGAGCCTTGTAAACCCTCGACTTATAAGTCGAGCCTTGTAAACCCTCAACTTATAAGTTGAGTCTTTTAACCAGATATACCCTCGACTAATAAGTCGAGCTTTTAATCAGATACAATAGATAGATCCCTGACTTATAAATCGAGCTTTTCAGTCGAATATAATCGATAAAATCTTGATGTATATGTAATGCCCAACTAATCAAGAACGTTACACTATGTCTTTTAAACAGTGCTAGACTCTCTAAACGAGCCATTTAGCCATAAACGTGTGACTAAACGTGATTAACAATTTATGGTTAAAAAAATTGGTCAAAAGGAATAGTCATTTCATTAAAACGTTAAGTTCGAACATGGGATCCCAAAATAAACATTTACAAAGTCATTTAGAGTTCTAAAAAGGGTAATTACAACATAAGTCTGCCTAAGCTGCAAAATAAGGTTCAAACCTAGTTCCTCTAAGAAACCCCGGCCGTGGTGGTCGAGCATCTGCATATGTACTCGTCGCCACTGAAGCTTTCCAACTCATGGCTGGTCCAGCTTTCCTTTCCCCTTACCTGCACCACATAGCACCCATGAGCCAAGGCTCAACAAGAAAACCTCACAAGGTATAACAATATACTTAAATATTCAAAAGCACTAAACACATGCTTCGCAGATATCAGATATATTCATTCCCATCATATAACTTGTAAATGCATTCCACGGTTTACAAATAAAATATTCATTTAAATCATACCATTGATTATTCGGCCCAGGATATTAGTCCCGCCGAGCGGCCTAACCGAGCGAGGTGCATACTCAAGCACCCAGCCTGCGGTTCATGCCGAGTAATGGGGACCGCACCCTCATATTGGACTTGTTCTTAGTCACACGGTCTAAGAAACAATCCTATCAAATGGCCCAGCCGAGTGAGTGCATACTCAGGCGCTCAACTCTTAGCTCATGTTGGGAAAATGGGGACCACACCCTCAGATTACGCTTGCCTTTCGGCCTGTGTTCCACACACGTTTCCAAGCGGCCCAGCAGACCGACATGCATACTCAGGCATTCAGCTCGTGGTTCTTGCCAAACAAGAAGAGACTGCACCCTTATCCAGGACTCACCTTTACAACCTACGTTCCACATGCATTGTCGAGCGGCCTAACCGAGCGACATGCGTACTCAGGAATTCAGCTTGCGGTTCTTCCCATGTGAGTAGGGACTACACTTTTATCCAAAACTCGCCTTTCGACCAACTCTCAGCACGCTATTACCTCCATTGACTTATAAGTCAATGCTTTCGACCAACGCTCAGCGCGTTACTACTGCCCTTGACTTATAAGTCAACGCTTTTCAATTAGATAATGCAAACAAGCACACATCATTTAACAATTATCCAGATACGAAGCATTCAAACATGCTTAATCAAACAATCACAGGCATAATCATTCTCATTCACAAGGGCCTGAGCCCTAATCATAACTATTTTTAACAACCGGGCCAAGCCCTAATCACATATATCACGTATTGGGAGCAATTTTCTTACTTCTGGTCCAAGCACAAGATAGATAGAACGACCCTCAAGCACGATCCTGCTCCGAGCCCTAGTGGTAACCTAGTCACAACTATAAATAATATCCTCATTAAACCCTGGAACCAATCCTGTGCTCTCAGGACTTCCAATCCCACCCAACGGGGTGGTGGAACCATCCCCCGAGCCCCCAAGTTTTTCCCAAACTTTAAAAATGGGGCTTGCTGAAGTTGGCATATGGTAGGGAGGCCCAAAGATATGGCAAGGCCACCCAAAACTTCCCCTGCATAGCGCAGGGGCGCCCAAGCCTAAACAAAGAGCCCCAAGCCCTCCCCTGCTGCGCTACATCGCGAACCTAGAATTCTGGGTTCCGTTTTCTGCAGTTCCTCCGACCTAAGCTTGACAACCTCCAATCCAATACCCCCAAGGGTCACCAAACCCAGCTCCTGACTTAATTCTAACAACACCTCGACCCCCAAGATGGTTACCCAAGTGCCCATGAGCTCACAAACAACCTCAAAGCTCTCAGAAAACAAGATGCCAACAATCACACTTTGAGTTCTAAAACTCATTCTCTAACCAAAACCAAAAATCAAGAGCTCCAATTCATGATTCAAGCCACCACAAGCCTTTAAATTAGTTTATAAACCAATTCCTAACCTTAAATCAATCTTTAAATAACACCAAAAGCACCAAAACCGTAAATGAAGATTCAAAACCCATTTATTCTTAAGAACACCAAGAACACATCAAGAACTCAAGAGGAGGTTGAGAAATTCTTACCTCATCTGACCAAATCCAAAAATACAAGGGAGGAAATGACAAAGCGAGTTGCAATCTCCACTTCCCCAGCCTTTTACTCTCCCTTCCAAGTCTCCAAATTCCAAATGAGAGCTCAAGTTGTTCCTTAGCTCCAAAACCCTTCCAAGAAGGTAACCAAGAGAGAGATAGAGAGAGAGAGAGAGAGAGAAAGAATAACGCGAATGAGCCAAAGTGCTCTGCTTTGGCCAACTTAACTCAGCCCAAGGGTCAAAATGACCAATTTACCCTCACCCAAGCCAATGTCCCTTTAACCAAACCAAGGGCATTTTGGTCTTTTCTGGAGATTCCTAATATTCTCAAATATCACTCTATTTCCCAATTAATTCAAATATTCCCAAGTGATTACCAGACAATTCCCATTACCCAATAAATCCCGGCAATGTACCAAATTATCAAAATACCCCTAGGCTAACCCCGAGTAAGGTATTTTTCCCTGTTGCGACTAAACCACTACTTTTCTCACTAGGATTGCCTCGTGCCGAACAACCAAAATATGTCTACGTAATAATTTGGTCTCAATCAATATGCACATACATATACAAATATGCCATCAACAGGCCAAAATTATGAAAATGTCATTCTAATAAGAAACGGGCCCACATGCATGCTTAATACACCTAAACATGCAGACATAGTCATATTATAATATAACTCACATAATTCATATAATCATGCATGTAATCACATAATAATTCAATTATTGCCCTCTTGACCCCTAATCAAGGCACTAAGCCTTATTAGGGAAATTGAGGCGTTACAGTATAAGTCGAGCCTTTCAATCAGATATGACAGATAACGACATTGGCCTTTTAATCAGATATATCAAATGAACGATCATAATTTAACACATGTATGCACATCGCAATCAACATGTTTAACAAAATATTCTAAGCATGATTACAACCATGTTCAATAACCGGGGCTCAAGCCCTGACCACAGTCCAGGTACAATTTTCTTACCTAAGGTCTTGAGAGAATAGCGTATGATGACCCCGAGTACGACCCTTTCCTCCCGAGCCTAATGGTTCACCCTAGTCACAACCATAACAAGACATAGCTATCAAGAAACGAACTAATAAAGGCTTCCGGACCAAGTCCTAGCCTTTGGGATCCTAAATTCTACTAACCCGGGTAGTAGAACCACTCCTAAGCCTTTATGTTTGGGTTCCCAGCTCCCAAAACCTACTTTCTAATTTTTTTTTCCCAATTTGAGTCGCAACACTCAACAAGTCAGAGAGCGCGAGCCCAAAAATCACTAGACACACGCCCCGGCGCCTGGGCGGTTCGAGGCACACCCATGCCTCTTTGAGTTCATGAGGGTCGCGGGGCTCAAGAACAGCGCTGCGATTCGACTCTGTGAACTCGAAAACCCACCGATTTTAAAAATAAAAAACCTATCCAAAATCGTCCCAAAACATGATTTTAACCAATTTCGACCATAATAATGGTCCCAACAGCTCATAAACATCAAAACCAATCTTAAAACTCAATCAAAGTCCCTTAAACTTAGAATCTCAATGAAACTTTAAAATCTCTAAGAAACCAAAAACTAAAACTCATATTTTGAATTACCTCAAAAAGAATTTGGATCCAGCTATACTCCCTAAGCTTTAACAACTTCTGAACTTTCCCCAAATCTCCTTACTTCCCTTAGCAAGTAAGCTGCAAGATTCGAAATCAAATTTCTCTTAAAAAACAAAGAGAACTAGAGAGAGAGAGAGAGAGAGAGAGAGAGAGAGAGAGAGATTTATGTTTATTTTAAAATGTAAGCTGATAAGCTTCAGCTAAATAAGACAGCCCATGGTCCAAATGACCAAAATTCCCCTAAGGCAAAATTTCCCTTTCAAAGCCTACTAAGGGCAAAATCGTCATTTACACTCCCGTCTCACATTATACTTATAATCGCAATTAATTCCGCCAAACCCAAAATATCACTATTTTTCCCAGAATATGACTCATACTTCAATGAGTCCCGGTAACTCACCGAATAACCAAAATACCCCTTGGCTCACCCCGAGCTGGGTATAAATCCCAGTTGTGACTAAACCACTATCTTGCTCAAAAGGACCGACTCCTGCTAAATATGTCAAATATATCCACATAATAATGTGATCTTAATCATATAATACCATTTAATCACATTTATACCCTCAGCGGGTCAAAATTACGAATATGCCCCTTTAAATAAAAGCAAGCTTGTTTCGCACATTTAATAACTTAAACATGCTTAATTATTCATAAAATGACATAACCCATGCAATTCACATAATCACATAAATATTTAATTAATTCACATAATATTCCAATAATGCCCTCCTAGCCCCCTAATCAAGGCACTAAGCCTTATTAGAAATTTTGGGACGTTACATCGCCCTACTAACGTGTCCCTACAAATGACAGATTGTTCAATTAAACATCCTCGTGGAGTAATTCAAGATATATTGGTGAAAGTGGACAAATTCATCTTTCCTGCAGACTTTATTATTCTTGATATGGAGGAAGTTGAAAATATTATGATTATTCTTGGGAGGCCATTTTTAGCTATCGAAAGGTGTTGAGATTGGTTAAATACATTGTGAAATTGTTTAGGCGCGAAGATGTGCTAAAACAATAATGATTTCACAAAAGTCAATATGTGAAAGTTGACTTTCAGTATAGGCATTTATAAATCAACTTTAGGGTCCAAAATGTTTATTTGGAGTATATGAGAATACTCAAGAAGTTTGGGAGCATTTGGAGGTATTTTTAGACAAGTCTTGGAGTACCAAAACAGAGGCGTCGGCGATGCGACGCGTCGCCAAAAGCAGGAAACCCTTGGCTTAGATGGACCAGGCAATGCATCTCCTGACCATAGGTGATACATCACCTAGTGCCAGGCGATGCGTCGCCTGGGCTATTGTGGAAAGTCCGCATAGTTACGTGAATAACCTCCAAAACTTAAATTTAAATGATCTAATCTCATTGATTGAGCCTAATGAGGATTCTATACTATTTACGGGTTTTATATGAGTTAATTGGTGAATTGATCACTCGCCTCTCTCTCACTCTCTCTAAAAAGAAGAACTCTCTCTCTCTCTAGCTCCAAGATCTTCATTAAGAAAGCTTGGTTTGTATGAAATATCAAGGCTTGTGTATCCCAGTCTCATTCCATTGTTGTAGCTTCAAAAAATTTTGTAGAAAAGGCTAAGAATAGGGATTTTTGGACAACAAACCTTCATTTGTGTCAAGCCTTGCAACTTTTGTGTTTCACATAAAATCATAGCTTGTGATTTTATGTTCCTAGGGTTTGTTCTTCAAGGAAGGTCCACTCTGAACTCTTATCTTATTGTGTTTATGTAATTTGCGTTTAACTATTCTCAAAGATTGTTTTACTTGTGTCTTTTGCTTGATTTGTATCACAAACCAAAGGTTATATATAGCCTAATCCCCAACAGAAGGGCGCTAATTGATGTACAAAAAAGGGAGTTGAAGTTGCGCGTGCAACAAGACGAGGTGGTAACATTTAATATTTTTGTAGCAACTGAAATTCCAACTTTTGTAGAGTGGATGTTATAACAGGATGTGGTAGTAAGGTTGAAGTCACTAAGAGAAAGGCCATTGCTCAAGTTGGTAGTCAAGCAATTTGTTATCGTTTGAAAAAGTTCTTTATTGGGAAGATTCGAATGTTACAAAGCGGTGGAAGGATCCTAATATTTGCAACATCAAAAGACGGGCTCTCACTAATGACACTCTGGCTCTTAAGGACTTAAGGGGTGGACTTGACCAGAGTTGAAGCTATAAAGAATCAAAAAGTCCAACTAAAGACATGAAATAAAGCGCCATTGGGAGACATCCCAACTCTTTTATTTGCATTGTTATTTTAGTTTGGATTTGTGAAAAAATTTATGTGTTTTTGTCTTAAATTTTACATTTTGGGTTTAGTTTTGTAATTTTTAAACCGTGGAAAGTGTGAAATCTCTATAAAAGAAATTGCCATTTTGAGTCACGACTCCGAGGAAGTCAGTGAGCAGGTGATTTTGAAGGCTTCCAATCACCTTGGCGCTTACCAGAGGGTTGTGACGCCACTGCCATCTCTGTTGCCTTCGTTTGGATGGTTCCCTGGTAAGTTTCCTTTCTTTTTATTTATTTACACATTAGGGACAATGTGCTAGACAAGTTTAGGGGAGGAATCTTATTGTTTTTTTAGTTGTTTATTGTCTTTATTTGTGTTGTTTTAGTAATTAGCTAGTTTGTTGTGTTGTGTATGAATCAAGTTGTCAATATGGGTCAATGATACTGCATGAATTGTGTTACATGATTTGATGAAAAATCAACTATTATAAATATGTGTGCTTGGTTAGATTGCATTTTCGATTGGCTTTGATCTATTGGGAAAAATGAAAATTTAGCAATAATTTGTAAATTCCTTGCAATTGAATGTGATTTATGCATGTTAAATATGAAATGTGGAATGATGAGTAAAAATATTTCTAGAACTTGCTTACTTATTTGAGACGAAATTATAGATGGTGAATGATTAGTAAAATGATTTAGGCTATTTTTGGAACGATTGAGCATTTTAAGCCAACCTTGATGAATTGTGTCCTTAGTTTCCCCTTTTGAGCCTAATATTAATTTATTTTGTTATTTGACACTGATTTTGAGCTTAAATGAAAATTCGATTATTTTTCTTTCCCTTGAATTATACCCTGAGCATATGAATATTGGATAGGGAATGATTGTAATTGGGCTTATTTTGGAATTTGTTTCAGAAGAGAAATAGTAAGATTGAGAAAAATTCATGAACAGAAAAAAAAATATGAAATTGAAAAGTGATTACACTTCTTATGAAAATACATCGAAAAATAAGTTTGATATCTAATTGATTTGTAATTGTTTTTTTTCAATGTTATATTATTGTGGTGTTGCTCTCTAATTGATTTTAAGTTGCTTTTTAAATACTGTTTGTCGGAGGTTGATGTATAATTGAGATGATATTTTTGTAATTATGAAACTTTAAAAATTGTATTTTTTAAAACTTGAGGATCGTAAAAATGTAAAAAAAAAAAAAGTGTATTTATGAAAAAAAAAACCCTATTTTAATATCATATAAATAAAAATAGATATCATTGTCATAGTAACTCCACATATTAACCTTTTTTTACTCTATTATTATAAACATATATCTCTTTCAAAAAAAATTCACAAAAATAATCCTAAACCCACTTGAAAAGTCCCAAATACCCTTAGCACAAACTAAGACTCTATTTATCTCTTCTCCCCTCTATCAATTTTGCAGCCACAAACCACCATCAATTGTTGTGTTATTCTTTCTTCTCACCTCACTCATGAAATGCAGCTACCACCTTCATCTAATTCGAATTTGTGTTCTTTCATTCAAAAAGTTGTCAAAGTTGAAGGAAGAAAGAGTTTTTGATAATGGTTAACCGTTATTGTTGTTTATAAGTTATGTGTATGTTATATAATAGTTTATAGTTGTTTTTCGAACTGTCCTGGGCTGAAAACTTTGCCAAAAAATGAATTTTATGTTGAGATGATGAATTTTTATGTGATTTATGCGATTTAGGGTTTTCATGTTCGGACCAAATTCGGACATGGTTCGGACAACATTTTTTGGATATAATTCGGACCAAGTTTGGACATTGTTCGAATCAAGTTCGGTTCAAGTTTAGACATTGTTCGGACATGGTTTAGACATAGTAATGACCAAATTCAGACTATACCAGGTTCGGACATGGTCTAAACCTAAAAAACTATAAATGGTAGATTTCCATAGAAATTCATGATGTCAACATAAAATTAATATTTTTGGTTGGTTTCTAAACCTAAATTAGTGTGAAAATACACATAAATTATTTTATAACACATTCATAATTTATAAATAACAAAATAACTTACTTATTATCAGATGCTTCAATACTTATTTCTCCTTCAATTTTGGAGAATTTTTCAAAAGAATAATGATGTTAAAAATATACCGCATGAGCTCTTTTTGTGAAAAAGTTTAAAAGGGTTATATGTTTATAACTAGCATTCTTTGGCAAAATGATCTATTTTTTAAAATTATTTTACACTTTCGCCTAGTTTTAATAATTCTTTACAAAATGACCTCTCATAATTTAGACAACAAATCGAAAATTTAGACAGGTGGTCGAAAATCTCAAACAGTCAGTCGAAAATTTTAGATAATTGGTGGAAAAATTTAGATAACTTGTTGAATTTTAGGCATATGTTATTTTGCAAAAAATTATCAAAAATAAGCTAGAGTACAGAATTATTTAAAAAAAATATCATTTTTACGAATTTCTCTTATAATATATAGGAGAAAAGAATGGTTAATATGTGAAGTTACCCTAACTAAATAACTGTCATTATAAAATGAAATTATTGTAAATACTATAATGAGATAAAAATACCTTATTTGTAGAGAAATTATTCTCTTGTTAGAATAATATACACAACTTCTAATGTCAGTATAAACAAACATAATACAAGGATAATTCACCATTTTCATCTTATGTCTTTAGAATCTGCTTTGTTACCCCATTTCTACAGAGAGTCAAACAACTATAACACTGTCACTGTGTGTGTATATAAGTGGTACGAAACATCATATCGATATCAAATATCATAGGAATTTATATAGAACACCATGACTTCACAAAGAAACACACAAAGTTATGCCATCGAAAAGAAACACAGACTCATAAAAGTTCTTTTCGGCCAAACCCCAACTCCCTTCTGGAAGCAAACACACCTTTTGAACAAGCTCACCCCATAAATCCCTGCAATCTCCATTTTTACTCACTTCAATTTCTCCACACCATAACTTCACAACCCCCTTCTTCCTTTTCTTCTTCTTCTCCACACCATTGACTGAACTTCCATAGCTCACCTCTCCCCACATCATAACCAGCCTCCCTTTCAAATTGACCAATTTGGTACCACAAACGTACTTGGGCAACATTTCCGTCACACCACCTTTGAGCTCTTTCCACACTCTGTTCCTGTCATCATACCATTCGATTTTCCCCCTATTATCACAGCGATGAAACACCCCATTGACCACACACTCCTCTCTCCCACCATATGGCAAATCATATCCGGTCACCTCCCACGTCGTGGTCTTCGGGTCGAGCCGAATCTCTTGATTGCTTACCCTGACACAGATTCTACCATCCACAACTTCTACATCCGTAAACAGCTCTATGCGCCCGTCAAGTGGGCCTGGAATGTCCTCCCAGCGTCCACCGCCCACCGCCACCGGGTCAAACACTTCGACCCATGAATTGTTCGCTCGTCCTCCAATCACATAAATCTTGCCGTCCACTACGGCGGTGGAAGCGTCGAACCGTGGCGTTCGCATGCTTGGCCCCCGCTGCCACGTGTGAGAGCGGCAATCGAGCACCCACACGTCCGAGGAAGGTTTGACAACATTGGCGTCATCCGAGGTGGTGCCGCCGATGACGTAAATGTTAGGGCCAACAACAGCGTGGGCAGATCCCACCAAATGAATTGGGTTCGGTTGGAGGAGTTGGGCGAATTGAAGAAGACTCTTGCGACCGTAGACGATTGGTTTTTGATAGATGGCGAACCAGTTCTCGGTGTCGAGGAATAAAGAACCGACCTTGAAATAGAGCAAGGTTTCGGTGAGGTTGAGGAGTGATCTAAGGGTGAACAGCTGTGTAGAAGAAATGGCTAATCTGATTGATTTGGATACAGCTGAGAGGATCGGGTGGTACTGTCTCGGTACTCGAGCTAGAATATTCAACGCCAGATCGTTTGGCAGGGCTGGGATGAGCACCGCCGGTAGCGGCGGAGGTACGGCAGTCGACATTGGGGAGAAGAAAAGCGGGGTTGTAATTCTATAATTATGGGAGATTGGTTCCTCTCCCATTAAAGGTTTCCAATTATTTAACGATTCCATATACGACAAGTGGTTTTAATTGAAGAAGATTCCGAGTGGATATACGACTTGTCGTTTGAAATCATTTCTCCTTTTCTTATCATCTTTTTCAGCAGCCAAAACTTCAATTTGTTTTCAAGAGAGCCAACCATGTCTCTACTTCTTCCCTCCAAGCTTTTCTGCCTCAGTCCCCGAAACGATATCCCAGGACTGTGCTATCCTTGCCGTGGACTACCTCATACTCGTAGGCAAACACTACGAATCGTCTGCGCTAAGAGAGCCGGTAAAAGGAGATATCCGTCGGAGAAAAAGAAGCTAAAATTGAAGCAGAAGGATATCTTAGCCGAAGTTAAGAGCAGGAACAAGTTCGAGGGTTTATGGAGGCTGTCCAAGCTCGGAGTTCCGGTCCATAGGGACCCGGGAAAGGACTTTCTTGGCGTTTCGGAGGGATTGCTTGAAGCCATTGCTAAAGTTCTTGAATTTCCGGTAATTTCAATTTCTGTTTGTTTGGTTGGTGAGAAAGCATTCAGGAAAATAAAATTTTCACCGTGCTTCGTTCTGGAAAATGGCGATTTTTATCGATTAAGGACGAAACTGAAACTCAAGTAGTACTTAAATACGAAAGCTGCGGTTAGATATTCATTTACATTTGTGTTTTCTTGGCGGGAAATGAAGTTCGTAAGCATTTGTTTTCAAGTTACAAATGAATTCTACCTGTTTGGTTACCTAGAAAATGTATGAGCAGAGAGAGAAATGAGTTTATTTTCCCCTAACCAAAAGTTTCATTCACTTTTTTATATTGCTTGGGCTCTTAAAAATCGTTCATCATTTTCTTATTGAGAGAAAATGTACAAGTTTCCTAGCTTATGAAATTTTTTTGGTGCGACTTCAGGTTGCTTCGATGTTGCCAGCAGAAGCATTCACAGTGATTCGGAAATCTTTTGATGCAAGGAAGGTTTGTTCAATCGTGTTGAATTGTATTATAATTTTTCTCCTTGTGTGTTCTAATCACGGCCGAAATAGAATCTTAAAAATCAGCTTTTTGTTTGAAACATATTATCATTATGCACAGCTGCTAAAACAGCCCCCCCAAAAAAATCTGTATGATAGAATTTCAAGTTAATTGAGGATCAACTTTACAATACTAATTTGCTTTGTTTGTGCGTCTGTGTTTTGTTATTATCTTAGATGCTAAAGGAGCCCAAATTTGTATACGTAGTGGACATGGACGTTGAGAAACTTTTGAGCTTGGAGCCTCGTACTTGGGACTTCATTTCTCAGATGGAGCCTAAAGTTGGGCTTATAGAACATTTGTCTGAGGAAAAAGTAACTGGGGACTTGATCAACATTATAAGAGATTGTAAAAGGATCTCTAGGGATACCATTTCAGGAGATGGTGGACATGACTATAATTCTGTGGCTAAGGGACCATTATCATCGACATCCAGAAAACCAAAAATTGCAGTTGTGGGTAGTGGACCATCAGGTCTATTTGCGTGTCTCGTTCTTGCAGAATTTGGGGCAGATGTTACATTAATAGAAAGAGGTCAGCCTGTTGAACAAAGAGGACGTGACATTGGCGCTTTGGTTGTGCGGAAGATTTTAGAGATGGAAAGCAATTTTTGCTTCGGGGAGGTTTTATACATTAAACTTGATTCACTCTTATTATGTGCCATTCTTTTGTTTTAGACTGAATTTTAAAAAATGTGATGGAGTAATGTTGATGCCTTATTTTAATAGCCAACTGTTGATTTTGAACTGAATGGTGTTTTCCATAGGATTTGTGTATTTTCTCAAAATTCTGCTAAAGTTGTCTTTTACTAATTTAATTGATATGTTTATTTTTACATAACTTATGATTGAGTCATTTATCAAGGACTTATACATGGCAGGGTGGTGCAGGTACCTGGAGTGATGGAAAGCTAGTTACTAGAATTGGAAGAAATAGCGACACTGTTTTGGCGGTTAGCACCTTACCTCTATCTTCTTGAAATTTTGTTATCTACCTCCTTTTAATCACTTTTCCAAGTAGTCCCACAGCAAAGTGTATGCATCACTACTTGCACTTGAAATCCTACTCCCTCTCATAAGAATTTGATTATGAACGAACAACAGAACAGACGAATGGAAAATTAATGTATCAGCATTTGTTTTACTCTTTCCTTTTAACTATTAATTCAGAGGGGATTAAATGGAGATCAATCTCATCTCAAGATATTTCTTCCTACAAATTTTTGCCATCTTTAAGTAAATTTGATTAACACTTCATGTGCATTATTTTAGGTTTTGTTGGTTATGGTATGGACTGACTCACAGCTATTATTCTTTTAGGTTATGAAAACTTTAGTTCATTTTGGAGCTACAGAAGGAATCTTGGTTAATGGGAAGCCACATCTGGGAACAGATAAATTGATTCCTTTACTTCGCAATTTTCGGCAACATTTACTAGAACTGGGTGTGAGTGACATACATACTTTTGGCTGAATCAAACGTATTTTTTCAGATATTTTTTTCTTACTTTAAACTTGCTTCCTAATCTTGCTTTTTCTTTTCATAAACATCTTAGGTTACTATTGAGTTTGGGAAGAGAGTGGATGATCTTCTCATAGAGGATGGACAAGTTGTTGGCGTCAAAGTATCTGATTCAAAAGACAGATCACAGTCTAATAGCCAGAAGTGGGGCTTTGATGCTGTTGTTTTGGCTGTTGGGCATTCTGCACGTGATGTTTATCAAATGCTTCTTTCTCATAATGTGGCTTTGGTTCCAAAAGATTTTGCTGTGAGTGGCTTTCTCTTCCTTTTCTTCTGAGCTAGTAAGGGTATATCTGGTAGTTAAGGACATTTTATTCATGACATCGGCTTAAGCATTACTTCCAATAAACTTGCCTTCCATGACTACTAAGATTTGAAGTTTTTTTACAATGTTGTTGGAGATGATAATATTTCAGACTTTAAGCATTTAATAAATGACATTGTATACACCCTAATAATATATATATATATATATATATATATTTAACAGTAAAGAACATAGGGAAGTTACTTTGCTTTAACAAGGTATTCCTGGATGAGTATATTACTAGCCGGAACAACCTTTCATTCATTTTTTTTTTTAATGTTTTCGATATTGAAATATTCCGGTCCTTTTGTATACTGTATAGCTATGCGCACAGAACTCTTTTGTCAGGTCTTGTAAAAGAAATGACTTTCTTTGACAATGCAAACTGTTGCTAGGATAATGGATGATGATTTTCATAGAGACAATTAACATGTATGCATGCTCATTCAAATATTTTATTTAAAAAAAAATTATAATGCGATCTCTTATATGGCTGAACAGGTAGGTTTGCGGATGGAGCATCCTCAAGAAGTGATAAACAGCATACAGGTTGGTTATACTATCTCTTTGCTTTGGATAATTTATCAAAATTTTGTTGTCCATGTAAAATTTTGTTGTCCATGACTAAGTCACCTCTGCCAGCTATAGCTATTCTACTCCTATTTCAGTTTTGAATGTTTTTATAGTTCAAGGCACGAGGAACAAGGTTAATTCTGCATGCCATTGTTGATAATATTCTGATACAACCATTTTTCTTTTATATATCCCCAAAAGCTTTTAAAACTCACTTAAGTTTGAAACTAGGTCATCCCACTACAAACTCTATAATATTTTTGAGAGACAGAAACTGAGGCGTAAGTATAGTACTCAGGATTTTTTTTCCAAACTGTTTTTCTTCTGATCAGAATTCAACAAATTTGTTGTGAAAATGTATAGTACTCTCGTTTGGCATCTGAAGTTCGCAGTGGACGTGGAAAAGTACCAGTGGCAGATTACAAGCTTGTCAAATATGTTGGCAGGGAAAATGGCGATGTGTCTGCTGGGGCAACTCGAAGTTGCTATTCTTTTTGTATGTGTCCTGGTGGGCAGGTACTTCCCTTTTCCTTTTAAGAGCCTGCTTTGCAGAGCAGTGAAATATTTAAATTTTGTGCCTGAAATTTTGTAAGTGTCAATATTTTAGAGGGCTACATAAAAGGATGTATGTTAGTAGACATGTTACACTTGACTACCTACTTGACATTGGTTAAAAGTCGAGAAGTCTTTGCTAGTACCTTGTGAAAGGACTTCCAGATGCAAGATTATTAATTAATTGGTGTGATAATAATGCCAGATGACAAGAAAATTCATTAATTGGTGTGATAATATGATAGATCTACCAGTAATATTTCACACTGGAAGTAGTAATCCAAATGTTTTATTTGCAGGTCGTGCTCACTAGTACAAATCCTTCAGAAATCTGTATCAATGGCATGTCATTTTCTCGGCGTGCATCTAAGTGGGCAAATGCTGCCCTTGTTGTGACTGTCTCAACGAAGGATTTTGAGTCCTTGAATCTCCGTGGTCATCTTGCAGGGGTGGAATTTCAGGTATTTGTTTTCCTTCCTGGCATATTCTCCTAAGCACTTCCGAAGTTTTATATTACTATCTTTGCCGATTCAATTGTTTCACTATTCTGGGGATATAGATTTGACAACCTTTTTGAATTCCCTTATCTTTGTTCTAGTTGGATTTTCATGATATTTAGCTATTTTGTAATAGCATTTTAAACACCGCTAATTTCAAATTCTACTGTTGTGGTGTTTAAATTTTAAGAGAGAATTCGAAAGAAGAGCAGCTATAATGGGAGGGGGAGATTTCGTTGTGCCTGTACAGACAGTTACCGACTTTTTGGATGGAAAGTTATCTGGTATGGTTTTGTCATTTCATTTTCTATAGTTGTTTTGCAGGATCTCTTTCCTGAAAAAGAAAGAGAGCTGCTTGCCTGTAAAAATCCCCCACTATTTGTGGTTGAAAGTTTACTTGTTCTTTTCTTTGGTCTAGTAACATCTACGCCACCGTCAAGTTATCGGTTAGGAGTGAAAGCAGCAAATCTCTACGAGTTGTTCCCGATTCATATAACAGAGGCTTTGCAACAGTCAATCTCAATGTTCAATGAAGAGGTATTAAAGTCTTTCTTTTCTTTCCTCTCGTAATTCTGTGAACAATTACTACATAACTTCCTTCTTTCACTCAGTTACCAGGAATAATATCCAAAGAGGGCCTTCTTCATGGAGTAGAGGTAATAATAGTATTTATATTGATTGACAAACCATTTAATTTCTTCATTTTCACATGTTAAGTTATTGTTCTCTGGAAAAGATTAGATTTATTTACTGCCAACATATTATCTTTGGCTCCAGACGAGAACGAGCTCCCCTATTCAGATTCCCCGCAGCGCAGACACTTACGAGAGCACGTCATTGAAAGGATTGTACCCTATTGGTGAAGGAGCAGGCTATGCTGGAGGGATTGTAAGCGCAGCTGTGGATGGCATGTGTGCAGGCTTTGCTGTGTCAAATGCATTCGACTTATGTCATGATAGCATAGAATCAGTTTTTGGCAAGACTCAGAGTGCTGGCGTTGTTAAATACTAGTAACATATTCGGTCCTGTCTCCCACTGTGGTTTTTAGCGCCCTGCAAATACAAGCTCCAGCATCAACGAATTTGTCGTTGAAGAAAACATCTGAGGTAAAGAATTAACCAAAACAATTCATCGAAAATCCAGCTAGGAAGGTTTGATTACTCATCACCTCCTTCTATTCTTGTGGCTACGCAGCTTGGTAAAGATTTTTCTCGTAAGCAAGCTTGGGAGTAATCAAAATCTCAAGCTGACTGTGACTTATGCACCGAGATCTGACGAATAGCTTTTCGATTCACTGCAGATCGAGTTTTTGTAGATTCAGAAGCCATCATCATGTTGATCACTGACCTGATAACAATATAAGTTTTCAAGCATTCAAGCAATACTTTGCTTCAGTAAGACTCTTGTAAACTTAAACCTTATAATATATACTCTTACATTACAAACTTACTGAGACTCGTTTTTAACTTAGGAATCTATCATAGTATGTAATTCCACAAATCAATTTCTGCGAGTTTGTATATGAACATAAACCAACAAAGCTTTAGAATTCAATTTTACTCGTTTAAATTTTTGGTTTCTTGTACTTCCATGAAAATATATGAGATTTTTACTGATAAGAAACACACTACACATCTTAACATAACAAAAGAATGGCAAACCATATTGAATTGTAGGAAGGTTTGAGACATAAAATTAGAGACCCACATTGCTCGATACTCACAAAGAAAAACATAATAATGAGATTTTGTTGTTGGGATCAAATAGATACTAGATATCACATGTGACCAGACATTAATGAGATCAATAAAAAACAAGAGACAATGTTCAGAGTTCAGAAATCAGAACCATTTTGTTCCATCCTTACTGCTAAATCCTTTCTTATATAATGTTCCCCGAGGTATCCAATGTGAACTGCAATAATCCTATGAACCAAACAAAAGTACAATCGGTGATTTTCATATAATATGTCACATATATATAAACAAACAAACAAACAAAGGACAAAATTACCAATCTGAATCATTTTTGTTTCACATTCATTAAGTATTACCTACTTAATCAATGAAACAAAAGAAAAAATAATAGTACTCACATGCAAGCTGCCACATCAGAACCCCCTAATAATACACTATTGAAAGGATTTTATATATAAAAATTATATTTGATTTTATATAAGCTTTAATCCCTTTATAAATAAACATGTTGAAGCAACAAAAGGACATGCAAGGAGCATGGCATATGGGTGGGTTTGTATTAGTGTAAAAAAGAATAAGAATTATGCCATGTGTTTGTTCGAGCACATGAAGGCCTCTCATTTGGGTTATGCTCATTTTAGTTCTCAAGCAATTTTTGAATATGATATAATTATAAAAATAGTAATAATAATTGAACTTATCCATTGCTTGGCTCAAATCAATGGACAATTATTATCTCTCTCTTCTTCTAAGCATCTTATATGTTAATTAAAAAATAAGAAAAGAATAAAACTACTTCCATGATACCATCTTTAGGAGGATTCGTTTGTTGTTATTGAAATAAGTTGAATGGTCCAAATTATAACTAAATTCATCTCCCCTACCCTCATTAATCATATATTTCAAATACTATTTCATCTTTTTCATCTTTTTGTCTTTCTTATTCTTTTAGCGGCAATTTTTATTTTCTTATGCCTTTTAGAGTAATAATGTAAACAAAATAGTAAGTTTATTTGTTAAAATTTTCTTGTTAATTGGTATACCACTTTTAAGATATTCTAATAGGGATGGCAATGGATAAGGTATGTCTATTTCATGATCCTGCCTTATCAAAAAAAGTACTATCCATACTTTACACTCTTATTTTATAATTTTTTGCGGGTAGGAGTGCTACCCTAACAATATAGAGTACTTTACCCTAACAAAATTTAAAATAAAAATATTTTAAAAAAAATTAATACACTATACTTTGAAATCTAAATGAAATATAATATGTATTAAATATTAAGGATAGTAAACAATAATAACATAGAATAAGAATATAATATAATGTATTCAAAATTATTAATACTAATTTAATATATTATATATCTATACTTGTTTAAATTAATTAATATATATAATATATAATGTATTAAAGATTTTAAATACTATACTATACATTATATTTATTTTTAACAAGTTTAGAAGTATTTAATTTTTAGTATATAAATTATAATTCAAAATGTATATTAATTATTTTTTATGTATATTATATAACATGTATTTATATTTAAAAAGATATATTAATATTTGTATATATCTTTTAATTTACAAATTAAGTATAATATATATATATATATATTCGGGTAGGATAGGGTAGGGTAGGGCATCGGCGGATCTAGTAGACCCAAAGGGTAGCCTTGGTCCCCCTTAATTTATTTATTTCATTTAAAATATTTATTGACTTTTCAATAAAAATTTATAATTTTGTTCAAAAATTACGTAATTGGCCCTTTTTAATTTATTTTTTATGTTTGGCCCCTCTTGTTTCAACTTTCTGCTTATGTCTTTGGAGTAGGGTAATAAGGTTGGGTATACCTATACTCGCACCTTACCCTATACCCGTCTCGGGTACATATTTGCATTCATTCACTCTATCTTAAACTCTAATTTATGAGGTAATACCCACCCTTGAGATCAAGGAATGATATCCACGTATAAATGAGTTTTAGTGTAAAATTGTGATCCCTACTCTAATTTGTAAATTTTGTTCATTCTTTATTTTTATTCATAATTATCAATAAATGCCATGGACACATAGTAAATCAAATCTACAAGAGAAAAAGACAAATGATAAAATGTTCTCATTTAATGACATGACAATAATAATAATAATAATTATGGTACTACCATTTGCCTGCAATAGAAAATCCTGGATTTTGGACTTACTCTTCAAGTTGTGTCGTTTCTTGGACTTACTTTTCAAGTTGTATCGTTTCTGACCAATCTGGTTCACTAAGGAGGCCTATTTAGAAACTTAATACGTCTTTTGAAAATAATAATAACATTATTAATAAAGTGTGTCCCATGAGATGACAAGACACATACATTTTAAAAATTAAAAAAGAAAAAAGGAAAGAAAATGAAATATGATTTGTCCTAATCATAACATGTGCAAGCAAATCACAAAAAATGGAAATTTATGTAGCTATTTTCTAATTCCTTTCAAACCCCTAATTAAATACTTGATGTTTATTGGTTTGATGTAAGAAGAAAGGACCTTTTTCGGACAATACTTCTACACATAAGGTGTGTCCATCATTGTAGTTTCTTTGTTTAATGGTAGGAAAAGGGGAAATGGGTTATTTATATTGGTGACATAGTAATCATGAGAAATTATTAAGAGAGCTGTCATTGTTGATGCATGCAATATAAAAAGAATGTCTTTTTTTTTAAGGGACAATATATGTAAAATTGATCAATGTGGAGGGAAAAAGTCTTCAAACTTAATCCCAAAATAAAAATAAAAAGTTAAAGAAAAGAGGTGACTTTGGACTTTGTAGTTGTAAAGTGAAACCTTGAGAAATAACAGGATGGCATATAGTTTTGACTATCTAAAAGTCATTTGACCACCATGTTATATTTTTACTTCTATTCATATTAACCTTACTTTTTTAACTTTATCAAGTTAATTTACTTTAGATTAAATGTAGTGTTGTATGGAACCAGGACTGACATGACAGAATCCTGTATTTTATTCACAATAACATATTATTAATAAATAAAAAAACAGAGACAAAAACATTTTGTCATTCAATATTTCTCTGAGAAAAATTGTTTGAATATGTATAGAATCAAACAAAATACCCCCATAAAGATAAAGAAAAAAAAAACTTGAATGTATACATGGTATATATATCATACAGAATTTGAATCAAGCAACTTCTTATTCCTGAATCATTAATTGGAATAAAATGGGTGATAATGATAACCCTACAAATGCTTCTAATTATATAGTTTTTAACTGTTTCATATTTAATACAGAGATTAATAAAAATGAACCGATCACTGTTCAAAAAAAGAAAGAGATGATTAAATTTAGTATTATACTTATTAGTACTGTCTTTTTAAAAAATATATATATACTTATGTAGCACCGTGGAGATGGCAATGATCAATCACATGATAAGGCTTAGATATTTTGAAAATAAAATAATTTTAAAATATAATATACATTAATATACCGGCAAAAAAATAAATAAATAAAAAGAATGTTAAAGCCTAAATTTAGTATTCTTTTGAAATGGAATCACTCACTTTTTTTTACCACATTATGGATGAGTTTTGAGTTTCAACAAAGCACTCATTAGTCACCGAATACCGACCAATGAGTGTGGTATACTTTAATAAATTTAATTATATATTAATTTTTTAATTTTTTTAACTACTTTAGCGCAATGATTGTTAGAAATGTATGGATGTACATTTTTTAAATCAACAATAAATGATAAGAATAAATTAATATTACAAATTCAAGATCCTAATCAACAATCTTATTCAAAGTATGAATGCAAATATTGATAATCAAATAACATATTCAAAGTTTGAATGCAAATCTTGATAATTAAATATTAACTTATTATATTATGAATTTAGAAACATTTAATCATCAATACTAACAATATAAACACAATTAAATGTTAGAGTTTAGGGAAACACAACATTTGAATTAAGCAATTGAATCTTCAAACTTGAGGAACATCTAAAGGCTTATACACGAGGAGTATCGTTGTCTAAAATCTCTATTCCAATGCTTCCTATTGTTGCTTGAAGCTTCACCAAGATAGAATGAGATTTGAGATTAAACAAGTCTTTGAAACTCATACAATTAAAGTAATTCTTGATGAGTTTCTTAGAGAAAACTTATGAACTTTGAGAGCTAAAGAGAGAAAGAGGTTAGAGAGAGAAAAAGGTTGGAGAGAGAGTTGTAAATTGTGATCAAGGCTTTGCAACTCTAATAACTCTTATTTATAGTGTAGGCACCATCATTAAGTCTAACCAATAGGATTAGAGCTTTGAACACATCATTTGGAGCTAAAACAACGTAACAGTACAGACACGTAGGCGATGCATCGATGCGTCACCTCCCTACATCGCCTGCAGTGTGTCCTCAAGAATTTCACACTTTAGGCGATGCATCGCCTACAAGGAGGCAATGCAACACCATATAAGCAAGTCTAACTTCTCAAAAGTGACCTTAAAATCCTTCAAATGCTCCCAAATTTTTTTAACATGCTTAGATACCTTGTTGCATCACTTTAGACCCATAAAAGTCAATTATAGATACCTAGTAAAAAAATCTCATATTTGCACTTCAACTTAAGTGAAAATTGTTAAATGTTTTGCATTGTGTAAACAACGGTTGACAGTTAGGGAAATCAAAGGGGAGTGATCTTTCAGTTCCCTAATTTATTGGGATTATTTAGTATTCTATAGTTAATGTTGTGCAACCTATATAATCTAGCCCTAGGTTGTAAACTATTATCATAAAACAATCACATAAATAAAATACAATTATTTCTACACCAATTTTATATGGTATCAGAGCTGTAAGGCTCGTTCTCGACCACCCTCTGTTTTTTTTCCTCCATTTTTTTCGGTTGTTGATCCTCAGCTCTCAGGCGACATTCAAGGTGTTCCAGGCGAAGTCATCTTCCAGTCGCACATCCCGAACTAGCGGACCAGTACTACTCTAGCACCACTCAAGTCGTCCCTTCTTCCAGTCGCGAACCAGTCCGACGACGCTCCAAGCACTCCGGCGAACTAGTCCGACGACGTTCCAGGTACTCTGGCGAAGTAGTTTGGCACCTGCTCCAGACCGGCAATCCGTCTAAGTGAAGCTCCGTCTCACTTTCTTGGAAAGAAGCTCTCAACCTCCTCAAGTCCTGACTACACACTCCGTCAAGTCTCCTCAACTATCCTTCAGCCTTCTCAAGTCCCGAAGCCCTAAGATGACAAGTGAAGTCTCTTCTCAAAATAGTGGGCCTGCCCAAACTCAGGCCCAACATCAGCCCATCATTGCACCTATCAAGTCCAGACCCACCATCCTTAGTTTTTCTCAAATTAGTGGGCCTACCCAAATCCAAGCCCAACCTCAGGCCCATAATCAGTCCATCGTTGCTTCTATCAAATCTAGGCCTACAATCCATAATCCATCTTCCTTAAAAACCAAGTCTGTTCCTACCTCTCATAGTACCTCGACTGCACACTCTTGTAACTCCTATTTCTTTTTACAAATACATTATAACAATTATGAGAAATAAGAGAAAATATTTTTATTCATTTTTGAGTGCATTACAATGCTAACCGAATGTTATAGCTATTAAGTAAAGTGGAAGAATAACTAATGAATATGCAACTATAACATTCATGGGCATTTCATTAGTATAATACCCATAGAATGGTGCTAAATACAAGCAAACAATCACTAAAGTTATGAAAAATAAAGAGAAATTCATGTTTTGATGATGAATTTTATCTAGAAGGTTAAGAGATGAAGAAGTTGTGCAAATAAATGGTTGAAGGAACAAGTATTTATAGGACAAAAACTAGCCGTTTATGACCGTTGGTGAATAGTGTTCTTGACCGTTGGGGGTATAGTTGTTTTCTATTATGGGATTTTAACAGTTCTAAATAGTTGAAGTAACCAACAGGTGGGAATAATTAATTTATTGGTGTTAGAGAAACTTTTTTAGAAAGTTTGTGAGTCAAAAATGCTGAACTAAGTAATACAAGAAGATTGGGAAATTTTCATTTTTTTTTACTATTCACTGGGTACTATTCATAGTGGGTCCCACAGTGGGGTCCGCAAGGGTCCCACAGTAGGGTCCACATGGGTCCCACAGCGGGGTCCACCCCATGGGTCCCACATGTTGATGCAGCAGTGACACAGTGATGACTTAAGCAAATTACTATGCTTGATATTTTGAATATGTTATTATTCCACTATGCTTATTATTTTTAATATTTTATTAGAATAGTATCCCAAGTTTTTCCTATAAATAGCCCTTCCAAAACTCATCTTGAAATCACAAAAAACCTCATTTCCTTTCTCTTACTCTACTCAAAAATATTCTTAACACCCTTTTAAAGTTCTAAACCTCGAAGATCTAGGCGAAGTTTTGTCCGTAACGCTAGCCTACGAAAACCTTTTAGGTAAGCTCTTTCCAAGCCTTTCATTTAAGTTATTTAGTTATTATATATACACAGATTATTTTACTATGTCGTTATAATGCCAAAGTATATATATAGATTATTTTACTATGTCGTTATAATGCTAAAATTTATATATAGATTAAATTACTATGCCGTTATAATGCCAAAAGTTAT
This sequence comes from Humulus lupulus, assembly GCF_963169125.1. Taxonomy (NCBI): domain Eukaryota; kingdom Viridiplantae; phylum Streptophyta; class Magnoliopsida; order Rosales; family Cannabaceae; genus Humulus; species Humulus lupulus. The sequence continues at coordinate 202,376,497 of NC_084798.1, forward strand.
ATATAGACTATTTTACTATGCCGTTATAATGTCAAAATTTATATATAGATTAATTTAATATGTCGTTATAATGTCAAAAGTTATATATAGATTATTTTACGATGCCGTTATAATGCCAAAATTTATATATAGATTACTTTACTATAATGCCAAAATTTATATATGGATTATGTCACCATGTCATTATAATGCCAAAAGTTATATAGATTACTTTACTATGTCATTAAAATGCTAAAATTTATATATAGATTATTTTACCATGACGCCGTAATTTACAATGCCAAAAATTGAAATATAAACTATTTTTTTATGTATCGTTATAATACTAAACTTATATAGGCTATGGTCACACTTTGGACTATTTGGACTTTTATTATATGACCTTATTCCCTATTATTATGGATTGATACTATGACCTGGACATTTCCGTATGACCATGACCATGACCACGACTTTTAGACCAGGACCATCCCATGGACAAATATAGTATGACCATACGCCTGGACATAAAATAAACAATAAGAAGAAAATAAAAATAGAATAACAACAATTATAAACTAAAATTACATCATGTAGATTTTATGTAAGTTAATAGTTTGTGTTTTTATCAGGAAGCTAACAATTTTGGTTGTTTTATCAAGACGCAAGGTAAGTAGAATCCTCATCTACAATACATGTCTTTTATGTGTCTTATGTGCATTTATATGTTATCCTTCCATGTTTTTATGCATAAGTTATTTTTAAGAATGTTATATTTCTTATGCATAAGCACGCTTAATGTTCACAAACAAGTTATTGAAAGTGTTAAAGTAGAGGTGCTGCTTGGGAGACCTACGTCCCAAAAATGTAAGGAGGGAGATGTACTTCCCTATATAATGAATGTTTATGAGGGAGAAATTCCCTATTATCATGTTTATGTTCAGGTGGGAATGTGATTCCCTATGTAATGCCGGCAGCAGCATCCTCTAGGGCCCAAAAGAAAGGAAAGTGACAGAAAGAAAGAAAATACATAGCATGTTGCACGTTTATTTTAATGCATATGAGGTAGTTATTCTGCTTACTGAGCTTTAGCTCATCAGTTAATGTTTTGTATTGTAGGTAAGAGGCCTCAAATATAAATCGTTGATGAGTATACGTGGAGCCAACATGACTGTACATATGGGGCTGACCTGAAGGGAGTGTAGTTCTGCTATACTATTTTATAAATAAACAAGAAACTTGGTTTTATTATATTTCATTAAAAGTATTTTGTGAACTTTATCGTTTACTTAAAGCTTTAAAAGTATTTCATGGACTTTGTAATTTACATAAAGCTTTTCAATTTATCGATTAGATACACTTTCATCTCTGCGTTAAGGTGTAGTAACGCCACGAAAATTATTTATAAAAGTATTAAGATTTGTATGTAAGATAAAGTTTTTATTTAGTTGTGAGTAATGTATGGTTTGAGGTTATGAACATTAGTTATGTATTGTTTAATAAAGTTTTTTGTAAATTCAGAATTTAAGTATTGTTATATTCAGGTTAAACTTTGTTTTTACACTATATATATATATGTATGTTAAGATTGGAGGTCGTTACAACTCTGGTCATTTTCTTCTACTTTCCAAACACCATCGATAATCGATTCTAGCGCAACTGATCACATGAGAGGTTTACCTCAATTGTTTGATTCTTATTATCTGTGTGCCATTAAATCTAGTGTCAAAATCGCAGATGGCTCTTACTCTCCTTTTGTAGGAATTGGCACCATTACATTGTTTGCTGATTTACATCTTAAATCAGTTCTTTATGTACCTTCCTTGAAATGCAATTTAATCTATGTCCATAAGTTAACTGTTGATAATCACTGCCTTGCTCAATTTGTGTCAAAATCTTGTCATTTTCAGGATCTATCATCGGGGAGGACAATTGACAGTGCTAGGATTCGTGACAGACTTTATTTCTTTGATAGACAACTTCAAAGAAGAGAGCAACCTTATTAACTTCGCTTGGATTCAAGTTCTATTTCCAATTCCTATGTTTCAAAATCTAATTCTGATTTAACTTCCCGTACAATTGTGTTATAGGACTGTCGACTTGGGCATCCAAGTTTTTCATATTTAAAACAATTTTTTCCATCTTTGTTTATTCATAAAAATATTGCTGATTTTCAATGTGATATTTGTCAATTTTCCAAACGCACACGAGTCTACTTTCCTCCAAAAATGTATGCACATTCCTGTCCTTTCTCTCTTATTCATGGTGACATTTGGGGTCTCTCAAAAGTCACTACTTCTCATGGTAAGGATTGGTTCATTACATTCATTGATGATCACACGGATCACTTGGGTTTATATGCTTAAACATAAGTCTAAATGTGACGCCTCACGTCATTATGGCTGCTTTCTAGAATGACGACTGTCCCTACAAACCAACACGAGTCTTTTCAGCATGCTTTGTCCTCACTCACATGCTTCCTAGGAAAACTTCCCAGGAGGTCACCCATCCCTAGATTACCCCAGGTCAAGCACGCTTAACTTTGGAGTTCTCAAGTGATGGGCTACCGAAAAGAAGATGCATCTTGTTGATATAGGTAGTACCCATCAATCCATTTAAGCCCTCTTCAACCGTGTAGTCCCATACCTACATAGTCTTAGAATCATCACACTTGACCTTTCCCAGGCGGTGTGGGATTGCACAGCTTACCCGGTCTTTCCCTTTACAGATCACGGGATTCTGACTGTCACAATCACCCCCCCTTATGGGCCCGACGTCCCCGTCGGCCACACTTCCGGCTAGGTCAAGGCTCTGATACCATTTGTGACGCCCCACGTCACTAGTCTTTTCGGTAGCCCATCACTTGAGAACTCCAAAGTTAAGCGTGCTTAACTTGGGGTAATCTAGGGATGGGTGATCTCCTGGGAAGTTTTCCTGGGAAGCATGTGAGTGAAGACAAAGCACGCTGAAAAGACTCGTGTTGGAGTTTTCCTGGGAAGCATGTGAGTGAAGACAAAGCACGCTGAAAAGACTCGTGTTGGTTTGTAGGGCCAGTCGTCATTCCAGAAAGCAGTCATAGTGACGTGGGGCGTCACACTAAAGTTGGTCAAGTTTTTCAAAACTTTCATCGTATGATCCAAACACAGTTTCAATCTTCTTTTCGGTAGCCCATCACTTGAGAACTCCAAAGTTAAACGTGCTTGACCTGGGGTAATCTAGGTATGGGTGACCTCCTAGGAAGTTTTCCTAGGAAGCATGTGAGTGAGGACAAAGCACGCTGAAAAGACTCGTGTTGGTTTGTAGGGCCAGTCGTCATTCCAGAAAGCAGCCATAGTGACGTGGGGCGTCACACTAAAGTTGGTCAAATTTTTCAAAACTTTCATCGTATGATCCAAACACAGTTTCAAACTTTTATTCAGACACTTTGTACTGACAATGGTACTGAATACTTCAATGCTACTCTTAGTCCTTTTTTCTCCTTCATCATGGGATTTTTCATCAAAGCTCTTGTGTGGATACACCACAACAAATTAGGGTGGTTGAGCGGAAAAATCTTCACCTATTAGAAGTTTCCTGTGCTTTTTCATGTTTACTATGCATGTTCCAAAATATCTTTGGGGCGATGTTGTAGTCATTGCTAGTTATCTAATTAATCGTCTTCCCAATCTACCTCTTCAGTTCAAGACACCATAATATATTCTTCAGTCTCTCTATCCTCACATTTCCACAAATACTCTGCCACCTAAAGTCTTTGGCTGCACCACCTTTGTCCACGTGCACTCCCAACATCGGAGTAAACTTGATCCTAGAGCCATAAAAACAGTTTTCCTAGGATATTCTCCTACACAAAAAGACTATCGGTGTTACTGTCCCCTAGCCAAGAAATTCTACATCTCCAGTGATGTCACTTTTTTTTTAAATTCTCCATACTTTACTCCCACCTCGCATTAGGGAGAGCACATCCATCACAAGCAAGAAGCTCAATGGTCATGGGGTTTAGAATTACCCTTAGACATGTCCTTTCCTCCAAATCCATAGCACATTCCTGAACCAGAAAATCACCCATCCTCTCCTCCATCTTCTCATCCACCATCACTTCCTCAACCAGAAAATCATCCATCCTCTCATTCATCTTCTCATCCACCTTTTCTTCCTCAAGATCAAAACATGCAGAAAGAAATTTGGGTATATACCAGAAGAGAAAGAAATAAACAAGTAAGGAATTCTCATCACAGTCAAGAGGTCGATCCGGTGATAAAACCACCTCTCCCAAAAGATTCAGGTACTCTACACTCTAAACCTCCATCTAATCTAGATATTCGTTTAGATCTAAATATTCCTATTGCATTAAGGAAGGGAACTAGATCTTGCACTCAACACCCTATTTCACAATTTATTTCTTATTCAAAATTCTCATCACCATTTAAAGCTTTTACCTGTAACGCCCTGGATAGCCAAGACCGCTACACTGTGTACTTATAAAGGTGCAAGACTTGCTAATCAAGTCATTATTTTGAAAACGTGTCACTAAACATGTAAGTGCTAGGGTTAAAAAGGCTTTGGTATTAAAAGACTCATTTTATATAATTAAATTGTTATATACACGGGATCCCAAAAGGAACAGTGTTAAAAGAAAAGTTACAGACTCCCAAAGATACGTGAGTAATCACTAGCCATTCTAAGGCAAAACAGTCAATCTTTGGGTCACGCGTCCCGGCCTAAACCTCAACCGTGGCGGCTGAGCAACTGGCTATGTACATTCCGCTCTCTGAGCTCTCCAATCAGGGATGATCCAACTTGCCCTTGCCTTTACCTGCACCACGTAGCACCCGTGAGCCAAGGCCCAACAAGAAAACATCATATACAACACTATCAATGATATCAAGCAATTAAATCATCAAGCATGATCTCTCATCAAATAACTCACAATAGACATTCAGCACATATACTCAGGTTCCTGATGCAATCAATCACTTAAATCACTCATATCATATAATATTCAGAGCCGATGACTTAGGCCGCACCCTCTGTTTAATCCACTGACTTCGGCCCGCTTAAACCAAGCTCAGTGCATAATAAGCTGTCCTCGGCTACCAGTGGCTGAGCCGCGCCCTGTGCGCTAGTGTAACCCTTGGCACCCTTAGGCCGTTGGTTCACTAAATAGCTTGCATGGCATAATACCATCATTTCAAGCAATTACAATAGGGAACCTGTAGTCCCGTCACATATATTCAACCAGGTGCAGTTTTCTTACCTTTAGTCTGTACGATTATTGATTATGAGCGACGCTCCTCAAGCACGATCCATTCCTGAGCCTAAGCCTTTATCACCTAGTCACAACCAAAGTATAGGGTTCCATTAACATTCAAATATAGGTTTCCGGTTACAAGACTAACTCTCGGGGATCCAAATTCCACCAAGCATGGTGGTGAAACCAATCCTGAGCAAACTAGACCACACTCCCATGCCTAAGATCCTCAGAAGTTCATGTGCACAACCAAGGGCTGCAGCCCTTGAAGCTTAGCCGCGGCCCTAACCTCAAAACAGAACCAAGGCCAACCTGAACAAAGACACGCGCCGCGGCCCTTGCTTTGGGCGCCGCGGCGCCCACCCTTGGCTGAGCCTCCTTGGTTTTTCTTCATCCTAGGGCCGCAGCGCTCTAGAACAGAGCCGCGACCCTTCCCTTCGAACCCAGATTTCCCACCATTTCTAAGCTCGAAACCTCACCTTAAATCATACCCAAGCTCCCCAACTCATAACCAATTAATCCCAACTCCTTTGGCATGACTTAAACCACATAGTTCCACATAAATCTCAGCCTAACACACACTAATCTCCTCTTTTCAATTTCTAAAACTCAAAAGCTATAAACACCCAAACCAACCATTCAAATCCAAATTAAAACCTTTAAATCATGGATTGAAACTTACCTCTTCTGCTGAACCACTTCACCAAGCCAAAACCTAGCAAATTCCCAAGCTTTCCTCCTTAATTCTGTCTTAAGACTTCAAAACCATATTTGCCTCAAAACCCATCCAAAACTCATAATTTCCAACCACAGAAAAGAAGATTAAATGCTTACCTTAACCCTGATTTAGTTCGTGATTAATTCCTGAGCTAAGCCTCCAATTCCCCCACCTCAATTCTCAGAAATTCCAGCTTGAGTCCCTTAAAATTTATGTGTTCCTTTCTTTCCTTGTGCTTCCTTGAAAGAGAGTGAGAGTAAAGCTGGTAGGAAGAGTCGGTCTATTTTCCTTCTAAGGGTTTCCTCAAATTTTTCTTATCCACTAAGTTAACTCCCAAAGCTCGGGGTGCCGGAACCGTCCCCGATGGCAAAATGGTAAAATCTCCCAATATTCCTGCCTAGACATCCTAACCTCAAATATATCTCCATATATTTATTTTCATAACCCAATGGTCTAAATAGCTACCCGATACCTAAAATACCCCTAACTTGTCCAAAGTCATATTTTAAGTCCCGTTGTGACTTTTCCCGTTATCTGACCCTAGGATCGTCTCGAGTCGTGCTCCGCGGACCTGCCCACATAATAATGTGGTTCTTACATATATCACATATTTATTTCATATTATCATAAAAACATTACTAAACATATATTTACACATTTAAATCACAATTAATCCATTAATGCCCTCATGACACACTAATCAAGGCCCTTAAGCCTTATTAGCGATTTTGGGTCGTTACATTACCTATAGTTTTTCAGATATTGCGATCCCCGTGAATATCAATGAAGCACTTGGTAATCCTCAATGGAAAATAGCAGTCCTTGAAGAGATGAGAGCACTTGAATAGAATGGAACTTGGGAATTAATGAAATTGCTACCAGGAAAGAAGGTGATAGAGTGAAAATGGGTGTTTAATGTCAAATACAATGCTAATGGACTATTGAGAGGTACAAAGCTCGATTAGTTGCCAATGGTTTTTCTCAAACCTACGAAATTGATTACACAGAAACGTTCGCCCCAGTTGCCAAACTCAACACTATCAGAGTTTTACTCTCACTTGCAGTGAACCTAGATTGGGAGTTGCATCAGCTTGATGTGAAGAATGTATTCTTGAATGGTAATTTAGATGAAGAATTGTATATGAGTTAGCCCCCGGGTTTTGAAAATCCTTACGATACAACTAAAGTCTGTAAGCTAAACAAGTCTCTATATGGCTTGAAACAATCTCCTCGAGCATGGTTCAACCATTTTTTTAAAGTACTCAAGAGACTTGGATATACACAAGGTCAGACTGATCATACTCTATTTATTAAACACTCCGGGAAAGGAAAAATGTCAGTGTTAATTGTGTATGTTGATGACATAATTGTAACTGGTAACAACACTAAAGAAATGAATTCGATCAAAGAAATGTTGGCAAAAGAGTTCAAAGTCAAGAATCTCGGTACACTCAGGTGTTTCTAGGGATGGAATTTTCTATAAGCAAGAAGGGTATTTATGTGTCCCAAAGAAAATATACTCTTAATCTTCTAAAAGAGACATGTATGCTTGGAAGCAAGCCAGGCAAAACTCCAATTGAGCTCAGAGACAAAAAGAGCATGTTTGAAGGAAATCCAGTTGATAAAGGAAGGTATCAACTGCTAGTAGGAAAGCTAATCTACCTCTCACATACCAGACCAGATATTGCCTTTGCAGTAAGTCTTGTCAGTCAATATATGCAAGTTTCGTGTCAAGGACATCTCAATGAAGTATATAGAATTCTGAGGTATCTTAAGCAAACCCCAGGGAAAGATCTTTTTTTTTTTTTTTCCGAAAGACAACTGAAAGGAAAGTTGAAGTGTTCATAGATGCAGACTGGGTTGGCTCAGTTGATGATAGAAAGTTTACATCTGGATATTGCACAATGGTATGGGGGAATGTGGTAACATGGCAAAGTAAGAAGCAAACAGTGGTTGCTAGAAGCAGTACAGAAGCAGAATATAGAGACATGGCCCATGGAGTGTGTGAAGCAATATGGATCAAACGCCTATTAGAGGAGTTGAAGATTGAGTATAAAGCTCATATTAAGCTATACTGTGATAACCAGTCTACCATCAGTGTTGCCCATAACCTTATACATCATGACAGAACTAAATATATGCATGTTCCATGTCAAGGACATCTCAATGAAGTATATAGAATTATAAGGTATCTTAAGCAAACCCCATGGAAATATATTTTTTTCCAAAATACAACTGAAAGGAAAGTTGAAGTGTTCATAGATGCAGACTAGGCTAGCTCAGTTGATGACAAAAAGTTTACACTGGATATTGCACAATGGTATGGGGAAATGTGGTAACATGACGAAGTAAGAAGTAAACGGTGGTTGCTAGAAGCAGTACAGAAGCAGAATATAGAGACATGACCCATGGAGTGTGTGCAGCAATATGGATCAAACTCCTATTAGAGGAGTTGAAAATTGAGTATAAAGCTCCTATTCAACTTTATAGTGATAAGTAGTCTACCATCAGTATTGCCCATAGCCCTATACATCATGACAGAACTAAACAAGTTGAAGTGGATCGTCATTTTATCAAGGAGAAGATTGATGGAGGAATTATCAACATTAAGTATGTCCAAACAGATCATTAGCTAGTTGATATTCTCACAAAAGTGTTATCTAAACGAGTATTCGATTTCCTAGTAAACAAGCTTGGACTCATCAATATCTGTAGTCCAGCTTGAGGGGGAATGTTGACAGTTAGGGAAATCAAAGGGGTGTGATCTTTTAGTTCCCTAATTTATTGGGATTGTTTAGTATTCTGTAATTAATGTTGTATAGCCTATATAATGTAGCCCTAGGTTGTAAAATATTATCAGAAAACAATCACATAAATAAAATACAATTATTTATACACCAGTTTTATAGCAACTTAACCATTATATTTAAGCAATCTCAACATTGGTAAATAAATATAAAACCTATGAGGACTAATATTCAATTTACTATTCAAAATTAGAAACAAGAATTGAAAATGAGATTTCAAACTTTGAAAATTAAAAGTAACATAAAATGATGAACGAAGAAATTGTACAGATAAAATAATTTTAAGAAACAGTTAAAAGTTAATTCTTCACCTTCAATAATCATTCAAGATTAACAATGATTACTATTATTCTCTATTCCAAATCAAATTATTAACTCCACAAATAATACATAAGCAGTCATCATCCCAAATCTCAATCATGTACTTTATTAAAGTGAAGCGCTATTAACAAATTCTTTTTACTAAACAACCTAATGGAAAAGCACCTTAGATTTAATCTAGCAAAAACATTAATTTCTATAAAGATGAGTTAATCAATGCAACAAACCCAACAACTGTGTGATTCATTATATTCTTCATCACAATTAATAAAGAGGCATTTGAAATTACCATTAAATGCAAATTATTATAAAAACCTAGAGTTCTAAACGATTAGGTGAATAAAATCCCTAACATGGTAGTAAACTAGAACAAAATCCTATTTCGGGGCCATTTAAAAAAGAGTAAACACAATAATTATAAAATTAAGCATAGAAGAATATAAACAATTCAATATTAAGGAATAAAAAGAACAATAATCATCATTGGAATTAAGAATTCATATCTAGAGTTTTGAAATAACACTTAACATAGAAAGAAACTACTTCATAATCTCAAACATAATCAAAATCATAATTCAAAACAATAGAGTTTAAGAATAAGAAAAAAATTAGAATGTTGATGCAGATGATGATCAATTCTTCTTCTCTCTCATGCTCTCTATGACTTAAAGTCTCTAAAAAAGGCAATTAAAAGTTATTTTTGAATTTTCCTAACTATTCCTTTTATAGTCCCCTTATAATTACATTTAAATTTAAAATTTAAAAGCTGAAAAACGTCGTAAACCGTAGCCTGGGATATTGAATGTCGCGACCTCAACATGTTTTCACACCAAAACGCAGGTTTAGGCCGCGACCTGCAATCTTCACCACCACAGCCTCAAGTCTTGGGGTAACTTCTAGGGCACAATCTGAAATGTGTCCGCCGTGACCTCAACGCGTTTTTTATGATCTTCAATTCCTAGGCCGCAACCTAGGTTTTCTTTTGCTCCACCCTCAAGTATCGGGGTTTAGGGACTCCGAAACACTTCCAAACTTTATTTTCTTGAGTCTTCTTTTCTCCCATCAATCATATAGCCACAAATTGCATGAATTTTGTCAATTTACTCCTCATAAAATGCATTGTAGCCTAAAAATAAAAAAATCATAAAATAAAGTTAAAAGCACTAAAGATACTAAGAATCATCATTATCCAAGTGAGAAAGAACTAAAAATATATAATCCAAAACGCCCATATCACTAACACTTAATGCTTTTGATGATTCAAATTCAAAACTTAAACCCACGAAATTCAAAAAAGGCACTAATTTATATGTTTTGAACATTTTTGTGTGCGATGTTTTGGATTTGTTTATATATATATTTTCAAATATGGGAATACAAAAATTCGATAAATTTTCATGTTGAATCAATACCAATTTAATGGTGCAGGAAAAACTTGATTTCGGAAGACAACGCTAATGCAAAATCAATATTAATTCGATGGTACAAGCAAAACTTGATTTTGAATGACAATTTTGATGCAAAATCAATGATCCAAGTAAAAACTTAATTTTGGAAGTCAATTTTGATGCAAAATTGATGCCAATTCGATTGTTCAAGAAAACTTGATCTTTCATGATATTTCGAACTACCATCAAATTGGCATCGATTTTACATCTTGACTTATGAAATCAAGTTTTTCTTGTACTATCAGATTGACATCCACCTTCCATCTTTTTTGCATCAAAATTATCTTCCAAAATGATGTCAGCCAGATAATAAATGTGTAGACCTTAGAGTTTTTAGAGTGTTTTGATGTACGTTCGCTCACAAGCTCATAATTGTTGACTCTATTTGAACCACGAGACGTACAATTTATGAAATTGAAGATCGTTAAGAAATTTACACACATTGTAAAATGAAACACCCTCCCAACCCAACTTTAAGTCCAAAAAATGGTGTTTGAAGCACTTTTGGAGGCCCATAAGATTTTTGTTTCTTGTAATTTTTTAATTTCATTGCCATAGGATTTTGGAAAACTATATTTATTAGTAATTTTCGTTGTTTTGAGAAAGTTATGTCGGTTGAAGAAATAAAATCCATCACAAAATTAAGTTTTTCCTGCACCATATAATTTGCATCAAAGATGTCTTTTAAAATCAAGTTTTCCTTGCATCATTGAATTAGCATTAATTTTACATCGAAATTATTTTCTAAAAGGAAATTTGACTTTTTATGCTTAATAGTGTGGTGTAATGAAAAATAATGCTAGGCATTTTTAACATTACAAAATAATGCCAAAAATTTTGCTAGTACCCAAAATGCCCCTGTCACAATTCCCCCCAATCCCAGTTTTGATTCTCCCTCTCTCTCTCAAACTCTCGGTCAAAAACTCCTAACCCCCCGACCATTGAACTACCCAGATCTCCCCCCTACGTTCAAGCTTTCTCTCTCAAACTCTCGGTTCGAGTCCCCGTCGAAGTCGCGCTTCCCCTCGTCGAGCCCCCGTCGAAACCCCGCGCCTCCGTCTCGCCTCTCGCCGTCCGTCCGTGTTGCCTCTCGCCTCTTGCCGTTTGTCATCCAAAACCCACGGTTCAAGTTTCTCCATACCCAAAACAAAGGTAAGCTTATTGTTTGTGTTTGTGTGTATGTGTATGGATTAGTGTGGAATTGTTTGTGTATGGATTAGTGTGGGATTTTTTGTGTGTATGGATTAGTGTGGGATTTTTTGTGTGTATGGATTAATTTGGTTTGTTTTGGGTATGGAATAATGTGGGTATGTTTTAGTGAAGCCTGGGATTTTTGTGGGTCTGTAAGGTTGCTCGATGGGAGGTTCGATGCATGCTCGATGGGGGTTCGATGCATGCTTGATGGGGGTTCGATAGGTTAAGCCATTAAGGGTTCCAAGTTTAGGTTCGATGCTCGATGGGTGTTCGATGCATGCTCGATGGGGGGGTTCGATGCATGCTCGATGGGGGTTCGATAGGTTAAGCCGTTAAGGGTTCCAAGTTTAGGTTCGATGCTCGATGGGGGTTCGATAGGTTAAGCCGTTAAGGGTTCCAATTTTAGGTTCGATGCTCGATGGGGGTTCGATGCATGCTCGATGGGTTGGGTATTTGTTGGGTTCGATGCATGCTCGATGGGGTTCGATAGGTTAAGTCGTTAAGGGTTCCAAGTTTAGGTTTGATGCTCGATGGGGGTTCGATGCATGCTCGATGGGTTTGGTATTTGTTGGGTTCGATGCTTGTCGATGTTGGTTCGATAGGGTAGGCCTTAGGGGTTCGATGTTGGTTCGATGGGGTAGGCCCATTATGGGTTCCAGGTTTAAACCTAAGAAGTTATATGCATGCTCAATGGGGGTTCGATGCATGCTCGATGGATTGGGTATTATGTTGGGTTCGATGGTGGTTCGATGCATGCTCTAGGGGTTCGATGGGTACTCGGGTTGGGGTTCGATGGGTGTTTGAGATGGGTTCGATGGTTTCATGTATGTTTATTTATGGATTTTTCATGCGACTTTGTTTAACTGTATTATTGTTATCTTTATTTTTTGTAGATGCCGAAGTTTCTTTTACCCTTGACAGATCACTTTCCTGGACGAGTCACATATAGGGGCAATGGTTACTTTAAAACAATCAAGGACAAGTTTGAGGAGCTCGGGTTGATAGAAAGGGTGAAGGAATCCCCATTCAAACAATTTTTCATGGCTGAGAAATTAGACTTCTCTGCATCTCTCATGCATCAATTAATGTTGCGCAAGATCCAGTGCTTCAAAGAGGATGAGTTGCATTTACATTTGGGATCTAGACCCTGCAGATTTGCTAGAGACGAGTTTGCTTTGGTTACGGGGTTGAACTTCAGTTCCGGGCCATATGAGACTGATTTGAAGAAACACTTGACTAGTGACCGCTTAATCAAGGAGTACTTTAATGATGAAGAAACAATGAAGTTAATGCATTTGGAGGCTGCTTTAAAAAACTGCACTGTAGTTGAAGATGCCTACAAGTTGGGTCTATGTTTCTTTGTTGAGGGGGTTTTACTTGCACGAGAGGGCAAGTTAAATGTCTGGATAGATTCGCTGAAGATGGTGGAGGACACTGAGTACTTCTTTACTTACCCATGGGGGAAGGTGTCTTTTAACAAGCTTATGGATTCATGTAAGAAAGGCATGCATCATCAGAAGAGGAACTATGAGAAGAAAAAGGAAGTTAAGGGGAAACAGAAAGAAGCAAAATATAGTTTGTATGGTTATGTCCCTGCATTGCAGTATTGGGCATACGAAGCCATCCAGCAGTTTGCATGTGAGTATAGTATTAACCATGGAAACCAGTTTCCGAGGATGCTCAGTTGGTCGAGCAATAAGAAGCGTCCTATTTCGAAGGCCGACCTTGCACCGATGTTCAAGAAGACGAGTGTAAGTTCTGCTATATTATGTCAAAATAGAGTATTCTTTGGTGGTTTCAAACTAACTTAATGCTTTGTATTTGATGCAGTTGATTGTGTTGTCCATGTTGAAGCCCCGGCCTTCGGAGATAGATTATTATAGCGCTTTGACGGAGGGTGATGCTCCCTTGTATCCCGGGTTGGGCCAAGAAGAAGAGGTAGAAACTTCCACTGATTTTGAGAAGGTGGCGAAGGCAGCCAATATTTTTGTTGATGGCCCTGATGATGAGGATACCCCAGTCCCCATCGGCCCCACACCCTCGGCCCCAGCCCCATCGGTACACCCCAGTCCTGATCAACCTGATTTACGGGAGGTGTTGGAGAGGTTGGAGCGAGTCGAGAGTCGTCAGGATACCATCCTAGAGAACCAGGCGGTCATCATGGATGCTGTCAATAAGATCTTGACATTCGTATAAGATCTTCCAAATGATTATGATTCTGATTCTGATTCTGATTCTGACTCACTTAACCTCCCAGATGATTTTGTCTCACATGACATAGGCACTCCTCCCCCGATAGTACTCACAGCAAATCCTGAGACCCCAGGTGTTGCTATTATAGAACCTGGGGATGTTGCTGGTGTAGAGTTTGAATTGGCCAAGAGAAAAAGACGCAAACCTAAGAAATTTGAAGACTACACCGACCCAACCAAAAAGAAAGCTCGTTTGGATGCGATTGATGACATTCCATTAGTCCTCGACCCTCTAAAGAAGCCACTTGCTACACAGTACAAAACGGTCAGCAAGTGGTTGCTTGGAGATATTCCGAACAAGACGAAGAGGGATGTCCAAACTGGTGTGTATGGTCCGAGTTGGTTTCTGACGATGAAGACACCACAGTTTTGGATTGATGATGGGGTAAGTAATTTTATTAAATTTATTAATATTTATTATCTGGTATAAACAGTGGGTTCAATAGGGGTTTCGATAGGCTGATTAATTGCTTTCCTATCATTTTTGCAGCATATTGATGCGGCCATGCATATGCTACATAGGCGTCGACAGTTCTATCCCGGGGCGTATCGGAAAGATGGTGTTGTGATGAATATTATGTTCTCACAAGTGGTACTGACCCGTTATGATGCATATCAGAATGCCAAGGAAGCGGATAAGAAAAGGTTTTTGTGGGATTCAGATGTGATATCAATGATTACGGGAATTGACAATCAATTTCTGGCATGGTGGAAGGGAGTAGACACTGTATATTGGTGCCAGAACTACCTTCAAGCGCATTGGTTTGCAGTTGAAGCCTCCATTTCTACTTGGACTCTGAATGTTTATGATTCGGACGTGACCGTGATAAGTGATAAACATCTGCAATCTTTTATGAGTCATGGTCTACTTTGTTCCCATCATTGTTATTGCAGTCACAACTTTTCAAGGACGACCCTCGGTTGACGATTCCACCTGGAGCTAAAAGATGCAAAGAGTTCAATGTGCACCGCATGCTAGTTGATTCAGTACCCCAAACCAAAGTCAGGTAAACAAAAGTCTAGTTTTTATTCAAGTTTTTTAAATTAAATTCTATGTTGATTTTGTTACTAATGCAATTTATGTTTTGGTTACAGTGGAGATTGTGGTGTGTACGCCATCAAGCACATCGAACACTTATTGGGTAGGCTACCACTTGACACGATTTGCGATGACAACATGGAGTTGTTCAGAAACAAATGGATAGTTGACTTATGGTATCAGAATGTTAGACATTGAACATTCTCTTGTTATATTTATTTGCTTAAAATGTAGATTTTTAAGAATTTTTTTTGAGTCGAGTATCTTTTTATTAATGACAATTAACGACCGAAATTCATTAACGACAATAAAAAAAGAAAATGAAAAATAACCTTCAACTTCAAGTTTAAATAAAATACAACAAAAAATAAACTCAAAGCCGAGCTTTGCATGAGGATTTGTTGTGGCCACGACCACCACATCTACTGCACTTACGCATTGTAACTGGTTTTTCCCCGCCAGATGGCCAACGGTTTGTCCTTGGTCTTCCTAGCTTTGGCTTTTTTGGGCGACCAACTTGTTGTTTCTCTATGGGTACACCAACTACCATATTCTTAATGTCATCTGGAAGTATCTAGTCATCCTCGTTCCCAGTTGGGTAAATGGTTTCTTTGTACGAATTCCTCCATGACTCAATGGTGTAAAACGGTGAACACAAAGAGTAAAGGTTCACTCCACGCTCTATAGCTGCTGCAACTGCATGGGGACAAGGTGTGCCTATGAGCTGGAATACCCCACATGAGCATGATTTCGTCATTAAATTCACCTCAGCATCGCTGTCTGCACCAGTTACATGAAACTCGAATTGACCAAGGGCATAGACATTCATGAACCTTCCTTTGTCAGCATTGTTCGATACATCTGCCTCCATCAGGGTGGATAATTTGGTGGTAGTCTTCTCTGTCACACTATGTCGTTCAGAAAACCAAGACTGTAGTGTGAACCGAATGAATTCTAAAAAAATTGTAACTGGAAAGGTTCTTTCATCCTTGGTCTTGTTGTTGAAGCTTTCAGCGTAGTTGCTTGTCATTATATTGTATCGTTTTCCAGGAAAGAAAGGATGAGACCACTTATCGAAACCAATTCCCTCCAAATAGGCAGCTATAGGAGGATCCATTCGCTTAATATTTTCAAAATGCTTTAGAAATTCGGTCTTCTTCCATGCATAGGCTGCTGCCCACATCTCACTGTGACAGTGATCAGTCTTGAACTTGGCTTTCACATTCATACTGATGTGATGGTAGCATGCGCCGTGGTAGGCATCAGGAAAGACAGCCTCTAGAGCATGAATAATACTCGCATGCCTATCTGACACGAAAGCCAAGTCATCAACGTCCCCAATGGCTTCCTTCAACTTTGTCATGAAATATTTCCACAAGTTGTGGTTCTCACTATCCACCAACCCGAAGGCAATTGGATATAAATGACTATTCGCATCCAAAGCAACGGCACATAGCATGTGGCCACCGTACTTATTCTTCAAGAATGTGCCATCCACACATATCACAGGACGACAAAATTTGAATCCTCTCCTACAAACTCCAAGGGCAAAGAAGCAATATAGGAAACGACCATCTTCAGTGACAAAATCAGTAATTGTACCTAGATTCTTTTGCTGCAACATGTGCAAGTAGGATGGCAACTTGCAATACGAATCCTCATATGTCCCCCAAACATACGTAAATGGCTTCTCTCTACATCTCCATGCCTTTTCACAACTCATATCAATACCAAATTTTTTCTTCATATCCTCCTTTATGTTGTTTGCCATGTAACTGTACCCATCAACTGCGTATTTGTTCTTTATGAGGTGTCCAATGACCCACGGTGCAGCTTGACGATGACCTTTTTGTCGCACTTCTAGTGAGCATGTGTGTACGCTCTTGTATACCTTGATCTCAAACATGGGGGACATTGGTTGTTTTTTCCCTCTCAATCTCCAACAACAGTCAGGATCTTTGCATGTGATATACCACACGTCAGTACCAGACTTTTTCACCATATACTCAAAGTTATTCTTCATTGCAAATAGAGCAGCTTTGGTTTTTAAATCAATCTTGTCCTCAAAAGTCTTCCCAACATATATTTCTCCCATTGGTCCACCAGATGATGAGGAATGGGTTTTAGCAGATGCCTCAATATCTTCTTTTGTAAACATTGGGGCACTCCATCTGGTATGATCTTCTCTTGATACAATTGTCTCCCTCCACCCAGTGTTATCTTCTGTCCTAGCAGGTTGATTACTGCTTCGAGCAGGTGCTCGGCGTCCTTGAGTTGGGAGAGGTGCCTGTGCAAGAGGCAGTCCTGACTCTTCTTCTACTTGTTGGGCTTGGGAAATGTCTAACTCCTCATTTGAAAACATATGCACTATAATACGAGTCATCCTCGGAACCATCATCATTATCTTCAAAGTAATTACCAACTGGATCATCATTCACATAGGGATCGTACTCATATGCCTCAAGCACACCTGTGGGACCTCCTTGTGGTATATCAAGCTGAATAGTAGCCATCAGATCAGTAACTAGAACAAAAGTGCCCACCTCGCTAAGATGCTTGTAACTGCTACCTGCAGGAGATGGATCGATACTGGTCGTGTCTTTTTTGTTCACACTAGGAGAAGGATCTGATATGACATTCTTCTTAACTGGAGTCACACATAAGACTACTTGTTCATTCAAGCTTATTCCTAAGAATACACGAACTTGACGATCATTCTTCAATTGAGCTGGTGCAAATGGTTGCTCGCCGCATACGTATGTCACCTCGAGTTTCAATTCATACACCTCTCTATCCACCTGAAATGTCTCGTGCAGTATGTCAAGTAGTTGCAAGTAAGTGACATCATTCTCTACTGGTATCACTTCACCTTCAGCATCCTTAAAATACCATTTCCTACCATGCATTTCCCAAACACCGTTGTAAGAAACAAATACGTAAACAGTAGAACCTGAAATAAAAAAACACAAATACAGTTAGCTGAAAAACAGATGGTAGGAAATGGTATTTTAATGATGCTGAAAAACATGACCATCGAGATTGCATCGAGTATGCACGAAATAGTGAGAATGCACATTACCATCGAGCTTGCATCGAGTAACCATCGAGCATAACATGCAATGTAAAAAAATATGTGCCATCGAGCTTGCATCGAGCAGGCATCGAAAATCCATTGAGCATGAATGAAATAGTGATAATGCACATTACCATCGAGTACCCATCGAGTAGGTATCGAGTACCCATCAAGTACAACATACAACGTAAAAAATGATGTGCCATCGAGCTTGTATCGAGCAGGCATCGAGCATCTATCGAGCATGCATGAAATAATGAGAATGCACATTACCATCGAGTACCCATCGAGTACAACATGCAACGTAAAAAATGATGTGCCATCGAGCATCTATCGAGCATGCATGAAAAAGTGAGAATGCACATTACCATCGAGTACCCATCGAGTAGGTATCGAGTACCCATCGAGCAGAACATGCAACGCTAAAATTGGTGTGTCATCGAGCCTGCATCGAGCAGGCATCGAGCACAACACTAACCCAGAAAATTCCCAAAAAACGCAGATCGACAAAAAACCAGAAAAAACCCAAAAAAATGTACAAATATTGCTCAGATCTATTCGAAATGCTCAAAAAGTTTAAAGGAAACATCACTAATCCAAGTATTTAAGAAAAAATTGCTTACCCATTAAATTTTTCTCCAAGATTTCTCAAGCCTTACTTTGGTCTACAAATGGCTTTCTTAGTGGCGGTCCCAAGCTCTACCGTGGTGCTTTTAGTGGTGGTGTGAGGTGAGGTGAGGTGAGTGAGAGTGAGAGTGAGGAAGAAACAAGAAGAAGGAAGAGAGGAGGAAGGAAGAGAGGGGGAGGGAATAGATGAGATAGTTGTTTTTAGGGGTATTTTGGGTACTAGCAAAATTTTTGGCATTATTTTGTAATATTAAAAATGCTTAGCATTATTTTGTATTACACCATACTATTAAGCATAAAAAGTCAAATTTCCCTTTCTAAATTCAAGTTTTGCTCGCATCGTCAAATAGACATTGATTTTACATCGAAATTAAATTCTAAAATTCAATTTTGCTTGCACCATTAGACCAACACCAATTTTGCATCAACTTTTCAATAATTTAGCATTTAAATTTATTAAAAATTATGCAAATTTCATAGTTCCATATATGGAATAAAAAATGCGAACCAAAAAAATCATTCACAAAATATTCGAAACATACAAATTAGATCCTTAAGGGACTATATTTGTGGATTTAAGTTTTAGATTTTGAATCATTAAAAATATTTTTAAAAAATATCTAATTAATTTTTAGAAAATATTTTTAGAAAGTGTCGGCAGGGAATGGGTGCTTCAATTTTAATATTTTTAAATGAAGCTTTTGATTGAACATGGTGTAGCATGAGTCTCTGGTCTGGTCAGACAGAGGGGCTCGAAACGGAGAGGGAATTGTCTTAGGTAGAAAGAAGGAGACAGCAGATGGAGAAACAAGTGAAAATGGCAAGAAGTCCGAATTGAACATTGAAGCATAGTTTCCAAATAATTTTATAAGTATCACCGTTCATTTCACAATCTATTGACTTTGGATTATGTAGTTGGATCAAAATACCATTATTATTTATATATATATTATTAATAAATGTGTAAATAATGAAATTTTTTAGTTTTAACAATTTTATTTTTATTTTTTTAATGTTAATTTTAACAGAATATTTTTATATTTAATAAAATATTCTTATATTTAACGGTAGTTTATAAATACTTAAACTTAAATAAAATAAAATAAATGATTAAAAAATTAAAATAAGATATTTTACAATGATAATTATTTAAAAATAATAAATAATTAAACAAATTAAAATATGATATTTTTGAGATATTTTACAATAATAATTATTTAAAAATAATAAATAATTAAATAAATTAAAATATGATATTTTAAGATATTTTACAATGATAATTATTTAAAAATAATAAAATCATATGTTTTATAACTTAAATAAAATTTAATTAAACTTAAACTCAATTATTAGAATAATATCATATTAGACATATAATATAATCTGTCAATTAGCAACAAATTATCTTTTTTTTTTTAAAATAACAAGAAACTTAAATTTAAAATTCACGTATAATATTTAATATTACATTAAACATATAATATATAATATTTTGTTGTCACTCCCAAATTCACAAACCAGAACAAACATAAACTTAAATAAACATAAATAAATTATTTAATTAAAATAAGATATTTATTTAAAATTTATATGATATTAATATAAATTTAATAAAAATAATTAATAAATTTTATAAATAAAATTAAATAAATGTGTATATTAGACGTTATTTGTATCTAATATTATATAATCTATATAGTTGGCAATTTTCAATCACAAGAAAAGAAATTTTAACAAAATAGAAAGAAAAATGTGATTAGACTTCCTAGTTCCTATATGATATTAATATATATATATATAGCAATGGGACCATATTATTGTTTTTGTTATAGTGACTTCCAAACACTTTTTGTCTACTTTGGTTTGGCTCTTTTCTACCCTCTAAAAATTGGTCTTTTTCTTTTCCATTAAAATTAAATAAAATCTTCCAGCTAAAAGTACACCTATGCTTTGGTTGGCCCCTACTTTCTTCTTCTTCTTCTTACCTTTTATTTATTCTACAAAATAGTAATTATCCAATAAAAAACGCATCTAAGTCCATACACTTCTTTATTTATTTAATCATATATATTAATTTATCTAATGTTCAATTATATATAAAAATGACTGATGCATAGTTTTATACAATCTGTAAGTCTCAAAATTGACACTAATATATTAAAATCATGTCGATTAGTTAAATTTATTAACACATATTATCAGTATATATATATATTATGAATTTACATTTATTATGAGTTATGACTTTTTAACATCTTTTTTGCTATTTTTGTGAAATATATATAGTATTCATTACATATATTTGATATATGTTCAAAATTGTATTAATAACAATTTTAAAGCTACATCGTATTTTGAAAGAAGTAAAAAAAAATCGTATAAATAATACAAATTTTAAAAATTAATTATTTTTTTTAAAGTAGGCTTTAGTAGTATTGATAGTCATGAAACTTAGCTAGCCCATATAATACATAGTGACACTAATCTCAAATAATTTATTGCCAATAAATAAAGATCACTCAAAACTTTATTAACTAATTTATTACATAATTAAGAATGTCAATGCTCCATTAATTTATGCAGTTTTTATTATTTTATTAGTGGATAAAATATATCAAGCAGAAAAATTATTACAATAGCTTAAACATTATATTAAGCTTTGGTTTATTATTTTTGAGAGTAATATATGAATTGAAAAAACACTAAAATAAATTCTCATTCTTCTAAAATGATATTTATTGTAGAAAATGTCATCAAAAGCATAATCAACGGTCATTGGGGAATCCAACGGACCGAAAGGCAGCCACGTGTTAATATAATAAGGCTGTGTTTGGGTCAATTATTGAACGAATAAAACAAAAATTCCGATCCAACGACCCAAAACCTTTCCCAATAAAAATATGTAAAATAAATAAATAAAAGAAGTAGAAGTGTCCAGGCAACAAACCTCAATGACGATCTGCCACGTCACTACATACGTGGCTTTGACCTTCGTTGACTAAAGCTATCAAATTCAAATCCTTTGTCCAAGCTCTTCTTGACACGTGGCTAATATATAAAATTTATATAATCTTTTTTTAATTTGACAAAAAAAATCAATATAAATTTATGTACATATATATTTAATATTTTTATTAAATACATTAAATTAAATTCTTCTAGTATATATTATACTAATATTATAAAGTGAATTGAATATAAAATTTATTAATTTAATTTAAAGAATTTAATTAATTATTTTTATTAAATTTATATTATTGTGTCATATAAATATCAAATAAATAAATAATATTATATATATAAGAATGACATAAATATATTATAAAAATTAAATCAAAATATTATTTATGATTTTTTAATATATATAATAACACTTTTAAACATAAATAATAATTTAATATAATTTTATTAAGATTATGTATTATATATTATTATAATTATATTTTATAATATTTAAATTCACATTAACAATGTATTAAATATTTGGTATTATATTAAATATTATCATCATAATAATATTTTATAATATTTGAATTCATATTAGTTATATTATTATCATAATAATATTTTATAACATTTAAATTTATATTAATATAATTATTAATTTATTCTTGTATTACGTATTATTATAATAATAATATTTTATAACATTTGAATTTGAATTTATATTAATATAATTAATAAACATTTATTTTTAATTAATTTTAAAGATATATTTCGTTAAATATTTAAAATATTTTGTTAAAGTTAACAAAACACACCATTAAAATCAATAATTTTCATTATCTACACATTTTTATTTATAAGAGATATAATGTATAATTATTTAATTTTAAAATAGATCAATATAGGTTTATATTTTATGCACATATAAATTTAATATTTTATTAAAACATTTAGAAAAAATTTAGAGGAGCCATGTCTACTCTAGCCTCCTTTGGCTACATCATTGTATCCCTAATAAGTTGGCCTATAAATCATATATTTATACTTAAGAGTTTTATTTTGAAAATTAAATTACTTTAATATATGAAAAAAAACCACACACAAAAGGAAAGCATCATACAGATAAATAACTCGGTACATATGGAATTATTTATTATTTTAGTTATTTTATTAATATTATTTTGAATTTTTTCTTTAATCAATAGTATTACTTTGGTATAATTAGTGATATGTACTATTTTATTATTTATCATCGTATTCATTATATTTTATTTGAAAGATATTATGTTCTTAAACAACTATTAAGTAGTGCACGAAAATTAGGTTTATGGTAATCATTACAACACAAATTTTCATTTTAAAAAATAACCATAAAATTGTCGAGGATAACCAAAAAAACAAAATGAAATGAAATAGTTATGATCACAGTGGTTGCGGCGATTCTAATCAAAGCCAAATTCGTTAACAAAAGTGACCCTTTTTTGAAAGAAAATAATTTTTTTTTATTATGCTTATAATATAAAATAAAAAGCCAGCTGCAAAATAGATTTTCAAATAATAATAATTGATAAAATACAAATAGGTAATATTTAAAGCAATCTCATCGTTTATAATTACTCCATCTGGTCCAAAAGATGTCTTAAAAAATAATAAAATAAAACTTAGTAAGCCCTCCTAATTATAGTTTGCATAAATAGAAAATAATTTATCTTATTGTTTGTGAAAAAATCCCTTTTATCAAGAGCATTTGTTTTTTTTTAATTTTTAATTTTATATTTACCAAAGTTGATACATAAAGAATAATTTAATCCTAATTTGTGAAACAAAATAATAAATTTTTATATTAATTAAAATACTAACATATATAAAGTAGTATATTCTTATATATATACATCAAATATTCAAACAATTATTATTATTATTGTTATTATAAAATAAAAAGACATAACAAATTATTTGATTTTACATGTTTGAGGATCAAGAAAAGACATAGAGAATTGCTTCATAGAAGAGAAAGAGAAATTTAATTAATTATTATTTGCCACCTCATTAATAATTTATAGAAAAATGATGTTGAGTAATGATGTTGTTTTAAGTCATTGCCTTGTTATGGGGGGTCAAAAAGACATAAACACAATCACTACAATTTGATCTCTAAAGCTTCTTTTATTAATTAATTAGTTAATTATTAGTTATCATTAATTCTTTAAATATCTTTTGATATTGGGGTCAAGAAGCTGATACTTAGCTCTCAAATTTATATAGCTGTCTATTGTTAGTATATATTATTGAATGTTGTATGGGATTTCAATTAATTATTACTTTCATTTTTCATTAAAATCAATTAATAATTGTACACAGAACAATTAAGCAAACATAAATATGAGGTCACAATTAAGCAATAGTTGGTAAAGATAATTATAACAATTAATAATATTTTTTTAGTTAAATTTGACATTGTTGTTATTAACTAATTAATTAATTTACTTGCTTTTATATAAAAATAATTATTGATAGTTTGGAATACTTATTTAGTAATTAAACTGCAATTACATATAAATAATTAATCAAGTTGTAAAATTTCAATTAGTATTTGATTATTACACACAATGTAGTAATAATTATTATAACTAATTAAAGCATGATTTATACCATACATTAAAGAATAATGTTGTAAGAATTGAATGTGTATCATTACATGACTCATGCGTGTACAACTACACCTACTCCATATTTAAAAAAAAATAAAAATTTATTATATTTTACACTACCAATTTTTTCTTTTTATATATAACCACAAATTCTATATATAATTAGGGGACCACAAAATAGAATTAAAAAAGTGATAGATTTTTTCTAAAAGAAATAAAAATAAATGTCAAAAGAAGAAGAATTTAATACGATATTTTGTTAGAGTATCACATTAATTGAGCTTTTAAAGCCACCTCACCATGATGATTAAGCCAACCTTGGACATTTAGTATATTAAGAACCATTAATTTGTACTACTCTTTTTGATTTATTTGACCACCACTTGGAAAATTTAACTATCCATGGAAAATAAATAATCTACTAATTACATTATTTTAGCCAAATAATTTTTGGAAAAAAAAAAGGAAATAGTTAGTCAAACAAAATGGTACATAGACATAAATGAAAAATGAATAATTAGTTAATTCATTAATAGTCTCTAAATTCAAACTATTTCATTAGTTGTTTACCAAACTTCATAACTAAAAAACTTAATTTCCCATTTTAGTCTTAAAAGACAATAATTAGGTTCACTTAAACATTTTTTTTTGCATAAATAGAATTAAAATTAAAAAAACTTGTAATTCACAATGTGAATCTAATCTATTTATTTTTATATATATATTTTTTAAAATTTTGAACTTTTAGATTTATATTGGCATAATTGAAAATTAGAAGAAAAAAGTGATGTTTTCCAAAGGAAAACGTGTAAAGTAATTAATTGTTGGTGGCGCGAAATCAACGACTTCTTGCATAGTCCTATTCAACTGAAACCGTTTTTTCGCGCAATCTATTTTATTTTATTTACAAATAATTATATTTAATTAATTAAAAATCAATTCTTTCTTATTTATTTATTTATTAATTACATAAAAAAATATTTAAAATTTGATTATTTCTTCAACCGCATTGCTTTCCATTCTTTCTCTCTCTTCATCTTCGTCTCTGCTCAACGAAGACTTCCCGCCGGAAAATCTGACTCCGATCATCGTCCGTATTCCAATCTCCGGCAATCCCTCAGAGCCGTCTCAGTCGGATTAGATTCAAAGTTTTGGGAAAATCATTCGGATTTGGCGTATTACAAAGTGAAAGCTTTTTAGGTAATCGCTGAGATTTTGATTTCTTCATTTATATAGATTATTGTTTACTGGTGATTGAATTCCGATAAAGTTTTGACCAAAGAGAGAAAGTTTTGAGGTTTGCCATTTGGTTAATGAAAAAGTGAGATTTTTTAATTCTATTTTATGAAGTATTAAATTTTATAATTAGCGGTTGGTAGGGTTTCAATTTCAACCTTTCATTCTTTTTACTTATTGTGTTAATCGGTAAATATATGTATTTTTTTTACGGTTTATTATTATTGTTATTATTTTACAACTATAATGAACTAAATTTTGCTCATTTTTAAACTAAAGTAAATAAATACACAGAGATTGATTAATTTGATTTTGTTGTATTTTTGGGTTCAATGAGCAATCAACAATCAAATCTCTCCTTTTGTTGTGAAAATGGGCTATGGAGAGATTTGATGAACAGTGAAACACTGAACTTTGTCTTCCACAAAAGAGACATGGACCCCTTGAATGCAGAAGTTTATGTTATGTAATGGAAAACCCTGGGTTTTCTCTATTTCAATTAAAGCTTTATGCTTTTCATTGATTTTCGATCCCAAATCTTGGAAAAATGAATGCTAGAGTCAAATGAAAAATAATAATATATTATGCATACAAATATTTTCATATATAACTACTCTGACCTGTATCTCAAATATATTGTTTTGTGTGTAATTTATTTTATTTTATTTATTTACCTATGTCTGTGGTGAGAACTGAGAAGTAAGTTCTTTTTTCTAGTATAATTTAGACTGTAAAATTCATTGGGATGGACAGTGATCACCATTCCACGTGGATTTGCTTGTCTCTTGCCATTTCTCCAAGGACATTAACATCTGCAATTTCAATCTTCTAATAATACTTATGGGAATAAAATATACATTAAAGTATACAAACAAAATACATGTATTCTTTATTTTTTATTTTGGAGGGTAGATGTGTAGTTGGTTTAATGAAAAAGCATTAAAAATCCATGAATGAATCTTTTGATAATAATTGGTAGCAAGTGATCCCAAGATAGGTTTTGTCTTTCATTCTAAGAAAAAGAAAAAAAGATAGTATTCTGAGCTTGTTTTGTGAAAGTTTAGTTTTGAAATACTTCCATTGAATTTGCTTTCATGAAAGTGAGTTGGGATAGAAGAAGAAGGTAATAAGTTATGTGGGGTTGTGTTTAGAGCAAACCAACTTCCAGCCTAGCCGACCATGGCGCTCTCGTGAGAGGGACAAAAGAAAAAGGAAAAAATAAAATAAAAAAGAATCCCTTTATCCTACGCACTCCTCTTTCGTATCATCCTACACCCATTACCTCCTTCCTTTCTCTAGTCCACTCTCCCAGTATCCCCAAATTGCTGAGGGGACCCCTTACCCTGTAATGGCAGTTTATGGGGTAGCTAAAGCCAAAGCCATAATGATAACTGTTTGTGCACGTAGTGCCATTTCCCGCAATTCTCTGTGACCCCGTTTCACCATATGTCGTTTAACCCCTCTTCCTACCTGAGCACCTTCCCATGGCCTGATCTGCCTGAACTCGGGCTTATCCTTAGGAAAGAACAATACCCATTTGAGTTTATGAGTTGTAATACAGACATTGATACTCAATCAGATCTGTGGCTCTGTAAAGATGTATGCTTTTTTCATTTTTTTCTTCTTTCCCTTTTTCTTTTCCAGGAGCTTATTCTTTGCTTTTCCTTTTTGCCTGGCGTAATTGCATCTTACTTACTTTTTTTAATTTTTCAGTTTATGCAGACAAAAGGATCTTCTTTTTGAGGGAGCTTGTGTTCTGCCATTGAATGCGGAATACTAGAAAAGGAAAGGGTGTCAGATGATTGCTGCTGGTTTAGTTTTGTGAATGTTTTTACATCTTCCTCTTTTGATCAATGTTATCTAGTTTGGATAGTGTTTGATGGATGTATGTAAATCGGGCCGAGCATTTAGGAAGCACATAACGGTGGAGACCCCTCGACCACCTTTGGTTCCGGCCGAAAAGAATAATGTACTCACCACCACCCGCCTTCGAACGCGGGAAGTTTCTTCTAGGTACAAGTCACCTTCTCCCTCGACAACGCCCAAGGGTACTCGGCGT
Organism: Humulus lupulus; assembly: GCF_963169125.1. Lineage (NCBI taxonomy): Eukaryota > Viridiplantae > Streptophyta > Magnoliopsida > Rosales > Cannabaceae > Humulus > Humulus lupulus. The sequence goes on from NC_084798.1 coordinate 202,404,095, forward strand.
TGCCCATCACCGAATCTTACAAGAGCAGCATCTTCACCCACTTCTTCTCATTTGGTATCCAAAAGAGCAATATCTGTGGATAGGAAGAGACCTTCAACGCCTCCTTCCCCCTTAAGTCCATCTACACCGGTTCAGGATTCGTCTGTAGATATGCATTTAGCAGCCAGAAGGGTTGCGAGTTCTCGATTGCCAGATAGTTTATGGCCTTCGACGATGCGAAGTTTGAGTGTTTCTTTTCAGTCCGATACAATTTCAATTCCTGTTAGTAAGAAGGAAAAACCAGTTACAAATGCGTTGTCTGAGCGTACTTTGAGGTCGTCGTCAAATGTAGCACATAAGCAGGTTGAAACATCTATTCCGCGAAAGCTTACACCGGAAAGAAAGAGAAGCCCTCTCAAGGGGAAGAATGTGGCTGATCAGTCTGAGAATTCTAGACCAGTGGATGGTTTACATTCTCGTTTGATTGATCAGCATCGGTGGCCGAGTAGAATAGGTGGGAAGATGTCTTCTAATTCATTAAATAGAAGTATGGATCTTGCTGATAAGAGTGTCAGAAGTCTTGCCACACCTGGACCTGGATTTGGGTTGTCTTCATTGAGGAGAACACCCTCTTCTGATGTTATAGGAAAACCTTTACAAAAATCTTCGAGTGATGCTTCAAAGCTATTATCAACCGTGGAAAGTTGCAGAGCAGGGTTTGGGGTGAGTTTAGTTGATGATAATTCTCTGCACACATCTAGACTTCACAAGTTTCCATCTACAAGTTTCCCGGATAGACCAAAGTCTGCAAATTCTGTAGTCAGATCTCAGTCTTTGCCCACTCGTCCACCCTCTCCTAGTAAGACCTCATTGGTATCGTCCTCTGTCACGAGGGGTGTCAGTCCGTCTCGAAACAGACCATCCACTCCTCCTTCTAGAGGAATTAGTCCATCTCGAATAAGGGCATCCAGCATTTCGAATCAACCCACCAATCCAAATTCTGTTCTTAGTTTTATTGCGGATTTTAAAAAAGGAAAAAAGGGTTCAGGGTACATTGAAGATGCTCATCAGCTAAGGCTGCTATACAATAGATATTTGCAATGGAGATTTGCTAATGCTCGCTCAGAGACTGTTCTCTATGTCCAGAAAGTAACTGCCGAGGTAGGATTTTGAGTTCAGTAGAACTAGCAAAATTTGGGCATGCATTTATTGCTTATTTTAGCCTTTTCGTAGTAATGCTATTGTATCATCAATGATGGTAGAACCTAAAATTGTTTGCAGGAATGATAAACTAAAGTTTTACATTCACAAGACATTAGCACCATAACTAATGATGCAGTAATCTGTTTTTGTTTTAAGATATTTCCAATCCATAACTAATTCGTTTTCTTATATAATTATGCTATGAGAGGCCTTGTACTTTAAATAAATGTCAAAAATAGTTCAGTTTGTAAAGATGAATGGAATCCCTTTCGGTAGTGGTTTGTTTATTATATTTACATATTGCTTAGTGCGATTAAGCTATGTTATCTTTTAGATTTATCCACTTCAGTTCGTAGTGTGCTTGCATATAATTTTTATTCCAAAATTTATTTGATGGTGCAGAGAACTCTATTCAATGTCTGGAGTGCCACACTATGTCTGTGGGATTCGGTGATTCGGAAAAGGATCAGTCTGCAGCAGATGAAGCTTGAGCTCAAACTGAACTCAGTTTTGAATGATCAAGTAATGCTTATGTTTTCGCATGATGTTATATGAACTTTATTAAATTTTGTCATGATATGGGTACATTTTTCAGTCGAGAATTTTAGTTGAAAAAGAAATATTGTATGCTTTTAGGAGGCTGTTCTGGGAATTCCTTTGTATCGACATTTCATCCTGAAATAAGCAATGATTTAGAATGTAATGTCATGTATGCATAATTTCTGGGCACCTTTTAATCTCTCTTTTTTCTTTCTTCATTCTGTACACATCTGAACCCAAAAGTTTACTTTCGCATGTCAGTGTGATACCATTTCTAATCCCTTGTTTACCTGATGATGATTCAGATGCCCTACCTTGATGATTGGGCTTTGCTTGAAAGAGATCACATGACCTCTTTGTCTGGGGCTGTGGAAGATTTGGAAGCAAGCACTCTGCGTCTTCCAGTTACCGGAGTAGCAAGGGTATGTTAGTTTGAATAAAGTCACTGGATTTGATGTCTCAGGATAAAAAGTATTAATATTATTTCACTTCTTATGTTTGCAGGCAGATATTGATTCTTTGAAGGTTGCTATCTGCTCAGCAGTTGATGTGATGCAAGCAATGGGAACATCTATTTGCTCTTTGCTTCCAAGGGTGAGTTCATAACTATTTTGGTTGTAATTGAGATTATTGATGAATGTGTTCTTGATAATATTTTCTCAACGTTCAACAAGCCCAACCCTGTCTCCCCTTTCTTCTTTCACTAAATGCATGACTTTCTATCTCAATGTTATGTTCCAATCATCTATGATCTATCATTATCAATATTTGACTAGCCCAGAGGATAAGCCCTGTAAGATTGAAACCTGAGTGAACCACTAGTGTCTTTCTAGATGCTAATAATGTACTAAAATGTTTCTATCATTTCTCGATATCGTTGTCTGTTATGTGCTTTTTCTGGCTTATTCACTTTTAGCACCTAATGTTCAATTAACATGACTTATAGGCGGAGAGCATAAATAGTTTGGTTTCAGAACTTGCTGTTGTAGCAGCTCGGGAGAAAGCAATGCTTGACGCATGTGAAGCTCTATTGGCTTCGACAACAGCTATGCAGGTAAAAGCAATGAAGAAGTTTTTTACTCTAAAATCTCCTTAACACTTCTTTCGCTAATTGCTCGTAAGATTAATGGAAAACATTGCTGCTACCATATGATCTGATTGCATCGAAGACGTGTTCTTTGAATTCTTCTAATCTAGTGTTTAAGGCTTTTTCTTTCACCTAGTTGTATGAACATTGATAAACATTAGTAGTATCCCTAATCATTATTTGACTCAAAACAGGTGGAGGAATTTAGTCTAAGGACACATCTCATACAAACAAAAGAAGATTTGGGAAGGTTAAGTAGCCAATTTTGGCAATCAAGACATCCTTATAATCCTCACTAGTTGCGGCTAAGAGATCAGTGGTATCTCCCCCGTTCTCTGTGTATGTAAATTGAGGTTTTAGTGTCATCTTTTTTTTTTGCTCCCTCCCTTAATTTTTTTATAACTTAAAATGGATTATTTTCTTTTTCTAATCAATCCCTTTTTCCCCCCTTTTTAACAAAGCAAAGAGTGATTAGCTTAATAGCTCTATGTTTTGCCACTTGTAATTCTTTTTCTTCTTGTATTAAGTAACTAAAAAAGAAAATTTAAAGAGAGATATATATATATATATATATAGAGAGAGAGAGAGAGATAGGAAAATATTGAATTTCAATGTACATGCAAATCCAGAAATGGGAAAGAAAATGGTGTAGAAACAGGTTCTGTTGTGTATATGTGTTTTGAGTTAACATATCCAACATTTATTGTCATTGAAATGAAGAAATGGAAAGAGATATTACTATTGTTATGTGTAGTCTTCTTTTTTGCTTTGTATTTTAGGTCATTGTGTGGTTCACAACCTAAAATATCTGACATCCCAATTTGCAATTGTCTTGAGATTAGTGTGATGAGATGCATACAATTTATCCTCAAATATTACACTTGATAAGTTGGTTTGATTTTATTTATTTATTAATTTTGCTGAAGAAAGTTAATTTAATTTTTAACTAATCATATAAATGGATTTTTTTTCTTAAAAAAGAATAAATATTCAAGCCACTTTTAATGTATGATTGTAAAATAAAATTTTATTTTAAAAATAAATATCACTTGAATATTCACTACCTAAACTTTTTTTTTCAAATATTCACTAGAAAGCATAGGTATTTTATTTATCTTGGGATCAAAATCATTATTTATCTTATAAGGAGTAAAACATGGAAATGATTAACAAATAGGAAGGAATGGCAATCGTGCGAACCAAATACATATTTTCTATAAACCTCTTTGTAGGATAATTATATAATTATATTCATATCTATATATTAATAAAAATAATAAATAATTAAAAACTTGACTAAATGCAAAAAACATCAATTCATATTTATTATAACTTAGATGTGAAAGTAAAATAATATATCCTAAATAATATTAATTCAATGTATTTAGAGTAATTTTATAATTATTTATTAATTATATAATAATATATTTGATTCTAAATTAAAAAGATACAATTTTTTTTTGAGATAATGTAAATATTAAAAGATACAGGGATATTATTGATAATTAAAAGTAAAAATTTGAAAAGAATAAAACATATTAAAAAAAATTATTATTATATTTAAATGATATAAAGAAAATTTAGTTTGTTAAATTAAAATTTAATATCATACAACATTTTTTTACAATTATTAAATTAGTTTTCAGAAATAACTTAACCAATCACATTATTATATTTTTAGATTTTCTACCAATCACAAATTTAACTTTTTAAAACTAAAAAATAATTCACAGACTGTGAACCAATCATATGTTTAGAAATATGTTTTCAATCACATTATTCACATTTCCATTTCAGAATAATAGTTTTTAAAACTAATATTTTTCAATCACGAGCCAATCATGCCCGACATATTCAAAATTTATTAAGTAAAATACATTAAAGCATTTAAAAAATCTTTTAGTTTCTATTAATATTTATGATAATATATCAAATATTTAATAATACTTTCTCTTCTCTCCTCCTATTTTTAAATAAACCCTATATATTTACTAAAAAAAACTCCATATAGTTTTCAAAAAAAATTATTTTCACACATCTAAAAAATATTTATATACAAAATTGTCTGATAGTAAATAAAATTATTTTCCTACCTCTATAAAATATTAGTTAAGAAAAAATTAAAATATTTTTGGTACTCTCAGTTAAAATAATATTTTTTTAAGATTAAAAAACCAAAATCACAATATTTTTTTAATTCAAAATAAGAATACATAAAAATTTAAAAGTAAAAAATTTAGTTTATTATAATCAAAATTATTAATAAAGTTAAAATAAAAAAATTATAATGCTATTTATTAAAAATGATAAATTAATTAATATGTTTAATAATAATTCTTTTTGACAAAATGTATTTAATAATAATTAAGTAGTTAAAAGGAGTGAAAAATAAAAATAAAAAATAAATAGAAAACATAAAAATAGAGAGATTATTTCCATGCAATATTTGTAATAAAAAAAATAAGGGATTGCAGTGGTGGTGGTTTTAGTGTCCTTTGATATTGGTGCCGAGTAGTGATTGATGTTGTTTAAAATTTGTATAGATTGTTATTTTGAGATTTGAATTCTAATTTGTAATTGAGTAGAAGTCTCACAATAAAGTCAAAACTCTTGTATAGTTAAGGGAGTTCTGTCTTACGAGACATAGGTAAGTTATATAACAATATACATTACAATTATAGTAATTTTTTATACAATTTTTAGGAATTCTAGATTATTTATTATAGTGAAATGGTAGTTTAAACATTTTTTAAAGTATATATACAAGAAAATTAGACTGGCACACAATATGCTATTTTGAAATTCATAATTTTATAAAAACACGTGATAAGTTTGCTATAGCTACAATGTAGAACAACCAATTTTAGAAATAAAAAAAAAACAACTAAAAAAAGCAAAGCAGCCATCCGGATAGAAAGAAAGAAAAATGATTGGCATTTTTATAAGATTTGCATGGATCGTGTTACTACAAAGGGAATTTACTACTTGGTATTTTATATTTTTACACAGTGTTATTTTAGTATTTTCTGTTTTTAATAATGTATGATAATTCTATGGTAGGACTTTAAAAAAGAACTCTACCGTAGGACTCTTTTGTGTTTTTAATCCTGTTAAGCAAAAATTTCATATTTAGAAATAAATAAATAAATGCGAAACACAATTTCACCTATGCCAAATTCATAGCATAAGATTTTATTTATTTAAGTTCGACCCATCCGAGATTATAAGAATAACCTCTTAATTACAATCTTTTTATTTAAAGGAAATACCCTTTGATTCAAATTACGATGATATTAAATAATTTGAAATAATTTAGGGAGAACTATGATGAATTTGGAATTGCAGCTGAACTCAGTAATTTTGGCTGACTGAGTTGCCTACATATCTTCTTTGTGAAGGATCAAGCCACTTGTAGTTCGAATTGAGATATTTTAGAATCTGAATATAAGAATTCCGGTATATGACCATTTTCAGGAATTCTTTGCCATTTGAAAATTTGGAAAAATTCCTAGGTGGATGACCTTTTATGGAATTTTGAGATTTGTGTTTTTACACCATTTTGCGGTATTGGCGACTGCACTTAGTCTTAGCAACTAAGTTGCCTACGTATCCTTTTTTAGGAATCAAGTCTAACGTAGTTCCGGCACATTTTTGTGATGCTTTGAAAGTTAAGAGGTGAATGATCTCTTTTTGGGGTACCATTTATTATGGTTTTGAATTTTAGTGCACTTTTAATTTTAAGGTAAAATTACCATTTTTGAGATTTTGTGAGGTTAATGACCTCTTTGAAATTTTGGAATGATATTTCATCATTTGAATTGATTTTGATGAGCTCATTTGGAATTTTATACCATTTCTCATGGTTTTGGAATTTTGTCATTTTGGTGACAATTTTATGTCTTGAAATCTCTTTATTTATATATATTTTTAATAATTTATTTTATATAAAGAGATTATTTGACTAATATTTTAATTGATTATTCCAAAATTTGTGGGGAATAATATAAAATTTTATATCAGGTAATATCATTATTTTAAAATTCAAATTTTATTTTTTTCTTTTTTAATTTGAATTTAAAATTTTGAGATAAAATCTGACTGTTTTATGTTTTGAATTCGTCAAATAATATAAATATCTTAAAGTTTGAATTTAAATTTGGTTTCAAATTCAAGATATTTTTATCATATATTGTTTGATTATTAATTATATCTCTGGGTCTATTTAATGGCTTTACAGAGATAAAGTAAGAGTTATGTGATAGGCTGTCATTCTTCGACAGAGTATACACACAACTTTGTTATACTCACGGTAAGCCCCTTTTAAATATATTTTTATATATGTATAATGCATCTCAATTTCTTTTTATTTTATTTTATATGTATATACATTAGGGGTATTCATTGGATGACATCCAATGTTTTTAAGCCCATCCGATTCGATCCAATCATCCAATTGGATGTTGGATTTTTGGAACCGATCCGATCCAATCATCTTGAACCAACCGATCCGATCCGATCCAATGGATGATTGGATCGGTTCGGTTCCATCCATTGGATGCATCCATTGGTTATCCGTTGGATCGGATCGGATCCATCCGATCTTTTAAAACATTTATTTAGGCTGATTTTTAAATAAAAAAAAATTATTTCAATTATAAAAACACTAATTACTCATAGGATCCTCTGGCTGGGCACAAGATCCGTGTATTGGAAAAAAGAAAGTGTGTTTAGTTTAGGGTTTTTTTAATCATCTCATGTGTGCAAGCCTATAGTAAGCTACAGTGAGGTATTGGATGTAATTGGATGGAAATTGGATTGGTTCGGTCGGTTTTTATTGGATGTCGGATGGTCATCCAACAACCGACCGATCTAATTTGGATTTTTAAAAATTACATCCGATCCGATCCAATAGTAATTGGACATCCAATTTTTGGCGGTCAGTTTTTTTTGGATCGGTCGGTTTTTATTGGATCGGATATTTTCTGCACACCCCTAATATACATATACAAGTTATATTCTTCCCATTTTAATTAAATACATACATATATGTTGGGTTTGGCTCACAAATTAGACCGATCGCAAATCTTAAAACAAATTTTTGTTTTATTTTGTTGCTAATATTTATTCACTTTGTTTTAGTCGTTTGACTTGAGACTTTTGGATTTGTTTCAAATTCGATACTCATCGCATGAGTAAGAGACGAGAAGCTCTGAATTTTTCACCACTGGATAGTCATCTGTAAGTTGTCACATATATATTTTCAAGCTTAACATATATGTATATATGGTCGACGGTCATGATTCATTTTATTGGAGAATACAAATTTGCTTTTGCTTTGTTATCATTATAGTTTTTTACTAGCCATATAAGACAAAACAAAATTCATTTATAACATATATTGTTTCTTTGTTATATGGCATGCAAGACCAGCCATTTATATATGCATGCATGTCATATAAATTCTGAACTGATATATGGCATGCAAGACCAACCATATATATATATATCAGCAATCGAATTAGACACTACCACGATAAGGATCCCATTTTGAAGCATTTTGAACTATATATATATATAAATTCTGAACTGATTTATTTACAAACATATCAGTATTCAATCAGTTTTCGTGCTATTAATCATTCCAGTTTTCATTTATTCGTTTTGGTGTACAACTATACATATATATATATATCAATATTCATTCAAACTTGAGTGATTTTATCTCTTTTGAACCTGACCAGGAAATTGACTAGCCAATCCCAGCACTGCTTAAACAAATACTTTAATTATTTACAATTTCAGCGAGGTATGAGATATTCAACAAAGTTTTCTATTTTGCTCTTATTATTTTTTACATTAAAACTAACATTTAGTGATAATTCCGGCAGCATGACAATTTCTTTAAATCTTTTATTCTTTCTTTTTGTTATGTACCACATATTGACTTATTTTCTGAAGTCTAGTGAACAAAAGGAAAGCCATGAAGATTTACAATAACTCAAGCAGTATAACACCATGAAAAATTCATATATATATATATATATTTTTTTTTTTTGATGATGATGTATCACATGTTGACTTATTTTATGAAGTCTAATGCATCAAAGAGAAATATAAGAATTCATGATGAAATTGGCAACATAAAAATATTAGTCTTTTCGTTTCCCCTTTGATTATATATCACATCAACTTATTTTCTGAAGTCTAGTGAATCAAAGGGGATGAGAATGACTCTTAATCACCATAGATTAAAAATAAAATAGTCAAAAGAAGAAGATATAAATCATTTTTATGAATCTTCACTTACCCTTGTAAAGCTTGAATGAATGCTTTAGAATATGCAGTGTTCTTCTCAATTTGTCTGGTTCACTTTTGCGTATCAATTTTCTTTTTGCCCAAAAACCAAAAAATTCCCCTAACTGTTCTGCTCTCTACCTTTTTATAGAGCCTTTTATTTTATTATTTTTATATTTTTTTATAAAAACCCACTCAACGTAAAAGTGGTGGAAGTGGAAAAAATATATCATTTATTTGCTCTTTTGACTGACTCATCCTTTTTTATATATTATTATTATTTTAATAACTAAATATTCCTTTCAGGTTTTAACTAATCTATAAAGGAAATATTTATATCTTAATAATAATAATAATTTGTTGCTGCTTTTTTTTTTTTTTCGTTCAACAAACCCGTGAATAATTTTCGGCGTGATTTTTTTTTATGACCATGTATATTGTAGTTATTTAGAGCATCCTGCAAATTTTCAGAAAATTCCGAATAATTTACAGTGCCGAAAATAGATTATTGCACTCGTGACTAATTTTTGTATGCGCGTGGAAAATAGCATGTTTGAACTTAGCTTTCGGCACTGTAAATTATTCAGAATTTTCTGAAAATTTGCAGGATGCTCTAAATAACTACAATATACACGGTCATAAAAAAAAATCGCGCCGAAAACTGTTTGTTGTACCCAGATTTCGAGCCATGAGGATTGTGACCTCGAAAGCTGGATTCATAATGAATGAACTCGTAAAGTCTGGAATATGTTCGAAATCTAAGCAACGAGCCTGCGAAGCAGAGACGACTTCGAAGATGGTAGCCTCGAAATCCTCACGAGCTCGAAGGGTAGGCCCCGAGGTGCATCTGTTCTCTGGGATGACCTCGGTTCAGGGGCTCCGAGCCTGATGCGCGTACGAGCTCGAAGTCATGTGGCCTCGGGAGATGTTATAGTTCGAAAGCCAATAGGAAACCTGGGGGAATAGGGCCTTGGTGATATAGGATAATAACTTGGAATATCCTAATGAGTCATCTATAAGAGACGCGGTCTACATTTATTAGTGTAAATCCCCTACAATCAAGGGATATTATTTGATCAGTTATACACCCCGTGGTCTTCAGGGGACGTTTCCTTGTATATCGGATTACAGGCATTTAATGCCATTTAATTTATTTGCATATAAAGAGTAACTACCCGAAATATGTGAGATAATATTCTGAAATTTTCTCTATAAATAGAGATGTCATGCACCATTGTAAATGACAGAATTTTTGTGATCTTGAGAGAAAACTCTGAAGAATTCATCCTTGAAGAATTTTCAGAGATCATCTTGAGTTTAATAACAAAGACTCGTGGACTAGGCAGATTTAACTGCTGAACCACGTAAAAAATCGTGTTTGTATTATCATATTTTTATTGGCTATTACTGATTATTGTTTACGTGCGGACGTAACACTGTTCAAAGGTTGAGAAACACAAAAGAGGCCTAGGGTAGGGCTCTTTTTAAAAGCCCTACCAAAGAATTATCCAATAATATTTTATATTTTAAAATTATCTTAAATTTGATAAATAAATTTTTTTCTATATAATCAAACTATTATTAGATATATATAATTAATTAAATAATTAAATTTAAATTTTAAACTTATATAATTCACACAGTTTCATTTGTTAAAATTTTATTAATAAAATATATAAATATATAACACAAAATAAAAAACGTTTCTTGAATCAGGAGAGTCCCGGAGTACCCAGATGATCGCCGGGCCGGGGAGCAGAAACTTCTTCGTCGGCCTACTCAAAAGCGCCACCTCTCTCTCTCACCTTAGCCAAATCCACGCACACGTCATTGTCCATGGCCTCCAATACGACCTCGCCATTGTCACCAAACTCACTCATAGGCTCTCTGACTTCAAGGCCATACGCAACGCACGGAACCTCTTTCTCACCATTCCCAACCCCGACCTGTTCCTCTTCAACGTCCTCGTAAAGGGCTTCTCCAACAATGAATCTCCCTTGTCTTCCATGTCTCTTTATGCTCATTTGAGGAGCAAGACGACTCTCACTCCTGATGAGTTTACTTACGCCTTTGCTATTTCGGCGGCTTCTGGTTTTAAGGACGCCAAGTATGGGATTCTGTTGCATGCACATTCTATCCTTGATGGGGTTGCTTCGAATTTGTTTGTTGGGTCCGCGTTGGTTGACATGTATTCGAAGTTTTCACAGTTTGAGTTAGCACAGAAAGTGTTTGAGGGAATGTCTGAGAGGGATACTGTTTTGTGGAACACAATGATTTCTGGGCTGGCTAAGAATTGCTGTTTTTTCGATTCGGTAAAACTTTTTGCTGATATGGTTGCTAGTGGGACGCCAGTTGATTCTAGAACCTTGGCAGCGGTTCTTCCTGCGGTGGCGGAACTGCATGAGTTGCAAGTGGGGATGGGAATTCAATGTTTGGCTATGAAGGCCGGGTTGGATAGTGATGTTTACGTACTTACAGGATTAGTTTCATTGTATTCAAAATGTGGTGAGATTGACACATCAAGGTTCTTGTTTGGGAAGATTAGTCATCCGGATTTGATATGCTATAATGCAATGATTGCAGCTTATACAAGCAATAATGATACAGAATCCTCACTGAGGCTTTTCAAGGAACTCCTTTCTTCGGGGGAGAAAGTAAATCCAAGTACAGTTGTGGGTTTAATTCCTGTATCTTCTGCCTTTGGTCATCTGCAACTTACTAGCTCTATACAAATTTTCTGTTTGAAGTCCGGTATTCTTTCAGACCCTTCTGTTTCAACTGCATTAACTACTGTTTATTGTAGACTCAATGAAATAGAATCTGCAAGACAACTTTTTGATGAATCACCAGAAAAGAGTTTGGCATCTTGGAATTCCATGATCTCAGGTTATACTCAAAATGGGCTCACAGAGATGGCAATAACTCTTTTCAGGAAAATGATATCTGTGCTCAGTCCAAATCCTATCACAATTACAAGTATTCTTTCAGCCTGTGCTCAACTTGGTATCCTAAGTCTTGGAAAATGGGTCCATGGCTTAATTAAGAGCAAAAATCTCGAGTCTAACATATTTGTAAAAACTGCTCTAGTTGACATGTATGCCAAGTGTGGGAGCATTGGGGAAGCTCGGGAATTATTCAACTTGGTTACACAGAAAAATGTAGTCACTTGGAACGCGATGATATCCGGATATGGCCTCCATGGTCATGGTCATGAAGCACTTGAGCTTTTTAATGAGATGTTGCATTCTGGCGTTGCCCCAACTGGGGTTACTTTTCTCTCTATCTTGTATGCTTGCAGCCACGCTGGGTTGGTGAGAGAAGGAGATAATATCTTTAAGTCCATGGTTCATGATCATGGGTTTGAGCCCTTAGCTGAGCACTATGCGTGCATGGTTGACATCCTTGGAAGAGCTGGACAAGTAGAGCAGGCCTTGGAATTTATAAGGAAAATGCCAGTTGAGCCAGGGGTTGTTGTTTGGGGTTCTTTGCTTGGTGCATGCATGACTCATAAAAACCATAGTATAGCACGTGTGGCTTCTGAAAAGCTATTTGAATTGGACCCGGGAAATACAGGATATTATGTCTTACTCTCTAACATATACTCAGCTGACAGGAATTTTCCAAAGGCTGCTTTGGTACGACAAGTTGTCAAAAATAGGAAGCTGGAAAAGATTCCTGGTTGCACTCTGATTGAGATTGCTGAGGCCACACATGTATTTACGGCTAGTGACCGAAGCCATCCTAGGACGATGGAAATCTATGCAATGTTGGATAAGTTAGCAGGAAAGATGAGGGAGGCTGGATTTCAGACAGAGACTACCACTGCTTTGCATGATGTAGAGGAAGAAGAGAAGGAGCTAACGGTGAAGGTTCATAGTGAGAAACTGGCCATTGCTTTTGGTCTTATTGCTACTGAACCTGGAACTGAAATCAGGATCATTAAGAATCTCCGGGTTTGTTTAGATTGCCACAATGCAACTAAACTAATATCCAAGATCACGGGTAGAGTTATTGTGGTTAGGGATGCTAATAGATTCCATCATTTTAAGGACGGGGTGTGTTCTTGTGGAGACTATTGGTGAAGAAAATTCTTTGCAAGTAAAAGAATGAGGAGTATTTGGTGCAAGATCAGATTTTGCATTATCCTACTAATTATACGGTGACCATTAAACGTGGATTCTCTCAATATCAGCATGACACTTATACCAAATTGTTCACAAAATCATTATTTTGATTGACAAATATTGATGAAATTGGATGTTACCCTTCACATTCTTTGTCTGAATCTCTGTATATATTCACATACACACACAAACACAAATATGAAATAATTGGTTTCATACTGTTTTGATGGAATAGTTCATTCCATACTTTAGAAGCAGTTGCTTTGGTATCCATACATGTTAGTTGGACAACATATACCTGGAATGTTGTTTCTACCTTGCTAAAGCCCAAAATCAGTATTCACTTGACTTATTTTAAAGCCATTTAGCACATTTCCCTTTGAATTTGTTTTCTTCTAGTGCATAAATGCGTAGGAGGCTAGCACTGCAGATGAGATGAGAGCAAGGGAGGGAGAAACATCTCTTTGCTTCAGAAGCAAAAACTTCTCAGGTATAGATAGTGCATGTCACTTGAACTTGAAGGTTGAGGTTCTATATTTTTGGACTTGGACAATGAAACTTAGCAGTTTTATTCCACCCTCTATCCCATAGCATAAACTAGTTGCAAATAGTGCGAAATAGCTAGATCACATATAAACATTTGGAAACGTAATTTGTCGAAGTTACTGCCAAAAGCTGGTACTGGTGTAAAAAGCATCATGATCAACAATTCCATTTCAATTGCAAAACTGGGTACATACATTGAATTTATGCTACACAAAAATTTCACTCTATCTTATTCATTCTTGAGAATCTGCAGTGTATTTGTTTTATACATCATAGTCACATAAACAAGAATACACCTTGTATCTTGTGGAGATGCACACATTGAAAGGAGGACAAATGTTAGTACAAAGTATTTTCAGCAGTTGAGTCCACATTGCTTAACATCAGGCCCCTTGGTCTTCATTACAAATGGATCAATCCGGACCCAAAGTAAGGAGAAGATGGAAGCCAAAAGTATTGACCATATGACGACAATGGTAGGTGTTCGGTTCTGGCGCCCCATCAGACCTTTAAGGAAGGGATAGAGATGGACAATCACCCAGAAGGCGAAGAAAAGCTTTCCAAATAGAGGACCCCATGATTGGTATCCATTGTTTATGGCATCTGCAATCCCAGCTACCACTCCAACAATGTTGATGATTAATAGAGTGGTTGGGGGAATTAGGAGTGTGGTCCATTTAAAGGCATACAACTCTCCAAAATCATCATCATCTGTTGTTTTTGACGTGACTGTAAAGTTGGTGTCAATTCCAGCCAAAATCTTGAGAAGACCTTGTACAACAGCAAATAAGTGAGCTGATACACCACCAATGACCCAGAACTGCTCGTTTCTCCACCACTCTTCAATGCTTACTCCACTCCATCTCAGCTCAAGAATACCCGTAGCAAAGATTGAGACGAACAGAGAAATGAAGTAGAGACTTGCCCAAGTGCTTATCTGGATCATGAACAAATCAAAGCATAAAAAATGAATATCTGTCACACATTTTGTCCAACCAGAACTCAGTTTATTGTATGTATGTTATACTCTAGAAAGGTTAAACTTTTGTGGAGAACTTCATTAGTTTACTTTCTATATCATAAAATGAGTTGAATTGAAAGAGGTACTGCACATACCGGTGGCATGATGAATTTATCAGTGAGCAAGCAGATTGCAGGGAGGGTACAGTAGGCAAGAAGAGGCAGGGAGGTGAAAGGGTAGACAGTGGTGTTGACATAAGCAAACCGCTCGAGCCACTTGAGCTTTCCTTGCTTGTGGCCATACCAGAGAGGACAATGGTGACTGAAAAAGATTTCAATGGAACCTAGAGCCCACCGAAGTACCTGGTTGAGCCGATCTGAAAGATTGATGGGTGCTGTACCCTTGAATGCAGGTCTCTTTGGCATACAGTAAATTGACCTCCAACCACGGCAATGCATCTTAAATCCAGTCAGAATATCCTCTGTGATAGACCCATAAATCCATCCTAGCTGCATAAGCAAGAAGCAAGAAAATCTTCAGTTCTTTGTCTAGTCTACCATCTTTTCTGAATTTCATTATATAAAATGCTGCCGTTAATAAGCTCAAGTTCTTCATAAACAGATTGTTCATATTTGTGGTAATAGAAACGATACTTTGTGTAGTTATCTTATGTGGATAATAGGTAGTTACAATTGGGCTTAGTTCATAATCTTTAAAGAAAATGTAATTCAATGAAATAATACTTGATAAGATCCAAAATATTAAAAAAGTTTTGAAAGAAACATGGAAAGCTTTTGAACTCTACCTCACGACCCCATTCTGTTTTGTCTTCATAACCACAACTGATGACATGAATGGCTTCTTTGAGCAGGGCTGCTGGACTTGAGGAAGGAGGCACACCACCTTCAGTCATCAAGGTTGAAGTCACAAAAATTGCAGATTGTCCGAATTTCTTTTCGAAATTCATTTGGGACATTAGCATCTCCTTGTCATCTTCCACTCCTACGCAGAAAACGAACATAAACTTAGTCAACTTGGAAAGCAAAGTTTGCATTTGATAACCAGGAAATTATTTATAGGATAAAGATCTTTACAAACCTTGTAGGCTTGCTCCTTCATTTGCATCATTCTTGACATACTTGGGAAGCTTCTTGCGGCGGCCAAAGCAAGGGCAGCAGTCACAGCTCACCATCTTTGGACGCTTTGGGCCCTTTGGAGGATTGTAGCCATATAAGGCTTGCCGTCTGAATACACAACCTGTACCGACATATACTGGTCCTTGAACACCGTCTAGACCTCGCATGTTAATCTGCAGAAACAAAGAGAGAAGGTAAATATTTCCATTGTTATCTACTTGAGATAGTAGGTTTAAAAGGTCATTGTGATCTGAGTTTCTTGCGTGACTTACATCAAAGAAGACTGAGTTCTTGTTGGCATATCGATCGTTCTTATCAATACCATCAAATCTTTGAGGGAACTGAACATAGCAGACTCTCTTGCCCACCTGAGGATCCATCAAGAAACACATGGCCTCTCTCGCAGCCTTGCTGTTGTTAATATAATGATCACAATCCAAGTTCAGCATGAATGGAGCATTGGTAAGCACTGCAGAAACTCGTACCTGAAATTTTTGCAACGTGTGACAGAATTATTTCCATGACAAGTAAAAGCATTTTTATTACTAAACACATGCACACTGATCATCTCAGGATAGAAAGAACAGAATGCTTACCAGGCAATTCATGGCACCAGCTTTCTTGTGATGTTGGAAACCAGGCCTTTTCTCACGAGAGACATAGACAAGGCGAGGAAGCTCATTTCCCTCAGTGTCAAGCCCTCCACTGTGACCAAGAAAAACCTGAATCATACCAGGGTGATCCTTGGTGTTGTTTCCAGGCCATGGTGTTCCATCTTGCATAATCCAACCTTCTGCAGGAACCTTTGTAGCTTTGGCCACAAGAGCATTGATCCTCACCTTGAATTCCTCGTACTCTCTCTGTTTAAACGCAAGCAAATAAACAATATCTTATTAGCTCTCAAAAGGGTTTCTAGCTTTTGATTCCAACATGAGCACTGCTATGTGACAACTCTAGCAGGCATCCTTGTGTAACATTTTATTTTATTTTGTTAAATTGATTAATTGGGTTTTTCACAAACCTTCATGGCTCGTCTCTCCTTGACAAAAGTAGGTTGCACTTTGTCCTTGAGGTAATCAATCTTCTCGGAGAAGTACATATCAGGAGCTCTTGGCTCTATGTTAAACTTCTTGCAGAAAGGAACCCATTTCCGAGCAAACTCTGCAGTTTCCGATAAGGCTTCGAATGTGCACATGGAAGCTCCATCATCAGAAATGTAGCAAGAGATCTTGTCAACTGGGTAGTCCATTGCCAAGATCGAAAGAATTGTGTTGGCAGTAACAATAGGAGGTTCCTTCATTGGATCCACTGTACTCACAAACACATCAACTGGGGCAAGCATGTTTGGCTCTCCCTCTCTCTCATACCTACATAAATAAACGGTTTAGAATACATAATAATCACACAAACAAGTTGAGTTACTAAACTCACTTGTCAAAATCCATAATTTTGATTTTGATTTTCACTTGTTTGTTTTGTTCTTTTGTTTTGGTGTGCATCTAATCAGTATACCTGATTGAAAGACGGTCAAGATAGGTCTCACGATCGATAGGAAACCATTTGGGAAACTGATCAAGAATCCATGAAAAACCAAACCAAATCTCACATATCACAGAAGTTAACCAGAGACCAAATGAATCCTCAACTGGGTTCAGAATTCTATAATGGAAGAACAAGGCCAGGATGAACAGCCGAGCCACAATCACCATTCGATATGGATTGAGCCTGCTTGATGGGAGTGGTACTTTTCTTGATAGTGGCTGCCTTGCCTCATCCATCCTACATATATTAATAGTATTAGTCTTTTCATATCAATTTGTATGTGTGTGTGTATCTATATATACATATTGATTAATATGTAAGTTTACATACAGAGCCATGTCTTGATCATTGGAATCATCATGAGGGTCAGGGCCAAGATTTCCCTGCTGCATTTTCCAATCATCCATTCTTTCTTTCCATCCTCCCTCTTTCTTGTCATCCCATTTTTCACTCCCTTCATTTTCAAAAACCAATATAAATATAAGATTAAACTATATTTTATCATCAAGGTTGTTCTTAAAGCAACCAAAAGGGTATATAGTCACAAATTATTTACTTATTACCTGGTTCAGAAACTGGATATGGGTGAACTCTCTTATGCAGAGAAGAAGATAACATTTGCTGATCATGACCATGGGATGCCAATGGGAACTCTCCACTGACCTGTGTAAACATATACAAACTTACATTAGCAGAAGTTTTGGATCAAAATCAAGTTAACATTTTTAATGTATTTATTATAATGAATTTAAATTACCTGTCTGCTTCTACCACCAGCAATAACAGGTGGGAATTGGGCATTGGAAGTCTCCTCATCTTCATGGCCTCTTCCATAGCTCATTTTGCCATGAAGCAGGGCATCCACAACATGCTCTTGCCTTTTCCTTTCATCCTCCACTTTGAACTCATACTCAATATCATCAACATCTTCCTCATCCTCATCTCCATCCACCCTAGGGCTCCCTTCACATTATATCATAACACAAAATCAATACTTATAACACACACACACAAAACACAAAATATCAACCGAACCAGAATCAAAAGCCCAACAAAAATCATCTCTAAAAGAAGGGTTTTCTTCAACATATAAGTCATGTTTAGAAAATAAGACAAGATTAAAAGACTAATTCAGTCTCGTTGAAAAACTTAAAATAATTTTATCCTATTCAATCTTCTCATAAATCATTACTTAAGTAAGTGGTGATATATAATACATGTGTACGTAGTGTATATATGTAAAAGTACCTTTGAGACGTTTGAATCTGGTTTTGCACTGGGGGCAGTTTTGAGAGCCTTCTCTTCTCTCGTACTCATAGCAAGGACGGCACACAGGAAAACCACACTCATTACAGGCAACAAACAACTCTCCATCCACTGTCAGCCCCACTTGGTCTCCACATATCTCACACACTTGACCATCCAAGTTCCGCAATGTCTTCGGCTGCAATAATTATATATGAACCAATCAATAATTATATATTTATATATGAACTACTCTCATTCATAACAACCTAGCTAATTAACACTTTATATTTAATATTGCATGTGCATATATGTATTGTTCTATATATGATATATATATATAATACTAAATAATATCATCTATCCTTTGCATGCGTGCATGCATGCATGCATGTATACCTCTTCATGGCCATGAATGACGACGAGTTCATTCCGGTTATGAGAACCGGCGACGAGTCCGGCGCTGGCTTCCATGGAGTGTGAGAAAGATCAGCAGCAGAGGCAATGGTAGCTGCTTGTAGTGACGAGAGAGGTGTGGTGTGAAGTGAGAGAGGAGAGGGGAGAGTTGTGCCTTATGAATGGAGAGGGAAAAGAGAATTATGGGATTATTTTTTTATTTTTGGTGTGAAGCTCTCTCACCTAATGAGCCCACGTTATTAGGAGAGAGAAAGAGAAGAAGAAGAAGAGAGTGATGTGGCGTGGTGTTGTTGGTTGCAGGGTCCCCATTGCCATGAAGTTAAGCTTCAGCTATTATTTTCTTTCAACTACCATATGTGTATGTATGGTAATAGTACTACTTCTACTGCAACTATTGTTTTCAAGTCTCATTCTTCACTATTCTTTTCTTTTCTTTATTTGGATTTTTGGGTTTTCCTATATTTTTATCAAATATTAGTAATTAGATTGATAATGATGGGTTGTTCACTTATTCTATATGTTAATTTTTTCCACACGGTTGTTGTTGTTGCGTTGCTATATTAATTCTGATAATTAATACCATTTTATTGTGTCCATAGTTTTACTGATTTTGATACATTTTTTATTATTATTATTTAAAAGAGAATTAGTACTTGTAAATTCTAATCAAATATTGGTAAACAATATATATGAAATAGCGTAAAAATTGGAGAACCCTAAAAGCACATGCACACTGGTTGAGATGAGATGATTGCTTAAGGAATGTTTGACAATGACGAAAAATATTTGGTCACAACGACTACAAATTTGTTGCATTGCTATATCTTTACATCTAAATTTTTATATTTTATATTTATTTTCTAGAAACTCATTTCATGTACAACTTGACTTCTCCAACAATTTTAATTAGTTTATTTAAAAAAAACAATATTAATCAGTTCTTTTAAGAAATATATTCATTCAAATTATTGATCAATTGGTCAGAATTTATATGCTAAAAAAACAACTAAATATGGCAATTGAGTGGGGTCTTCACAAATATAAAATCAAGACAAATTTTGTAACTTTCCCACTTCAACCAGGTTTTTTGGTTATTTTTAATCACCTACCTATTTATTGAAAGTTTTTTTTAAAAAAAAAAAATTATGGAAACAACATAATTTATTTAGAAATATAATACTATATATTTTATATATAATAAATTCAATTATTGTTTATTTCAATAAACAAATTTCATTATATTTATATGAATTTTAATTTATCTATTTTTTTTTTGAAAAAAAATGAGAATTAAAAAAAGAATTTTTATCTATATTTTTATGTCAAATGTTATAGGGTGATTTTCTTTTTTGATTTTAACTTCTTGAAAGAGTGAAATATTGAAGAGAAAAATATTTGTAAAAGGAAAAGTGATGAATTATTAACTATTATAATAATTTTGAATTGCAATTATATATGATATAAAATCTTTTAGAGTAAACTAAACAATTATATTGATTTTTTTTTCCAAATAGAAGACCCTATATATAAATATATGTAAGTTATAAGTTTGAACTGAAAATGGGGAGCTCAAAAAATGGAATTCTAGAATTAGTCGCCACGCCAAGTCACATTGTTATTTGATTTTATTATAGGCAGAAGAAAGTGATGGCAGATACCCTGTTAACATTATTTAACATGATTTGGCCTTTGAATTTTGGACACATTGGTGCCTCACCTAAACGGTGACTTATTAAAACTTGTCACCATTCATCAAAAACATCAGAAAACCATTGGAAGAAACCACAGAGGGACAAGTAGCATCACAAGTACCCATCTGATGGTCTAAAGCCTGCCAAATTAATTTTCTTAAGACAACTATAACCCTTTGATTACATAAATAGTTTCCTATAAAAAGAAGATAAGAAACATAAATGAAAACCATGCTTGAATTGCAAGAACTTAGAAGCTAAGCCAAGCTCATATCGTTAGGTGAGTGAGTTGAAGACTCTCTGTCTAAGACAGTCAGCCACCTTGTGGTTGTGTACCTATTTGCACATGGTATATTGATTCATATAAATATATTTATATATATATATACGTGTATATATATATATATATATATATATATATCAACCTCCTCTCTCAGAGCCAGCAACCTGTAACAAAGAGGTTAGCAGAACATCAACAATGATTTTCTGCCAAACAATACAATCAGGTTGTGCCATTCAAGAATTCATTACATTGTAAGTGGTAAAGATAGAAATGAGAAATGGAGGATTAACCTTGAACCCATCTAATCATTCAAGTACACCAAAAAGTTTTCAGAAGATATGAATAAATCTCAAGCACTTATAATTAATTGATAACTTGAAAATCTTCTCTCAACTGTAAGCTTATTATCACATACACATATGTTGCTTCCAAAAAAAAAATTAAAAAAATTATTTTTTACAATAGGGGCCTTAAAATCCATTATAGAATTCTGAATCCTGAAGATAGTTTCCATCAAAATTTAGTAATATAATCTCAACCAGGTGTTACACTAATGCTATACATTACCCTCCAATTTTACTCAAGCTTGTTAAATAATACAAAATAAATCACTATTTCCCTTAAATCAAACACTGGCTGATACTTCATCAACTGCTTCATTTGAATTGTCTTTTTTCTTTGGTGGCTCTTGAGCTTTTTGTTGAAGAGTCTTGTTGGGTACTAAGATTATGAATATATTCCTGTCTCTAAAGTTTTTGGCTTCCTCTGTTGCTAGCTGCAAATTCAACAAGAAGAAGCAGAGATGAACTATGAATAAAGGGTTACTCCAAAACTTTACACAAATAAGTTTGAATACATCAACCAGAAGTTTATGCATAAGCCCAGAATATTGTGTCATCATAGATTACATAATCACCAATCGAACAGACCAATGATTAAGTCATTGCTAAAATGCTGGTACATGTACGTTTGGAGTGTATACAATTGAACTTCATTACTCAAGGATTGTTTGTCTGTCTGTTCCTATTTTTCAGTAGAGCCACACTCTATCACTACTGAATATAAAAGAATTTTCAGTCCATAAACTTCCTAGGACTGGCACAGATGTGCACTAGGGTTTACAAAATTATATCTTATAAAAAAAAAAAAAACATGTTGATCATGATAATGTTGTAAATAAAAATAATAAATACATACCTCCCCAACATCATTCTGGAAACGTTTGATTAGATCGATAGCAATATTCCGGAAATCATTTTCACGACCTTTCAAGTTGACTATAACTTTGACCTACAGAAATTAGTATAAAGATTAACTATACATGCAAAAATAAAATAAGAGAGGAGATAAGTGTGTACTGCAGGCATATGCTAACAGCAAAAAAAGTATGATTAACCTTGTCACCATCTTTTAAAAACTTCCGAGCAGATCTCAAGCGTACGGAATAGTCATGTTGATCAATATTAAAACTGCAAAGAAAGTTGGTGACGGCAGTTAGAAGAAATGCAACAGAACTAGAATATCTATATTTCATCTTGTTTCCAATTTTTAAAAGGTCACGACTGAAAGAAGAGGCAGAATCGAGAGGCGCATAAAACAGTTATTTTGCAGCCAAATTCCAAATTTCATTTTCAATCGTCTATAGAGTAACACCATGAGATTTCAATCTGTCCCGCCAACACACAGTTACTAAATCAAAGGGCAGTTATTTATTAAAAATGGAAGTCTAACTTAGGGAGATAAATAAACTAATGAAAAGAAACAGTATACAAAAGAAGCACCATATGCCTCGTGGCCAAACAACACCACTAACAACTAACAAGGTTAAGAATAGCTTCTTTTTTTCATCTCTTGCAATTTTCATGTCTTTTGTTTGTGTGCACATGGGTCCATGCTTATATGTGTGTTCCTTAATATCAAATTAGGCAACTTTTCTCTCCATAAGGTATCAGCCATACTATTCCCAAAGAAATAGCTAGCCAGATATTAAAGAATTCAAGTTTAAAAAATAACCTTACACCAAGCAGAACAAAGAAATACTTAAAGAAACAGAGGTTGTACTTGTATAATAGAATTGAAATAAGACTAGAGTATTATACCCCATTTTTAGCTCTTTCAAATCCATGCGACTAGCTGACATTTAACAGCACAATGTCGTCAGTAACTCTCACATATCTAAGAATCATGAACCGTAATGAAAAAATCATATAGGGAGAAGGACATTCACCAGCACTTTTCTTCTGCTGTTCTCTTTTCTTCTTTTGTTGTTCGTATCTATATTTACTGAAATCAGATAAGAAATATGTATATTATGGTTTAGAATAGATTTCATGGTCTCTGTCCATCAACTGATTACTTTTCCCTTTATAAAGAAATTAATTTCTAAAACTGAGTGAGATCTTAGAAGGAGACATAGGTATGAATAATAAATAGCTTTTTTCTGTGTGAGTATATACAACAAAAATCTTATACTTGTAATCCATTATTTTGACAACGGGTGGATCTGCCTCCGGTGATAATATAACCTGCAACAACAAAGAAAGTATTAGTTTCTCAAAACACAAGAATCATCAGTGACTTGCATAAAAAAAATCAAGGTGAATGCTTCCATATTTCATATCAAAGGAACATATTGACCATAAAGTTCTAATCAAATTTATGGTGTCTGAGCTCGAAGTCCAACATTCACTTTCTAAGCATAGCCCCTTATAGCCTACTTAGTCAACATTAACAATTTGGTGTGTATAACAAAATGAACAAAAAGAAACCAAGAAAAAAATAAACAAGAAGATAACCCTGAAAACAGCAAAAGAAAACATGATTTAATATTTTCCTATCTAAGAAGATAGGAGAAGGAAACCAATGATAAATCTGTAGTTCACAGCAATAATTGCACATTTTTAGATTATTCCTTTTCCATCGAATAATGCAATCTTTAGCAAACAAAAAGGCAGTAGCTTCAAAACATAACATGGACATTGTAATAGCTATAAGAGTAAGAGGCGTACAAGATCAAGACCAGCATCGTCAGCCATTTGAACAGCCTGAGCCTTAGTAACGACTCCCACCTACATAAATACAGCCAATATTAATCACAAATCACACACTTATACACAGTTAAACAAACTATCTGGTTACGAAAATAGAAAATAAGTATCCAAATTCACAATGTCATGAAGTTTTACCTATACAAATAAATGCATTAGAAACAGTAGACACTCGCAATGATGACAGACACAAAACACTCTCAAACAAACACAACACTAAGTCACTAACCATATTCTGCTGCTCATCGATAAGCCTCACGGAGCCTGACCTATTTCAAACCATCCAACAACAAAAAACGAAACCCACTTCAATTTCAACTCCAATTAGCTTGAATTACAAAACCCACCAAAGAAAAACTTCAAGATATCGAAAAAATGATTAATTTCGATTAACCTGATGGAGGACAAATCAAGAGCTTGGTCGTCGTCGGAGTCGCTCTGCTTCGAACGCCTATCTGGGCCCGAGTAACGAGACCCACCGCCACCGCCATAACGGGATGTAATTGGAGCTCCGAGAGTGGAGGAGAGAGAAATGTGCGAGGTGAATTTAATTAGGCTAGGGTAACGAATTTGAAGACCGAAGAGTTTGGAGTCGAAGGAAGAGAGAATGAATGAAAACGGTGCCGTTTTGGTTGCTGATGCGGTCCGGCTAGGCACCGATTTAAGCGAACAGCTGGTGTTGATACCAGCCATGGCGTTTGAGCTCAACTATGGAGTAGGAGTAGTAATACAGTTTACACTGATAAGTGGTAAGACTTAGCCACATTATTGCTTATATTTTTCTTCTTCCTTATCCACAAATTTTGCCAACAAGAAGAAGAATAAAATTATTGGGCCGTGGGCCTGGCAGACTGAAATATTTTCGGCCCAAGTGGTGAGAAGTGTAAGAATTTTTTAGAAAATTAGATGATATTTTTTCAAAAATAGGATTTTCAAATTTTCATAATTACAAAAATAAGATTTTAGGAAAAATATATAAAGAAACAACTTAAACATAGCTCACTGTATCAACTAAATAAAAAAATATTATATATATATATATATATCAGAATAATTAAACTTCAACAAAAGAAATCTAAAAGCAACCTAGAAACAACACAAAAAAAGAGAAAAAAATACAAAACCATAAAAGTATAAAAAATTTCGTAAAACCATCAAATTGGAAGAACAAAAATTTAACTTTAGAAATGTAATTTTGGTATTTTCTATAAAAATCTCAAATTATATAGTATGCCCAGATTTTGACCTATAATCTCATTAATACCCACATTTTTTATTTTTAAGAGATTTACATATCCCTTGAAATTTTCATTTCCTTAATACTTTTTATTAAAAAGCGTAATTATTTACTAGGTTTCTTCAAAATTACTTACTAAATTGACAATTCTTTTTAGTTATTAAATTTTTTAAAACTTGGGTTTTTACGGTATTTAGGACTAAAAGAAATCATTTTTAGAAACTTATTTAAACATTATTGTGAAATCCATTATTATAATTTTGTGAAACTGATTACTTAGTTTTTATGAAACTAATTGTTGGTTGGATATTTTGTTAACTAGCAAATTAATAGAAAATGTTAATAAAGAGGAAAAAGAACACCATATATTTCCGTGTTTCAGATTATTAATTAACCATAGTTCACGAGTCACTTGTGTTGAAGATGAAGAACTTGCAAATCTCAAGTTCTCTTGGTATTCAGACAGTGTTTTTGCCCACTCTCAAAGTTGGGATCCCCTTACAAGTAATGCCCTAGCGCTATTTATAGGCGGCTACGAGGATTAAGCTCATTAATTGGAGCTGATTGCAATTATTCATTTTGTAATGAGGTTTATTGTTACGTAAATGCATATTTCTATATTTAATAGGCTAGTCCAATGAATCTCAAGTGGGCCCAATATGAGGATGCTTAGCCCATTACTTCATTGGAAAAGTGTCCCTGACAGTGTCACAGTGTCAGGGTCGTAGTTGCACGTTCCCCCATGTCAGGCGACATTATGAGACATCCCTTTTGCCACTTGTACTGTAACGCCCTAGATAGCCAAGACCGTTACACTGTGTACTTTAAATAGTGTTAGATTTGCTAACCAAGTCATTTGCCCATAAACATGTAACTAAAAGTGATTAATGGATTAGGGTTAAAAATTTTGGTCAAAAGGAATGATCATTTCATTAAAAATGTTGAAGTTCGTACATGCGATCCCAAAATAAACATTTAAATAGTCATTTACAATTCACAAGGGCAATTGCAACACAACCCGGCCTAAGCGGCAAAATTAAGGTTTGACCCTAGTTCCTCTGTGAATCCTCGGCCGTGGTAGTCGAGCAAGCTGCATACGTACACGCCGCCATTGAAGCTCTCAAACTCATGACTGGTCTAGCTTCCCTTTTCCCTTACCTGCACCACATAGCACCCGTGAGCCAAGGCTCAGCAAGAAAACTTAAACATGCTCATAAGCAGTTAATAACATATTACAGAATCATCATTAGCATGCCTTGTAGTAATAACCCTACTCATGCATGCATTCAATCTAGATAAAGTGACTATAGAGTCACATTGGGGGCCCGTTGCCCTAGATAAGTGAGTGTAGAGTCACACAGGGGCCCGTTGCCCTAGGATAAGTGATTGTAGAGTCATCCTGGGGCCCATTGCCCTATCCTCTGTATAACTAGCTTTAGGGCTGGCCAAGCGTACCTGACGCTTTATTTTCCAAACGACCATAGGGTCAGTCAAGCGTATACCATGCTCCTGGATAGACCTAACCATATCGGCCAGCGCTCAGCATGCTATTGCTGCCCTTAACTTATAAGTCAAGCCTTTCAGCTGACACTCAATGCGCTATTGCCACCCTTAACTTATGAGTCAAGCCTTTCAGTTGGCGCTCAGTGCGCTATTGCCGCCCTTGACTTATGAGTCAAGCCTTTTGGCTGGCGCTCAGCGCACTATTACCACCCTTGACTTATAAGTCAAGCCTTTTCAATAAGATAATATAGACAAGCATACATCATTTAACAATTATTCAGATACAGAGCATTCAAGCATGCTTAATCAAACAAACACATGCATAATCATAATCATGCTCATTCACAGGGGCTCGGACCCTAATCATAACCTAGTGTGTAGTTTTCTTACCTCTGGTCTAAGTATTGAATAAATAAAAACGACCACCGAGCACGATCCCCTTCCGAGCCCTAACAATACCCTAGTCACAATCATAATAGAGGATATCCATCAATATCGAGTAAATAAAGGCTTCTGGACCGAGTCCTAGCCTTCGGGACCTTGAATTCTACTAAACCAGGTAGTAGAATCCTTCCCGAGCCCTTAGGTTTGAGTTCTCACACTCAAAACCCCTTCTGGCTAACTTTCCTAACTAGCGTTGCAGCACACTCTTGAAGGGTCGCGGTGCGCCTCAAGTCAGAGAGCCCCCAGCCTATTTTCCCCGGTGGGCTGTGCTAAGACGATTTAGAGAACCGCCCTAGCCTCTGAGTTCATGTGGGCCACGACGCTCCAAGAACAGCGCTGCAGCGCAACTCCGCGAACCCAGATTTCAAAGCTTTTCTTCGAGCCAAATCCCACAAAATTCACTCCAAGTAACAACCAAAACCAGAATTGAGTTATAAACTCAAAGTAATTCATCCAGAATGACAATATAACACCATAATATAACCAAAAATCTCCATAGAAACCCATAAATCCCATCTTGAGCTTTGAAGCTCAAGAACACCAAAAATGAAAATGGAAACTCACAGATTAAAGGACCAAAAACGTTACCTCAATTGGGATTCGACCTCCTAGTTTCACCTTAAACAATTTCCCAATTCTAAGATCACCTCCAAGCCTTTAAATTCAATAATCCTTCTTCAAAAATCTCAAAACCCCAACACCCACTAAGAGAGAAAGAGAGAACCGAGAGAGAAGGAGAGAGAGAGAGAGAGAGAGAGAGCTGAGTGAAATGTCATTCCTTTAGTTTATGAAGGATTCTCCTCAGCTCACTAGACTTATCCTAATGCTTGGAAAAGACTAAAATGTCCCTAGCCTTTACTTAATTTATTAATGCCCTCAAGGGAAAAATGGTCTTTTGCCACCATTTCCCGCCAATCTCAATTAACACCTCATAATTTCTCAAGTAATCACCAAATAACTTCTCATTACCCGATAAATCTCGGTAATGTACTAAATTGTCAAAATACCCCTAGGCTCACCCCGAGTCGGGTATTTGACCCCCCGTTGGGACTAAATCACTAACTTGCTCACTAGGATCGCCTCGTGTCGAATAACTCAAATATATCCACATAATAATGTGGTCTCAATCATAAAACACGTATATTCACAAATATACCCTCAACAGGTCAAAATTACGAAAATACCCTTCTAATTAGAAACGAGCCCACATGCATGCTTAATACACCTAAACATGCAACACTAGTCATATCATAATATAGCTCACATAATTCATATTGCATATAATCATAAAAATGCACGTAATATCACATCCATACATAATTAATCCAATTATTGCCCTCCTAGTCCCCTAATCAAGACACTAAGCGTTTTTAAGGAATTTGAGACATTACACGTACGGAACCGACATCATGATCTTTGTGGCCACTGGGTGTCAGATAACTGTCTATGGTCCAGAGCACCTCTCTGGCTAACACCTGGCAAGTACTCTTCTCCTCCATAAGAGGTTCTCTAACATTGGAGGAGTTGACCACAGATAAAGGGACTTTGAGAGAGTCACATCCCGACTAGGTCCTCTGGAAGTAATGTCCATTGGTAACATACTCCTCCCATGGTAACAATGATGAGGTGGACTGGACTCTAGTTCCCGTGGAGCGCTAAATAAACTCGTAATTTATGTCACGTGTCAATTGGTGAAAACACAAACAACACTAGTTACTAGAATTTTATTTTTATTATTATTGAATGTACTATTTTATTACCATATTGTTTATCTCAAAACCAATTTAGTATTCATAAATTCTTAGAAAAAAAATTATATTTGCCTAATTTTTTATAAGTATTTAAAAAAAACTAAAACTAGTGGAAATCTACTATTTCAAATCGATTTATCATATACATAATATTAAAATTGTATTAATTAAATAACAAGTTACTTTTTTCATTATTTTATATAATAATTAGTAAAAATAGATATTTTTTTTAGAAAAATATAATTGTTGGGTAAATATAATAACAAATGCCCAAATGCCTTGTAAAAGTTTATGTATGAAGTGTACAAAAGAAGGCTCTAGAAGCCATATCCAAAAGCTCAATTTAAATTAGGACATGAAATGTTAAGAATTGAAAAAAAAAAAAGAAGATGAAACTCGATTATATCAAAATAATAAGTGTCGAACACGAAATAAGAAAATTAATAGCAACTATAGGGGAATGATTATCCCCAATAAACTAGAAGGTATAAATCATGAAGAACGTATCATTTTATTAAAAGAAAAAGAGCATCGAATGAGCTCATTGTAGAGCAGGGCTCATTATGAGCACATCAAAGAGCAGAACTCAGAAGTGAACTCATAGAAGAACAGAGCCCAGAATAAACTCATCAAAGAAAAGAGATAGCAAGAGCTTATTCATGGAGTATAATCCGACAGAGCTTGTTTAGATTGATAAGCTTTGGGCTCAATATGATTGAATAGATTGATGAGTTATGAGCTCAATGCGATTGAATAGATTGATGAGCTTTGAGCTCAATTTGATTGAATAGATTGATGAGCTACGAGCTCAATATGATTGCACAGATTGATTAGTTTTGAGCTCAATATGATTGAATAGATCGATGAGCTTTGAGCTCGATATGATTGAATAAATTGATGAGCTCTGAACTGAATGTGATTGCACATATTGACAAGCTCTGAGCTCAATATGATTGAATAGACCGATGAGCATTTGAGCTCATAATGCAAAGAAAAGAAAAGGGCAGGAAGAACGTTAGTAAAGCGAGACGCGTGGACCAATCTTGATAAGCTTCTCTAACTTTCTTCTTTGTTATTTTTTCTATAAATAGGAGAAGAGGGACCAAATTTGGGGACTTTTGGATTTTAGTTCAAGAAAAGTTTGCATAGATTGGGGATTGAGTAGGAGAGCATTGTGTTGACTTAAGTATCAGAGTGTCTTTTGCAGGTACACCCCTTATGTTTTCTCTAGTCATTCCATTAAAGAACACATTTATGCCATTGAACTTGCCAATGGAATGTGTAAGTTATATGCAATATTCATCAACAAAGGAACAATCTTTGATTCCTAAATGCATGAAATTCAGGGAAAATATTTGGGAGTAATATTTACACCCAAACAATTGGTGTCGTCTATGAGAAAAAACAATAAAGCGATGTGTAATGATGATAGAACTGATAAAAAAAATTTCTTAACAATTCTTAATTTTTGTGTCTTTTGCATAATTGGATGGTAACAAGTAAAGAAAAGAAGATGCCTTGTTCAAAAACACAACTAGAAGAAGACACAAGCTAGTCATCACAAGTAGACTACATGCAAGAGTTACACAAAGTGATGAAAATTATGCAGCAAATGAAAGAACAAGAAGATGTCAGATTCCGATTGATCAAGGAACGACGAAAACAGGTAGAAGATAGACACCAAAAGAAAATAGAAGAAATGGTTGCGCAACAAGCCAAGTTGATGGCAGAACTAACCATAATGAGGAAAGAGAAAGATATCCATCAAGGGCAAGCTAAAGCCACAACCATAGGAGCTATTGATGAAACTCAACCGGAAACAAACCCGGAGCTGCTAGGAATGGAGGAAGATGTCCCAGAGATCTACGAAGAGGAGGGATAAAAATTGTAACGCCCTGGATAACCAAGACCGTTACACTGTGTATTTTAAAATAGTGCAAGACTTACTAATCAAGTCGTTTGAACAATAATGTGTTCCTAAAGTCAACTATCAGGTTATGGTTAAAAGATTTTGATTGTAAACAATTAATTTCCATTAAAATAGATGTTTGGTACATGGGATCCCAAAAACAGGGTTTATGTGGCAATTTACAATCCTCAAAAGTTTAATTCAAACAAAAGCCACTATAATGGCAAAATACAAGTTTTAGGCCTTTGTCCCTGTGCTTTCCCTCGGCTGTGGCGGTCGAGCAGCTGACTATGTACACTCTGCCCCCAGAGCTCTCCAACTCATAGTTGGTCTAGCTTTCCTTTGCCTTTATTTGCACTGCGTAGCACCCGTGAGCCAAGGCCCAGCAAGAAAACTATAAACAACAAACAAATAAACAGTAGTATCATCCAATCAATCTTTAAACAATCATTCAGAAACTGAGCAAATTATATGCATCAAGCTAATAGTAGTAAACATGTACTTCAAGAATATATATTAACCAAAAATACAAATGTTCAGAGTTGGCGTCCTTAGGCCGAGCCCTCTGCTTACTAAGCTGACCCCAGCTTGCTGAGGTCGAGTCCATTGTTTATTTAGCTGACCTCGGCTCATAGTGGCCAAGCCGCGTCCAATGCGCTAACTATCAGCCCCGACTCCCTTAGGCCATACTTTAACATTTCACATAATAATACTACAATTACATAACACATATATCCAGATACAAGGAACCTTAGTCCCAAACACAACCACATGGGTGCAGTTCTCTTACCTCGAATCCCGAGCAAAGAACACAGAACGGTCCTGAGTACGTTCCTCAGTCCTGAGCCTTAGCGATAAACCTAGTCATAGTGTCAATGGGTAACCATCAATTCCTAATCCAAATAAATACTTAGGGAACAAATATTAGTCTCCAGGACCTCAATTTTTACCAAATTGTCCTGAGCGCTTAAGTTCGAATTACCGAGCCTCCTCAAGTCTTAAACTTCATTTCACCTTAATTCCCTATTGCGGGCCGCAACTTGCCCTTGAGGGCCGTGACCCACCCCTTAGACAGAGACTCAAACCTCCCTGATAGGGGACACGGGCCGCGACTTGCCCTCTTCGAGTCGCGGCGCGTCTAACAAACAGAGGCTCCCAGCCTCTAAAAACTCATGCGGGTCGTGACGCCTGAAGAACAGGGTCGCGACCCTGGCCCCTAAACCAAGAAAAACCAACTCCACTCAACCTTTCTCCACGAGTCTAACCTTAAATTCTCACCCCAAACTAACAACCAACCATGGATTAAGCCTAGAATTCCCACCCTTTTGGTCCAAGCATGACATCTAGCTCATAACACAATTCTTACTCTTATTAAACACTCAAATTCAACCCAAAACCAGCAAACAAAACTAAGCCTCATGCAAACTTAAGCTTTAACATGATTTCAACAGAATTCTAGAGAAACTAACTTGAATTCTTACCTCAGATTGTAGTCTAATCCCTCAGCTTCAAGTCTTCAATCTTTGAGCTTAAATTTTCCAAGTTTCCCCAGCTGAATTCCTTGGTTCAAAGATTTAGTTCCTCAAGACTTCTTCAAGGACGAGAGAGAGAGAGAGAGAGAGAGAGAGAGAGAGAGAGAGAGAGAGAGAGAGAGAGAGAGAGAGAGAGAGAGAGAGAGAGAGAGAGAGAGAGAGAGAGAGAAGGTTGAGTTTTCAGAACTCTTGGGGTGGTTTTTCTGGCTAAGTCTAGAGTCCCCACAGGGTATATCCTTTAACTCAAAATGACCAAACTACCCCCTTTGGATTACTTACCCTTTAGTTTGTTCTAAGGGGTAAAATAGTCTTTTCCCCGGTTCCCACTAATTCCTTAAATGTTCATAATATTTACCAATTATTCCCGCCGTGTTAAGTTAATTACCAAATATTTATTCATTACCCAATAGATCCCAAAATATTCTCTAAATTCTCAAAATTACCCCCAGGCTCCCCCAAGCCGGGTATTTTAAACCCCCTTGTGACTATCTCGCTAATTCACTCACTAGGATCGTCTCGAGCCATATACTGCAAATATTTCCACATAATAATGTGGTTTCAACCATAAATCACATTTATGCCCTTAATAGGCCCAAAATTACAAATACGCCCTTAAAAGCAGAAAATGACCCACATGCATATCTAATTCTCATAAACATGCATATCACATAACCACATAATCATTTTAATCATACATGCCACATAGCCACACATTCAACCAATTAAACATACATGTATCCAATTATGCCCTCCTGGCATGCTAACCAAGGCACTAAGCCCTATTAGCAATTTTAGGTCGTTACAACTATCCCCTCCTACTGAGAATTTCGTTCTCAAAATTTACCTGAATAATTTGGGATACTGATTCTGTATAGCTGACTCAAACTCTGAGGTCGCTTCCTCGACCTTGCTATTCTTCCACAACACTTTGACTAGAGGAATCGTCTTGTTCCATAGAACCTTGTCTTTCCTGTCTAGGACCTGAACTGGTCGCTCCTCATATGACAAATCTGTCTGCAACTCCAAGTTTTCATACTTCAACACATGAGTTGTATCAAAGACGTACTTCCGAAGCATTGAAATGTGGAATACGTCGTGAACCTCTGATAACGATGGTGGCAATGCCAACCTGTAGGTGATGGACCCAAAATGGGTATGTTTTAAATATTTATAAATCGCAAGCGCACGAATCGTTCATATAGAATAGTGATCGTGTAAGCAAGGATGTCGAACCCAAAGGAGTTGTCTAAAATTGAAAAGAAAACTATTTTAAACCAAAATTAATAAATTCTAACCTAGTTCCAAAGATTGATGGGATTTTTGTATAATAAAAATAAAATAAAAGATAATAATAAAGAAATTAAAGACAATATATATAACTAAATTAATAGAAATCAAGATGGTAAAATAAAATTATTAAGGATTAGAATCCACAAAATATAAGTTCAATAATATTTATAAGTACAATAATTCCCAAATTTTAGTAATAGTAGAAATTAATCAAACCATCACTTATCCAAACTAGATATTCTATTTAAGCACAAATTTTTATAAAAATATAAGATTTATCTTCACTTTTTAAAATTATAATTTCAAAGCATTTAGTGTAAATCAATATAATGAAATAACAAATAAATCAATGAACATTATTTATAAGGCAAAACATAATATTTTTGTTCTAAGCATGGATGTGTACAATTTAATGACACATCTTACACAAAGAATATTATGTTTTTGCACTAATGAAGAACAAAGTGTAAATATGTGCTAATAATCCAAAATACATGATATTTAAGATGAAAGAAGATATTTGAAGAAGAAAATTCCATAAACTTTGTTGCACAAAATGAGAAGTCAACATACAAAATAAACACTATCTAGTTACAAATTGTTTCATCATCACCTTAATAATCTTAAAAAGATTAGAAACTCATAACTAGAATAGCAAATACACACTAAAAATTACAAACATAAATAGGAAAATTTGGAGGAGAAACCCCCAAATTTTTCCTCTAAAAATACATAGAAAGTAACCAAAAAGAAGAAGAAGATGAAGAGAATTGAGAGGTTTTGAATGTGTAGAAATTATGGTATAGTAACCCCTCCTCTAAAATATGCACCCCAAATCCCTTATTTATAGCAAAAAAATGGGCATTAAAATAATCAATTTAAATTGATTAAATTAATATAATTAATTATAATATGGCAAATAGGGGTAAATTATAGGGTGTAATAATGATGTTTTGAGGTAAAATGTGTAGAAAGTGGGGTAAAAATGTGGTATTTTTGGCAAAGGGGACAATGGTACATTTTGCTTTTTTTTGTTGGGATCAATAAATGGGAAAAAGCAGCTGGGCCGAATTGGCTTGGGTGTGCTTTTGGTACTGGCAGTGGCATTTGTCTTGGGGAGAGACTGCTCAAGTCTTGTTGATGGCTGGCACAAGTTGATGGCTGGCGTGAAGACTTGGAGGAGGCTGATGCTGAAGGAAGTGCACGGCTGGGGCAGGGGCTGAATTGGATGGGCCTGGGCAGCTGGTCAAGTGGAAGGCCCATGACAGCTTTGGGCTTATGGCTGGTGGAAGAAGCTTGGGCCTTTGAGAAAAATGCCAACTTTCCTATATTTTCTCCCAAAAATACCACTTTTCTCTCATTTTTCTTGCTTTTCAAGAGCAAATATTCCTTACAAAATAAATATAAAATAAATCATAATACAATATTTTCAACTATAAAATAAATCAATTTAATTATTTGAAAATATTAATTATAACTTAATTTATATTTTACATTTAAGTTCAATAATACAACATTTTTTTACCACTAACTTAACAATAATAATTCAAATAATTAACTACAACATTTTACAACAAAATATTTATAAAAACACACAAAAATATATAAAATCATGATAAGACTACTAAATTCAAAATTGCTTAAAAACTTAATAAATCAATTAAAAACTCAAGAATTAAGCAACAATTATCACATAAAAAGTGGTAAAATAACTCTATTTTGTAAAGTTATCACACCCCCAAACTTAATATTTTGCTAGTCCTCGAGCAAAAGAAAAATTAAAAACACACACATTTTTTTTTAATTGGTGATGTCAAATGTTTAACTCAAAAATTACATAATGGAAATAGTTAAAAGAAAATCACAAATAAAAGTAAAGCTTATGTAATTAATTTGAAAAGTTAAAATTGTTTTCAAAATAGATATTTAACATGCAAACAAAAATCTATCATCAAATCTTCATGTGAAAATTTAGACAAGTCTATGCAAACAAAAATAAATTAAACCTCAAGAGATAATCAAGCAAATTCTAGGATTTTTCAAATTTTTTTTTTAGAGATTTAAAGAATTTAATGTTTAAATAAACTATATCCAAATATCACAAATTCGAATAGAATAGAAAAGTGACATATTATGAAAAATATATATTTAAACAAAACTAACTTAAAAATTAAAAGTAATGCTTAATAATTATTTATATTTTTCTAAAAACTAAGAACAATTTCAATCATAATTCTTCTCATTAGAAAATGAAAAATCATCAATATTCTTTTTTTTTTTTCAAACAAAACAAATAAAATAATTTTTTTTTACATTATATAACAAATGAAAATCACAAAAAAACAAAAATAAAAACAAATAAAGATTTTTTTTTTTGAATTTTACAACAAATGAAAAACATGCATAAACACAAAGAAAAACACATAAACATAAAGAAAAATACATACACACTACCCCCAAACTTAAATGAAACATTGTCCTCAATGTTTAATAAAATAGAAAAGATTAAGAACTACTCCCTTTGAGGTATGCTTCCTTGATTTGGCTACTTTGTTTTCTCCTCTTCTTTTCTTTTTGGGCAAGAAGTTTCCTTCAAGCTTTTTGAGAAACATGAAACAAAAAACACACAACAAAAAGTGAAATATAAAATGAAACATTAAAGTATGGGTTGCCTCCCACAAAGCGCTTTAGTTTATAGTCTTTAGCTCGACTATAGTTTTTTTTTTTTTAACCTACACCCAGTCGATGGTGTAAAATTTCATTTGTAGGGTGAGTTATGACTTTGGTGTAAATGCCATAAATAATAATTGATAACATCACACCTACAAGAAAATTAGAAATATGCAATTTTAAGGGAATATCAATAAAATAAGAAAATTGCATATCTATATTAGACTCCTTTTCATTTTGAGTAAATATACAAATTTGTTCAATTATGGGCTCGTAATATATGATTATATTTTTTTCATTTTCCTCATGAGCCTAAAAAATTATATCATTCAACTCTTTTGTTTCAATAGGGGTTTGAATGCATATTACAAGCTCTTCAACTACTTCATTCTCTTTTTCACTTTCACTTTGAATTTGACTATTTGGATTAGGTATGAGTTGGTTGGGATAAACTTGTTTTTCCGACTCTATAACAGTTGCGAGTTGTCCTACTATTGTCTCAATTTTTGAGATTGAATGAGACTGAGCTAGTAAGATTTGTTAGGTTGATTGCATAAACTGTTGTAGGGTATCCTCTAAAGATGGGCTCGTTTCTTGTTCAATGGGATATGATAGGTCGGCTTGGGCATGACTTGGATTAGGCATGTTGAATTCATGCCCTTGATTCATTTTAGATTGGGTATGACTCCATGAAAAATTTGGAATAGGTGGGCGCATATGAGATATCAAAGGATTCACCATAATCATGCATATCATTAGTTTCTCCATAATTTAAATTTGAGTGCTCATAATAGTTGTACTCAGAATTCCAACTATAATTAAAATGATCCATATGGTAAAAACTAAATGACAAACTATTCTTTTTTTTTTAATATGATAATTAAGGGAAAAAATAAATAAAATTAAGAGAACAAAAACAATGTTAAGATATTAAACAATTATACGATAATGTGTTAAAAGACAAAGAAAAATAAGATAAAATTAAGTAAGGTTATCAAAAATTAGGCAAGAGTAGGGAGGCATAGCATGCCATCAACTAAAACATAAAATAAAAGACTAGGAGGCAAAATTGCCATCAACTAGTAACTTGCAAAAATAAAATAAAAATAACAACAAGATAAATTACAACAAAATTAGGAGGCACAAGTGCCATCGACTATAAAAATTAACAATATAGATAGGAGGCACAAGTGCCATCAACTAAAAAAAAACAATAAATATAAATATATAAGTAAGTTATTTTTTATGGGTGGTAGAACCGTCCCAAATTTTCTTTTTATCTTTTTTTTTTGTTTTTTTATAGATATATATTTTTTATATTTTTGTATATATAGTTTTTTTTTAGGTGCAAAAATTAAAATAACTAGTAGAAGAATTTACTAACCTTGAGATAAATTTCGTTTCTTTTCTCTTGCAACTCCCCGGCAACGGCGCCAAAAACTTGATGGACCCAAAACGGGTATGTTTTAAATATTTATAAATCGCAAGCGTACGAATCGTTCATATAGAATAGTGATCATGTAAGCAAGGATGTCGAATCCAAAGGAGTTGTCTAAAATCGAAAAGAAAACTATTTTAAACCAAAATTAATAAATTCTAACCTAGTTCCAAAGATTGATGGGATTTTTGTATAATAAAAATAAAATAAAAGATAATAATAAAGAAATTAAAGACAATATATATAACTAAATTAATAGAAATCAAGATGGTAAAATAAAATTATTAAGGATTAGAATCCACAAAATATAAGTTCAATAATATTTATAAGTACATTAATTCCCAAATTTTAGTAATAGTAGAAATTAATCAAATCATCACTTATCCAAACTAGATATTCTATTTAAGCACAAATTTTTATAAAAATATAGGATTTATCTTCACTTTTTAAAATTATAATTTCAAAGCATTTAGTGTAAATCAATATAATGAAATAACAAATAAATCAATGACCATTATTTATAAGACAAAACATAATATTTTTGTTCTAAGCATGAATGTGTACAATTTAATGACACATCTTACACAAGAATATTATGTTTTTGCACTAATGTAGAACAAAGTGCAAATATGTGCTAACAATCCAAAATACATGATATTTAAGATGAAAGAATATATTTGAAGAAGAAAATTCCATAAACTTTGTTGCACAAAATGAGAAATCAACATACAAAATAAACACTATCTAGTTACAAATTGTTTCATCATCACCTTAATAATCTTAAAAAGATTAGAAACTCATAACTAGAATAGCAAATACACACTAAAAATTACAAACATAAATAGGAAAATTTGGAGGAGAAACCCCCAAATTTTTCCTCTAAAAATACATAGAAAGTAACCAAAAAGAAGAAGAAGATGAAGAGAATTGAGAGGTTTTGAATGTGTAGAAATTATGGTATAATAACCCCTCCTCTAAAATATGCACCCCAAATCCCTTATTTATAGCAAAAAAATGGGCATTAAAATAATCAATTTAAATTGATTAAATTAATATAATTAATTATAATATGGCAAATATGGGTAAATTATATGATGTAATAATGATGTTTTGAGGTAAAATGTGTAGAAAGTGGGGTAAAAATGTGGTATTTTTGGCAAAGGGAACAATGGTACATTTTGCTTTTTTTTTTTTGGGCTCAATAAATGGGAAAAAGCAGCTTGGCCGAATTGGCTTGGGTGTGCTTTTGGTGCTGGCAGTGGCATTTGTCTTGGGGAGAGACTGCTGAAGTCTTGTTGATGGCTGGCGTGAAGACTTGGAGGAGGCTGATGCTGAAGGAAGTGCACGGCTGGGGCAGGGGCTGAATTGGATGGGCCTGGGCAGCTGGACAAGTGGAAGGCCCATGGCAGCTTTGGGCTTATGGCTGGTGGAAGAAGCTTGGGCCTTTGAGAAAAATGCCAACTTTCTTATATTTTCTCCCAAAAATACCACTTTTCTCTCATTTTTCTTGCTTTTCAAGAGCAAATATTCCTTACAAAATAAATATAAAATAAATCACAATACAATATTTTCAACTATAAAATAAATCAATTTAATTATTTGAAAATATTAATTATAACTTAATTTATATTTTACATTTAAGTTCAATAATACAACATTTTTTTACCACTAACTTAACAATAATAATTCAAATAATTAACTACAACATTTTACAACAAAATACTTATAAAAACACACAAAAGTATATAAAATCATGATAAGACTACTAAATTCAAAATTGCTTAAAAACTTAATAAATCAATTAAAAACTCAAGAATTAAGCAACAATTATCACATAAAAAATAGTAAAATAACTCTATTTTGTAGAGTTATCAGTAGGCCACTAGCCTGATCCTCTCCAGGATCTCAAAACGCTCTATGAATCTAGGGCTCAGCTTTCCCTTTTTCCCAAACCTCCTCACCCCTCGCAGTGGTGACACTTGCTGACACACCCCTACCTGGAACTCCACGTCCCTACACTTAGGATCAGCGTAGCTTTTCTGTCTGCTCTGTGAAGCGAGCATTCAAGCTTGGATATTCTCAATAGCTTCATTCATCTTATGAACCATCTCTGGTCCCAAATACCTCCTCTCACCCATCTCATCTTAATGAATGGGCGATCTACACCTTCTTCCATATAACATCTCGTATGGAGCTACTCTAATCGTTGATTGATAACTGTGTTATATGAAACTTCAATCAACGGAAGGTACTTACTCCAAGATCCCTCAAAATCTAATACACACGCCCTAAGCAAGTCGTCCAATATCTGAATCGTCCTCTCAAATTTTCCATCTATCTGAGGATGAAAGTCTGTAATGAACTTCAACTGAGTCCCCATAGCCTTCTGCAATCCACCCCAAAACTTGGAGGTAAATATAGGATCTTGGTTTGATACTATAGATTTAGGAACCCCATGGAGACGTACAATCTCCCTCACGTACAACTCCATGTACTGATCCATAGTATAGGTCGTCCTGGTAGAAAGTGAGTTGACTTGGTGTATCTGTCTACTATCATCCATATCGAGTCATGTAACCCCACTGTCATGGGTAAATCTCTCACAAAATCCATAGTAATGTCCTCCCATTTCCATTTGGGAATACCCAAAGGCTGTAGTAACCCTGCTGGTCGTTGGTGCTCAGCCTTCACCTGCTGACAAGTCAAACACTTGGCCACATACTCCACTACATCCTTCTTCATCCCAGGCCACCAATATAAGGTATGTAGATCTTGATACATCTTCGTGGTCCCTGGATGGAGTGAGTATGGTGTGGTATGAGATTCATCCAATATCTCTCGTCTAATACTCACGTCTGTCGGGACACAAATCCGACCCTTATACCGTAATAAACCAGTCTCTGAAGTGGAATAATCCTTAGCCACTCCGGCTAAGACGTTCCCTCTAACTTCTTGTAACTGTATATCATCCATCTGACCCTGTTTTATCCTTTCTAGAAGAGTCGATTGTAAAGTGATATTGGCCAATCGGCCCACAGCTAGCTCTATCTTCGCTCTAATCATCATCTTTGCCAACTCCTTTGATATCTGTGCAGAGCTAAATAACTATCCCGGACCCCTCCGGCTCAACGCATCTGCCACTACATTGGATTTCCCTGGGTGGTAAAGGATATCAAAATCATAATCCTACACCAACCCTAGCCAATGTCTCAGCATCATATTCAAGTCCTTCTGGGTGAAGAAATACTTCAAGCTCTTATGGTCGATGTATATTTCACACTTTTCTCCATATAAATATTGTCGCCAAACTTTCAATGCGAATACCACCATTGCAAACTCTAAATCATGGGTAGGGTACCGCTGCTCACACTCCTTCAGCTGCCGTGACGCATAAGCAATAACCTTCTCATTCTGCATCAACACGCATCCCAATTCCAATCTTGATGCGTCACAGTATACCACAAACTTCCCTCCCTCCGAAGGAAGACTCAAGAGTGAAGCAATAATCAGTCGTCGCTTCAGTTCCTGGAAGCTATTCTCACACTTGTCTGACTAAACGAACTTTAGATTCTTCTGTGTTAATTCTGTCATCGGTGCAGCTATCTTTGAAAACCCTTCTACGAATCGTCTGTAATACCCTGGTATACCAAGGAAGCTCCTAACCTCTGAGGCATTCCTTGGCCTATGCCAATCTCTCACTGGCTTCACCTTGGCTGGATCCACCTTAATCCCATCTTCACCAACAATGTGTCCAAGGAATGTTACTTCTGGTAGCCATAACTCGCACTTCTTAAACTTGGCATACAACCAATGCTCTCTCAATCTTTGTAATACCTGTCAAAGATTTTGTTCATGCTCTGCCTCTGAACTAGAGTAAACCAAGATGTCATCGATGAAGACAATCACAAACTGATCCAAGAAGTCCTTGAACACCTTGTTCATCAAGTCTATGAATGCTGCTGGGGCATTGGTCAGACCAAACGACATGACCAAGAACTCATAATTCCCATACCTTGTTCGGAAGGCCATCTTCGGTATATCCTCGTCCTTGATCCTCAGCTAACCAGATCGAAGATCAATCTTCGAGAACACCGTCTCTCCCTACAGTTGATCAAACAGGTCATCGATCCTTAGTAAGGGGTATTTGTTCTTGATGGTCAACTTGTTCAACTCTCTGTAGTCTATATACATCCTCAAAGTCACGTCCTTCTTCTTCACAAACAAAACTGGAGAACCCCATGGTGAGAAGCTAGGCCTGATAAATCCTAAGTCTAGAAGTTCTTGTAATTGAATCTTCAACTCCTTCAGTTCTGCCAAAGCCATCCTATATGGTGTCCTCGACACTAGCTCTGTACCTGGCGCTAATTCAATGACGAACTGAATCTCCCTGTGCGGCGGTAGTTCTGGTAAATCCTCAGGAAACATATCCAAAAACTCACGTACCAATCTGGTCTCTCCCGGCCCCGCTGGCATAATTCTGGTGGTATCCACTATGCTAGCTAGAAAACCCATACAACCTCTCTGTAATAGGACCCTAGCCCTCAATGCTGATATCATGGGTACGCGGGCTCCATGCACAACACCCACGAAAACAAAGAGATCCTCACCTTCAGGCTCAAAGGTCACCATCTTCTTTGATAGCTAGAATCCCGTGATCCCCAGAGGGAAAGACCGGGTAAAAAGCTGTGAAATCCCACATCACCTGGGGAAGGTCAAGTGTGATGATTCTAAGGCTGTGTAGGTATGGGACTACACAATTGAAGATGGCTTAAATGGATTGATGGGTACTACCTATATCAACAAGATGCATCTTCTTTTCGGTAGCCCATCACTTGAGAACTCCAAAGTTAAGCGTGCTTAACCAGGAGTAATCTCAAGATGGGTGACCTCCTGGGAAGTTTTCCCAGGAAGCATGCGAGTGAGGACAAAACACGCTGGAAAGACTCGTGTTGATTTTGTAGGGCCATTCATCATTCCAGGAAGCAGCCATAGTGACGTAGGGCGTTACAAATGGTA
Source organism: Humulus lupulus (assembly GCF_963169125.1). NCBI lineage: Eukaryota > Viridiplantae > Streptophyta > Magnoliopsida > Rosales > Cannabaceae > Humulus > Humulus lupulus. The sequence continues at coordinate 202,446,980 of NC_084798.1, forward strand.
TCAGAGCCTTGACCCAGCCGGAAGTGTGGCCGACGGGGACGTTGGGCCCGTAAGGGGGGTGATTATGATAGCCAGAATCCCGTGATCCGTAGAGGGAAAGACCGGGTAAAAAGCTGTACAATCCCACATCGCCTGGGGAAGGTCAAGTGTGATGATTCTAAGACTGTGTAGGTATGGGACTACACAATTGAAGACGACTTAAATGGATTGATGGGTACCACCTATATCAACAAGATGCATCTTCTTTTTGGTAGCCCATCACTTGAGAACTCCAAAGTTAAGTGTGCTTGACCTGGAGTAATCTCAAGATGGGTGACCTCCTGGGAAGTTTTCCCAGGAAGCGTGCGAGTGAGGACAAAGCACGCTGGAAAGACTCGTGTTAATTTTGTAGGGCCAGTCGTCATTCTAGGAAGCATCCATAGTGACGTGGGGCGTTACAAATATTGTTATAGCTAGAATCCCGTGATCCACAGAGGGAAATACCGGGTAAAAAGCTGTGCAATCACACATCTCCTAGGGAAGGTCAAGTGTGATGATTCTAAGACTGTGTAGGTATGGGACTACACAGTTGAAGATGGCTTAAATGGATTGATGGGTGCTACCTATATCAACAAGATGCATCTTATTTTTGGTTGCCCATCACTTGAGAACTCCAAAGTTAAGCGTGCTTGACTTGGAGTAATCTCAAGATGGGTGACCTCCTGGGAAGTTTTCCCAGGAAGTGTGCGAGTGAGGACAAAGCACGCTGGAAAGACTCGTGTTGATTTTGTAGGGCCAGTCATCATTCCAGGAAGCAACCATAGTGACGTGGGGCGTTACAAATGGTATCAGAACCTTGACCCAGCCGGAAGTGTGGCCGACGGGGACGTCGGGCCCATAAGGGGGGGGGTGATTGTGATAGCCAGAATCTCGTGATCCGCAGAGGGAAAGACTGGGTAAAAAGCTGTGCAATCCCACATCACCTGGGGAAGGTCAAGTGTGATGATTCTAAGACTGTGTAGGTATGAGACTACACAGTTAAAGATGGCTTAAATGGATTGATGGGTACTACCTATATCAACAAGATGCATCTTCTTTTTGGTAACCCATCACTTGAGAACTCCAAAGTTAAGTGTGCTTGACCTGGAGTAATCTCAAGATGGGTGACCTCTTAGGAAGTTTTCCCAAGAAGCGTGCGAGTGAGGACAAAGCACGCTGGAAAGACTCATGTTGATTTTGTAGGGCCAGTCGTCATTCTAGGAAGCAGCCATAGTGACGTGGGGCGTGACATCTTCTTCCTGCAATCTATAGTAGCTCTGTATCTGACCAACCAATCCATCCCTAGAATCATATCAAAGTCATCCATACTCATCTCGATCAAATCTACTGATAGTTCCTTACTATATACCATCACTAGCAAGGCTCTAATCCATCTTCTAGAAACTACCAGTTCCCCTGTAGGCAGTATAGTCCCAAACCCTGCAGTATAATGATCTTTGAAAATTTAACACGCAAGTATATGTGGTCGAATCAAGTCATATATAATAAGTAAAGTGTCAATCCCACGAAGACTTCTTTCCAAATACCACTAATTGATTTTCAAATTCTATTTGGTGATTTAAAATTAAGATGAATAATTAAAAATGAAATGAATACTCTAAACTACAAAAAAAATTTAAATAACTGAAAAAAAAAACAATGAATCAACTAAAAAATACCTAGGAATTAATTTCATCAACTTTTCATTCTATTAATTTTACTAATCAATTCTAAATCTCTTCTTTCTATTCTAATAGCAGGTTACTATAATCGATTCTTATTCTTTTTCAAGATATAAGATCTCAGTCTATATGCAGGTTTTCTACATTTCTGTGATAAACTTGACATATAGAAGACATTAATCAAAGAAACCTATTTACTACACAAGTCATACAAGTACTTTAGTCCAACATGCAACCTATGTCTATATAATGATAACATATTCAATTCTCATATTTCGAATTTTGAATCAAAACCATTAAATCAAGTAAATAGTGATAAAATATTTACCAGCATTAAACAAACATCATATAGATTAGAATAGAGAAGAAGTATCAATAGAATATTACAATAAAATTAAATAGAAATCCCAGTGACTACATTAATCCCTAGATAAATGAAATTAGTTCATAGATAGCATGATGGAAATAACATTCAAATAATTACTCATAGAAAATAATTTAAGGAATTCAGATGAAAAAAAATCCAGAAAGTTAAAACCAGAAAAACAATCTAAAGCAGCAGTCTTTTCTAAATCTAGGGTTTTTTCAAAATCAGAACTCTCCTCAAAATCGTAGGCCAAGTAAAGTTGGACAAGTGTAGTGAGCACATAATAAAGTAAGCATGCATTTTTCAATATTTTGTAAGCATGCAATTTCCTAACATAGACATGCATTTTAAATCGTAAGCATGCCACATAAATATCACATATACATATAAATCACATAAACCACAATTAAACGTAAGGTATTCAATATGATCATACACTAACATGTTCAAACATAAACATAAACGCCACCATATAATACAAATTCTACCATAAAGAGTACGTCAAGTGTACGCCCTGTGTGCAGGTGTCCACTCTTCTTACCTCAAAAGCAGCAATAATCCACACACCCTAACTCTTCTCTTCAAGTATCCTTAATGAGCCTAAACATGTCACATAACATCAATGTTTAAAACCTCAAACCAAACCAAAACATATTAAAATACACTCATATTTTTTTCAAGGCTAAGTCATCCCCACAATATCCTTAAGAAAGTCTTAAAACTTTACTGCATAAAGCTCCAAAAATGTACTGTTATCCAAAAAACTGGCATAGATGACGTGGCAAGTGATTCCTGGACATGTGGCTGACGCTTGGAGGAACTCTGCTAGGATATCGACCAGAAGGCACATTATAAGCAGTAGGCGGCCTAGTCTTACCTGCGACCAGTCTGGTCGATGGTTCCGCATACTTCGTGATGTTTCCATAAAGATCTTTGTAAATCTCGAAATTGACTCCCACAATCTTCTGAGTATCCGATTATTTAGGAGAGAATATATGTAACAAATTCATGTAATCCCCCTTGAGCCTATAAATAGAGAAAGATAGCTCAAGGAAGGGACTTTTGGCTTTCGAATTATTTGAGACTAGAGTAATTCTATCTGGGATATTGTATTGTTCTTCAGGGGTTAGTGAAACTCATTGAACCCTAGTTCTTTGATCACTCCTTTGAATCTCACATCAATAACAATCTAAGTGGACGTAGGTTATTACCAGATTCTGGGGCCGAACCACTATAAAATATTGTGTTCTTATTATTTTCGTCATCACGTTCTTTTCAACGCATTCATCCACGTCAAGCGTATTTTGACTCCGTGTCAGTTGACCAAAATCAGGGTCAACATGTACAAATTTATATCTAAAGGGTGCATTAAAATCCCCAAAATTCGTGTTTCCAGGAAATTGGCGTGGTTGCGCCAGTGCTTGGGCGCGGTCGCACTCACAGAGTTCCAGGGCAAACTGGCCATGTAGCGTGGTCGCGCTAGGCTCTTTTCTTGGAAATCGCAGATGCGATGTTTAAACCTAGGAATTGACCCCAATCGCAAAACTTCGACCCCAAATCATCAAATTAACTATCCTAACATGTTTCTAACCCTTGGAACCCAGATATAATCAACCATAAACCTTTAATACACATTCATTAACCCAAATACATTTAAACTCCTCTAACATTATCAAAAATCTAGATCTATCATAACTTGAACAATCACAGTTCAAAGAGTTACCTTTCAAGTTCTCGGATTAAATCTTCAAAGTCCTGCTCCCCTTGTACGATCCTTAGTCCACCAACATAAAAATACCCGCTCTTCTTTGAATCTCCAAGCCTCAAAATTCAGATCAAGAAGAATCTTCTTAGTCTGATACTCTATCACGTAATGTAAGAGAAGAGTGTCTGACTATCATATAAAATTCTCAACCTTTTTTCATTATTAATTTTATTCCTGGTGATTAATCATATAAAATCATTTTACCATGCTATCCCCAATCTCTAACTTTCCCTCAATAATTACTTAAGCCCTGTAATGCCCCAAAATCCCTAATGTGATTTAATGGTTGGATTAGTAGGCCGGAGGGCCATAATTGATTTATTATTTCATTAAATGATTATGTGCATGTTTATGTGAATTATATTATAATATAGTGTTAAATGCGTGTATGTGGGTCCACATTTCATCTTAGGGGAATTCTGGTAATTTGGCCTGTTGAGGGTGTAATAGTATATTTGTATGCATGTTGGTGAACTATTGTTGAGGCCACATTATAATGTGGATTTGTTTGAGCCATTCGACATGAGATGATCTTTGAGTGCAAATTAACAGTTTGGTCATAACGGGATTAAGTTCGGGGCTCGGGGTGAGTCTCGGGGTAATTTGGTGATTAGAGCGTTGCCGAGAATTAAAGGGTAACGGGATATGAATTATTAGAATTTGAGAATATCGAGAATAGTGGGAATTGGAGGGTGTTAATTATGATTAACGAAATAGGCGGGAAATGACAATTTTACCATTGGGAGCCTTTAGAAAACTTTATTTGACCTAGGGGCAAAAAGGTTTTTTCACCATATGATATATTTAAGCCATTGAAGGCTATGGAACTTAGGCCAAAACAGAGCATAAACTCATCTCTCCCGTACCCCATTTTCTCTCCTTTTTCTTTTGGATTTTTGGAGCTTTTCTTGAGGATTCAAGCTAGGGAAATGGATCTTGAGGGCTTAGGATTGTGTTCCACCATTGAAGAGGATCCTAAACTGAGCTTGAGGTAAGTTTCTAGCCATTAAAACTCTAGCTTTGCCCTGTTTTTGGTTTGGTTTTCAGCTTGATTTTCTAAATTGGTTAAAGGGAATTGATGAGAGTTTTTGTCTAGGGTTACTTGGGTTGTTATGACTAGGGCATGTGTAGATGGTTTTTGGGTTCATTTGGGACTTAAAATGAGGTTTGGGAGCTTTTGGTTCAGGTTGGAAATGGTGGAGTCGAAGGGGGAAAGTTTCAGGGCAATTATGGCTGAGTGTAGCGCTACAGCGCCCACAAGTGGGCACTACATCGCTACTCAGGGGGAGTTTTCTTTGTCTTGGGCGCTAGGACGCTAGGGGGGTAGCGCTACAGGGATACCCTGCTCCTTCAGATTCCTGTTTTGGGTGTTTTTAAGGGTTTTTTGGCTCAGGGTTTCAATTCCTAAGGCTCGGGATTGAATCTACTCACTGTTTGGGTACAATTCGAGGTCTCGGGAGTGAGGTTTAGGTCAAGACCCTTTTATTGTTGATTTTCATTAATGGAAGTTATAATTGGTTATGACTAGGTAACCGCTAAGGAATCAAAAGGTCGATCATTCTCAAGGGTCGTTCTTTTACTATTTCTCGCTCGAACCAGAGGTAAGAAAATTGCACCCCATACGTGACATGCACGGTTATTATTGAGGCATGTTGAGTGTTTAAATGTGGACATTGATTGCATATCAAATGCTTAGCAAATCTTGCTTACTTGTGAATGGCACTGGCTTATTAGTCAGAATCGACAATGATGTCAGAACTAGTTGTGAAGCTGTGACTTACTAGTCAAGTTCAACAGTAGTACTGAGCACTGGTCGTATGTTATTGACCTATGAGTCAGGAGCGGCATAAGCGTCACGAACGTAGAGCTGAAAAGATTAGATCTAATCGACATCTGAATTGTATGACTCATCATGAGCATTAATGCCGGACCGACCCCAAGTTCGATGAAAACTAAAAGCTCTTGCCTAGTTCCATGACTAGTCACTCAGAGCCAGGGCCAGAAGGCCCAGGTGATTCCATTGTCACATGGCTAAGGGTACGGAACCCATGCTAGTGATTCCATGGTCACTCTTTTAGTTTATGTTAGTGACTTGCTCATCAGTCACTCACCTAGTTTAAACTAGTTACTCGGTCACTCATTTGTGAAGGGTGCGGAACCTACATTAGTGACTTACAACATCGGTCACTTATTTGTTTGGGGATATAAGCTTTGAATGATTATCATGATCATCATTTGATATTATATACATGCAGTATTGAGCTCTCTTGCTGGGCTTTGGCTCATGGGTGCTATGTGGTGCAGGTGAAGGGAAAGAAAAGCTCACCCAGCCTTGAGTGGAGAGCTTAGGTGGTGATGTGTACATATGCGGCCGCTTGACCACCATGGCCAAGGAGTTTCTCAGAGGAACTATGGGTTAACCCTATTTTTGCCGCTTAGGTCGGTGAGTTGTAACTTTTGTACTGTAATGACCATTTTGGATTGTAAATAACTTGTATTCGCTTTTGTGGGCCCATGATTAGTTTTATGTTTTAAATATAATATATCCTTTCCTTTTGATTGGTTTTTCACCTTAACCTATTAATAACACCTAGATGCACGTTTATAACCAAAGAACTCGATTAGCGAGTTAAGCACGGTTCAAAGTTCACAGTAACAATCTTGGAGTAACCAGGGCGTTACAAGCCCCATGTTGTAATTTCCATCAAAGCTAATAGTTTTACTTTTCCTTAATTACACTTTCTACCACAAAAGCTTATATTTATACTTTGACCCCCATATCATGACTATTATTACTATTTGACCCTCTAATACTTGAAGAAACATATTTGTAGACTGAATGAAGGAATACATAAAATGAAACACACACCATGATTCATGCATCTCATAAATCATATAATTAAACACATAAAAGCATACATTTTACCAAAAAACCCTTACCAGAAGCGAATATTACAGTGAATCTGCTCCTAAAAGAAATTTCATCCTCGAAATTTACCTGAACAACTCTGGGTATTGCTCCATCATATCTGATTCCAACTACTACGTTGCATCTTTTGTAGAGACTTTTTTCCAAAGAATCTTGACTAACCCGATCGTCTTATTCCGTATTACTTTTTCCTTCGTATCAAGAGTCTTTATTGGCTTATCTTCATATGATAGGTTTGGTTGCCTATCCAACGCCTCATAACTGAGAATGTGAGATGGATCCAAGACATACTTTCCTAACATGGACACATGAAAGACATTGTGCACTCTTGCTAGTGTTGGAAGCATGGCTAACCTATTAGCCACTTCCCCAACTCTTTTCAAAATCTCGAATGGTCCAAAAAATCGAGGACTTAACTTTCCTTTCTTGCCAAATCTCTTAATCTCTTTCGTAGGAGAAACACGGAGGAATACATGATTTCCCACTTGGAACTCAATGTGCCTAAGTTTAGGATCAATATAGCTCTTTTGTCAATCTTGTGAGGCAATCATGCGAGATCTTATCTTGGCAATAGATTCAATCGCTTCTAGTACCGCCTCCGGACCTAAATACTTACTTTCGCCCATCTCATCCCAATGAATCGATGATCTACATTTCCTTCCGTAAAGCATCTTGTATGGTGCTACCCCAATAGTAAACTGATAACTATTGTTATACGTGAACTCTATTAATGAAAGGTACTTGCTCCATGATTGTAATGCCCCACATCACTATGACTGCTTCCTGGAATGACGACTGACCCTGCATACCAACACGAGTCTTTCCAGCGTGCTTTGTCCTCACTCACACGTTTCCTGTGAATACTTCCCAGGAGGTCACCCATCATGAGACTACTCCAGGTCAAGCACACTTAACTTTGGAGTTCTCAAGTGATGGGCTACCGAAAATAAGATGCATCTTGTTGGCATAGGTAATACCCATCAATCCATTTAAGCCCTCTTCAGCTGTGTAGTCCCATACCTACACAGTCTTAGAATCATCACACTTGACCTTCCCCAGGCGATGCGGGATGCACAAATTTTACCCACTTTTTCCCCCTACGAATCTCAGGATTTTGACAGTCACAATCACCCTTCCTTAGGGGTTCGATGTCCCCGTCAGCCACACTTCTAGTTGGGTCAAGGCTCTGATACCATTTGTAATTCCCCACGTCACTATGGCTGCTTCTTGGAATGACGAATGGCCCTGCAAACCAACACGAGTCTTTCCAGCGTGCTTTGTCCTCACTCGCACGCTTCCTGTGAATACTTCCCAGGAGGTCACCCATAATGAGACTACTCCAGTTTAAGCACGCTTAACTTTGGAGTTCTCAAGTAATGGGCTACCGAAAAGAAGATGCATCTTGTTTGTAACGACCCAAAATTACTAATAAGGCTTAAGAGCCTTGATTAGTGTGCTAGGAGGGCATAACTGGATTAGGTGTGATTTAAATGATTAAATGCATGATTATGTGATAAGCATGCTTATATGACTATTTGGATATATGAGATGCATGATTATGAGTATTAGTATGCTTGTAGGTTCTGATTAGGTTATAAGGACATATTCCAAAGTTTGGCCTGTTGAGGGCATAAATGTAAATATTTGTGATAAATTGTTGAGACCACATTATTATGTGGACATATTCGCAGCCTGTGACTCGAGGCGATCGTTGTGAGCGGTTTAGCATAAAGGTCACGGTGGAGATTTATACCCAGCTCGGAGTGAGCTTAGGGGTATTTCTGGGAATCTGGGAAATATATTGGAGACTATTTGACATTGAGGAAAATAATTGGTGATTAGTTAGGTGTCGGGGTTTAAGCGGTAATTATTAGGGACACTTGAGGAATTAGCGGGAATTGGGAGCAATGACCAAAATGCCCTTAGAATGTATTAAGGTTTAGATTTTAATGGGAGGGAAAAATGGTCATTTGGTTTAATAAAGGGATAAATGATATGCTGCTTTTATGGACTTAGTGGAATTGTTAGAAAGTGTGAGAAGCTGAAGGAAAGAGGCAGAAGGAAGAAAGAAAGAAAAACAGAACACCTAAGCTTACTTTATTTTATCTCACTTGGTTCCCTTTTTCTTCATCATCTCTTGAGGAATTTTGAAGCTTTAACTCAGGAAAGCTTGGGATGGAGCTTGGGGCTAGGATCCTTGGTGAAGCTAAGAGATTTAGCAGGAGTTAATTACTCAATTAAGGTAAGATTTAAAGCTATGTTGAGATTGTTGAGTTTTGGTAAGTTTGGTCTGAATTTTCTAAACTTGATGAAGTTGATTATGGTCTTGAACTTTGGATGGGAATTCAAGGTATTAAGCTTGAGGAATTTAAGAGCATAAGGTTGGAAAGGAAACTTAGGGTCGAATTCCCCACTTAAGGTAAGAAATTCTGAGCTTGAACATTTGAGTTTCTGGGCCGTTCTAGTTTTCTAGTTGAGTTCTTGAGTTTTGGATTCAAATCTTGTTTTCTTTGTTTGATGGTGCATGTAACGACCCAAATTTGCTAATAGGGCTTAGGGCCTTGATTAGCGTGCCTGGAGGGAAATAAATGATTTAATATGTTAATATGTGAATTCGTGATAAAGATGCATGTTTAGCTGAATTAAATATGCATGTGGGCCCCGTTTGGATGTTAGGGGTATATTTGTGATTTTAGCCCGATGAGGGCGTAAATGTGATAAATATGATATGTGTGAGTGCTAAAAATCGGGTACTTGTAGGAGACCCAAAACAAGTGCCAAAAGCCCCTCATGTGCAGCCAAGGACCCGCGCACGCTGACCGCGCGACACCCCTGCTCAACGCGCGCGCACCACGCGACGCCCCTGCTCCGCGCGCGCGCACCGCGCGACGCCACCAAGATCCGCACGCGTGCACCGCACGACGCCACCAGGATCCATGCGCGGGGTGACCTCGCCCTCAAGGGCCACACCCAAGTAACAAGCAAGCATAGGGTGGCCTCGCCCAAGGACTAAGCACGCCCAGTGGCCTCGCCCCAAGGGGCCTCGTCCCAAGGGCCACGCGTGCCTAGTGGCCTCGCCCAAGGACTAAGCACGCCCAGTGGCCTCGCCCCAAGGGGCCTCGTCCCAAGGGCCACGCGTGCCTAATGGCCTCGCCCCCAAGGGACCTCACTCAAGGGTCACGCATGCATAGTGTGGCCTCACCCCCAAGGGCCTCGCCCAAGGGTCACGCGTGCTTAGTGGCCTCGCCCCCAAGGGCCACGTACGTCTAATGGCCTTGCGCCCAAGGGACCTCACCCAAGGGTCACGCATGCATAGTGTGGCCTCGCCCCCAAGGGGCCTCGCCCAAGGGTCATGCATGCATAGTGTGGCCTCGCCCAAGGGCCACGCACGTCTAAGGGCCTCATCCCAAGGGCCACACGTGCATGATGCCAGTGTTCAAGGTGGCCCACAAGAGATAAAAAGAGTACGAACGAGGTACCTCTAAAGGGGTACGTACATGCCTGCAAGGATCATGAGACAGGCCTGACACCCGTACGAGACAAGTAGTGGAGTCAGGTCTGGGTACAAAAGCTGAGGTGCTCCCATGGACCCTAATGGTGTACCAGAGCCGACACCACTACGCCTGATACCACTCTCCTGACAGAGTACTTGTGTACCACTTGGTCTCCTGGACCACCATGTATCCCAGGCCATCAGAGCCTACTATAAGAAGGACCCCTCTCCCACATGGGAAGGGGTTGGAACATTTACTGTAGCAAGTGCTTGAGAGTGAATGAAAGATAGATTTCTCCATTGTTGTTCTGTCATTGTTCTTGAGTTATTACTTAAATTTCTACTGCTTTTTTATTGACTATCTTCACTTGATAATTTGTTCCAACTCAACTTAGTTGACGAGTTCTCACCGTCAACAGTTTGGCGCCGTCTGTGAGAACGTTAGTTTCAAGCTACTGTTCCACCGTTGTTTCCGGCAAGAAGAAATGCCAAGACGTTCAAAGCGACTCAGGGAGCCACGAGAGGTAGAGGTTCACCTGAACGGAGTCCAGCTGAAGGCCTCCATGAAGGACGTACCTCCACCCAGAGATGTGGAGCCCCCGAAGGACCCTGAGGTTCACGGAGGTGATAAAGTGGCCTCGTCACCGGCCGCTCCACCTGGAGAAAGTCCTCGGAGAGCACCACCGGGAAATGCTAATGAGTTCCCTCTCCCAAAACCACCACAGGTACCGAACTCCAGCCGGCAGGACCCGGGCCCCTCTACCCGTAGGCATGATAAGCATCCCCGGGTCCATTCCATGAGCTCGAGTTTGAAATCTCGGTTTTATGAAGAGGAAATACGTGAGCTCCACCGTAAGAACCAAAGGTTGGAAACAACCTTGGAGAACATGCAAGAGGTCCTGAATGGCTTGTTGCAGGGTAAATCGAGCGTGACCTTGCCTAAGAGGAAGGAGAAAGGCCAGGATGGGGTGGAGACCACCGTACCAGTAGATGATGGGAGAACCCAACACTCTACTAGTAACACCCCCTGAGCGAAGCAACGTGGGCACCCTGAACCACCTAAGCAGGCACAGAAACCAGCGCCAAGGACCAATGCTGCCCCTCGCAATGAGGACGAGGTCACCTCTAAAAGAGCACCTTTGGATTTACGGGAGGAGCTTAATAAAAAGAGGGCGGGTAAAGGGACCACGCCCCCTATGGCACCTCGGGAGGGCAAGGGAAAGGCATATCTTAGCCCGTCTGCTTTGAGGGACACTTTAAGCAAGAGGAGGCAGGACCTGGACACGGAGATGAGGAGCCTGCGAAGCAAGATCGTCACCGCATCAGGCGGCTAGGTCTTTGAGGAAGAATTCGACCATGAGTCACCCTTCGTCAGGGAGATCCAGGCCATCAGGCTCCCTGCCAACTTTAAAGAGCCCCACATGACCCCCTACGAAGGAAACACGGATCCAAAATATCATCTAGACACATTTAATGACCTGATGAAGTTGAGGGGAATTGGCTGCGGGGCGCGATGTCATTGGTTCGCTGTCACCTTAAGAGGACCTGCCTACAAATGGTTCAGGAGGCTTAGACCGGGGTCCATCCGATCTTGGCAGCAAATTTCTGATGAATTCCTCCATTAGCACCACGCCGTGCGAGATTACACAATGCCAGGCACCAGCCTCGCCAATGTGAAACAAGAAGAAAATGAGAGTTTGAAGAGCTATATCCACCGATTCAATATGGAGGAGGCTAAGGTAGGGAGCCTGACCCGCCGAGAGCTGAAAATGGCCATCACCGCTGGAATATGCCCAGGGAGCAAGTTATGGAATAACATGCTCAAGAGAGAGGTCACAGACTTGGATGATTTCTACGAGCGGGCACAAAAGTACATTCGCGTGGAGGATGGTCACGAAAACCTTAAAGCTGGAAAAGGCCCATCGCCCCCGAAACCTTTTGCCCAGGAAAACCAAAGCAGTGCCAAGAAGAAGGGTGTATATGAGGGAACGGGGGATGATCGTCCCCGAAAGCACCAATGCTTTGGTGAGCGCATACAGAGCCCCTACACCTTTTACACAGACCTCACCCATGTGAGAGAGAATATTTTCGTTACGAACGAAAACTGGGTCCCTTTTAAAAGGCCCCCGCCAATAAAAAAGGATTGGTCTAAAAGAGACCCGGGCAAGTATTGCCAATATCACAAGGATATCGGCCACACCACCGCAGAGTGCAGCCATTTGAAGGTGGAGATCGAGGAGCTCATCCGCCTAGGACATTTGGGCAGATATGTGCGCAAGGAGAACCAGAGGCCAGAAGAAGGAGAGTCCCCTCCGCGGGCACGAGGGGTGGCCCCAGAAGTGCAGGGAGAGGTCAGGACCATCTTTGGAGGACCAGGAGTCAGAGGCGATTCAAGGAAGGGGCGAGACAAGTACGCCAAGGAGGCCAGACGAAGTCCATCACCTTGCATTTTAAGTTTGGAGCAGCGCCCCCCGAAGAGCTTCAAAGACGAGAATGACTCAATAACTTTCACTGAAGAAGATGCACAAGGGGTGCGTTTCCCTCATAATGACCCCCTGGTGCTAACCGCCCAACTTGATAACATGAGGGTACGTCGGGTCATGGTGGATAACGGGAGCTCTGTGGACATTTTGTATCGACCAGCGCTGGAAAAGATGGGGTTGAGCCTCCGTCACCTAAAACCTTGCACTACGACTTTGTATGGGTTTACGGGAGATTCGATGCAACCCCTAGGGATAATTGAATTAGCCCTCACCATGGGGGAACAACCCAAGCAAACCACCGTAATGGCTAACTTTGTCGTGGTGGAGTGCACCTCAGCCTTCAATGCGGTATTAGGGAGACCCTCTCTGAGAGAATTGAAGGCGATAACTTCTGTGTATCACCTAGCTATGAAATTCCCAACCCCTGGGGGAGTAGCATGCATGAAAGGGGAGCAGAAGGAAGCGAGGGAATGCCATAACATGTCCCTCTGCGCAGCCACCAAACCATCTATACCAATGACAATGGCTGTGTATGAAGGAGCGACCCACACAAGTTAGATTCGCACAAGATTGGACCCACAGGTTACGGAGCCTCTCAAGAAGTACTACTAGCAAGGCTTCAGCTCTCAGGGCCAAAAGAACCTATGTTTAGTTTGTTCTTCGTTGTTTTAGCTTAAGCAAGTAAGAATCAAAGAGGCTACCTAGGTAACCTCCTAGTTAGATGTAACCCCCTTTTTATTTACAAAGTCGGCTGTAAACCGCGTGTTATGAATGAAACTGTTTGCAACTTCATCTGTTATTTTTCTTCGCTACGCGGGCATCAGCCAAAGTGTCTGCTGAAATAAATTTCACCAAACACTTGGGGGGCAGGACAGGAGGCAATAACATGCAGTTAGCGAGGGGAACGTAAAAAGGGCCCTCTAACAGAGGATCCTAAAAAGGACCCCTCTCCCTCCTAAAAAGGAGACTCCTAAAAAAGAGGCTCCTAAAAAGGATCCTCTAACAGGGGATCTTAAAAAGGGCCCTCAATTAGGAAGAACCTAAAAACGACCCCCTATCAGGAGGATCCTAAAAAGGGCCCTCCATCAAGAGGAAGTGGCCCGTGAAGACAAAGCAAGCAACAAGCAGGAGAATCCAAAGAAGGACCCCTTGCACTAGGATCCTAAAAAGGATCCTATGCACCAGGAGGATCCTAAAAAGGGCCCTCCATCAGGAGGATCCTAAAAAGGGCCCTCCATCAGGAGGACTCAAAAGGGACCATGGCCCTAAAAAGGACCCTTTAATGGGAGGTCCTAGAAGGACCCCTTATATCAGGGCCTTAGGAAAAGTCCTTAAATACAAAAAACAGGGAGAGGACCTTGCAAGGCATCCCTTGGGTTTACAAGGATTAGCTACCCTTGTGAACATCAAAGAGGCCAAAAGGTCTTACGAAAGAAAAATATATAGTGACAACACTAATAAGTCTAGAGCGGCCACCAAGCCGTCTAGCAAAAAAGGGTCCTAAAAGAGCCCTTGCAAAAATAGTACTATGCATAATGATGAGAGGGACGCTTCTCGCAAAAAATAATAAGCGCGCGCAAGAATATATAAAAGGATAGCTAGGACCCAGGGGGTCAAAATATCCTTATAAGAGTAATCAAGAGGCACCAAAAGAGGTCCCAGTGAACCCTTTCGCATGGGCTCCTAAGGACCTCCAGACTGGTAAATAAAAGAGGGGAACCAACCAAACCCCATCATACAGGCTCAAAAGGGCCTCAAATGCAGTAGAATAAGAGACAAATAGAAACACACGAATATATACATTGAAAAAGAAGGTCTTGGAGATAGTACAAGAGTTACCAGAGGAAAATAGTAGTGACAGTCATATTACAAAGGCCCGAAGTACAAAAAAAAAAAAAAGAAAGAGCGCACACCCATGGTGGGCTAGCTAACAAAAATTATGAAATGACTACTTTTGGGCCTCCTACCATGGGCGCTCCACATGGCCGCTCGAGCGAAGACATGCTCACCAAAAGAAGAGAAATCAAAATTGGGATCCTGCCTCCATACATTGTAAAGGGCGCGGTCTATGGACCTGTACTCAATGACAGTCTTCTCCGCCTCCAAGGAAGCATTTCTCTCATGCAAAGGGTCCTGATAACCTCGACTTCAACCCTTGCAGTCTGGAGTTCGACCCTGATAGACTCGACTTCGGCCTCTAAATAAGTAACCCTCTCCTCCGACACCGTCACGATATCCTTGGTCGCCTGGAGTTTGCTCTTCAGGCTGGCAACTTGGTCCTTCAGTTCCTTGGCCTTGGAAACTTCCTTCAGCTTCCTCCTCGACGAGGTGGCAAGTTCGGCCCGAACCTTCTTTAGCTCAGACTGGGTTTTCTCAAGCTCTTTCTCGAGCTCATGGACCCGGGCTGTAAGGCAGTCCCTCTCAGCAGTAGACGCGGATAGGTTGCTAGACGAGTCGGCAAACCGTAGAGCCACAGTATAGGCCTTAAAAAATAGACCAAAAGGATGTGTTAATCTCCAAATAGATACCCCAAGAAATTAGTCCATACTTAAAAAAAAAAAAAAAAAAAACTATGGAAAAAGTGAGGTGATGGGGGATTGAACCCCTTACCTCTTGAAGGGAGTATGGGTCTAGATACCACTAAGATAAGGAAGTGAGGTGTACATAATGAGCCTTGCATGAGGGCCTATTTACAAGAATTGATGAGAATGGTCTACAAGAGCACCTAAAGGTACTCTCCTAGACTGGGGGGGGGGGGGGAAGTGTGAGTGCTAAAAATCGGGTACTTGTAGGAGACCCAAAACAAGTGCCAAAAGCCCCTCACGTGCAGCCAAGGACCCGCGCGCGCTGACCGCGCGACACCCCTGCTCCGCGCGCGCGCATCACGCGACGCCCCTACTTCGCGTGTGCGCACCTCGCGACACCTCTGCTCCGCGCGCGCACCGCGCGACGTCTCTGCTCCGCGCGCGCACACTGCGCGATGCCACCAGGATCCACGCGCGGGGTGACCTCGCCCTCAAGGGCCACACCCAAGTAACATGCAAGCATAGGGTGGCCTCGCCCAAGGACTAAGCACGCCCAGTGGCCTCGCCCCAAGGGGCCTCGTCCCAAGGGCCACGCGTGCCTAGTGGCCTTGCCCAAGGACTAAGCACGCCCAGTGGCCTCGCCCCAAGGGGCCTCGTCCTAAGGGCCACGCGTGCCTAGTGGCCTCGCCCCCAAGGGACCTCACCCAAGGTAAAGGATACCATCAACAAACTTAAATGAGCTTCTAGACAAAGTTTTAATCTCCGGAACATTGAATTTCACCAAACATGGTAAAAGATTCAATCCCGAGCACCCTAGGTTATATTCCCAAACCTAGAATCTCAAAATCCCAATATCCCTTAAGGGCCACGACATTAGCCATCCATGCCACGGCATGGCCCCAATCAGATACCATTCAATGCCCGAAAATAGGTAAGGGCCGCGGCTCACCAAGAACTATGCCGCGGCCTGACCCCTTCGAACCTAGAAAATCCACCATTTTTTAACTCCCAAACCTCATGCAAACTCACTCAAAACCACCTTAAATCCACAACTCAATTATCCAAAAACTTCCCACAAGATTTCAACAACACAACCCAGCTGAATCCTAGGCTAGAAACCCATAGAAAACCCATTTCAATTACTGAAACTTTCTAACCCAAGAACTCAAAACCCAGCCATGCCAAACTCAAATTTAAGCCTCTAAATCACAAATTATAACTTACCTCTTCAGCTGAACTCCTTTTCTAAGCAGAATCCCTGTTAATTCCCAAGTTTTCCAGCTCCAATTCTACCTTAACATCAATATCACAATCATCTCATTACTCAGTCAAAAACTCAAAGTTTCTAACTTCAAAACACAGTTTAATTCTTACCTTAGCCTTGATTAATTGTTCCCTGAATAATCTCTGAGCTTAGCTTCAAATCCCCACAGAATTCCCAGCAAATTCCCAGCTTAAATCCCAGAAATTCTCTGTTTTTCCCTTCCTTGTGCTTTCCTTGAGAGAGAGGAAAGAAGAGTTGAGAAGAAAGTCTAAGTCGGTTTATTTCTTCTATCTACAACTTTCTATTTTTAGTAAGTTATCCTTATCACTTAGGTCAACCTAAGGCTCGGGGTGCTGGAAACGTCCCCGAGGGCAAAACGGTAAAATTCCCCAATATTCCCGCCTAGACTTCCTCACCTCAAATATATCTCCATATATTTATTTTCATAACCCGATAGTCTAAATAACTACCCGATACCTAAAATGCCCCTGACTTATCCAAAGTCAACTATTAAGCCCCGTTGTGACTTTTCCCGCTATCTAGCTCCCTAGGATCGCCTCAGGTCGCACGCTGCAGATTTACCCACATAATAATGTGGTTCTCACATTTATAACATTTAATCACAATTCAACATTTATATAACCACACATGCATTCTTAACATATTATCATGTATTAAATCATTAAATTCACACATAAACCAATTATGCCCTCCCGGCACAATAATCAAGGCCCTTAAGCCATATTTGTGATTTTGGGTCGTTACAAGACCCCTCCGCCAGTCCATGAGAACTGGTAGTAACTTATGGCAGACATGCAAGCACGGCTACAGAGCCAGGATGAGCAGATTTGACTTCTACAACAGTAGGCTCCATCAGGGATTGCTGCCCCTATTGTGCCACTTGCAGTGGTACCAGTTGTATAGCCAGCGGAGGTTGGGAACAGATGGGAGCCGTTGTATGAGTGGTTCAGGAAGCAGCATCCTCCAACTTTTGAGGGAGGACCAGATCCACTAAAGGCTGAACAGTGGATAAGTACAGTCACTACTATTTTGGATTTTATTAGGATAAAGGGTCACGACAGAGTGGCCTGTGCCACATATATGCTGAGGGAGGATGCCCGCATCTGGTGGGAAGTGGCATCACAGACTAGGGTGTTACTACATTGAGTTGGGAAGGATTCAAGGACTTGTTCAGTTAGAAGTACTACAATGTTGCTATAAGGGCGGCGAAGGTTAATGAATTTGTGGGGTTGGTTCAGGGCAATATGACAGTTACAGAATACGCCCTGAAGTTCGACAGACTTGCGAAGTTTGCACCGAATCTTATGCCTACTGATGTAGTGAGATAGGACAGATTTATTAGAGGGCTTAATGCTATGATAACCTGAGATATGAGGATTACAACAGTTCCTGGGGGGACAACTTATGCCCAGCTGTGGAGAAGGCTCTTACCGCTGAGGAAGCGGAGAATAAGATCTGGAGGGAGAGTGCGGTAAGGCGGGAGGGCCACAGGGCGGTGCCTCCATACTCCGGGTCTTGTAGGGGCGGAGGCCCCAGTGATCTGAATAACAATTAGTTTTGAAATAAAAACACCATTTTTATAGAAAATCCATCGTGAATAACAAACCAACATTTAAAAGAATGAAACTCTGGAGTTTCATAGTTATCGTAAATAAAGTAAAATAAAACAAACTTCAATCCCGACAATAAAACTTAAACATTATTCGAAATACTAAATAAATTTCCCTAGTGGGTCCGATCCCTTACGGTTGTTAAATCCTTGACATGTACGCCCTCCACCAAAGCACTCTAATTATTGCGCTGTAGCCACATGTTTGCCTTTACCTGCAGCACAGAGTATCCATGAGCCAAAGCCCAACAAGAAGAGCTGTGTAGGACACAACCCAATAACCTTAACCAGGAATTTAAATCAATAACTTAGAAACACAATTGAAAATAATTATATCATCAACAGCACATTAAGTAAAAGATCGTAGCCTAAGTAAAGTTGGACAAGTGTAGCGAGCACATAATAACGTAAGCATGCAATTTTCAATATTTTGTAAACATGAAATTTCGTAACGTAGACATGCATTTTAAATCTTAAGCATGCCACACAAATATCACATATACATATAAATCACATAAACCACATTTAAACATAAGCTATTCAATATGATCATACACTAACATGTTCAAACATAAACATAAACGTTACCATATAATACGAATTCTACCATAAAGAGTATGTCAAGCATACACCCTGTGTGCATGTGTCCACTCTTCTTACCTCAAAAGCAGCAACGATCCACACACCCTAACTCATCTCTTCAGGTATCATTAACAAGCCTAAACATGACACATAACATCAAAGTTTAAAACCTCAAACCTAACCAAAACATATTAAATACACTCATATTCTTTTTAAGCTAAGTCATTCCCACAATATCCTTAAGAAAGTCTTAAAACTTTACTGCATAAAGCTCCAAAAATGTACACATTTATATCTAAAGGATGCATTAAAATCCCCAAAATTCGTGTTTCTGGGAAACTAGTGTGTTCACGCTCATAGAGCACCAGGGCAAACCAGCCATGTAGCATGGTCACACTAGGCTTTTTTTTTTTTCTTCTGGAAATCGCAGATGCATTTTTTTAACCTAGGAATCGACCCTAGTCGCAAAAATTCGACCTAAAATCAGCTATCCTAACATCTTTCTAACCCTTGGAACCCATATATAATCAATCATAAACCTTTAATACACATTCATTATCCCAAATACATTTAAATTCCTCTAACATTATAAAAAATATAGATCTATCATAACTTGAACAATCACAGTTCAAAGAGTTTCCTTTCAAGTTCTCGGATTAAATCTTCAAAGTCTTGCTCTCCTTGTACGATCCTTAATCCACCAACATAAAAATCTCCGCTCTCCTTTGAATCTCCAAGCCTCAATTCATATCAAGAAGAATCTTCTTAGCCTGATACTATATCGCATAATGTAAGTGAAGAGTGTCTGACTATTGTATAAAATTCTAAACCTATTTCTCATTATTAATTTTATCCCTGGTAATTAATCATATAAAACTATTTTACCATGCTATCCCCAATCTCTAACTTTCCCTCAGTTATCCCTGTTTTGTCCTGGAACACGTGGCACGACATATTCGGTCTGGGGAATCTTTCGCAAAGATCAAAGGCCCAGCCCAAGCCCAATGACAGGGAGGATGAGGGGAATAGTGACCCAAACGTTAATGGGCCCAAAAATGTTCAAAGGGTGCCACCATAACGAGGGAATCAGGATGAAGGTTCGGGCCCAGCTCATCTTCCCAGTCCCGATTCAATGACATCATCTGGGACGCGAATAAAGGTGAATGTAATGCCCCAAAATCCCTATTGAGGTTTAGTGGTTGGATTAGCAGGTCGGGAGGACCATAATTGATTTGTTATGTCATTAAATGATATATGCATGTTTATGTGAATTATATTATTATATGATGATAAATGCATGCATGTGGGTCCACATTTCATTATAGGGGCATTTTGGTAATTTGGTCCGTTGAGGGCAGAATTGTGTGTTTTCATGCATGTTGGTGAATTATTGATGAAGCCACATTATAATGTGGATTTGTTCGAGCCATTCCACAAGAGATGATCTTTTAATGCAAGTTAGCGGTTTGGTCATAATGGGGTTGATTTCGGGGCTCAAGGTGAGTCTCGGGGTAATTTGAGGATTGGAACATTACCGAGAATTAAAGAGTAATGGGATATGATTTATTAGCATTTGAGAATATTGGAATAACGGGAATTGGAGGGTGTTAATTATGATTAACGAGATAGGGGATAAAGGACGGTTTACCCTTGGAAGCCTTTAAAGGACTTTAAATGACCTAGGGGCAATATAGTATTTTCACCCTAAGGATAGATATAGCCATTTGAAGGCCGTAGAAGCTTAATTTTAATAGAACATTCATCTTCTTCTCCCGTACATCATTTTCTTTCCTTTTCTCTTTGAGTTTTTTAGCTTAATTTAAAGAACCAAGCTAGGGAAGTGAGTCTTGAGGGCTTCGGGTTGTGTTCCACCATTGAAGAGGGTTATGTATTGAGCTTGATGTAAGTTTCTAGCCATTAAAACTCTGGTTATTGCTCTGTTTTCATTTTTGGTTTTCAGCTGGATTTTTAAGGTTGATAATGAGAATTGATGAGAGTTTTTGGCTATGATTGCTTGGGTTATGATGCATAGGACTTGTAGAGTGGTTATTTGGGCTCAATTGAGAGTTTGAATGAGGTTTGGGAGTATTTTATTCAGGTTGGAAATGGATGAATTGAATGAGGGAAAACCAGGGCAGTTCTACTTGGTCCTAGCGCTACAGCGCTAGCCAGGGCAAAACTCCCATGCATGTAGCGCTGGGGTGCTAGGGGGCAGCACTATAGTGCTACCTTGCTTTTCCAGATTCATATTTTGAGCACTTTTGAGGGTTTTTTTCTCGGGGTTTCAATTCCTAAGGCTCGGGATCGAATCTACTCACTGTTTGGGTACAATTCGGGGTCCCGGGAGTGAGGTTTAGGTCAAGAACCTTTCATTGTTGATTTTCATTGATTGAAGATATATTTGGTTATGACTAGGTTACCGCTAAGGAATCAAAGGAATCAATCATTCTCAAGGGTCGTTCTTGTATTAATTCTCGCTCGAACCAAAGGTAAGAAAACTGCACCCTATATGTGACATGCATGGTTATTAATGAGGCATGTTGAGTGTTTATATGTGGACTTTGATTGCATATCAAATGCTTAGAAAATCTTGGTTACTTGTGTATGGCACTGACTTATGAGTCAGGAATCGACAATGGTGTAGGTATTAACTGTGAAGTTGTGACTCATTAGTCAAGTTCGACAGTAGTACTGAGCACTGGTCATATGGTATTGGCTTATGAGTCAAGAATGGTATTAACGTGTTTAACACAAGCCAAAAAGATTAGATCTAATTGACATAAGCATTGAATGACTCATCATGAGCATTAGGGCCTGACCGACCTAAAGTTCGATGAAAATTAAAAGCGCTTGTCTAGTCTAATGGCTAGTCACTTAGAGTCAGGGCTAGAAAGCCCAAGTGACTGCATTTTCACATGGCTATGGGTGATGAGCCCACGTTAGTGACTCATTCATCAGTCACTCATCTGATTAGGGCTACATGCCCCAACATGGTTATCAGAACCTCAAAGTGTTAAATCACTCATATGATTAAGGCTACAATCCCCAACATGATTATCAGAATCTCGATATTATTTGATTAGGGCTACAAGCCCCAACATGGTTACCAAAACCTTGAAGTGATATTCACTCATTTGTTTAGGGCTATAAGCTCTGTATGATTATCATAACCATCATCTGATATTATATACATGTAGTAATGAGTTTTCTTGCTGAGCCTTGGCTCACGGGTGCTATGTGGTACAGGTAGAGGGAAAGAAAAACTCACCCAACCTTTAGTGGAGAGCTTAGGTGGCAATGTGTACATATGCAGCCGCTTTACCACCACGACCAAGATGTTTCTCAGAGGAACTAGGGGTTAACCTTATTTTTGCCGCTTAGGTCGGCGAGTTGTAATTTTTACACTATAATGACCATTTTGGATTGTAAATAACTTGTAAATGCTTTTATGGGCCCATGTACAATTTTATGTTTTAAATAAAATATATCCTTTCCTTTTGATCAAGTTTTTCACCTTAGCCTATTAATAACACCTAGATGCATGTTTATAACCAAATGACTCGATTAGCGAGTTAAGCATGGTTAAGTTCACAGTAATGGTCTTGGAGTAACTAGGGCGTTACAACTTGGTCTCAGAGCATGGGTTCCTATAGACTGGCTGGGCATGTACACTCGCCACTAAAGACAAGCTCGACTCATGGTTTGGTAACTATTTATGTAGTTATATATTTAACTGCTTAAATAAAGTATAAATGCTTTACCTTTCTACATGAGATACCTTGATAAGGCTGGGCCTTGACTACTGCATCATCAGCAATAACGTGCTTATTAGTACTGATATTGCTAGAACATACTCATTAGTATTGTTCATTGTGGATTATCAACTGATACGTGTTAAATGTTAAATGCTAAATGCTATGATCATGTATCCATTTGTATATCTGTATAATTGTGGAATGTGGGTGATTATCTGTTGATCTTTGACCATGAGGCGGCAAGAGGATTAATTATCACTGCTTAACTGGTCGCATTGATTGTTTTGGCATAGTATAAGTTATAAGAATGATTCCAAGACAGACAGATTCATCAGCTGGCCAGGAAGATCAAGGCCAGAATAACAAATAGGGTCAAGAGAATGACCTGAGTCAAATTCCACAGCCAGCTCCTGATAATTGGCAGCAATTGTTTAATGATCTGCAGGCCAGAGTTTTGAGGCAAGAAGAAGAAATCCGCCTCCTGAGACAACAGCAAATTCCTGCAGGGAACGTTTTGCCTAAGGCACAACCTGTATTGGTGCCAACAGTTGAGCAGCTGCCTGAGGTTGGAAGAAAATGGGAGCCTCTTTATGAAAGGTTCAGGAAATAGTAACCTCCAGTTTTTGAAGGTAATGCAGATCCTACTAAGGCAGAGCAGTGGATGAGCATGATTACCACCATCCTTGACTTCATGAGGGTTTTTGGTAATGAGAGGGTGGCATATGCCACGTATATGTTTCAAGAGGATGCCCGAATTTGGTGGGAGGTTATATCGCAGACCAGAAACATCAATGCCCTGAGTTGGGAAGAGTTTTAGACTCTGTTCAACGATAAGTCCTACAATGATGCCATCAGGGCTGCTAAAGCTGAAGAGTTCATCAGATTGCTTTAGGGGAGTTTATCGGTGACTGAGTATGCCCTGAAATTTGATAGATTGGCAAAGTTTTCCATGGAACTGGTGCCCACTGATGGGACCAGAAGGGAGAGGTTTCTCCAGGAGATACAACCTAGATTAGCCCAGGATGTTCGTATCACCACTATGGCTTGAGTTACTACTTATGCACAGGTGGTGGAGAAGGCACTCACAGCTGAGAGCGCAGAAAACAAGATCTGGCGGGACAATGCAGCCAGAAAAGAGTTGAGAAGGACAGGTCCTCTATTTGTGGGTTTTGGTAGGGGTGGAGGCCCTAGTGATCAGAAGAGGAAGGTTCCTGACACCTTCCTAGCTCCAGGTCCTGACACACGACCATGTGGTATTACAATGGGTCGTCGGGGTGGCAGTGAGGCCTAGAAGACTTATCCTGAGTACCCTAGGTGCAAGAGGCGCCATTTGGGAGAGTGTAGGGAAATGGTCTGCTTCTTATGTGGGGCAGTGGGTCATTTCAAGAAAGACTACCCAAAAGCAAGAAAGGAAGAACCCAAGAAAGTAGACAGCTCGGCCCCAGCTCGAGTGTTCGCATTGACAAAAGTCGAAGCTGAGGCTTCACTTTCAGTAGTTATAGGTCAGCTTCTTAGTGCTGGAACCCCTTATACTGTTTTGATTGATTCTGGTGCTACACATTCTTTTGTTGCTAGTAGAATTATTGATAGACAGTGTAGACCATGTGATTATTATGCTGTGGGGTTCGAGACTTTATTACCCCCTGGGGAGTTAGTGGTGTCCAAGAGATGGGTCAGATCTTTGCTAGTGACAGTGGACGGCAGAGAGTTGTCAGTGGATTTGATAGAGTTAGTTATGATTGACTTTGACATGATTCTGGGTATGGATTGGTTAGCGAAGTATAGGGCAACCATAGATTGTAGAAGGAAGATGGTCACCTTTGAGCCTGAAGGTGAGGATCCTTTTGTGTTTGTTGGTACTGTGCATGGAAATCGCATACCTATGATATATGTTTTGAGGGCTAGAGATCTATTGCAAGGAGGTTGAATAGGATTCTTAGCCAGTGTGGTTGATACCACTCAGGTCATGCCAGTGAGACCACAAGAGACCACTGGATGTGTTTCCAAAGATTTACCAGGGTTGCCACCATACAAAGAGATTGAGTTTGTGATAGAACTGACACCAGGGACGGAGCCAGTGTCTAGAGCACCTTACAGAATGGCCCCAGCTGAGTTAAAATAATTGAAAGTACAGTTGCAAGAACTGTTGGATTTGGGTTTTATCAGACCTAGTTTCTCATCCTGGGGTGCACCAGTTTTGTTTGTGAAGAAGAAGGATGGTTCTCTGAGAATGTGTATTGATTACAGAGAACTGAATAAGTTAACAATTAAGAACAAGTATCCTTTGCCAAGGATAGATGATTTGTTTGATTAGTTGCAAGGTAAAAGGGTATTCTCAAAGATAGACCTTCGTTCTGGTTATCATCAGTTGAGGGTCAAGGGGGGAGACATACCAAAGACTGCTTTTCACACTAGATATGGACAGTATATGGGCAGTATGAGTTCTTAGTAATGTCTTTTGGATTGAATAATGCCCTAGCTACTTTTATGGATTTGATGAACAAGGTGTTCAAGGATTATCTGGACCAGTTTGTGATCGTCTTCATCGATGATATACTGGTTTATTCTCAGTTAGAGTCAGAACATGAGCATCATTTGAGATTGGTTCTACAGAGACTAAGGGAGCATTGATTGTTTGCAAAGTTTAAGAAGTGTGAGTTTTGGTTATCTCAGGTATCCTTCCTTGGGCACATTGTCAGTGAGGAGGGGATTAAAGTAGATCCAGCCAAGATTGAGGTGGTCAGAGATTGGCCAAGGCCAAATAATGCTTCAGAGGTGAGAAGTTTCCTTGGGTTGGCAAGTTATTACAGTTGTTTCGTGGAAGGGTTCTCTAAGATTTCTACTTCATTGACTGAGTTGACACACAAGAATCAGAAGTTTGTGTGGTCAGACAGGTGTGAGAACAACTTCCAGGAATTGAAGCAGAGGTTGATTACAGCTCCAGTTCTGAGTCTTCCAACAAATCAGGAGAAGTTTGTGATTTACTGTGATGCCTCACATAAAGGTTTGGGCTGTGTTCTGATGCAGTCAGGGAAGGTGATTGCTTATGCCTCACGTCAGCTGAAGGAGTATGAACAAAGATATCCCACTCATGATATAGAGTTGGCGGCTGTGGTCTTTGCTTTAAAGGTATGGATGGGATAGTTGTAATGCCCTAAAATTCCTAATGAGGTTTAGTGGTTGGATTAGTAGGCCGGGAGGGCCATAATTGATTTGTTATGTCATTAAATGATTAAGGCTACACATGGTTATCAGAACTTCAAAGTGTTAAATCACTCATATGATTAAGGCTACAAGCCCTAGCATGATTATCAGAATATCGATAGTATCTGATTAGAGCTACAAGCCCCAACATGGTCACCAAAACCTTGAAGTGATATTCACTGATCTGTTTAGGGCTATAAGCTCTGTATGATTATCGTAATCATCATCTGATATTATATACATGCAGTAATGAGTTTTCTTGCTGAGCCTTGGCTCACGGGTGCTATGTGGTACAGGTAAAGGGAAAGAAAAGCTCACCCAACCTTGAGTGGAGAGCTTAGGTGGCGATGTGTACATATACGACCACTTGACCACCACGGCCAACGTGTTTCTCAGAGGAACTAAGGGTTAACTCTATTTTTGCCGCTTAGGTCAGCGGGTTGTAATTTTTATGCTGTAATGACCATTTTGGATTGTAAATAACTTGTAAATGCTTTTATGGGCCCATGTACAATTTTATGTTTTAACTAAAATATATCATTTCCTTTTGTCAAGTTTTTCACCTTAGCCTATTAATAACACCTAGATGCACATTTATAACCAAATGACTCGATTAGCAAGTTAAGCACAGTTCAAAGTTCACAGTAACGGTCCTGGAGTAACCAGGGCGTTAAAGTGAAGTTCGACCGTCTGAATGGACTGAGACATCAATAAAATAACCGGGGTCCTAGTAAACTTATCGTGACATTAGTAAATGAATCCGAACCTTGCATCTGGGTTGGCAGGATTGAACTTCCCTGACTCTAACACATTCCCGAGAAACACGGAGTTTGGTCTCCCCAACTAACTTGCAGAAGAGGTTACATACATAATGTATGCTGATACTGGGGAACAGTACTGCCACTACTCTGACGGATCCTGTCCTTAGGATCTCCTTAGAAGCCCACGCGGACTAGACGGAAGTTGCGTACTGTTGTCAGTTGTACAACATGGTTATGCTCTAGCCGGCCCAATGGGCCTTGATTAAAGTGTATTATTTTGCAAAGTTATTTGTATTAAGCCTCCATTAGCAAGCGAACCATGATTATATCCCTATAGGGCCCGGATTAGTCTGGCCCAAGTCCATTACACCCAACTACCTATAAATAGGATCAGTTGTGCACTGTAGAGGGGATCGCAAAATTTTCTCTTGTAAGCAATTACTCTGCTCAAACTTGCAGAAAATCCCATTGTTAAAGCTCTTTAAGCTTTAATACAATAGACTCGTGCACTAAGGCTCTTTAATGCCCCAACCACGTAAAAAACCCTTGCGTGATTATCTTTAAATATTTTCTTTTTGCTCTCTTATCTTTCACAATTCTAGTTTCTGAAAAACTCGGTAAACATTTTGGTGCTTTCATTGAGAGACGAAGAAAGCTTGGAAGGACCTTGAACATCTGCAACAACGGTGAACACCAGATATACCATATTCGATCCTTCCCAACAACAACAGTAAGGCAATGGGGAGCCATTTCCCAATCAACCATTCCCTCAGGACCAATTCAAGGATACGCCATATCAAGTGCCTCAACCTGACGATTCCCATAACTTTGAGGACGGGGCAGACTACAAGGAGAGTTATTATGAGGAAGATGAAGAAAATGAAGGGGGATAGGAGGATCGCGAGGCTGAGGATCCTGCGATCCCTAAAGAAGAGATGATTCCCGAACAGGAGGATCCAGAGGTGGTCCGTCTAAAACAATAAGTCCTCAATCAAGAAGCCAGGATAACTGAACAAAAGGAGGCCACCCGCCAGATGCAAGAATCCCTCCTAGCTCTTCAGGCCTTCATTGCTGCCCAAGGATTGGTAGCCAATCCTCCAATCGTTGCACCTCTAGGAACACGACCACCGACCCCACCGGTTAGGACCGGCGCACATGAGAATATGAGCCCGATCCCTCCTTCAGGACCACATCCCGAAGATGACCCATCAAACCCGACTCAAGAAAAATGGAAATCCAAGATGGCTAGCCTTAAGGGAATAGAAAACCCCCAGAGGAAAACTCATCCTGTTCTAAAAACTGGGGCCAACCCAGGGCAGCTCCCTAGGAAAGAGCGGATGCGTCCCGTCCCAAGACAAGATCATTTGATCGATCCGCAAGGGATGTGCCCGCAGGGTGCTAAGCCCCGGACTGTCCCTAGACAGACTGGACAGGAACAATGATTCCATCCCAGTGCCTCCATGAACAAGGATCATTGAGGACACCAGCGTTCAGACGATCCAAAAACCATCAGTTCGGGAGACGATACTTCCCAGATCGATTTGCGCAACAGCCTTAATGCCCGAAAAGAACGGGCCCGCAAGGAAAAGATCTGCCCCCAAGGGGGTGATCTGAGGAATAACCTCAACGACATGAGGAATGAAAGAGTCCCCCTGGATGACAGAATGGCCAAACTGTTCATGGAACAGTTGGCCACATTAAAGAAGGTCATGGACCGCCTAGTCCAGAAGCAAGAAGGAGGAGTATCTAATTCCGAAAAGGAGGAAAAAGAACCATGTGCCAAACACATCCTGGATGTGGTGCTACCAAAAGGGTTCAAAATGCCGAACCTACCTGCCTACACTGGGAACACATATCACAGAGACCACTTGTCCCGCTACAATTTCCTGATGACTGTAGCTCACGTTTGTGACAACGACAAGTGCCTATGCTTCTCAATCACTCTGGACGGACCCAAGGGGGAGTGGTGGAAAAGACTCAAGCTAGGATCAATCTAGTCCTGGACTAGATTGCAATCGGCATCCCGCAAACAGTTTATGGCCGCCATGAGAATGGATATGCAAATCAGTGCCCTCGCCAATATCAAGAAGCTCCCCACGGAGACCCTTAGGGCCAATATTCAGCGCTTCATGGAGGAGGCCTAAAAAACCAAGGTGGACGATGGACAATGCTTGGTGGCTCTCTAGTCCGAGATCCGAGCCAGGTCCCCTCTCTGGGACGATATGCAGTGTAGCAAGGCGTCCACCCTCGAAGAATTCATAAGGAGGGAGTTAGGCTTTATTAACTGGGATGATGTCCGAATCCAAGCTTTCAGGTGGCAGCCAGCCTCCTAGTCGAGTGCCCAGACATTTCTCGGATATGGGATGCAATATCGCACAAACCATTATCCGACACCCCCAACGGTGCCAGGTTCAAATGGCGCCCAGGGAATGACCTTCATGACCCCGACGGTCTATGGTCCCACTTCATCGGGGTATGCGCTAGCACAATTCGCCCCATTCTCTGGGCACGGTATGGCCCCGATCAGATACAGTGCCGCCCTCGGTGGAGCCCAACCATCTCAGGTTGGGGGGACGGAAACAAGCACAAACCCTTCCCGGGGGAAACGATTGGGCAAAGGACAGAACCGACTCGAGCCCTCCAAAAAGGGAAAGAGGGGTTACGAGCCCCAATATACAAAATATACCAACCTAGTGGACACTAGGGAGAACATATAACTGACAACAGGGAGTACGGTCCATTACCACAAACCCACCCCCATGTTCAAAGGGGGAAAGAACTCAAGGGACACCAGCAAAGGTGTGCCTATCATAAAGAAGTGGGTCATCCGACCGAGGAATGTCGTCAACTGAAGGACAAAATTGAAAATCTGATCAAGCTAGGGAATTTCCATCAATGGGTCAGAATGCCAGTAGGAGTTTCGGGACTACCAACAGCTCCCGAGCAACCTGCGGCCCCGGGTGCACCTGGATCGTACCGACCTCCCCAAGGAGGGTATGCTACAGGTCCGGGAGCACAGAACCCTCAGGGGGCCCCAATTGTGTAGACACCCAGACCCGGAATGCCATACCCCTTTGGAACTACGCCTCCACAGATAGATGGCCACTGGCCACCATATCGGGGGGGGGGGGGGCGCATCTAGGAGGAACATCACACAATGATCAGAAATGCTACCTCAGTGAACTCGACCATTTTGGGGAAGCTTGCAGAAAGCCATGGGTACCAAGTTAAGTCTTAGTACGATATTTCATCCTCAGACAGACGGTCAGTCCGAGCGTACCATAAGATTTTGGAAGATATGTTGCACGCTTGTGTACTTGATTTCAGAGGATCATGGAATAAGTATTTTCCGCCGATAGAATTTTCCTACAACAATAGCTACCAGTCAACAATCGGGATGGCACCCTACGAGCTACTTTATGGAAGGAGGTGTCGATCACTGTTACATTGGGATGAGGTAGGAGAAAGGCAGCTACTTGGACCCGAAGCTGTTAGAGAAGCTCAGGATGCAGTAGCACTGATTAGAAAGCTTATGCTCGCTGCTTAGAGCTGTCAGAAAAGTTTTGTGGATGCCAAGTGGCGTGATGTGGAATTCAAAGTCGGAGATCAAGTCTTCTTAAAGATATCTCCTATGAAAGGTGTGAAGTGGTTCGGGAAGAAAGGCAAGCTTAGTTCCATGTTTTAGGTCCTTTTGAGATATTGGAAAAAGTGGGAGCAGTTGCATATAGATTAGCCCTACCGCCAGCCCTAGCAGATAGCCACAATGTGTTCCACATCTCGATGCTGCGTAGATATGTGTCAGACCCATCTCACGTCCTCAAGTATGATACGATAGCACTTCAGAAAGACTTGAGTTATGAGGAATGATCGGTTAGTATCCTAGATAGAGGGATGAAGGAATTACTGTCTAAGAGTATTCCGATAGTCAAAGTCCTATGGAGTAATAGTTTTGAATGGGAGGCAACGTGGGAGTTGGAGGAGGACATGCAAGCTTGGTATCCGGAATTGTTTGGTAAGTAAATTTCGGGGACAAAATTCTTTGTAGTAGGGGAGAATTGTAGAGTCCCAGAATTTTTACTTAGCTAGGTAGATGGTTAGTAGTAGTTTGTAGTATTTTAGATTTCGTGGATTTTGGTTCAAATCGAGAATTAGTAGGACACTCGTAGCAATAGTTATGGATTTTATAAGTTTAACCTATAATTTAGAAATATTAATTATAACATAAGGTTTGATTAATATTTTTGATCATAGAAATATTTTAATTATAACTTAAGGTTTAGATAGAACCATTAAGAGCATGACACTTGTCATAATTATATTTATTTAAGGATTTAATTATAAGAAAGTTCTAGAAACTTTAGAATCTTCCAGAACCATTAAGAACATGACACTTGTCACAATCTTGTTTATTTGAGGATTTAAGCATTTTAAATGGACAATTCAATAATAGAAGAATCTAGAAGCTCTAGACCCTTCCAAACCTTGCTGAAATCACGTATTACTCAGTCAACCCTGATTAATCAAGTCTAATTATCCTAAATTCGTGCAAAAACGCGTTTAAATTATCTACGTATGCCGACATATCGCTGTTGGAAATGTGCCCTGAAAGCATATGTAGTAGACATTGTTTTTATGAAATAAATAAATGAATTGAATTTATTATGCATATATTTTATGGACTATATTATTCTGTGATAATATTAAGTAAATATCAGGAAAATTCCTAAGTTCATATATGTGATCTCAAACACGTATTGGTACGGGAGGATTGTGTTTGAGATAAATGAACTTGAATAGTTCGTAGTAAAATAAAGTTATGGAATCTTTAGATTAATTACTGCAAGTACGGTCCACTAGTATTATGAATACACGTGATCTAGATTCGGATCACTAGTGTGGTAGGACACTTTAGTGGAGGTGCTTTATATATTAGAGAATATATAGAACTGGACCAGATATGTTTATTAATACTTAGTTAAGTACCGTTTCGAAGTATTAATTAAATATATCAACTGATGATCATATGCAAATAGATCTTAATCCTGAAGTTACTATGAACTCCTGTTTATGTTATATGAGTTCTTTGATTCACTTGTTAGGGTCTGTCAGAATGATCAGGCTAGAAACTTTTGTTTTGGGAACTCGTTAATGTAGATGGCTGGGGACATAGTATACAGATATGGAATCTATGCCTTCTCGCAAGAGATTGAATGATGGTTCTCTTAACGGTTGACTTTTGGGACTGAAAGGTTATTGGGCTCAAATTCATAATTTAGTTATGAATTAACCTTCACTAGTAGAGTCAATGGTACTTAAGGAAACAAGAGATAAATAAAAGGGTAAAACGATAATTTTATTCCCGATTAATTATGAACCATTATTAGAGGGTCAAGTTGTATGAAATGATTATATCAATGGACACTTCATGATTATAAAGTACTCAGTAAATGAAATGTCTATAATTACAAGAGTGTAGTCTCATATTTATAGTGGAATAATCATGAGATTAATAAATTAAGATTATTTAATTAAAGAGTTTAATTAATAATCTCAAATTTATTGGAGCTTGGAATTATAGGTCCATAGGTCCCCATAGCGGCTCTATCAACATTGTTCAAGGTAAGAGTTGATATGAAGGGAAAATAGTTTAAAGACATATTTAAGAAGAAATTTGTTCTTCAGGCCAAATAAGCAATTATATGATAATAGTGATTAATTAATTAATTACAAATTAGTTGTAGTTAACAAAATTAATTAATATTTAATTATTATATAATTTTTGAAATTATATTAAATAATTAAATTAATTTCGAAATTTAATTAAATAATTAATTAATAATAATTTTTGAAATTATAATAAATTAAATATTTATTTTCGAAAATTTTGGATTTAATTAATTGGTAGAATTAATTAAATATCTTTATTTGAGTGGGAGAAAAATAATCTGATAAGTTCAAATTGGATTTGAATTTAAAAGATTAATATTTATTCAAATAATTAATTATATTTGATAATTAATTTGAATTCAAATTTGAATTAGTTATCAAGTTGTTTGATCTTATCTGACAAAGTAATTTGAATAAATAATTAAATAAAAATTGAACAACCAACATCCCTAAAATTAGGGAAGCTACACGTGCACACACAATCCATGGACTGTGTGGCGTGTAGAGCAATTTTCAGGGATGAGATTTTCATTTTTATTTATTTAATTAATTAATTAATGGATAATTCAAAATTTGGTTTTTGGATTTTTTCATTAATAGAATAATTAATTAATTAAAAAGTAAATTGTAAAATGGTTACAGGTTTATTTTTTAAAATTTGAATATTTTCTTTTAAGTATGACTAATCAGAAAAATATTCAGAGATGGATGTGAGACAACTCTGAACATTCGTTCTGTGAATAATAGAACGATGGTTTTCTCTCCCTGAAAATAAAGAACCAATTCTCAGGCCTATTCTCTTGATCTCATGTGTTGAGTACATCAAGTAGAATCACAAATAAACTATCCTTCATTCTCTAAGTGCCCACACATTTCTTGAGGTGTAGAGAACGCTTTGGAAGATCTTGGTGTGAGTACGTGGGAGCGGCTTGGATAGGAAGATCGTTCTAAATACGAAAAGATAGCAAGGATACTTGATAGGCTTCAAGAGGTATGAATTATATCCTTATCTTGTTTATGATTAATGTATGTATATTAATGGATCCGCATATTTAAAGGTAGTTTAAATATGTTACAAAATTTTTGTTGTATACTGGGCCAACCACACTACCATTCCGCTGCGTATTAGGAAACTCGTTCCTAACAATTGGTACCAGAGCGGTCATTAATCTCTGCATACATTAATTACTGTGTGGGCATATTATGCATTCTTATGTTATTGTAATATATGTGAATGGATGGATGTATGTATGATAATAGTTTATTCTTAAGGGTCGTTAATTATATGGTGTTTTGGGGTTAGAAAATGTTCTTAAAATTCTAGATGAAAAATGTAAGCCATTTTGGGGCATAGGAATTTTTGTAATTTTAATTTTCCATGTTAAAATTATTTGAAAAATTCTGTAAGGCTCGAGCCCTGGGTTCTGAGCCCCGAAGCCCAAGCCTCACCCAGCCGAACTGCTGCGTCCTGTCCGATGTAACAAATACATCCGATCTTATCTACTTTGCTAATGTTCTGGAAAGAACATAACACTGTAATGTGTAAGTAGATCATATCGTAGATTGGCAAGTTAGTGTAAATCCGGTGCACTGACTAATCTTAGGACTAACTTATTTTGAACATATAATCATATTTATATTCCACTGTGATTACGCACTATAAATAAGATTAGCTATATGCTCGGGATTTAATAGAAGTTTATATTAAGCAAATAATCATGAAAATAAAACATGTGAGCAAAGTGATTAACCAAGTCAAAAAATGATTTCTATTCTTTTATTGATAATAAAATGAGATTACAAAGAATTTGGGTTTTAATTAGGGCATAAAACCCCAATAAACTCCCACTTGCACTAATTGAAACTAATGCCTTAATTCTACTAATCCCATTTCCTTGATATGCTTATCAAATGTAGCTTCTGGTAGTGTCTTTGTAAACGGATCCGCAAGATTGTCTTCAGTTGCAATCTTCATAACCTTCACATCTCCCTTGGCCACATATTCTTGAATAATGTGATACTTTCTTTTTATATGCTTACTCCTCTTGTGACTTCAAGGTTCTTTCGAGTTGGCTATCGCTCCTGTATTGAAACAAAACAACATAAGCGGTTAATCCATTTCTGGAATAACACCAAGATCTGAATAGAGCTTCTTTAGCTAGACTATTTCCTTAGCTGCTTCTGACGCGGCTATGTACTCAGCTTCCATGGTGGAATCTGAGATTGCAGATTGCTTTACGCTTCTCCAAATCACATCTCCACCCCCAAGACTAAACACCATTCTAGAAGTAGACTTCCTATCATCGACATCAGTCTGAAAATATGAATCGGTGTAGCCTACAGGGTTCAGAACACCACCCTTGTAGACTAACATATAATCCCTAGTCCGTCTCAAATACTTTAGGATATGCTTAACTGCTATCCAATGTTCCGGTCCTGGGTTTGACTGATACCTGCTCACTACTCCCACTGCATAGCAGATATCTGGTCTAGTACACAACATGGCATACATCAGACTTCCAACTGCAGATGCGTAAGGAACGTTTCTCATTGCATTTTCCTCTTCAGGAGTCTGGGGAGACTGCTTCTTTGAAAGATGAATTCCATGGCGGGATGGTAGACCCCCTTTCTTGGAATTTTTCATTGAGAAACGTTCAAGCACTTTATCTATGTAAGCTGCTTGAGATAGAGCTAAGAGTTTGTTCTTTCTATCCCTGATGATCTGGATACCTAGAACATAACTTGCTTCACCCGAATCCTTCATCTGGAATTGTGTGCTCAGCCAATTCTTCACATCTGATAATTTCTTCGCATTGTTTCCAATGAGTAAGATATCATCTACATAAAGAACCAGGAATACCACTATTTGATTTGCCTTTAGTTGGTAAACACAGGGCTCATAAATATTTTGTTCAAAGCCATAGGTTTTGATTATTTCATCAAACCTAAGATTCCAGGAACGAGAAGCTTGCTTAAGTCCATAGATGGACCTATTCAACTTGCAAACTTTTCTTTATTCTCCAGATACTTTAAATCTTTCTGGCTGATCCATATAAATGACTTCGTCAAGCTTTCCATCAAGAAAAGCTGTCTTGACGTCCATTTGCCAGATCTCATAGTCGAGAGTGGCTGCTATGGATAGGAGGATGCGAATGGATTTGAGCATGGCTACCAGACTAAAAGTTTCCTCATAGTCCATTCCTTCTCTTTGGGTATAACCCTTTGCCACTAATCGAGCTTTATAAGTCTCAATATTTCCATCAACACCTCGTTTCTTCTTGTAGATCCACTTGCACCCAATGGCCCTAAAGTCACTAGGTGCTTCCACAAGATCCCAGACGAAATTTGAGTCCATGGACTCCATTTCCTGTTTCATGGCTTCGAGCCATAGTTCCTTTTCAGGGCTAGCCATTGCCTATTTGAAAGACAACGGATCATCATCACTAGTGTCACCAACAACCATATTGGTTTCACCATCCAAACCATAGCGAATTGGGTTCCTAGAAACCCTCCCACTACGACGAGGCTCCGTGACTTTTTGCTCAGGAATAGTGGTACTTTCTTCATCTAAATCGACTTGCATCGGTTGGACATGAAGAGTGGGAATTTCATCATCAACTTGCGTTGATGACGATGGAACATTGGTTAGAGTCAATTCTTTAACCATCTCCTCTAAAACTACTTTGCTGCGAGGTTTAAAGTTTTGGACATAGTCATTTTCAAGAAAAGTAGCATTTGTAGAAGTAAACACTTTCTTTTCTGAATGACTATAGAAAAGTCCACCCCGAGTACCTTTAGGATAGCCAACAAACATGAAAACTTCAGTTCGCGGTTCTAGCTTTCCCTCATTTTTCCTCAGGACGTGAGCGGGACACCCCCAGATTCTATAATGGCGTAAACTAGGTTCACGACCATTCCATCATTCTAAAGGTGTTTTGGGGATTGATTTAGATGGCACGACATTGAGAATGTCGTTCGCGGTTTCAATTGCATGTCCCCAGAACGAAGTTGGTAGAGTTGAGTAACTAAGCATGCATCTAACCATTTCCAATAAAGTTCTGTTCCGACGTTCCGCTACACCATTTTGTTGCGGAGTACCTGGGGCAGTAAGTTGTGATAAAATCCCAAGTTCAGTTAAATGATCTTGGAGCTGCATATCCAAATATTCTCCACCCTTATCAGATCGCAAGATCTTTAACGTTTTACCTAATTGGTTCTGAGCCATTGCTAGGAATTCCTGAAACTTTGAAAATGTTTCTGATTTCCTATGCATTAGGTAAAGACATGAGTATCTAGAGTAATCGTCAATGAAAGTGATGAAATAATCAAAACCACCCCTGGCTTGTACATTCAAAGGTCCACAAACATCTGAATGCACAAGACCAAGTGGTTCTTTGGCCCTATCACCCTTTGCAGAGAATGGACGCTTGGTCAGTTTGCCTTCTAGACAAGATTCACAGACAGGTTATTCACCTAAGGTGAGTTCCCTCAAAGGTCCATCCTTTGTAAGTCTTTGAATCCTATCATAGCCAATGTGACCTAGTCTCAAGTGCCATAAATACGTCATATTATTGTTATCAGTCTTTTGACGTTTCTTGGTCCTAGGTTTAGCTACTTTGAATAAATCATTATTAAGAGCGAGGGGTTCGTTAGGTCGCAGAATATAAAGCCCATTTTCCAAACATGCAATACACAATTGTGATCCATTGAAAGAAATAGATATATTAAAACTTGTAAAAGTCATAACAAATTATTCTAATTGAAACATGGAAACTGAAATTGAATTTCTACTAAAATTCGGAATGAAAAAGACATCTTTTAAAATTAAAAATTTATTTCTGAACTTCAGACGAGCTATTCCTCTAGATTGGACCTTAACGAACGCTCTGTTCCCAACTCTAAGCTTTAAGCCGCCTTCGTTCACTTCCTCCCGCGATTCAAGAAGCTATAAAGAGTTGCAAACATGGTTGGTAGATCTAGAATTAATAATCAAAATAGATATATCATTCTATAAAACACATGTTTCTAAGATAAATGAACTATAATCATTACCTTTGTTTTTAGCGGCTAGAAACTTGGGGCAATCTCGTTTCCAGTGCCCCTTCTCTTTGCAGTGAAAACACTTATCTTTACCTTTCTTTTGTTCTTCCCCTTAGGCGTCTGTGCACGTGGTTGTGCACTCGTCTTTGCAGGCTTGGGGTTGTTTATTTGTCCACATCTCCTCTTGTTTCCAGCTTTCGAAGACGAAGCTTGGTTAGCTTCAGCCATAGTTGGATCAGCAGCAACAATAGTAGTCTTATTTTCACCTCCTTTACTAGGTCCACCCATGACAGGTTCAATAATATGAAGCTCGTTTATGAGATGCGTCAAACCATAGTTGAGTTGAGCACGAACGTGCAGATACGGTGCCATCCGAAAAGTTACGGTGCCATCATGAACGTGCAGAGACGGTGCTATCCAAGCATTAACGAACCATCATGAGCATTGACGGTGCCATCACTAACGTGCGGACACGGTGCTCATTTTGGGGATTCCTTAATCATGACGAATTCAGAGTTGTCACCAATAAACTCTATGTTGATATTCTGCTTTCAATTAAGGAAGTTTTCTCCAGTGAGTTTCTCCATCGAAAGTTGGAAAAGGATGGGAGTAGACACAGACACTACTTATTCTTAAAACTACAAATTACCAATAAAATAGAAATCAATCACATTTGACCAATAAATCTTCTATTCACACAAATTTCAAGAAATAACACACATATACCCAGTGTTCAGCTGAGCCTCCTCGAGGAGGGCATCCAGCTCCTGAGATACAACCCTCTCCGCTTGGCGGGCCTGCTATTTTCTCTTATTTGTCGTGTCTACGCGGGTCGCGGCCTCAACAACCTCGATATGGACGAGGGCCAGCTCCTCCCTCAGGGCGGGGTCTCTCTCGCACTGTAGCCCTCGGAAGCTAGGGGTCGCGATCGTCTGGTTGGCCGCGAGCATCCCAACCAGTCATAAATTCTTTGTGTTCATGTAGTCCCCCACGTCCAGCACCTCCATGCTCAGGTTGGCGTAATACTTCTTTCGATCTAGGATCAATTTGGTGAGGAGAGTTTGGGTGTACGTGTAACGCCCTGGATAGCCAAGACCGCAACACTGTGTATTTATAAAGGTGCATGACTTGCTAATCAAGCCAATCTGTTAAAAATGTGATTACCAAAGCCATTAATGTGCTAGGGTTAAAAGGTTTTGGTCTCAAAAGATATTTTTCCATATAATTAAACATTTTACACATGGGATCCCAAAAGAAATAGTGTTTAAAAGTCGGTTTACAAAATTTCCGGTGTACAGACAACCACCAGCCTCTCTAAAGGCAAAACAGAAGTTTATGGTTTTCCTGTCCCTGTCTCCCCTCAACTGTGGTGGCTGAGCAATTGATCATGTACATTCCGCTCTCAGAGCTCTCCAAATCAGAGCTGATCAAGCTTGCCCTTGCCTTTACCTGCACCACGAAGCACCCGTGAGCCAAGGCCCAGCAAGAAAACATATCATATTATATAACAAGCAATAATAACATTTGTATAACCCCTTTAAGCATGTTCGTACACTTAACATACCACAATAATCACAAAGCATGAAGATTCAACCAAAGAATCAGCTAATCATCACCCAGCTATATAGCATAACAATCCACCAATAAATAATAACAAGCAAATCACATAATAATCAGGGTCGACACCTTAGGTCGCACCCTTTGTTTACCCCATTGACTCCGGCCTGCTTATACCGAGCTCAGTGCATAATAAGCTATCCTCAGCTACCAGTGGCCGAGCCGCGCCCTATGCGCTAGTCTAAACTTCGGCACTCTTAGGCCGTTAGTTTACTGTTTACGTGGCATAATAACATCCTTTACAAAGCATGCAAAATAGGGAACCCTTAGTCCCATTATAAATCCACAATCGAGTGCAGTTTTCTTACCTTTTTTACTGATTACGAGCGACGCCCTTCAAGCACGATCCGCTTCCCGAGCCCTAGCTTAATACCTAGTCACAACAAGGATATGGAGTACCGTTAATAATTGCGTTAATATTTCCGGATGGAGTTCTAGCTTCCGGGACAACGAATTCCACCAAACACGGTGGTGGAGTCGATCCCGAGCACCCTAGGTTAGGTTCCCGTGCTTAAAACCTCCAAAAGATAAAAAATACCCTTGAAACCTAGCCGCGACTCGCCTATACAACAGAGGCTAAGCCTTTATGAAGATAGACATGCACTGCGGCTGTGACAGTCAGAATCCTGTGATCCGTAAGGGGAAAGACCGGGTAAAGCTGTGCAATCCCACACCGCCTGGGGAAGGTCAAGTGTGATGATTCTAAGACTGTGTAGGTATGGGACTACAGAGTTGAAGATGGCTTAAATAGATTGATGGGTACTACCTATATCAACAAGATGAATCTTCTTTTCGGTAGCCCATCACTTGAGAAATCCAAAGTTAAGCATGCTTGACCTGGAGTAATCTTGAGACGGGTGACCTCCTAGGAAGTTTTCCTAGGAAGCGTGCGAGTGAGGACAAAGCACGCTGGAAAGACTCGTGTTGGTTTATAGGGCCAGTCGTCATTCCAGGAAGCAGCCATAGTGACGTGGGGCGTTACAAATGGTATCAGAGCCTTGACCCATCTGAAAGTGTGGCCGACGGGGACGTCGGGCCCATAAGGGGGGGGGGGTGATTGTGACAGTCAGAATCCTGTGATCCGTATGAGGAAAGACCGGGTAAAGCTGTGCAATCCCACACCGCCTGGGGAAGGTCAAGTGTGATGATTCTAAGACTATTTAGGTATGGGACTACAGAGTTGAAGATGGCTTAAATAGATTGATGGGTACTACCTATATCAACAAGATGCATCTTATTTTTGGTAGCCCATCACTTGAGAACTCCAAAGTTAAGCGTGCTTGACCTGGAGTAATCTTGAGATGGGTGACCTCTTGGGAAGTTTTCCTAGGAAGTGTGCGAGTGAGGACAAAACACACTGGAAAGACTCGTGTAGGTTTGTTGGGCCAGTCGTCATTCCAGGAAGCAGCCATAGTGACGTGGGGTGTTACAGCGGCCCTGCCTTGTGGTGCCGCGGCGCTTCCCCACTGCAGAGCCTCCTTGGCTCTTCCTTGCTTTCCAGGGCCGTGACACTCTAGAACAGAGCCGCAACCCAGCCCTTCGTGCCTAGAAAAACCACCATTTCTAGCATCCTAACCTTGCTAAAAACCACCCCAAAGCACCCTAATTCAAAAACCCATTGATCACAAGACTCCTAACATGATTCTAGCAACATAATCCAACAAAAACCCAGCTTAAAAACTCATTAAAATCCCATTTTGATTTCTGAAACCCAGTAGCTCAAGAACTCCAAAACTAGTCATGCGAATTTAGAATTTAAACTCTAAACTACGAATTGAAGATTACCTCCTTTGATGAACCACTTCCTTAACAATTTTTGAGCTAAAACCCAAGCTTCTCAACTTCAATTCAGTCCTTAAACATAAAAACCATAAACACTTTTAATACTCAGAATTCTAGTGATCAAGAGTGAAATTCAGCCTTTACCTTAAACCTGGTTGAGTTTCCTTAGCTGAACACTGGTCTAAACCTTCAAGATTCCAGCCCAAACCACTGAATTCCCTTAGGTTTCAGTAGTTTCCTTGAGAGAGAGAAGAGAAGGGAGAGAGGAGCAAAGTGGGTCGGTTTGGGTTTTTGTTCCACTGGTTTCTATTTTACTTAGTCTAACCTTAGTTAATTAAGTCAATCCCGAGGCTCGGGGTACCGGGAACGTCCCCGAGGGCAAAATGGTAAAATTCCCCAATATTCCCGCCTAAGCTTCCTAACCTCAAATATATCTCCTTATATTTATTTCCATATCTTGACAACCCAAATAATCATCTAATACCCAAAATATCCCTTGACTTGCGCCAAGTCAAATATTAAGTCCCATTGTGACTTTCCCGCTAACTAGCACCCTAGGATCGCCTCAAGTCGCATGCTGCAGATTTACCCACATAATAATGTGGTTCTCACAAATATAACATATAATCACATTTACATTCAATAACCATACAAGCATGTTTATCATATAATCACACGTTAATTTAATAATTTCACACATAAACCAATTATGCCCTCCCGGCACACTAATCAAGGCCCTTAAGCCATATTAGTGATTTTGGGTCGTTACAACTATCCCCTCCTACTGAGAATTTCGTCCTCGAAATTTACCTAAATAGCTCGGGATACTGATCCCGCACCACCGTCTCTAACTCCCAGGTCGCTTCCTCGACCTTGCTATTTCTCCACAACACTTTAACTAACAGAATCGTCTTGTTCTGTAGAACTTTATCCTTTCGGTCCAAAATCTGAACCAGTCGATCCTCGTAGGTCAAGTCTGTCTGTAACTCTAGGTCCTCATACTTCTATACATGTGTCAGATCTGAAACATACTTCCGCAATATGGAGACATGAAATACATCGTGAACTCTCGACAACGACGGTGGCAAGGCCAACCTGTAAGCCACCTGTCCAATCCTTTCTAAAATCTCGAAAGGTCCAATAAACCGAGGGCTCAGCTTGCCCTTTACTCTGAATCTCCTCACCCCTCGCAGTGGTGAAACTCGCAGAAACATGTGATCCCCAACCTGGAACTCCACATCTCTATGCTTAGGATCAGCGTAGCTTTTCTGTCTACTCTGCGAAGCAAGCATTCTGGCTCGAATCTTCTCAATAGCCTCATTTGTCTTCTGAACCATATCTGGCCCCAAATATTTTCTCTCACCCATCTCATCCCAATGAATGGGTGACCTACACTTCCTTCTGTATAACATCTCATAAGGAGCCACTCCAATCGTGGATTGATAACTATTGTTATACGTGAATTTGATCAACGGAAGATACTTACTCCAAGATCCCTCGAAATCAATCACACACACCCTAAGCATGTTCTCCAATATCTGAATCGTCCTCTAAGACTATCCATCAGTCTAAGGATGAAAATATGTGCTAAACTTCAACTGAGTCCGAGCTCCCCAGAACTTAGAGGTAAAGATAGGGTCTCGATCAGATACAATAGATTTTGGAACCCCATGGAGACGAACTATGTCCCTCACATACAATTCTGCATAATGTTCCACTGTATAAATCGACCTCATTGGCAGAAAATGAGCAGACTTGGTGTATCTGTCCACTATCATCCACACCGAGTCACAAAGTCCCATTGTCCTGGGTAGACCTCCCACAAAATCCATTGTAATGTCTTCCCACTTCCACTCAGGAATACCCAAAGGCTGAAGCAACGTTGCTGACCACTGATGCTCAGCCTTCACTTGCTGACATGTCAAACATCTGGCCACATACTCTACCACATCCTTCTTCATCACAGGCCACCAATATAATGTCCGTAGATCCTGATACATTTTTGTGGTACCCAGATGAAGCGAGTATGGCGTAGTGTGAGACTCATCTAGTATCTCTCATCTGATCCCCTCATCTGCCAGAACACAAATCC
Source organism: Humulus lupulus (assembly GCF_963169125.1). Lineage (NCBI taxonomy): Eukaryota > Viridiplantae > Streptophyta > Magnoliopsida > Rosales > Cannabaceae > Humulus > Humulus lupulus. The sequence goes on from NC_084798.1 coordinate 202,489,636, forward strand.
GCCCCTAATATCGAAGCATACCAACCTCAGAAACAGAATAGTCCTTAGTTATCCATGCTAAGACATTCTGCCTAACTTCCTGTAGCTGCACATCTACCAATTGCCCCTCCTTGATCCGCTCTAGCAGGGTCGACTGCAAGGTAATATTGGCCAACTGGCCCACCACCAGCTCTATGTTTGCCCTGGCCATCTCATCAGCTAATTCTCTCGAGATCTGATCAGAACTAAATAACTACCCCAAGCCCCTCCGGCTCAATGCATCTGCCCCAACATTGGCTTTCCCTAGGTGGTAAAGAATATCACAATCATAGTCCTTAACAAACTCCAACCAACGCCTTTGTCTCATGTTCAGATCCTTCCGGGTGAAGAAATACTTCAAACTCTTATGGTCAGTGTATATCTCGCACTTCTCCCCATATAGATAATGCTACCAAACCTTCAGTGCGAATACCACTGCTGCCAGTTCCAAATCATGGGTAGGATACCACTGCTCATACTCCTTCAGCTGCCGCGATGCATAAGCTATAACTTTCTCATTCTACATCAGCACACAGCCCAAACCCATCCTCGATGCGTCACAGTATACTACAACTTTCCTTCATCCGAAGGAAGACTCAGTACATGGGCAGTAATAAGTCGCCGCTTCAACTCTTGGAAACTATTCTCACACTTCTCTGACCAAACGAACTTCTGGTTCTTCCGAGTCAGCTCTGTCATTGGGGAAACAATCTTCGAGAATCCCTCCACAAACCATCTGTAGTAACCCGCTAGCCTGAGGAAACTCCATACCTCTGAGGCATTCCTTGGCCTCGGCCAGTCTCTCACCGCTTCTACCTTGGACGGATCCACCTTAATCCCCTCTGTGCCAACTATATGACCAAGAAAAGTCACATCTGGCAACCAAAACTCACACTTCCTAAACTTAGCATATAACTGGTGTTCCCTTAATCTTTGTGAAACCTGTAGAAGATGTCGCTCGTGCTCTGCCTCTGAGCTAGAGTACACTAAGATGTCGTCGATGAAGACAATGACGAACTAATCCAAGAAATCCTTGAACACCTTGTTCATTAGATCCATAAAAGCTGCTGGGGCGTTGGTCAAACCAAAAGACATGACCAAGAACTCGTAGTGCCCATACCGTGTTCGGAAGGCCATCTTCGGTATGTCCTCATCCTTGATCCTTAGCTGGTGATAACCAGATTGAAGATCAATCTTTGAGAACACCGTCTTTCCCTGCAGCTGATCGAATAAGTCATCAATCCTTGGTAGAGGGTACTTATTCTTAATAGTCAACTTGTTCAATTCCCTGTAATCTATACACATCCTCAAAGTCCCATCCTTCTTCTTAACAAAAAAAACTGGAGTGCCCCATGGAGAGTAACTAGACCTGATGAATCCTAAATCCAGAAGTTCTTGTAGCTGTATCTTCATCTCCTTCAACTATGCTGGTGCCATCCTATATGGTTCTCTTGATACTGGTTCTTTCCCGGTGCTAACTCAATAACGAACTGAATCTCCCTGCGTGGCGGCAATCTCGGTAGCTCCTCAGGAAATACATCCAAATACTCACCCCTGGTCTCTCCCGGCCCCACTGGTGACATCCTGGTAGTGTCCACAACACTAGCTAGAAAACCCATACATCCACCCTATAACAAGTCTCTGGCTCTCAATGTAGATATCATGGGTACGCGGGGTCCACATACCGCACCCACAAAGACAAAAGGATTCTCGCCCTCAGGCTCAAAAGTCACCATCTTCTTCCTGCAGTCAATAGTAGCCCCATATTTGACCAACCAATCCATCCCTAAGATCATGTCGAAGTCCTCCATATCTAGCTCAATCAAGTCAACAGAAAGCTCCCTACTGTCAACCATCACTGGCAGTGCCCTAATCCACCTCCTAGAAACTACCAGTTCCCCAGTAGGCAATAAAGTCCCAAACCCTGCAGTCCAATACTCACTAGGTCTACACAGTCTATCAATCACTTTACTAGAAACAAAGGAATGTGTAGCACCAGAATCAATCAATACAGATAAAGGAGAGCCAGCGCTAGAAAGATGATCTGTCACTACAGAGGGACTAGCCTCGGCCTCTACCTACGTCAAGGTAAACACTCGAGCTGGAGTCAAGCTGTCCACCTTTCTTGCTTTCCCTTTCTTCACTATTGGGCAATCCTTCTTGAGGTGCCCCACTGTGCCACATACATAACAAGCCTTGGCCCAACATTCACCCTGATGGCGTCTTCTACACCTTGGGCACTCTGGATAACTCCTCCATGGTTCACCGCTACCCTGACGGCCGCCTTGACCATCCCGACCCTTCCTATCAGGATCAGCAGTGGTCGAAGTGTCAGGGGTCTTTCTTTCAAAATCACTGGGGCCTCCGCCCCTACCTGATCCAAAATAAGGAGGCACCACCCTGCGACCCTCGCACCTCACTGCACTTTCCTTACAAATTTTGTTCTCCGCTTCCTCAGCGGTAAGAGCCTTCTCAACGGCATGGGCATAAGTTGTTCTTGTTGGGAAAACTTATACAGGATCTTTATTTATTTTCATGTATATCTAATATTAAAAAAATTAATACGAGATAGCCTAAAACATGTTTCTTAAATTGAATTCAAAGAGAAACAAAGAATAGAATACTTATAGTATACGCAGCGGAATGAAACAGTCCTTCCTTCAGTTTCTCTAACTTTTGTATCCTCTCTGTCGCAGAGTATTATCAAGAAACTGAACCGATCTTCTATTTTCTTCACAATCTTCCAATGTATCCTTAGAACCACATAGAATAGTGTGGGCAATTCTCAACACATGAGATAGATATAGAGAGAAGAAGAGAAAATAACAAAGAGGCTTAGAAAAGGGCTTGTGTTTAGAGAGAATCTAAAACTATCATAAAATCAGTCATTAAACTTCTGTTTTGACTTCTCTCTAAGCACTACTTTTATAAACTCAATTAGGCCATTTAATTTAATTAAAAAATCAATAAAATAATAGCCATTTTGAAGCCCTAGGTCAAAATTATCATGGGCTATAGGCCCGTGAAATTTCCCATTTGATTATAAGCCCGTTGGACTTAAAATCAAGGCATGTATTATTTTCTATTGATTTAATTAATTAAATAATTATTTAAATCCTTTATCAAATTAATTATTTATAATTTGAACCTTGATTTAAACTTATTTATTAATTTAGATACACATTTATTTTAATTAATAAGTCTGCCATAATTTCTCTTTTCTTCTCAAAATTACACAACTATGTGAAACTATCCAAAATTGACCTGGTTAACTTTGATAATTCTAATTGATGATTAAATAAATTAATTGAGACTATCTAGATGATTTTACCCAAGGTACAATGGAGACCATGGGCCTATGAAATCAAGCTCCAATAAGTTATCATAAATCTAACAAATAAATTTACTAACTTATTAATTCCTCGTGACTCCACTATAAACTTGGAATTGCACTCTTGAATTCATAGAACGCTCTATAACAAATATAGATATGCTATTAATTATCCATTGTTACAACCATAATTGTCACTCAATCCTCTATAGACAATCTACAATGAGATAGGACTAAAATACCGTTTTACCCCTCATTGTATTTTATCCTTAAAACACTTAGTTCCTTGTAAATGATATTTCAGTAAACTAATTTAATTACTGAAATGTGATCTCTATCATTTAACACCTTGAACCAAACTAAAAGGAAACCATCGTTTCACTTCTTCATCAGAAGATATAGATATTCATATCTATGATTAACACTCTCACTCAATTATACTACCGAGTTCCCAAGATGTAAGCATGGGCTAGTCTGTAGGGTATGTTGGTAACGAACAAGTCAAAGAACTCAAATAATACAATCGGTTAGAATACTAACCACTCAGAATTGAGATTGAATTGACCTATGGTCAACTATATGATATGACTAAAATAGATAATAATGATATGTTTACTTATCTTATCAACTGTCAATATCGGTCCAGTTCGATGTAACAAATACATCCGATCTTATCTACTTTGCTAATGTTCTGGAAAGAACATAACACTGTAATGTGTAAGTAGATCATATCGTAGATTGGCAAGTCAGTGTAAATCCGGTGCATTGACTAATCTTAGGACTAACTTATTTTGAACATATAATCATATTTATATTCCACTGTGATTACGTTACTATAAATAAGATTAGCTATATGCTCGGGATTTAATAGAAGTTTATATTAAACAAATAATCATGAAAATAAAACATGTGAGCAAAGTGATTAACCAAGTCAAAAAAATGATTTATATTCTTTTATTGATAATAAAATGAGATTACAAAGAATTTGGGTTTTAATTAGGGCATAAAATCCCAACAGTTCCTCCAGGTACAGTATAATCCTAACATCTCGGGCTATCATAACATTAAGCCCCCTAATGAACTTGTCCTGCCTGGCTGCATCAGTAGGCACAAGGTCTGGTGTGAACTTCATGAGTCTATCAAACTTCAGGGCATATTCTGTAACTGTCATGCTGCTCTGAACCAACCCTACGAACTCATTAACCTTTGCTGCCATGATGGCAACATTTTAGTACTTCTGACTAAAAAAATCCTTAAATCCATCCTAACTCAATGCAGTGACATCCTTGGTCTATGAGGCCACTTCCCACCAGATGCGGGCATCCTCTCTCAACATATACGTGGCATAAGCCACTCTGTCATGTCCCTCTATCCTCATGAAATCCAGGATAGTAGTAATCATAGTCAGCCATTGCTCTGCCTTCAATAGATCAGGTCCTCCCTCAAAGATTGCGGGCTGCTACTTCCTGAACCGCTCATATAACGGCTCCCACCTGTTCCCAACCTCCCCTGACTGCACAGCTGGTACCACTGCAGGTAGTACAATAGGGGCAGCACTCCCTGATGGAGCCTGCTGTCGCAACAAGCGAATATGCTCATCTTGACTTTGCAATCCCGCTTGCATATCTGCCTGTAGAGTCCAAGAACTTTACTTAGCTAGTTAGATAGTAGTATTATAGTAATTATAATATTATCTTTATGACTGTGGATTTTTGGTTTAGATCGGGAATTATTTGGACACTCATAGTAGTACTTGTAGATTTTCTAAGTTTAACCTATAGTTTAAGAATATAAATTTTAACCTAAGGTTTGATTAATATGACTGATATTAAGGACAATATTTATTATACTATAAGGTTTAGATAAGAACCAATAGGATTTTAAGCACATGTTATGTATGGGTGATTAAGGATTAAGTATTTTGAGGATTAAATTTAATAAGGGTAAAGTTTGAATGCTCTAAGGTCAGTGAGCAGCTTTGAATACGTTTAAGAGCTTAGTCAAGGCTGTTTACTCAATTTGAATTAAGCTAAAAATGTGTAATTTTGTGTTTAAATAATCAGCGAATGCCGATATATCGCAGCTATGGGGGCCGATATATCGCAGCACGTAGATATGGAAAACACGAAACGATGCACGTTTGCCTCGGGCATAATGGTCCAGGCGATATATCGCCTATAGGGGGCGATATATCGCCTCCTTCAGCATATTTTGAATGCTTTTGAATTCATTTTCCATTCAACCATTCAACCTTTTGATAAGTCCAGCACCTTTTTGAACGAGTCTTCAGCCTCTGCTGAACGATTATTCAAATTATTTTCACCTAAAAAGTCATTATTTTTATTCAAGTTAAATTAAGATCCTTTCATTCCTAAACTCTATAAATAAGACATAGTACCCATCCATTATTCATCTTTTGCTCTAAGTTCAGAGGCTGCAAGTTGCTAGGTGAGTGTGAGAGTGTAAACACTTAGGTGGGAAAATCATAAGCTTGATCATCATAAGCTTATCAAACACTTGGGAAAGTAAGGATTTATAGTATTTCGGTTCGAGGTTTAGATTGGTCTTACAAGTCTTCAAGGTAACCCAAACTCTAGTTCGTTTCTGTACTTTTTCTTTAAAAGTTCTCATAGTCTTCTACTTATTCTAACCTTATTCTTATTTTGGTTAGGAAATCTAAGAACTCACACATAAGTTTTTGGTAAGTATTTTCTCAATGGTTTAGTCCTTCCATTCCTTTCAATTCTCTTCTTCTATATACTCACTCTTTTTCAAATGGTTCTTAGGAGTGTTCCAAAGTCCCACCTCTGTCCTCTTATCCCGGTATTTTGGTAAGGAAAATAGGATAGAATTTATATGTTATATGTTTTATATGTGTTATCTTATGTTTTTATGTTATGAAATGTGTTATGATATGTATGTATGTAGGCTTGAGCATATGACCCATATGACTAACAAGACCCCAAATAGATTATGGGCATATGACCTACTTAGCTAGTAGGACCCCACTAATCTAATGGGCATATGACTTGTTTAGTCTATGGGACCCCAAGTAATAATGGCCATTATAGTATGTGTATGATATAAGTGTTATGTTATGTTTTTATGTTTCTTATGAAATTTATGTATATGAACTATGTGGTAGATTTTCCTTGCTGGGCATTAGGCTCATTCCTTTTTGTTTATATGTGCAGGAAAATAGCTATAGTGGCGGGTAAGGTTCGTGGATGCTTGGGGAATGTGTATCGGTGATGAATGGATTCAAGGAGTCGAGAGTTCGATTTCGAGGATGTAGTCTTTAGTTATGGTTTATGTGTATTTTTCCGCACCTATTTATGTAATCTCTTTTCATTTCAATTAAGCTATGTTTTCTTTTTAAAACAATGGGATCCCATATCCTGCTTTGAGTTATGTAAGTTTAAACATTGGTTTTTTTTTTTACAAGTTTTTAATAAAGTATGATCTTTTTCACTTGTAAGTTCTATTAAAGATTAGGGTCTATGTATAGTTTTCGTTAATGGTCCAAAGTCTAGAGTATTTGGGTCATTACATTGCCATAAGTTGCTGCCAGTTCTCAGGGACTGGCGGAGGAATCTGGCCCTAGTCATCACCCCCGGTCCTAGACCTAGTGTCAGTAGACCATGATGACAGGGTAAAAGCTTTTCCAAAATCCACCAAAGGAACATAACCAATCACAAACAGTCAAAATATAGGCATTTATCCACACGCACCGACTGCTAATAAGTATGCCCCAACATTACCACACAACAGCTAAGATAAAAGCATTCACCCATACACAATATGCAGTTAATCATCCAAATATCCATTTACATGCACAACGATGCTAATAAGCCTGCCTAAATATTTCCATACAGCAGTGAAGGGCCAGACCCTATCAGTATCTCATGCTTCCTATTAATCCAATAAACAACAACATTCGCAATTCATTCCAGACATACAAGCATATATGCACATATACACATTACCAAACCCTGAATCGAGCTTGTCTCTAGCAGCGAATGTACATGTCCAGCTGGTCTTCAGGAACCCTTAAACCTAGGACGCTCTGATACCAAGTTGTAACGCCTTAGATAGCCAAGACCGCTACACTGTGTATTTATAAAGGTGCATGACTTGCTAATTAAGCCAATCTGTTAAAAATGTGATTACCAAAGCCATAAATGTGCTAGGGTTAAAAGGTTTTGGTCTCAAAAGTTATTTTCCATATAATTAAACATTTTACACATGGGATCCCAAAAGAAATAGTGTTTAAAAGTCTGTTTACAAAATTTCCGGTGTACAGACAACCACCAGCCTTTCTAAAGGTAAAACAGAAGTTTACGGTTTTCCTGTCCCTGTCTCCCCTCAATCGTGGCGGCTGAGCAGGTGATCATGTACATTATGCTCTCAGATCTATCCAAATCAGGGCTGATCAAACTTGCCCTTGCCTTTACCCACACCACGAAGCACCCGTGAGCCAAGGCCCAGCAAGAAAACGTATCATATTATATAACAAGCAATAATAACATTTGGATAACCCCTTTAAGCATGTTCGTACACTTAACATACCACAATAATCACAAAGCATGAAGATTCAACCAAAGAATCAGCTAATCATCACCCAGCTATATAGCATAACAATCCACCAATAAATAATAACAAGCAAATCACATAATAATCAGGGTCGACACCTTAGGTCGCACCCTCTGTTTACCCCACTGACTCCGGCCCGCTTAAACTGAGCTCAGTGCATAATAAGCTATCCTCAGCTACCAGTGGTCAAGCCGCGCCCTATGCGCTAGTGTAAACTTCGGCACTCTTAGGCCGTTAGTTTACTGTTTACATGGCATAATACCATCCTTTACAAAGCATACAAAATAGGGAACCCTTAGTCCCATTATAAATCCACAACCGGGTGCAGTTTTCTTACCTTTAATTTCTAAGTTTGCTGATTACGAGCGACGCCCCTCGAGCACAACCCGCTTCCCAAGCCCTAGCTTAATACCTAGTCATAACCAAGATAGGGAGTACCGTTAATAATCGCGTTAATAGTTCTAGATGGAGTTCTAGCTTCCGGGACATCGAATTCCACCAAACACGGTGGTGGAATCGATCCTGAGCACCCTAGATTAGGTTCTTGCACTTAAAACCTCCAAAAGATCAAACATACCTTTAAGGGATGCGGCCCTTGAAACCTAGCCGCGGCTCGCCTCTGCAACAGAGGCTAAGCCTTTCTGAAGACAGACACGCTCTGCGGCCCTGCCTTGTGGTGCCGCGGTGCTTCCCCACTGCAGAGCCTCCTTGGCTCTTCCTTGCTTCGCAGGGCCGCGACACTCTAGAACAGAGTAGCAGCCCAGCCCTTCGTGCCCAGAAAAACCACCATTTCTAGCATCCTAACCTTGCTAAAAACCACCCCAAAGCACCCTAATTCAAAAAGCCATTGATCACAAGACTCCTAACATGATTCTAGCAACATAATCCAACAAAAACCCAGCTTAAAAACTCATTAAAATCCCATTTTGATTTCTGAAACCCAGTAGCTCAAGAACTCCAAAACTAGTCATGCAAATTCAGAATTTAAACTCTAAACTACGAATTGAAGATTACCTCCTTTGATGAACCACTTCCTTAAAAATTTTTGAGCTAAAACCCAAGCTTCTCAGCATCAATTCAATCCTTAAACATCAAAACCATAAACATTTTTAATACTCAGCCAAAACTCAAAATTCTAGTGATCAAGAGTGAAATTCAGCCTTTACCTTAAACCTGGTTGAGTTTCCTTAGCTGAACACTGGTCTAAACCTTCAAGATTCCAACCCAAACCACTGAATTCCAAGCTGAATTCCCTTAGGTTTCAGTAGTTTCCTTGAGAGAGAGAAGAGAAGGGAGAGAGGAGCAAAGTGGGTCAGTTTACCGGGAACGTCCCCGAGGGCAAAATGGTAAAATTCCCCAATATTCTCGCCTAAGCTTCCCAACCTCAAATATATCTCCATATATTTATTTCCATATCCCGACAACCCAAATAATCATCTAATACCCGAAATATCCCTTGACTTGCCCCAAGTCAAATATTAAGCCCCGTTGTGACTTTCCTGCTAACTAGCTCCCTGGGATCGCCTCAAGTCGCATGCTGCAGATTTACCCACATAATAATGTGGTTCTCACAAATATAACATATAATCACATTTACATTCATATAACCATACAAGCATGTTTATCATATAATCACACGTTAATTTAATAATTTCACACATAAACCAATTATGCCCTCCCGGCACACTAATCAAGGCCCTTAAGCCATATTAGTGATTTTGGGTCGTTACAGTATGGTCCTGTTTTCCAGGAGCATGAGTGAGGAACAGATAAAACAAAGGCTAAACAAAAATAAGTTAGGAGGAAAACAACTGATCCATGCACTGGAAGTCCAGCACCAACGTGGGGTTCTTCTTCAGGAGAAACATGGATGTCATGAACCAGTTGCGTTTGACATTCGGGGGGTGCTTCCAGGTGCTATAAGGAGCTGGATAGTTTCCGTGGGGCTTCAATTTGTAGATGTCATTCCGGGTCTTGTCTTTGACGTTAAGCTGTGACTCTAGCTTATAGAAGTACAACACCTCCATGGGGGTAGGCGCCGGGATCTCCTTAGACGAACAGAAAATGTGCCACCCCCCGAGCAACTTGTAGGCCTAGGGTAGGATTTGGAATGATGCGATTCCCACAAACTTAAGGAATCACACGAAGTAGCCGTGAAGCGGGAGCGTAGCTCCCACAATAATGTGGCCTACGCTCTAGGCCTCGAACTCACCCACGCTGGTGTGGGCTTTCTCCTCCCTCCTAGCCAACCGATTGTAGAAGAGTCCAGGAGTCGATTCTATTCCCAAATGCTTCTCCAAGGCATCCAGCATCCGGTAATTCCGGAACTCGTTTTTCTTCTCATCCATCTCCTATGTGTTACCAGTGGGAGGTTTACACCCCTCCAGGACTATGGGGACTGATTGTACGAATTCCTTCGGATAAAGGGTGATGTAGCGACTCATGATCGATGATCTGGGAATAATCAAGGAAACAGAAAACCAAGCAGTTAACATAAAAACCCAAAAAGATTGGTTAGGGTACGAGGATTTCTTCTAAAACTGCTTGGAGAAGTCCCCTCCAGACCCAGATCCGGGATCAATGGAGATCCCAAAAATCTTGATTGGGAACTAGGATGGAAAGGTTTTTTTTTTTCTCAATTTTCCCGGATCAGTCTAGAACGCCCACATAGATCCGGGACGACTCTACTAGAGACATTACCTAGACCGTCTATTCTACAGACCTACTCTATTTTGCTCAGAACCACCCTATGTGGTGGTCCCAACTCTAACAATCCTATGGTCACAAAGGTGGTACTACGAAACAAAAAAGAAGAAGAGGAAACAGAGGTAAAGGACCAGGGAACTCACTGTGGGGCACTGGGTTTGGAAGTCGTGGGGTCTCTGGTGATAAGGTTGGCAAGATTTCAACTTTGAAGAGATAGAGGCAATGCAAAAGCTTGCTATTGGTTGAACTGGGACTCGACTGTCTGATGATGGTGCAGAAAGAGGGTGGGTCGGAAAGAAACGACGACGGAGATGAAGTAGTCGTCGGAGAATCTTGTTGGAAAATTCGGACATAAAAAGTTCTCTTTCAGCTCTAACTGTTCAGAATGTGTAAAGTTGCAAATGAAAATTGGGGGGTATTCATAGGGCCAAAAGCATGCTGCTCGATCCGATGGTTCATAATAATTTCCCTCATCTAACGGTCCCAGATTACGTAGAGGCTTTAATTAGACCAATCGAGTATCAGATCATGGATTCGTCAATTCGCGATCTGCATCCACCCTATCCAACGGTCCACGTTAGGAAATTTTCAAAAATCCAGCGGTCCCAGATGGTGCAGAGATATTAAATAGCCCACTCTATTACCCTATCAGCATCACTCGTACAGATGGGACGCCTCGGAAACCACGCTGACCCCTATCTGTCAACACGATAATCAAGAGATTCTCTCCAGATTTGTAAGGCGAGATTGACATGAACACACCAACTATTAGAGGACACGTATGCAGAGCATGGGAAGTCGAAAGGACGGGGATCACCCAAGTGTCCCCTAAGTAAATGAACTCGCCTTCTGGGAAACAAACCGGGCTGTTGGGATTTGATCAGGGATGCTAAGACAAGCCTCTTCCATGAATGATTAACCAAGTGCCCCCCATGAAAAAGAACACGACTTCTGGGAAACAAACTGGGATGTTAGGATTGGGTCTGGGAAAGTGAAGCAAGTCTCCACTGCGCAAACACAGACGAAGAATTGAGGGGTAAATGTTATCCCCATTTTGTTCCGGAACATGTGGCACAACATATTGGGTATGGGGATCTTCCATAAAGATCAAAGGCCCATCCCAAGCCCAATGGATAGGGAGGACGAGGGGCTTAGTGGCCCAAATGTCAGCAAGCCCAAGACTGTTCAATGGGCACCACCATAACGAGGTAATCGGGACGAAGGTCCAAGTCCAATTCCTCTTCCCGGTCCCGATTCAATGGCATCATCTGGGATGCGAGCAAGGGTGAGGCTCAACCGTCTGAATGGACTGAGACATCGGTAAATAAGCCCGAGATCTGGAAAATGAACTGGGGTCCTAGTAAACGAATCGGGACATTAGTAATTGAACCCGGACTTGGTATCTGGGTTGGCAGGATTGAACTTCCCTGACTCTGACACATTCTCGAGAAACACGAAGTTTGGTCTCCCCAACTAAACTGCAGAAGAGGTTACATACGGAATGTACGCTAATATTGGGGAACAGTACTGGCACTACTCTGACGGATCCTGTCCCTAGGATCTCCTTAGAAGCCTATGTGGACTAGCTTGAAACTACGTATTGTTGTCAGTTGTAAAGCATGATTATGCCCAAGCCGGCCCAATGGGCCCTGATTAGTGTGTATTGTTTAGCAAAGTTCTTTGTATTAAGCCTCCATTAGTGAGTGAATCATGATTATATCCTTATTGGGCCCAGATTAGCCCGGCCTAAACCCAGTGCACCCAACTGCCTATAAATAGGACTAGTGCCAAATTTTCTCTTGTAAGCAATTACTCTGCTCAAACTTGCAGAAACCCATTGCTAAAGCTCTCTAAGCTCTAATACAATAGAATCGTGGACTAAGGCTCTTTAACGCCCCAACCATGTAAAAAAACCCTCGTGTGATTATCTTTAAATCCTTTCTTTTTGTTATCTTATCTTTCATAATTCTAGTTTCTGAAAAACTCGGTAAACACCATCAATAATTACTTAAGCCCCTTGTTGTAATTTCCATCAAAGTTAATAGTTTTACTTTTCCTTAATTACACTTTCTACCACAAAAGCTTATATTTCTACTTTGACTCCCATATCATAACTATTATTACTATTTGACCCTCTAATACTTGAAGAAACATATGTGTGGACTGACTGAAGGAATACATAAAATAAAACATACGCCATGATTCATGCATCTCATAACTCATATAATTAAGCACATAAAAGCATACATTTTACCAAAATACTCTTACTAGTATAATCAGATAATACAGTGAATCTGTCACATGTGATGCGATGGTGGTTAAGTTACATATAGAGAACTTTCAGTTGAGTAGAGAATTGGTAGATGGGGGAAGAAACACAGAACTCCACTTTTATGATGCTTTTTAAGCCATGTGGATACCAGAAGAGAGGTTGAGGGTATCCACTTTCCTTATTCTTTCATATAACATGACAAAAGTGATACCCAAAGGAGCGAATGAGTTGAAGGTAACGAATGCTGAGATATAATGCAATTATGGGAAGGTCATGGGTGCACAAAATACAAGGAGTAGATCCAACCTTACACCAGGTGCTGAGGTGTCAATCACCTTGTGGGACTTACACTATTGACATAAAAGAAAGTAAAAAACAAGCTAAGAAATGTTGTGCCTTGTTAAAAGAAGTAAATCAAGCAGGATCAGGAGAAGAAACGCCGGAAGAGGAGGCATAACAATTAAAGTGCAAGTTACCAGCCTATCTAAAAGCTCTTGAAAATGAAGAAGAATTCCACTGTCGATGAGTTAGAATAAGTACAATTAGACGTTGAATGTGCTAAAATGACTATGCTGGTAAATGCCCGAATGAATGATAAGCAAAAACACTTAGAATTCTTGGCAAAAAAAACACCTCCACATTTGCATGGATAGCAAAGGACATGCTAGGAATAGACCCTACGGTTATGACACATCAGTTGAACAAATATAAGCGATTTTTTAGAAGTAAATCAAAGACAAAGATGATTTGCTCCGGAGATAAATCAGGTCGTTAACGAAGAAGTGGAGCGGTTATTGAAAATAGCAGCCTTCAAGGAATACTTGTACCCATCTTGGATGTCAAACCCCATAGTTTTTGTTATGATTGGTTAAATACAAATGATAAGTGTGAAAATACAAGCAAGGTATAAACAGTTAGTAAACTTCACATAATGAAGAGGTGAAATTTGGGCTTCAATTGGAGACACTTATAAAATGCAATTTTGGGTCCAAAGTGATGCTTGAGAGTATCTAACGGTTTCATAAAAGTTTGGTAGCATTTAGAGCATTTTTAGGATATTTGGAAGTGTCCAAAATTAGAAAGGGTGGCGATACGTCGCTACCCAAGTGGCGAAGCATCGCTTGATGCCTAGGGTTTTAAGAAACCCTAACAGGTGATGCATCGCCTACTTGCATGCGACGCATCGCCTACTGCAGTACATGAAATAACTTAAAATGCTCATAATGATGTGAAACCAGAATATTTACTTAGCTGGCTAGATAGTAGTAGTAGTTAGTATTAGTTAGCAGTATGTTAGTTACCGTGGATTTTGGTTCAAGTCGGGACTCAGTTGGAAACTCTTAGCAATGGTTATGGATTTTATAAGTTTAACCTATAGTTTAAGAATATTAATTATAACATATGGTTTGATTAATATTGCTGGTCATAGATATATATTTATTATAACCTATGGTTTAGATAGAGCTAATAAGAGTGTGACGCTTGTCATAATTATGATTATTAAGGAATTAAGTATTTTTTATGGATAGTTTTAATAAAAGAAAGATCTAGAAGCTCTAGAACCTTCCCGCAGCTGTTAGGATCATATTATGACTCAGTCAAATCTGTTTATCCAATTTAAATTATGCTGAAAAAGTACAAATACGTGTTTGATGTATCAACGTATGCCAATATATTGCAGCATAGGGGCCGATAGATCGCCTACGAAAGATACGGAAAACACGTCGACTTTGCACGAACGATCGAACAAGCCTTGGGAATACAGGGGGAGGCGATATATTGCCTCTAGGGGGCGATATATCGACTCCATGTGTGTATTTTTGAAAGTTTGATTTTTAAATTTTAAAAATACCCTTAACCACTTAGACTTGCCTTTGAAAGATTTTGACCGAGTTCTGGGCGTCAGTTGAACAAAAATTCAAATCTTTTTCATTTTATAATCATTTATTTATTCAAATTAAAAAGGGTTAGTTTCACTCCTTGAACTCTATAAATAGGACCTAGTGCTCAGCCATTTTCTTCATTCTTCAAGCATTTAATCAGAGCCTCCAAGGTGCTAGTGTTACTATAGAGAGATATACTTGGGTTTTAGGTTAAAGCTTTATCATTCTAAGCTTTTATAAACACTTGGGAAGTGAGAAATAGTGTGATTTCGATATTCAAGTTTAGACCAAACCATAAGGTCATTCAAGGTATTTCTATTCCTAAGTTCAGTTCTATATGGTTCTTTAGTTTTCTTTTATTCAGATCCTAACTCTTGTTTATGATTCTTGATTAGGTATTTAAGTTCTTGAAACTTAAGGTTCTTCTTGGTAAGTTTCTTCTTGATGGTTTAGTTTTCATTTCATCTTTATTCTTAAGAGATTCTCACCATTTTACTGTTGGTTTATAGGAGTGTTCTAATCCCGTTCTTGTTCCCAAATATCTCGGCTTTTGGTAAGGAAAATAGACTAGATATATGTGTTTATATGTTTATGTTATGATATGATATATGTTATGTTATATGTTTTATAGTCCTTGGGCATATGACTTGTTTAGCTAGCAAGCCCCAATAATTTATGGGCATATGACTTACTTAGCTAGCAAGCCCCACAAATTTATGGCATATGACTTGCTTAGCTAACAAGCCCCAAGAAGTATGATGGACATTGTAGTCCTATATGATATATGTTTTTGATAGTCATACGTTTTTATAGTATATGATATAGTCTTATGCTTATGAATTATGATGTATGTTTTTAATAGATTTTCCTTGCTGGGCATTAGGCTCACTCCTTTATTTTTAGTGTGATGCAGGAAAATGATTATGGAGGCGGAAGGATTCTTGGTAGCTTGACTTGTGTGTTAAGGATGAATGGACTACGTGTCGATCGAGGATGACGTTATTTAGTCTTTTGAATTATGTTTCTTTTGTAATTCTGCATTTAGTTTTTAAACAATTGAATTAAAGTTTATGTTTTATGTTTTATTAAACAATGGGTACCCATACCATATTTTATATCTTATTTTGTAATTTGCACAATATTTATTTTAGAGTTTTAATAAAGTTATGATTATTTCTTATGTATGTTTTCTCCAAAAGAAGTAGCTATGTCTAATAGTTTTAATGGTCCAAGGTCTTAGAAATAGTTGGGTCATTACAACCTTGTTGAATGTGATAACGAGGAAGTTACTGGGAAACATCCAATAATACTTCAAATAGAAGATAATCCCAAAACCTTCAAAGAAGCAATGTCCTCAAGAGACTCCGCCTTTTGAAAGAAGGCAATTAATGATGAAATTGATTCAATTATGTCATATCACACTTGGGAATTGGTTGACCTTCCAAATATGTCCAAACCAATTGGGTGAAAATGAGTATTTAGAAAGAAATACCATACTGATGGCACCATACAAACCTTTAAGGCTAGGCTAGTAGCCAAAGGATTCAAACAAGAGAGGGAATAAATTACTCTGACACACATGCACGGCTAGCAAGAGCTACTTCTATAAGGTTTTTGTTTGGCTTATCATCTATATATAACATTTATGTTCACCAAATGGATGTCAAAACAACATTCCTAAATTGGGATCTCGAGGAGGAGGTCTATATGGAACAACCAGAAGGTTTTGTTCTTCAAGGAAATGAACATAAAATGCATAGACTTGTCAAATGATTATATGGTTTGAAACAAGCTCCAAAACAATGGCATGAGAAGTTTGATAAAGCCATTGTTTATAATGGATTTAGACACAACAATGCTAACACATGCTTATATTATAAGACTTGTGGGGACTTAGTCATACTTGTGTGTCTATATGTAGATGATATGTTGATTTTGAGTAATGACATGAAAGGAATAATAGAAACAAAGAGGTTTCTATCTTCTAACTTCAAAATGAAAGACCTTGGAAATGTGGATACCATTATAGGTATCAAAGTTAGAAATAATAGCGGGGGTTTTGTTTTGAGTCAAACCCACTATGTTGAGAAAGTGCTTGACAAATTCAGTCATCTCAAAATCAAAGAGGCGCATACACCATTTGATTCAAACATGAATTTTGAAAAGAATGAGGGAAGAGCAGTGTCTTAATTGGAATATGCAAGTGCAATAGGAAACCTAATGTACGTCGCTCATTGCACAAGAGCGGATATTGCATATGCGGTTAGTAAACTTAGTAAATTTACTAGCAATCCAAGTATCAAGCATTGGAAAGATATTGAGAGAATTCTTGGTTATCTTAAGGGTACCAAAGAGTATTGTAACGACCCAAATTTGCTAATAAGGCTTAGGGCCTTGATTAGCATGCCTTGAGGGCAATAAGTAAATTATCGTTATAATATGTGAATTTATGTGAATACGTGATTAGAGATGCATGTTTAGCTGAATTAAATATACATGTGGGCCCCGTCTAGATATTAGGGGCATGCTTGTAATTTTAGCCCGATGAGGGCATAAATGTAATAATTGTTATAATTGTGATATATCTGTATAGCACGATCCAAGACAGTCCCTGGGAGTTGTTAGCCAGAAAGTCACAACGGGGTTAAATAACTGACTCGGGACGAGTCGAGGGGTATTTTGGGTATTAGATGTTTTATGGGGTTACCGGGTTGTGGAAATAAATATTTTGAGATATATTTGAGGTTAGAATGTATAGGAGGGAATATTTGGGAAATTTACCATTTTTCCCTCAGGGACGTTTTTTGGCACCCCGAGTTTTGAGGTAACCTTAGAAGCTTAAGTTAAATAAAACATAATTCAGGTAACACTTTGACCCAAGCATTTCCTCTTCTCTCTCTTTGTTTTCTCTAAGTCTTAGTAAGGGAAACTTTGGTGGAAACTAGTCAAGACTAAGGAATTCAACTAGAATTTTGGGAGCTTGAGGTTTGGAGCTTAGGGAACTAGTTTAGGGAATCACTTCAGCTTAAGGTAAGCTTTAATCTCAGTGAATTGTTTTGAGTAGCTGCTGGTTTTCTTAGATTTTGCATGGGTATTGGGTAATGGATCATTCTTGAGTTTGATAAGGCTTTGAACTTGAATTCTTGTTGGGTTTTGTTGTTGAATCCATAGTATAACCTCTGTGATGATTAGCTTGAATCATTGGGTTGATTTTGGGGTTAATTGGATGGGTTTCTGTGGAAAAAATGGAGGATTTTTCTGGGTTTGAAGGGTCGGGCCGCGACATTGTTCTTGCTGAGCTGCGGCCCTCCGAAGCATTTTGGTAGCCTGGAAGAAGGGCGGGCCGCGGCGCGCCTGCCCTGTTTTGGGGTTGCTCTCGGGTTTGGGGGCGGGCCGCGACATGGCCTCATGGGGCCACGACTCTTAGTACATTTTAGGGCTTTAAAGTGTGTTTATGCTTGGGAACTCAAAGATTAAGGCTCGGGATGGATTTTATCACCCGGATTGATAGAATTCAAGTTCCCGGAGATTAGAATTATGAATCGAAGTTATTTAATGGATTAGAACTTGATGGATGGATATTCTTGGTGCATTGTGACTAGGGTTTCAATGAGGCTTGGACTAGAGGACTATGCTTGGGACATCGGTGCTTGGAAAGCTCGGGATACAGGTAAGAAAACTGCTGTACCTGTAGAGCTTATGTGCAGGGCACGACCCGATATGATTGTGTTGTAGGGCGTAGCCCTTTGATTGATTTTATTCATGTTAAGTATTTGCTTTATTATGCTATGTGTGCATATATGTGATTGAATGAAAAGAGCCGGGAACAGCGAGGGCCGGGCACGAAGAAGGCCGAGATCGGCAAGGACGGAAATGGCAAGGGGCCGGGAACGGCATTAAGCACGTGGAGTGCAAGGTCGAGTGTGGCAAGGGGCCGAGAGCATCGTTTAGCACGCAGAGTGCGAGTTTCCAGGGCAAGACCCTAAAGGATACCTGGGATATCCTCACGGTGTGGACCGCGAACCCAGGGCCTAGTAAAGCGCCTGGGACGGCATGGTCGTTGAGGGCATAAATGTGATTTTGTGTAATTTATGGTTGAGACCACATTATTATGTGGATATATTTGCAGCATATGGCTCGAGACGGCCCTAGTGAGCGGATTAGTGAAATAGTCACAGTGGGGTTTAATACCCAGCTCGGGGGGGGGGGGGGGGGAGGGGGGCTAGGGGTATTTTGGAAAGAACTGGGGGGAAAAGACTATTTTACCCTTAGAGCAACTAAATGATAAGTAGATTTCAGGGGCATTTTGGTCCATTTTGATTAAGGGGTATGATCAACTAAAGTTAGGCCTAACTAGAACTCACCAGAAAGCATTGAGTGAAGCTTAGCTTCTCTCTCTCTCTCTCCCCCATATACATATGTCTCTCTCTCTCTCCCTCATATACATATTTCTCTCTTTCTCTCTCTCTCATATGCTTAAGGAATTCTTGGTGAATTGAGGCATTAAACTAGGAAATTCACCTGGGAAAAACTTGGGAATTGAAGCTCAAAGATTGAAAGTTTGAAGCTGAGGAATTGGGCTGCAACCTGAGGTAAGAATTTGTGTTAGTTTCTCTAGAATTTTTTTAGAAACCATGTTAAGGTTTGAGTTTGCATGAGGCTTAGTTCTTTTAGCTGGTTTTCGTTGAATTTGAGTGCTTAATAGGAGTAAGAAATTGTTATAGATTGAATTTGATGCTTAGGTTATGGGGTAAAGTTTTCTAGGCGTAAGTCTGAGTCTGGTGTTGAATGGGGGACATTTTAAAGTTGAATTATGGTAGTTTTGGCTGGGAAGGATGAGGAGAGAAACCAAAAATTCTAGGTTCATAAGGGCGCGCCATGACCTCGCTTATGGGCGCCGTGACCCGCATGCCCAGAATGCCCTGGGTGGGCTCTCTATCTTGAAGGCGTGCCCCGGCCCTAGGGGCAAGTTATGGCCCGCCTCCCCCTGAGGCTTGGGGGTTAAGTCTCTTACTTGGGGGAGCACCGTGACCCTTAAGGCCAGGTCGCGACCCACCTAAGGGATTTTGGCTTAGGTTGAATTTTAGGATTAACAAGGCTCGGGGGTTCGATCCTAAGGGCTTGGGATAATTTCTACTACCCAGTTTAGTAGAAATCGAGATCCCGATGGCTAGATAATGTTTCCTAAACATTTTTATGGATTATAAATCGATGATTACCCATTGGCCACTATGACTAGGTTAGGCTCAGGACCGAGGCTCGTGCTCGAGACCGTTTTGTATTCTTCGCTCAGAATTCAAGGTAAGAAAGCTGCACCCTTGAATGGTTGTGAATGGGACTGAGATTCCCAAAATTTGAATATGTGTATGTATGACTGAATGATCGATATGGTATATGAGAATGAACGACCTAAGAGAGATGGGGCTGATGACTTGCGCACAGGACGTGGCTCGCCCACTGTGAGCCGATGTCAGTTAAATAAACAATGGACTCAGCCTAAGCGAGCCGGAGTTAGTTGAGTAAACAGAGGGCTCGACCTAAGGGCGCTGACTTTTGGATGACTATTTTATGATTGATTGGTTGCTACCACTTATTATGTATTTGCTGTTATGGTTTTCTTGCTGGGCCTTGGTTCACGGGTGCTACATGGTGCAGGTAAAGGCAAGGAGAAGCTGGACCAACCATGAGTTGGAGAGCTCTGGGGGTGAGGTGTACATCGTCAGCTGCTGGTACGCCACGACCGAGGGAAAGTACAGGGGCAGAGCCTTAAATTTTGGATTTTTCCATTAGAGTGGCTACAATTTGTACAAAACTTTCGGGAGTTTTAAATTGTCTCTTAAACCTAGTTTTTTGGATCCCATGTACCAAACATATTTTTTTTAATGAAAATTAACCATTAATGATCAAAATCTTTTAACCCTAACCTGATAGTTAACTTTAGGAACAATTAGTGTTCAAATGACTTGATTAGCAAGTCTTGCACTATTTTAAATACAAAGTGTAACACTCTTGGTTATCCAGGGCGTTACAACTTGGTATCAGAGCCGTCTAGGTTTAAGGGTTCCTAAAGACTTGCTGGGCATGTACACTCGCTGCTAAAGACAAGCTTGACTCAGGGTTTGGTAATTGTATATATGGGATTATATGCCTAAATGTTTGTATGAAATATAAATGCGTTATTGCATGATTAATAGGGAGCATGAGATACTGATAGGGCCTGACCCTTGATTGCTGTGTGATTGTTATGAGGCATGCTTATTAGCATTGCTGTTGCATGTGAATGAATATTTGAATGATTGTTTGCATTTTGATTGCTTTTGGTTGTTTGAGTTTTAATGGTGGACTATGGAAAGACTGTTAACTTGTCATCATTGCCTGACCGCCAAGTCGTTGATTACAGATAAACTTAGATAGCTATGCATCCAAGGTGATCTATACGACTAGTTGACACATGGTCTGAGGTTAGAGATGATGATCAGGGCCAGAACCCTCTGCCAGTAGATACTTGCAGATATGTAAGCCCGGTTACAAAGTTAGGAAGAGCAGATCCGCCTCTTGAGATAGCAGGCTCCGTCAGAGAGTGCTGCACCTATTTTTCCACCTGCTGTGGCACCATTTGTACAACCACCTGATGTTGGGAACAGGTGGGAGCCATTGTATTAGCGGTTCAGGAGACAACATCCGCCAACTTTTGAGGGAGGACCAGATCCACTGAAGGCTGAACAGTGGATGAAGATGATCACTTCTAACATGGATTTTATGAGGGTGGAAGGTAATGGCAGGGTGGCCTGTGCCACCTATATGCTTAGAGAGGATGCCTGTATTTGGTGGGCGGTGGTTACACAGACAAGGGACATTCTAATTTGAGTTGGGATGGGTTCAGATATCTGTTCAGCCAGAAATACTATAACGTTACTGTTAGGGTCGCGATGGTGAATGAGTTTGTTGGGTTGGTACATGGCAGCATGACAGTTATAGAATATGCCCTGAAGTTTGATAGGCTTGCGAAGTTTGCTCCATATTTAATGCCTACTGATGCAGCAAGATAGGACACATTTATTCGAGGGCTTACTGCTACGATAGCCCGGGATGTGAGAATCACCACAGTACTTGGGGGAACGACTTATGCCCAGGCTGTTGAGAAGGCTCTTACCACTGAAGAGGCAGAGAATAAGATATAGAGGGAGAAAGCTGCGAAACAGGAGGTTCGCAGGGCAGTACCTCCACACTCAGGGTCCAGTAGGGGCGGAGGCCCCAGTAATCTGAAAAGGAAGACCTTGACACTTCAACCACTGCCTGTCCTGATAGGAAGGGTCAGGGTGCCTAGGGTGGCTGCCAGGGAGGCAGTGAGACATGGAGAAGCTATCTAGAGTTTATGAGATGTAGGAAGCGCCATCTGGGTGAATGTTGAGTGAAAGCTTGTTATTTGTGCAGGTTGGTGGGACACCTCAAGAAGGGCTACCCGCCAGCGAAGAAGGAGGAATCAAGGAAGGTGGACAACTTGACTCTAGCTCGAGTGTTCACCTTGACACAGGAAGAGACCGAGGCTAGTCCCTTGGTAGTGACAGGTGAACTTTCTAGCGCTGACTCTTCTTGTACTGTATTGATTGACTTTGGTGCTACACATTCTTTTGTTTCTAGTAAATTGATTGATAGGTTGTGTAGGCCTAGTGAGTATTATACTACGTGGTTTGGGACTTTACTACCTACAGGGGAATTGGTGGTTTCTAGGAGTTGGATTAGAGCACTGCCTGTGATGTTAGATAGTAGGGAACTATCAGTAGGCTTGACCGAGTTGAGTATGGATGACTTTGATATGATTCTAGGAATGGATTAGCTAGCCAGATATGGGGCTACCATTGATTGTAGGAAAAAGATGGTGACTTTTGAGCTTGAAAGAGAGGATCCCTTTGTTTTTGTGGGTGTTGTGCATGGAACTCGCATACCCATGATATCAACATTGAAGGCTAAGGACCTATTACAGGGAGGTTGTATAGGTTTTCTAGCCAGTGTTGTGGATACCACCAGGGTTTTGCAAGCAGGGCCTGGAGAGACCAGAGTGGTACACGAGTTCTTGGATGATTTACCAGGACTACCGCTGCACCGGGAGATTCAGTTCGTCTTTGAGTTAGCACTAGGGATAAAGCCAGTGTCGAGGGCACCATATAGGATGGCTCTGGCAGAACTGAAAGAATTGAAAATACAGTTACAAGAGCTTCTTGATTTGGGGTTTATCAGGCCTAGCTTCTCGCCATGGGGTGCTCTGGTTTTGTTTGTGAAGAAGAAGGATGGGACTCTGAGAATGTGCAAGACTACAGGGAGTTGAATAAGTTGACCATCAAGAATAAGTACCCCTTACCAAGGATTGATGACTTATTTGATCAGCTGCAGGGACATACAATGTTCTCAAAGATTGATCTTTGATCTGGTTATCACCAGTTGAGGATCAAGGACGAGGATATACCGAAGACGGTATTTCGAAAAAGGTATAGGCATTATGAGTTCCTGGTCATGTCGTTTGGTTTGACCAATGCCCCAGCAGCATTTATGGACTTGATGAACAGGGTGTTCAAGGATTTCTTGGATTAGATTGTGATTTTCTTCATCGACGGCATCTTGGTTTACTCTAGTTCAGAGGCAGAACATGAGCAGCATCTTCGACAGGCATTGCAGAGATTGAGAGAGCATCGGTTGTATGCCAAGTTTAAGAAGTGCGAGTTTTGGTTACCAGAAGTGACATTCCTTGGACACATTATTGGTAAAGATGGGATTAAGGTTGATCCAGCTAAGGTAGAGGCATTGAGAGAGTGGCTGAGGCTAAGAAACGCCTCAGAGGTTAGGAGCTATCTTGGATTAGTGAGATATTACAAGCGGTTCGTGGAAGGGCTCTCGAAGATTGTTGCACCGATGACAGAACTGACACGGAAGAATCTGAAGTTCGTCTGGTCAGACAAGTTTGAGAATAACTTTCAAGAATTGAAGCGACGACTGATTACTGCTCCTGTGTTGAGTCTTCATTTGGAGGGAAGGAAGTTTGTCGTATACTGTGACGCATCAAAATTGGGATTGGGATGCGTGTTGATGCAGAATGAGAAGTTCATTGCTTATGCGTCACGATAGCTGAAGGAGTATGAGCAGCGGTACCCTACCCATGATCTAGAGTTGGTCGCGGTGGTATTCGTACTGAAAGTTTGGCGACATTATCTATATGAAGAGAAGTGCGAGATATCACCAATCATAAAAGTTTGAAGTATTTCTTCATCCAAAAGGACTTGAATATGAGGCAGAGACATTGGCTAGAATTGGTGAAGGACTATGATTGTGACATTCTTTACCACCCAGGGAAAACCAACATAGTGGAAGATGCATTGAGACAGAGGGGCTCGAGACAGTTGTTTAGCTCCGTGCAGATATTGAGAGAGTTGGCAGAGGAGATGTCTAGAGCGAGGATAAAGCTAGTTGTGGGCCGGTTGGCCAATATTACTTTACATTCAACCCTTATAGAGAGGATAAGAGAGGTTCAGATGGATGATGCACAGTTGTAGGAGGTCAGTGTGAATTTCCTAGCTGGAGTGGCTAAGGACTACTCCATTTCAGAGACTGGGTTGCTATGATATAAGGGTCAGATTTGTGTCCCGAAAGATATGGGTATTAGGTGAGAGATACTTGATGAATCCCATACTACACCATACTCACTCCATTTAGGCACCACGAAGATGTATCAGAATCTACAGACGTTATATTGGTTGCTGGGATGAAGAAGGATGTAGTGGAGTACATGGCCAAGTGTTTGACCTGTCAGCAGGTGAAGGCTGAGCATCAGCGACCAGTGGGATTGCTGCAGCCTTTGGGTATTCCTGAGTGGAAGTGGAAGGACATTATGGATTTTGTAGGAGGTTTACCCAGGACAGTGGGATTGCATTACTCAGTGTGGGTGATAGTGGATGGATACACTAAGTTAGCTCACTTTCTGCCAGTAAAGACAACCTATACTGTGGTTCAGTACACGGAGTTGTATGTGAGGGATATTGTACGTCTCCATGGGGTTCCCAAGTCTATAGTATTAGATCAGGATCCCATATTCACCTCCAAGTTTTAGGGTGGTTTGCAGAAGGCTATGGGGACTCAGCTGAAGTTTAGTACGACCTTTCATCCTCAGACTGGCAGACAGTCTGAGAGAATGATTCAGGTATTCGAAGACATGCTCAGGGCGTGTGTGGTAGGCTTTGAGGGATCTTGGAGTAAGTATCTCCCGTTGATTGAGTTTTCATACAACAACAATTATCAATCAATGATTGGAGTAGCCCCATACAAGATGTTATATGGAAGGAGGTGTAGATCGCCCATTCATTGGGATTAGATGGGTAAGAGGAAGTATTTGGGACCAGAGATGGTTTAGAATACTAATGAGGCTATCAAGAAGATCTGAGCTCGAATGCTCGCTTCGCAAAGCAAATAGAAAAGCTACACTGATCCTAAGCGTAGGGACGTGGAATTCCAGGTAGGCGACCACGTGTTTCTGCGAGTCTCACCACTACGAGGGGTGAGAAGGTTTGAGAAAAAGGGCAAACTGAGCCCTAGATTCATAGGACCTTTTGATATCCTAGAGAGGAACGGGCTAGTGGCCTACAGGTTGGCATTGCCACCATTGTTATCGAAAGTTCGTGACATATTCCATATTTCTATGCTTCAGAAGTACGTCTCAGATACGACTCATGTGTTGAAGTGTGAGGATTTGGAGTTGCGGACATATTTTTCATATGAAGAGCGATTGGTTTAGGACATAGACATAAAAGACAAGGTTCCATGGAACAAGACAATTCCTCTAGTCAAAGTGTTATGGAGGAATAACAAGGTCGAGGAAGCGTCTTGGGAGCTTGAGTCAGCGATGCAGGATAACTATCCTGAGTTCTTCAGGTAAATTTCGAGGCCGAAATTCTCAGTAGGAGGGGATAGTTGTAACGGCCCAAAATTTGCTAATAGGGCTTAGGACCTTGATTAGCGTGCCGGGAGGGCATAATTGGTTTATATGTATGTTTAATTGGTTAAATGCGTGACTACGTGGCATGCATGATTAATATATCATATGGATATATCAAATGCATGTTTATGAGTATTAGATACGCATGTGGGCCCTTTATAGCTTATAAGGGCATATTTGTAATTTTGGCCCATTGAGGGCATAAATGTGATTTTGTGTGACTTATGATTGAGACCACATTATTATGTGGATATATTTGCAGCATATGGCTCGAGACGGTCCTAGTGAGCAGATTAGTGAAATAGTCACAGTGGGGTTTAATACCTGGCTTGAGGGGCAAGGGGAGAGAGCTTAGGGGTATTTTGGGAATCTAGGGAAATACTTTGGGAGTTATTAGATAATGAATAAGTATTTGGTAATTAATTGGACACGACGGAATTGATTGGTAAATATTTGGAACACTTGAGGAATTAGCGGAACCTAGGGGAAAATACTATTTTACCTTTAGAGCAACTAAAGGTTAAGTAGATTTCAAGGGCATTTTGGTCCATTTTGATTAAGGGATATGATCATCTAAACTTAGACCTAACTAGAACTCACCAGAAAGCATTAAGTGAATCTTAGCTTCTCTTTCTCTCCCTCCTATACATATTTCTCTCTCTCTCTCTCTCTCTCACATATGCTTAAGGAATTCTTGGTGAATTGAGGCATTAAACTAGGGAATTTAGCTGGGAAAAACTTGGGAATTGAAGCTCAAAGATTGAAAGTTTGAAGATGGGGAATTGGGCTGCAACCTGAGGTAAGAATTTGTGTTAGTTTCTCTAGAATTCTATTAGAAACCATGTTAAGGTTTGAGTTTGCATGAGGCTTAGTTTTGTTAGCTGGTTTTGGTTGAATTTGAGTGCTTAATAGGAGTAAGAAATTGTTATAGATTGGATTTGATACTTAGGGTATGGGGTAAAGTTTTCTGGGCGTGAGTCTGGTGTTGATTGGGGAGCATTTTAAAGTTCAATTGTGGTAGTTTTAGCTGGGAAGGAAGAGGAGAGAACCCAGAAATTATGGGTTGATAGGGCCGCACCGCGACCCAGCTTATGGGCGTCGCGACTCGCATGCCCAGAATGCCCTAGGTGGGCTATCTGTCTTGAAGGTGCACTGCGGCCCTAAGGGGCAAGTCGCAGCTCGCCTCTCCCTGAGGCTTGGGGTTGTGTCTCTAACTTTGGGGGGGGGGGGGGGGGGGCGGGTGCCTCGACCCTTAAGGCCAGGTCGAGGCCCGCCTAGGGGATTTTGGCTTAGGTCACCTTTTAGGATTAGTAAGGCTCAGGGGTTTGATCTTAAGCGCTCGGGAGGATTTCTACCACCTAGTTTAGTATAAATCGTGGTCCAGATGGTTAGCTAATGTTTCCTAAATATTTTTATGGATTAGAAATTGATGATTACCCATTGGCCACTGTGACTAGGTTAGGCTCAGGACTGAGGCTCGTGCTTGGGACCATTTTGTATTCTTCGCTCAGAATTCGAGGTAAGAAAACTGTACCCTTGAATGGTTGTGAACGGGACTGAGATTCCCAAAATTTGAAGATGTGTATTGTATGACTGAATGATCGATATGGTATATGAGAATGAATGGCCTAAGTGAGTCGGACCTGATGACTTGCGCACAGGATGCGGCTCGGCCACAGTGAGCCGGGGTCAGCTAAATAAACAATGGACTTGGCCTACGCGAGCCAGAGTCATTTGAGTAAATAGAGGGCTCGGCCTAAGGGCACCGACCTTGTACATTTATATATTTATTAAGATATGTTTCTAAACGTACATGTTTATGATATTAGTTTGATGCTTATGATTTGTTGAACTTCTTGATGACTGTTTTATGACTGATTGGTTGCTACTGCTGATTATGTATTGGCTGTTATGGTTTTTTGCTGGGCCTTGGCTCATGGGTGCTACATGGTGCATGTAAAGGCAAGGAGAAGCTGGACCAACCATGAGTTGGAGAGCTCTGGGGGCGAGGTGTACATCGTCAGCTACTCGTCTGCCACGGCCGAGGGATAGTACAGGGACAGAGCCTTAAATTTTGTATTTTTCCATTAGAGTGGCTACTGGTTGTACAAAACTTTTGGGAGTTGTAAATTGTCTCTTAAACCCTGTTTTTGGGATCCCATGTACCAAACATCTATTTTAATGAAAATTAACCGTTATTGATCAAAATCTTTTAACCCTAACCTGATAGTTAACATTACGAACACATTATTGTTCAAATGACTTGATTAGCAAGTCTTGTACTATTTTAAAATACACAGTGTAACGGTCTTGGTTATCTAGGGCTTTACAATGATAGTCAAAGGGGTCCTGTACCGACAATGGTACTCCCTACCACTGCTAAGGTGCGTTACACCCGACTAGTCGAAGCTGTTAATGATCGAGGTACACGAGAGGTTTTGTGGAGATCACGCCAGGGGCAGAGCCTATCAAAGAAAATCCTAAGACAATGATACCTTTTGTAATGCCCTGGTTACTTCAAGACCGTTACTGTGAACTTTAAACAGTGCTTAACTTGCTAAACGAGTCATTAGGCTATAAACGTGCATCTAGGTATCCTTAATAGGCCAGGGTGAAAATCTTGATCAAAAGGAATGGATATATTTTATTTAAAATATTAAACTCTACATGGGCCCATAAAAGCGTTTACAAGTTATTTACAATCCAAAATGGTCATTATTGTGTAAAATTACAACCCGCCGACCTAAGTGGCAAAATATAGGGTTAAACCCTAGTTCCCCCTAGTTCCCCTAAGAAACACCTTGACCGTGGTGGTCGAGCGGCTGCATATGTACACATCACTGCCTAAGTTCTCCACTCAAGGTTGGGTGAGCTTTTCTTTCCCTTTACCTGCACCATATAGCACCCGTGAGCCAAGGCTCGGTAAGAAAACTCATTATTGCATGTATACAATATCGTTTGATGATTATGATAATCATACTGGGGCTTGTAGCCCTGAACAAATAATGTCGAGATCCTGGTAATCATGCTGGGGCTTACAACCCAATCAGATAAGTGACTATTAAGTCATACTCTGAATAGATGACCAACAAGTCTTTCTTTAGGGCTCTGCACCTTAATCAGATAAGTGACTATTAAGTCACACATTGTGCAGGTGACTAATAAGTCAACCTCTAAGGATCTGTTCCCTGTATAGATGACTAATGACTCCATCTCTAGGGTTCTGCTCCTTAAATAGATGGATAATAAGTCCATATCTGGGGATCCTCTCCCTAAGCCACGTGACATGTCGATCACCTTAGCCTTTTGGCTCTGGCTCTAAGTAACTAGCCTTTAGACTAGACAAGCGCTTTTGATTTCATCGAACTTAAGGTCAGTCAAGCATTTCATGCTTATGATGATAATGCTTATGTCGATTAGATCTAATCTTTTTGGCTTGCGTTAAACATGCTAATATTGTTCTTGACTCATAGGTCAATTTCATACGACTAGTGCTCAGTACTACGACTGAACTTGATTAATAAGTCACAGCTTCACAGTCAATATTTGATACCATTGCCGATTCTGACTAATAAGTCAGTACCATTCACAGATAAGAAAGAATGCTAAGCATTTAATATGCAATCATTATCCACATATAGAGCACTCAACATGCCTCATTAATAACCATGCATGTCACATACTGGATGCAGTTTTCTTACCTCTGGTTCGAGCATGGAATAATAAAAGAACAACCCTCAAGAACGAGCAGTCTTTTAGTTCCTTAGCGGTCACCTAGCCATAACCAAATATAAATTCCCATCCACAAAAATGAGCAATAAAAGGTTTCCGGACCAAGACCTAGCCTCCGGGACATCGAGTCCTACTAAACCGGGTAGTAGGAACGATCCCGAGGCCTAAGGTTTGGATTCCCACGATGAAAACACAATTCTGGCCACAAATGTCACTAAGAGCCGCAGCCCCACCCTACTGAGCCGTGGCCCTCCTTCCAAACAGATAGTCTCCCTGCCTTCAGCACGCGTCGCGGCTAGCCTCTCCCCATGCTGCGACCCCAAGGCCCTTCAGCACCACCCCTTATTCTTCATCAAGCTCGGGCCGCAATACTCTAGAACAGAGCTGCGGCCCCACCTGAAACCCAGCCAAAATCCCCTGTTTTCTCCGATTAAAACCTCATCAAACTCTTATAAAATCAACCCAAAAATCACAACCAAACTTCAACACATCATGTCCCCTAGTTTACCAACAAAACCCAAGCTTTAAACCATTCAAAACTTCATCAAATTCAATCCCAAAATATCAATTAAAAACCCAACTAAAACATAGCAAAACTAGAGAAAATATGGCTGAGATTCTTACCTCCAACTCAGAATTGAATCCCCTTCACTAGTTGAACACTAGCCTAGGACCCCAAGCTTTAATTTCCAAGTTTGAACCCTCAATCTTAGCTTCAAAAATTCAAGGAAAAAAAGGAAAAGGTGATCGTGGAGGAGGAAAGAGGTACTCTGTTTTGCTTAAGCTTTCTACAGCCTTCCCTAGTTAAATATATCCCTTGGTCAAATAACCAAAATGCCCCTAGGTTAAATAATTTGTTTCAAGGCTAGAAAGGGAAAAATTGTCCTTTCCCGCCTATCTCGTGAATTATAATTAACGTCCTCCAATTCCCGTTATTCCCAATATTCTCAAATACTAATAAATCATATAACATTACCCTTTAATTCATGATAATGTACTAATCATCAAATTACCCCGAGACTCACCCTGAGCCCGGTAAATAATCTCGTTATGACCGAACCGCTAACTTGCATTCAAAGATCGTCTCATGCTGAATAGCTCGAATAGGTCCACATTATAATGTGGCCTCAACATAAATTGCCAACATGCATGAAAATATACAAATATGCCCTCAATGGGCCAAATTACCAAAATGCCCTTATAATGAAAAATGGACCCACATGCATGCTTTTATCATCATATAATAATATAATTAACATAATCATGTATATAGTCATTGAATGGCATAATAAATCAATTATGGCCCTCCCAGCCCCTAATCAAGGCCCTAAGCCACATTAGAGAATTTGGGGCGTTACACTTTTGGCCAATGATGAACGAAGACTCGATGGAGTATGTCAAAAGTAGCCACAAATGTCAGATGTTCTCCCAGATACCTCGGACGACACCTAATGAATTAACACAAATGCAAAGCCCTTGGCCCTACTGTTTGAGTAATCGACCTGATTGGAAAGCTACCCACGGGAATGGGAGGAGTCCAATTTTTTGTTGTAATGGTAGACTACTTCACCAGATGGACTGAAGCAGAACCGCTCGCCACCATCACCTCGAAGAAAGTCTTAGACTTTGTGGTGAAAAATATTATATGTCGATTCAATTTACCAAAGAAGATAGTCTCGGACAATGGGACTCACTGACTTTTGTACTAGGCATGGAATCACAAAGAGCTTTTCCTTGGTAGCACACCCCAAGCTAATGGTCAAGTAGAAACAGTGAATAAGACTATCAAAGACACTATGAAGAAATGCCTTGAACAAGTCAAAGGAGCCTAGCTAGAATTACTTTTGGAGGTCTTATGGTCACATCGAACGACGACACGAATGACGACAGGCCATACGCCATTCTTTTTGGCATTTGGGTATGAATTCATGTTGCTAGTTGAACTCACTCCCCCATCGTATAGACGGGAGACGTATGATCAAGGGAGGAACCATAAACTAATAGAAGAGTCACTCGATTTAATCGAAGAAAGATGAGAAAAGCCAAGCCTTAAAGTAGCAGCACATCAATAAAAAGTAGCCAGATACTGCAAATCTAGAGTGAAAGATAAAAAATTCCAAGTTGGAGACTTAGTACTTAGGAGGATGTTCCTAAACACTAAGGACACTACAGTAGGGGTACTAGGACCTAATTGGAAAGGGACATACCTTGTGGAGGAGGTGATCCCACCAGGGACATACAAGATAGCTCGAATGAATGGAGAACTAATAAAAAACTACTAGAATGGCGAACACCTCCGCCGGTACTATCAGTGAAGCTGCTCAGCTGCGACACAAGTTTTAATTTGAAAATGTAGTATTTTCAAATTATCTATGTAACAACCATTATGCTTCAATGAATGAATTTAATTTCTTAAGTCTCTCTTAATTCTTTAAATTGCGTTCAACAAGAGACAGGTCCTAGGGCCTTGTCACCAAATTAATGGCTCATGTTCGATCTTGGTTCTTGAGGAGCCTATCGACCCATATGATCCAAAAGATAGACAGGTCCTAGGACCTTGCCAACAAATTAATGGATCATGTTCAATCTTTGTTCTTGAGGAGCCTATCAACCCATACGATCCAAAAGAGAGATAGGTCGTACGACATTGTCGCCAAATTAATAAATCATGTTCGATCTTGGTTCTTGAGGAGCCTATCGACCCATACGATCCAAAAGAGAGATAGGTCGTAGGACCTTGTCGCCAAATTAATGGATCATGTTTGATCTTGGTTCTTGAGGAGCCTATCGACCCAAACGATCCAAAAGAGAGACAGGTCCTAGGACCTTGTTGCCAAATAAATGGATCATGTTCGATCTTGGTTCTTGAGGAGCCTATTGACCCATACGATCCAAAAGAGAGACAGATCCTTG
Organism: Humulus lupulus; assembly: GCF_963169125.1. Classification (NCBI taxonomy): domain Eukaryota; kingdom Viridiplantae; phylum Streptophyta; class Magnoliopsida; order Rosales; family Cannabaceae; genus Humulus; species Humulus lupulus. The sequence continues at coordinate 202,522,065 of NC_084798.1, forward strand.
GACCTTGTCGCCAAATCATTTGATCATGTTCGATCCTGGTTCTTGAGGAACCTATCAACCCATACGATCAACAAAAGAGACTGGTCCGAGGACCTGTCACCATTATGGATCATGTTTGATCTTAGTTCTTGAGGAACCTATCGATCCATACGATCCAAAAAGAGAAACTGGTCCTGGACCTTGTCGCCAAATCATTTGATCATGTTTGATCCTGGTTCTTAAGGAACCTATCGACCCATGTGATAAAAAAAAGACTAGCCGAAGACCAGTCACCATCATCAGATCATAATCGAATCTGGTCCTTGAGGGACCGATCGATAACTTGATCTAAGACTTGTTAAAGGCTTGATTAGCCCATCTAGACCCGGTTGGTCCAACTTAGACACTTCCGTTTACACTCATTATAACTAGTACACAAGAGATTACGTAGATCATGATCGACACTTGCTACACAATTTGCATCTGTGTATAGGTTTCATTACTACTGAGTATGAAACCATCACCCGACTACCAATGAGGGATAAGCATTTGTTTCTTGCATCATTGGGTGAAAATGATAGTACTATGTGTTTAAATGATCAAAGAAAGGCATGGTTAAGTAGCAAGTGACCAAGGATTTTAAACCCATGATCACTTGGTGGGCATATGGTACATACCGATTGGAGTATACGCGAGCAATGAGGGTGTGACCTTAAGTACTAAGAAAGCTCAAGTTTTTCTAGGAAATTTGTTCAACATATGTTTCGAAAGTGCAAAAAACAAAAATAAAAAAGGCATTGCTGGGGAGACTCCTAGCCATGTCCCTTATAGGGTGGTCCGCCAGTCCATCAACCCTATAGGGTGGTCCGCCTATCACCCATGGGGTGGTCGACTTGACCTGTTTTGTTCATGGTACTTGGTGAAGTATCATACTACTCACATTACCATGGTTGTTAGCATGAAAAACATAAAGGAGTAATGTTAGTATGGCACGTGAAATACATGTGTTCAGAGTATACTGATACTTGAACCAATGAGGGTTGTAAGTTGATACACTTAGTAAGCATTGGAAATAAAAAATTTCAATCAATACATTGAGTACTCATAAAAGAAAAGCATAAAGGCATAAAATGTTTGTTGACCCTTGATTTGGCCAACGACATGGAGTCAAAATAACGACAATGAAACAAACAGAAATCAAGATTGGAATCAAATGGTAAAGAGGTGACACAAATGATTTATAGTGGTTCGGCCCCAATAGTCTGGTAATAACCTACGTCCACTTAGTGTTATTATGGATGTTGAATCCTAATGCCATGATCAAAGAACTAGGGTTCTTGAGTTTCACCAGCCTTAGAAGAATTACAACTTTTCGGTGGATAATCACACTATGCTTTTTCTATGAGTATTCAGATTCAAGGTTCAAAAGTCCCGTCCTTGAGCCTTCTTATTCATATTTATAGGCTCAAGGGGGTTACATTGGCCAATGGGCCTTAATTATCCTTAATATCAGCGTATCAAGGCAATAAAGAGAAAATAATAAATGTAGTCATTACAAGATTACATATCTTTAAAGGAAATAAACTGAAGCATGCGACCAGACTGGTCACATCTAATCACGAGATCTGATGATGCAAGGAACACCTAGTCGATTGTCGAACAACATTCCTTCATTTTGACACTGCCATGTGCCAACCACGTGTAATAAATTCTTGCAACGACATCAAGAGCCATTTTTAGGTAAATATTTGCCCCCCAAGTTTATTTTACTACGACCAGCATAAAGCAAACTTAAGAGACTGACTCTTCGCGTACCCCACCAAATCTTTCAGAGCCACCCATGCCATCTCGAAAAAGGCAACCAATCATGTCTTTTCAGTTTCGCAAAAGTTGTTTGACGGTTGTTTCATTTCCCCATGCTTCGAAAAATTAATCCCATTATTACCTCTTTTACAGTGCCACGATCAATATAAATAATCCCCTAGGATCATTTTTCACTTTTTACTTTTCACTTTCTCCTCAAGAACACTGAAGAACAAGGCGTAGAAAACTCAGAAACCCAGACGACCTTGTTGATCCACAAAGTTTCTACCCAGCCAACTGACTTAGTGTCTCAAAAACTTACTTCAATCTTTACCCAAGTAAGTTCATCAACCTTTTCAGTTGTTGAAATGCCATACAATATCTATTTTATATCTATTTCGTATCCTGAGTCCTTGAATGTTCTTGAAAGAAACTGTTTTGGGGTAAATGGGCATATAGATATTAGTGTTGAATTTGGAAGGAAAATAACACTTTGCTGGGATGATGAACTAGTTGGGCAGTTAGGATTATAACTTTAGGGCATGAAATCGAAGTAAAAATATGATTTCTAAAATTGTAGAAAAAATTGGGTTTTTCCCGCCCTTTCAGAATTGAAAAGCTTTTTCTGAAAAACCTTTCACTTCTGTTTTTTAATCCATTTTCCAAACTGTTTGCTTGAAATGTAGTATTTTTTGTCAAAACACTGCTGGTTGTATAAAAGCTTAACTTTTATACACGAGCAGCGCTATTCCAACTTTTAAACATCTTGATCCTTTTGGCCATTATATTCTCATCTCCTCTTTTCTGTTCGTAGACTTTCATGCAAGATCCGTGGGGAGGTGAGAGGCCAATTGATGACGATCTACTGACCCAACTACTCGAGGGTGAAGAACAACCGTCGCGTCTAATTTCAGAGATCCTTTTTTCTCGAAACACCCCAAATAATCCTTCGACCCCCCTCAAAACATGGGTCGAGTAAAGTCTACAGCCCAGAAAAAGAAATCACCCAATCCTTCTTCAAATCAGCTGCTCCTCGGGCTGAAATTCCTTCCACCAGTGGTCGAGAAGAAAATACCCCTGATCCAGAAATCCAAAATCAAGCCCACCTCCGAAACGTCATTCGACCAGATGTCGAATGGTACGTTGCTCCTCCTAGCCAAATCTCGGTTAGGATGATAGCCAATTATATCAGGAAGTATGAACTTCCTGGGGTAACCTTAGTCCAACCCACCAGAGACCAACGGGCAAACCTGCCTGGAGGTGCCTTTAGCGCCTGGTCGAGGTATCATATTGAGGCATGAGCGATCCTGTCTCTCCATCCTTTCTTCCAAGGAGTGGCCAACTATTTTGGGGTCGCTCCTTTCCAAATAACCCCAAATGGGTATAGAATCTCTTCGCACTCTATATCCTTTACAGTCATAAGAAGTGGCCTATTACAACGCCATACGAGGTCAACTACCTGTTCGACCTCAAATCCAACCCCAACCAAGAAAATACGGGGTTCTTTCATCTTTGCCACCAGGAAATGACTCGCACTTTCATGAGTGATACCACCTTCAAATCCAATGTGGGGAAGTACCATCTAGAGTAATTTTTGACTACCGACATGGTCACCAACAACCTACCCTTCACCCAAGGAGGTAACTTCATCATTTTTCTGGTTGTTTATTTTCCTTGTATTTTATCCATATTCCCCTTAGAGAATTATCATATTTCAGGTCCATGGCTGTGACCTGCTCCTACTCCAGAAAAGGAGGTTCGAGCAGCACTACTGGCCAGCATGATTGACGTAGAGAAGAGCGTTAAACAGCTGGTCACTGAAGCCAACCTGAGACTGGTCGGGCTTCTAGCACCCCACCAGGACGTGAGGGAGTCAACGACGGGGAGTGCCATCAGCAAGGAAATTCCCGAGCAGCACCCAGATGTGTCACATCCTCAAAGGAGGAGACCAACTGGTGTGATAATCAGGAAACCCTCCAGCACCTCGCGAGCGGCCGCGCCCCTTGCCCCTTCGGGAAAGGGAAAAAAGAAAGCTTCTGAACCCCTTGCACCTATCGATGAGTCTTTGGATGAGAACGGTACTGATCTCTTGCTCTTAGATAGTTTGCCAATTCCCTATCACTTATTTGATGGGGACGACAACTTTAAGTACACTCCCACTTTAGATTCAGACTTCTTCATGCCAGAGAGTGAGTGTAACACTAGTAAAGTATATAATGTAGCGACTAGTAATTATAGCTTGGATATTTTACTTACAATTGCCTTTGTTTCCTTTTTTGACATAGCACATTCATTTGTTTATACTGTCTAACTGTTCGTGTATTTGTCTTCTTGCAGACATGCCATCTGAAGAGATGTTTGATCTTTAAAGTGTGCTTGATGCTCCTGCGAGCAAGAAGAAAGCAAGCAGGCAACATCGCGCGGAATGCAGCAAAGATCCTCCGTCCAAGAAATCCTGCACTGAGGACCCTCCAACAGCTGGCCCTTCAAAAAATTCAACACCACCTCCATCTCCCCTCGAGTAGTAAACTCTGCCTGCACCGGTCGAGTCGACCCCTTCCCCACTGACTCCTGTCGATCAGACATAGCCGGCAGCCCCTGTTCAAACAGGGGATGACATATCGAGCTACGCTCTAAGATCGTCCAAGGACAGGATGACTAGGAGCCTGAGGCATGAGCGCAGCCGAGAGGCCATGGCTGGGACAAAGTTGATGGAGGTCGACCAGATCTTGAACCACGCACTAAACGAGCTTGCCAGTGTAAGTTGTCTCTTCCTATTAAGACTCAATCTCTTTATCTATTATAGTCATTTTGACTTTTGTTATGATTGCAGACCATGCTGACCATGACTGCCGGTCGGCTCTGCTCGGGGGTCATCACTGAGCAATCCAAGGTGTCCAAGGAACGACACGCTGAGGAGCTTAAGGCCGTCGAAGCGAAATATGCCAAGCATCTTGAGGTGGCTCAGAAGGCAAATGCGGCATTGCTCGAGGAGAAAATTAAACTGGCTGAGAAGATGAAGGGAAAGCAGACTGCCCTGAAGAAAGCCCTCAAAGTTAAGGAGAAGTACAAACAGTCTCACCTCATCAATTTTCGCGAAGGTGGACTTGATTGAGAGCAGGCAAGAGGCTAAAAAGTTGGAGGCTCGGATCAACGATCTTGAAAAAGCCAACGACAGCAATCTGGAGAGGTACAAGGGCGCCACGTCCAAGTGTTTCTATGATTTCTGGAAACACAATCAAGGGGCCAATTTCAGCTATCTCCTCGAGTGCATGAGGCAAATTGAAATAGCCTGGTGCATTTCTTACTTGGCGGAAGAAGAAAGAGTGAAGATCCCAGCTTCGCTCGAAATCTCTTTGGCCACTGGCGTTGAAGGCGCGGATAATGAAGCCAAAGCTGCAGTCGACCAGGAAAATCCACAAGACCCTCCTGCCTCATGATTATAATGTTTTATATTTTTTGTTTTTTAAAACAATTATTTTTATTGCTGCATGGGCAGCTTTAACTTTTAATTAGACAATTACATCCGAGTAGTAACTGCTCGTGGTGTAAAAGGTTTCCTTTTTGATATTATAATACTTGCATTTATTATAACATCTTTTCGCATGACTGAACTTAGCATAGTACTTTGGTTTGATTTAACAAAATACAAAATTTTGAAAAATACTCTAAGTACTGTAGCATGCTTTCACTTATTTTTCTCGTGTGTTTACATACCTGTTGATATGCTTTGCTTACTAGATGCCTTATATGCCCCCCAAGTGATTGAGGAGCTTTAGGTCCTCAGTCACTTGCCTTGACCAAAACCTGTTTGAACATTTCTGCTCGCAGTAGAGAATTTAAAACGATAATATAGCAAAACAACACACGTAATGAGCAAATACTTATAATAAATACAATAATTGGCAAGAATGACTGGATGCGTATAGTCCCTTTTATTTCTTGTAATAAATGGACAAATCATGTCTGTACGAGTGATCAAAAAAATGATCTAACACTTATAAGAGATCAGTCACATAAAATGACCAACCCTTTTTCATAACTTGTAAAAAGTAAAATTAATACAAGCCAATTCTTTAAGAAGAAGTTTTTATTGATAGTACTTGCGCATGTGTTCTCCACTCCAATAGCGAGGAATGAGATCTCCATTTAAGCAAGCAAGTTTGTAAGTGCGTGGATGGAGGACTTCTTCAATTTGGTACGGTCCTTCCCAATTAGGTCCGAGTACTCCAGCAGCCTAGTCGCGGGTGTTGAGTAAAACCCTTCGAAGTACTAGATCTCTGACGTTGAATTTCCTTTTACGTACTTTAGAATTGAAATACCAGGCAACCTTTTGCTGGTAAGCTGATACTCGGAGTTGGGATTGCTCTCGCTTTTCATCAACCAAATCAAGAGATTCCATCAATAGTTGGCTATTATAGCCTTGATCGTACGTTATTCTTCGATGCGATGGCGGATCTAACTCAACGGGCAACATATCCTCATATCCATAAGCTAAGGAAAATGAGGTATGGCCTGTTGCTGTGCGATGGGATGTTCTGTACAATCAAAGGACTTCAGGCATTTGCTCTGGCCATGCCCCTTTTGCTTCTTCAAGTCTTTTCTTCAAAGTATCTTTTAGCGTTTTATTGACTGCCTCCACTTGTCTGTTTGCTTGAGGGTGAGCAACTGAAGAAAATCTCTTGATAATTCCATGCCGCTCGCAAAAATATGTGAACAAATCACTATCAAAGTGGGTGCCATTGTCTAAAACAATCTTTCTTGGTAATCCACAGCGACACATGATGTTCTTGACTACAAAATCCAGCACTTTCTTGGTCGTTATGGTTGCAAGTGGTTCAGCTTCGATCTATTTAGTGAAGTAATCGATGGCTACTACGGTGTACTTGACGCCACCCTTTCCTGTGGGCAGAGATCTAATTAGATCTATACCCCAGATTGCGAATGCCCACGAACTTTGCATCTGTTTTAGCTCAATAGGGGATGCTCGTGGAATTTTTGAGAACCTCTGGCATTTGTCACACCTCCGCACAAATTCTATCGAGTCTTCATTCATTGTTGGCCAGAAGTATCCTTGCCTTAAGATCTTTTTTGATAAACTCTGCCCCCCAGCATGATCCCCACAAAAACCTTCGTGGACCTCTCTCATCAATTCTTTGGCTTTCTCTTTCAAAATACACCTGAGGAGTGGCATTGAGTATCCCCTTCGGTATAAAATTCCATCGACCAAGATACACCTAGCAGCCTACCGCTGAAGGGTCCTGGCTTTGTTTCTGTCCGTTGGCAACGCACCCTTCGTCAAATACTCTATGTAAGGTGCCATCCATGTATCTGCCACCTGAATCACCAAAGAGGTCTCTTCTGCTCGGATGCTTGGTGCAGATAGTCGTTCAACTAGCACTATGTTTAGGGTGTCAGCATCCTTGGCACTGGCTAACTTGGCCAAAGCATCAGCGTTTGAATTTTGGTCGCGAGGTACTTGCTGGAGGGTGTACTTATCAAACTGCGCCAATAGATCCTTTGCTTAATTTAAGTAAGCAACCATTTTTAAGCCTCGGGCCTGCTATTCTCCAATGATTTGATTGAACACTAGCTGAGAGTCACTGTAGAAATCAAGTAACTTTATGTGCATGCTTCTGGCTAATCGTAATCCTGCGATCAGTGCTTCATATTCGACTTCATTGTTAGAGGCAGTGAAGTCAAATCTGATTGCGCAATGAAATCGATGCCCCTCAGGCATTATTAAAATCACTCCTGCTCCTGCGTGGTGCTCATTAGAAGAACGATCTATAAAAAAACTTCCAAGAAAGAGTCAGACTTTGAGACTTAGGTTCTTCAGGCCCTTTTGGCTGCTTGCTGTCTGGAAGCCCAGTGAGTTCTGCGATGAAATCGACTAGAGCCTGTCCTTTTATCGTTGCTCGTGGCAAGTAAGAGATATTAAACTGCCCAAGTTCGACCGCCCATTTCAATAATTGGCCTGCGGCTTTTGGTTTCTGCAAAACTTGCCGTAGAGGTTCAATTCCTCGCGAGTTTACTATAAATCCCAAGAATTTCCCTGATCCAACTTCGAAGGAGCAGTTAAGGGGATTCAGCTTCATCTGATATTTGTTCAAGACGTTGAAGCACTCTTGCAAATCCCCTATGTGTCCTTCTGCCTTCTTCGACTTGATGAGCATGTCGTCGACGTAAACCTCCATGTTTGTTTTGATCAGCACTTTGAACATGTGATTGACTAATTGCTGGTAAGTCGCACCAGCGTTTTTCAAACCGAAGGGCATTACCTTGTAATGGTAAAGCCCTGTATCAGTCCGAAATCTAGTGTGATCCTTATCAGGGGAATGCATACTGATTTGATTGTATCTAGAATATGCATCCATGAATGAGAGAATCTCGTGCTCTACAGTGGCATCGACCAGCTGGCCGATTCTAGGGAGTGGGAAACAATCCTTTGGGCAGAATTTATTATGGTTTGTGAAATCCATGCATGTTCTTCATTTGCCATTTGGCTCCAATACGAGATTAGAGACCAAGGATGGATAAAACGCTACTCGGATGAATCCATTCTTCTTTAGCTTCTCGACTTCTTCCTTCAGAGCTTTTGATCTGTCTTTGTCGAGCAGCCTCTTTTTCTGATGCACTGGCAGAAAACTCTTATCTATGTTCAGGACATGGCTAATGGCTGCAGGGTCTATTCCAACCATATCTTTATGCGACCAGGCAAAGACTTCCTGGTTTTTCCTCAAAAATTCCACCGGTGCTTGCTTTGTTGTTGTCTCTAAGTTCTTACTGACTTTTACAACCCTGGTCGGATCTTCTTTATCGAGTTAGACCTCCTCAAGGTCCTCGATGGGTCCAATTTCTTCATCAAAATCTCCAAAGCAAGGGTCTAAATCCCTGTCCTCACTTTGGGCAACGCCTTATTTGGTGACATCATCACCTGATTGGGCTTGTACATCAATAGTCGTTTGCAACTCTTTTCCGGGAACTTCCCTCGATACACCTTTCTTTGCCTTATATATCGAGGTGTTGTAGCACTCTCTCGCTTCCTACTGATTTCCCAACGCGCATCCTACCCCTGCGTCGATTGGGAATTTCATGGCAAGGTGCCATATCGAGGTAATGACTCGCAGGTCGACCAAAATTGGCCTTCCAATTACAGCATTCTACGCTGAAGGACAATCAACTACTATGAAAGTAGTGAGTAATGTCCTGTTTGCAGGTGCAGTTCTTGTTGTAACTGGGAACCTAATCGACCTAGTTGGGGTGAGCCCTTCGCCAGAAAAACCGTAAATGGTTTGGTTGCATGGCTCCAGGTCCTTGACGGACAATTTCATTCTTTCATATGAAGACTTGTATAAGATGTTGACTGAGCTTCTTGTGTCAACCAACACCCTCTTAACCATCATGTTGGCGATTTGAACGTCAACGACCAGCGGATCGGAGTATGGGAATCGTATGTGCTGGGCATCGTCTTTAGAGAAGGTTATCAATTCCTCCTCTGTTTGAGCCTTCTTTGGTGCTCGATCCTCCACACTCATCATCTCGATGTCCTGGTCATGGCGTAAGGTCCGAGTGTATCGCTCCCTTGCCTTCCCACTGTCCCCTGCAAGGTGTGGGCCGCCGCAGATGGTGAGTACCGTACCTACCACATGAGCTAGCTGTATGGGTGGCGAGCGTTGGCGTGCATGCGCCTGTTCGTTGCCACCTTGAGCCTCTCACTGAGACTGTCCTTTGGCTCACACGTATCTCCTTAGATGTCCCTGCCTGATTAGAAACTCAATCTCGTCCTTCAACTGGTTGCACTCATTAGTGTCATGTCCGTAGTTGTTGTGGAGACGACAGAATTTTGTGGTATCCCTCTTGGAGATATCCTTCCTTATAGGTGTTGGTCGCTTATAAAGGGTTTTGGCATTGGTCGCTTGGTAGACCTCTGCCCTGCTTTCGACAAGGGTCATATAGTTGGTGAATCTTCGCTCATATTTATTTCCTTTAGGGTGTTTATTTTCAGACGTTGACGGTTCATTGCCTGCACTTTTTCCACCATTTCTGCCATTTCCGTTCCTGTTGCCTTTACCATTGACATTGGGTTTGTCCGACCTGTTGGCGGCCTTGGCGGGTTCTTCCTTCGGTCCCTTATCTTTTGTAGGCGATTTCCCCTTGTTGGCAATCGCGTCCTCGAGCTTGATGTATCGATCAGCTCGATCCAAAAACTCCTGGGTACTCTTTACCCTGTTCTTCCTTAGGCTATTCCAGAGGGGATAATGGCACCTGCCCCCAGCAGTTAGGGCCATCATCTTTCCCTCGTTGCCTACTATTTTGGCTCTAGCTGTTGCTTGCATAAAGCGTTGGACATACTCCTTTAAGGGCTCTCCCTCCTTTTGGCGTATCTCGACCAGCTAGTTGGCCTCAGTGGGGTGTACGCGACCCGCACAGAATTGTCCGTAAAATTCCTTCATGAACATTTCCCAGGATACTATACTAGCAGGAGGGAATTTAAAGAACCACTCCTGGGCGATGTGAGATAGTATGGTGGGGAAGATCCTGCAGCGGGCATTGTCCGACACCTTATGAATATCAATTTGTATCTCAAATTTGTTGACATGAGATACTGGGTCTCCGTACCCATAAAGTTTGGCAGTACTGGCAATTTGAATTTGTTGGGGGTTTCTGCCATAACAATCCTCTGCACAAACAGAGTGCCTCTCCTCTGGTCGTACTCTATGTGGGATGTTCGACTCCCGACCAGCTTATTGTGCTGCCTGGTTTAGAGCATCAATTTGAGTCTGAACCGCGCCTGGGATAGTTGGGGCGGCTGGTGCCGGAGGAATGTACTCATCATGCCTTTCACCCCGGTCGTTGAGTATGTCTCTTAAGTCATCATTCCTGCACCTTTGCTCGCTGGCGCCCAGCTGATCAAAGACGTTGTTTTGTCGGGGTTGCCCCCCAGCGTTATGGCTCACAGGCTTATTATCTCTTGATGGGGGGTTTCTGTCTCAACCTCTTTCTTTATTCCCCCGACCAACATTCCTCATGCCAGAATTGACCTCATTATAGTCATGGCTGTCTCTAAACTGTGGTCGACTATGGCACGACCAGCAGTACACACTATTTCCTACTCGGGCTGGCATCTCCCGAGCGTCAGGGGGAGGCCTGCGCTGGTCGTTGGGTCCCCGTGCATTATTATGCTGTGGGGGGCCTCTGACTGCAAAGCCTGAATCATTATGTCTTCTATTGGCAGAAGGACACTGCCCCCTACTTAGGGGATTTAGCTCATCATCCCCTTGGCATCTAGGGCTGCGGGGAGGCTGTCCGGCCCTATTTTTCCTATGGCATTGGGGATTGCTGCGACAAACTTGAGAATGCGGCTGCTGCTCAGGATCCTGTATTTTGGGCATCATCCTGAGCGACAGGTGGCTGTTCCAGCCCTGGCTGAATTGGAGGACTTGGATTTTGGGCCCGTTGTGGTGGTGCATTTGATGGTTGATCCGGTTGCAAGGCTGGTGTAGCTTATTCTCGGGCCAATTGAATGGCTGCCTGTGGCCTCTCTCTGCCGACAGTCCATGTCCGCCTGCCGCTCATTCAACTCCTGGCGCTGACGCTCAATCTCCCTTTGCTGCAGCGCCAAGTTCTCTTCTGTATTCTCCTGATTGGCCCTCAGATTGGCCAACTCATCATGCAACACCCCCAGTGTTTCCCTCAGCGTTTCCGAATCCAATTCCTCCTCTTCAAAATCTAAATGTGGTTCATTCTCAGCCACATTTGGAGGAGGAGGTTGAGATGATGCAACGCCAACAACTTCTCCGGCTCTCTTGGATGTCTTTGCCATTTAATTTTCTTAAAGATTCTTGATCAATCTCTCAATGAAAGCACTAGAATATTGACCCTTGATTTGGCTAACGACACAGAGTCAAAATAACAACAATGAAACAAACAGAAATCAAGATTGGAATCAAATGGTAAAGAGGTGACACAAATGATTTATAATGGTTTGCCCCAACAGTGTGGTAATAACCTACGTCCACTTAGTGTTATTATTGATGTTGAATCCTAATGTCGTGATCAAATAACTAGGGTTCTTGAGTTTCACCAGCCTTAGAAGAATTACAACTTTTTGGTGGATAATCACACTATGCTCTTTCTATGAGTATTTAGATTCAAGGTTCAAAAGTTCCTTCCTTGAGCCTTCTCATTCATATTTATAGGCTTAAGGAGGTTACATGGGCCAATGGGCCTTAATTATCCTTAATATCAGCGTATCAAGGCAATAAAGAGAAAATAATAAATGTAGTCATTACAAGATTACATATTTTAAAGGAAATAAACCGAAGCATGTGACCAGACTGGTCGATATAATCACGAGATCTGATGATGTAAGGAACACCTGGTCGATTGTCGAACAACATTCCTTCATTTTGACGCTGCCACGTGCCAACCACATGTAATAAATTCTTGCCACGTCATCAGGAGCCATTTTTAGGTAAACAATGTTATATGTAAAAATTGTCAAGTACAAGGTGCCCCACCAATGGCATGAAATGAAAGATAGAGTAAAAGAACAAAAGAAGACTAACTAGGGTGAGGAGTATCATCTGAAAGACCACCCTAAGCCTCGGCAGCCTCATGAGCCAAACACTTCCTAAGCTCCTTCGCTCGCGTCTTATCGGGAAGGAAATCCAAGTTTAGATCTTTGTTGGACTTCCAGATCAAGTAGAAGCAAGAGAAAGCTGTCTCTGAATACTCCTCTCGAGCATTGTCCTGGGCAGCCTTGACCTCTTCCTCCTTCTCGACAAGAGCATCCTTCTGCAGTTAGTCCATGTCGGCAATCAGATTCTCTTTCTCAGCTTTAGATTATTGGAGCTGATTGGAAAGTATCCCCTCCATCTGGGTTATCCTAAGAGTCAAATTGGTCATTTTCTGCTGTTTGAGCTCCACGGTGCTGCATAGAGTGTTGATCTCTTCATCTTTCAAAGCAATGTCCGCATCCCTGAAGCCAAGAATGTGCCTAAGGTCCAACACCTCTTGGCAGACATCTTCAAACTCAGAACGAAGGTTGGAAAGCGTAGAGGAATACTCTACAGACCTATCACGAACATGGGAGACCAACATCAACACCTACAAAAAACATACAAGTGTTAGATAAACGTCAGCACACAAGCTAACCAGACAAGAAGAAAACTGCAGAGGACTTACACTCTAAATGTCAAGGAGTGACTTCGTGAGGATGGTGCTTATAACACCCCACGTCACTATGGTTGCTTCCTGGAATGACGACTGACCCTACAAACCAACACGAGTCTTCCAGCGTGCTTTGTCCTCACTCGCACGCTTCCTGGGAAAACTTCCCAGGAGGTCACCCATCTTGAGATTACTCCAGGTCAAGCACGCTTAACTTTGGAGTTCTCAAGTGATGGGCTACCAAAAAGAAGATGCATCTTGTTGATATAGGTAGTAGCCATCAATCCATTTAAGCCATCTTCAACTGTGTAGTCCCATACCAAAACAGTCTTAGAATCATCACACTTGACCTTCCCCAGGCGGTGTGGGATTGCACAGCTTTTTACCCGGTCTTTCCTTCTGTGGATCACGGGATTCTGACTGTTACAATCACCCACCCTTAGGGGTCCGACGTCACCGTCGGCCACACTTCCGGCTGGGTCAAGGCTCTAATACCATTTGTAATGCCCCACATCCCTATGGCTGCTTCCTGGAATGACGACTGACCCTACAAACCAACACGGGTCTTCCCAGGGTGCTTTGTCCTCACTCGCACGCTTCCTGGGAAAAATTCCCAGGAGGTCACCCATCTTGAGATTACTCCAGGTCAAGCACGCTTAACTTTGGAGTTCTCAAGTGATGGGCTACCGAAAAGAAGATGCATCTTGTTAATATAGGTAGTACCCATCAATCCATTTAAGCCATCTTCAACTGTGTATTCCCATACCTACACAGTCTTAGAATCATCACACTCGACCTTCCCCAAGCGGTGTGGGATTGCACAGCTTTTTACCCGGTCTTTCCCTCTGTGGATCACGGGATTCTGACTGTCACAGTTCTCAAGTCCTCATTCTTAATCCCATTAAAAGTCATTGTCGTCTACTCCAGATGGGACGCTCGACCCATGATGGCACCTAAATTCCGTGTGGCAGACTGGTGTGGCTCAGATAAGGGAGCAGGCGCAGAACAAGAGGCACCCGCATCAGTGAAACTAGGAGGAACCAGCATAGGCAAGAATGGCTCTACCTTTACGATAGGACTAGACACCAAAGGAGTATGAGAAGACACCTCAAGAGGAACCTCTGTTATTGGCTCAGACTCAACCCTGGCCTTCTTGGCCGCTCGGATGGAAGGGCTAGTCTCGGTTGGAGTTTACCTCTGTTGGGTATGAACAAAGCCGAACATATCTAAACCTGCAAAAGAAGATCAAATGTTAGCGAGATATCAAATATAGAAGAAACATAAAGCAAAGATAATAAAAGTGTCGAACCTTCTAAATGAGATTCAGATTCGAACATGGCTTCATCAAAATCATCCGAAGCAAGTTGCGAGTGTGTGGATCTACTCACCTCATCATCGTCCTGTCCAGCTAGCATGGGCGAAGAGGGTACCTCCTCAACATGAATAGGTCCCGAGGAGTCTATGGCGTTCACGAGCTTGGGACCATCTTCATCCGGAACATCAGCTATAGTAGAAGGAAAAAGCCCGACCTTCCTAAGGTTCTCTGAAGTAACGAGGGTCTTGACATTCTTCTCCTCATGGGTCATGGCAATCAGCGCCTTGGCCCTAACAGTCATATCCTGGGTAAAGAGCGGTCTATAAAAAGGTCCGACATGCTTAAACTTGGAGTAGTTGGCCTCTGCATCCTTAGTGAAGAAATAGTTATCGGCATATCTAAACGCCTTGCTATTTCTAGAGATCTCTTCCAAGAAGGTGTCAGTGCCCTCGCTTGTATAATGGTGGAAGTTGAAGTACCTTGAGTTGCACTGAAAAGGTTTCATCTTCTGAAAAAAAAAGTAGTGAATCTCATGAAGTACTTGAGCAACCCATTTTCTAAGATGATAGATAATGTACAATGCAGATAACACCAAGATCACATTGGGATCCAGCTGAGAAGGACTAATACCAAAATAATCTGCCACGCTCCAGAAATATGGATGAAGAGGAAGTAGGGCACCAGACTTGATGGCAGAGCGTGTCCAGGCACACATACCCAAAGGTGGGTCCTCAGCTCTGTCGTTTGGACTAGGGATAGTAATAGACATGCCAGAGAGGTCAAAGGTCTTCCTTAGGTTCTTTACCTTTTCCTCAGTCATGTAAGAGGCAGCCCCTTTGAACCAAACAAATTCGCAATCAACAGGGCGAGGCTTTTCAACCGGTTTCCATATGATCTCACTGGAAATGGTGGTCGTAGAATCTCATGAATGGAACTCTTTTTGTTGTCTATTCTTTTGTTGCACAGCTGGCCAGACTATCTTGCTCTTAGAAGAAGAGAGAGCCACCTTAGGCCAGAACCTGTGAATATAATGCTTCAGAGGGTAAGTAACCTGGCGATGAGAGCCCTCGGTATGTTCTCGCTGAGAAGAATAGTGATGGGGAACCCGACTGGTATCCAGGTTCCAAGGGCATGGAAAGGAGTCCCACTGAATGGACAGACTCCGCTGAGAAGAGTGACTTCACTAAGATGTTTCCTAAGAGCCACGAGGAGTATTATGCTAAGAGGAGATCTGTGAAGAGCCAAGAAAAGAGCCCTGAGTGATGTGCCTGAAAATTTGAGGATTATCTTCGAAGGGTTGCCGAGTTGTCTGTTTTACTCTCGCCATTGGGATATACCTATTCAAGAAGTCTTCTTCACTGAAGAAATATTAAGCGCAGCGAGGGAAAATCATTTTCACTCTTTCCAAGAAATCCTGTGGAGAATGCTCGCTTACAGACTTATCTGACGAAGAAGAGCTGGACATCTGCAACAAAGGAAAATTAATGAGTAAAGTTAGTATATAAACATAATGAATCCAATAGTTGGGGGCATATCCATTAACCAAGGAGCAAAAGTGAAGAAAATGAAGGATTTTTTTTTTTTAGGGTCCTAAGTGGTTGGCCTATGGTTGGGCCGACCACCCTGGATCTTGGACCCCTGGAAGTCGCCCAAGGAGTATATGGTGGTCAGCCTATGCTAAGGTTTGGGTTGGCCACCCAGGACTGGGGACCCTAGAAATCGTACAAGGCAAGGGAAATGCAAGGGAAACCCTAGGGGTGGTCAGCCCATGATGGAAGCCCTAGGGGTGGTCGGCCCATGATGGAAACCTTAGGGGTGGTAGGCCCATAAGGGAATTTACATACTTGGAAATCGCCTACACCTAGGTTGTGAAACCCTAGAAATCACCAATCACAGGGTACATAGGCCAGGAAATCGCCCAGCTAAGAAAACCTTCGGGGTAATCGGCCTAAACCCTAATCCCCTAAGCCTGGAAATTGCCCAGACAATGGAAAACCTAGGATGGACAGCCTATGAGGAAATTTGAAGATCTGGAAATCACCTATGGCAAGATGGGGAACCTTGGAAATCACCCTACCCTAATTTCCTAAGCCTGGAAATCGCCCAGACTAATGAGTCTAACGGGTGGTCGGCTTATAGGCATCTAAACCCTAAACATCACACAAAAAGGGGCAAGGAACAAGCCAATTTTTTTTTTATTAAGAATAGTCTTTGGTTCAAACATGTTAGTTATTTTGGATCAAAATAAAACAAAACAAGGAGATTCAGAAAAATTCATCAAAAACATAAAAATTGGAAAAGAATACTTACCAAAGAGGAGATACACATAGTTGATGAAGAATTGGAGAATTCCACAGCTCAGAACTTCCTGAAAGAGGCGCATGGGTCAGGAGTCTGATGAGTGAGGCCTTACTTATAGCCTCTCAGGCTAACCATATTTTTAGGAATTCAAAATCCTTGAAAAATATTTGGTATGGTTAAAAATTCAAATTCCTTGAAAATATTTTGCAATTTTAGGAATAAATATCCTTGAAAAATATATTATATTTTAAGGACTTCAAAACTCTTTGAAAAATATACTAAATTTTTAGGAATTACAATTATCCTTGAAATCGATAATTGATAAAAGTACTAAGTAATGTCGCGAAGGACTTTGATGTTAGAGTACTACTACGATATGTTTCTCAGGCCAGATCAAGTTTGCTGTAATGTTGAACACATTACGATAAACTTGGGGGGAAAATGTTATCCCTCAAAAATCCAAGGATGATGTGGCGAATGAGAAAGTGACATGTGACATCATAATTCATGAAAAAATGACAAAGTATTGAAAAAAAACCGACGAACAAAGATGGACAGGTCCAGAACCTATAGGAAGTCGACTAGGCCTAAACCCCCTAGGGTTGGTCGGCCTGGCATTGGTCCCCTAGGGGTGGTCGGCCCAAGAACCCCTTAGGGTGGTCAGCCCACCAGATCCTTCATAGGATGGTCGACCTACACTCCCAAAGACACTTCACTGGGTAAAACTCACGCTCGTTCAAACTGAGATCAACAGGCCTAGCACCCAGAAGATCAACAGGCCTAGCACCCAGAAGACCAACGGGCCTAGCACCCAAGCTCTAAAGGGTCATCAAGCCTAGCACCTAAGTCTCATAGACCAATCAAGACATAGCATTTTCTCAAAGGTCCCAATTGTGCATTATCGACCACGATTCAGAGAAGACAATGGGAAGACCCACGATCTCATAATCATGGGAAGGTAGACACGTATCTCCACTCCCAATGATCGTGTACCAAACCACGATCCCACTCTTACTAATCATGTAACAACCTCTGGGTACTATAAATAAATGACCCAGGGCTTTGTTTCAAGGGATATCTTTTTCTGGACTTTTTGGATTGATCTTTTAGACGAACTAGTGACGAGTGAAATCCGTGTTTATCTTTGTAATTGTCTATCGAGCGATTCAATACAAAAGACTAAGTGAATTAGGTTAAACTGTTCAGAAGAATAGGGCTGAACCACTATAAATTCCTGTGTGTTTTGTTTAGATATTTGTACTCTGTCGTATATTATATTCATTCTACTCAAAAGGTGTCGTATACTGTACATATGATCGTTGGCCAATTTCACAGGTCAACAAGCTTGACTCTAGCTCGAGTGTTCGCTCTGACGCAGTCAGAGGCTGAAGCTAGTCCTTCAGCAGTGATAGGTCAGCTTCCTAGTTCTGATTCTTATATTATGTTGATTGGTTCTGGTGCCATGTTTTCTTTGGTTTGGTACATCTAGTAGAGGCATAGACTTAGTATGTGGATTACATGGTTATGTTGTGATGAGAATTTTGAAACCTATCACCTACCGAGGAATCGGTAACTTTAAGAGAGGGGTTAGATTATTGTGGGAAAAGATTCATCAGTTGACTTGATAGAGTTGGTTATGACTGACTTTGATATGATCTTGGATATAGATTACTTAGCCAAGTATGGGGCAATGATAGATTGCAAGAAAAGATGGTAACCCTTGAGCCTGAGGGTGAGAAACCCTTTGTATTTGTTGGCACTATGCATGGACCCCGTATACTTATGCTATATGTACTTAGATCTAGAGACCTATTGCAGGGGGGATGCATATGATTCTTAGCTAGTGTGGCAGAGACCACTTAGGTCGTGCTAGTGGGACTAGGACATATTAGATTAGTCTATGAGTTTCTGGATGTATTTCTAGAGGATCTGTCACGGTTACCTCTGCATAGGGAGATGGAGTTGCGATTAAGTTAGTGCCAAGGACGAAACCAATGTGTAGGGCACAGTATTGAACGGCTCCAGCAGAGCTGAAGGAACTAAAGGTTCAGTTACAAGGTAAGATGGTATTCTCCACGATAGATCTTTGATCTAGCTATCAATAGCTGGGGATCGGGGAGGAGGATATACCAAAGATTGCCTTTGTACCAGATATGGGCATTATGATTTCTTAATTATGTCTTTTGGTTTGATTAATGTCCCATTTGCATTTATGGATTTGATGAACATAGTTATCAAAGATTATCTAAATCGATTTGTGATTGTCTTCATCGACGATATTTTAGTATACTCTCTGTTAGAGATTGGCCAAGGCCAAGGAATACCTCAGAGATCAGGAGTTTCCTTGGATTGGCAAGATATTACAGGCACTTTGTGGAAGAGTTCTCAATGATTCCTACCTCATTGATAGAACTAACACACAAAATCATAAGTGTGCATGGTCTGATTAGTGTGAGAAGAGCTTCCAAGAATTGAAGCGGTGATTGGTTACAATTTTTGGGGTTTTATGCCCTAATTAAAAGCCAGTTTCTTTGTAATCTCGCTTATTATCAATAAAAGAATAGAAATCATTTTTTGACTTGGTCAATCACTTTGCTCACATGTTTTATTTTCATGATTTTTTATTTAATATAAACATCTATTACGTCTCGATCATATAGCTAATCATATTTATAGTGATGTAATCATAGTGGAATATAAAGACGATTATAGTTCAAACATAAATTAGTCCTAAGATTAGTCAGTGCACAGGATTTACACTCACTTGCCAATCTATAATATGATCTACTTACACATTGTAGTGTTATGTTCTTTCCAGAGCATTAGCAAAGTAGATAAGATCGGATGTATTTATTACATCGGACTGGACCAATATTGACAGTTGATAGGGTAAGTAAACATACTGCTATTATCTATTCTAGTCATATCATATAGTTGACCATAGGTCAATTCAATCTCAATTCTGAGTGATTAGTATTCTAACTGATTGTATTATTTGAGTTCTTTATTTGTTTGTTACCAGCTTACCATACGGACTAGCCCATACTTACATCTTGGGAACTCGGTAGTATAATTGAGTGGGAGTGTTAATCATAGATATGAACATCTATAACTTCTAATGAAGAAGTGAAATGATAGTTTTCTTTTAGTTTGATTCAAGGTGATAAATGATAGAGATCTCATTTTAGTAATTAATATTAGTTTATTGAAATATCATTTACAATGAACTAAGCGTTTTAAGGACAAAATACAATGAGGGGTAAAATGATATTTTAGTCCCATCTCATTGTAGACCGTCTATAAGGATTGAGTGACAATTATGGTTGTAGCAATTGATAATTAATAACGTATCTATATTTGTTATAGAACGTTCTATGAATTCAAGAGTGTAATTCTGAGTCTTTAGTGGAGTCACGAGGAATTAGTAAGTTAGTAAATTTATTTGTTAAATTTATGATAGCTTATTGGAGCTTGATTTCATAGGCCTATAGTCCCCACTGTACCTTGGATAAAATCATCTAGATAGTATCAATTAATTGATTTAATTATCAATTAGAATTATCAACGTTGACTAGGTCAATGTTGGATAGTTTCACATATTTATGTAATTTAGAGAAGAGAAGAGAAATTATGGCAGATTTATTAATTAAGACAAATTGGTGTCTAAATTAATAAATAAGTTTAAATCAAGGTTCAAATTATAAAATTAATTTGATAAAGGATTTAAATAATTAAATCAATAGAAAATAATACATGCCTTGATTTTAAATCTAATGGACTTATAATTAAATGAGAAATTTCACGGGCCTAAAGCCCATGATAATTTTGACCATTAGGTTGATATTATTTATTATTTTATTGATTTTTTAATTAAAATAAATGACCTAATTTAGTCTATAAACGGAATGCTAAGTGAGAGTTGAAAAAGATTGCAGAAAGACTATCTGACCGAAAATCAAAAGATCTATTCTTGATAGTCTAGGTTTTAGATTCTCTCTACATCATAAATCTTTTTCTAAGCTTCAATTTTTCTATTCTATTCTTTTCTCTGTGTATCTATCTCATGTGTTGAGAATTGCCCACTCTAGTCTAGGTAATTCTAAGGATAATTTGGAAGGTTGTGAAGAAAATTGAAGAACGGTTTAGTTTCTTGGTGATACCCTGCGACAGAAAAGATACAAGGGTTAGAGAAAATGAAGGAATGACTCAATCATTCCGCTGCACAATAATGTAAGTGTTCTTATCATTATATTTATATGAATTCAATTTTACAAACATGTTCTAGGTTTTCTTATATTAATATGTTTGATACACGGTTTACATGAAAATAAACAAGATCCTGAATAAGTTTTCCTCATAACTGGCCTCTGAGCTTTTGGTAATCTTTATTTTTCATGCATGAACATGGTAAAAATTGAATTATTTGATGTGTTGAGTAATTGGATGGAATTCATGTTTTTTATGATGCATATTGAATTTTATGTGATTATTAGCATATTTGAGTTATTTTGTTGTGTTTTCTTTGCAAATAATTTTTATATAAATGCTTTATTTGATATAAAACATGGTAAAAAGTATTTAGAAAATGTATTTGGCTTGAAAAATTACACAAATTTTATTAAAAAAAATTTCTCGGGTAGTGGCCGCGGCTTGGGTGATAGACGCTAGTGGCCACGACCACCATGAAACCCTGGCCGTGGCCAGCACACGATTTTTTGCCTAGATACTCCCATGGTCGCGGCCACCAACTTTCACTGGCCGCGGCTTGCGTTAATTTTTTTCTTAAAATTTGATTTTTGAATGTATTTTTAATAGGTTAATACAAAAATATCAGATCTTTTCTGTTATTTTAAAATATATTTTTTGAAATACGATATTTTTGTTATTTAATCTTTTAAAAATAGATATTTTCTACAAATATTTAAATTCAAATTTAAAAATAGGTCAACTAAATAATTTTAAATATTTTAATATATTAACATATTAGAATTAAGTTATCTGATATTTAAGATAGTTTTTAATACTTGATATTTTTTTTTAAATCTAATATTTGATTATTCTATGGATTTTAATTATTAAATTATTTGAAATTTGAAAATTTGTTGACTAGATATTTTTATAGATATTTGAATGTTTAATTGTTTAAGATATTTTTTTAAAAAACAGTTAGTGATATTTGTTTAAAAATTTATAACTAGTTAAAATTTTAAAAATATCATGTTTTGCAAACCAATAAATAAAAAAAAATTAAATGGTATTTAAATTAGCTTTGGTTAATTGTTGATAAATCTTATTTAAATTAAATTAATATTTTTCAAAATGAACCAAACTAAGTTGATTGTTGATAAATGAAATTTAAATAAATTTTGTTAATTGTTGATAAATTTCATTTAAACTTTCTTATTTATTTGTGCAAAAATTTGATTAATTTAAGTTTTGGATAAATTCTAAAACATTAATTGTGGTATTTTGGTAAATGAAATAAATTGTGGTATTTTTGCATAAATTCATAGACTTGCTCATATAGTAACATGATTAGGCCCATCCAATTATAACATGTCTGTTTGCACTATATGTGGTATTTTTGAAATTGGGCTTAGATGCATATAGTGGCCCATATGTTTGCTTAATAAATGGATTTTGCTAAATAAAAGATTCATAAAATGATAGGTTTTATTTGGGCCCATTAGAAAATGTAAAGTTTAAATTTCTCTCTTGTGGGTGGTTCCATTTGTGAAGACCCATTTGCTTTGCACATGACTATAGTGGGCCTAATCAATTAACAACTATTAATAATACGAAGGTTTTAATTCCTATCTTTTGGACTTTGTATGAAAGTTTGGGGGCCTTAGTAGTGGGAACGACATACTGGACCCAGCCCTCCTGCTAATTTGTCTAAGTTGGACTTAATTGTATAGGTTCATTATAATAGTTAAACCTAAATATTGATTAGCAACAAATTAATTCTAAATTAATTGAATTTATTTCAATATAAAACTTTAGAACTAATAGAAAATTATAGGACTTTGGTTTTAAAAAAATTTAATTTTATAAGATTTTGGAGAACCATAGTCATTATTTTTTCAAAGATTAATAATAAAATACTATTTTTAATTAAATAATGAGCTTATTTTTAGAATTATATTCGATCTCCAACATTAGTTTAACAAGGTCAATAGCTTAATGGGGGCCTCGAGACACTTCGATTCGTCCCTACGGTGGGTGTTCATTAGTTATTTTGACAATGTTAGATTTCAAAAGATAAATAATTATAGGTAAAATTATACTAGACTCACCTCTACGGTGACGACTAGGACTAAATCTATGATTATCGAAGTCGTGGGTCTAGCTCATAAAACAAGAAATTTTGTTTTCTTATTTTGATCGAATAGTCTTATTAATAATGGTATCTATTATTAAATGAGTTTACAACTCTATTTAAATAATTATATTGTTTTGATTCTTGCCAGCCGGGAAAACAATATCATAGAATAGTTAAAATCCTAGAGAAATAAATATATGATTATTTTGGTATTTTTTCCATATCTTACATATTTATGGTATATGTTGTGTTATTTCTTGAAATTTGAGTGAATAGAAGTTTTATTGAGAAAATGTGATTGATTTATATTTTATTGATAATTTGTTGTATCATCATGGTTGTGTCTACTCCCATCCTTTCTCAACTTTTGATGGAGAAACTCACTGGAGAAAACTTCCTTAAATGGAAGCAAAACATGAACATTGTGTTGATTGGTGACAACTCCAAGTTTGTCATGACTGAGGAATCCCCGGAAGTTCCACCTGAAGGAGCTACCAAGTCTGTGAAGGATAAGTATGAGCATTGGCAGGCGGCTAACAACAAGGTGTGGTAGTATATGTTAACTAGTATGGTTGACACTCTCAAGACAAAGATGGAGAATGTCGAGACGGCCTACGAAATCATGGATCAACTCCAAGACATGTTTGGTGCCAAGTCAACGCAAACTCGTTTTGAGGCCACCAAGAAATATGCCAATGCTTGGATGGAACCATCTCACATGTTCACGATCATCTAATCAAAATGAATAACTACTTTCAGGAAGTTGAACTGCATGGAGCAACAATAGATGAGGAAACTCAAGTCGACTTGATCCTCAACAGTCTCTCTCTAGATTTTTTTCCATTCACCACCAACTATGTATTGAATAAACTCAACTATGGTCTGACGCATCTCATGAAAGAGCTTCAGACTTTTGAGTCTATCACGGGTGGACCAAGTATGGGAGGAGAAAAGAAGACAACTGCTATTGCTGCTGTTAATTCAGCTAAGGCTGAAGCTAAACAAGCTTCATCTTTGGAAGCAGGAAACAAGAGGAAAGATGGACAAAACAACAACCCCAAGCCTGTAAAGGATGCAAAGACGAGTGCAAAACCAAATGCACAGCCAAATACTACTGCTGTTGCTCACGTGTTTTATTTTCATGATTATTTATTTAATATAAACTTATATTAAGTCCCGAGCATATAACTAATCATATTTATAGTGACGTAATCATAGTGGAATATAAATATGATTATATGTTCAAACATAAATTAGTCCTAAGAGTACTCAGTGCAAAGGATTTACATTGACTTGCCAATCTACGATATGATCTACTTACACATTGTAGTGTTATGTTCTTTCCAGAACATTAGCAAAGTAGATAAGATCGGATGTATTTGTTACATCAGACTGGACCAATATTGACAATTGATAGGATAAGTAAACATACTGTTATTATCTATTCTAGTCATATCATATAGTTGACCATAGGTCAATTTAGTCTCAATTCTAAGTGGTTAGTATTCTAACTGATTGTATTATTTGAGTTCTTTGATTTGTTCGTTACCAGCTTACCCTACGGACTAGCCCATTCGTACATCTTGGGAACTCTGTAGTATAATTGAGTGGGAGTGTTAATCATAGATATGAACATCTATAGCTTCTGATGAAGAAGTGAAATGATGGTTTCCTTTTAGTTTGGTTCAATGTGCTAATGATAGAGATCTCATTTAAGTAATTAATATTAATTTACTGAAATATCATTTACAAGGAACTAAGTGTTTTAAGGATTAAATACAATGAGGGGTAAAATGATATTTTAGTCCCATCTCATTGTAGACTGTCTATAGAGGATTGAGTGACAATTATGGTTGTAACAATGGATAATTAATAACATATCTATATTTGTTATAAAGCGTTCTATGAATTCAAGAGTGCAATTCCGAGTCTTTAGTAGAGTCACGAGGAATTAATAGGGCAGATTTATTAATTAAGACAAATTGGTGTCTAAATTAATAAATAAGTTTAAATAAAGTTTCAAATTATAAATAATTAATTTGATAAATGATTTAAATAATTATTTAATTAATTAAATCAATAGAAAATAATACATGCCTTGATTTTATGTCCAATGGGCTTATAATTAAATGAGAAATTTCACGGGCCTCATATTATCTATTATTTTATTGATTTTTTAATTAAAATAAATGACCTAGGTTTTAGATTGCAAAAAGACTATCTGATAGAAAATCAAAAGATTTATTCTTGATGCTCTAGGTTTTAGATTCTCTCAACAGCATAAGTCCTTTGCTAAGTCTCAATTTTTCTCTTCTATTATTTTTCTCTTTGTATCTATCTCATATGTTGAGAATTGCCCACTCTAGTCTAGGTGATTCTAAGGATACTTTGGAAGGTTGTGAAGAAAATTGAAGAACAGTTCAATTTCTTGGTGATACCCTGCGACAGAAAGGTTACAAGGGTTAGAGAAACTAAAGGATGGACTTAATCATTCTGCTGTACAATAATGTAAGTGTTCTTATCATTACCTCTGTATGAATTCAATCATGTTCTAGGTTTTCTTATATTAATTAGTTTAATATATGATTTAAATGAAAATAAACAAGATCCTGAATAAGTTTTCCTTACATATTGCTCCAGTTCTTAGTCTTCCTACAAAACATAATAAGTTTATGGTTTATCGTGACACCTTGAGACAGGGTTTAGGTTGTGTCCTTATGTAGACATGAAGGGTGATTGCCTATGCATCGCGTCAGTTGGAGGATATGACCAGAGCTGGAACTGAGTTACTAGTGGGTCAGTTGGCCAAAATTATGCTTGAGTTTACTCTTTTAGAGAGGATCAAAGAAAAGCAGTTGAGTGATCCACAGTTGGGAAAGAGTAGAGGGGATGTCCTAGTTGGAATAACTAGTTGGTCAAGGCAGAGTATCAGAAACCAGTGGGGCTATTACAGCCTTTGGGTATTCCAGAGTTGAAGTGCGAGGACATCACGATGGATTTCGTGGTGGGGTTGCCCAGGATAGTTTGCCAGCATGACTTAGGCTAGGTCATTATGGACCAGTATACGAAGTCAGCTCACATTTTACCAATGAGGACGAAAAATATAGTTGACCAGCATGCAAATCTCTATGTGAGAGAGATAGTACACCTTCATGGGACTTTGAGGTTTATCTTGTCAAATAGGGACATTTTCATTACTTCCAAGTTTTAGGGAAGTTTATAGAAGGTGATGAGTACACAAATGAAGTTCAGTACAACTTATCATGCTCAGACCGATGGTCAGTCTGAGAGGACTCTCCAGATATTGAAGGACATGCTAAGAGCATGTGTATTTTCCTCTAATAGAGTTTTTCTATAATGACAGCTACCGGTCGACTATTGGAGAGACACCTTATGAGATGTTGTATCGTAGGAATTGTAGATTGCCCATTCATTGGGATGAGATGGGTGAGAGGAAATATTTGAGTCCTGAGTCAGTTTAGAGGACCACTGAGGCCATTGCAAGGATTAGTGCTTAGATGCTCGTTTCTCAGAGTAGACAAAAAAGTTATGCTAATCTGAAACGCAAGAACGTGGAGTTCCAAGTGGGAGACTATGTCTTCTTTAAAGTTTCACCATGGAAATGGGTGAAGAAATTTGGGAACAAGGGAAAGTTGAGCCCTAGATTTTTAGGACCATTTGAGATCTTGGAGAGGATCGATCAGGTGGCCTATAGATTGGCCATACCTCTGGCACTGTCGGTCATACACAACGTAATTCATATTTCCATGTTGAGGAAATATGTCTCAGATGAGACTCATGTGTTGAGTAATGAGGATCTAGAACTGGAGGCAGAGTTATCCTATGAGGAGCAACCATTTCAAATTCTAAAAAAAAAAGGACAAGGTCTCGAGGAACAGTGATGTCGAGGAAGCGACCTGAGAGCTAGAATCAGATGTGCGGGATTAGTATCCTGAGCTATTCAGGTAAAATTTTGAGGATGAAATTCCTGTAAGGAGGGGATAATTGTAACGTCCCAATTTTCCTAATAAGGCTTAGGGCCTTGATTAGGGGGCCAGGATGGAAAATTATGGAAATTATGTGATTTAATTATGAAATATGCATTTATGTGATATATATGTGTAATATATGATTACATGAGTTATATTATAATATGACTAGATATGCATGTTTAGGTGTATTAAATATGCATGTGGGCCCATTTCTCATAAGAAGGGATATTTTTGTAATTTGGCTCGTTATGGGTATATTTGGAGTATATGTGCATATATGTAATATATGTGTAAGACCACATTATTATTTGGATATATTTGGATTACTCGACATGAGATGATCCTTGGGAACGAGTTAGCGGTGTAGTCATAACGGGGTCATATACTCGGCTCGGGGTGAGCCTATGGGTGTTTTGGTAAATTACTACATTACTGGGATTTATTGGGTAATGGGAAATTATTTAGAGACTTTTTGAGGATATTGGAGATAACAGGAATTTTTGGGATGCTAATTATGATTAACAAGGAAAAGTGGTAAAAGACGGATTCACCCTTGGGAGCATTTGATGAGTAAAAGTTTAGCTAGGGGTAGCTTGGTCTTTTTCCAAGTTAGAGTGACTTAGTCACTAGCTTACTTTAGGGGAATGAAACAGAGAATTAAGGGGAATCACTCTCAGCTCTCTCTCGTTTCTCTCTCTATCTCTTGGAACCTTGGGACTTTTGAGTTTTATTAAGGAGAAAGTCTTGGAAATTTGAGTCTTGAAGCTGTGGTTTTTGTTACGAGCAACTTAAAGTTTGAATTACACAAATGAGGTAAGGTGCTGCTCTATTTTTCTAATTATTCTTGCAGTGGTTTAAGTTTAACCAAAGTTTGAAACCAATGATTGGGTTTTGATTTGGGTTAAAGATTGAGTTTGGTTTTTGAGGTGTTTATACTGCTTATGATGTGTTATTTAGGGTTTTAAATTCATTTGGGACTTTAAGGCAAGTTTGGGATGAGATTTGGGTGCTTTGGCTTGGGAAAAATGGTGGAAAAGCCCAGTTTTTCTAGGTTTGCGTAGGGGGCCCCGCGTCGTTGTTCTTATAAGCCGTGACGCTGGGATGTTCCGGGGAAGGGGGCCCTGGATGTGTGCCGCGACGCCTGTAAGGCTATGCCGCGATGCTAGGTCATTTTCAGGGGCCTTATTTTGCATTTTTGGGGCTAGGCCCAGGGGCTTGGGGGACAATTTCACCACTCCGTATGGGGGAGTTGGGGGTCCCATGAGCACGGGATTGGTCCCGGGGTTCTAGTATGGAATTGAATAGTAATGATAATGTTATTGCGGGTTGTGACTAGGTTACCGCTAGGTCTCGAGAGAGGATCATTCTCGGGGGTCATGATTGCTTGCCTAATTGCTTACACTCGGACCAAAGGTAAGAAAACTGCACCCAGTATGTGATACAATTATGGCTTGGCCCAGATTACTAAACAGAAATATGAATAGGGCATGGACGCCTGAGAATGCGCATAATTAAGCATGTTGAATGCTTTGTATTTGGATATTTGATATTTGATATATGCTTGTCTACATTATCTGATTGAGAAAACCATTGAATCATAAGTCAAGGGCGACAATAACACACTGAGCGCTGGTCATTTTTGGTTAGGCTAACCAGGAGCGCATCATACGCTTGTTCGACTCAATGGTCGTGGAAAAGCTTAGCACCAGGTATGTTGGGCTAAATCCAAGGCTAGTTGTATAGAGGATAGGGCAATAGGCCCCGGGGTGACTTATTAGTCCCATATCCTGGGGTTGGGCCCTGGACTTGACTTATAAGTTAAGAATGACATTAGCGCGCCGAGTGTTGGTCGAAAGCATTAACTTATAAGTCAAGGGTGGCAATAACGCGCTGAGAACTGGTCGATATGTTTATGCCTAATCAGGAGCGTGGCATACACTTGATTGACCTCATATGACGTTGTAGTCATTTATATGAATGGTTTTCATGCCTGAGTAGGGTTATTACTACTAGGCATGCTTATTATGATTTGGTAACATGTTATTATTTGCTTATGAGCATGTTTAAGTTTTCTTGTTGAGCCTTGGCTCATGGGTGCCATGTGGTGCAAGTAAGGGGAAAAGAAAGCTGGACCATCCTTGAGTTGGAGATCTTCTGTGACGATGTGTACATATGCGGCTGCTCGACCACCACGACCGGGGTTTCTCAAAGGAACTAGGGTCAAACCCTATTTTTCCGCTTAGGTCAGCTGGTTGTAACTTTTAATTGTAATTAACCTTTTTAAATGTTATTTTGGGATCCCATGTATGTAATTAAATGCTTTAGTGAAACAGTTATATCTTTGACCAAATTTTTAAACCCTAAACCATTAATTACGTTTAGTTACACGGTTATGTCCAAATGACTCGTTTAGCGACTTTAACATTATTTAAAATACACAGTATAATAGTCCTTGATTACGAGGACGTTACAATAATTATTATTTTTAAAAATTATTTTTATAAATGTTATTTATATAGTTATCAAAAGCACAATTCTACAATAATTAAAGTGGTGGAGTATGTCAATTTTAACATGTCAACAAAATTTGTATGCTAAGGCATAATATTAGTGTTGTAAAATAGTTTATAATAACATTAAGCTTGACACTTAAAATATGTTTTAAAAAGTATTAGACTTTCCACAACACCCCCATTCAATGACATTTCAAAAAGTGACGTTGAATGATTTTCACAACACATTTTAAATGTTATTAAAGCATATTCTTGTTGTAGTGCACTCTTCCTTCATATCATTATATGAGATGGTTTATGCCTCAAAACTTTTATAACCATATAAAATAGCTAGCCATCAAACTACTAGAGCTCCCTCTACCATCTCTTTATTCCTTAATTTCTCCCTTTATATTGTGGACATTTCCACTTCAAGTATCCCTTTATAATCAAGTCTATAGTAGAGAAAATCAGGGAGAGCCACTAAGTGGCTCACGCCACTCACTATACTTCATAGTGAGTGGCCCCTAACTCAGAGATATTTCTATCCCTGGGATTTGAATTTCCAATTTCAAATTAATTTGTTTATTTAATCACTCTTTTTAAATATGATTTAAATTAAATAATTAAAATAGGTGTAACTGATCAATTTTATTTAAATAAAATAAAGGTTAATTAAATTAGTTAATTATCTTTATAAACCTGAAAAAGAAGCGATTCTTTAAAAAAGAAGTTGTTAATTTTGACTGTCAAACTCTCTCTAAGAAAATAAACGATAACATTTCCTAAACATGAAATTCTAATTTCAATAGCCTTTTTATTCTCAAACATTTCTAGATCTCATGTGTTGAGTACATCTATAGAGTTCTTGTAACATCGCAAATTTCCTAATAAGGCTTAGGGCCTTAATTAGGGGGGCGGGATGACAAATTATGGAATTATGTGATTATGTGAGATATATGTGCATCATTATGAGATTATGTGAGTTATATTATAATATGACTTGATATGCATGTTTTGATGTATTAAATATGCATGTGGGCTCATTTATGATTAATTGGGTTTTTCGTAATTTGTCCCGTTTTGGGTATATTTGGCATATACGTGGTATGTGTGTGGATATGTTTGGGTTATTCGGCACGAGACAATCCTAGGGAGTAAGCTAATGGGAAAGTCACAACGAGACCCATACTTGACTCGGAGTGAGTCAAGGGGTATATTAGGTATTAGCACATTAATGAGATATTGGGTAGTTGGAATGATTACTTGATGATATATTGGGAGTTAGTGAGATCACGAGGGAATTATGGGAATTTTGACTGTTTTACCCCGGAGGTGTTTTTGGGACCCTGAGCATTAGGATTTGCTTGAGATTACTTAAGCTTGAAGTAACTTGCTAGAAATAAACAAGAACGTTTAGAATGTTCTCTCTCACTCTCCCGTTCCCTTTTTGACACTGTTCGCATTTTCGAAGGAAACTCGAATTTTAGGACTCAGATTCATGCAAAGTTAGAGTCATAGCGATTTTAGGGAAGATTAGAAGTTTATTAGCCAGAGGATTTAGCTGGGAAACGACTCAATCAGAGGTAATCCAAGCTTTAAGTTTTGAGTTTTCTAGTAAGCTTTGATTGGATTTTAAGTTTTGATGTGTTTTAAAGCTTAGGTTTCGATGGCTTTGTGTCATTATGATGTTTGGAAACTTAACCTATGGGCTTGGGATCGACCCTACTACCCGGTTTGGTAGGATTCGACGTTCCGGAGTCTAGGACTCGGTCTGAAAGTCTTTATTTACTCATTTTTTATGGCATTCTATATTATGGTTGTGACTAGGCGATCGTTAGGACCTTGGAAACAAGATCGTTCTTGAGGGTCATTTATTGGTAACCTGCGCTTGGACCAAAGGTAAGAAAACTGCACCTAGTATGTGATGCATGTGAATATGGCATGGCCTGACTGTTGAATATGGAATTGATCAAAGCTTAAGTCATTGTAAATGTGCATGATCATAATTATGAAGCATGTCGAGTGCTCTATATTTGGATATCTGTTGCATTGTGAATGCTAGAATACATTGTTTATCTGAGCTACGCACTCACTTATTAGTCAGAAGCGACAATGGTGTTTAGTGCTGGTCATGAAGCTCTAACTTATCAGTCACGATCAGTAATAGTACAGAGCGTTGGTTGTATGGAATTAACTTATGAGTCAAGCGCTTGGCTAGTCTAAGGCTAGTTACTAAAATCCAGGGCTAAAAGGCTCAACGTCACATGGCTTAGGGCACAGGACCCCAGAGTGACTTAATAGTCATTTATTCAGGATGCAGGACCCCAGAATGACTTAATAGTCATCTATTCAGAGTGGGACCCCAGAGTGACTTAATAGTCATCTATTTAGGGCGCAGGACCCCCGAGTGACTTAATAATCATCTATTTAGGGCGCAGGACCCCAGATTGACTTAATAGTCATATATTCAGGGCGCAGGACCCCATATTGACTTAATAGTCATCTAGTTAGGGCGCAGGACCCCAGATTGACTTAATAGTAATCTATTCAAGGCGCAAGACCCCAGAATGACTTAATAGTCATCTATTCAGGGCGCATGACCCTAGATTGACTTAACAGTTATCTACTAAGGGTGCAGGACCCCGTAATCATTTATTTGTACTTGCCTGCATGCATGAAAAAGATAATTATTGCTAGGCATGCTTATTATGATTTGGTGACATGTTATTATCTACTTATGAGCATGTTTAAGTTTTCTTGCTGAGCCTCGACTCACGGGTGCTATGTGGTGCAAGTAAGGGTAAAAGAAAGCTGGACCATCCTTGAGTTGGAGAGCTTAGGGTTAAATCCTATTTTGCCGCATAGGTCGGCTGGTTGTAAATCTTTTATTATAATTAACCTTTTAAATGTATTTTGGGATCCCAATGTATACAGTAAATGTTTTAGTGAAATGTTTGTATCCTTGACCAAAATTTTTTAACCCTAAACCATTAATCACATTCAGTTACACGATTATGGCCAAATGACTCGTTTAACGAGTTTAGCACTATTCTAAAATACACAGTGTAATGGACCCTGGGTAATAAGGTGTTACAGTTCTAAATCAACCTTTGAATCCTACGTGCCCACACACGTACTTGTGTTAGAGGATTAGCTTGGAAGGTTAATGTGTTAGATTTCAAAAAGGATTGGAAGATTGTTGATTTATAATAAAAGATTCAAGGAAATTTGATAGGCTACTAGAGGTAATATTTCATCTATTTATCTATCATTTAATATATCTATATATGTATGATCATGGCTAGTATTAATAAAATTTTTAAAGATCTATTTTGCTGTGTATTCTTATTTTTCTCATTTAGAACCAACAATTAGTACCAGAGAAGTCTACATATAAATATATATATTAAATGTTGTGTGGGTTTCTAGCATTTTTAATATATATGTTGATAAGTATATTGAATGGATGTATATGTTTTTTGAATGCATGGTTGAATGATTAATCGTTAATTATATGGTGTTATTCGGTTAGGAATTTGAATTTGAATTTTTAATATTTCTTAGATCTTGTTTAAGCCATATGGGGTATATGAATTTTTGTAATTTTATTTTTCAAATGGTATTGTAAAAATTATGATCACACAAGAGGAGAATAATGAGAAAGGGACCCGGGCCACCAGCCACAACCCAGCGACCCGAGCCCTAACCTGAGCGCTCCTACGACAGGCGTCATTGCACATGCAGCTGTCCTGTACGCTCATGCGCGAGGCGCCACTACGCCCATGCGCGAAACACCATTTCGCCTTCTGCCCTCCAACGCGCCCTCCTGCGCACCCCTGCAGCTCCGAGCCTTTGTCTCATGCGCCCCTGGCTGTGCCACCATGCCTAAGCCCCTTAGGGTTTGAGCCCTTGCTGCTGGCCTTTGCATTAGGGCACTATTTTTTGGTGCCCAACAAATCACTAATTTTGTGCTAAAATATATTTTATTGAATTAATTTTAAATCGTTTGAATTTAAAAGGATAATTATCTTATTTTATTTTTATTAGAAAAATATAATATCTTTAGTTGGTTTAAATATATTTTTTTTAATATTATTATTTAATTATTTAAATGCAACTAAATTAAAAAGATGAAAAAATGGTTATTTAATTGTTTGTTAGTTTTAATTCAATCAATTAATTAGAAAATTAGTTTCTAATTAATTAGTTGGGCCTAATAAATTTCTAAGGCTTATAAAGATGGGAAAATAAGAGAAGAGAAGCAATCTTGGAGTCTTGCAAACAACTATAGCCATTTTATAATTTTTTTCAAAGGGTTGTAAATTTAGAAATACCCAATAGTACTCGGTTCATCATTTATTGTTTATTTATTTTATTTATTTAAATAAATGTTAATTAATGTTTGATTGATAACATGATCATACATTAGTCAATTACTAGCCATTCATGAAACCCCACATAGTTTTGATTAATCATGCATTTTTTAGAAACATGATTATCTAGGATTGTCCTAAGTGTTTATATGAATTATTTTGGAGAAATCATTTGCATGTAAACTATTAAGTCTTAATAAATTAGTTCAAACTTTGTAAATCACACCATAATAAAGGCAATAGTTTTTATAGGCCTTTAAGATAACCAAATTTATTTATTAAGTGTTTTATTAAAGTGAGATGAATGTAATGGGTAATTATCTAGATCACATTAATTGTAGGAACAAGCTCTTTTGTAATTAAATATATTTTGTAATTAATTACATTCATAGGGTTATTAATAAACTAGTAATTAATTTAGAATCAATTGATTAGTTTTAATAAACACATTATTCTAAAATAGTAAGTGGGAGAAGATGAACATCTCAATGCCTATGGTCTCTATTATTAGTACAACACCGTGAAATATGAATAAAGTCTCGAGGCAACTTTGTCTCCGTCCCCCTAAGGAAGGTTTCTAGACATATTAATACCAAGGTTGGCTTCTTACAAAGATAGGAAGGTGTGATGTATTATAGGCTTGATCGACCCTAAGGTGACACTGTCTAAGTTAAGTTATGAATTCTGAATTAATGTGTTATACTTAAAAAGATGCAATTAAGCTTTTGCGGTGGATGATTGTATCTTGACCAAACCAGCCGTACTTTATTTTTAAAAGAGAAAAGAAGAGTCATTTTAAGTTTTAAACAATAAAGATAAGATTTTCTTATAAGCTATCTGAATTTAACTTGACCGACCCTAAGGCGACACTTTATTTGTTGGGTAGTTTTATCGTGGAATAGTAAATGCTAAGTTTCTGTGTTTTAATTGTTGCATTCATGCATCATATTTACTTTCCAAATGATTGATACTTTTCAAATAAGTAATATTCTTGTATTTTATTTCTTTCAGTTAAAATGTCTCAATACGATTGCAATGTAGTAATTGAACTTAATGATGAAAATATAGTATTTTGGAGACATGATATTGATATATTATTACTAAGAGAGAATTTGATGGAAGCTGTTAAAATACCATCAAAGCAAGAACCACTGTTAGAAGCTTCTGTGAATGATCAATTCGAGTATGCAGAGTGGTCAAGGATAAATCACATGCAATGTATTATTTGCTCCAATCAGTGAATATAGAAACAAAAAATACTCTACAATGCCTTAATCTGCATACGATATATGGGAGGCAACCCATGCGACTTATGAATACATATATGATAGCGATTTTATGAGAATGAAATCCTATCAGCCAAGTGCGTGATAAATGAGTTTTAGGCTCATTTATGGTCTAGTTTTTAGGAAGGCTTTCATTAGTTTAGGGCTATTTTATTGCAGAATTATGCTTGTTTTTCATGTTTCAAGTTTTTGATGCTAATATGGTGAAAAGAGTGGAATGAAATGAAAGTGGAAGAAAGTGGAGTTATTTTGGAGAAAATCGAGTCAATCGGGAGCAAGAAGTCCAAGTAGTGTTTCTGTGAATAGCACTACAGCGCTATCATAATGGTGCCACAGTGCTACAAAACAAGCCCTACAACGCTTGAAGGGTCTGAAGATTAGCACCCCAGCGCTACATTACTAGTGCTACAATGCTAGAAAAACAATTTTTTAGGCAATTTGGCACTAACAATAGCGCTACAGCGGCTAAGACCTAGCGCTATCGACGCAGTTTTGAAATGTTTAGCCACTTTTTGAAGGACAAAACAGTCTTTTCACTTGGGAGCATTGGTAAACTATTTAAGGGACATTATTTTACGAATTAAGCAAGTTGTTTTAGTTGTATAAACCCTAGATCTAGAAAAGACTACTGCAATTAGATTTCTTTTTCTGGTTTATGACTTTCTAGATTTCTTCTTCATCTAAATTCTTTAGGTTATTTTCTGTGAATAAGTATTTGAATTTTCTTTTCATTATGTTATCTATGAACTAAATCTTTTATCTAGGGATAAATGTAGTCACTTGAATTTCAATTTAATTTTACTATGATGTTCTATTGATACTTTTTCTCTATTCTAATCTATATGATGTTTATTTAATGCTAGTAAATATTTGATCACTATTTACTTGATTTAATGGTTTTGATTCAAAATTCGAAAGATGAGAATTGAATATGCTATCATTATATAGACATAGGTTGTATATTAGACAAAAGTACCTGTATGATTTGTGTAGTAATTAGGTTTCCATGCGTAATTCCTTCTATATATTTAAGTTTATCACAGAAATGTAGAAAACCTGCATATAGGATGAGATCTTATATCTTGAAAAAGAATATGAATCGACTATGTTAACCTGCTATTAGAATAGGAAGAAGAGATTTAGAACTGATTAGTAAAATTAATAGAATGAAAAGTTGATGAAATTATTTCCTAGGCCTTTTATTGTTGATTTTTAATTCGTTAATTTATTATTCAGTTTCCGGTTATTTTAATTAAGTTCATAGTTTAGAATTATTCATCTTAATTTTAATCACCAAATAGAAAGTGAAAAACAATTATTGGTAATTGGTTAATAGTCTCTGTTGGATGATCTCTGTTCTTACAGACTTTATTACTTGACACGACTACGTATACTTGCATATAGAATTTACAGATCAAGTTTTTGGCGTCGTCGCCGGGGACTAATAATAATTATCAATTATAATTGTTTTTCGATCTACTTATGTCTTAATTTAACATTTTCTAAATCGAGTTGCTTTTAAATTTCTTGATTTCAGGTGATCTATTTTTATGCGACGTAAGGGTTCAAAAATACTAGTAGCTGTTGATCTTGAGATTGAGAAGACCTGCAAAAGAGAAAGAAAACAAGAAAGACTTGAAAAGATGGCCCAGAACGTCAATAATGTTGCTAATAACAATCTGAATCTGGGTAATGTGGGGAATTCTGCAATTGAGGCAGACTTACCTCTGTGGATCTGAACCTCCATATTACCAACTTCTTGGAGTTATGCGATACTTTCAAAATGAACGGAATAAGTAATGATGAAATCCGTTTGAGGCTATTTCCGTTTTCATTTAGAGACAGGGCTAAAAGTTTGTTGATTTCACTGCAAGACAATTCCATTCCGACATGGGAAGATCTTGCTCAAAAATTTCTTGCGAAGTACTTTCCTTATGCTAAATCAGCATGGATTAGAGGTGAAATAAATAATTTCTGTCAATTTGAGGGGGAATCATTGTATGACGCTTGGGAGGGGGTTAAAGAACTGCTGCGAAAATGTCCACATCATGGTATAGTAAAATGGATGTTGGTGCACACTTTCTATAATGGATTGAGGGGAAACACAAGGACTATAATAGATGCAGCAGCAGGTGGAGCATTTATGAGAAAAAGCACTAATGCAGCTTACGAGCTTTTAGAGGAGATGGCCATGAATAATTATAATTGGCCATCTGAGCGAGAAAATAAGAAGTTGGCAGGAGTTCTAGAAGTTGATCCTATTGCTATGCTCACTGCTCAAATTGCTTCGCTAACGAAACAAATACAACAACAAAACAACAGTTCAACTCAAGTGATACAACTACAACCTGCTCCTATCAGTTGTGAGACATGTGGAGGACCTCATCACTTGCAGCAATGTCCAGCAATGAGTTCTTATTTGGTAGATGATATCCCACTTGAGCAGGTTCAAGCCATTGGAAATTTCCCAAGGCAACCGAATAACAACCCATACCCTAACAATTATACTCCAGTATACAAGAACCATCCGAATTTGTTGTGGAGTAATAATCAAGGGCACCAACCACAGTATCATCCAAATCCACCTCAATATCCTCCACATAGGACATCTTATGGGTTAAACCCAAGACCCTTTTATGATACTCAAAGGCCACAAATGCCGCCACATCAACAACCACCGTCTCAAATGACTAAACCAGAGCTATCTATTGATTCATTGAGCTAATTTATGACAGAAACCAGATCCTCAATTCAGAGCTTAGGTGGTAGATTGTAATCAAGGAGCTACCTAGTTCAACTGTGGTGAATCTGAAAGAGCAATGTCAAGCTATCACTTTGAGGAGTGGGACTAAGTATGAGGGGCCTACAGTAGAAAACAAGGGTGAGAAGATTGAAGATCAACATGTACCTAGTCCAGCACAAGAGAAGGTTACTGAAGACCTTCCAAAGAAAGAGACGCCAAAATACACTGAGTTGACACCCAAGATTCCTTACCCTCAGCGGTTCCGAAAGGAAAATCTTGACAAGCAATTCTCCAAATTTCTTGAAGTATTTAAGAAACTTCACATTAACATTCCATTTGCGGAAGCTCTTGAAAAAATGCCTAGTTATGTGAAGTTTATGAAGAAGATATTGTCTAATAAGAGAAAAATAGAGGATTATTAAACTGTGGCTTTGACAGAAGAGTGTAGTGCCATAATTCAAAAGAAACTTCCTCAAAAGTTGAGAGATCTGGGTAGCTTCACTATACCTTGCACCATTGAGAATTTTCATTGTGAGAGGGCTTTATGTGATCTAGGTGCAAGCATTAATCTAATGCCACAGTCCGTATTTCAAAGACTTGATCTGGGGGAAGCTAGACCCACTACGCTTACTCTACAATTGGCTAACCGTTCATTGACACACCCCCGAGGTATTATTGAAGACGTTCTGTCAAAGTGGACAAATTCATCTTTTCCGCTGATTTTATTGTTCTTGATATGGAGGAAGATGAAGATGTTCCAATTATTTTGGGAAGAACGTTTTTAGCCACTGATCAAGCCTTGATAAATGTTCAAAAAGGAGAGTTAAGGCTAAGGGTGCAAGGTGATGGTTGTATTTAATGTGTTCCAAGCTTTGAAGTATCCTAGAGCAAGTGATAGTTGTTTTAGTGTAAATGTAATTGAGGAGCAATTTTCAAAGAGACAGCTTGTTGAAGATCCGCTTGAGATGAGCCTTATCGTCGGGGAAGGTTTTGGGTGTCATTGTCAATCAAAGGGGGATTGAAGCTAATCTCGAGAAAATAAGATTGCTGTTAGAAATGCCATCTCCTAGATCGTGAAAATAACTTTAGAGAAAAATGTCTCCCTGTCTACAATTTTCTTAGGGGAAATAGACAATTCAAATGGACTGAAGAGTGCGAACATGCATTTCAAGATCTGAAAAGGCATCTAGTTGAAACCCCCCATTTTATCAAAACCACTTGTTGGGGAATGCTTATACCTTTACCTAGCGATAACGGAGAACGCAGTTAGTGATGTGTTAGTTCGATAGGATAATCAAGCACAAAAACCAGTGTAATATATAAGCAAGAGGCTTTTGGGAGCTGAGTCTCGATACCCCTTGATTGAGAAACTTGTGTTTTGCCTAATTTTGGCCTCGAGAAACTTAGGTTGTATTTTCAATCCCACACCATACACGTCTTAACTAATCAACCTTTAAGGCAGGTCTTGTAAAAGCATGAAGCATCGAGACGTCTGTTAAAGTGGGCCATCAAACTTAGTCAGATCGAGATACTATACAAACTACGAACATCAATTTAGGGTCAGGCTCTCGCTGATTTCGTGGCCGAGTTCACCCGATTCCAGAATGAACCTATGAGGGAACTTTTCTAGGAATTATTGAAACTCTTCATCCACGAATATTCAAACGAGCATGGGCCCGAAGCTGGGATAATCTTGATCACACCCAAAGACCATCACTTTCATATGAATCTCAAATTTGAGTTTGATGCATCCAATAATGAGGCGAAGTACGAGACATTGTTGGTTGGAGTTCAGTTTGGAAAAGAGCTAAAACCAAATATGTTGACGCTGTTTTTCGTCAACTTGAGAACATAAGAGCATGGATTCAAGAATAGAGATATAATCAAATAAATAACACCATATTTTATAGTGGTTCGGCCCCAAAAAGATGACCTACGTCCACTTAGTAACTTTTATTAATAATTAAGCTTGAAGAACCATAGATTCCGGTGAACTTGCGTCGCTGGTTGTTCTATAGTCCTCCTTCGCTTTACATTACATAAGGACTGTGTATAAAAGAAGGGTCATTCAACATTATCAATTGCCTATTCATTTCATCTCCTCTTATTTATAGTGAGGAGTTTAGGGTTACAATTAGATCATGGGCTTAAGTTATTGGGCTTGGCCCGCAAATAATACATTACAACAGAAATACAGTTATATTTTGATAAATGACAAGTCTGTACTCCTTTGCTAACTCTTTTAGCATGGATGTTGTGTGTTGAATGAACAAGATCCTCCCGTTAGCGTGTAATGGTTTGACTTATGCGAATAGAGGTGAAATAACTTGCCTTGTGCGAATAGAGGTTGAGGAATG
The DNA here is from genome assembly GCF_963169125.1 of Humulus lupulus. Classification (NCBI taxonomy): domain Eukaryota; kingdom Viridiplantae; phylum Streptophyta; class Magnoliopsida; order Rosales; family Cannabaceae; genus Humulus; species Humulus lupulus. The sequence goes on from NC_084798.1 coordinate 202,562,206, forward strand.
CGGCTACGCGACCAAATCCCTTCTATTAGTGCTTGGTAGTCTGCTTTGTACTCTGTAAGAACAGGAACCATTTTGCACTGCGTGATAACAGGAACCAATTTGCACTACATGAGAACAGGACCATTTTGCACTGTGTGAGAATAGGAAGGCAAAGTGTTCTGTTCATCATCCCTTCATAATTGTTATTTTTTAAATGTAATAAATGCCCAAAAAATGGGTATAACATTTGCTCCGCAAGTCAGTTTTCATGCTTTGTACAACTCTGACTTAGTTATGTGAACAATTTCCCCATTCTTTTTTGGTTATGCATTTTAAAAGACATTTAAATAAAATAACTTTTTTCTTTAGAAAAAAACACTTCTAATCGTTCCATAAGTACTCATTTTTCCGATTCTGTTCTCATTTGGTATGCGTATGCAGGCCTCGCGCGAACACTAACCCAAGTAACTCCATGTTGCCTTATGCGAATAGGTCCTCATAACCCATCTTTTATTTGCACCATTTATAGTATAGGCGGACAAATCAGCTTTTCCTTCAAGGCTATAGGTGAATAGGTTGCATCTTTGAATATGTGAACAACCCCACCTAAGTCTCGGTCAATTCCTCCTTTTATGAATAAAAACGAGCAGGTACTCCTCTTGCGTGGATGCACACACTTAGCAATTACTACTCAATTACTCGCACAGACATCACACGTCTTTTCCTTAAGTTGAATTTGCTAGTGTCCACAAACAAACATGATGCTTGAACTAACCCATAAATGAACAAGATGATTGAACTAGCCTTTAAACGAATAGGATGCTTGATCATTTTTCTTTTGGCAGGAGACATGAATGCTTGAGCTTTGTTCGACGGCCCTGAGGTTGTAGGTGCAAGGGCTAACAAGAGGAGGAAACAGTTAGCGAACAAGAATAAAGATACCCTTGTAGAGTCTTCTTCTGTTCGTTCACGTCAGAGTCGACCTTCATCTATGGTTAGACCATCGGCCCCTGCCACGACTGCTAGTGTGGTTCCCACGACCTGGTCCTTATCACCTATATTACCTTCTCGTGTTCAAATGGTGGTTACTAGATTTGAAGAGGTCTTCCAGAGTGACTAGATACGGGTAGAGTGGTCTTTATCCGAAGTTTGCGTCCCCAGCGAGATCGTTCATCATTCTATTGCAACCACTATTCAGGCATGGTTCTTCTCTTATTATTGTACTTGTTTTCTTTCCGCTTGATTTTCTATATTGAGCTATTTTTATTGTTCGCAGACAATAATCACCTTGACCAACTTATCTGAATCTATCGAGCAGTTGAAGAAGGACAATGAAGATACATGTCGTGCCCTCATGTATGAGATAGATATTGTTCGTGGCAAGAGGAACAGTTGTAAGACTGAGCTCGAGCAACATACAAATTCTTCTTATACCGAGAGCAATCAACTAAAGACTGAGATTGACCATCTTCAGAAGTCTCATGCTGTTGAGGTTGAGTAACTTAAAGTTGATGCGGAAGCTGATCGCCTTCAAGTCCTTGAAGAAGAAGGAGAGATCCTAAATAACATGTTTTTTCAGGTCTCGAAATACAACTGTAGTATTGATCTAACATTTTTGAATGGTGGAGAGAGGTCCCTGCTAAAAGCTTGCAAATAGAGACTTATTGATGAAGAAATCTCCTCTGTTCGTACCTCCTTAGCACAGTCGGGGAATAGTGATGTTTCACAGCCTGAAGATCTCACTGCCCGCACTTCTGCTGACCCTTTAGCGGCCTCAGGAGATCAGACCCTTGAGCTAGAGTCTTGATAGCTTAGTTTCTAGCACGCCTTATGCTGGAGTATTTTGTATTTCCATACTCTTGACTCATTGTTTTCTTTTGTGGTCTGTACTTGCATGCCAGCTAACAAACCATTTTGCCTTTTGTTCTTAGTGCGAACAGTCTGGGTGCCTTTAGTGCATGATACGAACATACTAGTTGCCTTTAGTGTATGATTTGAACAGAGGCTTTTTACATGTACCAGCAAACATATTCTTTTTCAAGCGAACATAACTCAATTTTGAATTTTTTTGTAGAAAATCTCGTATTGAGTTCTCTCATATACTGTATGTGCCCCCCAAGTGATTGAGGAATCTTGGTCCTTGATCACTTGTTACGCCGTGCTTGGGTGCTTATCAACACCTTAGGGTAACAGCATCACTTTGCTCACTTCATGTATATAGACATAGGCGAACATGATATGATATGTGAACAGGTTTCATGTTGGTACATGTTCTTGTACTTCTGAGGTTTTTGTTCGCCCAGTGTAGAAGCATAGTATTGCCAGATTCCCTTTCATGGTTTCTAAGCTCTTCTTTTCCTGTTCGTTTTGGTGACTTGGCGAACAGGTTGAAAAAAGAGTTATTTCTTTATGAAGACCCATGAGCAAGCAAGCTTCTCTTTGTAGAAACAGAGTTGAAGGTTTCTCCTCCAACTGGTGGACGATCAATTTTGAAGTTTTCTTCTTTTATGATAGTGATCAGATTGTGAGGTTATCTTCTTACTAACAATGAGCAGAATTTGAAGTTATCCCCGATCACAGCTTAACGTTGTCTTCTTTTCTGAGGATGCTTCTGAGTTGATTTTATCTTCTTGGTTTGAACCTGGTTCAGCTAGGTTTAATTTTTTGCTTAACAGCTACCTGTTAGTATTCAGGTCGTGTACTTGGTTAGGACCAGGTTTTTATTGCTTAATAGCCTACCTGTTATCATTCAGGTCTCGTACCTGGTTAGGACCAGTGTTTTATTGATTAATAGCTTACTTGTTATCCTTCAGGCCTCGTACCTGGTTAGGACCAGGATTTTATAGCTTTGATTTTTTTCATGTTAGTTAAGTTTCATTTGGAATAATCTTTGACATTCGAGCTAAAGTTCCAGCTTTCTTTTTATTTCCAATTTCACTTTTATACTAACTTGAATTTTTCAAAGCTTGATTGCGTTATTTAAACTTTCAAGTACGTCTACTTGTTTCATTTATTGTCACAATCACTGTGCATACTTATTTAGACATATAAGTACAATGAGCTTATAAGTACTCGAAACTCATACTCCTTTATTCATAGAAGCATGATAGGTTAGAATATTACTCAAAATTTTGTTGCACAAAAAATTTGTAATATTTTTCTGTTTATGCTTGGTCATCTCTATACTTTAACCTTTTTCCAAAAGTTCAAGAACACTTTTTTATTTAAAAGATGTATAGATTTTTTCCGAGCTCATGGTGTGGTTATATCCAACACCTATATGCCCCCCAAGCACCAAGTTACAAGTCTTGGATTACTTTCTCCTCAGGTTCAGGCTGGTTTTGTTGTGAGAAATTCGAAGTTATCCTCTTTTGAGGTTGTCTTATTTTCTAATAACGATCAGAATTCAAAGTTATCCTCTTTCATGATTAATTCGAATCCGAACATATCTTTTGTTCTGATAATGATCAGAATTCAAAGTTGTCCTCTTTCATGATTAATCCGAATTCGAGGTTATCTTCTTTCCTGATTGCGATCACTTTATAAAGCAATCTTTAATAGTGATTCCTTTGAGAAGAATCTTCGTTCATACCCTTAGCAGGATTGGTTACACCGGGTAAGCGACTAGAATATTGCTTAAGGCATGTCTTCAGTGTTTGGCTCGCGAATTGATCTCTGAGGAACATCTCCATTTATTCTCTTAACATCTCACACCCGACACCTTTCTCCAACTCGTATTTTACCGAGCTATATAGAGATAATGCTAACAGAGTTTTTAAAGCATGCTTTTCCATTTTTGATCCTCGTTTGTCTCATGGAAGTAATCTCGGGCGAACAAGTTACTTATTGCCCTTACTTCATTAGCTTGTTAGCACCAAAGGTAAACGAACAAGTTTGGAGTATCAGTTGGTTCCTTGCTAAGGCACATGAGCGAACAAACTCTGTTTGTGGCTCTCCAACATAATTCTCCATACCATAAGCGAGCCAAATTATCCTCCATTCTTGTTCGTTCTCTATGTATATCATAAATGGAATATATACATAGTTAGGCAAACAGGCTCATCTTTGGGTTGGTGTGGTCATGACTCCGAAGTGAGCCCTAAAATCCTCTCCTTGCTCCAACCTACTTGTGTGCGAATAATTAGTGTTCTGTTTGTGTAGTCTCGTTAATCTAGTTATTTCTTGCTTAGTGATAGTAACTTTTCCTCATCCTCGAGTATGCTCTAAAGGTTGCGAGGTTGAAACTATTTTGCAAAAATTTCAACTGTCTCGATTTATGAATATCGTTGGTTAATCTAGTATTCCAATTCTATCCTTATATCGATTTATTTTAGTTGGTTAATCCAGATTCGTTACATAGTCAAGCTTGAGCTAACAAGCTCATCCTGCTTGTTCCACGTGTTAGCATCATGTACATGTTATTCGAATATAACTTATTCAAGTCAGCTCACAAGTTATCTTGATAATGTGTATCGCTAAGCTCAAAAACTCATCAACAAATATCACATGATTTTCCTCAGAATGCCTTCGATATATCCTGTTCACCCCATGTGTGGATGAATGGGAGAACAGATTTCATTCAAGAATCAAATGAACAAGGAAAATTTTGAGATATCTCCAACTCTTTTTTGAACCTGAATTGGTTCGAGCATAATCTTTCGAGATGTGCTCCCTTATTCCTGTTTGCCCCTTGTAAGAATGCAAGGGCGAACAAGTTTCATTAAACGGTTATGTTAAGTTGTCCCTTATGTGTACGAGCAGGGTTTTATAGTGACCTTGAAATGGTATCGAGCCTTATACTTCGAGCTTAGTTCCCTTATGGTCGTGCAACATGAGCTTTTAATGAATAGATAGGACCTCGAAATCAAAGTCATCTCGAACAATCCACAGAATTGCTAGTTTGATCACTGCCTCAAAAATAAGTACGGTTGATCACAGAAATTTATGTTGCAGTTTCAGCTCGGGTGATTACTATCTTGGAGATAAACTCTGTCCCCAACTTGGTTGCAAACAATGGTTTAGCTTGGAGACGAACTCTGTTTATGGCTCGAATGACTTTTGTGGAGTGATGACCAGCTCGGGTGTGAGTACTGGATACTGCTCACATAGCTTGCACAGAGGGGTGATTAGCTCGGACGACTTATATGAGTTCGCTCAAGGGGTACATATAAGTCAGCTTCGAAGATAAATTTTGTCTATAGCTCAAATGTCTTCGACCTCAGAATTTTCACTAATGATTTCAAAGCAATGTTCACTCCTAATAATTTTAAAGGCTTATAAGTGAGCTGATAGACCGTCTTTTCCATGAGACTACAAATTTGACATTCGGTGTTATGAAGCTTACGAGTTAATGTCCTTGATAGCTCGTATTCGTCATCTTGGAATTGCCTGTGATGTAGGGTGAATAGAATTCTTGTACATAGGCATGAGAACATGATTCTCTTAGTCATGAGAACAAGATTCTCTAAAGCGTGAGAACAGAGCTCCCTTAGGTGCGAGAACAAGATTCTCTTCAGCGTGAGAACAAAGCTCCCTTAGGAGCGAGAATAGGATTCTCTTAAGTGTGAGAACAGAGCTCCCTTAGGTGCGAGAACATGATTCTCTTAAGCGTAAGAACAGATCTCCCTTAGGTGCGAGAACATGATTCTCTTAAGCGTGAGGACATAGCTCCCTTAGGTGCGAGAACAGGATTCTCTTAAGCGTGAGAATAGAGCTCGCTTAGGTGCGAGAACATGATTCTCTTAAGCGTGAGAACAGAGCTCCCTTAGATTTGAGAATAGGATTCTCTTAAGCGTGAAAATAGAGCCCCCTTAGGTGCGAGAACAGGATTCTCTTAACAGCTTGGGAGAATTTTAAACATATCTTTACATTCATGTTCGCCTAGTGTAGGCTACAATGGGCGAACAGGCTCTCTTTCCATGTGGAAACATAGAAATGAACAGGTTCTTTACATGCTTCAGGCATGTTATGCCAATCCTTCTATGGTTTCTCTTGCCCTAATAAAAACATAGAAGCAACTAAAATTCCACACACTAGCCTTTTGAGGTTTTCGAGCCTTCCTAACTTCCTGTTCGCCTAGCCCACCACTCCATTATGGGGGGCATATTTCCCTCTTCGGATAGCTGAGATCGCCTACTCCTTGTTCACCTTTGGAATGTATGCATGAGTGCACAACTATTTTTCGAGGATTTGTGGTTTATACTCATAGGCGATCAAGCTGCACCTTTTTTTTTTCTCATGTGTTGTATACAAGTGAACGAACATGAGATCTTTTCTACGTTTACAAGCATTGTTGTGATATCCATCGATTCCATAAATGCATAAATGCAAATAGGGTTACAAGCAATGGTCGCTGCCGCCATAAGTGGGTCTATCCTTGAATCGTCGTGATTGCTCCACCTTGTAACTCGGAATCACTGGATTTTTAATTTTAGCATTGTGCCCTAATTTGGGCGCAATTAAGTGAAATTATTTTTCACATAGATCTGTAATTTTCCTAGACGAATATGGTGTTTTCTTACAACTTGCAATCGCTCCGCAGATGGCCTGGATAAAAATGAACATGTGACTGATCTGGCCCTTGACGACATATTGAGTCTTCTGGAGATGATTTCATCAAAGTCTTTATTCATAGACTTCATTAGATCGAACCTCTTTATCTTGAATCTGCTCTCTCAATAAAAGCACCAAACTATTGACGCTAATTTTCGTCAACTTGAGAACATAAGAGCATGGATTCAAGAATGGAGATATAGTCAAATAAGTAACACCATATTTTATAGTGGTTCGGCCCCAAAAAGATGACCTACGTCCACTTCGTAACTTTTATTGATATTTAAGCTGGAAGAACCATAGTTTCCGGTGAACTTGCATCACCGATTGTTCTATAGTCCTCCTTCTCGTTACATTACATAAGGACTGTGTATACAAGAAGGGTCATTCGACATTATCAATTGCCTCTTCATTTCTATCCCATCTCCTCTTATTTATAGTGAGGAGTTAGGGTTACAATTAAATCACAGACTTAAGTTATTGGGCTTGGCCCGCAAATAATACATTACAACAGAAATACAATTATATTTTGTTAAATGACAAGTCTGTACTCCTTTGCTAACTCTGTTAGCGTGGGTGTTGTGTGTTGAACGAACATGATCCTCCTATTAGCATGTAATGGTTTGCCTTATGCGAATAGAGGTGAAATAACTTGCCTTGTGCAAATAGATGTTGAGGAATGCGGATATGCGACCAAATCCTTTCTGTTAGCGCTTGGTAGTCTGCTTTGTACTCTGTGAGAACAGGAACCATTTTGCACTGTCTGAGAACATGACCCAATTTGCACTACATGAGAACAGGAACAATTTTGCACTGTGTGAGAATAAGAAGGCAAAGTGTTATGTTCATCATCCCATCATAATTTTTATTTTTTAAATGTCATAAATGCCCAAAAAATGGGTACAACAAAATACAATCCAATGTTTCAGTGATTCTCAGCTCGTGGTGAATCAAGTGTTAGGAGAATACCATGCTCGGGGAATTAAAATGGCATGTTATCTAGCTAAAGTAAAAAAAGCAAACTGTTAGAATTTTCATTCTATTGTATTGAGCAAGTTCCACCCTAAAAATATGAGCTCAATCGTCTTGTTCGAGGTACAATCGGCAAGCAATAAATGAAGGGTTATTGTACTCTGAAGACATTTCATCAATTCTTCTATTAAAACAGCTCGAGGTTGCGTCACTAATTCTAGATAGCGTGAGATCTTGTACATCGTCCCAAAGGCATGTGACACGACTTCCAAATCTCCTTAGTCAGGCTTCGAGTATCACTTAATTCATATCGCGCTTCATGTATAACCTCCAGCCTGAGGATCACGTTCAACTTACTGCAGTACTGTGACATGCATAAGAAAGAATTCCCATACACTCGGAGATTCTCTATACGCAATTAATACTTGTAATCATTATCTAATAAATGCCCAATATCAAGGAAATTAGCATATTTAAGGAATTATGAATTTCAGTATTACTCATTCTTGTAAATTACCAAATATTGTACGGTTATCAAAAATTTTCCATCAACCCCCTATAAATACAGAGAGAATTGATAGTAAAAGAGCCTGAATTTTGTATGTAAAAAATCTGCAGAAATTGTCTTAAACAATTTCTCCAAGAGTTCACAAACAGAATAATATAGACTCGTGGAATAGGTTGATTTTAACCTTTGAACCACGTAAAATTTCCTGTGTTCTCATTTTACGGTTTGCAAATGCCTAATCATCTTTTTTCAGATTTCTTAATCTATTTTGGCGAAAAGTTGCGTCAACAAAGTGGAAAAAGATATGTCACCTTGAATATTATACTCATGGTCCACTAACAATGTTTATTCTTCTGTGTAGATAGTTGAATCTTATGATTCAAAAAAAGTTGCTGATGAAATTCGCAAAGCCAAAGAGAGATAAAGTCCATTTATTCCATAGTTCTTTAGTTTTAAAAGAAAACTTTTTTTTTTTTTGAACAATTATTTTAGTTATTTCTTTTAGTATTTTCAATTTGATTTTATTTCATGTGCTGACTTTAGAAGACTTTTTAATTTAATTTCATAAAATGAAGGATTGCTAAATAACTCTGAATTATTTAAAGTACCTAAACCAAAAGGAAACAAAAGATAAAAGGTTTCAAATGAGGATGATACATATCTTTGGCATCTTAGACTTGGTCATATAGGACTAGAACTAATAAACTGGTTAACAAAAGATGGACCATTGAGAGAACTAAGAGTTGCAACTCTTCCAGTTTGTGAGTCTTGTCTAGAAGGCAAAATGACAAAATGTCCTTTCTTAACGAAAGGTAATAGAGCTAAAGAGCCTTTAGAGCCTGTACTGGTGATGTCTATGGTCCAATCAATGTACAAGCTAGAGGTGGATATAAGTACTTCATCACCTTCATTGACGATTACTCAAGAAATTGTCATACATACCTAATGCCTAGGAAGTTTGAAACCTTTGGCAAGTTTCAAGACTTCAAAGCTGAGATTGAGAAGTAGTTAGGTAAGACTCTTAAAACACTTCGATCATATCGAGGTGGTGAATATTTGGATTTGGAATTCAAAGATTTCATGTTGGAGCATGATATTCTATCCCAACTCACAGTACCTGGAACACCACAAGAAAATGGTGTTTTTGAAAGAAGAAACAATACCTTGTTGGACATGGTCAGATCTATGTTAAGCAACTCTTCGCTTCCTCTCTCATTCTAGGGATATGCACTTCAAACGGTGACTTACATTTTAAATGTAGTCCCATCTAAGACAATAAGCAAAACGCCACTGGAATTGTGGAATGGTAAGAAACCTAGTTTGCACCATTCCGCATTTGGGGCTGTCTCCTCATATTCTTAGACCAAAATCAGCGAAACTTTATTCGAGGTCTGAAGTGTGCATTTTCATAGGCTACGCTATAGAAACATGAGGTGGTTACTTCTATAGTCCAAAGGACTAAAGGTGTTTGTTTCAACAAATGCGACTTTCCTTGAACACAACTATATGAATAACGATAAACCTCAAAGCAATGTAGTTTTGGAGGAAGTCACACCTAATAAGATTCCATCACATTCGTCATCATCATTAAATGATAAACGATAAAACAAGAAAACCACTATTCCTGAAAAGGAAACCCCACTGCAACGTCATAGTGGGAGGATTGTGAGACAACTTGTTCGCTATGAACGTGAGGCACATGTTCTTATCTCTAATACAGACAAGGATGATCCATTAACCTTCAATGAGGCAATGGACGATCCTAAAAATGAGAAATAGAAAGAAGTCATGAGCCAAGAAATGGAATCGATGTATTCTAATTCTATCTGGGAACTTGTAGACCCACCTGAAGATATCATGCGCATTGGGTGCAAATGGATCTTCAAGAAGAAAATATGTGTAGATGGGAAAGTAGAGACTTTCAAGGTAAGGCTAATAGCCAAAGGTTACACTCATATAAAGGGTGTTGATTATGAAGAAATATATTCTCTCATGGCTATGCTAAAATCCATTCGCATCCTCTTATCCATAGCTGCCACCTATGACTATGAGATATGGCAAATGGACATCAAGACTACTTTTCTGAATGGCTATCTTGATGAAAGTATCTATATGATACAACTAGAAGTGTTAATTAAGAATAGGGAAAATCATAAGGTGTGTAAGTTGCTGAAATTCATTTATGGATTAAAGCAAGATCTAGATCTTGGAATATCACGTTTGATGAGACAATTTAAATACACAGCTTCGAACAAAATGTTGATGAAGCATGTGTGTATAAATATGTCAAAGGTAAAGTGTTTTTTTTTTATCTTAGTTCTTTACATGGATGGCATTCTCCTCATCGTTAATGATGTAGAGACACTATCAAATGGGAATAATTTGTTAGCTAAAAAGTTCCAAATGAAAGATTTGGGCGAAACGAGCTATGTTCTGGGAATCCAAATCCTAAGGGATATGAAGAACAAGCTCTTGGAACTTTCTCAGACTAATTATATAGATAAGGTTCTTGAAAGGTTCTCTGTGGAGAATTCCAAGAAAGGTCAGTTACTGACCAGACATGAAATTACTCTTTCCAAAGAGTAATGTCCAAAGACACCTCAAGAGAAAGAGAACATGAGAAAGTATCCCTATGCTTCAGCAGTTGGGAGTCTAATGTATTCTATGTTGTGTACTATGCCTGACATATGCTATTCAGTAGGGATTGTAAGTCGATATCAATCAAATCCTGGTTTGGAACACTCGATTGCAGTAAAGCACATTCTTAAGTATCTTAGAAGAACGAGAGATTATATGCTTGTTTATTCAGGGGGTGAGTTAAACCCTACTGGATACACAGATTCTGATTTTCAATCAGACAAAGACAGTCGTAAGTCGACGTCTGGGTCAGTGTTCACTCTTATTGGAGGAGTTGTAGTATGGAGAAGTATTAAACAATCCAGTATTGCAAATTCAACCATGGAAGACAAGTATATAGCGGCTTGTGAAGCATCTAAGGAAGCGGCTTGGCTTAGAAAGTTCTACAATGATCTGGAAGTAATTCCAGATATGGAGAAGCCACTAATCTTGCACCACGACAACAGTGGAGTAATAGCTGACCTTAAGGAACCAAGAAGCCACAAGAGAGGAAAGCATATTGTAACGCCCTGGATAGCCAAGACCGTTACACTGTATGTTTACAAATGTGCAAGACTTGCTAATCAAGTCATTTAGTTAGAAACGTGTTACACAAACTACAGTTGAACTAGGGTTAAAAGATTTTGGTTTCAAAAGTTTCATTAATTATAATCAAACACTTTTACATGGGATCCCAAAGGTAGTAGCGTTAAAAGACACTTTACAAAATTTCAGGATAAAAGTACAGTTACTAGCCACTCTAAGGCAAAATAGACAATTAGGCTTTTCTCATCCTGTACCACTCCTCAGTTGTGGCGACCAATCAACTAACTATGTACATTCAGCCCCAAAGCTCTCCATCTTAGGACTGGTCCACTTTTCCCTTGCCTTTACCTGCACCACGTAGCACCCATGACCCAAGGCCCACCAAGAAACCAGATAACAGAGCATAATCATTAAGCAATCAATTTGCAAATCAACAATCAAGCAACTCATCGTTAAACATTCATAACCAATTCACATAATAAACAGGGTCGATGCCCTTAGGTCGCACCCCTATTTACCCCACTGACTCCGGCCAACTTAAACAACCTCAAAACTTACCTAAAATGGATGAATAACCTCTGCCAATTCCTCAAGCCAAATAAAGAACCCTAGTGCTGAACCTTAGCCTAAGCCTTCTCTGAATTTTAGCTCCAAATTCCAGAAAAATTGGTGAAGAAAAGCCTAAACCGCATAAGAGAATAGTGCCATGTTTTTCCCTTCTTTCTTTTCTCCTTCTTTTCTTTTGTCTCAATCCTTCTTTCAGACCTCTACTGCCTGCTACACATTCCACTAAGGAAATAAAGCAAAATAGTACTTATCTCTGCTTTTAACTCAAATGACCAATTTGCCCTCCCAAAATTCCTAAGCCATTACATCATTCTAAGGCATTTTGGTCATTACACCCAATTCCTGCTAATTGCTCAAATGTCTCCAATATTTACCACTTATTTCCCGACACCTAACTAATCACCAATTATATTCCTTAATATCAAAATAGACTCCAATATATTTCCTAAATTCCCAAAAATACCCCCAGGCTTGCCCCGAGCCGGGTGTAAATCCCCGCCGTGACTTTTTCGCTAAACCGCTCACTAGGATCGCCTCAAGTCACAAGCTACAAATATATCCACATACTAATGTGGTCTCAACAATTTATCAAAGTTATTTACATTTATGCCCTCAAAAGGCCAAAATTACGAACATGCCCTTCTAACCTAATCAAGGCCTACATGCATACTAGTAGACATAGTCATGCATCACAGATATCCAAGTAATCATATAACATGCTTTTAATCATTAAATCACATATAATCCAGTTATGCCCTCCCGGCACACTAATCAAGTCCCTTAAGCCCTATTAGTAAATTTGGGTCATTACAACTATCCCCTCCTAATGAGAATTTCATCCACGAAATTTACTTGAATAATTCAGGATACTGATCTCGCATCGCTGTCTCAAGCTCCTAAGTCGACTCCTCGACCCTACTATTCCTCCACAACACCTTAACTTGAGGAATTGTTTTATTCCGTAATACTTTATCCTTTCGATCCAAAATCTGAACTGGTTGCTCCTCATAAGCTAAATTTGTCTGGAACTCCAAGTCTTCATACCTCAACACATGTGTCGCATCTGAGACGTACTTCCAGAGCATAGAAACATGGAATACATTATGGACTCTTGACAACGATGGTGGCAAGGCTAACCTGTAAGCCACCTGACCGATCATTTCCTGCATCTCAAAAGGTCTGATGAACCTAGGGCTTAGCTTGCCCTTCTTCCCAAACCACCTCACCCCTCGCAATGGTGAAACTCGGAGAAATACGTGGTCCCCAACCTGGAACTCCATGTCCCTACGCTTGGGATCAGCGTAGCTCTTTTGTCTGCTCTGTGAGGCGAGCATCCTAACTCGGATATTCTCAATAGCTTCATTTGTCTTCTGAACCATATCTGGCCCCAAATACTTGCTCTCACCCATCTCATCCCAATGAATGGGTGATCTACACTTCCCCCCATATAACATCTCGCAGGGAGCCACTCCAATCGTTGATTGGTAACTATTGTTATATGAAAATTCAATCAATGGGAGATACTTACTCCATGACCCCTCAAAGTCGATCACACACGCTCTGACCATATCCTCCAATACTTGAATTGTCCTCTCAGACTGTCCATCAGTCTGAGAATGAAAGGTTGTGTTGAACTTCAACTGAGTTCCCATAGCCTTCTACAAACTACCCAAAAACTTGGAGGTGAAGATAGGATCCCGGTCTAACACTATAGACTTAGGAACCCCATGGAGACGTACGATCGCCCTCACTTACAACTCTGCATACTGATCCACAGTATATGTCGACCTCATTGGAAGAAAATGGGCTGAGTTGGTGTATCTGTCCACTATCACCCACACCGAGTCATGAAGCCCTACTGTTCTAGGTAAACCTCCCACCAAATCCATCGTAATATCCTCCCATTTCCACTCGGGAATACCTAAAGGCTGAAGCAACCTAGCCGGTCGCTGATGCTTAGCTTTCACCTATTGACAGGTTAAACATCTAGCTACGTATTCCACCACATCCTTCTTCATCCCGGGCCACCAATATAACGTCCGTAGATCCTGGTACATCTTCGTGGTACCCGGATGAAGTGAGTATGACGTCGTATGTGACTCATCCAATATCTCTCGTATGATTCCCTCATCAGCTGGAACACAAATCTGTCCCTGATACCGAAGCAAACCAACCTCAGAAATAGAATAGTCCTTAGCTACTCCCACTAAGACATTCTCTCTAACCTCCTGTAAATGAGCATCTACCAATTGACCTTCTTTAATCCGCTCTAGCAGGGTCGAATGCAGAGTAATATTGGTAAATCGGCCTACGACCAATTCTATCCCCGCTCTGACCATCTCATCAGCTAACTCTCTCGAGATCTGGGTGGAACTATATAACTCACCTGGGCCTCTCTGGCTCAATGCATCCGCCACTGCATTGGCTTTCCCCGGATGGTAAAGAATATCACAATCATAGTCTTTCACTAACTCTAGCCAACGTCTCTTCCTCATGTTCAGGTCCTTCTTTGTGAAAAAGTACTTCAAGCTCTTGTGATTGGTGTATATCTCACACTTCTCCCCATATAGATAATGTTGCCAAACCTTCAGTGAAAATACCACCGCTGCTAACTCCAAATCATGGGTAGGATAACACTACTCATACTCCTTCATCTGTCATGATGCATAAGCTATGACCTTCTCGTTCTGCATCAACACACAGCCCAAACCCAACCTCGATGCATCGCAGTAGACAACAAATTTCCCTTCCCCCAAAGGAAGACTCAACACAGGTGCAGTAATAAGTCATCGCTTCAATTCTTGGAAACTGTTCTCACACTTGTCCGACCAGATAAACTTCAAATTCTTCTGTGTCAATTCTATCATTGGTGCCGCTATCTTCGAGAAGCCTTCCATAAACCGTCTGTAGTAACTCGCTAGACCAAGAAAACTCCGCACCTCCGAGGCGTTCCTTGGCCTCGGCCAATCCCTAACTACCTCAACTTTAGATGGATCCACCTTAATCCCATATGGACCAACAATATGTCCAAGGAATGTTACTTCTGGTAGGCAAAATTCACATTTCTTAAACATGGCATACAACTGGTGCTCCCTCAACCTCTATAGAACCTGTCGAAGATGAAACTCGTGCTCCGCCTCTGAACTAGAGTACACTAAGATTTCGTCGATGAAGACAATAACAAACTGATCCATAAAGGCTGCTGGGGCATTAGTCAAACCAAATGACATGACAAGAAACTCATAGTGCCCATACCTCGTTCGGAAGGCCATCTTCGGTATGTCCTCATCCTTGATCCTCAACTGGTGATAACCAGATCGAAGATCAATCTTCGAGAACACCGTCTTACCCTGCAGCTGATTGAACAAGTCGTCAATCCTTGGTAGGGGATACTTATTCTTGATAGTCAACTTGTTCAATTCCCGGTAGTCTATACACATCCTCAATGTCCCATCCTTCTTCTTCACAAACAAAACTGGAGCACCCCATGGCGAGTAACTAGGCCTGATGAACCCCAAATCCAGAAGCTCCTGTAGCTGTATCTTCAATTCCTTCAGTTCTGCCAGTGCCATTCTATATGGTGCCCTCGACATTGGCTTTGTCCCTGGCGCCAACTCAATAACAAACTGGATCTCCCTACACGGTAGCAACCCAGGCAAGTCCTTGGGAAACACATCCAAGAACTCGCAAACCAATCTGGTCTCTTCCGGTCCTATTGGCGAAACCCTGGTGGTATCCACCACACTAGCCAGAAAACCTATACACCCTCCCTGTAATAGGTCCCTAGCTCTCAACGCTGAAATCCTGGGTATGCGGGGTCCATGCACTGCTCCCACAAAGACAAAGGGATCCTCGCCCTCTGGCTCAAAGGTCACCATCTTCTTCCTGCAGTCAATAGTAGCTCCACATCTAACCATCCAATCCATACCTAAAATCATATCAAAGTCCTCCATACTTAACTCAATCAAGTCTACTGAAAAATCCCTACCATCTACCATCACTGGCAATGCTCTAATCCACCTCCTAGAAACTACTAGTTCCCCTGTAGGCAAAATAGTCCCAAACCCGGAAGTACAATACTCACTAGGTCTACACAGTTTATCAATCACCTTACTAGAAACAAACGAATGTGTAGCACTAGATTCAATTAATACAGTGAAAGGAGAGTCAGCGCTAGAAAGTTGATCTGTCACTATCGAGGGATCCGCCTGCGTCAGGGTGAACACTCGAGCTGGAGTCAAGCTGTCCACCTTCCCTGCATCTCCCTTCTTCAGTGCTGGGCAGTCCTTCTTGAGGTGTCCCACCACCCTACATACATAACAGGCCTTAGCCCGACATTCACCTAGATGGTGTCTTCTGCAGCTTGTGCACTCCGGATAGGTCCTCTATGTATCACCACCTCCCTGACGACCACCCTGAGTACCCCGCCCTTTCCTATTAGGACTAGGAGCGGTCGAAGCATCAGGGGTCTTTCTCTTCAGATCATTGGGGCCTCCGCCCCTACCAGACCCAAAATATGGAGGCACCACCCTACAGCCCTCGCGCCTTGCTGCACTCTCTCTCCATATCTTATTCTCCGCTTCCTCAGCGGTAAGAGCCTTCTCTGCAACTTGGGCATAAGTTGTCCCCCCAGGAACTGTTGTAATCCTCATATCTCGGGCTACATAGCATTAAGCCCTCTGATAAATCTACCTAGCTGCATCAGTAGGCACAAGATCTGGTGCGAACTTCGCAAGTCTATCAAACTTCAGGGCATATTCTGTAACTGTCATGCTGCCCTGAACCAACCCCACAAACTCATTCACTTTCACTGCCCTGATGGAAACATTATAGTACTTATGACTGAATAGGTCCTTGAATCCTTCCCAACTCAATGTAGTAACATCTCTGGTCTGTGATGCCACTTCCCACCAGATACAGGCATCCTCTCTCAGCATATATGTGGCACAGGCCACTCTGTCATGTCCCTCTACCCTCATGAAATCAAGGATAGTAGTAATCATGGTCATCCACTACAACGACTCCCATCTATTCCCAACCTCTATTGGTTGTACAACTGGTACCATTGCAAGTGGCACAATAGGGGAAGCATTCCCTGATAAAGCCTGCTATCGAAAAATTTGAACATACTCATCCTAGCTCTGTAGTCGTGCTTGCATGTCTGCCATAAGTTGCTGCCAGTTCTCAGGGACTGGCAAAGGGGTCTGGCCCTAGTCATCATCTCTAGTCTCATACCTGATGCCGGCTATTCGCGTGGATTTTCTTGGACGCATAGTTATCCAAGTTAATCTACAATCAATGACTCGGCAGTCAGACTATGATGACAGGGTAATAATCCTTTCATGATCTACCACTGGGACTCAAACATTCACAAACAATCAAGATATAACACTTTATCCAAGTTTCCATATATATATATATATTCATTCACATGCATTGCAATGCTAATAAGCACACCTCAATATCATCAAACAATAGTCAAGGGCCAGGCCCTATCAGTTTCTCATGCTCCATATTAATCAAGCAAATATCAACAGTCATATTCCATTCTAATCAATTAAGCATATAATCATGTATACACAATTACCAAACCCTGAGTCGAGCTTGTCTTTAACGGCGAATGTACATGTCCAGCCAGTCTTTAGGAACCCTTAAACCTAGGACGATCTGATACAAAGTTGTAACGCCCTGGATAGCCAAGACAGTTACATTGTGTGTTTACAAAT
Source organism: Humulus lupulus (assembly GCF_963169125.1). Classification (NCBI taxonomy): domain Eukaryota; kingdom Viridiplantae; phylum Streptophyta; class Magnoliopsida; order Rosales; family Cannabaceae; genus Humulus; species Humulus lupulus. Next base: position 202,579,672 of record NC_084798.1, read on the forward strand.
GTGCAAGACTTGCTAATCAAGTCATTTAGTTAGAAACGTGTTACAGAAACTACAGTTGAACTAGGGTTAAAAGATTTTGGTCTCAAAAGTTTCATTTCTTATAATCAAACATTTTTACATGGGATCCCAAAGATAGTAGTGTTAAAAGACACTTTACAAAATTTCAGGATAAAAGTACAGTTACTAGCCACTCTAAGGCAAAACAGACAATTAGGCTTTTCTCGTCCTGTAACACTCCTCAGTCATGGCGGCCGATCAGCTGACTATGTACATTCAACCCCAAAGCTCTCCATCTCAGGACTGGTCCACTTTTCCCTTGCCTTTACCTGCACCACGTAGCACCCGTAAGCCAAGGCCCAGCAAGAAACCAGATAACAGAGCATAATCATTAAGCAATCAAGCAACTCATAATGTATAGCCATATACTCAACAATCCATAGTGTTCATATAAATAGATATTTAGCATAACTAACTCATCGTTAAACATTCATAACCAATTCACATAATAAATAGGGTCCACGCCCTTAGGCCGGACCCCCTATTTACCCCACTGACTCCGACCCGCATAAACCGAGCTCAGTGAATATTAAGCTGTCCTCAGCTACCTGTGGCCGAGCCGCACCTTGTGCGCAAATATTGACTACGACACTCTTAGGCCGTTTATCACATGTCCCATGGCATAATACCATCTATGACACAATTCATGTATAGGGGGCTCTTATTCCCATCATTAAGACATAACTGGGTGCAGTTTCTTACCTTTAGATTCTGATAGCTTTGTTCAGCTCAACCCTCAAGCACGATCCCGTCCGAGCCCTAGCGTACACCTAGTCACGGTCACAAGTTAGAACCATATAAAACTTCAACTCCAAAACCTATCCTTGGGACCAATCCCGAGCCCTCGGGAAGCTATAATTCCACCAAACGGGGTGGTGGAATCAAACCCCAAGCCCCCGGGCAAAAACCCTAGGAAATAACCAAAAAATTCTCCTTCTGGGAACAGGGTAGCAATCCCTAGATTTCTCTAAGGCTAGTGCTATAGTGCTAGTCACAGCCAGACAATCCCTAGATTTCTCCTCTTCGAACCTCCTTGAGCCAAAACCCTTCCAAACCTCAATCAAAATCCAAAACAAGGCTACCAACATCTATATCTCACCCCATAAGACCCAATCATACAAAACTCAATCACATGCACCCAAAAATAAAGAAATCACCATAGTTGATCTTAAAGCTCAAAACTCAGCAGTGCAACAGAAATCTCAGAACTTAAAGCTAGAACTTCTTACCTTTGATGGATGAATTCGACCTAAGTTATCTTCCACACTTCCTTAGCCTTCACCTCCTCAAATCCTTCGGCTTAATTCCCTAGAATTCCCACAGAAACTCAGTTTAAAAACCAGTTCAACACCAAAAACCAAGAACTGAATAACAACCTCAAAACCTTACCTCAAATGGGTAAATAACCTCTACCAATTCCTCAAGCCAAATCAAGAACCCTAGTGCTGAGCCTTAGCCTAAGCCTTCTCTGAATTTTAGCTCCAAATTCCAGAAAAATTGGTGAAGAAAAGCCTAAACCGCATAAGAGAATAGTGCTATGTTTTTCCCTTCTTTCTTTTCTCCTTCTTTTCTTTTGTCTCAATCCTTCTTTCAGACCTGTACTGTCTTCTACACATTCCACTAAGGCAATAAAGCAAAATAATACTTATCTCTGCTTTTAACTCAAATGACCAATTTGCCCTCCCAAAATTCCTAAGCCATTACATCATTCTAAGGGCATTTTGGTCATTACACCCAATTCCTGCTAATTCCTCGAATGTCTCCAATATTTACCGATTATTTCCCGACACCTAAATAATCACCAATTATATTCCTCAATATCAAAATAGACTCCAATATATTTCCTAAATTCCCAAAAATACCCCCAGGCTCGCCCCGAGCCGGGTATAAATCCCCATCGTGACTTTTTCGCTAAACTGCTCACTGGGATCGCCTTGAGTCACAAGCTACAAATATATCCACATAATAATATGGTCTCAACAATTTATCACAGATATTTACATTTATGCCATCAATGGGCCAAAATTACGAACATGCCCTTCTAACCTAATCAGGGCCTACATGCATACTAGTACACATAGTCACGCATCACAAATATCCAAGTAATCATATAACATGCTTTTAATCATTAAATCACATATAATCCAGTTATTCCCTCCCGACACACTAATCAAGTCCCTTAAGCCCTATTAGTAAATTTGGATCGTTACACATATAGAAAGGAAATACCATCTGGTTAGAGAGATTGTGCTCCGAGGTGATGTGACTGTTATGAAGATAGCATCGGAACAAAACTTGGTGGACTCATTTACTAAGATACTTCCTGCAAAGTCGTTTATGGGCCATATACGCAACATGGGATTAAGCGAGATGCCTCACTTACTTTGAGGGCAAGTGGGAGATTGTTAGGATTTATACCCTAAAAGCATGTAAAGACATTTTATTGATTTAAATAAAAATACAATTTTATTCTATTTGAATGTTATAATTATTGTTTGAATAATTTATATGAATATCAAGAAAATTCCATTTCATTTATGAGGATATGATCTTGTATTTGTACGAGAGAATTACGATCTTATACAATGAATAAAATAGTCAATAACATATTAATTTAAGGAATCTTTAATGAATGGTTACTAATACGGTTTACTAAGCATACGAAATGCAAGTAATCTAGATTCAGATTATTGATGTTGATAGACATCTTGGTAGATGTACTGTATATAATAAAGATTATATATGACATGACCGATATGAATTCACTATCTTTATAAACTTACTGTTTGCCATAAAGATTTCATTCTTATCCTAATAGATGATCATTTGTAGATCAGTATAAATCCTTGGTATTCATGAACTTTTGTTTGTGCTTATTAGATCTTTTGATTCACTCGTTAAGGTCTCTTAATATAATGAGGCTAGTGACTTTTATTTTGGAGATTCAATATCATGAATGGCTAGGAACATGATTTACAAAAATAGAATCCATACTTTCCTAACAAATCGAATATTGGTTCCCTTAAGGGTTAATTCTGTAACTAAATAATTATTGAGCTCAAATTTATAATTTGATTATAGATTAATTATTCACTAATGAATCAATGGTACTTACGGATTAAGAGATGAATGGTAAAATGATAATTTTGACTAGCTATAATTAACAAACTAATGAATGGAGGACATAACTACATTTATTGATTATATCAATGGAATACAAGAGAAAACACTGTAAATATAATTCAATACATGCTTAGAGTGCAATTCTATATTTAGAGTGGAGTAATCATGGAATTAATAAATAAGATTATTAGATTAAAGAGTTTAATTAATAATTTGGTTTATTGGAGCTTTGAATTATAGGTCCATGATCCCCATGTCACCTCTGTCCTACACTGTCAAGGGTAAGGATGTCATAAGGAAGATTTGTTAGAGAAGGATTAAATTGCAAGGGAATTAACTTTTTGGGGTAATAAAATAATTGTGTGATAATTATGGGAAATTGATTAATTTTTACTTAATTCATTATTTAACTATATAGTTTTTATTCTAAAAATCTTTATGTTAAAATAAATATTAATAATGTTTGGATTAATATAGAGATAGTTTAATTATTATCTTATCATAAAATATTTATAATAATATATTTATTTATTTAAAATTGATATTTTAAGATAAAGTTAAGTTTTAATTAATTGATAGTTATTTTATGATAAATATATTATCTTAAATATTAATTAAACAAATAAATGAGAAAATCAGGGAGAGCCACTAAGTGGCTCACGCCATTCACTGTACTGCACAATGAGTGGCGCCTAACTCAAGGATATTTCTATCTCTGGAATTTGAATTTTGAATTTCAAATTAATTTTTTAATTTAATTATCCTTTTTAAATATGATTTAAATTAAATAATTAAAATATATGTAACCGACTAGTTTTATTTAAATAAAATAAAGATTAAGTAAACTCGTTAATTATCTTTATAAACTTGAAAAAAAATCGATTATTTAAAAAAAAAAAGTTGTTAATTTTGACTGTCAGACTCTGTTTAAGAAAAGAAACAATAGAATTTCCTAAACCTAAAATTCTAATTTCAATAGCCTCTCTCTTCCCAAACCTCTTTAGATCTCATTACCTGAGTACATTTAGAGAGTTCTAAATCAACCTTTGAATCCTACGTGCCCACACACATCTTTGTGTGTTAGAGGATTAGCTTATGAAAATATTCAAGGACACTTGATAGGCTGCTAGAGGTGATCTCTTATCTATTTATGTGTCATTTAATATATCTATATATGTATGATACTGGCTGGTATTAATAAATTTTTTAAAGATCTATTCTGCTACGTAATCTTATTTTTCTCATCCAATACCATTAGTCTCTAAGGTACAAGAACTTTTTATGAGAGAGGGATTTGGTGAGAATGTCTGTCGTTTGATCAAGAGCTGGAACATGTTTAACCACAATCTGATGTTGAGTGACTTTTTCCCTCACAAAATAAAGATCTAGCTTAATATGCTTTGTACGCGCATGAGGAATGGATTAGTAGACATAAATACTGTGTTGAGATTGTAACACCAATGCACTAGAGGACTAGTTAAAGGAACCTTAAGCTCAGATAGAAGTGCTTAATCCAAGTGATCTCAGCTGTCAAAGTGGCAAGACTTCTACTAGGTCTCTGGACTGCTTCTTCGAAGACCAGGAGACAATATTAGAGCCAAAATAAACACAGATACCCAAAGTGGAGTGACAGTCATCGGGGTCGTAAGCCCAATCTGCATCACAAAATCTAGTTAAGGATATAGAATCACACTTCCTAATATGAAGCCCACAATCTAAAATACCCTTTAGATATCGTAGGATGCGCTTTAAAGTCTTGACATGGGACTCCAAAGGGTTGTGCATGAACTGAGATACTCTATTGACAACATATGGAATTTATGGTCTAGTTATGGTGGCATATTGCAGTGCACCAACAAGGCTTCTGTACAACTTGGGGTCTGAAATAGGATCACTTCTAGCATAGGATAAATTCTCACCATCAACCATAGGTGTTGGTAAACTATTTGCAAACTCCATTTTAAATTTATACAAGTCAGTAATGTATTTGGTTTAAGATAAATGCAGACCTTGAGATGTTTGATAAACCTGAATGCCAAGGAAATAATGAACATCACCAAGGGTCTTGAGAGTTGAGAGCAACTGAGTTGAGATGTACAATTAGTTTATGAATTTCTTCCTCTGAATTTCCGGTTATTAAAATATCATCTACACACACAAGAATAAACATAGTATGTGAAGATGAAATATGAATGAACAAGGAATGATCAGTCCAAGAAGTAGAAAAACCAAGAGAAACCAATGTAGCTCTAAGTTTTTCAAACCATGCTCTTGGGGCTTGTTTCAAGCCATAAAGAGAGCCTTATGTAATTTACACACCATGTGAGAAGATTTTGAGTCAACAAAATCGGGTGGTTGGGCCATATAAACCTTTTCTTGAAGCTGTCTATTCAAAAAAATATTATTAATATCAAGTTGCTTAATAGAACAACCACTGGAAATAGCAAGAGTAAAAATAACCCGAATTGTAGTTGGTTTAACTACTGGATTAAAAGTTCCAGTGAAATCAAACACATATTGTTGATTGAATCCCTTAGCAACTAATCTAGCTTTGAGTTTGTGCACTGTAGCTCAAGGTTTTCCTTAAGTTTGAAAACCCATTTACAACCAATAGCTCCTTCGTTAGCTGGTAAATCAATTATAGTCCATGTACCATTCCTTTTTAAGACTTGGAATCCCTCTTACATAGCTTATTTCCACTAAGGACTATTTAGAGCTTCTTTAACTGTAAAAGGCTCATTTGAAGCAATCTAAGATTTGGGTTTGTATTAACCTTTGACGGAGTGACCATCATGTGGGTGTCAGTGAGTTTTGCAATAATAGATGATGTTGGTTGGTCTGTAACAGCCACATATGAAGGCAAAGGACTAGAAATAGCTTCCACGGCAGGTGGAGTGAAAGAGAGAGCAGACGCGGATTGGGAACCAAGTAACAAATATGGTTGGGATTGTAACGTCCTGTGTTTTGGATACCTTGAAACAAATCGGGTCGGGTTTTTTTTTCCCGAGTTAAGAATATTATTTTAAATAATATTATATTTGTTTGGAATTTATTTTCATGAGTAATTGCTAGCCAAATTATGAATTTTGTGTTTAAAACTCAAGATAAGACTTTTGGTCTTGGAACGACATAAAAACCCTGATTTGGTAAAAATCTGGGAAAATAAAATGAAAACTATGGAAAATATATTTTGGGCATAAAATACATTCATAAAAATTAAAGTTTGGTCAAAAATAATAAACCTAAGGTAAAATGGAAATTTTAGGGCATTTTGTGTAAAATGCTTAATTTTACCGAATTGGGTAATTTTATTCCATGAATGGACCTTAGGTTAAAATTTATTGTGTGATTAATTAAATTAAATGTAAGAGACATTTAATTTAATTATTATGTGTTATGTTTTATTTTTTTTCTTTTTAAAAAATATAACAATAACTTTCTTATGAGTGAAAAATGTTATAGAAAGTCAATTTGGATTTTTCTTCTTAGGAAATGTTTATTAACCTAAGAAATAATAATAATAATATAAATGCATAAATAGAAAGAGGTGGCTAGCCATGTGATGTTTTAAATGGTGTGAATAAAAATTAATTAAGTTTTAAATCTCATGTTAAATATTAGGGTTAACGGCAAGTGGATAGTAAAACACTCAAGTGTTTTAGGATATTTTGGAGTAGTCTAAACCCTTCTAACCCTCCTAAATCCGACCCCCTCTCTCTCACAATCACTCTCATCTTTTTTTAAAACTCTCTCTCAATTTTTCTCTTCATCTTGAACTTCAAGAACACTTAGAAGGCTTGGAAGCTAAGCTTTGCTCTAGAAAGGGTTTCCCTAAGGTAAAGTTTCAAAAAAATTGACTTTGTATAGTTTTTAACCATAGGTTTTTAAATAGCTAACTATATATGTTGTTGGGGGGATTTGGTTAAGGTATTGAAAGAGTTTTGAAGGACTCAAAGCTAGTAGGAACATCCAAACCTTAAGCAAGAACAACAAGAGGTAAAAAGTTTACTTTTTATGGTTGTTATTGTATGGTATTTATTTTAAGTATTATTTTGTACATTTAATGATTAAGTTTCTTATTGATGATGTAATAAGGCTATGGTAGTAGCTCTATAATTTTTATGATGCTTGTGTGTTTATTTTTGAAAGTAGGGACCAAAATCCCTAAGGGTTTTGGTGAGAACCCTAAAACAAAATACAAGTTTGAGCTGTGACTTCCAAGGAGTCAAGCTTCCACTGTATATTGATTTTGTAAAATTAAATTATACTGTGATGTTTTTGATATTGAGTACATAAAATTGAGCTTTTTAAACAATAATTTTTTTAAAAAAAATGAGTGAGTTATGCTATTTCAAAGTTTAGGTAAAAAAATTGTTTTTTTTTTTTTGTATTCTTAATTTCGGGGCCAAGTTTGGACAGCCACTGTATAGGGAAAATTAACCAAGTTTTTTCTAAACTTTGGTGGACATATTCTTGGAATAACCTAGTATACCACTGTAAAATTTGGTAACAAAATAATGAACAGTTTGAAAGTTATTAAGTGCCAAAGTTTGGAAAAATTAAGGACTTGAAAATAAGATCATTTTTACCTCATTATTGGAAAATAATTTCACCAATCAGAAATGCTCATTTTGACCTAAGATTTTACAAAATCCTAAATGACATACCAAAAATAGAATTGGAAAATTTTGGTAACAATTGGGTAAGTAAATTTCAAGTTACGACCTAACAAAGTATCTAGTTAAAAATGTGAAAAATAAGGTTTTCACACTTAGTGTAAAAATGAGATTTTGGAACTTAAGGTAAAAAGTAAAATTTTGCTTATTGCAAGATAAAAACTTGGTAAGTCTTGAAAAAATATTTTGACCTAAAATACCACTTTGAGTTTAGTAAGAATTATTTTTATTAAAGAATTTTTATGCTTTCTAAAAATAAAAGAATTAATTTATTAATAATTTAATAAATTAAAAGAGGGTTTAAAACCTTATATTTTGAGAATATAATTAAGTGAATTATTTTTCTAGTAAGTAAACTTGATTAATTGACTTTGGAAAAATTAACTAGTCAAGATGGGAAATGTTTAACGGTTTTCCTATTTAAGATAAATTAGGCAATTTTCTTAAAATGACTTTTAGAGATTAAAACCTTAAGAAAAATTAAGAGTTTATTTTCTTCAAAAATAATTAAGGAATTTAATTAGTATTTTCGGGATATAATACCAGCTAAAATATTTTATATATTTTACCGACTGTTGAAAGTACGGGTTAATAGCAGAACTTTTAAAGAAAAACATTTTTAGCGGATTGTGGAAAAATACTATTGTGATACCTGAGACTAGTTATTGAGACCATAGGGTAGGTCTCCCCGAGACTTAGGGTTTAGTCTCAAATATTTTTGTATGAATTTCCTTAATGGGTTTGAAACAAAATAAGGATCTTTAATCCTTACTAATGATTTTGAAAATGACCAAATTGCCCAAATTATTAATAATGAATTATGAAGTGCCATAATTAATCCTAGTATCCTGTATGGATAATTACAGTATTGGCTAAGCATAACTAGATTATACATTGGAGGGTGAAATCTTTCTGAGGGCAAAGGAATCCAAGTAAGTCAACTTATATTGTGTGGCTGCAACATGAAACGACTATCGTATTGTATGTTAGTATAGGGACACATGCACATATATACACTGTCGTAGAAAGTTTCTTAGAGACGTTAGTCTAGTGAGTGCTAATTTAGAAAATATGATCGGTAGGTATCTGTCATATCCTAGACGGCTGATCCCCGTCACACTGCTTGATTTTATTATGTCCGGTTCATTACCGTGACGAGTGGCCAAGAGGTGAGGATTGCTGGTTAAACCTAGGGGCGCCAAAATGAATGGGACCTAGGGGCCCTCATGCTTACTTAATTAGTTAACGGTTAGAACCTGAGCAAGTGCTCTGATAAGTTATTCCCGGATAGTAGCTGTGAATATTGGCCATTCAGTGAGAGTGCCTAGAGATACTAGGGGTTGCCAAGTTTGAGTGAGGCTGAACACCCTAGGGGCAACTGCTCAACAACACCACTGATTAACATAGAAGTCTCTGTAAGCCCGTGTAACTTCGATTACACTCTTGGATAAGTAGTGATGCCCTAGGTAACTTGATGGTTACCCTTGTGAGGGATTTACTCTTGGATAAGTAGTGATGCCCTAGGTAACGCGATAGTTACCTTTGATGGGGATATTTAATGGCTAGATCTTAGTGTTGAGACTCGTTTCTCTCTTACAGATTAGCATTTATACTGGAGGGCGTGTTACGCCCGAATTGTTGATAAGAAATAGTTGTGATATATTATATCTGCTTATTCTGGGATTTTCTGAGTGCAGGAATCTAACTGTTTATATGAAATAATTTTCCATTGGTTATAAGGCATGACCATAAGTTTGTCAGGACACTTTTGTGTTCTTGAAATTGATTGTGTAGGGTCCGGATGGATCCGAAACCCTAATTCTCTGCATGCTTTTGTTTTAAAGTTGAACTTACTAAGCGTTTTCGCTTACCTGGTTCTTTCCTATTGTAGGTAAGAACAAGGGCAAGGTAGAGCAGTGAGCGCTGAAGTCTACCTTGCGAATGTACATGTGGACCGACCTTTTGGGAAGCCGTTTTATTTTTGGAAATGTTGTATTATTTTCCTAAATTAGGCTCACTCTACTCTTTATAAAATATGTTTGTATTAAATGTTAAGTATGGCCATAGAACTTTTAATTTTTTTTTTTTATATGGGTTTTTGAGACTTTTGGTTAAATGAAAACATTTATATTTCCGCATTATCGAGTCTTAAAAATCCAGGTCGTTACAGGGATGGAATAGCTGCTGAATCGGGTGGAGATAGTTACATGGAAGAAGGGAAGTTAGGAGATGGCAGAGAAGAATAAAGGGATGAGTGAGAAGGTAAAATGGCAAACGTTTGTGGTGATGAAATAGGATTAACAAACCTGATTTTTGATAGAAGAGGAATAGTGACAGATGGAGTGTGCAACTGGGAAGTAGGAGAAGAAGTAGAAGTATCATACTAAGTAGTAGAAAAAGGAAAGTGATACTCATTACAAATGGCATCCCTTGAGATATACAACCTACCTGATTTTGATAGACATTTGTAGCATTTATGCTTGAAACTATACCCCAACAAAATGAATTCTACAGACCTATATTGAACTTTATGAGAATTATAAGATCTAATGTTAGGGTAGCACGCAGAACCAAAAAATTTGAGATTTGTACAATCTAGATTTTTATGAAACAATCGATAAAGGGGAGTGGAATTGGAAATAATAGTAAAAGGTAGCCTATTTAGGAGATAAGTGTAAGCTCGTATTGCTTCAACCCAAAAATCTAAAGGCGTTGAGGCTATGGCAAGAAGAGTTAATGCTGTCTCAAGAAGGTGTCGATGTTTTCTTTCAGCAAGACCATTTTGCTCATGGGTTTTTGGACAGGAAACTCTATGATTGATAGCACTCTCATTAAGATATTGAGTGAAAGCTTGATACTCCCAACCCCAATCACTTTGTAAAGCGGCAACGTAACTCATTTTCAATCTAAGTTTTAAATTTTTTAAAAGTTTGAATAACCTCAGATTTTGTTTTCAAGAGAAAAACCCATGTGTACCGAGAAAATGAGTCAATAAAATGGATGTAATACTTATAACCATTTGAAGAAATGACAGGGGCAGAGCCCCATAGATCAGAATGCACAAGTTGTAATGGTTAAGTATATTCAATTGAGAAAGGGAAATTTATGTATCTTGCCTTGATAGTAAGAAGAACAAAAACCAATTTCATTTTTATTGATTTTAGGCATATTACAAATAAGAAGAATAGTCTTTACAACTTTGGCAGATGGATGACCTAAACGACCATGCCAAAGCAAAAAAACAGAAGTAGAATTAGCAGATAGATTAGATGTAGAAACATTAGAAATGGAATAATTATTGGACATGAAAGTATTAGCAACAGGCATAGAACTGAACAACGAAGCAAATTTGGGATGTATTAGATGAAAAGATGAGGAAGGAAAGGCATATAGACCATTTTTTAAGGAGGCCTTCCATCGAAACCTGCTTGGTGACCTGTCTCTAACAAAACAAACATTAGAATGAAACCCACACAAAAATTATTGTCATGAGTAATTTGGGAAACATTGATTAATTTTTTTGTAATTTTGGGGACATGAAGAGGTTGGTTGAGAAAAAGAGGTTTAGAATGGAAAGCGGACTAAATAACAGAATTACAAACATTTGTTATAGGCAGAGCAATATCATCACCAACATGTAGTTGCTCTGGTCCACCATAAAAGACATCGATCATTTCTTTAGATTTTGTATTTGTGTGCGATACTGATCAATGTTGGGGAAGTTTTTGTAGTGAAATAGGTTTCAAGAATGGACCAAACCTAAGCAGCAGTAGGAGCTAACCACACGAGCCACTCATTGAAGAAAGTAACCAAGTATAGGGCAATTGATCTTGTTATTTCCACTCAGAGTACAGTGGATTGATCACTATAGGAAAATAGCTCTACAACGATGACTTTTGTCGTCGTTGTAGAACCAGAAGTCATCAATGTAGGTCTCTATGTGTAGCGACCTACAACAACGACAAAACACAGTCATTGCAGTAGGGTTTTACTACAGCGATGACATGTCGGTCGAAGTAGGAAATCTCTTTTCTTGGTTGATATGGGATATTGTGACGACATATCATCGCTGTAGTGTAGAGTCCAAGAACTTTACTTAGCTAAGATAGATAATAGTATGATAGTATTTATAGCATTATCTTTGTTACTGTGGATTTTTGGTTCAGACCGAGAATTATTTGGACACTCATAGTAGTACTTATAGATTTTCTAAGTTTAACCTATAGTTTAAGAATATTAAGTATAACCTAAGGTTTGATTAAAGTGACTGATATTAAGGATTATATTATTATATTATAAGGTTTAGACATCAACCAATAGGATTTTAAGCACATGTTTTGAATGGTAATTAAGGATTAAGATTTTTGAGGATTAAATATAATAAGGAGTAAAGTTTGAATGTTATAGGGTCAGTCAGCAGCTTTGAGTACGTTGAGGGCTTAGTCAAGGCTGTTTACTCCATTCAAACCTAGCTAAAAATGTGTAATTTCGTGTTTAAATATTCAGCGTATGCCGATATATCGCAGCTATAGGGGGCGATATGTCGCAACACGTAGATACGGAAAACACGAAACGATGCACGGTCGCCTCGGGCATACTGGCCCAGGCGATATATCGCCTACAGGGGGCGATATATCGCCTACAGGGGGCGATATATCGCCTCCTTCAGCATGGATTCAAACTCTTTTGAATTCATTTCCTTTCAGCCATTCAAACTCCTTCAACAGTCCAGCATCTTGTGAACGAGTCTTCAGCCTCTGCTGAACGATTATTCAAATGATTTTCACCTAAAAAGCCATTATTTTTATTCAAGTAAAATCAAGATATTTTCATTCCCAAACTCTATAAATAGGACCTAGTACCCAGCCATTATTCACCATTTGCTCTAAGTTCAGAAGCTGCTAGTGTTAAGTGAGTGTGAGAGTGTAAACACTTGGTTGGGGAAAAACTATAAGCTTAAACATCATAAGCTTATCAAACACTTTGGGAAGTGAGTTCTATAGTATTTCGATGAAGGTTAGAGTGATCTTGCAATCTTTGAGGTAAACCCAAAACTCTTGTTCCTTTCTGTATTTTATGTTATTTCTTTTCTCAAAACCTTCTACTCAGTCCCCTAACCTTATTCTTATTTTGGTTAGGGAATCCAAGCTCTTAAGCATATAAGTTGGTAAGTATGTTTTTATGGTTTAGTCTTTCCATCTCTTTCATTTCATCTCCTTTCTTTAGACTCACTCTTTCTTATGGTTTTAGGAGTGTTCCAAAAGTCCCAACTCAGTCCATAATCCCGGTAACTTTGGTAAGGAAAATAGGCTAGAATCAATATGTTATGTGCTTATGTTATCTATATGTTTTATGTTATTAAAAGTGTTATGATATGTATATGTGTATGTTTGTAGGCTTGGGCATATGACCTATATGACTAACAAGACCCCAAATGGGTTATGGGCATATGACCTACTTAGCTAGTAGGACCCCACTAATCCCATGGGCATATGCTTGTTTAGTCTATGGGACCCCAAGTAATAATGGCCATTATAATAAGTGAATTATGTGTTATGATATGTCTTTACGTTATTATGAAATTATGTTTATGTTTATGACTATGTGTTAGATTTTCCTTGCTGGGCATTAGGCTCATTCCTTTCTGTTTATGTGCAGGAAATAAGCTTTAGAGGCGGAAAGATTCGTGACGCTTAGAGGATGTGTATCGATGGTGAATGGAGTCAAGGGGCCGAGCGTTATTCGATTCGAGGATGTAGTCTTGTTTATGTTTTTTATGGTTTTAGAAGTATTTTCCGCATTTTCTATGTAACCCTTTTTAGTTTTTAAGTTATTTTTGTTTTAAAGACAATGGGTACCCATATCCTACTTATTTTATGAAAGTAACCTTTGTTTCCACAAGTTTCAATAAAATTATGGTATTTCCGCAAAAATGTAAGTTTTATGTATAGATTCGTTAATGGTCCAAATAGTCTAGATTAGTGGGTCGTTACATGTAGGTCGTTGCAAAATTTGAAAATTTGAATTTCAAAAACTCCTACAGTGACCACATGTCGTCGTTGTAGGTCCGTGGACTGCCAACATCTATCATCACTAGAGGGTCACAAAATCTCAGATTTTCGTGTTCAACGAGCACCCTACTGCATGACATGTCGTCACTATAAGTGTATATTTAAAAATAATTAATTATAATAATAAAATTTATTTAATAACATATTAATTAATAAGTAAATAAATAAATAAAACAAATTTATTTAATTAAATAATAAAACCAATTTAAAATTAGTATAGTGTTGAGTCCCAGAATGTTTACTTAGTTAGCTAGTTAGTAGATTTCGTGGATTTTGGTTCAAACTGGGACTTAGTTGGAAACTCCTAGCAATAGTTATGGATTTTATAAGTTTAACTTATAGTTTAAGAATATTAATTATAACATAAGGTTTGATTAATATTGCTAGTCACAAATATGATATTCATAATAATCTAAGGTTTAGATAGAGCCAATAAGAATATGACACTTGTCATAAGCATGATTATTAAGGAATTAAATATTTTAATGATTAAATAAAGAAACAGTAGCCTTAGCACCTACCAGAAACTGTTAGGGTCGTAGTTTGACTCAGTCAAAGTAGTTGTCCAACCTTAATTATGCTGAAAAAGTGCAATTACGTGTTTAAAATTATTCGTATGCCGATATATCACAGCTTGGAGACGATATATCGACTGACGAAGAATACGGAAAACACGTTGACGTTGCATGATCGTACGAACGAAGGCTCAGGAATAGGGCAGAGCCGATATATCGCCACATAGGGGCGATATATTGCCCTAAATTATTATTATTTATTATTATTTTTGTTTTTAATTTTAAAATCAAGCCTTGACTCTTTAGACCCACTTCTGAACATTTTGACCAAGTCTTCAACCTCTGATTGATGAATATTCAATTATTTTCATTATTTTTATTCAAAGCCAAAAAGAAGATATTTATTCCTAGAACTCTATAAATAAGACCTAGTACCCAGCCCTTCCACTCACTCTTCAGCTGTGATCAGACTCCAAGGTTCTAGCATTACCATAGAGTGATAAACACTTGGGTTGGGAAAAAGCTTTGCCATTCTTAAGCTTTATAAAATACTTGGGAAGTGAGGTTTAGTGTATTTTGGTATTGGAGTTAGACCGATCCATAAGGTCAAATGTAACGCCCTGGATAGTCAAGACCGTTACACTGTGTGTTTATAAAAGTGCTAGACCTGCTAATCAAGTCATTTAATTAAGAGCGTGTTTTAGAAACTATAATGGAACTAGGGTTAAAATATTTTGGTCTTAAAAGTCACTTTTCGTATAAAGAAACATTTCCTGTTTACACGGGATCCCAAAAATATTAAGATTAAACCATTTACAAAAGATTCAGGAATTAAATACAGAAGTAGCCATATTAAGGCAAAACAGACAATTAGGCAATCTTTGTCCTGATCCACTCCTCGGCCATGGCGACCGAACAGCTGGCTATGTACATTCAACCCCGCAGCTCTCCACCTCAGGATTGTTCCAACTTGCCTTTGCCTTTGCCTTTACCTGCACCACGTAGCACCCGTGAGCCAAGGCCCAGCAAGAAAACACAACAATAGAGCATAAGCAATCAACAGCCAATTCAATATCTCATATTGCATAAACATGTTCACAACCACATAAACATTCAGAATAACCAAGTATTCAGCATACTAAACATATCAACTCATATCATATATCAATTTACAAATGATAACTAGGGTTAGTGCCCTCATGCTGCACCCTCCGTTATCCCACTGACTCCGGCCCGCTTAAACCGAGCTCAGTGAATAATAAGCTGTCCTCGACTACCAGTGGCCAAGCCGCGCCCTGTGCGCAAATATTGAATACGGCACCCTTAGGCCGCTATCACATGTCCCATGGTGTAATACCATCATTGACATTATACAAATATTGGGAGCTCCTAGTCCCATCACAAACATATAACCGGGTGCAGTTTTCTTACCTTTAGGTTCGCTAGCTTTGATCACTTGACTCCTTGAGCACGGTCCCTCTTGAGCCCTTGTGCTCACCTAATCACAACCATAGTTCAAAGTCATCACCAAACCTCAAGTCCAAAACCTAGCCTCGGGACCAATCCCGAGCCCCCGAGAAGTCCTAATTCCACCAAACAGGGTGGTGGAATCGAACCCCGAACCCTTGGTCAAAAACCCTTGTAAATAACCCTAAAATCCCTTTCTGGAAACAGGGCAGCGCTAAAGTGCTCTAAGGAGAGCACTATAACACTACAAGTAGAACCAAAATCCCCCAGAAAGCATGGCCTAGCGCTACAGCGCCCAGAGGCTAGCGCTGTAGCGCTAGTCTCAGACAGCCAACACCACATTTTCCCTTCCTGCGATATCCCCGAGCCAAACTCAACCAAAACTTCACCAAACTTAAAAACAAGCTTATTAACACACTCCACTCATCCCAAGCATCCCAAATACTCAAAACCCAATCACATGCATCCCTAATCTCAAAATTCACCATTATTGCTCATAGACTTCAGAAACTCAGCAAAACAGTCAGAACTTCAAAGTTTAAAGCTTAGAATTTTATACCTTTGATGGAAATTCGATTTACAGTTAACTTCTTGACCTCCTTAGCTTGCTCTTCCCCAATTCCTTGGCTTGAATTCCCCTAAAGTTCCCATCAACTCAGCTTAGACACCATAGTTTAAACTAACCAAACCAGAAACTGAAAACTCTAAAGGCTTACCTCAAATATTGATGTGTTCTTGCTAATCCCCTTGCCAACCTTTCAAGTTTAGCTCAATAATATTGTTTCTCAGCCTAATCTAGCTCCCTTCTAAGTCTTGCTCCAAGAAAATTGAAGAGAAATGGTGAGAGAACCACAAACCGACCCTTTGGAAAAAACTGCTATGTTTTCTCCCTTTTCTTTTTCTTCCTTTTCCTTCTTTTCTTTCTTTCCACAACCTTCTACCTTTTTCTACAATTTCCACTAAGTATAAAGCCTCAGCACACTTATCTCTTGTAAGCCAATTGACCATAATGCCCTCCATTTTAATTTTAAACCTTTAATCCACTTAGGGGCATTTTGATCATTTACCAAATTCTCGCTAATTTCCTCGAGTGTCTCTAATATTTACTGCTTAATTCTCGATACCTAACTAATCTCCAATT
Organism: Humulus lupulus; assembly: GCF_963169125.1. Taxonomy (NCBI): domain Eukaryota; kingdom Viridiplantae; phylum Streptophyta; class Magnoliopsida; order Rosales; family Cannabaceae; genus Humulus; species Humulus lupulus. The sequence goes on from NC_084798.1 coordinate 202,596,722, forward strand.
ATATTTCTCAATACCAAATAATTGCCAATATATTACCTACATTCCCAGAAATACCCCCTGGCTCGCCCCGAGCTGGGTATAAATCCCCACCATGACTTTTTCGCTAATCTGCTCACTAGGATCGTCTTGAATCACAGATCACAGATATATCCACATAATAATGTGGTCTCAAAAATTATCGCATATATATACAGTTATGCCCTCAACGGGCCAAAATTACAATTATGCCATTTCTAAACTAATCAGGGCCTACATGTATTCTAATACACATAGCCATGAATCTCAAATATTCAAATAGCCATACAACATGATTTAAATCATTAAATCACATATAATTCCCATCATGCCCTCCAAGCACACTAATCATGGCCCTTAAGCCTTATTAGAAAATTTGGGTCGTTACATCAACTAAGTTACTCTTATTTTTTAAGTTCAATCCATTAAAACTCTTTAGTTTTCTTTAGTCCTTTTATTCAGTTCCTAACTTTTGATATTGGTTTTTGATTAGGCTCTTGAAACTTAAATATCTTCCTTGGCAAATTTTGCTTTGAAGGTTTAGTTTCCACAATTATTCTTTACTATTTAGAAATACTCACCATTTTTATTGCTGGTTTTAGGAGTGTTCCAAGTCCCGCATTTGTTCTCAAAAATCCCGGTTTTGGTAAGGAAAATAGGATAGTTTTTATATGCTTGTATGTTATGATTATGCTATAATATGTTATGTTATGATATGTTATAGTATATATGTTTTGGGGCTTATAGTTGCTTAAATAGAAAACCCCAACACTTTTATGTTCTTGGGGCTTATAGTTGCTTATTTAGCAAACCTCATTGTATTTTGAGGTTTATAGTTGCTTAGCTATCAAACCCCAATATTCACCATGTACATGGGTTATAGTTGAGATATATGTTTTATAGAGTATGTTTTGTTATGATCTTATGTTTACGTTTAATGTTATATATATATATATATGTTGGTAGATTTTCCTTGCTGGGCATTAGGCTCATTCCTTTTTCTTTTTAGTGTGATGCAGGAAAATAGATACAAAGGTGGAAGGATTCTTGGAAGCTTTGTGTGTGTGTTGAGGTGAATGGAGTGGATGGGCTGCGTGTCGATTCGAGGACGACGTTATTTTTTTTAGTCTCTTTAAATTACTTTTCTATGTATTTTCCGCATTTAGCTTTGTAAACAATTTCATTTAAAGTTATGTTTTATTTTAAAACAATGAGCTCATTTATGTATTTATGTATTACAAATACTATTTTAAAGTTTCCAATAAAGTTATGAATTTTTCTCATGTATGTTCTCTTCAAAATAGTAGTTATGTCTAGTAGGTTTAATGATCTAAGTCTTAGAAATAGTTGGGTCATGACATATAGTCTCCAAAATGTAAAAAAAAAAACCTAAGTAGTATAGTCTCCAAAATAAAAAATACGACACAAAATATTAATAAATTTAAAAGAATAATATAACAAAACTAAATGTCATCTAAATTAATCTCAAAGTCATCATCTTCATCGGGTTGTTGTGGTGGTTGTTGTGGTTGTGGCTCCTGTGGTGGAAATTGGCTCGTGCCTAGAAAGTTTGCCATCATGGACTGTATCATATTCATGTCCAAGTTGACAGGCTGAAATTGGGGAGCTTGGATGTTCGGATTTGTAGCTTGCATAAAATGTTGCATTTGCTGGAAGTTGTTCTTCTGGGTCATAATGGCTTGACTGAAGTGTTGAACCATGGATTGGAAAACCTCATCTAGTACCATTGGAGGGCCAACTATGGTGGACGTAAATGGTGATGCCTTTGATTGTGAAGAGGATATGGTGGCGCCTGAGGAAAATTTACTAGTACCCTTCAACTTGCGTCCAATACCTTGGTTGTGGCCACGACGTTGACCAAGTACCTTTGAGACGACTTGTGTCTCATCGATGGAGGCACTTCATGCTGAAGATCAGATTGAGATCGGGATTGGGATTGTGTCTGGACTTCTTCCTGCAAGGCATCTTGCAGTTTAGAAACAATAAAATTAATACATAATATAATTAAATAATAAACATATATACAAAAATTAGAAAGTTACTTACATATGCATCCTTAGCATTCGTGTTCACCCATCCACGTGTCGGATGATTGTGCATGTCATGGAACGTATCAATAATGTTGGGCAGTTCCTTAGTTTGAAGATTCATCTTTAGAAAACAAATTGTAACAAAATATCAGTTAAATATCGAAATTATTATTAAGATAACTAAAAATATTTCAAATTATCTATATATTTTTATTTACCTTCTTAAATCGAACGATAGCAAAAGAGGTCGATCATTGAAGACTTCGATACTTCTGTTTTGCTTTGTTGGCAACATTTGCCTTTGAGCGTACAATGAACTATGGAGTGGTGAAAAATTCAACCAACTTTTGCCAACTCTCATTGTCTATGTCCTCTGGTGGATTCTTTCTAGCTGTCTCGATATCATCATACCCTCCATGTTCATCAAAGTATTTTTTCTTGCGACCTTTTCTATCCTTGTAGCGATCCTGAAGCTCTCGCTCAATCTCAGTCTCTATCAGTCGCCACTCAGGGAGAGCACCGAGGAACAATTTCTTCAAAAAAAAAAACTTATTAGAATTTTGAAATTATAAAAAAACATTACATGTGAATAAGTTGATAAGTTTACCTCAATATTTTGCATCAATCCTATCTTGTGCTCATCCAAAACACTCTGCCACGAGTCATAATATAACAAGACATGGTGACCAATAAAAAGACATTACATGTGAATAAGTTGATAAGTTTACCTCAATCCTGTCTTGTGCTCATCCAAAACATTCTGCCACGAGTCATTATATAACAAGACATGGTGACCAATAAGGTTACCAATAAGTCTCGTGAACGATGTCCCAAAATCGCCAACTGCTTTGTAGGATCCATCTTCAGATCAAATTGTAGAGCCAACAGACCATTATTGTCATTGACGAGCTACTACAAATGTTTGGATAGAGATCAACCTCTTCTTTTCGCGACAACTGTTGCATATTTTAAATAAATTGAATAAAATAATAACAATTTGTCATTTATTGATAAAACATAGATTAATTATAGTATATTATCTGTCTCACAGAAAGTAGGCACTCGTGTAGGATCTGGAGGAGGATCACCTGCTCCATCACCGCCATGAGAATGAGCAACAATAACAGGCATATCCTTATATTTATATAATTATTAACTTAAAATCAGTTATAAAATAATAGTAATAAAATGTAGAGCATTTGTCATTAAAATTTCAGTAATACATTTGAAACTATTGAAAAACAGACATTGTTGAGAAAAGTCATATATTGATTGAAAAGTCTTGAAATTAAAACATACAATAAAAATATGCATAAGAAAATATTATTCCTCGTCAATCTCAATTCCTACATCATCATCTATACTTTCTAAATCATCTTCACTAATTTTTTTCGTCATCATCGTCATTGATGAAATCATCATCCACATCCGGAACAGATCGAGACATTTCCCCAATTATGCTAGTGTGACCAAGTCGATCCAAAGGCATAACATCCAACACTCATAATTCCACAATGTACAAAATTTTATGAATTATTATCATGCACGACATCAACCTTGTTATCATCATCGCTACTTGGATGATCCCAGATCTTTTGATGATTGACTTTTTCTACTACCCTCTAATTTTTGTTTCTTGAAGGATCTTCCAAGTAGAAAACTTGTTTTGCTTGATTGGCGATAATGAACTGCTCGTTCTTGTACCATTCAGAATTAATCATGATACTAGTGATGTTATTCTCAGTCACATTTTGACCCTTGCTTGCATCGGTGTTGAACCATTTGCATCGAAACAATACTACCGAGTAACCATGGGAATAGTATAACTCTACAATCTCCTCAAGTTGGCCATAAAAAGCGAAATCATCAGTTCCTGGCACCGAAACTCCACTATTTTGAGTGGTACGTCTTTCGCCACGACTATGTACCAAAAAACTTCACACTGTTAACAATGCAAGTAGTGTAATAGTATGCATTCTGATTGGACTCATTTACTAAAGAAAATAATTCTTCAGTACACTCAGTTAACTGTACTTGTCGTAGATGACCCATCTATAGAGTATGACACAAAAAAACAAAAACACAATGAGATGAGTATTAATCAATATGAATCTCGTAAGAATTCTACAGTTTTGATAATTTACCTTCAATTTAAACCAGCTAGGGAAATCTTTTTGAAGATTTATGTTTGAATTTTCTCGAAGGCATTCACTGTATAGCACAAGGATTTAGGTAAGATAACAGTTGGCTATGAATTAAATTTAATGAATTCATATATATATATGTTGAGCTACTTACTCCAAATATGGTTGAATTTCAAGGAAATTTTTTAGTACAAACCACTCTGCTTATTTTCGATGAAGATAGTTAAGGGATATGATTTTCTTTATGCTACTTGGACAACATTGTGATTCAAAAACTAACAACTGTCGTTTAGGAATAACAATATCCACATTTCTTTCTGGATAATTAAATTTAGTCTCTACGCCCTAAAGATATTGTGATAAAAAAGTCAAAGCTTCATCGGTAACATAACCCTTTGCTATAGAACCTTCAAGGCGCGCCTTATTCCTGACATAATTTTTCAACTTCTTCATTTATCGCTTAAATGGATACATCCACCTCATGTAAACTAGTCCTCCGAGGATAGCTTCTTGTGGTAAATGAAGAATTAAATGAATCATTATGTCAAAAAAGGCTATAGGAAAAATTAACTCAAACATGCACAAAATTTGTATCACTTGATCTTCTGCATTCTCCATGTCCTTAACAACCAATGTAAGATCACAAATTTGCTTAAATAAATTGCAAAGCTCAATGACTGTCTTTGAAATAGACTTATTCAAGTAGCCTCTAACTCCTACCTGCAGCAGACGTTGCATAAAAATGTGACAATCATGAGATCTCAACCCAACAATGTTGCCATCATTGTCAGTTACTTTCTTAGAGAAACTTGAACCGAAGCAATCAAGAAGTCCAACTCCTTTTATGAACTGACAAAAAAATTGTCTATCATCCGGTGTGAAAGAGTACATAAGATGTGGTTTGATCAACTTCGTACCGTCTTCCTTGAGGTGCAACTCTTCTCGGATACCCCAACTCTTCAAGTCTACTCGTGCGTTGGAGGTGTCGTTAGATTTCTCATTTATAAGAAAAGTATCGAGTAAACTGTCATGAACATTTTTCTCTACATGAATCACATCTAAATTATGCTTCAGTTCAAGTTCGGATCAATAATCAAGTTCAAATAAAATACTCTTTTTACTCCAATTAGCTCTTTTGGATCTCGCTTTCTTTTCACACCTCCGAAATTGACATGTTTACCTGACAAACGATCTGGAACATGCGCTAATTGTTCAAGTATGGCTTCACTACAGAATTTTCTTGGAGGACGTCCTTTTTCATAATTCTCATCAAACAAGAGACTCTTACTCCACTTCTGCGTAGAAGATAAGAATCTTCTATAAACAACATAAGTCGTCTTCCCAATTACCTGACATGAAGAAGTGTCTTCGTTGCATGAAGGACATGCCATATATCTTTGGCCACTCCAACCATACAAACTACTATGAGCTGAAAAATCATTGATAGTCCATAATAGTGCTACACTCATTCTGAATACATTGTTCGTTGCGTCGTCTCTGGTTTGAACTCCTTCATCCAACAACTCCTTCAATTCGTCTACCACAGGCCTCAAAAAGACATCCATGTCCTTACCAGGTGATTTCGGATCGGGAATCAGTAAAGTCAACATGAACGATGACTCTTTCATGAACAACCAAGGAGGCATATTGTACGTGTAGAATATTACCAACCATGTGCTGTAAGATAAACTCATGTTACCAAATGGATCAAAACCATCAGTAGCCAGACCCAATTGAACGTTTCTGTGTTCTTTGGCAAAATATGGATATCTGGAATCAAATTGTTTCCAAGCATCCCCCATCAACAGGATGGTGCATCAAACCATCTTCTTTTGATCGTCCCATACTTAGGTCATATCATTTGCTATATGCCTTGAACCATAAAGACGCTTCAGCCTAGGAGTACCGCAACACTTTGTGGCCGACTTTTTTCCCCTTTGTCTCTTTGTCAACCCATCGACTCTCACCACATACAGGACAACTCTATTTTTGGGAATTCTCCTTCAAGAACAAATAATAGTCGTACTTGCAAGCATGAATTGATTGATAACCTAACCCTAACCTCCTCATTTTTTTCTTAGACTCATATAATGAAGTTGGAATCTTATTCTCCTCCGAGAATGCAAATTTCATAAACTTCAAAACTTCATCAAATGAACTATTTGTCCATTTATTCATAACCTTCATGTGCATCATCTTCGCAAAGAAGTTTAAGGAAGACAACCAAGTACAACGAGGGTATAACTCAACTTCGACCTCTTGAAACAGGTCATCAAATTGATTCTCCACACTATTGCCACCTTCTGAAATTTCTTCATTTATGCCTTCTTCGTTAGTGTCTTGTTCACCAATAACATCATTGATGATGTCAATCACCTCATCAATCACTGGAGTCTTGCCGTCCACTGCTGGAGGCATATCAACTTCACTGTGGTAGGTCCACTTCACATATCGCTGCAGAAACCCATATCTGTGTATGTGAGCCTCCACCACATCAAGTTTCTGATTCAACATATTGACACACTGAATGCATGGGCACCTGACTTCTCCCGAAGAATTCACATGATTCTTGGCAATTTGTATAAATGCTTGAAGACCATTCCAAAACTCATCAGAGTTACATAGTCTATTAGTTATCCAACACTTGTCACCGTCATAACTGATTCAAGTGGAAAATAAATTATCACGATGTGATAATCATAAAAAACTACCTTTATTTGCTAATAATTTTTTTTATCACCAAAACACTAATTTTTTTCTATGTAAATTATGAAATCTTATGAATAAATTATTAAATTATATGAATATATATTATCACATTTTATGAATATATATTATTGTTAATTATGAATGTATTATAAAGTTTCATTTTATAAGCAAATATTTAATTGTAATTATGAGTCTTTTTCTTTAATAATTATCAAATTCTTATTAAAATTTTCACTTTTTATTTTTTTAAAAATAACAATAAAGTTTTATTATTTTAATTTTAAGAGTATAGTTAACTTAATTACCTATTTTATCTATATATATTATCAAATTTTATGAATATATTATAAAATTAATTAAATAAACAAATATTTAATTATATATTTATTAATTTACCATTAAAGATTATAATTTTAATTTCTACTTATTTTATAAAAAAATATTAATAAATTTTATACTTTTAAAATTATTATTTTAATTTACACTTTATAGATTTTTTAATCAATTTTTATTAATTGCTTCAAAATTTATTAATTAAAAAATTTTAATCATACTAATTTTAAAACTACTTTGTAATACTTAGTTTTTCTAAATCTACTGAAATTTTGGTAGCATAACAATTATAATCTAGCCTATCCCCAAATTTAAAATCTGCATAAAAACATATACACCAGTCCCAGAACATACATAAAATTTAATACAATAATTTAAATTCACAAATAAACAAAAAAACATATTATAAACATATTATCAAATCAACATATTATTTATCTAACCAAACATATATATAATTCAAAACACAAATTTTATTTAACCTAACAATTTTTCATAACTTAATATTAAATTAACTATAAAATTAACAAACATAAAAATTTAATTTAAAAACTATTAATGTATACAAATTAACTATCATTATTTATCAATACACTAATAATCACAAAACAAAACAAAAAATATTAAAAATTGGAAACAATACCCAAAAGCTAGAGATGATATCCAAAGACTCCAATGAAATCTGAAAAACAAAATAACGACAAAATATTTAACAAACATTTATTAATTAATGTACTAATCAATCACAAAAAAAATACAAACAATACCCAAAGCCTCGAGATTATATCAATGAATTGGGCAAAGGCTCGGGATGCTCCAATAAAATCTTAAAACAAAAAAAAAAATCAATAAAAAGTTCAAGAAACCTATTACAATAACATACAAAAATACACACAAATAATCATAAAAAAACTAAATTTAAAAGAAATAACTAGATTATTAGGGTATACGACAACTAACCTTAACAATGGAGGGCCAAAATAGCGCTAGAAATCCTTGGGCGGCACTGGGCGGTGGAGGAAAAACTGACCAGAAATGAGGAAGAAAGGCTCTGCCTGGGGGGTTATATCGCTGGGACCTATGCTATAGGTAATTAAATGTCGTCGCCGAAGTTGAACGCTCTGTTTCACTCAAACGGTGAGACACTATAGCGACGACATGTCTTTACTATAGATAAGAGAATAATACTCGAATCATTTCGTTTACCACGTGTCCAATCTATAGTGGGGACATGTCGTGGCTATACATCGTCATCGCTATAGACAAGATATTTCCCTCTCTCTTTTTTCTACAAGGACTCTACGACAACGACTCAGTTCTCGCCTCTTGTTCCCTCCAAATTCATGGTACCTGATGAGGACACCAAGACTAAAAATCCAAGTCAAGTTCCAGTTGATCCAAGTCAAGAGGGGAGGAATGATGAGGACACCAGTTTAGGAGCTTGATCAATATTTAGCTTCCTGTAATGAGTCTTTTTATTTTTAATCACGTTTTTTATTTAGTCTTTGTTTTGTGATAAGTCAAACATTTGACTTGTGTGAGTCCAATAGTCCTTTTGTCTTTAATTTTCGGTTTTTATTAGGAAGACAAAGGGTTGTCTTTAAATTTCAGTTTTCATTAGGAAGACAAAGGGTTGTCTTTATTTTTCGGTTTCATTAGGAAGACAAAAGGCTTGTCTTTAATATTTCGGTTTTTAGGAAGACAAAGGGGCTTGTATTGATGTAATTTTCGGCTATATAAGGCCTTGAAAACATTTGGAAAGAAATCAGATTATGTTGAATGAAATTGTGAGTTTATTTCTTCTTGAGTTCTTGAAGAAACTTTTGAACTTATCAAGGAGATTCCTTGTGGCGTTCATCCTGACTTATCAAACGGATTCCATCCCCGTTTGTGGCGTCTTCCTCATACCAAGGTTCATGCTTGGCTAAGCATTGGGTCGCGGTTCCATTCCAATCTCGTGTGTTCTTGGTGGCTGTTCCATATTTGGTGTCGAGTTTCATCACAATGTTGGTGTGGTTCGTATCAGTTGGTATCAGAGCTTAGGATCATCCGGTTTGGCCTATCCTTTACTTTGTGTTTTTCTTTCAATTCGTGTTTCTATATTAGAAAATAAAAAATAAAAAAATTTCATCATCTACTCGTGTTTTGATTTCTTTGTCCTTGTTTCCTTGTGAAATCTGAAACTATTCTAGAGCTTGTTGTTTTCCTTATTTCAATTGTTTCCTTGTTTGAAATCCGAGCCTAGGTTCATACGGTTTGCCTATCTTTTTTTTTTTCTTGTTTTTCCATTTCGTTTCTTTGTTCAAATATTGCAATTGAATTAGGGTTTCTGAAATTTCCCCTATTTTGTTTTCTTTTCGTTTCTAAAATCTTGAATTAGGGTTCTTAATTGTGAAAACCGAATTTTCATTGAGTCCTCTTATTTTGTTGTTAAATCCGAATGTGCTTTTGGGTTTCTCTTGTTCTTATTGTGCAATCCGAATTGGCATTGAGTTTTCTCTTATTCTTATTGTGAAATCTGAAATTGGGATTGAGGTTCTCTTATTCTTATTGTGAAATCCGAAATTGGGATTGAGATTCTCTTATTCTTATTGTGAAATCTGAAATTGGGATTGAGTTTCTCTTGTTCTTATTGTAAAATCTGAAATTGGGTTTGAGATTTCTCTTGTTCTTATGGTGAAATCTGAGTTGGGCTTGAGTTTCTCTTATTCTTATTGTTAAATCCGAATTTTTCCTTGGGTTTCTCATGTTCTTGTTTTGAAATCCGAAATTGGTATTGATAATTCCCTTGTTTCAATTGTGTCCCTGGTTTCAATTGGTTCCTTTATTTGTTGTGGAATCCGAGGCCGTTATAGTGCCACAAATTATTTTGGTTTTGATCTTATTGGTTGAATCACAGATTAGATTTTGGGAATAATCATTTTTCTGTTATTGGGATTGTTCTTGAATCTGTTATAGTACCTCAGTTTGCTTGGTTTTCAGATTGGTTCTTTGGTGTTCTTAATTTCAAGAGGATCCGAGACCAAAAAAAAAAAAAGAGTCTGGAAACCTCTCTTAAAAAAATTTTGTTCTATTCTTGTTCCTTATGGTCTAGAGGCCTTTTGGCCAAAACCCCACACAAGTGTTCCAAAAATCCTCATTTTTTTCGTCATTTTCACCAGTTTTCGTCGGTGTTCGTTTGGTTTGTTTGGTAGAATTGGCTGCTGGAACCTCCATATCACCGTTTCATTAGTTTTCAAAGAGCTTAAAGAAGAAAATAGAGTGGAAAAAGGCAGAGGTGTGAGCTTATATGAGGGTAAAAGCCATCATTGAGTGCAAACACGAGTGTACTTGAGTGACCATTTTCTTTGAGTGAAACACGTGAGGGAGTGCAGTGAGGTCCTTTCTATAATTGTCTAACCTTATTGTTTTGCAGATTCTCCATCATGTCACAAAATCCAGAGAAAGATGCAAGCAATGATAATCCGCCACCTGAGGTTCCGAATCTACAAATACAAGCATTAATTGGGGAGATGCGAAGGATGATGAGGGCGGAGTGTGAGCAGATACATGAGAGGTTGGATAGGGTAGAAGAGGGAACACAACGGAGGCCACGGAGGAATAGGGTGTACCAAAGGGAGGATGAGAATGAAGGGGATTTGGAAGGGTTAGTTTCTGATGAAGAGTTTGATAGGATGTCGGCGGGTAACCATAGGAGGTATGGTCGGGATAGAGAAGCTAGGAACCAGGTAGATGATTATTTAGGAAATATAAAGATGAGAATTCCAGCATTTCAGGGGAAGAGCGATCCTGAGGCATACCTTGAGTGGGAAAAGAAGATGGAGTTAGTTTTTGATTGTCACAACTACTCCGACATGAAGAAGGTAAAACTAGCTGTCATTGAGTTTACTGATTATGCTATTGTTTGGTGGGATCAGTTGTGCATCAACAGGAGGCGGAGTGGAGATCGACCTATTGACACATGGGAGGCAATGAAGAGGGTGATGAGGCGACGGTTTGTACCACCTCATTATTATCGAGATCTATACCTTAAGTTGCAGGGCCTTCGTCAAGGTTCCAAGAGTGTTGATGAGTATTACAAGGAGATGGAGATGGCTATGATTAGAGCCAATGTTGAAGAGGATCGGGAGGCAACCATGGCAAGGTTTTTGAATGGGTTGAACCGAGAGATTGCTAATCCAATTGAGCTACACCATTATGTGGAATTGGAAGATTTGGTGCATATGGCAATCAAAGTTGAGAGGCAGCTCAAGAGGGGTAGTACAAGTTCAAAGCCAAGACCGAGCCCACACCATTCAAGTGCAACACCTTGGCAGTCGAACTATCCAAAGAAGGAAGAAGACCAACCTACTTCATCCTTTACACCAAAACCAGCCACGACCCCTCAAGGTAAAACAGCCCCTACTTCGTCCCATTCTAGTGAGATAAAATGCTTCAAATGTCAGGGGCGAGGACACATAGCTAGCCAATGTCCAAACAAGCGAGTTATGGTAATTCGGGATAATGGGGAGATAGATTCCGAAGAGGAAGATGATCTTGATGACATGCCACCATTGGAGGACGCTTCTATGGGTGATGAGGAGTTTGGGGCAGAATCTGGTGAAATGCTTGCACTAGTCACAAGACGAGCCTTAAACTTGCAAGCAAAAGAAGAGGAAGAAGAGGTGCAGCGAGAGAACATCTTTCACACTCGTTGTCATGTGAAAGACAAGGTATGCAGTGTTATTATTGATGGTGGTAGTTGCACTAACGTTGCTAGTTCTTCCATGGTTGCCAAGCTGGGGCTCCCAACGCTTAGACATCCTTGTCCATACAAGTTGCAGTGGTTGAATGATAGTGGTGAAGTGAGGGTTACAAAACAGGTGCTGGTATCATTTCGAATTGGCAAGTATGAGGATGAGGTATTGTGCGATGTGGTTCCCATGCAAGCTGGACACCTCCTTCTAGGAAGGCCTTGTATGTTTGATCGGCGAGTCCAGCATGATGGCTTCACCAACAAGTACTCATTCACGTTCTGTCAACGAACAATCACTCTAGCTCCATTGACGCCAAAACAAGTATATGAAGACCAAGTGAGGTTGCAAAAATTGAGTGATTCAAAAAAATTGAGTAAGCAAAAGAAGGAGAGTGAAAAGATGAATGAGAATGAGAATGAGAAAAAAAAGAGACAAAGAGAGAAAATGGTCGAATCAAGTGAGAGAGAGAAGAAAGAGAAGAGTTCGATCAATGAGGGAAAATTAGAGAGAAAACAAAATAATTTTTATGCAAGAAAAAGTGAGGTGAAGGAGGCTCTTTTAAACACTAACCAACTTGATGCTAACAAAGGTCGTCACAAGCAGGTTTTTGACCCCGGTGATTGGGTATGGTTACACATGAGAAAAGAGCGATTCCCAGCACAAAGACGTTCCAAATTGCTACCTCGAGGAGATGGTCCGTTTCAAGTGCTAGAAAGGATCAATGACAATGCCTACAGACTCGATTTACCAGGTGAGTATACTGTTAGTGCTACTTTTAATGTTTCTGATTTGACTCCTTTTTGATGCAGGTGACGATTTGAGGTCAAATCTTTCTCAAGAGGGGGGGAATGATGAGGTCACCAAGACTAAAAATCCAAGTCAAGTTCCAGTTGATCCAAGTCAAGAGGGGAGGAATGATGAGGACACCAGTTTAGGAGCTTGATCAATATTTAGCTTCCTGTAATGAGTCTTTTTATTTTTAATCACGTTTTTTATTTAGTCTTTGTTTTGTGATAAGTCAAACATTTGACTTGTGTGAGTCCAATAGTCCTTTTGTCTTTAATTTTCGGTTTTTATTAGGAAGACAAAGGGTTGTCTTTAAATTTCAGTTTTCATTAGGAAGACAAAGGGTTGTCTTTATTTTTCGGTTTCATTAGGAAGACAAAAGGCTTGTCTTTAATATTTCGGTTTTTAGGAAGACAAAGGGGCTTGTATTGATGTAATTTTCGGCTATATAAGGCCTTGAAAACATTTGGAAAGAAATCAGATTATGTTGAATGAAATTGTGAGTTTATCTCTTCTTGAGTTCTTGAAGAAACTTTTGAACTTATCAAGGAGATTCCTTGTGGCGTTCATCCTGACTTATCAAACGGATTCCATCCCCGTTTGTGGCGTCTTCCTCATACCAAGGTTCGTGCTTGGCTAAGCATTGGGTCGCGGTTCCATTCCAATCTCGTGTGTTCTTGGTGGCTGTTCCATATTTGGTGTCGGGTTTCATCACAATGTTGGTGTGGTTCGTATCAGTACCCTACAGCGAGTCGCTATAGGGTACTAGGAATTTGGAGGTCTGGTCATGTGTTGCTGATGACCTATAGCTTATTCAATCAAAAAATGATTTTTTCGTGAATTTTGACTACATACAACGACGACTTTAGAGTCGTCGCAATAAATGTCGTCACTATAGAGTCTTTTTCTTGTAGTGGATATACTTGGCCACACAATCAACATCCGTAAGAAATTTTAGAGGAACTTTAAAATCGAGATCGATATAATCTTGAAGCTTATGACCATGAATAGCTCCTAAAACTTGAGGACGCCAAAGCATGAAATTATCACTATCAAGCTTGACATAAAGATTGCGAGTGAACACAACAGAAGCAAACGAACCAGAAGATCCAGACGGATTTGCAAAAGCCATAGCAAAAGAACAAGAAGCGAAAACAACAACAAGAAACTGAGAGTAAGAACAAGAAAATTTTGGGGAAAAACAGAGAAAAATGAAGGAACATGTGAGAAAATGCAAGAAAGGGAAAGAAAATTTGGGGGAAAACGAAAGAGAGAATCAGAAAGGCACTAATACCATATTTGAGAAATGTTTCAGAGTGAAACTGATTCTTATTACTGAATAATAAGCTTATACAAATATATATACATGATATTAGTTAGATGAGCTGAGCTGTACAAATAATCACTTAGTAACTAACTAATAACTAATTACAGATCACTTAGAGTAAAAACTAATTACAGTTAACTCCTAACAGTCAATATATTGCTTCAAGTTTTATCTTACTATTAGATATATTAGAAGTAACATTTGCTCAATAAATGAATTCGCCGCATTGCAATTAAATAACACATATCAACGTGCTTTAGCTTTAGTATCTTTATCTAAAGTCTTAGTCAAAATAGACAGCTTTTCTCTATTAGAATCGACATTTTTCATGCATCTAGAGCAAAACATCAAATATTCATTAGTCGTTAAATATCATTTTGCAATACAACCTTCTACTGTTGGTTTGTTTGTTTTTTTGGTTTTTTTTATTACTTCAACTTAAACAAGACCTATAAGTATTAATTAATATATTATAAATATTCAAAAATTTTAAAACTAAATGATTATGCCTTTCAATAGATTGATTACATATGCAATGGTGCATTGTTGTCGGCCAAGCCATTCTTGCCATTCGTATCTTTCAACAAATATATGTGTTCCTAATCTAAGTATAAAACATAATAATGCAAGTGAAACTTATCAAAAAAGTTTTTTGTTTTTTTTAAAAAAGAGTAGAAGGATATAATCTTCAAAATAGTCTATGAATACAAATAATAAGCAAACAAACTCCAAAACTTTTTCAAATAATTAAAATATCATTATTATCACTTGATATAACAAGAAAGAACTAAACTAAAGTGTGATTTTTTTTATATATTTTTATGGATATATATAGCAAAAATTAATTAAAATTTACTTTAAAAAAAAAAAAGACAAAACAAAAAAACTGGGCCCCTACGCTCACTTGCAAGGAAAGTGACGTACGTAACACCAATATATAGCATATATGATGTATTCCTGTAATGGGATGTTTTGTTCAAATATATAGAAAAACAAAAATGAACTTACATATACGATGTAAATATAAGTTGAAAAATTATCTATGCATATATGAATTTATAATACTATTAATTAGTATTATGTATTGCAGATTACATTTAAACATGAAACTTTATGTATACACACACACAATAAGCTATATGTAATGAATATATATTCCTTTATAATTCATCTCCTTGTCTGTAAAGGAGATTAACTTAATTACTAATTTTGTGCGTTCGATCCATCATCTTTTTTTACCTCTAGTTATAGGTAAGAACGATAAGACTTATCAAACGCGATCTGTGTCATGATAATCGATTTGGTTATTCTTATAAAATTATATCGATAACTATAACATTATCTTAGTCTTCTTATTAACATGTTTTTCTTAGCTTCTAGCTAGATAATATTTAAACTTTAATTCAATGATTAATCTTCCACGAATAATCTACCTGCACGCCAACGCTTTTTGTAAAAACCTAATCCAATTGCATATAATATATACAACATGGACTTAAATATTATCATTGTTTATTGGTGACCATACATAAGGAGTCACCAATAAATAGTTATATATAAATCTATACTACTTTTATGTAATTAATTTGAATGGCGAGCTGGCCGAGGAAGTAAAAAGCAAACTTTATGTGAGTTGGACAATAATGGAATATTTCACTAATTACTTTATGTGAGTTGGACAATAATGGAATATTTCACTAATTAATAAACAACCTATTATATATATAGCAATTACTTTTTATAAAGAAAGAAATAAAAAAACACGTGTATGCATATTGAATTCAAATATGTATGACATTGAAAGAAACTTTGTTGGCTTTATAAATAGAAGAGATTATGTGCCCTCAAATAAATATCTCGGCTAATTCTATTTGGCTTCATAACTATTAATTGTTGTTGCTGCAATTCCAAACTATTATTCTCGTTATTCTACTCATATATAGCGCCGAATAATATTATCAATTCTTGAAAATTAAGGGTTAGTTTATATATATATTTATATAAGGAGTAATTTTTCTTTGGCTTGGACAGAGCTATAATATATATAGCTAAACACTTGTTCTTTTTAGTTTATACGTATTAATTACAACTGCATATAATATAAATATATATACTCGTGGTTTATTACATCTGAATTGTTTATATTTTCTTAAATCAAATGTCATCTTGCTATATTTTCCTATGATTAGTTTTATAACGATCTTTCACTAGTAGTAATCTATAATACAAACAATAATCATCCCTTAATTTCATGAATTTGCAGAAAGAAATTATATAAATTAGCAAACTGAATATAATGGCAGATGAACAGATCTCCGAGCTGGCCAGCTATGAATGCAGCGTCAAGAAGAATCTAGTGATCATCAGGTAATTAATTAATATTTACTAGGTATATTATGACGAGTGTATGTATATATTTACAATATCTATGTATAGCTACATAATAAAAAATTATAAAATTATTATCTTACAAAATTGATTGAATATATATATTTATATATATAGTGAGAAGGCCGAGAGCGAGAGCAAAAGCGAAAGCGAGAGCGAGGAAGATGAAATCTATGAAAAAGTGCAACCTGGGCAGGATTCCAATGACTGTTGCTTTGATCCTGTTCAAAAAATTGTCCATGGATTTAAGCACTTTCTCTCCAATAAATATTAGTAAGAAAAAAAATATATATATATACAAAATATTTCTTTACTTATAATATTATTAGAAGTTATAATTAAAAAACATGTGCCTAATTATTTGATGGGATGATTTTGCAGCAAGTATCCATGCTTGTTTAATGAACTTGCTGCAACCCAACATCCCAAGGTACGTTAACCTAATCAAGTACAAGTATTTTCTTGTGAAAAAAAAATTATATATATTTTTATCTATATTTAATCAATCTCAATTGATTAAATGAACAGTTTTTGGTGTTTGCATGCTCGGATTCCCGAGTTAGTCCTTCACATATCTTAAATTTCCAACCTGGAGAAGCTTTCATGGCCCGCAATATTGGCAACTTAATTCCATCTTTTGACAAAGTAATTTATTTAATTAATTAATTACTACTTAGTCAAACTTAAAATATCTAATCTTAATTCATTAATATTAATTATCTCACTATTAATCTTTGTTATTATATGATTAGTTCAAAGACTTTGAAGTTGGATCAATCATTGAATATGCTGTAGAAGAGCTTAAGGTAAAATTAAAAAATTTATTTATTTTTTTTATTATTTTACTTTCATTAATTTAATTATCAGTCACTCGTCTTAATTTTTTTTAATATTGCTATAAGTAATTTGACTTAAATTAGTTATAAATAATAAAAACTAAAATTTTGCAGGTAGAAAATATTTTAGTTATTGGACATAGTCGTTGTGGTGGAGTAAAAAGACTTATGTCTCACCCTGAAGATGGTTCCGTCCCTTTGTAAGATTAATAATTTTCTATAATTTGAATTATTTTTAACTTATGATTAGACTATATATATATATATATATATATGTAATTTAGTAAATTTTAGTTTTGACTCAACATATTGATGAAATATATCTACAGCGACTTCATAGACGAATGGGTGAACATTGCCCAAGCCGCGAAGATCAAAGTCAAAGCTGAGCATAGTAAATTGACATTTGAGGAACAATGTGAAATATGTGCTGAGGTAATAAATTTAATTAGCCAATACCAACAAATTAAAAAGTTATACTTTTCCAAATGCCCAATATCAGCGCTAATTCAATTTATTATGTATTGACACACATTTTATTTTGCACACTAAAAGAGAACGTATAGATATTCTTAATTTTAAGCGTGCATCACTAATAATGTCAATGACGTATAAAGATATATGTATATAAGAATCTTGATTGGAAAGTATGATAAAAGAGTCTTCTAGTCTTTAAAATATTACATCTCAAATTAGATTATTAATTATGACATTGAACATCGATGTTCTTAACAATACTCTAATATTATAGTTGAATAATTATTTGAATGCGCAGGAAGCAGTGAATCTGTCTCTGAAGAATTTACATTCTTATCCATTTGTTCAGAGAGGAATTAAAGAAAACAAGATAGCACTAAGGGGTGGATACTATGATTTCGTAAATGGGTCTTTCAAGCTTTGGGAACTTGAGTGAAATTAATATCATAATTTCAAACCCCGAATTTAATATTGATTTTCTCACAACTTATGTTTTCATAATTAATGCGTGTGCTTGATTGTATTTAATATTTTACTTAATTAGTTAAGCATCATTTTCCTTTTTTATTATCCGAACTAATGAAGAATTATAGAATAGCAGCTTGCTGTTCTTTAGTTTGTTTGTTTCTCCTATTGTAATCTTCCGTTTGCAAGAAATAATAAGTTCTTTCCCAGCATCATGTCCTTAATGGTTATTCATTTTTTTTCTTAATAAATTTTAAAGTTTTATATTCACTACTAAAAGGAGAAAAAAAACGTTTTAATTCAGTTTTTATCTCCCATATTCACTTTTGTGGTCAATTTTTAATAAACGGACTTTTCTTTAGTTATATACAACAATATTCCCCCATTCATGATTGCTCTATAATGATTTGATAATATTTAAAAAGAGCTCTGGAACCTTCGCTAGGGTTTGGTCCTGATTCTCTATTCTAGTACCCATCCAGATCTTCGTCCACCCGAATTTGATGTTTTGTTCTGGTTTGGATATTAATTATTGTACTGAATTAGCACTCAATGCTCTAATTGCTTTGTTCTTATAGCATTAACTATCAAAGTTCTCTTTCCAATTTGTGCTTTTTTATCCTCTCTCCTTTTATCTCTCTCTCAATCAATTGTTCTTGGTTTCTATCAAACTTGATGTTTTCTGCCGCCAATTTTGTTTCCCAATGAACTCGAGATGACTAAGCCTAATTTTAGAGGAGGAGTCTAGATGAGTGAAGTTGAGAGGTTATTATTGCATATCTCGATTCTTCTCTTTTGTCCAAGATATGTGCTCTTCCCTTCTTTATATGCTTGCTAGATGTATTTGTGATCCTTGCTCTGGTTTATATTTGTTAGCTTTATGGAGTCAAAAACCTTAGGATCTGTTATGACAACTAGTATGGATGATGTTTTGCAATCCATGTCCTAATCCCTTTCACTTACTCTGGAAGAAAATGTTGTTCATACTTTAGTTGAATTATCTGAAGGGTCTAACCATCGTGATACCTCTTACTATTTAGTTTTCAAAATATTCACTATCAAATATTTCAAGAAGGAAGTTACGTAAAAAAAACCTAATTGAAATTTGGCCAACATGTCTTTCTGTCACAATAATTGATCATTATCCATAGTTGTTTCTTGCCCTATTTGGGTGTGAAGGTGATAGTAAAAGGGTCTTAGAAGGACAACCTTTGCTCTTTGACCAGAGTCTTGTTTTCTTTGGGGTTCCTCGTGGATGTCTAACCTTGAGTCTTCTATTTTACACATTATTCACTTATGGAACAAATCTACTCCATTCGATTTGGAAAGCGTTTACCTAAATTAGCCAAACTAGTGGGAACTGCTATGGTGACACTACAAGAAAAAGATTCTACAGCGACGACATCTATTGCGACGACTCTAAAGTCGTCACTCTATGTAGGCAAAATCCACGAAAAATTATTTTTTCTTAATTTATTAAAAAATAAAATACAGCGACGACATGTCATCACTGTAGGGTCGTCAACAACACACGATCTGGCCCTCCAAATTCCTGATACCCTACAACGACGACTAGTCGTCGCTGTAGGTTTCCAGGAATTTGGAGGAAACATGAGGCGGGAACTACTATACAACAATGACGGGTATTCGTAAGAAAAAAATAGGGAAATATGTTTGTCTATAGCGACGACCTATCGTTGCTATAGGATGCTTAGAGAGCTCAACCGCCCAGAGTTGGTTGCCTATTTGCAGACCCTATAGCGACGACTTGTCATTGATGTAGAGTCCAATATAAGCCATTGATCAATTATTTTGTACTCTACAGCGACGACAGGTCGTCGCTATAGGGTCAAAAATAAAACGTGGGGACGTGAACCACCAAAAAATTTAAGTCAAATTTCACTGTCTATATCAACGACATGTCGTTGCTGTAGAGTAGACGCGTAGCACACGAGGGGATTCATGTACTATTCACTATCCTACAACAACGATATGTCGTCGTTGTAGGGTCTCATCATTTGAGTAAAATGGTGCGTTTGATATCAGCGACGACATGTCGTTGCTATATAGTCTGTCGATATAACCTCCAACTCGAGCCTTCTTCCTTATTTCTGCGAAAAAAATCTCTGAGGATAGCAATGGAAAACCATCCCCCACCGCCATCTCAGGTTTTCCAGGCTAATTTGTGGCCATTTCTTCTTTGTTTTGGTAATCTAAACCTATTTTCTTTGTATTTTATTGTTTAATTTGTATTTTTTTTTTGTTAATATATGTGTGTACTTTGTGTTTGTTATAAATGAGTTTATGAAATTTTTTGTGGATTTTTTTTTTTATTTGCAGATTCCTTGTGCCTAGCTCGAGCCTTGAGATTTGATTATTGGTGTTGGATAACACTTTAGCCACTTTTGGGTATTGTTTTAAAGTTTTTTATTATTGATTAGTTGTTAAATTAAGTTTTTGATTGTGTAATTGGTTATTTTATAGAGTGCTGAATTTTATATTTTTTTAAGTTTTATTTGTTAATTGAATTATATTTGTATTTTTTTAGGGATAGACTTTAAATATATTTATTAATTTGATTTAATTAAATATTATGTTATAAAAAAATGCATATTATAGGTTTAGATTTTAGATGATATAATTTTATTTATTTTTATATATGTTTATTTTTTTATGTGTATATGAATGTGTATAAAAAATGTGAATATGTTTATATGATTTAATGTGGATGTGAATATTAGAATTTAAATAATAATTAGATTATTATGTTAGATAAATATAATAAATGTTTATAATATGATTTATGTTGTTGATATGAGATATAAATCTTTGAAATCAATTATATGAATGTTCTAGGACTGGTTTTGTAGTTTTTATGCAGGTTTTAAATTTTGGGATAGGTTAGATTACAACCATTATGGTGCCGAAATTTTAGTAGTTTTAGAAATATTAAACATTACAATTTAATTTTAAAACAATTAATTATAAAAATAATAAAGTGTAAATTATAATAAAAATTTTACAAATATAAAACTTTATTAATATTTTTTTATAAAATAAGTAGAAATTAAAATAGTAATCTTTAATGGTAAATTAATAAATATAATATATTTATAAAATACAATAATATATATAGATAGAATAAGTAATTAAGTTAACTTTACTCTAATTTCAAATTAAAATAATAAAACTTTATTGGTAATTTAAAAAAATGAAAATTATAAAAATAATTTGATAATTATTAAGTAATTTAATAATAAGTATAATTAAATATTATTTGTTTATATAATGAATCTTTATAATGCATTCATAACAAACAATAGTATATGTTTATAAAATTTGATAAGATATTCATAAAAATTAAGAATTTATTCATCATAAGATTCAATAAGATATCATTAATTACTTAAAAAAAATTAGTTCTTTGGTGATACAAAATTTATTACCAAATAAAGTTAGTTTTTATGATTATCACATTGTGATAATTTTTTTTCCACTTGAATCAGTTATGACGATTGATAAGAGTTGGATAACCAATAGGCATCGTAACTCTGATGAGTTTTGGAATGGTCTTCAAGCATTTATACAAATGGCCAATAATCATGTGAATGTTTCGGGAGAAGTCAGGTGCCCATGCGTTTAGTGTGTCAATATGCTGAATTAGAAACTGGATGTGGTGGAGGCTCACATACACAAATATGGGTTTTTGCAAAGATACGTGAAGTGGACCTACCATGGTGAAGTTGATATGCCTCCAGTAGTGGACGACGGGGCTCCAATGACTGATGAGATGATTGGCATCATCAATGATGTTATTGGTGAACAAGACACTAACGAAGAAGGCATAAATGAATGAATTTCAGATGGTGGTGGCAATAGTGCGGAGAATCAATTTGGTGACCTTAATCGAGAGGTCCAAGCTGAGTTATACCTTGGTTGTGCATGGTTGTCTCCCTTGAACTTATTGGCGAAGATGATGCACATGAAGGTTATGAATAAATGGACAAATAGTTCCTTTGATAAACTTTTGAAGTTTATGAAATTTGCATTCCTGAAGGAGAATAAGATTCCGACTTCACTGTATGAGTCTAAGAAAAAATGAGGAAGTTAGGGTTAGGTTATCAATCAATCCATGCCTGCAAGTACGACTGTTGTTTGTTCTGGAAGGAGAATTCCCAAAAACAGAGTTGTCCTGTATGTGGTGAGAGTCGATGGGTTGACAAAGACACAAAGGGGAAAAAATTCGCCCACAAAGTGTTGCAACACTTCCCTTTGACTCCTAGACTGAAGCGTCATTATGGTTCAAGGCATACAACAAATGATATGACCTGGCATAGTACGAGACAGTCGAAAGAAGATGGTGTGATGCACCATCCTATTGATGGGGGTGCTTGGAAACAATTTGATTCCAGATATCCTGATTTTTCCAAAGAACCCAGAAAATTTCGATTGGGTTTGGCTGCTAATGGTTTTAATCCATTTGGTAACATGAGTCTATCTTACAGCATGTGGCCGGTAATATTTTACACGTACAATATGCCTCTTTAGTTGTGCATGAAAGAGTCACCATTCATGCTGACCTTATTGATTCCCGGTCCGAAATCACCTGGGAAGGACGTGGATGTCTTTTTGAGGCCTGTGGTAGACGAAATGAAAGAGTTGTGGGATGAAGGAGTTCAAACCAGAGACGCTGCAACAAACAGTGTATTTAGAATGCTTGCAGCACTATTATGGACTATTAATGATTTTCCAGCCCGTAGTAGTTTGTCTGGTTGAAGTGGCCAAGGATATATGACATGTCCTTCATGCAACGAAGACACTCCTTCATGTCGGGTAATTGGGAAGACGGCTTATGTTGGTCATAGAAGATTCTTATCTTCTACGCATGAGTGGAGGAAGAGTCGCTTGTTTGATGAGAATTATGAAAAAGGATGTCTTCCAAGAAAATTCAGTAGTCAAGACATACTCGAACAATTAACGCATGTTCCAGATCGTTTGCCGGGTAAACATGCCAGTTTCAAGGGTGTGAAAAGAAAGCGAGATCAAAAAGAGCTTAATTGGAGTAAAAATAGTATTTTATTTTAACTTGAGTACTGGTCCGTAGTTGAACTGAAGCACAATTTAGATATGATGCATGTAGAGAAAAATGTTTGCGACAGTTTACTTGGTACTTTTATTATGAATGAGAAATCTAAAGACACCACCAATGCACGAGTAGACTTGAAGAATTTAGGTATCCGAGAAGAGAGTTTCACCTTAAGGAAGAAAGTATCTGAGAAGAGTTTCACCTTAAGCACATCCTATGTACTCTTTCACACCGGTGATAAAACGGTTTTTTTGTCAGTTCGTAAAAGGAGTTAGACTTCCTGATGGCTTCAGTTCAAATTTCTCTAAGAAAGTAACTGACAATGATGGCAACATTGTTGGGTTGAAATCTCATGATTGTCACATTCTTATGCAACGTCTGTTGCTGGTAGGAGTTCGAGGCTACTTGAATAAGTCTATTTCAAAGAAAATCATTGAGCTTTGCAATTTCTTTAAGCAAATTTGTGCTCGTACATTGGTTGTTAAGGACATGGAGAATGCAGAAGATCAAGTGATACAAATTTTGTGCAAGTTGGAGTTAATTTTTCCTCCAGACTTTTTTGACATAATGATTTATTTAATTCTTCATTTACCGCTAGAAGCTATCCTCGGAGGACCAGTTTACATGAGGTGGATGTATCCATTTGAGCGATATATGAAGAAGTTGAAAAATTATGTCAGGAATAAGGTGCGCCTTGAAGGTTATATAGTGGAGGGTTATGGCGCAATATCTTCAGGGCGTACAGACTAAATTTAATCGTCCAGAAAGAAATGCAGATATTGTTATTCCTAAAAGGCAGTTGTTAGTTTTTGAATCACAATGTCATCCAAGTATCAAAAAGAAAATCATATCCCTTGACTATCTTCATCGAAAAGAAGCGGAGTGGTTTGTACTCAACAATTTCCCTGAAATCCAACCATATATGGAGTAAGTAGCTTAACATATATATGAATTCTTTAAATTGAATTCATGGAAAACTGTTATCTTACCTTAATAGTTCTATACAGTGAATGCCTTTGAAAAAATTCAAACATAAATCTTCAAAAAGATTTCCCTATCTCGTTTAAATTGAAGGTAAATTATCGAAACTGTAGAATTCTTACGAAATTCATATCGATTATTATTATCTCATTGTGTTTTCTTTTTCTGTGGCATACTGATAACTCTACAAAATAGAGTTATTTTACCACTTTTTATGTGCTAATTGTTGCTTAAATCTTGAGTTTTTAATTGATTTATTAAGTTTTTAATTAATTTTGATTTTATATATTTTGATGTGTTTTTATAGTTATTTTGTTGTAAATATTGTAGTTAATTATTTGAATTATTATTGTTAAGTTAGTGGTAAAAAAAATGTTGTATTATTGAGCTTAAATGTTAAATATAAATTAAGTTATAATTAATATTTTCAAAAGAATTAATTGATTTATTTTATAGTTGAAAATATTGTACTATGATTTATTTTATATTTATTTTGTAGGGAATTTATGCTCTTAAAAAGTAAAGAAGAAAAAGGAAAGGTGGCATTTTTAAAGTAAAGAAAGAAAGAAAAAATGACATTCTTGAAATGCCATAAGCAAGGCCCAAGGAAGCCCATAAGCTCTCCAACCATTGCATGCTGCCATTTCCCAGCCACGGTTCCTCTTCAGTCAATTCACTCAGCCATCAACACATTTACTTCAGCCAATGCTTCCCTCCACGCCTGATGCAACCATTCGGCCCACCTGGCCTCCACTCCTTCAGCCAGCGCCTCACACTTCCCAGCTGCACCACTAGGCCTGCCACCAACCTCATTTGTGCCTCTTGAGCCCAAAAATGCTTTTGTACCCTTGTCCCTTTTGCCAAAAAAATACCACATTTTTACCCCACTTTTTACACATTTTACCCCAAAACATCATTATTACACCCTATATTTTACCCCTATTTACCATATTATAATTAATTAAATTAATTTAATCAATTTAATTAATTTGAATTGATTATTTTAATACCTCATTTTTGGCTATAAATAGGGAGTTTTGAAGACCATTTAGGAGGTCCATTGGAGAGAAGAGGTTACTATGCCATAATTTCTACACATTCAAAACCTCTCAATTCTCTTCATCTTTTTCTTCTTTTTGGTTACTTTCTATGTATTTTTAGAGGAAAATTTTTGGGGTTTCTCTTCCAAATTTTCCTATTTATGTTTGTAATTTTTAGTTTGTATTTGCTATTCTAGTTATGTATTTCTAATCTTTTTAAGATTATTAAGGTGATGATGAAACATTATGTAACTAGATAGTATTTATTTTGTATGTTGATTTCCCATTTTGTGCAACAAAGTTTATGGAATTTTCTTCTTCAAATATCTTCTTTCATCTTAAATATCATGTATTTTAGATTGTTAGCATATATTTACACTTTGTTCTTCATTAGTGCAAAAACATAATATTCTTTGTGTAAGATATGTCATTAAATTGTACACATCCATGCTTAGAACAAAAATATTATGTTTTGCCTTATAAATAATGTTCATTGATTTATTTGTTATTTCATTAGATTGATTTACACTAAATGCTTTGAAATTATAATTTTGAAAAGTGAAGAAAAATCATATCTTTTTATAAGTAATTTGTGCTTAAAATTATAAAAAAAATTTTGACAATGATAGTTTGATTTATCTTAACTATCACTAAAACTTGGGAATTAATGTACTTATAAATATTATTGAACTTATATTATGTGGATTCTAATCCTTAATAATCTTATTTTACTATCTTGTTCACAATTATTAATTTAGTAATATATATTGTCTTTAATTTCTATATTATTGTCTTTTATTTTTATTTTCATTATTAAAAAATCTCTTCAATCTTTGGAGCTAGGTTAGAATTTGTTAATTTTGGTTTAAATTAGTTTCCTTTTCGATTTTAGACAACTCCTTTGGGTTCGACATCCTTGCTTACACGATCACTATTCTATATGAACGATTCGTGCGCTTGCGATTTATAAATTTTTAAACATACCCGTTTTTTGTCCATTACATACTCTATAGATGGGTCGTTTGCGGCAAGTACAGTCAACTGAGTGTACTGATGAATTATTTTCTTTAGCAAATGGGTCCAATCAGAATGCATACTCCTACATGGCTTGCATTGTTAAAAGTGTGAAGATTTTGGTCCATAGTTGTGACGAAAGACGTACCACTCAAAATAGTGGAGTTTCGGTGCCAGGAACCGATGATTTCACTTTCTATGGCCAACTTGAGGAGATTGTAGAGTGATGTTATTCCCATGGTTACTCGGTAGTATTGTTTCAATGCAAATGGTTCAACACCGATGCAAGCAAGGGTCGAAATGTGACTGAGAATAACATAACTAGTATCGTGATTATTTCTCAATGGTACAAGAACGATCAGTTTATTCTTGCCACTCAAGCAAAACAAGTTTTCTACTTGGAAGATCCTTTAAGAAACAAAAATTGGAAGGTAGTAGAAGAAGTCAATCATCGAAAGATCTGGGATCATCCAAGTATCAATGATGATAACGAGGATGATGTCGTACACGATAGCACTTCATCAAATTTTGTACTCACTGTGGAATTAGGAGACTTGGAGATTATGCATTTAGATCGACCTAGTCACACCAACATAATTGGGGAAACGTCTTGATCTATTTTGGATGTGGATGATGATTTCATCAATGACGATGATGATGACGAAATTAGTGAAGATGATTTAGAAGGTACAGATGATGATGTAGGAATCAACATTGATGAGGAATAATATTTTCTTATGCATATTCATATTTGTATGTTTAATGTGTATGTTTTAAATGGAAGACTTTTCAATCAATATATGACTTTTATCAACAATGTTTGTTTTTCAATAGTTTCAACTGCATTACCGAAATTATTTAAGTTATGTAATTAACTTCCAACTATAATTGAGTTTAAGTTAATAATTATTTAAACTGCAAAGATATTTCTGCTACTGTTGCTCGTTCTCATGGCTGTGATGGAGCGGATCCTCCTCCTCCTCCAGATCCCACGTGAGTTCCTACTTCCTGTGAGATAGGTAATATACTATAGAATAAATAGCATTTTCGCCTCAAAAACTATGACCACTATATGATTGTGCACCCTGAATGATTCGTGATGTTAAAAATTCCCCCCGAACTATGCACGTTACTGAAATATAGGACTTATGTTAGATTTTGTCCTAGGTGGCTTACAAATTGATGATGTGGTATTTTGACTGTTGATGTGGCACTGCCATGTGTAGAATAATTAGCAATTTTGCCCCTCAAACTTTGAACACTACCAAATTGTGTCATTTTTATTAAAACTAATTTTTTTTTAAGAAAACCTCATTTTTTTCTTAAAAATAATAATTATATCCTTCAAAATTAAAAAAAAAATTATTTTAAAAGATTAAGAAAATAAACAATACTAAAAGTCTCAAACTAATTAAATAAATTTTTAAATACTCAAAAATTAAAAATCTAATTAATAACAAATATATTTTTTTACTTTTTCTTTTCTTTTACAATATAAAATAAATATATCTTAAAATAAAATAAAAAAATCATAAAACAAAGTTTGTTCCCCTTGGTCCTCCTCTTAAATTAAAAGTTTTTTTTTTTTATTTAAGTCATTCATCATTCATCATCCTCTTTAATTACATATTTTTTCTTTGTTTTAGTATTTATTTTAAATTCATTATAAAATAGATTTATTTTATATTATAAAATAAAAGAAAAAGTAAAACTAAAAATGAGTTATTTGTTATTAATTAAAATTTTAAGTTTTTAGGGATTTATTTATTATTTTTAGAAAAAATTAATTTTTTTATTAAAATGGGTATTATTTGGTAACGGTCAAAGTTCGGAGGCAAAATTGCTAGTTATTCTACACATGGAAGTGTTACATCAACATACAAAATGCCACATCATCAATCCATTAGCCACCTTGGACGAAATCTAATAGAACTCTCATATTTTAGTAACATGCATAGTTCGGGGGAAATTTTCAACATCGTGAATCATTGAGAGGGTACGATCATATAGTGATCATAGTTCGGGGGTAAAAATGCAATTTATTCTATACTATAATTAGTCTATATTTTATCAATAAAAGACAAATTATTATTATTTTATTCAATTTAATTGTATTATTTAATTAACATATGCAGCGGCTGCCGCAAAAAGAAGAGGTAGGTCTCGATCCAAAATAGAGGAGTGACAGTCGCAAAAGTCACTAAGGTGGGTACAACTCCCTTTAGCCATGTGACGATAGGGTCACCGGGGTTTAACAAATAAGTTAACCTTTCACTAGCTTAAACAGGATAGGTGCATGATGACTAGTCACCAACATAACCTTCTTCATGACTCTAGAGTCATAACTATGGAACACTGTTCCCTAGCCATGTGACAAGTAGTCACCTAGGCCTTAGGCCTTGGCTCTGAGTAACTAGCTTAGACTAGTCAAGCGCTTATAAGTTTCATCGACCTTAGGGTCGGTCCAGCATTAATGCCTTAGAGCCATTCGATGCTGATATCGATTAGATCTAATCTTCATTCGGCCCTGCGTTCAGGACGCTTATGCTGTTTCTGACTCTTAGGTCAGTGTCCCTGACTAGTCAGTGCCATATATAAGTAAACAATATTCACTAGCATTTAATATGAAATCAATGTCCACATTTATCAACCAACATGCCTCAACAACAATCATGCATGTCACATACACAGGATGCAGTTTTCTTACATCTGATTCGAGCAAGAATGGATAAAAGAACGACTCTTGAGAACGATCTGACTTTTAGTCCTTTAGCGGTCACCTAGTCATAACCAAATATGGGATACCATCAATAAAATGAATAACAAAGGTTCCCAAACCAATATCTAGCCTCCGGGACATCAATCCCCACTAATCCGGGTAGTAGGAACAATCCCGAGGCCCAAAACCAAGTTCCCGAGGCCAAAACGCTTAAACGGGCTCAAACATGTCCAAGGGCTGCGGCCCTAACACCTTGGGCCGCAGCCCCCAGCCACTCCAGGAGCAAGGGCCGTGGCGCCCTACACCTAGGGCCGCGGGGCCCAGCAAAGGCAAAAACACTCCAGCAGCTTCTTCGAGCTAGGGCCGCGACCCTCAACCCAGAGCCATCCCCAAACACGTTCTCCTTCATCCCAAACCCTCCAAAAACATACCTAAACACTTCCAAATCAACAAATCAAAGTTCCCAAGCTTCCCAATGATCCAAAACCATCAAATCCCAAGGCTCAAACGAACCAAAAACTCAACGATTCACAAAAGACAATTCTAAGCTTAGAAACTCTAAAAATTCAAAACTTAAAACTTAGATTACCTTTGATTGGGTTGTTTCTCATCAAATCCTTCGTTCAATAAGCTTCTAATCTTTCCTAGGATCGCTATGCCTCGATCCTCGCTTGATTCCGACACCTAGTACTCGAGATATCTTCGAAAATGCTTCGAACGGTAAAACGAACTAATAGGAAAAGAACGAGAGGATTTCTAACGTACGTTCTATCTGACAAGCTACTTCAAGCTTAAGTAACCTCAAATAAAACCTAGTGCTCGGGGTCCCGAAAACACCCCCGGGTACATTATAGTCAAAACTTCCAGAATTTCCTACTGATCTCGATAACTCCCAATTTATCATCAAATAACATTCTCATTACTCAATATCCCAATAAAAGACCCCCCCCTTATGACAAAACTGCTAATTTATAATATAAGACCGTCTCATGCCGAATAGCTCGAATATATCTCCATAATATTGGGATCTCATCCATAAATCGCAGTATGCACCCAAATATACAAATATGCCCTCAACAAGCCAAATTACCAAAATATCATAATAGTCAAATGTGGACTCACTTGCATGCATTTAACATCATATTATAATATAATTCACATAAACATGCATATATTTATTTAATGGCATAATTAAACAATTATGGCCCTCCCGCCTTACTAATCCAGCCACAAAACCGCATTAGGGATTTCGGGGCATTACACATTGGTTTGAGTCAATTATTTAACCATCTCCTCTAAAACTACTTCGCTGCGAGGTTTAAAGTTCTGGACATAGTCATTTTCCAGAAAAGTAGCATTTGTAGAAGTAAATAGTTTCTTTTCTGAATGACTATAGAAAATTCCACCCCGAGTACCTTTAAGATAGCCAACAAACATGCAAACTTCAGTTCGCGGTTCTAGCTTTCCCTCATTTTTTCTTAGGAGGTGAGTAAGACACCCCTAGATTCTATAATGGCGTAAACTAGGTTCACGACCATTCCAGCGTTCTAAAGGAGTTTTGGGGATTGATTTAGATGGCACGACATTGAGAATGTCGTTCGCGGTTTCAATTGCATGTCCCCAGAACAAAGTTGGTAGAGTTGAGTAACTAAGCATGCATCTAACCATTTCCAATAAAGTTCTGTTTCGGCGTTCCGCTACACCATTTTGTTGCGAAGTACCTGGGGCAGTAAGTTGTGATCAAATCCCAAGTTCAGTTAAATGATCTTGGAACTGCATATCCAAATATTCTCCACCCCTATCAGATTGCAAGATCTTTAACGTTTTACCTAATTAGTTCTGAGCCATTGCTATGAATTCCTGAAACTTTGAAAATGTTTCTGATTTCCTACCTTTAATTCCAAGTGTTTTGATGAAGAAAAATGACCCCCGAGCACGATCCTGCCCTAAGCCCAAGCGTATACCTAGTCACAATAATGATAAAGGATTCCATCAATAATTGTATAAGGGTTTCCGGATATAGTTCTAGCCTCCGGGACATCGAATTCCACCAAACACGGTAGTGGGATCAATCCCGAGCACCTGAAGTTAGGTTCCCATGCTTAAAAACTCCAAAAGGCTAACAATGCCCTTAAGGGCCGTGGCTCAAACTTCCCATGCCGCGGCATGCCCCCAACCAGAGGCCCAGCCTCGCCCTAAAACAGACACAGGCCGCGGCTCAGCATACCCCATGTTGCAGCCCGCCCTTCTTCCTCAGCCTCCATCTGCTTCGAAGGGTCGCGACATACCAAGAACTGAGCCGCGGCCTGACCCCTTCGAACCCAGAAAAAACACCATTTTCTCTTCCAAAATCAAGCCAATTACCCCTTAAATCAATCTAATAACTTAAATTAGTCATCCCAGAAGTTCCACTATGATTCCAACAACAAAACCTATCAAACTCTAGCTTTAAAACTCATCAAACTCAAGATTCAATCTTCAACTTCAACACCTTAAAAGAAGTAAGAAAACCAGCCAATAACTACTGAATTAACTAGCTAAAATCACAGTTTAATGCTTACCTTAACTTTGCTTGAATCCACCAATTGACACAAAATAATCTCCAAGTGTTAGAGCCCCAAATCCTAACTTTGTTCTTCAAAATTCCCCTTGGAATAACTTAGAGAAAGAAGAGAGAGAATAGAGGATGCCTTGGGTCGGTTCACAATGTTCTCAAAGTTTCTTGGTTTTGTTTTATATAACTTAAGTTTCTAAGGTTATCTCAAAGGCTCGGGGTACCAAAACGTCCTCGAGGGAAAAATGGTAAAATTCCTCGGTATTCCCACCTAGGCTTCCTAACCTCAAATATATCTCCAATTATTTATTTTCATAACCCAATAACCCAAATAAATGTACATTACCGAAAATACCCCTTGACTCGCCCCGAGTCAAGTACCGGGTCCCGTTGTGACTTTCCCGCTTCTTGCTCCCTAGGATCGCCTCGTGCCAAACACTGCAAATATATATCCACATAAATAATTTGGTCTCAACAGTTTATCAAATTTAATCACGTTTATGCCCTAACGGACGAAAATTATAATTATGCCCTTACAAGCCAAACAGGGCCCGCATGCTTATCCAATACTCATAAACATGCATTCTCACCATTAATTCACATAACTTCCAATTATGCCCTCCCAACACAATAATCAAGACCCTTAAGCCATATTAGTAATTTTGGGTCGTTACAACTTGACACGACTGCAAGGGAAAGATCGTCACTGGATGAGGTGATCACTAAAGTGTTGAGAGATGTAGAAGCCAATGTGAATTTGGGATGATCATCTAATGAGCAAGATTGAGAGTGGAAGTGAGTGCTCTGAGAAAGGCTAGCATCAGAATTGTTGGTATTAAAAGTGTAAATCAGAGTTATGCAACAGAAATTGGGGTTTTTGAAAAATTTATTAATACCATTCAGGATAATACATATATAGATATATTAAATCGCATACAAATAGATTAGAGATTACCTCTCGAAGCCTATCAAGTATCCATAATTCGTTTTGTATAAATCAACGATCTTCCAATCCAAATTCTGAATGCTCACACCTTGATCTTCCAAACTAATTCTCAAACACACAAGGACGGGTGTGGGCACGTAGGACTCTCTAGATGTACTTAACACATAAGATCTAAAGAGGTTTGATAGAGAGAATATGTATTGAATAGTTTTTTAGGTTTAGAAAAACTATCGCTTTCTTTTTCAGAGAGAGAGTCTAACAGTCTATGAAAACTACTTATTCTTGAAAAGTATTGCTTCTTTTTAGGTTTATAAAGATAATTAACTAATTTAATTAATCTTTATTTTATTTAAAATAAAACTGATCAGTTATAACCTATTTAATTATTTAATTTAAATCATATTAAAAAATAATAATTAAATAAATAAATTATTTAAAATTCAAAATTCAAATCCCAGAGAAAGGAAATCCTTGTGTGTGGCGCCACGCTCACTGTACAGTGAGTGTGTCGACCACACCATTAGGGTTATCCCTATTTTTTTCATTTTTTTATTCAATTAATATTTAAGATAATATATTTATCCCAAAATAAATATCAGTTAATGCAAAATTAACTTTATCTCAAAATATCAATTTTAAATAAATAAATATCTTATTCTAAATAAGATAATTATTAATCTCTCTTTATATTAATCCAAACATGATTAATATTTATTTTAACCTGTAGTTTTTTAAAATAAAAGCTATGTAGTTAAATAAGTAATTAATTCATATTAATCAATTGCCCATAATTATCACATAATTATTTCCTTGCCTTGGAAAATTAATTCTTTTGTAATTAAGTCATTCTCTCTACAAATCTTTCTTTCAATATCCTTGCCCTTGACAGTGTAGGACAGAGATGATCTAGGGACATGGACCTAAAATATGAAGCTCCAATAAATCAGATTATTAATTAACTCTTTAATCTAATAATCTTATTTATTATCTCTATGATTACTCTACTGTAAATATAGAATTGCACTCTAAATATTTATAGAATTATATTTATAGAGTTTTCTCTTGTAGTCCATTGATATAATCAATAAATGTAGTTTTGTCCTCCATTTATTGGTTCGTTAATTAGAGCTGGTCAAGATTACCGTTTTACCCTTCTAATTACCTCTTGATCCTAAAGTACCATTAATTCACTAGCGAATAATTAATCTATAATCATATTATAGATTTGAGCTCAATAACTATTCAATTCCAGAATTTACCCTTAAGGAAACCAATATTCGATCTGTTAAGAAAGTATGGATTCAATTATTGTAAATCATGTTCCCAGGCATTCATGATATTAAATCTCCAAAGCAAAAGTCAGTAGCCTCATTGTGCTAAGAAACATTAATGAGTGAATGAAAATATCCAATAAACATAAACAAGAGT
Source organism: Humulus lupulus (assembly GCF_963169125.1). Taxonomy (NCBI): domain Eukaryota; kingdom Viridiplantae; phylum Streptophyta; class Magnoliopsida; order Rosales; family Cannabaceae; genus Humulus; species Humulus lupulus. The sequence continues at coordinate 202,630,757 of NC_084798.1, forward strand.
TCATGAATAATCATGATTTAGACTAATCTACAAATGATCATCTATTCTGATAAGAATTAAATATTTATGTCAAACAAAAAATTTCTAAAGATAATTAATTATCATCGGTCATATCATGTATAATATCTATTATATACAACACATGTACTAAGATGTTTATCCACATCAGTAATCTGAATCTAGATCACTCGCACCTTGTATGCTTAGTAAATTGCACTAGTATCCATGCATTAAAGATTCATTACTTTAATATGTTACTGACTATTTTATTCATTTATATGATCTTAATTCTCTTGTACTAATACAAGACTATATTTTCATGAATGAACAAGGAATTTTCTTGATATTATTATATAATTGATTGAGACATTACGTATAACATTCAAACATAATAAAATTGTACTTTTATTTAATTCAATAAAATGTGTTTACATGCTTTTAGGGCATTATTTCTAACAAGAACCGCCTTGAGATTTAGAGCCCGCTTCTTGAGCATCACCGGTTAAAATCATGCCATGAATCGTTGAAAGCTCATTCAGGGGAAATGGGGCACAGCGGACAGGATTGGGGCCGCTGGTATAAGATGATATACACGCTAGGTACTTATCATAATATTGTTGTTCCACTTGGTTGTCATGGCCAGCAAAGAGGAAAGTAGCTTGGCGATCAACAGTGTGAGGGAAACCGAGCCTTGGCATATAACTCTTAAGAGGGCTCTTGAATAAGCACCCAATGGGAGTATAGTCATCCTTGTGGTCATGAATGAGTTTGAGAAAACGAAGCTGTGATTCGTGCTGCTCAGACCATGCAACATTTTAAGGCCATTGAATTTTTGGAAAAAAACATAGCTGTAAATAAAACGACAACAAATCATGCATGTAAAGAACGGTAAAAGGAATAACAACTAACCTTTCTGGAAAACCAGTGGCAAAGCGAAGATGTCACTGGACACATATGGGGGGTATCATTCTTCCCCAACCACAAAAGGCAGTTCATCCCAATGTTTATTAGTCATGGCACGATCTTTGAACATAAAGCATTTCCTCCAGGGAGTAAGTAGTAAGTGTTGAATGGGTGATCATCCTGAGTTCGATTGTGCAGAGTGCGAGAGAAGCAGCATAAAATGTCATGAACAGAGATGGAGGTTTTGTAAAGAGGACTGATCAGAGCAGTACCACATGCCGATTGAATGGCATTGGGGACGAGCTCCATCAAATGAATCTAGGTAATCAGTAACAGATGGATCAAAAGGGGAGGAATCAAGAATTGGATTAATTCCAGATGTTTAGGCCCGATAACGATTTCACATGGAGCATAAATTTCTTCGAAGCAGCATTTCTCAAGCTCTTCCTCAGTTAAACGACAGATAGTAATGTTAGAAGGGAGGGTGCACTAGCGTTCTAATTTGACGCACACTTCATCATATTTTTATTTAAGGGTTTTGGGGCTCTTAGTAGGATTAATGGCAGGAGATAAAGATGACGCTTTGGATGAAGTCTTGCTAGGTCATTTTGAAGCCATGATTGGACGATTACTGGGAGGAAATGAAGATTTGGAGGAGAAGAAAGATGGGAGCATAAAACTCTTGATCGAATCTGGGTAAGATGAAAGAGAGAGAAGCAAGTGATAATCGGGAAGTGTTGATTTGGGAAAAATGAGAAAACCCAAGAAAAAGGAAAGAAGATCAAAAGATGTGGCGGTTATAAGAGAGACAATTTTCCCTCGTGATTGACTTAGAATTTGAAAGATAAGACTGGCAATAAATGCTTGGCAGAAACTCAAGCATGTGCATCGTTTGGGGAAAAGTATTGAACAAACCAGATCAAATAGAATGAAAATTGCCTTTATCCATTATTGGGTAACACAAATGGAAAAAGGCAAGGGGCAATTGTAAGGGAATGGTCTTCCCCAATAAAATAAGAGGTATAAATCATGCAAAACGTATCATTTTATTAAAAGAAGAAGAATTCTGAATGAGCTCACTGCAGAGCAAAGCTCATTATGAGCACATCAAAGAGCAGAACTCGGAAGTGAACTCATAGAATAACAGAGCCCAAAATAACCTCATCAAAGAAAAGAGCTAGCAAGAGCTTATTCATGGAGTAGAATCTGACAGAGCTTGTTTAGATTGATGAGCTCTGAGTTCAATATGATTGAATAGATTGATGAGCTCTGAGCTCAATGTAATTGAATAGATTGATGAGTTTTTAGCTCAATTTGATTGAATAGATTGATGAGCTTCGAGCTTAATGTGATTGCACAGATTGATGAGCTTTGAGCTTAATGTGATTGCACAAATTGATGAGCTTTGAGCTCGATATGATTGAATAGATTGATGAGCTCTGAACTCAATGTGATTACACAGATCAACAAGCTCTAAGCTCAATAGGATTTAATAGACCGATGAGCATTTGGGCTCATAGTGCAAAGAAGAGAAAAGGCTCGAAAGAAAGTTAGTAAATCGAGACACGTAGACCAATCCAGATAAGCTTCTCTAACTTTCTTCTTTGTTATTTTTTCTATAAATAGGAGAAGAGAGACCAAATTTGGGGACTTTTGGATTTTAGTTCAAGAAAAGTTTGCATAGATTAGAGATTGAGTAGGAGAGCATTGTGCTCACTTAAACTTCAGAGTGTCTTTTGCAGGTACACCCCTTATGTTTTTTCTACTTATTCTATTGAAGAATACATTTATGCCATTAACCTTGCTAATAAAATGTGTAAGTTATACACAATCTTCATCAACAAAGGAACAATCTCAGATTCCTAAATAGGTGAAATGCAAGGAAAAGATTTGGGAGGAAGATTTAGACCCCAAACAGCAACATCAACACCTTGTAAACAAGAACCAAGAAGTACAAAGGCCACCTTAACCTCGTCATTATCCTTACATAAATACAAATAAATAAGTACCTTTTCTACCTTGACTCTGGCACCAAGTCAGATAAAAAAAGGCTCACCTCACCCCCAATATTTGAATACCGTATGACTAAAATAGTAAAGATAGTAAAATTATACTGTCTAACAAGTAAAAATATGGAGTCAATATTTCACATACTATTCAAATAAACATGTGAAAAGGCACGTAAGTGCATTAGGTGTTTATTAATTTAATATTGTCATATAAAATAAACTTGAGAAAATTACAAATTCCATGGTATTTGAGAAAAAAAATCCAAATATACGGTTACATAAAATAATTTTAAATTTACAGTATAAAGTTTAATTTTCTACATAAATTATTCGCTCCATCTAACTTGCAACACAATTATGACTTCCATTTAGTCTCCACCTACAAATTAATTTTTTTTTTTTTTTTGAATGACACACAATAATTCCAACACTAGCATAAATATTATATATATATATAATATGCTACTTTTATATATAAATATATGTCAACTAAATTTATTTTTTCTTTTTGGTAATATTCTCCATATTTTTTTGTCTTCATAGTCTACATTTTATTTTAGTTTTTTCCTCTATCTCCTTTTTTATTTTTTTAATATTTTACTTTTTACCTGATATTTAAATAGTTTAACAAAGCATTATATAAACAAAATAATTATGATATTACTTCAAGAAAATTTATAATATTTAGTAGTATTATATGAGGAGAGATGAGACAAAAATAATAAAAGATAAATAATTAAAAATCGATCAAACTAAATAAATTTATGTTTTATTTATTGTGTTCAAATTCAATATTCATGAGTTATATTAGTTATTAGTTTAATAATTATATATTACAATATAGTTAGCGATCATCACAATATTGTTATTTGAATATTTTTAAATTAGATTTATAAATCTTTATTACAATTATGCTAATAAAAATTATATAATTTTTTTTTTGTAAATATTACTTACAAAAATATATTTTTTAATTATAAAACTAGATTTAGAAATTTTTGTTACAAAACTAATTTTTTTAATTACAATTTAATCTCTTTTTAAATTAATTTTGTAAATATTAGTTACAAAAATATAAAAGTTGTTTACTAATTAGTAATATATGTTTACAAATTTGTAATAAATATTTACAATTGTAACATATATTTACAAATTTTGAAGTTTTGCAATTTTGTGAGTACAGTTTAGCAACATCATATTTACACTTTTACTCATTAGATTTTTTTTTAAAATTTTAATGTATTTTTGTAGATTTCCAATAAACTTAATCATCACACTTTAGAGAATCGAAGTGATTTTTTTCCACACCCATAGAAAGGGAACCGATAGCTTAACACACGAATAAGAGAGACTCACTTGTTTTTAATCATCTTAAACTTATATTTTTCTCTTACTTGGTAATTGTTGAATTAAAGCCTCAACAATCATTTTGCAAATAATTACATATTTGAAGAAATAGTCACATTGAAAATGCCCCCAATATTAAGAGCGTACTGCTGAGACTACACTCAAGCTCCACACGATTGTTTTATGTATATCATCGGTTAAAAAAAAAAAAAACCTTTTGTTTCTTCTTTAAAGTTGCGTCGCATCATTCCTTTTTGTTTTACTATCAATTTTTACTTTTCTATTCTTTTGTTGAATTACTTAACCAGATTCGAAATAAGAGTTAGGATCTATTAAGACAACTTTTCACCCAAAGGAAGAACAAGTACGACATTAAAATTTTCTTTGTTTTCTTGACTGTATTATTAAATAAATAAATAATTGATTCTTAAACTGAGTTTCTTATAATTTATACCAAAAAAAAAAAAAACAATCTGTTACATCCTACTCAGCTCTCTATACACACCCCCCAAAAACAAAAACAAAAACTAAAAACGACTTAAACAAAAAAGAGCTGATCAAACCGAAACGACAACAAACGACCAAGCTTAGTCAACTTCTTCGATCTTGGGACCAGTTCCGGTACCCGAAGCACCACTGCTTCCACCACCAAACCCATCACTCATCGGAACATCTCCAGCTCCGGGGTCGGCCCCGGCGCCACTCTGGTACATTTTAGAGATAATGGGGTTACAGACACCCTCCAACTCCTTAAGCTTGTCCTCAAGCTCATCCACCTCCGCCAACTGGTTCCCCTCCAGCCACTGAATCGCCGCCTCCACCGCTTTCTCAATCTTCTCCTTATCGCTCGGATCCAAAATCGCACCAAACTTCTCGTCCCTCACGGTGTTCCTCATGTTATACGCGTAGTTCTCCAAGGCGTTCTTCGCTTCCACCTTCTTCTTCACCTCTTCGTCCTCCGCCTTGTACATCTCCGCATCTTTCACCATCTTTTCAATGTCTTCTTTGCTCAATCTCCCCTTGTCGTTCGTGATCGTGATCTTGTTCTTCACTCCCGCCGTCTTATCTTCCGCCGAAACGTTGAGGATTCCATTCGCGTCTATATCGAAAACGACGTTGATTTGAGGGACTCCTCTCGGTGCCGGAGGGATTCCGGTCAGCTCGAATTTTCCGAGTAGGTTGTTGTCTCTCGTTCTGGCTCTCTCTCCTTCATAGACTTGGATCAAAACTCCGGGCTGATTATCTGAATAAGTTGAGAAAATCTGCTCCTTCTTCGTTGGAATCGTGGTGTTTCTCGGGATCAGTACGGTCATGACACCGCCGGCGGTTTCCAGGCCTTGACTTAGCGGAGTCACATCGAGCAAAAGAAGATCCTGAACCTTTTCGTTGTCTTCACCGCTCAAAATCGCCGCCTGAACCGCCGCGCCGTACGCCACCGCCTCGTCTGGGTTTATGCTTTTACAGAGCTCTTTTCCGTTGAACAAGTCCTGCAAAAGTAGTTGAACTTTGGGAATTCTTGTTGATCCGCCGACTAGGACCACCTCGTGGATTTGGCTCTTGTCCATTTTAGCATCGCGCAAACATTTCTCGACTGGTTCCATACATCTCCTGAACAAATCCATGTTCAGTTCTTCGAATCTCGCTCTGGTTATGGTGGCGTAGAAATCGATTCCTTCGTAGAGAGAATCGATCTCGATTGTCGTTTGCGTCGTCGAAGACAACGTCCGCTTCGCTCTCTCGCAAGCGGTCCTCAACCGCCTCAGAGATCTCGCGTTGCCGCTAATGTCCTTCTTGTTCTTTCTCCTAAACTCAGAAACGAAGTGATTCACCATTCTGTTATCAAAATCCTCACCTCCGAGATGAGTGTCTCCGGCAGTGGCCTTAACCTCGAAGATTCCTTCCTCGATCGTTAACACAGACACATCGAAAGTTCCACCGCCGAGATCAAAAATCAGGACGTTCTGCTCGCCCTTTCTCGAAGCTTTCTTGTCCAGTCCGTACGCTATAGCTGCGGCGGTTGGCTCATTGATGATCCTCATCACGTTCAATCCTGAGATAGCTCCGGCGTCCTTTGTGGCTTGCCGTTGCGAATCATTGAAGTACGCCGGGACTGTTACGACGGCGTTGTTGATGGAGTGACCGAGAAACGCCTCGGCGACTTCTCTCATCTTTGTTAACACCATGGACGAAATCTCCTCAGCTGAGAATTGCTTCTCTTCGCCTTTGTAATTCACAATGATCATAGGCTTATCACCGGGTCCGGGGATCACCTTAAACGGCCAGAGCTTCATATCACTCTGAACAGAAGGATCAGAGAATCGACGGCCGATCAGACGCTTGGCATCGAAGACCGTGTTCTGAGGGTTCATCGCCACTTGGTTCTTCGCCGCATCACCGATTAATCGCTCGGTGTCAGTGAAGGCTACGTAGGATGGTGTCGTACGGTTGCCTTGATCGTTGGCGATGATCTCGACACGGTCGTTGAGCCATACTCCAACGCAGCTGTATGTAGTGCCAAGATCAATGCCTATGGCTTTTTCAGTCTTTGCCGCCATTGTTGCACAGTAGAAACAAAAAGAAAAATCTTAAAACAACAGAAAATTTTCAGAGTTTCCTAATCGATGAAGATAATAAAGATTTTTTTAAACGATTCAAGATAAAATCTTATGAGATTGATTCGAATTACATGGGATATTTTCGTTTTTATAGAATGAACTAAGAAAATTCGAGAAAGTGAGAGAAAATTCGAGAAAGTGTGAGAAAATTGTAGTATGCTAGATAGTTCTGGAGTGTTTGATTTTGATTCTAGACTTTTGGCGGAAGTTTCAAACGGTGGGGAGTCGATGATGCGAAACAAATTTGATGATTGAAGCTTTTGGTTGGTGATGACGTGGCAGATTTTATGTACACGTGTTGACTTGAAGGTCAAAGATATATATGTTTTCAAGGATAAAGTCAAGATATTTACTATCCAAAATGTGGAGCCCACCGTAAATATTTGAAGCTTAATTTTCTCTCTCTTTTTTTTTTTTATTTATCGAGTGATTTGCTAAAATAACAGTTTCAAAATTTTAAACTAGTAAGATAATTATTTTTTTATTAGGGTACAAGATTATAATATGATATACATAAATCTATCTATTTTTATTATTATAATAATAATACAAAATATATTCCAAAAATTAAAATAATTAGTATAGTCATTATTTTTAGTTTTTGTTGTTTGTCTATTTCTTAATATCTATATTCATCGTGAGATTTGATTTTGTAAAAGTATGTATATAATTATAAGGGTTGTAAGCATGCTTAAATCTTTTGAAATAGAAAATTGGAATTTGACATTCACAAACAAATAAGTTGAAAGTAATATAATTTCAAAATAAATATAAACCTTTATTTTTGGGTGCAGCATGACAACCAAAACATTTTAAAAAAATTCTACGAAAAGCTATTAAAAATTAAAATAATAAAATAGACAATTTGTGAATAAAGTGCAACTTTAAACTTAAAAAAATTGGTTTTTTAGTTGTTAAGTGATCCTATAATATATATTAAAATAATAAAATTATGACAGACAAATTAGTTTCGATTAATATACAACCAATTATTTTGAGGGACTTGTGAAAATATAAAAAATAAACTAAATTGTTAAATTTGAGGACTAAATTAAACTTATTTGTATGTTTTATTATATAAATAATTAAGAATAATATGATTATATTAAATTATGCATGTTAAATAAATTTATGGTGCAAAGTTTAGAACATTATAATTACATAATCAGTAAAATAGACTAATATGTTTTAATGTATAGGGTTCTAGATACACATGCATATATTAAACTACAAATCTTAGAATATTGTGATGGTAATTCAAATAGATTTTTTCATAACTACTCAATATAAGGCGTATAAAAAAAATCTACATGAAAGTGTATTCACAAAAACATAATATGAAAAATATTAAAAACAATTGAAAAATACATAAAAATAAAATAAATCATTTATTTTGTTATATATAAATCATATATATATTACATGTATTAGATTTGTTTATAACTACTCAATATAATGTATATAAAAAAAATCTACATAAATGTATAATTACAAAAACAAAATTTGAAATATATTAAACTCAATTGAAAAAGTTAGAAAAATAAAATAAATCATTTATTTCGTTATATATATAAATCATATTTAGAGTATCTATTTTGTTTGTATTTTGATATTTTTTTAAAGAGCTACACAATTAAATTTTATAATATCCATGAGAGGTTATAAAATAATGGTTGTTTATTTGCATTCAACAACATTTAAACAATGACAATTGTTTATGTTTACGACAATGATATTTGGGAAGAACATTTTACCTACAAGGTCTTTCAAGTGACTGACATATTCTTATCAAGTGGATATTGTTAGGAAAACTTATACAGGATCTTTATTTATTTTCATGTAGATCTAATATTAAGCAAATTAATATGAGATAACCTAGAACATGTTTCTAAAATTGAATTCAAAGAGAAACAACGATAAGAATACTTACAGTATACGCAGCGGAATTAGTGAGTCATTCCTTCAGTTTCTATAACCCTTGTATCATTTCTGTCGCAGAGTATTATCAGGAAACTGAACCGATCTTCAATTTTCTTCACAGTCTTCCAAAGTATCCTTAGAATCACCTAGACTAGAGTGGGCAATTCTCAACACATGAGATAGATGCAGAGAGAAGAAGAGATTGTGTTTAGAGAGAATCTAAAACCTATCAGAAAATCTGACTTATGAACTTATCAGAACTTGTGTTTTGACTTCTCTCTAAGCACTCCTTTTATAGACTCAATTAGGTCATTTAATTTAATTAAAAAATCAATAAAATAATAGTCAATTTGAAGCCCTATGTCGAAATTATCATAGGCTTTAGGCCCGTGAAATTTCTCATAAGCTCATTGGACTTCAAATCAAGGTATGTATTATTTTCTATTGATTTAATTAATTAAATAATTATTTAAATCCTTTATCAAATTAATTATTTATAATTTGAACATTGATTTAAACTTATTTATTAATTTAGATATAAATTTATCTTAATTAATAAATCTGCCCTAATTTCTCTTTTCTTCTCTAAATTACATAACTCTGTGAAACTATCCAAAATTGAGCTGGTCAACTTTGATAATTATAATTGATAATTAAATCAATTAATTGAGACTATCTAGATGATTTTATCCAAGGCACAACGGGGACCATGGGCCTATGAAATCAAACTCCAATAGGTTATCATAAATCTAACATATAAATTTACTAACTTATTGATTCCCCGTGACTCTACTAAAGACTCGGAATTGTACTCGTGAATCCATAGAACGCTCTATAAAAAATATAGATATGATATTAATTATACATTGTTACAACCATAATTGTCACTCAATCCTCTATTGACGGTCTACAATGAGATGGGATCAAAATACCGCTTTACCCCTCATTGTATTTTATCCTTAAAACACTTACTTCCTTATAAATGACATTTCAATAAACTAATTTAATTACTGAAATGAGGTCTTGATCATTTAACACCTTGAACCAAACTAAAAGGAAACCATCGTTTCACTTCTTCATCAGAAGCTATAGATGTTCATATCTATGATTAACACTCCCACTCAATTATACTACCGAGTTCCCAAGATGTAAGTATGGACTAGTCCGTAGGGTAAGCTAGTAACGAACAAGTCAAAGAACTCAAATAATACAATCAGTTATAATACTAACCACTCATAATTGAGATTGAATTGATCTATGGTCAACTATATGATATGATTAGAATAGATAATAACGGTATGCTTACTTATCTTATCAACTGTCAATATCGGTCATGTCCGATGTAACAAATACATCCGATCTTATCTACTTTGTTAATAATCTGGAAAGAACATAATACTACAATGTGTAAGTAGATCATATCGTAGATTGGCAAGTCAGTGTAAATCCTGTGCACTGACTAATCTTAGGACTAACTTATTGTGAACATATAATCATATTTATATTCCACTGTGATTACGTCACTATAAATACGATTAGCTATATGCTCTGGATTTAATAGAAGTTTATATTAAACAAATAATCATGAAAATAAAACATGTGAGCAAAGTGATTGACCAAGTTAAAAAATGATTTCTATTCTTTTATTGATAATAAATGAGATTACAAAGAATTTGAGTTTTACTTAGGGCATAAAACCCCAACAAATATAGCTTCCAACAACTGAATGGTATGATTACAAAAAAACTCAAACTACATTTCACAAGTCTTGAAATACAGTTTCAACCAAGTCCTGCTATACCTCCAATGATCATAGATGATGATGATTCGATGCGTTTTTTTTATGGAACTACACAAAAGGAATGTGGATCAAACGCAACATTCTTTAATAATAGTTTTTAAAGAGAAATCAATCATCAATCAAATTGACAACATTACCATATAACGAGTACATCCAGACCAACACAATCAGGTAAAGTTTATTTTGCAACATAAGCTTAATATTTTTTTACAGCATCATTCCATACATGCATTATTTATTGCAGTTTCGTATACATGAAGATGCTGCTAACGAACCAAATTGGGATGAAATAGCACAGGATGTATCAAAGACGGTATTTGAAAATAATGAAGCAATGTTGGTTGAATCATAAAATGATGACAATATGATCTTATCAGAAAGTGAAAAAATATCGATCATAAAAAAGGGACACATCTTTCGAAACAAACAAACAATGATAAACAAGATGAATGAGTGGTCTATACGCTCAAATTACCAACACAAAGTTCTTGTTTGCTTGGATGATGAATGCAAATGGTATTTCGTGCTTCCAAATTGAGAAAGATAAGCTTCTACAACGTTCGAATGTTTGAACCAAATCATACATGCTCCTTAAACAAACTTGTTTTAGACCACCCGCAAGCAAAAAGCAAGTTTGTTTGTCCATGCATCAAACAAAGGCTTCTTGATCCAAAAACAACGTTCACATCCCGAGATATTATAAACACAATTTCAAAAGAATATAGTGTAACAATTTCTTACCAAAAAGCTTGGAGAGCAAGAGTCGTAAGAGGTTGTCCACAAGACTCTTATAGCTTTCTACTAGGATTCCTTTATTATTTACAAAAATGAAACCCAGGTAAAATACTAATTAGTTGAAAAATTATGTGTATTTGTTCTAAAAATAAACTTATTGTTATATCTTAGTTGATAATGTATAATAAACTAATTGTTTTATTTTAAACAGGAACGAAAACGAATCTCGTGGTGGATGAAGATAACATATTTAAATATCTATTCATTGCCACAGGTTTCGGCTGGGTATTATTTTGGAGAGAGAAGGAAGAGATGATGGATGGTTTCAGCTATGGTGGAGAAGGGTTTCAGAAATGGTGGAGGTGGAAGAGAATGGGTTCGACAATGGTGGAGAAGATATTAGACTATGGTGGTATCAGCTGGGAAGGAAGAGAAGGAAGGTGGATGATTTTTGGAGAGAGAAAGAAAAGAAGATGGATGGTTTTTTTTTTTTTTTTGAAATGGGAAGTTTTTTTTAAAAGCCCTATTCTGAGTACTAAGGTAATTGATTGAAAAGTTACATTTTCAAAACATATAATATTAAGTTAAATTTGGTAAAATTATAAAATAATAATATACTTACCATATTTAAACACAAACAAAACAAAACTATATAAACTAATATTTATTAAAATCGGTATATAAAAATGGTGTGAAAATGTAATTAGAATACATACTATTATTATTGTTTTTTGTTATGTAAAATGTAATTTTCCTATCATAATTTCACAACCCTCAAAATCATAAAAAAAATATTTTAAGGAATTTCAAAATTATTTATATGAAGATTAGTATGATTTTAAACTGTTTAAACATTATTAAAAAAATTAAAAGATATTTTACAAATAAAACTTATTATTATATTTCATTTATAAAATATGTCAGTTTGAGTTTAAAAAATAAACTTGATTTTGTTTTCAATTTTAAATGTATTAAATGAAGTTTACAAAAAAAATGTACTAAATGAAGTTTTAATCCAAATTTCATATGAATTTATAAGTATAAAATTCATTATTTCCAATTAGATAATCAAGGTTATATTCTAAATCTTTTTTTTTTTAAATCTTATTTTCTTACCGGATAATTTTCCAATTCAATAATCTAAATAATATCTTATCCATATTTTATATAAGAGAAGAATCTCACTCTCATTAGTATAAGAGATAGAACATGCCATCTCCCCATTAGTGAAGACCAAGTCAACACAGTTAATGATTAGTTAGATCAGTTAACTGTAGTTAGTTAGATAACAAATTCTTGTAACAACTTCTTTGATTAGCTATCTAATCTTCTTTTAATTGTTATGTTATTCTTTCTAGTTTTTGTACTTTATATAAACCTTGTCTCTCGTTTCATTTGAGGTGTGGTTCATTTCATTCAATACACTCACTCTACTCATTCAAACATCATCTCCACTTTCTTTCTTTCTTGATTTTTTTGATCTTGCCTCTGTTTCAACATGGCACCAGAATCCGACGCTTTCGCAACCCAGTCCACAACTCCGGCAACCACCTCCACATTGACCACCACTCTCATGCCGCTCAATCTTCGATTGGATCGCAACAACTACAATTTATGGAAATCCTTGGTTCTTGTTGCTGCTCGAGCACATGGTCTCGATGGTTACCTTCTAGGCACCACCACCAAGCCATCAGCCATCAGCTCAGGTAATGTTCCTAATCCTGAATTCACTCAATGGAATGATAATTACCTTATGAGTTGGATGATGAGTTCCGTTTCTGATTCAATGTTGGCCACATTGTTAATTTTGCTACCTTGGTCGAGATCTAGACTGTGTTTCAGAAACTCTTCACCATCCAATCGAAGGCTCGCCTAATGCAACTGCGATTCTTTCTTCAATCCACCAAGAAAGGATCTCTTTCGATTGATGAATACATCTTGAAGATGAAGAATTTTGTAGATACTCTTTCATCTACTGGAGAACTAGTTAAAGAAGATGATCTGATCATGTACATTTTCAGTGGTCTTAGCCCAGATTTTGAAGCGATTGTTGTTCACCTTACATGCCAAACTGATTTCGTCACTCTTCAAGAAGTTCAATATCTACTCCAAAGTCATGAAATCTGCATAGAGCAAAACTCTACTCCCTCTCTTGATTCCATTCAAGCAAACTTTGCTAATATGTCAATTCGTGGTCGTGGTAATGGCAAAGGTCAACGAGGAAATTTCAGAGGCAGTAGAGGAGGAGGCAGAGGCAATCCCAATAATCCTAGTCGTGGATCCAAATCCATTTTCCAAGTCCGTGGAAGAACAGGCCACACATTTCAAAAGTGCTTCCATGATTCGACATCAATTTTCATGGTCTAGACAACAACTCGACTCATTCTTCCTCTACTACAGCTGATCCCACCCCACAAGCTCTCATTGCTGAAGAAAACCCTGATATCTCCCCTGATGCCTGGTTTCTTGACAGTGGCGCCACACACCACCTGTAACGTCTGCCTAATCTAGGACCATTACACTCTGTACTTTAAATAGTGTCAGACTTGCTAATCAAGTCATTTGGTTATACACATGTAACTAAGGTTAATGTTAAGGGTTAGGATTAAAAAAATTGGTCAAGGAACGTTGACTTTTCATTTAAAAGTTTAATACATACATGTGATCCCAAAATGTTACAAATAGATGTTTAAAAGGGTATATACAAATCAAAAAGTTACAACCAGCCGGCCTAAGTAGAAAAATAAGGGATACAACCCTAGTTCCTCTGAGAAATCCTCGGTCGTGGTGGTCGAGCAGTCACATATGTACACGCTGCCACCGAAGCTCTCCAACTCATGGCTGGTCCAGCTTTCATTCCCCCTTACCCGCACCACATAGCACCCGTGAGCCAAGACTCAGCAAGAAAACTTAAACATGTGCATGAATAGTAAATACAAATTCCATATACATATTTAGCATGCCCAACGGTAATAACCTACTCATGCATGCATACAATTACAAATATGATCATTGAATCATTCTAGGGCCCGCTGCACTGAATAGATGACCATAGAGTCAACCTGGGGCCCTATGCCCTAGCTATGTGACCATAGAGTCACCTAGGGCCCTTGCCCTTAGCTTTGAGTAACTAGCTGTAGAGCTAACCAAGTGCTTTGTTATCTGACGACCATAGGGTTGGCCAACATAATAGTACATCCTTAATTGGGCCTAAGCCTCTCGACTAGCGTGCAACGCGCTATTGCCGCCCTTGACTAGTAAGTCAAGGCTTTAATCAAACATTCAGATAACCAGACATCAGATACAAATATAGATAAGCATACTTCAGAAAATACAAGTATGCATACATATATGTTATCCCAAAAATCAGAGGTGAATGACATGGCAGGCATTAAATACACGTGGCTGACATCTGGCAGAACCCATGCCCAACTATCGACTAGGAAGACACCTACTATCACACGATAAACTTCTTCCTACAACCAGCCTGGTCGTACACATGCTATACACGGAGGAAATCTTAGGCAGTTATGATGGAATCCGAAATTATCTCCTATGATTTCCTGAGTATCTGATTATTTAGGAAAAAATATCTGTAACGAATTAATGTAAATCTTCCCTGAGCTTATAAATAGAAGGAGAGAGCTCAGGGGAGAGGGACTTTTTCTTTTTTGGCTAGAAGATCTTTTGAGATTAGAGAGAGATTCCATAAGAATATTTGTATTTTCTTATTCAAAGGTCAGTGAAACTCATTGAACCCTAGTTCTTTGATCACCCCTTTGAATCTCATTTCAATAACAATTCAAGTGGACATAGGTTATTACCAGATCCTGGGGCCGAACCACTATAAATTCTTGTGTTCTTATTGTTTTCGTCATCACATTCATTTCAACGTATTTTTCCATGTCAAGCGTATTTTGACTCTGTGTCAGTTGGCCAAAATCAGGGTCAACAATATAAATCATGGTATTTTAACCAATTAAATACAAACACAATAATAACCATGTTCCTTAACGGGGCCAAGCCTTACCTATGCAAACAAGGCAAACATTCATTAAATAATTATCTAGACATAGAGCACTCAAGCATAACCTAAATCACGTTCATCCTCAGGGGCTGAGCCCTATTCATAGTTATAATCAACAATCGGGCCAAGCCCTAATCACATATATCACGTATTGGGAGCAATTTTCTTACCTAGTCTGAGTGCAATGTATATTAAGAACGACTCGCAAGCATGATCTCGGTTCCGAGTCCCTAGCGATAACCTAACCACAACCAATATAGAATCTCATCAAAACAAGCGAATAATGGCTTCTGGACCGAATCCTAGCCTCTAGGACGTCGAATTCTACTAAACCATGTATTAGGATTGATCTCGAGCCCTTAAGTTTGAGTTCCCACACTCAAAACCCTCCCGGGGCTCAAAAACCATTCAAGCGTCGCGACTCAAAACAAAAGAGCTATAGCCCACCCTAAGTTAGAGAGCCCAAGGATCTCCTCTATTTCGACACGCGCCACGCCACACCACTACTGGCGCTGCGACTCAAATGGAGGTTCAACACCTTCTTCTCCTTCTCATTCATGAAAGTCGCGACGCCCTAAGTACAGGTTCATTGCTTGCCATGAAAACTCAGAAATTTCCCTATTTTCTTCAAGCAAAAACCCACCAAAAACCTATCCAAACATAGCTAAATCCTCAAGGTAAAGTTCCCAATAAACTCAGCACCTCAAAGCACACAAAACCCAAGCCTAAACTTGGCCAAAACCTCATCGAATCCCAAAATTAAGAACTGAGTTTCTAAACTCTAAAACTTAGCTAAAAACCAGAAAAAACAGAGGGATTCAAGGCTGGAAATCGTTACCTCAGTTTCCCCAAGTGATACTAAGTTTTTCCCCAAGCAATTCCAAGTCGAGGCTAGCCTCAATTCCTCCTAGATCACAAGAATTCCCAAGGAATTTGAGTGAGTGTGTGAACGAGAGAGAGAGAGAGAGAGAGAGTGTGTGTGTGTGTGTTGAACGAGTTTTTCTTCTGTTTGGGTGTTTTTGAGGTTTACTTAGACTCTAAGTAACCTTAAGCAAATCTTGAGGCTACGTCCGGATAGTACAAGCCTAGTCTTCCCTGATGCAAACGTATCCCCGAGAAATCTGGAGGTTGGTCTCCCTAATTAACCTACAAAATGAGGTACGCACGAAATGTACACTGTTCCTAGGAAACAGTACTGTCACTACTCTGACAGATCCTGTCCCCAGGATCCCCCTAGTAGCCCACACGGACCAGTCTATACTAACGAACAAAGGGCATTTGTAAGGCTTGGCCATACCTAAGTCGGCCCAATGGTCTCAAATTAACAACATCTAACTATGTTACACTCTTTGTATTATGGCTTCGTTAGCGAGAAAATTGTAATTACATCCCTATTAGGCCCGGATTAGTCCGACCCAAGCTACTTGACTGCCTATAAATAGGGTTAGTTGTGCACTGTAGCGGGGATCCCATAATTTCTCTTGTAAGCAAAAACTCTGCTGAAGTTGTAGAAAAACTCCATTGTCAAAACTGTCTAAAGCCTAATACTAGTGACCCGTGGACTAAGGCTCATTAACGCCCCAACCACGTAAAATTTGTGATTGCTTATCTCTTATCCTTTCTTTCCTGCTCTTATTTCATAACATATTTCTAGTTTTTGGAAAACTCGGTAAACAACAGTAATGGAATTATCATGGCCCAATCGAGCATGCCATTTAGAAGAAATATCAGTCTTTACACGATTAAAACAAATAACAAGACATGAAACATTATTGAATACAGTAGTTGAAATGGGAAAATTGTAGAAGTTAAAGCTTTGATTGGAGCATTCTGAAAGTGATTGGCAACTTGTAAAGTGTAGAGTCCACGTTCAAGTGGTCCTTTGTGAAGAACATTCTTTGAATATAGATCCTTAATAACAAAACCATTAGCATAGAAATCAATAAAGATATTGTTGTTTAAACATAATTTGGAAACAGATAATAAATTGGTAGCAATATGTGGTACATGATAAATATTCTTAAGAAGTAAATTAGCATTATTGGCATAAAAATGAGAAGAACCAAATGAAGATATGGAAAGAATGCTACCATTGCCGATGGTAACTGATTCGGACCCTGTGAATGGGATAGAAGACTCTAATTGGATTAGTTTGGTGTAAGGTGATGATAGGCCCTAGAGTCTAATAGCCAGGAGTCATTAACAACTGAATTTGGGGTAGCAAGATTGGCAGAGATATTGTTAGTGTGATTAGGATGGGTGGTAGACGGAGTGGGTGGTGGAAGATTATGATCAAATCGTCTGTAGCATTGAAAGGCAGTGTGGCCAAGTCTAAGACAGAGTTGACATTGAATCTTTGTACCTCCATTAAAATTTATGTTATGGGTTTGGGAGGAAGAACGAAAATAACTTTGATTGGAATTGGTATTGTTAGATGAGGAATGTCCTCGACTAGATGAAAATTTGTTTTGTGGGAAGTTTCTTGAGGGATTGTGAGATCTAAAAGCAACATTAGCATAAATGGTTTGAGATTCATCAACTGAAAGTTGATGTTCCAATCTTGATTTATGAGTGAGAAGAAGACTTGAAACTTTCTCAAAAGAAACATTTTTTGATTTTGAAGTTATAGAGACAATGAAAGAATTGAGACCAACAAGAAGATACAACACCTGATCACGGTCTGAGACACATTCTGAAATTGCAGCTAGTTGATCGGTTAAATTTTTTACTCTGAGAATATAATACATCATGGGAAGTGAGCCTTTCTTCACAGTTTGAAGTTGAAGCCTTAATTGCACCACTTGAGCATTATAGGTGGCCGAGAACAATTCTTGCAAAGCATTCCAAGCAGTTAAACTAGTATTTGTTGAACACCACAACACATGAAAATGTAATTACTTTATTATTACAAAAGTAATTACACCAAGACTTGAATACAATATTTGACCACAACACACACTAAATACTTACACTTTATTTTGGAACACTCACTAGTGACTTCTCTCACACTCTTTACGCACACTTATATAGTACTCACTTAGACTCACTTTTGGGACACTCACTTTGTTAAGAAAATATGTATTGCCTCAATGGAAAAGGTAAGAAAATATTACAACTCTATGCAAAATATTACAATAGACAAGGATTGATTAAATAAAGTGTTACAACTCTATAACTGAAAAATACAAATAAAAGGAGAAGGAGATGTAAGATGATAGAAATAGAAAGTACAACTCTATTACAAAAAGATACAAGTAAACTAGAAGTGTTTGAACAAAGGAAATAAAAGGATTACAACTTTTAAACAAAAGTACAAGTAAATAGAATAAGAAGAAAAGAAGAAAGAGCAATAGAAGAAAATAAGAACAAGAACCAAAACAATAAACTCTCACTCACACAACCAAAGTGAAGAGTGTTGGGGATCACCAACTTGAACAAGGTTTGAAACCTTTGTCTAAAAGCTTATTTCCCCTAACTCAAGCACTAAGGGATCTCTCACAGATTTTGGAAATGCTTTCTGGAATAATCAAGCCTCAAGGTGTTTCTAGCTAAGTGCTCTAGTGGATAGAAATGGTGTGTCTTACAAGTGAGCATTAGGCTCCTATTTATAGAGTTTTGAGACACCCTTTGAATTTCAAATTCCACCAACCCCCATGGCTGTTACCAATGATTAATTGGGAGTTACTTGGCTTTTGGAAACGTTCAAAATTGAATAAAAACCAAAGTTGGAAGAGGCTGTCAGGCACTAAGGCCGCGGCGCCTGTTACCAGGCGCCACGGCCCTCAGTCAGTTCCAGCAACTATTTTTTTAGTTTTTTTCAAAACGTTTCAATTTATTCCCACTTGATTTTGTAACTTCCATACACAATATGAGAGTTAAAATCACATCTCTATCAGTCATTTCTCATATGGCTTTAAGAAATTCATCTCAATATTGTGTAACAACAAATCTACACAATAATGGGTGATATTTAGGAGTTACAAATTTGTGATGAATTTGTAACACCAAATATGTTACATGTTTGGATATTTCACATATATCCAAATAATGTAACTCTCTATTATATGTTACAATATGTGACACTCTATGTCACATTTATTTAATCTAAAACATTATATTATAAAATAATATAATATTACATTATATTATAAAATAATATAACACACTTTGCTACTACCTTGGACACACATTACATTTGTATTTATAGCCTACAAAGGAAACATCTACATCTTTCTAGAATTTTCTAATACTTTCTTCATTTTTCTAAATGTTTTTAGAACTTTCTATATTGTCTAATTAGTTCTAAGTTATTCAAGAACTTTCTAGAATGTTCTATGTTCTTCCTAATATATTCTAGAACATTATAGAATTCTAGAGCATTCTAGATACGGTAATGACTTTTAACACTCCCCCTCATTACCGAATCTCTAAGCTTCTTCTCGTTTGACGAGGTTTAGTTGAGTTCTGAATTTCGAAAACTTGATTGTGGTTAGTCCTTTGGTGAATATGTCAGCAACTTGATCATCTGTGTTGATTTGTTGCATCTCTATTTCTTCTTGAAGCACTTTTTCTCGCAGAAAATGATAATGCACTTCTACGTGCTTTGTCCTTGCATGAAATACTGGATTTTCTGCTAAGTGAATAGCAAACTGATTATCACAATAAAGCGGTATTGCATTGTCTGTAGATTGGTGTAGATCCTTCATCAGTTGCATTAACCACGTACTTTCCTGAGCTGCCATTGCAGCTGCTCTATATTATGCTTCAGTGGTTGACAAAGACACTGTTGGTTGCCTTTTGCTACACCAAGATATAGCTCCAGATCCAAGCTTGAATACATACCCAGTAGTTGATCAACGGGTATCATGATCTCCAGCATAATCAGCATCACAGTATCCAACTATCTTAACCTCATCCCCTTTCTTATATAAGAGACCATAGTTAATGGTATCTTTGACATACCTCAGCATTCATTGCACTACTTCCAAATGAGGTTTCATTGGGTGTTACATATACCGACTTGCTACACCTACTGCATACGAGATATCTGGTTGAGTCAATGTTAGATAAATTAGACTACCAACCAGCTGTCGATACATTGCTCCATCTTGCAAGTCTTTCCCTTCATGCGCATATAACTTGGCATTAGCTTCCATAGGTGTTGAGATAGGCTTTCACTCGAGCATTCCAAACCTTTGCAATAAATCTCTTGCATACTTTTTTTGACAGAGAAATAAACCTTCCTTAGTTCGGTCAACTTCTAATCCAAGGAAGTGTTTCAATTCTCCAAGTTCCTTCATTTGAAAGCGAACTGATAGGTTCTCCTTTGTTTGGCAAATTTCTACTTCATCATTGCCAGTGATGATGAGGTCATCAACATATACCAAAACAACTGCGATCTTTGCTCCCTTTACTTTAACAAATAAGCTTGAATCTGCATGTGCCATGACATATCCACTCTCCACTAAGAACTCAGCAATCTTGCCATACCATGCTCTTGGAGCCTGCTTCAATCCATAGAGCGCCTTTTCAGTTTACAAACTACTCATGATGAACTTTATCCTCAAATCCTCTTGGTTGGACCATGTATATTTCTTGATCTAGCTCTCCATGTAGAAAGGTGTTCTTCACATCCATCTTCCATAGTCTCCAGTCTTTACATGCTGTAAGCGCCAACAGGACTCGTACTGTTGTAATCTTGGCAACTAGGCTGAACGTCTCATCATAGTCTAGCCCATACTGTTGAGAGAATCCACGAGCTACTAACCGGGCTTTATATCTCTCAATCGATCCATTAGGATGAGTTTTTACCTTGTATACCCATTTGTAGGAAATGGGTTTTACTTCCTTTGGCTTTGGCACTAGCTCCTAAGTTTGATTCTTCTCTAGTGCACTTATCTTTTCTTTCATAGCTTCTATCCATTTGATATTCTGGGACGCTTCTTCATATGTATCTGGTTCTCTAAAATTTTCTTCTTCGGCTATAGCAGCATTGGCATACTTAGGATTCAGCTTCCGTGCTCTTGTTGATCTCCGAGGTTGTGGGCTTACTTCTTCAGGTTGAATATCACTTGCATCGTCTGCTGCTCTTTGATGCACTCCTGTTTTCCAGGGACTTTGTGTTGCCTCTTCGTTTTCTTCCTCACTTTGTTTTTCTTCATCCATTTTTGGAATCGAATGTAGCTCAACAATTTGCTCCCCCATCTTCTTTTGCAAATTGTCTTCTATTTCTTTAGAATCTGGCAACTCTTCCTTTTGTGGTGACCACCATGATGAGGCTTCATCAAATACCACATTCCTTGACGTATAACATTTTCCAGTATTAGGATCGCAGCACTTCCACCCTTTCCTTTGGCTATCGTATCCCACAAAGATACATCGAATTGCCTTCTTGTCAAATTTGTACGTAGATGACTTGGCACGAACACGTATCATACACAGCCAAACACTCGAAAGTGACTTACTGTAGGTTTACAACCCCACAATTTCTCAAAGGGTGAAACGAACCCTAACTTTTCTTGGGGAAGTCTATTGATCAAATGAGCTGCTGTCTTCATACCTTCTGCCCAAAATCTTCCTGGAACATTCTTCGCATGTAGCATGCTTCGACATGTCTCTGCAAGGTGTCGATTCTTCCTCTCAGCTACTCCATTCTGTTGTGGTGTATTGGCACATGTGAATTAATGGTGTATGCAGCACTCTCGTAGGTACTGAGAAAATTAATCTGATGTGTATTCACTGCCATTGTCTGTTCCCAGACATTGAATTTTCTCGCCAACTTCTCCTTCGACTATTTCTTTGAATTCTTTAAATTTTGAAAAAGTTTCAGACTTTTCTTTTATAAAGGACACCCATACGTACCGTGAGAAGTCGTCAATGAATGTAACCATGTACCGCATGTCGCTGATCGATGGTTGCTTGACTCGCCCGAATACGTCAGAATGGACTAGCTCCAATGGTGCTTTGGCTTTGAACTTTGAGTCTTCATACGATAATTGATGTGCCTTACCGTATTGGCAGCCAGCACATACAGTCTCTGTTCTAACTTTGAGTTGAGGAAGACCCTTCAACATAGATTTCTTCATCATCACCTTGAGTTTATGATAGCTGACATGTCCTAGCCTTGCATGCCACAAATCTGTTGTTTCGTTCTTTCGAGTCTTGTCTACATAAGCTGACTCTGCTGACATTACATAGACAGACTCTAAACGTCGCCCTTTCATCATTGGTGTTCCAGAGATCTTAAGGTCTTGATATATCTTGACATCATGAGGACCGAATACGACATGGTGTCTTGATGTCATAAGTTGCGCTGCTGACAGTAAGTTTTTCTTCTTTCCAGGTACATGGTAGACATCCTGGAGTGATACTTCCTGTGTACTGAATCGTGGCATTATTTTTGTTTTACTGATATGGGCAATCGATAATCTTGAGTTGTTGGTTGTCACTACCACGCGACGACCTTTGTACTCGGTCATGCTTTGCAACTTCTCTTTGTCCCCTGTCATATGATTTGAGCAGCCAAAGTCGATTATCCAATCATTATTGTAGTCGATTGGTCCAGGAACACTAACTGCCAAAGCTAATTCTCCTTCCTCCACAGCAAAAGATGCTTCAGCATCCCATTCTTCATCGCTTGCTCGTTCTGCGTTTGACGTGACTGCATTGCCCTCTGCTGTTTTCTTCTTAGACCAACAATTTTTAGCAATGTTGCCCTTCTTCCCACAGTTGTAGCATTTACCATCATATCTATTGTTACTCTTAAATTGGACACCCCGGTTGTATTTCTTTTGAGCTCCCCATGTTTGGGAGCTTCCATGATGACCATCTTTGTCATCATATCTTCTAGAACCTTTGCTAGAACTTGGTCGGGGTTGACCTTTCTTATTACTACTAAAGAGTGCTTCTTCGTCACTCTTTATCGAGACTCCAGATAATTGCTTAGCCAACACTTCTTGGTCAGCTAGCAAGTTTTCTAATTCAGTAAGAGAAGGTTGGCTTCGCCAACCTTGTATTGCGGCAATGAAACTTATATATTCAGCTTTTAATCCATGAATAATAATTCTTCTAATTCTGGAGTCTGACATACCAGCAGTAGAGTCTAATGCAGAGATTTCGCGACAAAGAGATTTTATCTTGGTAAAGTATTGGCTTATCGTCATATCGCGTTGTGTGATAGAGAGAAGCTCGTTTTCTAGAAGTTGCAATCTCACATCATTCTTCTTTGTGAATAATGACGCGAAAGTATCTCATGCTTCCTTCGGTGTCTTCGTTTCCCTGATGTGCTCCAACATTTCATCTTCGACTGTGGTCCGAATAGCAAACAATGCTTTTCCAGCTTTAATCTTCCATTTCTTTAAAGAAGTTGCGTCCTCTGGTTGTGTGACCTTGTTGCCTTTAACGATCTCCCACAAGTCTTGGCCTTGTAGATATGCCTCCATATGCAACGACCACGTGTTGTAATTTTGACAGTTAAGTTTCTTAATTCCACCAACCACTTGAAGGTCACCCATCGTGGCTTGGCAAAAATTCTATCTTTTCCAAGCAAGCTTGATTTTGACAACAAACTTTGTAGTACTAAACCACACACAATCTCTCAAAGAAACTTAACAAACAACTCTAAGAAAGCTCTCTTAATGACAATCTCAAGAAATCTTTTTTGATGTGGAAGTTCAGTCAAAGCTGTAACCACAGAGCATACTCAGAGTTTCAAAAGATCTCATAACCTGGCTCTGATACTGTTGACGCGGTTCTTCGCCAACAGATTATTAAGAAAAAAGAGAAAGGGATTAGTGCCTAGGTTGAACCGAAATAGATAAATGATCTTAGAAATGAAATGGTGACTCAGGATACGTTTTTTTTTGTGGTTCAAAGGTTAAAATCCTTCTATTCCACTAGTCAGTATTATTGCTATATACTGGATATTTGATTACAAGGTCTTTCTTACAATTGAGCATCCAACCCTTATTAACTCCCAAGGTCTCCATATTTATAGGAGAAGGCACCTGGGAATTGGTAAGAAGGTCATCCCGTGACCTTCTTACCTATCATGTTAACTCTGTGAAATTCATGATTAATTCCTAAACCTGACACATAAGTGTGGTCAAATCAATAGGTAAGGAAATAATGGGCCGCACGGCCCAACCCAGTCGTGGGTGTCTGAATACGCACGTTCCTGCTGCGTGTCCGAGAAGTCAGGGATATATCAAACATGTGATGTCTGATATGCGCACATTTACCTTGCATGGTTGACTTTATAAAAGGTCACAGCTTCAAACCCCAGCTCGCGCCTGGAGCTGGATGCCTACCTCGACCTGCGGTCTTCAGAGTCCAGACTCAGTCCTTAGGCAACCTTGGCGAAACTTTAGGTTACCCCGAGCTAAGGGGGTAGGACCTTACGACAACAACTCCGAACCTGGGGATGTCTGCCTGGCAATCATGATCAGGTCGTACCTCAGCTCGCTAATCAGCCCGTGGGAAAATCAGGGCGTACATCTGCCCCCAAGGCCCCTGCTCGTGGAACACGACGTCATATAAGGCCACAGTAGGGGCTTTTACGCTTCCCCATGAACTCTTCACATTCCACACTTTACGCAGGCGCCTAGTACGTGGAGCATTGTGGTTGGGTGATGGTACGTCTTCCGAGAACCGCATTAAATGGCCTAGCCTATGCCCAGCCATCGTTTCATCTTTCGAGTGGAGGGCCTTGGATCCCACATCAGGGCAATCTACCGGCCCTCTTCACGTGACCCTTCACGCATATAAAAGGGGTGGCCACCCTTTCATTCGAAATTTCTCATAAATTCTCTTCTTCTTCTCTCTTCATCTCAGAAGAAAAACCCTCTTATTTCCGTCAGTCACCCTCAGCGTTCAAGAAGCTCAGGTGTAAGGATTCCTTTGAAGCCTTGGAAACAAATACTCTGACGAAGCCCCAACCTAGGCGACTGCCACATTCACCTTCCAACCAAACACTCTGTAAGTCTCCTGACTGTGCACGTTTTGAAAATATTTTTCACTGTAGCTTAGGTAAATATTTACTGTAGCCGCATGCAAGGGTTTACTGGATTTTGTGGGTAAGAAGGGTGAAAGCCTTTTAGGTTAGGGTATATATATATATATATTTTTTTTTTTTTGCAGTAGGAAATCGCTTAGGAATATGGTTTACAGGGTGCCTTTTCTGGGGAAAATTTATGGGCAGGATTTTTGGTATTTTGGGTGCAAAACCGGGTAGCTTAGGGGACACGCTTCACAGGCGGGTTTGCCTTTCATGCCTATTGGAACTTTCCCTCCAAGGAAAAATTTTAACCTGACCCTCCTGACACACGAATTCCGAGTAATCGGGGATCTGTTGGGAGCACAGGTGCGTGTTCATAGAACCGCGTGATCTCACTCTCCACGGGCTGGGCTTACCTCAGCTCGTGCAAAAAACATTTGATTTTTCCTCATGCCCAGATCACCTTTTCTGAAATCTTTTCTTTTGTTCGCTAGGCGATCAGATGGCACCGAAGAAGAATGCTCCAAAGAAGACCGCGGGAAGCTCGGCCTCCCAGCAAGACAAAGGAAAAGCGACGATGCCCGAATCTCCAATCCCCAACTTTGGGCCCGCGGTGGAGCAGGAGCTCGAGGTGGCTCCTGACGCGTTCTTTGAGGCGAGAGGATCGTCTCAAAGATTACCAACCAGACGAAGGTCAACAAAATCTTCCTCTCCCACAACATCGGGCTGGGGAGAGCATCAGTGATTGCCCGACCTCCCATAGAGGGCGAGCGAAGCTGCGCGCCGCTTGACGAGGCCTTCGTGGCCTGGAGCGATGAGAAATTCAAGGCGGGGGCCTTCCTCCCGCTCGATTAGTATTTTGCTGACTTCCTCAATTATGTGAAGTTGGCCCCCTTCCAGCTCCCCCCCAACTCTTATCGGTTGTTGGCAAGGTTAAGATATTTATTCTTGAAACAGGAGTGGGAGGACCCCACTCCTGCAGACATTTTGTACTTTTTCTGCCTCAAGGCCAGCCCGGATCAGCGAGGTCGAGGCGATGGGTTTTATTACTTAACCCGATTCCCCAACACAGTTGCGGTCATCGAGCTGCCCAGCCACACCAACGACTTTAAAGATCAACTCTTTATGTCGACGGGGTTCAAAAACTGCGAGCTCCACTACTTCAATCATCCTCGTAAGTGCTTTTCATCCTTAGCTCGTAAGTTAAGTATCGTTTAGCTCCTCCTGTATCCCTTTCTGACTTAGATTAAACCTGTAGCTATCTTCGCAAGGACAGAGAAATTTGTGACCCTCGGGGCCCAATATGAGAGACTGGCGGGCTTACCCCCCAGCGAGAAGGATTATCACGTGCTCATAACAGACGAGACGATGGTGGCCTACAAGCTGATTTTCCCAAATCAGACTTTAAACCTAAGGAGGCCCCGGGGGCTTCCCCCAGCCCGCGACACCAGACCTACCATCGTGGAGGAGGTCGCGGGGGATGAAGATGAGGAGGAGGAGGATGACGAAGTTCCCCTCGTGAGGAACAGGAAGCGGGCGTTGGAGGTCGCCCAGAGGATGGACGAGGAGAGGATCCGGTCCGGAGCAGCTGCGGGTCCTTCTGGCCAAGGTAACCCTTATATGTTTAGGAATTTAGATAGGGCCATTGTCGACCCCCGGCTAGCTAGGTTCAATCCCAGACAGATCGTCCAACGTCACCGAAGGGATCCGGACCTGGACACAACCCTGCTCCACTGTGTCGACCAGCTCGTGCTGGATTACCAAGATAGCCAACCTAGGGGTACCGTAGTCGTAGATAACACCCTAGCCTTTAGGTCGATCCTATTCGAGGAGTATGGGACCAATCTTCGGTCATGGCCATCACTTCGGAGGGGTGCCGTAGCTCCGGGGCTTAGGCAATATGTAGAGGAATCTAGTCCGGGACCAGAGTCAGATCCAGAACTTGCACCAGCTCGGGAGATAATCGACTTAGATTCTCCCACGGGAGCTCCGAAACCGATGGTCGTAACCATAGGTTCTTCTAGCTAACTTGATTCTCCCGGGGGGTAGGATCCCTTTTAGTATACATATACTTGATTTTCTCCTTTTTCCCCTTTTGTTTTTGTTTCTGTAAGACTGCTAACTTTGGTGTTAACCAATTCTTTGTTTTGACAGAAGAGATGTCTCAGCCCGAAGAGAGTCTGCGAGGGGCATTCTCCAGGGGGAACCCCTCAGCCGGGGCCTTTGGGCCAAAAATGAAGAAGCTCCGGACGTTGAAAAAAGTCGCCGGAACCCCAACTAAGCCTCCTACAAAGGAGAAGGAGCAGCCCCCCGCCGCTCAGGTCGTGGGAACTAATCCTCCTGCTGCTGGGGGAAGCAACATGCCCCCACCCCCTCCGCGAGCTCCGACCACCGCCCGGGACGCAGGAACGGAGCTCGAGGCTTCGGCGATTGTACCCTCCGAGGTACGCATCCCAGTCAACCCTCAGGACTTGGAAAAGATTCCAGAGGCCTTCCGGGGAACAGTGTATGAGTCTGCAAACTACGCCGTCAGCCACATATACAAGTTCAACGAGAAGGAGCTCCGGGCCATCGAAACTAGGAGCCCGGTGGGCATGCTGGAGTCTTCACTGGGCATGGCCTTGACGGTAAGCTCACCTTACCCTTTTGTGGTTTTTTATTATCACACTTTGCCCTGTTTTTTCTTTCTTCTCTTTTTCTAAGGCAATTGCCTCTCTGCTTTCGCAGAGCATCGTTGCCCTTCATCGAAACATCGCCAGGACCAAAACTCAGCTCGAGGAGATGAGGAACGAGCACCAAACGGCCGTGGCCACCCACCAGGCTTCTCTGCAGGCGGCTAAGGATGCCTTGGCGGCATCGCAGGCCGAGTTGGAAGAGACTCACCCGAAGCTTCAAGAGCTCGAGACCGCCCTCACCAATGCGTGGGCAGACCTAGATGCTGCGAAGGCGGAGGCCAAGGCCGAGCTAGCGACCGAGCGGGCAACTTCAGAGGCCGCCATGGAAGACATGTTCTATCATTGCTGGGCCTATAACCAGGACACCGACTTCTCTTTCCTGGCAGCGAACATCTGGGAGCGCTTACTGGTGAAGTTCCAAGCTTGCCTCGATAAAGAAGCGCCCTCCGAGGCCGGGGAAGGCTTCGGCGCAGCCGAGCAGGGCGAGACGGCGACCTCCAAGGGGCCACCTGGCGGAGCTTAGGGCCTTCCTCTCTCGAGCCCTTTCCTCCAATATTTTTTAATTTTTTGTGTAACCTTTGCATGAGGTGCTTCCACCTCGAGACAATTTAACCCAATTTTACTGTTAATTGATTTACTTCCCTTTGCCTCTACGCATTTTAGTTACAATTTTGAAAAACTTAGTTCACGTTAATCTTTATCTATATCTCGCGCTCTTTAAGAAGAACAACGATCAATAGATTTAAATCAACTTCTAAGTTTTATGACCTGGTTATATCCAGGAACTTAATTTGAAAACTTAGTTCGTGTCAATTTTTATCAATATCTCGAGCTCTTTAAGAAGAACAGCGATCAATAGATATGAATCAACTTCTAAGTTTTATGACGTGGTTATATCCAGGAACTTAATTTGAAAACCTAGTTCGTGTCAATTATTATCAATATCTCGAGCTCTTTAAGAAGAACAACAATCAATAGATATGAATCAACTTCTAAGTTTTATGACCTAGTTATATCCAGGAACTTAATTTGAAAACTTAGTTCGTGTCAATTATTATCAATATCTCGAGCTCTTTAAGAAGAACAACGATCAATGGATATGAATCAACTTCTAAGTTTTATGACCTGGTTATATCCAGGAACTTAATTTGAAAACTTAGTTTGTGTCAATTTTTACCAATATCTCGAGAAGAACAACGATCAATCGATATGAATCAACCTCTAAGTTTTGTGACCTGGTTAAATCCAGGATAGGACTTAGTTCGTGTTAATCCTTACCAATATCTCACGTTTTTTAAGAAAAACAACGATCAATCGATATGAATCAACTTCTAAGTCATTAAGGCGACCTGGTTATATCCAGGTACCATATGCCCCCCAAGTAACTGGGAAAGGGTCTTTCGTGGTTACTTCAGATTACACTCGAAAAACATGTACAAACATAAACAAAAAGTTGATTCTCATTGCGTAATACATGAAAAATGGCCTTTCAGGCCTTACAAGTGAATCATTGATAATATTTATTTAAATGGATGGCGTTCCAAATCCGTGGGACTGCCCCTCCATCAAGCCGAGCTAACTTATAAGTTCCTTCCTTAATGACCTCGATAACTTGATATGGTCCTTCCCAGTTCAGTCCCAAGACTCCATCTTTGGGGTCCTTACTGGCCAAGAAAACTCTCCTGAGGACCAGGTCGCCAACGCTAAAGGCGCGATTTTTTACTTTTGAGTTGAAATAGCGGGTGATCTTCTGTTGATATTGTGCGAGCTGGAGCTGCGAATCTTCTCGTCTTTCATCAATCAAGTCTAGGGAAGTGCAAAGTAGCTCGTGGTTGCGACCCTGGTCATATGACTGGACCTTATGCGAAAGTACCTTAATCTCCATGGGGAGGATTGCTTCACTCCCGAAGGTCAAGGAAAAAGGAGTATGACCCGTAGGAGTCCGATGCGAGGTCCGGTATGCCCAGAGAACCTGGGGGAGCTATTTTGGCCAGACCCCCTTCGCTTCGTCTAGTCTCTTCTTGAGGCTCGCTTTGAGAGTCTTGTTGACAGCCTTAACCTGGTCGTTCGCCTGAGGATAGGCCACGAAGGAGAAACTTTTCACAATTCCGTACCTTTCGCAAAATTCGATAAACAGGTCGCTGCCGAACTGAGTCCCATTGTCGGAGACAATCTTCTTGGGCAGCCCGAATCGACAGATAATGTTCTTAACCACGAAGTCAAGAACTTTTTTGGAAGTTATTGTTGCCAGAGGTTCTGCTTCAGCCCACTTCGTAAAGTAGTCGATGGCCACCACGGCGTAACGGACCCCACATTTTCCAGTAAGGAGGGCGCCAACCAAGTCGATCCCCCAAACTGCAAATGTCCATGGGGAAGAGATCATCTTTAGCTCGACCGGGGGAGCTCGGGCAACGGTGGCGAATCATTGGCACTTGTCGCATTTCCTCACGTATGAGGTTGAGTCTTTAGACAGAGTTGGCCAGTAATAACCTTGCCTCAGGACCTTCAAGGCCAAGCTTTGCCCCCCAGTGTGATCTCTGCAAAAACCCTCATGCACTTCCTGCAGGATGGCCTTTGCTTCGCCTAGAAGAACACATCGTAGGAGAGGTAGGGAATGCCCACGTCGGTATAACACCCAATCTACCACAGTGTACCTAGGAGCTTGATACAGAACTCGTCGCGCATCATTACGCCCTTCTGGTAGCTTTCCCTCGACGAGATACTCAAGGATGGGAGTCATCCAGGTCGGCCTGGCGTTAATCATCTCGACCTCCGCCCTGGTTTCCTCGATACTTGGTTTCTCCAAGAATTCTACTGGCACTAGCCCCAAGGTCTCCGTCTCCCCAGAGGTGGCGAGCTTGGCGAGAGAGTCCGCGTTAGCGTTCTGCTCCCGAGGTATCTGCTCGATCGAGCCCCACCCGAACGCGGACAGCTCAACCTTTACCCGTGCTAGATAGGCAGCCATCTTGGGCCCTCGTGCTTGGTATTCACCCAGAACCTGGTTTACCACGAGCTGGGAGTCACTGAAGCACTGGACGGAGCTCGCCTTCAATTCTAGAGCTATCCTTAGCTCGGCCAGCAAAGCTTCGTATTCGGCCTCGTTGTTGGAGGCCTTAAGCCCGAACCTCAGAGCCGAGTGGAATCTATGTCCTTCAGGGGATATCAAAATGATCCCAGCTCCGGAGCCGTTCTCGTTAGACGAACCATCCACGAATATCCTCCACGATGCCTGGGCCGAGGTGACCTGGGGTGAGGCTTTTGCAGGATCCCCCTGGAATCCTGTGCACTCGGCTACAAAATCGGCCAAGGCCTGACTCTTTATAGCAGTTCGCGGAGTGTACAGAATCTTGAACTGGCTGAGCTCGATTGCCCACTTTAACAAACGTGCCGATGCTTCAGGTTTTTGCAAAACCTGCCTTAAAGGCTGATCGGTCATGACGTGTATCGAGTGGGACTGGAAATACGGCCTGAGCTTTTCGCGAGGCCGTGATAAGGCAGAACGCCAATTTGTCCATCAACGGGTACCGGGATTCAGCTCCGAGAAGTCTCTTGCTAATGTAGTAGACTGGCTTCTGAATCCAGTCTTCTTCCCGGACCAATACGGCACTGGCAGCATCCTCCGTGACAGCCAGGTAGGGAAAAAGAGGCTCTCCTGCTTTTGGTTTGGATAGTACGGGTGGCTCGGCCAGATGTGCTTTCAGGTCGAGGAAAGCGCTTTCGCACTCTTCTGTCCACTCGAACTTCTTATTTCCTCGAAGCAGGTTGTAGAATGGCAAACACTTATCGGTGGACTTGGAAATAAACCGATTAAGGGCTGCCACTCTTCCTGTCAGGCCTTGGACATCTTTTCGCGACATGGGCGAGGGAAGCTCGAGCAGTGATCTGATCTTGTCGGGGTTTGCCTCGATTCCCCGGGTATTGACGATGAAACCCAGGAATTTTCCCGATGCGACTCCAAAAGTGCACTTCTGTGGGTTTAGCCTCATGCCATAATCCCGTAGTATCTTGAAGCATTCCTCCAGGTCGGAAACATGGTTATTGGCAGTCTTTGACTTGACTAGCATGTCATCGACGTACACTTCCATGTTTTTTCCGATCTGGCCTGCGAACATTCTATTCACCAACCTTTGATACGTAGTTCCGGCGTTCTTCAGCCTGAAGGGCATGACCTTATAACAATAAACGTTAGTCGGGGTCATGAAACTGGTGTGCTCCTGATCCGCCGGATTCATGGAGATCTGATTGTAGCCCGAGTACGCGTCCATAAAGGACATGAGCTCATGCCCCGCCGTGGCATCCACCAACTGGTCAATCCTTGGCAGTGGAAAACAATCCTTGGGGCAGGCTTTATTCAAGTCGGAGAAGTCTATGTAGGTCCGCCACTTTCCGTTGGGCTTCGGGACCAGCACGGGGTTGGCGACCCATATTGGAAACTTGGCTTCACGGATAAAGCCACATTTTTTTAGCCGGGCTACCTCTTCCTCCAAGGCTTCAGCCCGGGTTGTTCCTAGGCGTCTCTACTTCTGGGACTTCGCAAGAACGCTTTTATCCAGATGAAGTGTGTGCATGATGACACTCGGGCTGATTCCCACCATGTCCTCGTGTGACCACGCAAACACATCCATGTTATCCCGCAGAAATCTGACCAGCTCCGACTTCCTCTCGCTGCAGAGGTTTTTTCCGAGCTTGACCATCCGTGATGGATTCTACGGATCAATGTTTACTTCCTCGAGCTCCTCAATAGCTTGGAGCTCGGATCTGTCCTCGCCTATTCGGGGGTCAATATCCTCACTTAAGACGATATTATCCCCTTCGGCGCTTTGAGGTTTTTCAATCTCAGGACCAACCAAGGGGTCCCGAGTTCCTCTTCACCACTTTGGATGGCCATTGCCAGCTGCCCGGGTTTAGATTTTCCCTTCATGGAAATGCTGTAGCATTCCCTGGCAGCGAGCTGATCGCCATGGGCAGTACAAATTCCCGTGGAAGTAGGGAATTCCATCGCGAGGTGGCGAATGGAAGTGACAGCCTCAAAGGCTATGAGCGTAGGTCATCCCAAAATTGCGTTGTATGCAGCGGAGCAGTCGATGACCACAAACTGTTCGAGGTCCTTCTCCCAGGGTGATCACCAGCTCGATCGTCCCTATGGCCACCGATCCTTCTCCTAAAAAAACATACAACATCATGGAGGTCGCCTTCAGCTCGGCGACAGTCAAACCCATCTTTTCTAACGTGGAACGGAATAGGAGGTTCACCGAGCTCCCATTGTCGTCCAGCACCCTCCTAACCCTCCGATTAGTGAGCTGAACTGCTACGACCAGAGGGTCATTGTGCGGGAACTGGACATGGCCCGCCTCATCTTCTGTAAAAATGATTGGTTGCTTCTCCAATCATTGTTGCTTTGGCAGGCGTTGCTTCGGGACGAACTCTTCTCCATTGTGCGCTTTAAGTTCGTTCACGTACCTCTTTTGGGCACCCCTGCTCGTGCCAGCCACATGTGGACCTCCAGAAATGGTGGATATCTCCCCTCCAACCACGGGAGGAGGGACGTCCTGATCTATCCAAGACCCGGGCTGACTGGCCGGGACTTCTAGAGCGGGTCGACTTGCTGGAACCCTGTTCCGCACGTACTGAGCCAAAGGGCCGGCTCGGATGAGAGTCTCGATCTCATCTTTTAAATGCCTACAATCGTCGGTGTTGTGGCCAACATCGTTGTGAAAGCGGCAAAACTTGGAGCTATCTCTCTTCCCCTTTTGGTGCTTCAACGGCTCGGGCCTCTTCCAGGGGAGGTGAGTAGAATTAGCTAGGAAAATATTCTCCCTAGACTGGGTGAGCTCTGTATAAGTAGCGTAGACAGGCTTAAACTTGTCTACGAACTTATTCTTCTTTTGGCCGTGTTGGATGCCTTCACCATTCCCCTTTCTTTTACCTCCACCGAGCTGGTTGTTCTGTGTGATGTTTTGGGTCGCTGCCACGACCTCCGTCCCCACTCCAGCGGGTTGATCAGGGACCTGGCTGGTTTCAGCAGCTTCGGCTTCGGCTTCCTCCAGGTTGATCCATTCCTGGGCCCTGTTAAGGAATTCGTTAACCGAGCTGACTCCTTTTCTTTGTATGTCTTTCCAGAGATCCCCTCCGACGAGGATTCCAGTTCTCATGGCCATGAGTTTGGAGCTATCATCCGCATCTCTGGCCCGAGCAGCGACGTTCACAAATCTGCTCAGGTAGGCCTTCAGAGTTTCGCCGGGCTGCTGCCTCACGTTAGCCAAAGAGTCAGCCTGAACACGGACAGCCTGGGAGGCTCGGAATGCCCTTTTGAAATCTGTCGAGAAAGTTTTCCAGGAGCTGATTGATTGTCTTTTGCCTTGCTTGAACCACTGCCTGGCTGGTCCAGTCAGTGTGGAAGGGAATATCAAGCATCTCAGCTCGGGGCCGATGTTGTGAGCCATCATTAGGGTGTTAAACATCCCTAGGTGATCCGACAGGTCTCCGTCTCCATTGAACTTAGACAGGTGTGGCATACGAAAACCAGGTGGGTAAGCCATTGCTGCTATGCTGGGGGCGAAGAGCTCCTTCTCGTCCCCTGAATCATATTCATCTTTTTCTTTTTCTGACAAGAGCTTCCTCATCAGCTCCTCCATCTGGGCCAGGCGCTCGAGGGTTTGGTCCTGATTTCCTTGGTTATTCCGGGACTGTTCAACAGCTCCGGATCCATTGTACATATTTGGTGGGTTATTACCCCTCCTATCTTGAGATAGGTTATTTGGGGCATTCCCACCGTTACGTACTTCGGACAGGCCCCCCCTTGAGCGAGCATGGCTGTCTCCTCCTGCTGGCTCCCCCCTGGGTGGCTTGTGGGCTTTGTGCCGAACTCAAACGCTGACGCAGGTCCCCGCCAGAAAGATCACTCCGACGACCACCGGTCCAGTAGCTCCTGCTGGAGAGGCTCGGTGCTTGCCTTTGGTGCTGAGGATCTGGAATTTCCCTTGGCGCCCTACTACGTCGCGACGGTCCGGCTGATGGCGGGTTTCGCCTACTACTTCCATAGGCCGGGATATCTCGGACGGGCCGAGGAGGAGATGGATATCTGATTGGAGACAGAGGATGCCTGACCGGGGAGGCGATCCTGGTTCTGTCAGGTCGGATCAAGTTCGGTGGGGGCCTTTCGGCCCGGCCAACCTGGTTGAGGCGCAAGACGGCTGTTGGGGACGGGCTGACGCTGGGAGCCCTCCCCGGACCTCCTTCTGGAATTTCTTCGAGCTGCCCTGGGCGCACTCAAGGCTGGTTGGGAGCTAGGAGTCGAAGTTCTGACCGAACAGCTGTACTGCTATTGTTCGGCTCTAGGCATTCCTCTGAAGTTTTCCTCTCGACGGTGTGATAAAGGAGTGGAGTTGGCTGTCGGAAGACTGTCCGAGCGACTATGCCTGGACCGATTACCCTGGAGAGACTTAGGAGCCTCGCCTTGCCTCTCTCCGACGTTAGCATCGGTTGTGAGAGGGGGTAGTCGGGCTAGCAAATCCTTGATCTGCTGGTTAGCTATTGCTAGCTGGCTCCTCAACTAAGCATTTTCCATCTCCACCGCCGTGTAATAACATGGGCTCAGATTAGGTGGCCGGGGTGCCGAACTTCCAATGTCGTCTTGGCCCGCCGGCTGCTTGCCGGGCTGCTGTTGGACTTCAGGAATTTGTTCACTAGGGATGGCAGTATGATGAGCCTCTTGCCCATCATGCTGTTCCGTCTCGTTGCCGTGCCTGGATCAAATGGTCACCATAGTTGGATGTTTGTGACAGCACTAATCGAACTTGCTCTCAATGAAAGCACCAAACTGTTGACGCGGTTCTTCGCCAACAGATAATTAAGAAAAAAGAGAAAGGGATTAGTGCCTAGGTTGAACCGAAATAGATAAATGATCTTAGAAATGAAATGGTGACTCAAGATACGTTTTTTTTTGTGGTTCAAAGGTTAAAATCCTTCTACTCCACTAGTCAGTATTATTGCTATATACTGAATATTTGATTACAGGGTCTTTCTTACAATTGAGCATCCAACCCTTATTAACTCCCAAGGTCTCCATATTTATAGAAGAAGGCACCTGGGAATTGGTAAGAAGGTCATCCCGTGACCTTCTTACCTATCATGTCAACTATGTGACATTCATGATTAATTCCTAAACCTGACACATAAGTGTGGTCAAATCAATAGGTAAGGAGATAATGGGCTGCACGGCCAAACCCAGTCGTGGGTGTCTGAATACGCACGTTCCTGCTGCGTGTCCGAGAAGTCAGGGATATATCAAACATGTGATGTCTGATATGCGCACGTTTCCCTTGTGTGGTTGACTTTATAAAAGGTCACAGCTTCAAACCCAGCTCGTGCCTAGAGCTGGATGCCTCCCTCGACCTGCGGTCTTCAAAGTCTAGACTCAGTCCTTAGGCAACATTGGCGAACCTTTAGGTTACCCCGAGCTAAGGGGGTAGGACCTTACGACAACAACTCCGGACCTGGGGATGTCTGCCTGGCAATCATGATCAGGTCGTACCTCAGCTCGCTAATCAGCCCGTGGGAAAATCAGGGCGTACAGATACCAATTGTTGAACACCACAACACGTGAAAACGTAATTACTTTATTATTACAAAAGTAATTACACCAAGACTTGAATACAATATTTGACCACAACACACACTAAATACTTACACTTTATTTTGGAACACTCACTAATGACTTCTCTCACACTCTTTACACACACTTATATAGTACTCACTTAGACTACTTTTGGGACACTCACTTTGCTACTACCTTGGACACACATTACATTTGTATTTATAGGCTACAAAGGAAACATCTACATTTTTCTAGAATTTTCTAACTTTATAATTTATTTAACTACTTTCTTCATTTTTCTAAATGTTTCTAGAACTTTCTATATTGTCTAATTAGTTCTAAGCTATTCAAGAACTTTCTAGAATGTTCTTTGTTCTTCCTAGTATATTCTAGAACATTCTAGATACGGTAATGACTTTTAACAGTATTATGCCCTACAATCTGAGACATAATTTCATTAGTAAGAGAAGAATAGATCCACCTGAGAATGAGATGATCCTTGCAACGCCATTGAACAAATTCAGGATTCAAGCCAGAGACTCCTTCGATAGATTGAGCAGGAGCGATGTTTGTTCCATCAAGAAAATCCTCAATTCCATTGGCCAGAATAACATTTTTCATCTGGGCCTTCCAAAGAATAAAATTGGTGCAGTTGAGTTTAAAATTTAAGGTATGATTGAGGGCTTGAGACAAAACAGTGAATTATTGTTGCTGAGGGGTAAGGCCATTAATGTGAGCAGAGACAGTGGGATTGATGGTTGTGGATTGTGGAGAAGATGAAGGAGGAGATGCCATTGGTGAGGGCAAAGAAAATGAAAGAGTGAAACAGAAGAAGAAGAAGAAAAAAAGAACCAAGAAAGAGGCAAGCGGAATGACAATGAGAACCGTGTGTGCTGATACCATGAAAGCTATAAAGACAGTAAGTATCTCTGAAACTAACTAAAACAAACTAACAAAATAGCAAAACGTAATTATTTGAGTAGTTGAATGGTTTTAACTAAACACAAGTATTATGTAGCTAATATATTCTAAGAGTATGAATAAAACAAAAGAACTCGAGAATAAAAAATATCAAAGAGTGATCAAAGATTAAAGATGTCTTCCAATAATTTGAGGCAAATAAAGCCAGTATACTTTGACAACATAAGGTTCAACATCGAAGTCGTGGTGACTAAGATGCTTGTGACAATCAAGAACTTGGCGAACAACAACTATGGCTACTGTAACCAAAACTTGGTCATCTCATTTCCCAATAGCAACAACAAAATTCTGAGTATGGTGCTTCGGTGGTGGAAAAGCCACAAAAATGATAATATAGGTGGTCAAAACAACAACAATGAACACACTAACGATGAACTCAAGCATCACATAAACAAATTATTATACTAATAAATCATCCACTATATTAGCTACTTATGGCGATTGATTGATTATCTTAACAACACAAGATTGTTGGATGTATTGACTAGAAGAAGCCACTATATTCAAGGGCAAAAAAAGTCAACAAATTCATAATCTGCTTTCACATTAAGAATGAACTTCCTCCGTAACTAATGCATAAAATTATCCACAACAAGTCATGGGCTTTCCATTAGGGTTTTCTTTTTTCTTGATAAAAAGTATAAACTACTACATTATTTTAGATATATTCTTTAAATTTAAGGTTTTGTACAATTATAAGAGATCATATAATTTAGTTAACATATCCAAATGTTGGTGAAAGCTAATTATTCAAGTGCCCTCTTCATGCTCAGTTCTAAACTCCACCCTCTAGCCCTTCCACTATAACGCCCTAATTTCTCATAAATTATTGAGAACACAACTTTGGATCATAATCATAAACATTGCTCTTTTATTGAATGAAAACTTAAAAATAAGTATATGGATCCATGATTTTACAAAAATAAAATAATTGTCTTTAACATATTAAAATGAGCAACATCAAATAAAACTTTAAAAGAAAACATTCTTTAATAAAAATAAATAGGCCCGCTTGATCTTCCTCGACTATATGGTCCCCATGAGTATATCATGAAGCTCCTAGGTCCCACTCGCCACCGGCCTTTCTATCTTTAATTGCCTGAAACAACAACATCATAAGGGGTGAGCTTTTAAGCCCAATAAGGAAAATACAAACAAGAGTCATTCATATCATCATATAATCAAACATATCATAAATTTCACAAGAGTCATTACAAAACTTATTTATACTAATCATACCACATCATAAAACCTTAGATTATATCATAGCCTAAGTCATAATCATAGATCATAAATCATAATCATAGTTCATAGTCATAGTCATAAGTCATAATCATAACTATAAGTCATAGGTCATAACAACAAGTAAGATATAATAAAAAGATAAGTGCTTATTAAGCCCTGGACATAAGTCTGTCATACACCGGACATCAACTTAAGTCTGTCATAAAATTTTGGCAACCGAGCTTACCGGACATAAGTCTGTCATACATCATTGGAAATCTTAGGTCCAGACACACTTACCCCTTTATTGTACCTGAAATGTTAGGTCATACAACACATAAACTAAACTACCTAATTTTCCTTACCAAATTGGGGATATTGAAGACAAGTGCGGGATCGGAAACTCCTAAAATCAAACATAAAGAAACCATAAGTTTTCTAGAGAAAAGAAGATGAAGAGAAGATCTAAACCATCAGAATAAAGACTTACCAAGAAAACTCTTTAGTTTCAAAGAAGTCGAACACCTAACCAAAAGTCATTATAACGAGTTAGATTTTGAAATAAAAGGAAAGAATAAGAAGAATGGAAATGGACTAAACCTAAAGATTAAGAGTACCTTAGACAACTTAGAGCTTCGATCTATACCTCATACACCAAAATCACACAATAGCTTACTTCCCAAGTGTTTAGAAAAGCTTTAGATTTGAAAGCTTTAACCCCAAAACCCTACTGTTTCTCTCTAGAACGAAAATAGAGCTTAAGGGTTTGAAAAGTGTTTGAAAGATGATGAAAATGGCTGAGTGAAGGGTCATATTTATAGAGTTCAAGGAGTAAAACTAACTCTCATTTCAATGAATAAATAAATGATTAAAAATAACATTTTTGCTCAACAGATGCCAAAATCTCGGTCACAAACGTTCAGGAACAAGTACAGGTTGTTGAGGGCTGTTTCTAGCTTCAGATTCCACGAAATTTCAAAAATGTCCATTGGAGTCGATATATCACCCCCTATAGGTGATATATCGCCTACACCATAATCTTGAGAGTCTGTGGTTTCGTTCATGCAAAGTCGACGTATTTTTTCCGTAAAAGCATAGGCGATATATCGACCTATATAGCTGCGATATATCGACTTACACTGATATACTAAACCACGTTTTTACACATTTTAAGCACACTTAAAATTGTTTAAACTACTTTGACTGAGTAGTACGAGATCCTAGCTTCTGAGGGAAGGTTCTAGACTTATCCATGGTTATTTTTATCCATCTAAAACCTTAAATCTTTAATAAACATACATGTGACAAATGTCACATTCTTAATTATTCTATCTATATCTTAGGTTATAATAAATTATATTCTTAGGACTATCTTCATTAATAAAACATTATTATAAAATCAATATTTCTAAACTATAGACTAAACTTATAAAATCCATAACTAGCTCTACGAGTTTTTAACTAAATCCCGGCTTTGAACCAATATCCATGAAAACTAAAATACTACAGCGTAAGATAACACTATCTAACTAAGTAAAAATCTGAGGCGCTACATCCACCTCTCTCCACTCACAACTTCAACATCTCCTCCTCGTCCATGGCATAGCCGTGGATGTCAGCGCCAATTCGGAGCGACAACGGTCATGGGGCCATGCCAGTCGACCATGGTTGTCCATCTGCAACAGTTGGAGCATATTGGCCTTGTGTACCGAGTC
Organism: Humulus lupulus; assembly: GCF_963169125.1. Taxonomy (NCBI): domain Eukaryota; kingdom Viridiplantae; phylum Streptophyta; class Magnoliopsida; order Rosales; family Cannabaceae; genus Humulus; species Humulus lupulus. The sequence goes on from NC_084798.1 coordinate 202,671,299, forward strand.
CTTTTTGAGAGCTTTGGCTTGGGCCCTAGCTATTCCAATTACATACAAAAGCTCATCAGTTATCATCACTAGTAGCTTATTCAGAAATTTAATGATCCAAAAAGTAATTCTTTCCCAAACCTCATTAGAAGAGTTGGATTGAAATGAAACATAGTCACTAGGTATTATTAGAGACAAAAATATAATGATTAACTTCATACTGACCCCATCTTTTTTAGATTGTGTGACAGGTCTCTTGCTTGCTGCCATAGCTGCAGTTAATTCTTTTGCCTGTTTAATAATCAATTAGTAGTTATGGCAAGTAAATAATGAACATGGCAATGGCAATTCTATTGTAACTCACTTAATAAATTTAGCAATAAAAGCTTCATAATGTGAAAATGAAAATGGCAGCTTTAGACACTTTAATAATAAGAGAAATTTCTCAAGTACCTTCCGTGCTTGATTTATCTTCATTTGGTCAGCATTTTCTTCCTTGTACCGTGCAATTTTCTTCTGAATAGCAGCCACATCTATACCTTCGACCAATTCACTTGCTGCAACAAAAATCATATTTATTTCCTTTTTTATTTGTGAAAAAATAATAATAACACGAACAAGAATTTAAAAATAAATAACGAAAAGCAAAAATCGTAGATACGAAACACTCTTTACGTACTCATGTCCTCCTCTTCCTCGAAATAGTCATTGTACCCTTTCAATGATGGAAAATCTTCTTCTCGTTTATTAAATCTAAAATAATGACACATTCCCATTATCAGTGCATGATTCACAATTGCAGTTTTTATAATAATGACAGTTAAGGATTAAAGGGTAATAACGTTTTTTAAACTTGAAAACACTAATTAATTAATCACACATTAAATTGAAAAGTTTAATTTCGAAATACCACAAATATTTCACGTAACTTTTCCATTATTAAAATGTGGTGAGTTTAAAAATTAAAGATGAAATATATACAAGTATAAAAGCATACAGCAGAGAAGAAAAATGAGAAGTTTACATGCTACAAATCCTCTTTCTAATGCATATCTCCTTTCTATTTAAATTTGAACTGTACATACCATGTTTCTTACTCAACCTCTTTTTCCTACTATCCTTCTCTATTTAAATGATAAAATTAGAGAACCAAGATTGTATTTTATATAATAATAATAATCCTGGTTTAAATAAGTACAGTATTTATTTTCAAATGTACTGAATGAAGTTTAAATTCAAATTTCACGTTAATAATATTATATTCATTTATTTTGATAATATATATGAAAATCATTATTTCCAAATCAAGGGTACATTAATTATAAATATTTTTTTTTTAAATTTATATAATTTCTCATTTTCTTAATAGTAATATCCCAATCATATAGTCAAGAAAAAGTGTTAGTAAATAAAAACAAAACCATATTTCTTAACCATAAAACCTGGATTCGAATAGGATATGGTGGGGAGAAAACAAATAAAATATTAATTCAACTTTTCTTTATTTATCTTTTTTACTAATGCTTAAATTTTGATTTTAATTTTAAAATACAGCAAGTGATAAATGATAATCCAAATTATATTACTTCATATTTTGAAAGTGTATTGATAAAAATTGTTATTTAAAATTAGATAATAAAGATATATCTATTTTTTTTTTAAATACACTATTTCTAAAATTGATAATTTCCCAAGATTGTATTTTATATAAATAATAAATAAATGAAGTTTTAATCCAAATTTTATGAGTATAATATATATTACTTCTTTTATTTACGTATAAAAATCCCTACTTCCAAGTTTGATAATCAATAATTCAAGCTAAAGAATTTCTTATTTTCTCAATAGATAATTTCCCAATTAGATAATTTAAAAAATATCTATTTATATAAGAGAAGAATCCCACTCTAATTAGTATAAGAGATCGAAGAGCTAGGCCCTCACTCCCTCCCTATATATATATATATATATATATAGCTATAAACTTACTCTCTTTATTCTTAATTATCAAACAAAAAGAAATTAATATTTTCCTTTTAAAAAAAAAATTCTTAATTATCAAAGAGTGATCAAAGATGTCTAGGAGGCAAGTAACACTAGTATCCTCCAATGGAATAAGTTTCAACATCGAAGATGCAGTGGTAAAGATGCTTGGGTCAATCAGCAACTCCCATTGCCCAACATCAACAACAAAATTCTGGGTATGATGCTCTGATGATGCCAGAGCCACAAAAACGACGATGTAAATGGTCAAAACGACAACAATGACGATGATGAATTCAAGCATCACATAAACGACATAGACCAAGTCACCCTCTATCAGCTACTGATAGCGGCTGATTATCTCAACAACACAAGATTGTTGAATGTATTGACTAGAAAAATGGCCAATATGTTCAAGGGAAAATCAAGTCAACAAATTCGTGAATTGTTTCACATTCATAATGATCTTCCTCCAAAGCTAGAGAATGAAATTCGCTACAGAAATTTATGGGCTTTGGATTAGGTTTTTTTTTCCTTGCTAGAAAGTATAAACTACATTCTTTTACATATGTTCTTTAAATTTTAGGTTTTAATTTCTGTTTTCGTTATTCATGAGAATAGATCATTTGTTCGTGGTACTTTTGGTGTTAATTTCCTTTTATTTGATGAATAAATAAAAATACGTCTAAGTATTACATTTAGTTTTTAAATATTATTTTATATATATTATTAAATTAATGTCACTTATTGATAACTTGGGTTGAAAATATTTTCAACAAGTTCGAATAGCTTATAGCAATCCACTCTGTTAACTTGTTTTTGCTGTTACGCATTTTCTTGATTATAAATCAAGTATCAGGATTGATTCTTTCATTAGAGAAGGGAAAAAAGAAAATCTTCCTGAGTTTGGTATTGGAAGAAAACAGGTCCTTAATTATTATGTCGTTTAAGTCCACAAAACGACACAATGTTTTTTAGTTTTACTAACAAAAGGTAATCTGTAGATGAAAATCCATAATAAATAATCTCTCATTATACATGAACGCAAATTATCTTCACACTAGTTTGTCAAAGAGATCATAAATTTAGTTAAATATTTCTACATTCCTCACTAATGCCAAAGCTGATGAGATGGGATATCTCATATATAAGAAATCATAATTTAGTTAACATATCCAAATGCTGGTGAAAGCTTCTTCAAGTGCCCTCTTCCTGCTCAGTTCTAAACTCCACCCTCCAGCCCTTCCACCTCTCTCCGCTCGCAGCTTCAACATCTCCTCGTCGTCAATGGCATAACCGTGGATGTCAGTGCCCATTCCGAGCGGCAGCGGTTGTGGGGCCATGCCAGTTGGCCGTGGTTGTCCACCTGCAACAGTTGGAGCATATTGGCCTTGTGTACCGAGTCCTGTTTGAGAGGTTTGGCTTGGACCCTATTCCAATTGCATTGAAAAACTCATCAGTTATCAGAAATAGATGATAATTAATACATAATAGACTTTCAGAGGGAAAGTGAAATAGTCTTTTATGCCTTTGTATCTTAATTGTATATGCACTTAATGATTTCTTTTTCTAACTTTAGTTATCGAGGCTGAGTAGCTTACTCAAATCCAATAATCCGAAAAGCAATTCAGTCCCCAACCCCATTAGAAAATGATGCATAACTATTATTTGTCTTTTCTAAGGATGAGATTGAAATGAAACATAGTCACCACTAGAAACAAATAATCATTAACTTCATACTCACCCCATCATTTTCAGATTGTGTAACCGGACCCTTGCTTGCAGCCATAGCTGCAGCTAATTCTTCAGCCTGTTTGATTGTCAGAGTCAGAACAAATAATCCAGTATGAATTTTTCAATAACAACATTAGGAACTCACTTTCCTGTTTGTTAATTACCAAGTTACTTAAATTCAGTAATAAAAGCTTCATAATCTCCAACTGCAAATGAAAATGGCAGATTTAGAAACTTACTAATACTAAAGGGAAATTTCTTAAGTACCTTCCGTGCTCGATTAATCATTATTTGCTCAGCATTTTCTTCCTGGTACTGTGCAATTTTCTCTTCAATAGCAGCAACGTCTATACCTTCAAGCAAATTAAATGCTGCGACAAAAAATAATTTTCTTTTTTGTGAAAAAATAATGACTTGAACAAGAATTTAAAAATAAATAAATAACAAAAAGCAAAAATTGGAGTGGGGGCAACTGAAGAATATGAAAAACTTACTCATGTCCTCCACTTCCTCCAAATAGTCATTGTACTCTTTCAGTGACGGAAAATCATCTTCTCGTTTATTAAATCTAAAATAATTACATGTCCCCATTATCAGTTCATGATACAATTGCAGTTTCTATAATGACCAACGATAAAAGATATGAAGAGTCTCATAAGAACATTGTAAAACTCGTAATACAATGCCTGAGATGGCAAGAAACGTTCCTTGATACCCATTTTTTTTTTAATTGTTTAGAAAGAACTGCTTATTTTAAGATTGCAACTTACCTAGCACTTTGTAACATTATGTGCAATTCCAATAATGTTATTAGAACCTTCATCATGTAAGAGTTTACTTTACTCAACACAGCATACCAAAATATAGCTTGGAGCTAGCTTGAGCTCTAAAGCATAGAGCATGATTTTTTTCAAAAATTAGTAATCAGTTCCAACACATCATAACCCTGTAGTTGTAAATTCCTAAGCCCAAAAGTCTAAAACTTAGAGGTTCCTTCTTTATTCTTCCACAGATAAAACCTCGTTTCATAAACTTGAAATACAATTTAATCTTCAGCGCAAAAAATAAAAATACAATTTAATCACACATTAAATTCAAGTTTAATTTTGGAATATCAGCCGAACAGCTATGTCAAATATTTCACATAACTTTTCCATGTAGGGAGGTTTCAAAGGCATTACAATGTGCTGAGTTTAAAAATTACACATGAAATATAAATATAAAAGCAGGCATAACACGGCATAGAGAAGGAAAGTGAGAAGTTTACATGCTAGCAATCCTCTTTCTAATGGATATCTCCTTACTGTGAGGATTTGAACTGGAGACCACCATGTTGGTTACTCAACCTCTTTTTCCTCCCCTCCTCTCCTACAAATTTCAAGAAACACATAATGCCTATAGGAAATTTTGACTGTTAAAAGAACGCTTCAAACTCAAAATAAGTTCTCAAAAACAATTCATACCTGAACAGTAAAACCCCTCTTTAATGGCTCCTCAAGACTGGTTCTTTCAAATTCCAACTAGGAAATACTTGAAAGCTCAGCCATCTACATGGTAAAACACTAAATCAATATGCTTCCAATCCAACTAACATTAACACCCAACAGCTCCAATCCAGTATTAATATATAATTAGATACCAATGTGAACATTTCCCGTCTCAGACAATTTATCAAACAGGTTAAAGGCAATTACAAATAATTAATATCTCAAATTAAATTGAAGAATTAATTCTATAAGCTTACAAAGACGATCTCTGCAACTAAAACAACAGCCAAAGGGGATGAAACAAATTCAAAAAGAGAAAAACTATATATTGTTCGAATTAAGCTTCAATATTTGGTGTCACCAATAATCAATCATCAAAATTTTCAAAAGGAGGGATATACATACACCTTTAATCGAAGAATGGAGAAACGTACCTGATAATGGAAACGGGGCCGGAGAAGAGAGTAGCGATAAATTAAAGAATCAGTAAAACCCTCTCTCTCTCTCCTATCACTGTCTCTCAGTTTATGTTTTTTTACTACTTTTTACCTTCTCAATGTCTATACTAATAATAAAGACTATTTGATTTTTATCCTCTAATATTTTTTCGGGATATTAAAATTTCACTTTCATTATTCACAATAATGTAAAATGTAAAGTAAGACGTTATTTAATTTTGTTAACCAATAATAATTTGCTGTGTGATTTATTCGGATTGATTTTGGTAAATTATTTTAGTTAAATTTGAAATATTAGAATATTGTGTGATTAATTCTGATTGATTTTCAATAAATTGATTATTAGAAAATCACTTTAAGTAACTACTGATATTACCAGAATAAGTGTGATTAATTTTGATTGATTTTCAAAAATTAAGATTCCAGATTTGTTGGATATTTGGGCATTAATGCATTTGATTCACCTACATTTTCGACTCTCCATGAAGCCTATAAAATGAGGTTTTTCCTCTCATTCTAGGACACACATATACAGAGTATCACACACTTAGTCTTTTTCTCTCTTTAGTGTCTGTAGTATTTTCTGGTGATAGAGAAAATGTTTGTTTCGAGTTCGCCTAAGTAGCACAGTGGTGCTTTCATTCTGCTTGATAATTATTGTATCCTAGAAAATGGTTGCTTTCGAATCTTCTAACACCGTTCAGGTAAATGAGGCAAATCTGATTTAAAAAAAAACGTGTTTTGCGTGCTCCACTTTTGTTTAATCATTGTATTATATTTTTATATTTCCATTCTTCAATTAAATATATTAATAAATATATTTCGTTATTCTCCACCATATTATTTCCTACACATATTACAACTATATTATATTGCCTGTAGTGAATATTCCTTTTCCACACAACCTATTCATTTTGTTTATATATCCGCCTTAATTTAGATTTTACAAATGCACTCCACTTTTTTATTTTACTTTTTACATTTTCCTATTTTTATTTTGTTTTATTAGAGAGTTATAGTTAGTGTGATGCTGCTCTCTCATATACATTTGAAATCCAAATATTTTGTAAGTTTTGATTCATCAACCACACATTATATATAGAGCTATAATATTATTAGAGTAATGATTTATTTATCATTCTACATTTTTTTTATTCATATGAGATTAATTACTAAAATAAAATTTGGTGATTTAATATATATGTTAATTTAATTATTACGATTTATCTAGAAATAAATCTACTTTTAAAAATATATATTTATATAAGTAATTTGTTAGTAATATATACTATGAAAGAAGAAAAAAAAATAAACATTAAAAAAACCTTAATTTATATATATATATATGACCTAAGTTGTCCCAATATTTGAGCTAGGCTTTTAGCTTCATTAAATGTAATAGACAAGGCTATTATTTTCTTATAATTTTCTTAAATATGTTCTTAAGTTAGATTTAGTTATGACTTAAGTTATGTAATAAAGATTGCTTTAAGTTTAAATTATTTAAGTTATGATTTTATGACTTAGAAATAATTATAGTTTGGGTAATTATAATTATTTTAGTATATGATTAAATTAGTGTATAGTTTTATTAAGTATTAAATACACATGTTATTTGATGGATTAAGAAGTGAACACGTGGCATTAAAGTAAGTCCAAGTATTATAATTAAAATGAAAACCAAAATAGTTTAGTCTTAGAGGTTTGGCACAAAAAATAGGAAGGATTTGACTCTTTTTAAATTTTAAAGATAGGCAAGATTAGATCTATTTCAATTAAATGGCTATGTGTCAAGAAGAGTTAGATAAATGAGGATTTAACAGATTTAATTTAAGTAGTCAAATGACTAAGTAGAGATAATAGTGTGATGGTTGAACTAAGACTTAGATAATTAAATGAAGTTTCCGTAGCTTCAGGGTGGTGTAACTTCGAACCTAGTTTTGACCCAGTTATATTATGATTTTAGAAAAATAATATTTCTACAAAGTTGTAGATAATTGAATTAGCTTTCCAACGGTAAAAAAAATGGTTTAAAATTGACTCTTACAGCTCCAGTTAGGTTAATTTTACTACAAAAGAGTCCAGAGTTACGAGATATAGGATAGTAGTTTGGACTTTGACGAAAGTTTGAACCAAATAGAGACTATGTGGCATACTTGGAGATGATGTAGCAACAATAAGGTAGTAAGACTAGGCTGGAAAAAACCATATAGTGGAGGGAATGTTAGATTTTTAAAATTTAAGTTGAACAGTGTGGAGAAAATCAAGGAATGAAGTTGGGGTTTGAAACCTATAAATAGAGACCTACCCTTCACTATTTTTCTCACACTCAAAAGCTCTCAAAAACCTCTCATAATTTTGAAATCCATAGTCCAGAAAGCTCTCTCCTTTTTCCATAAACACTCTACATAGTCATAGCCGAAACACTAGTCCTTATAGTGTTCGGGATCATTTTATTCTATTTTCTTTATTTTACATTAAACACTATTGCCTTTCTAAACTCTATTATAACTGAAATATTGAACCCCATCAAGCCAATATATAGCCAAAATCTACCCAAGTATCCAAACTCTTGGTGTTGTTGTTGGAGATAGACATTAGAGAGAAGACTCAGCATTTCATCATTTTGGTTCTAGGTTGTAGGTATGACTTTATGAGGTTTAGAAAATTCTTGAAAGTATAGTTTTATTATGAGGCTCTAATATAAAGATCTTATGTTGTATTTAAGGTTGATTGGACATTTTCTATATCAAACAATCTCTTCTCTTTCTTTTTATCTCCGCACTCAAGGTAAATAAAATTAGGTGGTGTAGTTTATGACCTAGTTTATGTTTTGTATGGCCTATCATTTCAGGTACAATAAAATGATAAGTGTGGTTGGACCTAAGGTATCCAATGATGTATGACAGAAAGTGTTGCACAAAATCACCGCGGGGACGGGGACCCGCCCCTAATGGGGCAGGGATTCCCCGACTTGGCGGGGAACGGGGGCAGGGGCAGTACTCCCCGCCCCATTTTAGACCCGATTATATGTATATATATATGTAAATATAAATGTTTATATAAGTTACGTATAATATATATAAATGCAAATGTATATATAAGTATAATAATTATTAGTCTATACGTTTATATATATATATAGGGGAATTCTCTTATAGGGGCTTCACTTTAAGCCCTATTGGTAGGGCTCTCAGTGTTTCTCGTCTCTTGAACAGTTTTCGGCGCGATTTTTTTTATGACCGTGTATATTGTAGCTATTTAGAACATCCTGCAGATTTTCAGAAAATTTCAAATAGTTTACAGCACCGAAAACTTGGTTCGAACATGTTGATTTCCACGCGCATAAAAAAAATTAGTCACGCGTGCAACAACATGTTTGAACCAAGTTTTCAGTACTGTAAACTATTCGGAATTTTCTGAAAATCACGCTGATGCTCTAAATAGCTACAATATACACGGTCATAAAAAAAAATCGCACTAAAAACTGTTCAAAGGTCGATAACACTGAGAGCCCTATCGGTAGGGCTTAAAGTGAAGCCCCTATAGGAAAATTGTCCTATATATATATGTATATGATAGTAATAATTATATAAATATAATATAAGGGAAGGGGTACTAAAAGTATAAATATTGGGATACTAATAATCTAATTATATAAATATACTATTAAAAATTTTAAATATAAAAACCCTACTGTTATAGAAACATGAATAGCCACCACCCTCTCAAATGATCTCAATGAATTTTTTAAAATTTAAAGACTGAAGCCTTATTGGCTCTCTCTCTTATTCTATTCACCTTGGTGTCTATATTCTCACAAGCTTCCACACAGTACAGGACATAGAAGAGTGATTCATTCAAAATGTGAGTTTATAATATTTTAAGTATCTTTTCTTTAGTCTCATATCATTGTTGCGAGAATTAAAGCTACGCAAGTATACGTAATCGCAATTTGTAATAAATCTCGATAAGAACGAGTATCGTCCCACGAAGACTGATTTATCAATTACCAAATAATTAATTTCTAGTTTCTATTTAGCTAATGAAAAGTAGATTTGTGAAATTTGAAAATAAGAAAACAAAAATAAATGAAAATTGCATAAATAAAATAATAAAAAGAACATAAGGATTAAATTTACTATGAAACAATTAGGAATCCTAATCTTCTCTATTATCCACTCTATTATTCTTTAATTCAATTACTACTGAAACTCTTCTCACTGAAATAATAGGCATGCAAAAATGTTAACTATTCGAGTTAAGAGATAGAAAACTCGACCTAATGTGAATTCCCTATATTTCTATGGTCAATTCAAACAATAGGAAGCAATGAATACATCCCTAAATCACATAAACCAATTTGATACTCTCGTTCTAAATTGAAATGTATGTCTATTCAATTTTAGCATATTCAAATCTCACTTTTCAGATTTTGATTCAAATTCATAAATCATATGTAAAAGGTGCGCAGTCAATTATATACACAATAAACACAAATTGAATAGATTTCAGATGAAGAAGAAATAGATAAATGCATTAAATCATAACAGAGTTTCAAGAGAGTCAATTAGAAAACCTAAACAGAATTTAGTTCATAAGCATCACTAAGAAATCCATAAACCTGAAATTAACATAAACTAAAAAATAAGAAGAGAAGAAGAAAAAAAAACTCTAAATGATAGATCCACTCCTCAGCCTCCTCTCCCAGTCTAAGTCTGCAAAAAGTCCTCCTTTTCTCTCCTTAATCGTAATTTAAACCTAATTAGCGATTTTTTAAACATGAAAGGACCAAAACACCCTTAATTAAAAATCTGCATTTTTCTCATTTGTAGACATATCCTGCGGTTGCAGGATGTCATTCCTGCGGTCGCAGGAATGCTATAGAAATGCAAAAACTTCTCTAGAGTTGCGGCCGCAAGACACACTTCTTGCAGTCGCAGAAAGTGCTCCGGAACACTGTTTTCCACCAATTTTTGTCAATTTTTCCACCATGTTTCTACACCTAAGCTCTTCGACACCTGAAAACATACAAAAACCAGCGTAAAATAGAACAAAACAAAACAAACACCTAATACTTTACCTGAAAAACACATAGATAAATGAGTCTAAAACTCATTTATCAATCATATATTATCAATAGTAAATAGTAACACTCCACATGAAGAATATAGATATATGTTATGCCTAAAAATGATTGATGTCTTTTTTTTCTTTCTCATTTCTCTTTTGGGTAAGATGTTTAATTTGTCTTATTATAGGTAGCTATGTCTTATCTTATATCATATTATATATATATGTGTGTGTGTATGAGATTTATTTTACTTTTGGTTATAAAAACTTATTTGACTATTGTGTTGTGTGTAGTGGATGGACCACTTCAACTTTCTCTAATGCATATAATACAAAAAAGAATGAAGCACTAGCTTTGTGTGAATGATTAAACATGTGTCAGAAAGTAATAATATATTTCTAAATTATAAGACAATATAATAGTATAGAAAAGTTGTGATATATAGTCAATAGTCATAGTCATATTATCAACTTTTCTTGTACAGATTCATATATATTAAGATAAAGATTAGGATTGGGTATATATATAGACTAAGTATATATATATAAATATAGAGGAATTCTCCTATAGGGACTTCACTTTAAGCCCTATCGGCGGGGCTCTCAGTGTTCTCGACCTTTGAACAGTTTTCGGCACGAGTTTTTTTTATGACCGTGTATATTGTAGCTATTTAGAGCATCAGCGCGATTTTCAGAAAATTCCGAATAGTTTACAATACAGAAAACTTGGTTAAAAAATGTTGTTGCATGCGTGACTAATTTTTTTTATTTGCGTGGAAATCAACATGTTTGAACCTAGTTTTCGGTATTGTAAACTATTCAGAATTTTCTGAAAATTTGCAGGATGCTCTAAATAGTTACAATATACACGGTCATAAAAAAAAATCGCGCCGAAAACTGTTCACAAGTCAAGAAACACTGAGAGCCCTACCGGTAGGGCTTAAAGTGAAACCCCTATAGAAGAATTGTCCTATAAACATATATAGTAATATATTGATATTAATATATATTTGAGTTGTTTATAGACTTTTGTTTAGTATTTATTTATTTTAGTTTTATGTATATCAGTGTGTATAATATATAAATATGAGTGAATGTGTATTTGTATATATTTTTATTTTCAATAAGAGTGATGTATATATTATAATAGTTTTATTGCAATATATATTTATTTTTGCATGTTCAAAATGTGTGTATGTATGTAATTATCATTTATATTCTCATATAATTGTGTTTTTGTCAATGTGTAGTGCAAAAATGAGTGAGATTGAAAATCTAACAGAAGACACTCCATCAACATATGGGCAAATGGAAGGAGCAACATCAACTACACCTGTAAGCTTGATTCAGTTCCCCCACCTCCAAATAATCATGATTAAGAAATCCAAGATGATATTGATAACGATGATAAGGGAAAGAGAAAGTTGACTTCCTTTGTTTGGAATCATTTCAAGAAGTAAAAAATCGATGGAGTTGAGAAGACTATTTGTAACTATTGTCAAAGGAAATTAGGTGGAGCAAGCAAAAATGGAATGAGACATTTACATGATCATTTTAAGATATGCCCTCTTAGGAAGAATCGAGATATAAAGCAATCAATCCTGAATCCAAGTAGGAAGAATGATGGAGGTACTTCACTAGTTGTTGCCCACACCTTTGATCAAGAGTTTTCAAGAGATAAACTTGCTAAGATGATCATTTTGCATGAGTATCTACTCAATATGGTCGAACATGATGGGTTTAGAGGTTTTGTCAACTCTCTCCAACCATTATTCAAGCATGTATCTCAAACTACTATTAGGAGAGATATATTGAAGATATATGAGAGTGAGAAGACTAAGACAAAGAACTCCATAAGTGACAATCGTAGTAGAGCTGCAATCACAACTGACATGTGGACATCAAACAATCATAAGAGAGGGTATATGGTGGTGACTGCACATTATATTGATGATTCTTGGATTTTGCGTAATCATATTATTATGTAATATAATAATTTATTTATGAAAATTGTGTTTTATGTCTATATTTAATATTATTGTATACTAACTACTTTTTATATGCATTAATCTGTATTGTAGGTTTATATATGTGACTGCCCCTCATACTGCTAAACTTCTGGCAAAAGAGTTGATGGAGTGTTTGGTTGCATGGTTTCTTGAACGTAAGTTGTCTACCTTAACTTTAGATAACTGTAGTGTGAATATTGCCATGATGGATCAAATGAAAGAAAAATTGAGAGGTGCTTCTTTACTTATGAAAGGAGAATTAGTTCATATGAAATGTAGTGCACATATCTTGAATTCGATTGTTCAAGAAGGATTAGAGGAAATTCAAAGTGGCATAGAAACTATTCGTGAGAGTGCATTTTTTTGGACTGCCACTCCAAAAAGAGTTGAAAAGTTTGAAGAGGCCAAGAAAGGACTGTCATGTTCAAGCAACAAAAAGCCAGTGCTTGATTGTAAGACTAGGTGGAATTCCACTTATCTGATGCTTACTAGTGCCATTGTTTATAAATATGCCTTTAGTCATCTAATACACACTAAGAAAAAGTACAAAAAAGAACCTAGTGAGCTTGATTGGCTTTTGGCTAAAGTTATGTGTGAGAAATTGAAGTTGTTTTACAATGCCACTGAGATGTTTTCCGGGACCACATATCCTACTGCTAATTTATTTTCCCCTAGGATTTGTGAAATTTGGTTGTTGTTTAGGGAGTGCCTTCAATCTTCATATGATGAGATTAAGATAATGACTACAAATATTGTAACACCCTCACTTATTTTAGTTAAAACCATATTTTAGGTGTTACGTTTTAAAACTATATCATAATTTCTTATTGCGGAAGTTTGGACATTTTTTTTTAAAACTTATTTCACATTATTTACATTAAACATAAAGTGTGTCTCAAACATATTATACATAATTATTAAATAACCCAATTTGTTTTCAAAACATAACTTCACACTTTATTACAAATATCACATTGATAAACTGAAATAACCCACAAAAGGTCGATGTGTTCATATGTACAAATCAAGGCCAGGACCATGCTTCAGTTCTCCTTATGTCATTCACTCATTTCTTTCTCTACCTGCAACACAAGACAACTGTGAGCCTAAAGCTCAGTAAGTAAAGTAATGCATGCAATGCTAATGATTACTCAATGTCAAAGGACATACACAACTTCTTTTTAAATTTTGGGCCCCTTAATATTTTGTACACTGTTTGAATTGTTCAATGCCTGCAGGGCTTGTTACACATATAATATAAAATCTCATGGGTTCTCCTCCGGCTAGCCATCACCACAGTAGGGCACATTAAAAACCTTATTCCATCGTTGCCCCGTCGAGCTCAAGAGTTAAGGCGGCCACACACTGTGGTGCAATACATATAACAATAACTCATATGGAGGAGTAATAAAAACGGAAACATGGCAAACAATACAGTTGGTTCACTAAAACCTAGCCCAAATTATTGGGCTGCCACTATAAGCCTACTATAGGCCTCCGTTTACACTTATTAACACTTTCATTTGCCTTTTCAAAACAGTGGCATTGAACTTAAACTTCTTATTACAACTTGCTTTTATGTTGCATAAAACTTGCTAAGGCATCATATAATTAATCATCATAATATCGTGCATGGTCTTATATCATACAATAATTCACCATATCACTATTATGCCATGCATAAAAATTTATGATGAAGTGTCAATGTATGTTAATACCACTTACTCACAAAATATTCATATAATGCATACTTTCACATAACATATAATTGTTGTGTTGCAGTTGAGTACTTTACTTACCTTTTGTCCAAAATATATTTCACTGTGTAACAAGTGGTGTCTTAGGTGTTGATGTGCTTATCCTGAGAATGGAATGGATTTCTCATCATAATGATGGCAGTAAGACATTGAACTATCATTTAAACATACCCATAAAACATCATATCAACTTTCATGTCCAAATCATGCCTAAAATGCCTTAAACCACCTAGATCGAGTGTTAAATTTATCTTAGACACTTAGAGAAATTTTGACAGAGTTTCCCCTTAATTTTAGCTATCCCAAAATATCAAAATCAACTAGTAATCAACATCAAATAACCTGCCATAACCATATATCCCAAATACCAACATAATTCATCACAAAGTTATCATATATTGATTTTGGTAAAATTCTAATTTCCAAGATCATCACCCAAATTAAATGAGTCTCCATGTCTATTCAAACATTTATAAACATATCTACCCTCTTATAAACTCAATAAAATAACCAAAAATTAGCTTGTACTCCAAGAACCCCAAAAACCTCATAACCACAAAACTTCACTTACCGAGCAACTTTTCGGCGAAAACAATATCTTCAAGCTTTTCTAAACCTCAAACCACTTGGAAACCGCCAAGAAATATCTTAAAAAGGATAAAATACCATAGATAAGCTCTCAGCAAAATTCAAAAACATGGTTTAACTTCCAAGTACAAGAACTTACCATAAAAAGACCAAAACTAAGCTTAATCCACTTCTTTGGCTTTGATTTCACTTGGATCTCCTTAGAATCTCTTCAAACCAGCCAAGGAATGGTTTTTGGTTTTCTTTTCTCTCTGTTTTTCAGAGTCTTGGTTGTGCAAAGTGATAAGGTTGATGAAAATTCTTTATTTTCAATGATTTGGCCTTATTGTATCAAAATTTGACAACTTTCACCTCATCATTTCACCTTTTGACTTATGAAAACCTTATCACTTCAATAATTTCGACTTAATAATCTGCTAGGCCTATTATCCTTATGTGTAAAACATTCACACCAAACCTTAGGTCCATATGAGTTCATACCCAATAGTTATGCTTACTCGATCGAGCGTAGCGCACTTATGCTAAGCTTGTTTTGACTTTGCGTCAATACCACTGATTATGTATACCTCCCATCAAGAATTGATCTAATGGTTCTAAAACCATTTTTACTTCATCAATGAGACCTTAATCATACCTCAATTATATTTGGTAAATCCACTAATACTCAATTTTACCCCGAAATACTAGTAATCGACATTGTACTATTTTTCACCACTTAACATCTTTTGCCTTCTGTATCTCATTTTTCTCACTTGATTTCATGCCTTGTCCATATTTTTCATCCTTTCTTATATATTGAGCACATAAAACACCCATAAAAGACAACTCAAACGCCACAAGGTTAATAATATTGAACATTCATATAGACATCACATACACAACTTTTATATTTATACATGAAAACACTTATAAGAATATGCATATGCTCAAATTATACATATTGTATGATATGTGATGCAATGCAATCATGTGATTATTGGCTATATAATATCAAATAATGTGGGTGCTACAAATATGATGGAGAAATTTGAGCAATATTGGACTTTCATACATAAGATATTAGCCATAGCAACTGTGTTGGATCCAAGATTTAAGATGAAATTGATTGAGTATTACTTTCCTCAACTTTATGGTGGTGAATATAAAATTGAAGTTGAGAGGAGTAGAATGTTTTGCTATGATTTGGTGAAAGAATACAAACCAAATGATGGAAAATAAAGTCTTGTTGATCCTTTGTTCCATGGTTCTAGAGCTGATGATGATAATGATGAATGTATGGATCCTTTGGCTGGTTTTGATTTTTTTGTTAGTAGTACTTCAAATGTGGATACTTACAAGTCTGAGTTAGACTTGTACTTGGAGGAAGCAGTTTTGCCTAGGAATGCAGAATTTGATATTTTAGCTTGGTGGAAGACAAATGGTCTTAAGTATCCTACATTGCAACAAGTTGCTAGAGATGTTTTGGCTATACCAGTGTCTACAGTTGCTTCTGAGTCTGCTTTCAATACTAGTGGAAGACATGTGACTCCTAGTCGCAATAGGCTTCATCTAGATACATTGGAAGCATTACTATGTACACCATATTGGTTATGGGATGAGAAACTAGGTATGTTTTGTAACGCCCTGGTTACCCCAGAACAGTTACGGTGAACGGTGAACCGGAAATTTGACTCACTACCCGAGTCCTTTGGTTAAAAACGTGATCTAGGTACCATTAACAGGTTAAGGTGAAAAACCAATAAAAAGGAAAGGGTACATTTCATTAAGTAAATAAACTTCTCATGAGCCTTTTAAAATGTTTACAAGTAGTTTGTATTACAAAAGAGTTGCTACAGTTCCAAATATACAATCCCCGCCGGCCTAAGCGGCAAAAATAGGGTAAACCCCTAGTCCCTCTGAGAACTCCTTGACCGTGGTAGTCAAGCGGCCTTGTATGTACATCACATCACCCAAGCTCTCCACTCAAGGCTGGCCAAGCTTTTCCTTTCCTTTACCTGCACCACATAGCACCCATGAGCCAAGGCCCAGCAAGAAAACATAATAAAACATGATGTAATATCAACAACGATCATAATAACCATTCAAGACTATCAGTCCAACAAATAGGTGATAATAGCCAAAAGTCACAATAATGAGCATCGCTCCCTCTAACCATGTGACGATAGGGTCACCAGGGCTTAACTGATAGGTGATTTCTTCCATAAGCTTGTTCAGGACAGGTGCATGGTGATTGGTCACCAACATAACCTTCCTCACGACTCTAGGGTCGAAACTATGGACAACGTCCCTTAGCCACGTGACAAACGGTCACCGGGGTCATATACCTTGGCTATAGTCATCTGGTCGTAGACCAGGCAAGCGCTTATAATTTCTTCGACCTTAGGGTCGGTCCCACATTAATGCCATAGAGCCATTCAATGCGTGATCATCGACTTTAAAGTCGGTCCCTGACTAGTCAGTGTCTCAAGCAGGTAATCAGCATTCACTAGCATTTAATACGCAATCCATGTCCACATATATCAACCAACATGCCTCAATATCAAACCATGCATGTCATATACCTATACAGGGTGCAACTGTAATCATACACTGTTTTCTTACCTCTGGTTGAGTGAGAATTATTATATGAACAACCCCTGAGAACGATCAACCTTTAAAATCCTTGACGGTCACCTGGTCATAACCAAATTATAGAATTTATCAATAAAAATGATAACCGAGGGTTCCCAAACCAAATCCCAGCCCCCAAGCATCAAATACTACCCAACCGGGTACTAGGTCCAACCCCGAGGCCTATGGTTTGAATCCCCGAGCTAAAAACCACATTTTAGCAAAATTGGCCTTAAGGGCCGCGGCCCTCCCCTGCTGTGCCGCGGCACGCCCTCAAACAGAGAGGGCTCCCTGCCTGCCAAATGCCAAGGGCCGCGGCGCACCCCTGCTGCGGCGCGGCGCCCAGCCCAGAACAGCAAGAACGCCCACGCACGAACCAGTTTTCCCTGTGCGATTTCCTCTCAAACCAGCCCTTCAAACCTTCATAAAACCTCCCTCAAACATGTAATTAAACCCCCACATAACTCCCTTAGCTCACTCACATCAAACCCCAATCAAACCAACACTAAAACCCCCTTTGATTCACACTTCCCACATCAAAACTCAAAGGCTAAAACTAACAATCAAAACCGAGCATGTATAAAAACCAGTGGCTAAAGCTCACCTTGGAAATGGTTTTGGACCTCCCTCACAAGCCAATTCAAGTCTCCATTCTAGCCCTTAAGTTTCCCTAGCTTGAACTCCCACCAAGAACTCAAAACTCTCAAAGGAGAAGTGAAGAAGATGAAGCAAGAAGAAGGTATGGGAAGAGAAGGAGGCAAACCCCTGTTTTTGCTCTGTTTGTTCTACAACTTTCTAAGCCACTTAAGTCACATATATCCTCCCAAAAATACCAAAATACCCTTGTGTCATCCTAAGCCTTTTAAACCAACTCAAGGGCAAAATTGGTACATTCTGCTAAACCTGTTAATTATAATTAACGCTTCCCAATCCCCGCTAATCTCAATATCCTCAAACATCAAAAATTCATAACCCGTTACCCTAAAATCCCCGGTAACTCCATAACCATAAATATCACCCCGAGACTCACCCCGAGCCCCGAACTCAAACCTGTTATGACCAAACCGATAAATCATGTTTAAAGATCGTCTCATGTCGAAATACTCGAACCAATCCACATTATAATGTGGTCTCACAATATATCATTAACACGCAAACACATATTCAATTATACCCTCAACGGGCCAAATTACCAAAATACCCCTGTAAACAAATGTGGACTCACATGCATGCATCTAACATCATATCATAATATAATTCTCATAAACATGAATAAACACATTTAACGGCATAATTAAACAGTTATGGCCCTCCCGGCCTACTAATCCAGCCATTAACCATAATAGGGAATCCGGGGCATTACATGTTTGTTGTAGCTTTTTCTAATAATTTATTCACCTTTACATAAATATTATTGTAATGCCTATGTTATTTATTTCTTAGATGTATCACAAAAGAGGGCTTCATATCGAACATTGTTTGAAGATGTCAAAGATGATGAAGTGGTAAGTTATGTTTTCATTTATTTTTTTTATTTACATTATTATTGTTGAATATTTTTCTATTCACTTATAATTGGAGTTATGATTTTAGGGTCCAAATTTTGTGGATTTTGATTCTTGAAGAATGAATTAAAGACTCAAGTGATGGTGGTGACAAATGAATGGTGGTGGTGGTGACTACTACTAGTTAACAAAGTTGAAGATGTTATTATGAATTTATGTTTATATTTTGTGTTTGTATGTTTGTTTGAATTTTAAGTTTAAGTTTATGGGTTTTTATTTTAATTTTTGCATGGATTGTGCTTAATTTTAGAACTTATCTATATAACTATGGATCATGGAATGATGAAATTAATTTTATGTTGTTTGAATTTGGTGGTTGCAAATGCTCTTTGATTGTGAAATATTCAAATTAAATCTTTTTTGTTTTTTATTTTTTTATTTATAAGAAAACGGTTCACCGACGGGGTCCCCATTACCAATGGGGTCCCCATTACCAACGGGGATTCCCCGCCCCATTCCCCGTTGGGGATTAGGCGGGGACTGGGGAAAAATTAGGAGGCTGGGGAATGCATTCCCCGCACCCCCCGCCCCCCCATCCCCATGTGCATCCCTAATGACGGACCTATGTCCGGTAGGCTCGGTTGCCAAAATTTTATGACTGACTTAAGTTGATGTCTGGTGTATGACAAACTATTGTCTGGGGCTTGATTTTCACCCATGTATAAGCACTTATCTTTTTATTATATTTGTCTTGTTATTATGACCTATGACCTATGATTATGACTTATTGCCTATGACTTATGACTATGAACTATGACTTAGATTATGATTTATGATTATGACTTAGGCTATGATATGACCTAGGGTTTTATGATGATGTATGATTAGTATAAATAAGTTTTATTATGACGCTTATGAAATTTTTGATATGTTTGATTATATGACTAACTCTTGTTTATATTTTTCTTACTGGGCTTAGAAGCTCACCCATTATGATGTTATTATTTCAGGCAATTAAAGATAGAAAGATTGGTAGCAAGTGGACCTATAAGCTTCGTGATGTACTCGTGGGGACCATATAATCGAGGATGATCAAGCAGGCCTATTTTTTATTAAAGCATGTTTCTTTTAAAGTTTTATTTACTGTTGCTCATTTTAGTATGTTAAAAACAATTATTTTATTTTTGTAAAACCATGGGTCCATTTACTTATTTTAATTTTCATTCAATAAAAGAGCAATGTTTATGTTTATGATCCAACGTTGTGTTCTCGATAATTTATGAGAAATTAGGGTGTTACATTAAAACAAGGTGATCTTTCTAGAGACAATACTTTAGTTTGACAATACTTTATATTACATAAATTTGATTAATTTTAGCATAGCATGTATAGTTCAGTTGAAATATTAGCTTCCAAGTCAATTTAGATGGTACTATCTTCACATGATATAATCAAATTAAAACTTATGACAAATACAAATCAGACTTTGTTGCTTATTCAATATTTTTATCTTTAATAACTACCTAAATTTAATAAATTACTTAAGGTTATTTAATAAATTTAATGTCTTCTTTCCATATCACTTATTATTATTCTCTTTTATTTCTAGCTTAGGAAAATGTTCTTCTAGGAATATATATATTTAAATAATTGATAAAAAAGAATAAATTTAAATACATTAATATTTTTCGGTAATATAATTTTGAAAACATAATTAATAGAGCAATTTAAATACTTTAATATGAAATTTTAAAATATGTGATAAGAAATTATCATAGTTCATTTATTACTTTTTATTTTTATTTCTAATTTATTTAGATGACTCTCTTATTGTTTTATTTTTTTAATTTATATACCTTATTTAGATAACTTTAAAATTAATGGTGTTAAAAAAAATAATAAAAAAAGTTATAAATCTAACGGAAACCAACCATTTTCATTAAACTCACATTTATAATATATAATGATAAAAATATGTATATAATTTTGAAGATTTATTGTTATCTGCAATTACCTTTAATAAATTTGTTATAAAGCTTTTTGTTTGCAAGTAAAATTTTTTTATAAATCTTAATAAAAATATAAAGGATGATGGTAATTTGATAATGCTACAGTGCGTGCCTTGCACATGCACACTATCCTAGTAATCAATAAAAAAGCATTGTATTCCCTAAAAAAAGCATTGTATTATTGTTTTTTTTTTAAATATTTTTTTTGTTAGCAACGTTGAAAATATTTCATTAATATGAAAAGACTCATTCCAAGTCATTACAATGATATCTTTTGGGATAGACTCAAGGTCCAACACCCCAAATGACTTAATGATCATTGTCCACTTAGCAAGATTGTGAGCAAAAAAGTTTGAAACTCTAGAAACACAAACGAAATTACAACTAGTAAACTTAGTTGAGAGGATAGAAACCTCTTTAACAATAGAATCAATTTCCCAAAACAAATCCTGCCCTCTAAAGGCTTTGGTAACAGATGTTGAGTCCCCCTAAATAAGCACAAAAATATGATTGAATCTCCTAGCCAACAGTAGAGCTAAGCGAGCTGCTAAAGCTTCTCCAACCAAAACAAAAGATATTGGGGCCTCCTTTGTAGCCTTCCAAACTACTTCACCAAATGAGGAGTAGGCTACTACACTGAGACTCATAAACAAATGACTGAAAGTCGCATCCACATTGATTTTAATCCAACCTTTCAATGGGGGTTGCCAACCAGTAATTTGTTGAATGTCTGGCTTGCCATAATCAGGAAAATAAGCTCCCTGGTACTCGGCAACTTTCCCTTTAATCTCTAGCGCACATAGGTTGGGATTTGGGATGTACTTCTCATGGACAACTTTATTTCTGCAAAACCAAATGGAATTCAAAGTGATAAAAGCAAATAAGAGAAATAGGTCTGAATTGATACCTGACATGTTTAGTTCCAAAATATGAATCAGCCATTGTGCACACGTGGGGGTTATGTCCAACCTAGGCACTACATCCATTGATTGGAGAACCATAAACACCAAGCAAAGTCACAAGACAGGAACAAATGATCTAGCGTTTCTTCCTCCTTACCACATAGAGGGTTGGGCTCACTTGTACGATTCAACACTTTGGGGACTTTATCTCTCACAGGCAGAGCATTTCTCAGTAAGCTCCACCAAAGGCACTTGTACCTTTCATGAATTTTCTCTTTCCACAATTTGTTCCAATCAAATGGACTAATGGTCGGAGGAAGGGATTTCTCCATTGCTTAAGCCAAGTAGGTTGATTTTGTAGAGAAGGCCCCATTCTGATTTAAAGTCCAAGTCCACTTATCCATTAGTTTCTGAGAGGTTCTGTTTATCTTACAGCTAGCTTGAACTGCTTGCGTCTCATAATAGCGTTCAAGCTTGTCCACATCCCAGGAGTCATCCTGCTTAACAAAGTTTGAGACATAGAAATCCCCAACTCTAGACAAAAGCTTAGGCTCAGGTCTGAACCCTGGGAAAAAGGGAACCCAGGGATCTTCCCAGATATTGACCATTCCCTGGGTTTTTACAATCTCCTTTCGACCGGATAGGAATGGTTTGCAGGATGGATTTCCACACCCCAAGAGTCAGATTTTTTAGGCCTCACCAATATGAAAGGCTTCTCCTTCAAATATTTGGCTTGGAGTACACTACGGCAAAGAGAGTTTGACTAAGTAACCATTTGCTAGCCCCACCCGGCCATCAAAGCCAAAATCATCTCACTATTCTTCCTGAAGCCTAGCCATCCCAATGATTTAGGGAGGCAAATAGAATTCCAAGAGGCTAGTATCATTCTCTTCTTGTTTTCCTCATGGCCCACCCAAAGTCCCTCACTTTCACGTCAATTTTTTTAGCCAGTGCAGTCAGAAGACACAATTTGTGCATGGTATAGTTATGGAGGGTAAGAGCAACATACTTAATCAAAGTGGATCTCTCAGAATTGGAAAGCACCTTAGCCTTCCACCCAACAAGTTTACTATCAAGATTGTCTATAATGAACTTGAAGTCACCAAACTTGGTCCTTGATCGAAACAGAGGAAGGCCAAGATACTTTAAATTCCCCACCGAGGTAGAGACGCCTAATCGATCAATCACTTCCTTCTTGTTTTGATAAGAACAATTGAAGCTAAAGAAGATATTCGTTTTAAGTTTGTTGATCTCTTGCCCTGACCAATCATAGAACACACTTAGACAGTCCCAAATTGCAACAACCTCATATGAATTAGCTCACCCCATAATCACAAGATCATTTGCAAAAAAAAAGGTGCAAATTTTGGGCCTCCTTTAGAGAGATAAATACCATGAGTTTTTCCTTCCTCAATATATTTATAAATCAGTCTAGACAAAATTTCACCTACAATGATAAGTGTTGGGGGAGAGTAAGATTACACCACCACAAAATCTAGAATCTACACAAAATAATGGTTGACAGAGACCAAAGAAAGATTGAGAAAGATGATGCAAACCCTAGTTGTATAACAATCTTCTTCAACTTTGATGAACCTTCAAAACCCTTGGAGAACAACCACTTTGAGATTTTCCTTCTTCAATGAAAAAATAGAAAACCAAGGCTTATACACGATCCGTACCGCTGTCCTAATTCTCTATTTCCTAGCCAACATTGATGCTTGAGGTCTTTTCTAAGAGGAAATGAGGAATGTGATTGAACAAGCCTTAAACTCACAAAGCCAAGCATTTTATTTTTGAGTTTCCTGGAGAAAACTAGAGATTCTCGAAAGCTAGAGAGAGAGAGAGATTATATAGTGATCACGTCTTCCAAAACTCTATGAGGATCCTTTTATAGTGTAGGCACATCATTAGGTCTAACCAATATGATTAGAGATAAATAACTCATCATTTGGAGCTTAAAATACTTTTTCGCATGGACACGTCAGGCAATATGTTGCTTGCATGTAGGCGATGTATTGCCTGCTAGGGTTTTTGAGCCCCTTCGCATTTAGGCAATGCAATACCTCTCAGGAGGCGACGCATTGCCACCCCTCTGACTTTTGACCCTTCCAATGATCTTGAAATTTCTCCAAATGCTACCAAAAATTTTGGGGATCCTTAGATACCTCCATGTATCACTTGAACCCAAAAACACATTTTTAAAGTGCCTATAATTGAAACTCAAATTTCACATCTACACTATGTGAATTTCACTAAGTGTTTATACCTAGCTTGTATATTAACACTTATCATTTGTATTTAACTAATCATAACATTTCCCCCACTTGGTTAAATACAAGCCTCACGTCAAGCTCAAACAGTTTTGGTGCATAAAGTAAAGTTCATTTCGGTTTGCACTTTACCTTAGTAAAAATACCACAAAGTCTTAGTGAAACCAAGTATTCCTTATGATAAAACTGGTGATACCTCACACACCTCCACTAGATATTTTGTTTTCCCACTTTCTCGCTTTAGCACTCATATGGTCATGTGGTCATCCCTTCATGAACTTTTTGGGGAGAAACTCCAACTCCCATGAGAAGCAGCACCACCTCTAAGTTCACATAGGTAAATTTCTTACAACATATTTGCTACCTTTAGAGATGCTTGTTGCACTCAACTAAAATTTATTAAAATTCCTTGGCTTAACCCTTACTCGGTAGCAACCAACACTAACCATCTCGACTGAAACTTACCAAAGTTTTAATGTTGAAACCATTCACTTATCAATGACTTGTTCTTACCCATTGAACTATGTTGCTCACAATATTGGAGTTGGGTTGTCATCATTGGTGAATCTATTCTTCTAGGAGTTTCAGTCTCATCCCTTTTGAAGTGAAACTTACTAACCTTCTCATAGTAGATTTTGTAAATGAATATGCTAAGTTCTCACTTGTCTTAACATATGAGAATGATATGATTCCATCTTGAATCAATTGTCTCACATATTCATGTCTTAGATATGTATAGACTTTTCATTATACACACTATTATATTGGTTAACCCATTTTTGACTTGATGACGTGTCTTCTCCAAAGAGACATGTGGCGCCATACCACATTAAGGTTAGGAAGCTAGTCAGAAAGAGTAGCCGCCCAAGGAGGCTACATCAGAATATAAAAGATTGTTTAGCAAAGATCCAATAACCTGCTCAATGATGGAGTAGACTAGTACCATCACATGAAGCTGCTCGGAGTACAAGACTTGTAAGGAGAGGATAGTTGTAATGCCCCAAATTTCCTAATAAGGTTTAGGACCTTGATTAGGAGGTTGGGAGGGCCATAATTGATTTATTATGCTATTAAATGATTATATGCATGTTTAGGTGTATTAAATATGCATGTGAGCCCATTTCTGGTTAATTGGGAAATTTTCATATTTTGGCCATTTTGGGCATATTTGGCATATATGTGGCATGTGTGTGGTGCTTCATTATTATTATTTGGTTATGCTAGGGTTACTCAGCGCGAGACGATCCTAGGAGGTAAGCTAGTGGGAAAGTCACAACAGGATTTATACTTGACTCGGAGTGAGTCAAGGGGTATTTAGTTCATTACCAGGATATTGGATAATGGGAATAAATATTTGATCATAAATTGGGAGTTAGTAAGATCATGGGGAAATTCAGAATGTTTTGACTATTTTACCCCTGGGGGCATTTTTGAGACCCCGAGCATTAGGATTTTTTTGAGGTTACTTAAGCTTGAAGTAACCTGTTAAGAAATAAAAAGAACGTTCAGAACGTTCTCTCTCCTTCAAGGTTCCATTTTCGTCTCCCGATCACATTTTTGAAGGAAACTTCATTTCTAGGACTCGGATTCAAGCGAGGATCGAGGCATAACGATTCCAGGGAAGATTAGAAGCTTATTAGCTGGAGGATTTATTTGGGAAACGGCATAATCAAAGGTAATTCAAGTTTTAAGTTCTAAGTTTTTAAGTTTTTAAGCTTGAATTGGATTTTATGTTTTGATGAGTTTTTGGATGATTTGAGACTTGGGTTTAATGGTTTTGGATGATTAGGATGTTTGGGAACTTTGATTTTTGGATTTAGAGATGTTTGGATAGGTTTTTGGAAGGTTTTAAAAGAGGGAAAATGAGGTTTTGGCTGGGTTTCAAGGTGGGGTCGTGGCTCGAGCTTAGTGCAGATGAGGGGTGGTGCTGAAGGGCCGCGGAGCTTGGGAGGCTGGCCGCGGCACTTCGTGCAGGTGCTTGAGGCTAGCGCCTCTGTCTAGGCTGTGGGCCGCGACTCAGTTAGGTGGGGTCGCGATGCTTGAGGGCATTTGTGGCCAAAGTGGCGTTTTGATCATGGGAACTCAAACCTTAGGCCTCGGGATCGTTCCTACTACCCGGTTTAGTGGGATTTAACGTTCCGGAGGCTAGGTCTTGGTCTGGTAACCTTTTATTACTCATTTTATTGATGGGAGTATATGATTGGTTGTGACTAGGTTATCGCTAAGGGCTTGGAAATAGGATCGTGCTTGTTTATTGGTAACCTGTGCTTGGACCAAAGGTAAGAAAACTGCACCCATATGTGACACGCATGGTTATTATTGAGGCATGTTGAGTGTGTAAATGTGGACATGGATTGCATATCAAATGCTTAGCAATCTTTCTTACTTGTGAATGGCACTAACTTATTAGTCAGAATCAACAATGGTGACAGAACTGACTGTGAAGCTGTGACTTACTAGTCAAGTTCGACAGTAGTACTGAGCACTAATCGTATGTTATTGACCTATGAGTCAGGAGCGGCATAAGCGTCATGAACGCAGAGCCGAAAAGATTAGATCTAATCGACATCTGCATTGAATGACTCATCATCAGCATTAATGTTGGACTGACCCCAAGTTCAATGAAAATTAAAAGTGCTTGTCTAGTTCCAAGGCTAGTCACTCAGAGCCAGGGTCAAATGGACCAAGTGACTACATCGTCACACGGCTAAGGGTACGGAACCCACACTAGTGAATCCATGGTCACTCATTTGGTTTACATTAGTGACTCGCTCATTAGTCACTTGTTTAGTTTATATTAGTGACTTACTCATTAGTCACTCATTTGGTTTATGTTAGTGACTTACTCATTAGTCACTCATTTGGTTTATGTTAGTGACTTACTCCTCTGTCACTCATCTGATTAGGGCTATAAGCCCCATCATGGTTAACAGAACCTCAAGTGTTAAATCACTCATCTGATTAGGGCTATAAGCCCCAACATGGTTATCGGAACCTCCAGTGTTAATCACTCATCTGTTTAGGATTGACTTATAGTCATCCTTACAAGAGAGCATGACCCACAACCATCATTATTTGGACTTATTTGCATGCATGAATAGGGCTACTATTGCTAGGCCTGCACATTATGATTTAGTAACATGTTATTACTATTCATGAGCATATTGAGTTTTCTTGTTGGGCTTCGGCTCACGGGTGCTATGTGGTCCAGGTAAAGGCAAAAGAAAGCTGGATCATCCTTGAGTTGGAGAGCTTAGGTGACGATGTGTACATATGTGGCTGCTCGACCGCCACGGCCAAGGGTTGAAAGAGGAACTAAGGTTAAACCCTATTTCGTTGCTTAAGTCGGCTGGCTGTAAATATTTTCCTATAATTAACCTTTAAATTATATTTTTAGGATCCCAATGTATACAGTAAAGGTTTTAGTGAAACATTATATCTTAACCAAAATTTTCAATCCTAAACCTCTAATCATACTTAGTTACACGATTATGGCCAAATGACTCGATTAGCGAGTTTAGTACTGTTTAAAATGTGCATCATAACGGTCCCTGGAATTTAGGGCGTTACAACCATCAACAGTATAATGACCACCAACGAGACAAAAATCTAAGAGGACTGTAACGCCCTACTTCCTTAAAGCCTTTACTATGTGGGTTAAAAATGTGCCATTAGCTCGCTAATCGAGGTTTTAGGTTAAAAGTATGACTAAACTAAAATAACATTTGTTTAAATGACATTGAGTATAAAAATGTGATCATTCATTTAAATCATACAGAGTTATACATCTGAGATCCCAAAATACTATTTAGAAAATTCATTACAACTCAGAGTTACAATTAAGGTCGACCTAGGTGACAAAACAACCGTCACAGTGCATTCTCCCAAAACAACCCTGGTCGTGGCAGCCAGGTAGGCAGAACATGTACCTGTCGCTCCACGCTCTCCGTACTCATGGTTGGTCAACCTTTCCTTTGCCCTTACCTGCACAATAGAGCACCTGTGAGTCGAAGCCTAGCAATAAAACTCAACATAAAACATATAACATATACATTACAATCCATAATATACAACAAAACAACCAATGGGCTAAACACATAGCGGCCAACGCTGTCCCATGCGCTTTACCAGGCCCTAGGTTCACGGTCTTCACCGAGAGGGTGGCTCCTGCACCCTAGGAGGGTCTCTCCCTAACGACCTGCACTCAGCATGCTTAATGTCGATCCGGGCCCCTTGTCGTACTCAGCCTCTTGCCGTTCTTGCCCTTTGCCATTCCTGGCCTTTGCCGTTCACTCACAAACATGCATCACATAGCATAATATTCACAAATATTTAAACACATACGAAACATAAACATTAGGGCCGCCTTGTAATACAAACTATAGGGCCACACCCTGCTCTATAGGTGCAATAGTTTCCTTACCTGTGTTTCAAGCTATCTGAGCACTGCGATCCCGAGCACAGTCCTCTATCCCAAGCCTTGTTGAAAACCTAGTCACAATGCATTCATAATAATCATCCATCAAGTTATAAACCAATAAATAACTTCATAATATTAATCTAGCCTTCGGGACCTTGGATTCTACCACACCAGGTAGTAGGATCCTTCCCGAACCTTAACATTTGGGTTCCCGAGCTTAAAACCCTCAAATAGCCATAGTTTTGCATTTGAGTCGTGACCTAAACCCTTAAGGGCCACGACGTGCTCAAGTCAGAGGAAAAATGCCTCTCTGCTGAGGGACAAGGACCACAATGCACTACACCTTGCGCCGTGGCGCGCCTAGGAAAAACAGAGGCCTTCCAGCCTCTTCGTGCACATGGGCCGCGACGCCTGAAGAACAGGGCCGCAACCCGAGCCCCCAAACCTAGAAAATCAACATTTTTCCTGTGTTTTTCCTCGAGCCTAAACCCCAATTTCATACCTCCAAACACTAATTAAACTCATAATTAAGCCTAGACTTCCCTTCCACATAACCTAGGCTCCATAACAAAACTCATAAACAATTCATATACTCATCAAAACTCAAAACCAAACTAAAATTTACCTTCCATGCACACTTAAGGTTCTAACAAGAATTTAATAGAAACAAACCACCATTAATTCTTACCTCTGTGATATCTCAAACCCTGAGATGATTCCCCAAGTCTTCAAGCTTTTAGCCTCCCAAATTCTAGCCTTGAATCCTTAATCTCTGGACAATTTTCTTCAAAACCTCTAGGCTTCAATGAGAGAATGAGTGAGTCGAGAGAAAGAGGGAGCAAGGTTGAGATTCCTTGATATTTTGTTTTCCCTTTTGTTTTTCTTCTAAGTCTCAGCATCCAAAATCCATGTATATCCCTTAGCCAATAGTCCAAATTACCCCTTAAGTCTATATAAATCCTCAAGTGCCACCAAGGGCAATTTCGTCATATGTCACATCCTGCTAAGTCGTCAAGTATTCCTACAAATCCCTTGTTGACCCTCGTTTTGGCCAACTGACACGGAGTCAAATGCTTGATGTGATCAAAAGTATTGAATAAGATCTAATGGAAAGAAAAATAGACAACACAACAATTTATAGTGGTGATCAAAGAATTGGTAATGACCTACGCCCACTTAGGCTATTATTGATCTTGATTCTCAAAGGGGTGATCAAAGAACTAGGGTTCTTGAGTTTCACAAGCCTTAGAGGGATGAGTAATACAACCGAAAGATAATAGCCAAAATTCTCTTGCTCTCTCTTATAAAGCACAAACAAAAATTAGCCAAAAGTCCCTCCCTTGAGCTACTTCTTCTCTATTTATAGGCTCAAGGTGGGTTACATGAATCAATCAAAGATATTTTTACCTAATTAATCGGATAATCAGGTATAAAGGGAAATAACCTCGGATATGATTACAACTGTACAAGATTACTAAAAAATATACGGAGTATACGACCAGTCTGGTCGTATATAAAACTCAAATGCTGTGTCAGGGGAACATCCCTGATCGATGGTCGAACAAAACCTCTGCCAAGTGTCAGCCACGTGTTGAAAATATTTGCCACGTCATCCACACTTGCTTTTTGGATAACATCCCTGTTTAATCCCAACATGTCAAAATAATTACTAAACTACTACCTATTACTTGATAAATCTCGAACACATATTACATTCCCAAAATACCCCTAGGCTTCTCTCGAGCCGAGTATTCAACCCCGTTGTGACTATTTAACTAAACTACTCCCTAGAACCATCTTGGATCGTGCATCACAAATATATCACCACTCACTCGTGGTATCAATCACAATATAGACAAATATTACATTTATGCCCTCAACGGGCTAAAATTACAAATATGCCCCTAATAGCCAAATGGGGTCCACATGCATATTTAATTCACCTAAACATGCATTTATAATCACATTATCATCAAATTCATATATTAGCATAATTAAATCAATTATTGCCCTCTCGGCACACTAAGCAAGGCCCTAAGCCTTATTAGCAAATTTGGGACGCTACAAGGACGGTTTGTTTCACCAAGACCACCTGGGCCTCAAGATATTCCACCCAGGGGGAATGTGCAGCCTAAGGGACTATTTGTCCCACCAAGGCAACGAGAGCCAGTGAACTATCTCATGAGACCACCTCCTGGTCCTTCTCGAGCAGATAGTCAAAATGTTGGGGGCGACCAAGGGGGGAAGTATCTTTAATAGACTGGGAAACAGAGAACCTGATCTCTGCGATGTCCTTAATCATCTTAGAGAAGGCAACACGTCAAATGTTGTTGGACCCTTCGCACCAATATTCCCACATACACCGAAAGCAAGGGATACTACAATCCCAGCTGCGGCACCAGCTACTGTACCACTAGTTGCTCCTGCAATCCTAGTACAATTGAATGCTCTTACTCATATGGTATGAGAACTAATAATCTCGAAGCTTACGGACATTGACTTGGAAAGAAAGAAAGGATCTCCTTTCTTAGTCAGATCAATGCCATGATGGTACCGCCCATGTTCAAGATGCCAACTTGGAAAATGTACACTGGAAGGGAAGATCCTGTCTCACATGTTAACAATTTTGAGATACAGACGGATCTCCAAAAAGGTTAGAGACGATGTTCGTTATAGGATCTTTCATGCCACTTTATTCGATATTGCTCAACAATGGTTCTTCAAACTGGAGCCAGGAACCATTACATCCAAGGATACATTTGTGAGGCTCTTTTATTCACAATTCTTTGTTGCTCATATCCCACCTACTGAACTCAACGACCTTGTTGACATTAAGCAAGGATTGAACGAGCCTTTGAAGGAGTATGTGAAAAGGTTCATGCAAGAGGTTGCCTGATCAAAGACGGTCACTGACGAGGGAAAATTGATGGTCATCTCCATAAGAGAGTTCTTAGATGGAGGAGACGAATTCATTAAACTAGAAGAGGTCATCAGAAGAGCAGATCAAGCCAATCAAGCAGGTTCCAGTATTGCCCTTCCAGCCAAAGACAATGGAGCTCCAAACCAGAACCAGAACCAAACAACCAATGGTAATGGGAATGGGAATAATAATGGACAAAGAAGTGGAAAACGAAATAACAACTTGAACGGTGGCAATAATAAAGACAACAAAAGGCCCAAAACCAATGATAAGCTATGAAAGTACAATCCTCATTTTACCACTTACTCTACACTCTTGAGGTCACGAGCAGAAGTCTTTCAAGATACACAAGCCGAGGTACCTTATAGGAAACCTAATCCCATGAGGAAAGACATAAGTAAGAGAGACACGAACATTTCTGTCGTTTCCATAACGACTACGAACATGGCACCAACGAGTGTAACCAGCTCAAGGACGAAATCAAATTTCTCATCCGCAAAAACCATCAGGCAATGAGAAGGTATGTTCAATGTTGGCTGATCAAACCCAAGATACAACTCCAAATGCGGATGGATCAGCTCAACCATTACAACCAGCTCCCGTAACTGGCCGGCTAGATATTATATGCGAAGGGCCACACTTGGCAAGCGAAAGTAGAAAATCCTTAGAACTCTATGCTCTGACACTTCGCCACAAACCGATGAATGAAGTACTGGCAATCGAGGAGCATATCCCCAAAATCCCTCGCTATGAATATAAGCCAATAACATTCACTAAGGATGACGTCGCGCATGTAAGATTTCTGAATAATGATCATTTGGTAATCGAGGCCCAGATTGCCAACATGATCATGGTCTGAACGATGATAGAACATGGTTCCTCAGTGAACATTCTGTTCAAAACAACCCTTGAGAGAATAAAGTTGTTTGTTTGAGACCTAAAACTGTGCACACAAACTTTATATGGTTTTATCGAAGAAGGGTTGACTCCACTAGGAACGATCAAGTTAGCAATAACAATGGGAATTGCACCTGCAAACAACACGGTTAAGGAAACATTTGTTGTGGGCGATATTCCCTCAGCCTTCAATGTCCTCTTAGGAAGACTGATCTTGATTGACTTGTGAGTCATTACATCTGTATTTTATCTCATGATGAAATTTCCTACCAACGCCGGGATCGGATGTGCAAAAGGAAATCAGAGAGAAGCTTAGGAATGCTATAATTCTTCCATTACAAATGCTAAGAATGGCTTGGCCACGACCAGCATGATATTTGTTGGACTAGAAAATAGCAAGCCAACAGCAGAGATTGACATAAGCAACATCGAGCAACAAATTAATGCATCCTCAGAAGAGGCAAGCAACTCGAAATAGGGAGTTTCCCAAAGTGAGGGAGAAGATATTGATCCCTGGTTTGGGGAATTTGATACTGGGGTGGGACTTACTGAAGACTTGGAGGAAGTCCCACTTGACCAGAATGAACCAAAAACGACAGTCAAGATTGGAAGAAGTTTAGAAAAGGAAGTCAAATCTGAACTCGTAAACATCCTAAGGAACAACCATGACGTATTTGCTTGGTCGCACAAATACATGGTTGGTGTAATGCCCTTGTTATCCAAGACCATTACATTGTGTTTTTAAATAGTGCTTAACTTGCTAAATGAGTCATTAGGTCATAAATGTGCATCTAAGTGTGATTACTGGTTCAGGGTTAAAAATTTCAGTTAAAAGGAATGGATGTTTCATTAAAAACATTAAATTGTACATGGGATTCCATAATAACATTTACAAAGTTGTTTGCAGATCTAAAAAGGTCATTACAATTCCAAAAGTTACAACCTACCAACCTAAGCGGCAAAAATAGGGTTACACCCTAGTTCCTCTGAGAAACCTTAGTCGTGATGGTCAAGCGGCCGCATATGTACACATCATTACCTAAGCTCTCCAACTCATGGTTGCTCTAGCTTTCCTTTCCCTTTACCTGCACCACATAGCACTCGTGAGCCAAGGCCCAGCAAGAAAACTTAATACAAGTGCATGAACAATATATACAAATTCAAATGTATATCTAGCATGCTCAGCAGTAATAACCTACTCATGCATGCATACAAGTATAAATAAATGATTATGGACTTCTTCTTTTAAAGCCTTTGATCTCTCTTTATTGAGCAACCTCATTTTCTGTGCACAGGCTTAAAGTTGTCTCTGTCTATATTTAGAGCATGGTTGATAACTGTGGGGATTATGCAAACTATAACGCCCAACGTCAATATGGCTGCTTCCTGGAATGACGACTGGCCCTGCAAACCAACACAAGTCTTTCCAGCGTGCTTTGTCCTTACTCGCACGCTTCCTGGGAAAACTTTCCAGGAGGTCACCCATCATGAGACTACTCAAGGTCTAGCATGCTTAACTTTGGAGTTCTCAAGTGATGGGCTATCAAAAAAAAAGATGCATCTTGTTGGCATAGGTAGTACCCATCAATCTATTTAAGCCCTCTTAAATAGTGCAATCCCACACCGCCTGGGGAAGGTCAAGTGTGATGAATCCAAGACTGTGTAGGTATGGGACTACACAGTTGAAGAGGGCTTAAATGGATTGATGGGTACAACCTATGCCAACAAGATGCATCTTCTTTTCGGTAGCCCATCACTTGAGAACTCCAAAGTTAAGCGTGTTTCACCTAGAGTAGTCTCATGATGGGTGACCTCTTGGGAAGTTTTCCTAGGAAGCGTGCGAATGAGGACAAAGCACACTGGAAAGACTCATGTTGGTTTGCAGGCCAATCATCATTCCAGGAAGCAGCCATAGTGACGTGGGGCGTTATAGTTGGCATAAGCCCCACAGCTATCAGCCATGCTCTAAATATAGACAAAGACTACTTTAAGCCTGTGAACAGAAAATAAGGTTGCTCAATAAAGAGAGATCAAAGGCTT
Source organism: Humulus lupulus (assembly GCF_963169125.1). NCBI lineage: Eukaryota > Viridiplantae > Streptophyta > Magnoliopsida > Rosales > Cannabaceae > Humulus > Humulus lupulus. The sequence continues at coordinate 202,705,943 of NC_084798.1, forward strand.
TAAAAGAAAAATTCCAAAGGCTAAAAGAAAACGGGTTTATAAGAGAAGCCTTCTACCCCGAGTGGGTTTCTAATCCAGTCCTAGTACCAAAACCCAATGGCAAATGGAGGACTAGTGTAGATTTCACTGACTTAAATAAGCATGCCTAAAGGACTGCTTCCCCTACCAAGAATCGACAAGCTAGTCGATGCCACGGCAGGGCATGAAATCCTCACATTTATGGATGCTTACTCGGGGTACAATCAGGTCAGTATGCACCCTCCCAATGAGGAACATACTAGTTTTAGAAGTGACGTAGGATTGTTGTAACATCCCAAATTCCCTAATATGGCTTAGTGTCTGAATTAAGGGGTTGGGAGGCGATAATTGTTTTAATTATGTGCTAATATAGTTTGAGCATGTCATTATGTGAATTATATTATAATATAATTATGCTTGCATGTTTAGAAATATTAAATATGTGTGTGGGCCCGTTTCTTAAAAGAATGGCATTTAGTAATTTTGACCTGCTAAGGGTATAATTGTAAATATGTGTCTATGATTGAGACAACATTATTATGTGGATATATTTGGGTTACTCGACACGAGGTGATCCTGGTGAGCAAGTTAGCGAAAAAGTCACAACGGGGTTAAATACCCGGCTCGGGGTGAGCCCAGGGGTATTTTGGTAATTTAGTACATTACTGGGGGTTATCGGGTAATGAGAGATTAAATGATTATTATTTTTGAGATAGTTTGGGATTTAGAGGAAACACTCAATGATTTGATGGGAAGTGGCAATTGACGGAATTGCCCTTGATGGCACTAGAGGATTTAAGATTGTCTTGAGGGCATTTTGGACTTTTTGGCAAAAAGGGATATGCTTGGTTTAGGCAGTTGAGATTTTAGAAACACTTAGAAAGAAATAGATACTTCAGCTCTCTCTCTCTATCTCATGGATCTCTCTCCCTCTTGTGGTACTTGGAAGTTTCAGGAAAATTGGAGGATTCTAGACTAAGGGATTGAAGGATTGGATTGGCTGAGCTGGGGAATTGATTTAGGGTTAAGCATATCTCAGAGGTAAGGGCTTGAGATTAGTATTTCTATATCAATTATGTTGGTTCTGTGGGAAGTTTAGAGTTTGCATGTGAGAGGGTTTAAAGATTGAATTTTGGATTTTGATGAGTTTTCAATCAAGTTTTGAGTTAGGTTTTGTTGCTGGAGAGGTGTTAAATCGGTTATGGGAATTGAACTGAGATTTTAAGTTTGATTTGGGGTAATTTTGATTGGGTTTAGCTGAGGGAAAACCCAAGAATTCTAGGTTTAAAGGGGGTCGGGTTGTGGCCATGTTCTTAGGGTTGTCGCGACCCTCTTGAACCCAGGGAGCCAGGGAGGGCTCTATCGCGAAGGCGCACTGTGGCGCCTGTTAAGCAGCGCCGCAGTGCGTGTTTAGTAAAAAAGGAGGCTGAGCCTCTGACTTGGGGCGAGCCGCAGTGCAGGGGCATGGGGCGGCGGTGCTTAAGGGGTTTTGAATCCCGAGAGGGTTTTTGAGTGCAGGAACTCAACCCTAAGGGCTCAGGATCGATCCGGCTACCCAGTTTAGTGGAATTTGATGTCTTGGAGGCTAGGACTCAGTTGAGAAGCCTTTATTCACTCATTATTGATGAGATTCTTTATCATGGTTGTGACTAGGTCATCGCTAGGGCTCGGATCAGGGACCGTACTCAAAGGTCGTTCATTGGTAGCTTATACTTTGACCAATGGTAAAAATAATGCACCTGGAATATGATATACATGATTAAGGCTTGACCCGAATGCTGAACATAGTCTTGATTTGGGCGTTGGCCCTGTAACTGCGCATGATTATGATTATGCATGTGTATATTTGTTTTAATGTATTGTAATGCATTGTATCTATATGTATGATAAATGTATTATGTGATTGTTTGTTATGACAAGGAAGCTAGGTTTATAAGACAAGGATTTGTTGTTGTATCTGGTTAAAGATAGACTTACTAGTCGAAAGCATACTTGATTTTAGGGGGCTCGACTTATAAGTCGAGAATCTCCAAGGCTCGACTTATAAGTTAAGGATCTGCAACACTCGGCTTATGAGCCGAGACCAGCATTACGCACATTGAGCGTAGGCCGCTATGGCTGGGCCACCTTGGGAGTGCACCAAGCACTTGATTGGCTCGGATGCTATAAGAACAAAAAGGGAGTGCAACATGCACTTGTGCAACCCTATGGTTGTGATCTGAATAGTGTTTATGCTTAGTTCTAGTTAAATCTGCTAAGCCTACTGTAATATTCCGTGAATTGTTTGAATATGTATTCTTGCTGAGTCTTTTGGCTCATGGATGCTTTGTGGTACAGGTAAGGGTAAGGAGAAGCTTGGCCAGCCATGAGTTGGAGAGCGATAGCAGTGACATGGACATATGTAGTTCGTTCGACTGCCACGGCCGAGAAATTTCAAGGAAGCAAGAGTTGGACCCAGTTTTTCCGCCTAGGTCGGCTTATTTTGTAACCTTGGAATTGTAACCAAATTTTACACTTGTATTTTGGGGATCCCGTGTAAAGACCAAAGTTTTTGTTTAATGAAAATGTTTATGACTTGACCAAAATTTTAAATACCTAAACCCTTAGAGGCTTAATCACATGTTTAGTCCAAATGACTCGTTTAGTGAGTCCAATACTAATTTTAAACACACATGGTAACAAACCCTAATTAGCAGGGCGTTACAATTGTATTGTTACAAAGTAATGTCGTTTGGTCTAAAAAACGTTGGCGCAACATATCAACAACTAGTAAATATGATGCTCAGAGACCAAATAGGCAAAAACATGGAGGTCTATGTTGACAACATGCTGGTAAAATCAAAAGAGGTTGGGGGCATGTGAAGGATCTATTAGAATGCTTTGTCATTCTTAAGCATTACAATATGAAACTTAACCCTTTAAAGTGCTCATTTGTGGTAAGCTCGGGCAAGTTTCTTTGTTTCATTGTCAACGCAAGAGGTATAGAAGCTAGCCTAGAAAAAATCAAAGCATTGATCGATATAAAATCCCTAACCAAGATAAAGGAAGGACAGAGTCTAACGGGATGGATTGCAACCCTTAGTAGATTTGTCTCAAAATCCACTAACAAATGCATACCCTTTTTCAACTTGCTAAGAGGAAATAGCAAGTTTGAATGGATGGAGGAATGTGAAAAGGCTTTCCAGGAACTTAAGAAACACTTGACTCAACCTTCAGTCTTGTTGAAACCGATTTAGGGGGAAATTCAATACTTGTATCTAGCTGTCACTCAATACTTTGTTAGTGCAGCCCTAATCCGAGAAGCGGATAGGACCCAACATTTGGTATATTATATAAGCAAAAGGCTGGTCGGGGCAAAATCACGGTACCCATTAATTAAAAAATTGGCTTACTGATTGTTGCTCACAACAAGAAAATTAAGGTTCTACTTCCAAGTTCATCCAATTACAGTTTTAACTGATCAATCTCCCATGCAAGCTCTGCAAAACCCAGAGGCATCTGGTCGATTACTTAAGTGGGTTGTCGAGCTTGGACAATATGACATTACCTACAAGCCAAGGACTGCTATCAAAGGGCAAGCTTTAGCAGAATTTATTGCTAAATGCACTAGAATACAAGAAGAGGATGAGCAACCAGAAAAGACTGAAGACAACGAAGAAAACTAGCCCATTTGGAGGCTGTTCGTAGATGGATCCTCTAATGAGCATAATTCTGGAGCTAGACTTATATGTTGGTATTAAAAGATCAAATCAAAGATACGTAGCGGGGAATGGACATTTTTTAATAATTATTAATACCAACCAAGATCATACACATATATATATATATTAAATCACATACAATCAGGTTAGAGATTACCTCTTGTAGCCTATCAAGTTTCCTTTAATCTTTTTGTATAAAATCAACGATCTTCCTATCCAAGTTATGATAAGAATCAAATCTTTATGTCAAACCACAAGTTTATAAAGATAATCAATTCTTATCAGTCTTGTCATATATAATCTCTATTATATACAACACCTTTATGAAGATGTCTATCCACATCAGTAATCCGAATCTAGAACACTTGCATCTCGTATGCTTAGTAAACCGTACTAGTAACCATTCATTAAAGATTTCTTACTTTAATATGTTACTGACTATATTATTCATCACATATGATCTTAATTCTCTCATAGTAATATAAGATCACATTCTCATGAATGAATAAGGAATTTTCTTGATATTATCATATAATTAATTCAAACAATAATTATAATATTCAAATATAATAAAATTGTTCTTTTTATTTAATTCAATAAAATGTCTTTACATTTTTTTTGGATTTTAGGGCATTAATCCTACCAATCTCCCACTTGCCCTCAAAGTAAGTGAGGCATCTCCCTTAATCCCATGTTGCATACATACCTAATAAACGACTTTGTAGGAAGTGTCTTGGTAAACGAGTCAGTCAGGTTCTATTCCAACGCTATCTTCATAACAGTCACATCACCTCGGTGTACAATCTCTCTAACCAGATGGTATTTAATTTTTATATGCTTTCATCTCTTGTGGCTTCTTGGTTCCTTGGAGTTAGCTACTACTCCACTATTGTCACAGTATAGAATTAGTGGCTTATCCATATCTGGAACTACTTCAAGATCAGTGTAGAACCTTCTCAACCAAACCGCCTCCTTAACCGCTTCACAAGTCGCTATGTATTTGGCTTCCATGGCTGAATCTGCTATGATGGATTGTTTAGTACTCCTTCCAGACCATAACTCCTCCACCAAGAGTTAACACTGACCCAAACGTCGACTTACGACTATCTTTGTCTGATTGGAAATCAGAATCAGTGTATCCAATAGGGTTCAACTCACCCCTTGGATATGCAAGCATATAATCTCTCGTTCTCCTAAGATACTTGAGAATGTGCTTTATTGAAATCCAGTGTTCCAAACCAAGATTTGATTGATAATGACTCACAATCCTTATTGCATAGTATATGTCAGGTCATGTAAACAACATGGCATACATTAGACTCCCAACTGTTGAAGCATATGGATACTTTCTCATATCCTCTTCCTCCTGAGGTGTCTTATGACATTGTTCCTTGGAGAGAGTAATTCCATGTTTGGTCGGTAATTGACCTTTCTTGGAATTTTCCATAGAGAATTTTTCACCTTATCCATATAATTAGCCTGAGAAAGTGTCAAGAGCTTTTTCTTCCTATCTTTTAGGATTTGGATTCCCAGAACATAGCTCCCCTCACCCAAATATTTTATTTGGAACTTTTCGGATAACCACTTCTTCACGCTTGACAATGTCTCTACATTGTTGCCAATGAGAATGCCATTTACGCAAAGAACTAGGAAAACCACTACTTTTCCTTTGATGTATTTGTACACACATTCTTCGTCGGCATTCTATTCGAAGCCATATGTTTTAATTGTTTCATCAAAGGTGATATTTCAAAATCTAGATGCTTGCTTTAATCCATAAATGGATTTCAGCAACTTACACACCTTTTGATCTTCCCCATTCTTGATGAACTCTTCTGGTTGTACCATATAGATACTTTCATCAAGATAGCCATTCAGAAAGATTTTCTTGACGTCCATTTTCCATATCTCATAGTCATAGATGGCAGCTATGGATAAGAGGATGTGAATGGATTTAAGCATGGCCACAGGAGAAGATGTTTCTTGATAATCAACACCTTTTCTATTAGTGTAGATTTTGGCTACTAGCCTTGCTTTGAAAGTCTCCACTTTCCCATCTACACTTCTTTTCTTCTTGTATATCCATTTGCACCCAATAGGCCTGACATCTTTAGATGGATCTACAAGTTCTTAGATAGAATTGGAATACATAGATTCAATTTCTTGGTTCATGGCTTCTTGCCATTTCTCCTTTTTAGGATCATCCATTTCCTCTTTGAAGGTTAATGGATCATCCTTGTATGTATCAGAAACAAGACATGTGCCTTATGTTCGTAGCGAATAGGTTGTCTCACAATCCTCCCACTACGATGTTGTACCGGGGTTTCTTTTCCAGGAATAATGGTTTCCTCGGTTTTTCATTTATCATTTAATGATGACGGTGAGAGTGATGAAATCTTATCATCTGTGAGTTCCTCCAAAACTACTTTGCTCTGAGGTTTATAATAATTCATATAGTTGTGTTCAAGGAAGGTCGCATTTGTTGAAACAAATATATTTCGGTCCTTGGGACAAGTAACTGTCTCTTGTTTCTAGAGCGTAGCCCACAAAAATGCACACTTTAAACCTTGAATCAAGTTTTCCTGATTTAGGTCTAAGAAAATGAGTAGGACAACCCAAAATGCGAAAATGGTGCAAACTAGGTTTGTTTCCATTCTACAATTCCAGTGGCGGTTTGCTTATGGTCTTAGATAGGACTACATTCAAAATGTGAGTCGTTGTTTGAAGTGCATATCCCCATAATGAGAGAGGAAGTGAAGAGTAGCTTAACATAGACCTGACCATGTCTAACAAAGTCTTGTTTCTCCTTTCAGAAACACCATTTTGTTGTGGCGTTCATGGTCCTGTGAGTTGGGATAGAATACCATCCTCCAGCAAGAAATCTTTGAATTCTAAATCCAAATATTCTCCACCTCAATCAGATCGAAGTCTCTTAATATTTTTACCTAATTGCTTCTCAACCTCAACTTTGAATTCTTGAAACTTACCAAAGGTTTCAAAATTCCTAAGCATTAAGTAAGTATGACTATATCTTGAGTAATCGTCGATAAAAGTGACAAAGTACTCATACCCACCTCTTGCTTGTCCATTGGTTGGACTATAGAAATCGCTGTGTACAAGCTCCAAAGGTTCTTTAGCTCTGTTTCCTTTCGCTGAGAAAGGACGTTTGGTCATTTTGCCTTCTAGACAAGATTCACAAACCAGAAGAGTTCCAACTCTTTGTTCTCTCAAAGGTCCATCATTTGTTAACCAGTTTATCCTGTCTAGACATATATGACCAAGTCTAAGATGCCAAAGATATGTGTCATCCTTATTTGAAATTGTTTGTCTTTTGTTCCTTGCGGTTTTGCTACTTTAAATAATTCTGAGTTATTAAGCATTCGTTCATTAGGTTTGAGCATATACAGTTCGTTAATGATTACGACTTGCTAGAGATGTTAAAGTTGTAGCGGTAGACATATATAATGATTCACAACTAGTCGTGAATTAGGTGTTGGGAGAATACCAAGCTCTAGGAATAAAAATGGCATCTTACCTCAGCAAAGCGAAAGATCTCCTAGCACAATTCAAAAAATTTACCATCCAACTAGTGCCCCATGACCAAAATTCCAATGCATACGCCCTAGCAAAACTCGCAAGTGCCAAGGATGCAGACACCCTAAGCATAATACCAGTTGAGCACATGGTCCAACCAAGTATTTGTTGGATTAGCTTATACAAGATCTTTATGTATTTTCATGTATATCTAATATTAAACAAATTAATACGAGATAGCCTAAAGCATGTTTCAAAAATTGAATTCAAAGAGAAACAAAGAATAGAATACTTACAGTATATGCAGCAGAATGAAACAGTCATTCCTTCAGTTTCTCTAACTCTTGTATCCTCTCTGTCGCAGAGTATTATCAAGAAATTGAACCGATCTTCTATTTTCTTCACAATCTTCCAATGTATCCTTAGAACCACCTAGACTAGTGTGGGCAATTCTCAACACATGAGATGAGAAAGATATAGAGAGAAGAAGAGAAAATAACAAAGAGGCTTAGAAAATGACTTGTGTTTAGAGATAATCTAAAACTATCAGAAAATCTGACTTATGACTTATGTTTTGACTTCTCTCTAAGCACTCCTTTTATAGACTCAATTAGGTAATTTAATTTAATTAAAAAAATCAATAAAATAATAGCCATTTTGAAGCTCTAGGTCGAAATTATCATGGGCTATACGCCCGTGAAATTTCTCATTTGATTATAAGCCCATTGGACTTAAAATCAAGGCATGTATTATTTTCTATTGATTTAATTAATTAAAAAATTATTTAAATCCTTTATCAAATTAATTATTTATAATTTGAACCTTGATTTAAATTTATTTATTAATTTAGATACCAATTTATCTTAATTAATAAATCTGCCATAACTTCTCTTTTCTTCTCGAAATTACACAACCCTGTGAAACTATCCTAAATTGACCTGGTCAACTTTGATAATTCTAATTGATGATTAAATCAATTAATTGAGACTATCTAGATGATTTTATCCAAGGTACAATGGGGACCATGGGCCTATGAAATCAAGCTCCAATAAGTTATCATAAATCTAACAAATGAATTTACTAACTTATTAATTCCTCATGACTCCACTATAGACTCGAAATTGCACTCTTGAATTCATAGAACGCTCTATAACAAATATAGATACGCTATTAATTATCCATTGTTACAACCATAATTTTCACTCAATCCTCTATAGACGGTCTATAATGAGATAGGACTAAAATATTGTTTTACCCCTCATTGTATTTTATCCTTAAAACACTTAGTTCCTTATAAATGATATTTCAGTAAACTAATTTAATTACTGAAATGAGATCTCTATCATTTAACACCTTGAACCAAACTAAAAGGAAACCATCATTTCACTTCTTCATCAGAAGCTATAGATGTTCATATCTATGATTAACACTCCCACTCAATTATACTACCGAGTTCCCAAGATGTAAGTATGGGCTAGTCCGTAGGGTAAGCTGGTAACGAACAAGTCAAAGAACTCAAATAATACAATCAGTTAGAATACTAACCACTCAGAATTGAGATTGAATTGACCTATGGTCAACTATATGATATGACTAGAATAGATAATAACGGTATGTTTACTTATCTTATCAACTGTCAAAATCGGTCTTGTCCGATGCAACAAATACATCCGATCTTATCTACTTTGCTAATGTTCTAGAAAGAACATAACACTATAATGTGTAAGTATATTATATCGTAGATTGGCAAGTCAGTGTAAATCCTGTGCACTGACTAATCTTAGGACTAACTTATTTTGAACATATAATCATATTTATATTCCACTGTGATTACGTCACTATAAATAAGATTAACTATATGCTCGGGATTTAATAGAAGTTTATATTAAAAAAAATAATCATGAAAATAAAACATGTGAGCAAAGTGATTAACCAAGTCAAAAAATGATTTCTATTCTTTTATTGATAATCAAATGAGATTACAAAGAATTTGGGTTTTAATTAGGGCATAAAACCCCAAAAAACTCCCACTTGCACTAATTGAAACTAATGCCTTAATTCTACTTATCTCATTTCCTTGATATGCTTATCAAATGTAGCTTCTGGTAGTGTCTTTGTAAATGGATCCGCAAGATTGTCTTCAGTTGCAATCTTCATAACCTTCACATCTCCCCTAGCAACATATTCTCGAATAATGTGATACTTCCTTTCTATATACTTACTCCTCTTGTGACTTCGAGGTTCTTTCGAGTTGGCTATCGCTCCTGTATTGTCACAAAACAACACAAGCGGCTTATCCATTTCTGGAATAACACCAAGTTCCGAATAGAACTTCTTTAGCCAGACTATTTCCTTAGCCACTTCTGACGTGGCTATGTACTCAGCCTCCATGGGGGAATCTGTAGAGTCCAAGAACTTTACTTAGCTAATTATTTAGTAGTATTATAGTATCTATAGTATTATCTTTGTAACTGTGGATTTTTGGTTCAGACCGGGAATTATTTGGACACTCATAGTAGTACTTATAGATTTTCTAAGTTTAACCTATAGTTTAAGAATATTAAGTTTAACCTAAGGTTTGATTATATGACTGATATTAAGGATAATATTTGTTATACTATAAGGTTTATATGAGGACCAATAGGATTTTAAGCACATGTTATGAATGGATGATTAAGAATTAAGTATTTTGAGGATTAAATTTAATAAGGAGTAAAGTTTGAATGATATAGGGTCAGTCAGCAGCTTTGAATACGTTGAGGGCTTAGTCAAGGCTGTTTACTCCATTCAAACTTAGCTAAAAATGTGTAATTTCGTGTTTAAATAATCAGCGAATGCCGATATATCACAGCTATAGGGGGCGATATATCGCAGCACGTAGATACGGAAAACATGAGACGATGCACGACTGCCTCGGGCATACTGGCCTAGGCGATATATCGCCTACAGGGGCGATATATCGCCTCCTTCAGTATGTTTTTGAAAGTTTTTAAATTATTTTCCATTCATCCATTCAACCTCTTGATAAGTCCAGCATCTTTTTGAACGAGTCTCCAGCCTCTGCTGAACGATTATTCAAATTATTTTCACCTAAAAAGCTATTATTTTTATTCAAGTAAAATCAAGATCCTTTCATTCCTAAACTCTATAAATAGGACCTAGTACCCAGCCATTATTCATCTTTTGCTCTAAGTTCAGAGGCTGCAAGTGCTAAGTGAGTGTGAGAGTATAAACACCTGGGTTTGGGAATCATAAGCTTGATCATCATAAGCTTATCAAACACTTTGGGAAGTAAGGTTTTAGAGTATTTCAGTTTGAGGTATAGATTGGTCTTACAAGTCTTCAAGGTAACCTAAAACTCTAGTTCAATTCTGTATTTATTCTTTTAAGTTCTCATAATCTTCTACTCAGCCTCTAACCTTAATCTTTATTTTGGTTAGGAAATCCAAGTTCTTGAGCACATAAGTTTTGGTAAGTATGTGTCTCAATGGTTTAGTCTTCCCATTCCTTTTCATCTCTTTTTCTTCATTAGACTCACTCTTTTTCATAATGATTATTAGGAGTGTTCCAAAGTCCCAGCACTGTCCACATATTCCGGTAACTTTGGTAAGGAAAATAGGATAGAAATGCATATGTTATATGTCTTATATGTTATCTTATGTTTCTTATGTTATGATATATGTTATGATATGTATGTTGTAGGGTTGGGCATATGACCCATATGGCTAACAAGACCCCAATAGATTATGGGCATATGACCTACTTAGCTAGTAGGACCCCACTAATCTCATGGGCATATGACTTGTCTAGTCTATGGGACCCCAAGTAATAATGGCCATTATAATAAGTGTTATGATATGTCTTTAGGATTATTATGAAATTCATGTTTATGACTATGTGTTAGATTTTCCTTGCTGGGCATTAGGCTCATTCCTTTTTGTTTTATGTGCAGGAAAATAGCTTTAGAGGTGGTAAGATTCGTGGACACTTAGAGAATGTGTATCGATGGTGAATGGATTCAAGGGGTCGAGTGTTCGATTTCGAGGATGTAGTCCTTTCTTTATGGGTTTATATGTAATTTTTTCGCACTTTCTATGTAACTCTTTATTTTAAATTATGTTTTGTTTTTAAGACAATGGGATCCCATATCCTTCTTGATATTTTGTAAGTAACTCTTATTTTTACAAGTTACTTAATAAAATTATGGTATTTTCGCAAATGTAAGTTCTATTAAGGTTTTGTATGTATAGTTTCATTAATGGTCCAAAAGTCTAGAGTAGTGGGTCATTACAGAATCTGAGATTGCAGACTGCTTTACGCTTCTCCAAATCACAGCTCCACCCCCAAGAGTAAACACCATTCCAGAAGTAGACTTCCTATTATCGACATCAGTCTGAAAATCTGAATCGGTGTAGCCTACAGGGTTCAAAACACCACCCTTGTAGACTAACATATAATCCCTAGTCCGTCTCAAATACTTCAGGATATGCTTAACTGCTATCCAATGTTCTGGTCCTGGGTTTGACTGATACCTGCTCACTACTCCCACTGCATAGCAGATATCTGGTCTAGTATACAACATGGCATACATCAGACTTCTAACTGCAGATGTGTAAGGAACTTTTCTCATTGCATCTTCCTCTTCAAGAGTCTAGGGAGACTGCTTCTTTGAAAGATGAATTCCATGGCGGGGCGGTAGATGCCCTTTCTTGGAATTTTTCATTGAGAAACGTTATAGCACTTTATCAATGTAAGCTGCTTGAGATAGAGCTAAAAGTTTGTTCTTTCTATCCCTGATGATCTGGATACCTAGAACATAACTTGCTTCACCCAAATCCTTCATCTGGAATTGAGTGCTCAGCCAATTCTTCACATCTGATAATTTCTTAACATTGTTTCTAATGAGTAAGATATCATCTACATAAAGAACCAAGAATACCACTATTTGATTTGCCTTCAGTTGGTAAACACAGGGCTCATTAATATTTTGTTCAAAGCCATAGGTTTTGATTATTTCATCAAACCTAAGATTCCAGGAACGAGAAACTTGCTTAAGTCCATAGATGGACCTATTCAACTTGCAAACTTTTCCTTCTTGTCCAGATACTTTAAATCCTTCTGGATGATCCATATAAATGACTTCATCAAGCTTTCCATTAAGTAAATCTATCTTGACGTCCATTTGCCAGATCTCATAGTCGAGAGCAGCTGCTATGGATAGGAGGATGTGAATGGATTTGAGCATGGCTACCGGACTAAAAGTTTCCTCATAGTCCACGCCTTCTCTTTGGGTATAACTCTTTGCCACTAATCGAGCTTTATAAGTCTCAATATTTCCATCAACACCTCGTTTCTTCTTGTAGATCCACTTGCACCCAATGGCCCTAAAGTCACTAGGTGCTTCCACAAGATCCCAGATGGAATTTGAGTACATGGACTCCATTTCCTATTTCATGGCTTCGAGCCATAGTTCCTTTTCAGGGCTAGCCATTGCCTGTTTGAAAGACAACAGATCATCATCACTAGTGTCACCAACAACCATATTGGTTTCACCATCCAAACCATAGTGAATTGGGTTCCTAGAAACCCTCCCACGACGACGAGGCTCCATGACTGTTTGCTCAGGAACAGTGGTACTTTCTTCATTTAAACCGACTTGCATTGGTTGGACGTGAAGAGTGGGAATTTCATCATCAACTCACATTGATGACGATGGAACATTGGTTGGAGTCAATTCTTTAGTCATCTCCTCTAAAACTACTTTGCTACGAGGTTTAAATTTCTGGACATAGTCATTTTCCAGAAAAGTAGCATTTGTAGAAGTAAACACTTTCTTTTCTAAATGACTACAGAAAATTCCATCCTGAGTACCTTTAGGATAGCCAACAAACATGCAAACTTCAGTTCGCGGTTCTTGCTTTCCCTCCTTTTTCCTTAGGACGTGAGCGAGACACCCCCAGATTTTATAATGGCGTGAACTAGGTTCACGACCATTCCAACGTTCTAAAGGTGTTTTGGGGATTGATTTTGACGGCACGACATTGAGAATGTCATTCGCGATTTCAATTGCATGTCCCCAGAACGAAGTTGGTAGAGTTGAGTAACTAAACATGCATCTAACAATTTCTGATAAAGTTCTGTTTCGGCGTTCCAATACACCATTTTATTGCAAAGTACCTGGGGCAATAAGTTGTGATAAAATCCCAAGTTCAGTTAAATGATCTTGGAATTGCATATCTAAATATTCTCCACCCCTATCAGATCGTAAGATCTTTAACGTTTTACCTAATTGGTTCTGAGCCATTGCTAGAAATTCCTGAAACTTTGAAAATGATTTTGATTTCCTATGCATTAGGTAAAGACATGAGTATCTAGAGTAATAGTTAATGAAAGTGACGAAATACTCAAAACCGTCCTTGGCTTGTACATTCAAAGGTCCACAAACATCTGAATGCACAAGACCAAGTGGTTCTTTGGCCCTATCACCCTTTGCAGAGAATGGACGCTTGGTCAGTTTGCCTTCTAAACAAGATTCACAGACATGTAATTCACCTAAGGTGAGTTCCCTCAAAGGTCCGTCCTTTGTAAGTCTTTGAATCCTATCATAGCCAATGTGACCTAGTCTCAAGTGCCATAAATATGTCATATTATTGTTATCGGTCTTTTGACGTTTATTGGTCCTAGGTTTAGCTACTTTGAATAAATCATTATTAAGAGCGAGGGGTTCGTTAGGTCGCAGAATATAAAAATACAATTGTGTATTGCATGTTTTTCAAACATGCAATACACAATTGGATAGAAAGAAATAGATATATTAAAACTTGTGAAAGTCATAACAAATTGTTCTAATTGCAACATGGAAACTGAAATTAAATTTCTACTAAAATCCGGAATAAAAAATACATCTTTTAAAATTAAAAATTTATTTATGAACTTCAGACGAGCTCTTCCTCTAGCTTGGACTGCAACGAACACTCTGTTCCCAACTCTAAGCTTTAAGCCGCCTTCGTTCACTTCCTCCCATGATTCAAGAAGCTGTAAAGAGTTACAAACATGGTTAGTAGATCCAGAATCAATAATCCAAATAGAGTTATCATTCTCTAAAACACATGTTTCCAAGATAAATGAACTATAATCATTACCTTTGTTTTTATCTGCTAGAAACTTGGGGCAATCTTGTTTCCAATTCCCCTTCTCTTTGCAGTGAAAACATTTACCTTTACCTTTCTTGTTTTTCTTGTTTTTCCCCTTAGGCGTCCGTGCACTTGGTTGTGCACTCTCCTTTGCAACCTTTGCAGGCTTGGGGTTGTTGTTTTGCCCACCTTTCCTCTTGTTTCCAGCTTTTGAAGATGAAGCTTGGTTAGCTTTAGCCTTAGCTGGATCAGCAGCAGCAACAGTAGTTGTATTCTTTTTGCCTCCCTTACTAGGTCAACCCATGATAGACTCAAAATTCTGAAGCTCATTCACGAGATGCATCAGACCATAGTTGAGTTTATTCAACACATAGTTGGTGGTCAATGGAAGGAAAGCTGGAGAAAGACTGTTGAGGATTAAGCTAACTTGAGTTTCCTCATCTATTATGGCTCCGTGCAGTTCAACTTCTTGAAAGTAGTTTGTCATCTTGATCAGATGATCACGAACATGTTGAGAAGGTGCAATTCGAGCATTGGCATATTTCTTGGTGGCCTCAAAACGAGTCTGCGCTGAAATGGCACCAAACATGCCTTGGAGCTGATCCATGATTTCGTAGGCTGTCTCGACATTCTCCATCTTTGTCTTAAAAGTGTCGACCATACTAGTCAACATGTAGTACCGCGCCTTGTTGTTAGCCGCCTGCCAACGCTCATACTTGTCCCTCGCAGACTTGGTAGCTCCTTCAGCTGGAACTTCCGGGGATTCCTCAGTCATGAAGAACTTGGAGTTGTCACCTATCAACACAATGTTGATGTTTTGCTTCCATTTAAGGAAGTTTTTTCCAGTAAGTTTCTCCATCGAAAGTTGAGAAAGGATGGGAGTAGACACAGTCATAACTCAAAACTACAAATTACCAATAAAATAGAAATTAATCACATTTTCTCAATAAAACTTCTATTCACACAAATTTCAAGAAATAGCACAACATATACCAAAAATATGAGAAAAAATACCAAAAAACAATCATATCTCTATTTCTTTAGGTTTTTAACTAATCTATGATATCCTTGTCCCGGTTGGCGAGAGTCAAAAATACCACTAGTTAAATAGAGTTGTAAACTCATTTAATAATTAACACCACTATTAACAACCTACTATTCGATCAAAATAAGAAAACAAAATCTCTTATTTTATGAGCTAGACCCACGATTTCAATAATCATAGATTTAGTCCTAATAGTCACCGTAGGGGTGAGTCTAGTAGAATTTGACCTATAATTATCTATCTTTCGAAATCTAACCTTGTCAAAATAACTAATGAACACCTTCTATAGGGGGACGAATCAAAGCGCCTCGATGCCCCCATTAAGCTATTGACTATGTTAAACCAATGGTGGAGATCGAATAAAATTCTTAAAATAAGCTCATTATAAAATTAAAAATAGTATTTTTATTATTTATTTTTAGAAAATTAATGACTATGGTTTTCCCAAAAAAAATTAAACAAATTAAAATTTTTAAAACCAAAGTCCTATAATTTCTTATTAATTCTAAAGTGTCACATTGAAACAAATTCAATTAAGTTAGAATTAATTTGTTGCCAATCAATATTTATGTTTAACTAATATAATGAACCTATACAATTAAGTCCAACTCAGGTAAAATGGCCTTAACAATTGGGCTTGTATGGAGGAGGGATGGGTCCAGTATGTTGTTCCCGCTACAAAGGTCTCCTATCTTCCATACAAGGTCCAAAAGACAGGAATTTAAACATTCATTTCATTAATTGATTAGGCCCACTATAGTCATGCAAAGCAAATGGGCCTTCATAAGTGGAATCACCCACAAGAGAGGAATTTAAACTTTACATTTTCTAATGGGCCCAAATAAAACCTATCAATTTATGAATATTTTATTTGGCAAAATACCACATATCTTACAAACATATGGGCCACTATATGCATCTAAGCCCAATTGCAAAAATACCACATATAGTGTAAACAAACATGTTATAATTGGATGGGCCTAATCATGTTACTATATGAGCAATTCTATGAATTTATGCAAAAATACCACAATTTATTTCATTTGCAAAAATACCACAATTAATTATCTAGAATTTATCAAAAAATTTCAAATTAATTAAATTTTTACAAAAAATAAGTCAATTTAAATAAAATTTATCAACAATTAACAATAATTAATTTAAATTTCATTTATCAACAATTAACTTGGTTTTAGGTTAATTTGAAAAAATATATTAATTTAATTTAAATAGGATTTATCAACAAATAACCAAACATCTCAGAAATATGGCGGTGTTTACGTTCAACCAAACCATTCTGCTGTGGTGTCTTTGGACAATAAAAACGAGGGTGAATCCCTTTTTCATCACAAAGACTGCGAAAACTAGAGTTATCAGATTCCCGACCACCATCACTCAGAAAGATCTTGAGTGTCATACCAAATGGATTTTCCACAAAAGCCATAAACCGAGTGAAAACAAGAAAAGACTTAATTTTTATGTCGCATAAATCCATGAATATCGGGTTCCTCTGCTCTACCAACTGAGCTATCCCGACCATTCATAATGCATCATCATCATTTTACTAGAGGACTTGGACTATGTCAATTAAAAAGACGAAAGGGGGATTACATTGTTAATTATTCAAATTCAACATTGGGTTGCCGAACCATACCACATAGTTCCAGCAACTACAAAAGCTGCAAAAAAGACCGCAGCGATACTACTGGAAAGGACGGTTTCAATATTTCCCATACGTAATCCTTTGTATAGACGTTGGGAAGTTAATTTAAATCCCATTGATTAAAAAATATTTTATTAATTGGCTGAAAAAAATGATATTTTTCAAAATTTAACCAATTTTAAAATTTTAAAATCAATATCTAAACTATTTTCCAAAAATATCTTGTGTTGTTACAACTACTAGCTAATATTTTAACCATTTAAAATATACATATATAAATAGTTATAACAACTCTAAAATATCTCAAAATAGTTAAACAAATTCAAATATCCATAAAAATATCTAACTAACAATATTCAAATTTCAAATAATTTAAATATTAAAAACTATAGAATAAAAAGATATTTATATTTTCAAATAAAGATTTAATAAAAATATCAAGAATTTAAATGAAAATATCTTAAATATATGATATCATAATTCTAATATTTTAATATATTAAAAAAATTTAAATTAAGTTGTTAGTCTATTTTTTAAATTTGAATTCGAATGTTTGTAGAAAATATCTAATTATTTAAATCTCAACTAACAAAAATATCTTATTAAAAAAAATTAAATACAAAACAAATATGATATTTTTGGCTTTGATTATAAATAATATTTTTTTTACAATTCTTAATTTTCTTAAAAAAAAAAAAATTGATTAATAGTACCCGTCCGTACGGGTACTGTTCACTGCTGGGCTGCTAGTGGCGCGCGCGCGGGGCTGGGGTGCACGCACACATGAGAGCCAGTGCAAAAAAAAAAAAAAATTGAGCAATTTTTCAAACCAAAACCATTTTCTAATTAATTTTTAACATGTTTTACACAAAATAAAGCACATATAAAAATTAATAGCATAGAAACTACAACAAAATAACCTAAAAACTGCTAAAATTCACATTAAATCAATATGTTTATAAAAACATGAAAACCATCCAATTATTCAAACATATCAAATAATCCAATTTTAAACATGTTCATACATGAAAATAAAGATTACCAAAGGCTCTGATGCCAGTTGTTGGATTAGCTTATACAGGATCTTTATTTATTTTCATGTATATCTAATATTAAACAAATTAATACGAGATAGCCTAAAACATGTTTCTAAAATTGAATTCAAAGAGAAACAAAGAATAGAATACTTACAGTATACGCAGCAAAATGAAATAGTCATTCCTTCAGTTTCTCTAACTCTTGTATCTTCTCTGTCTCGGTTTCTTCACAATCTTCCAATGTATCCTTAGAACCACCTAGACTAGTGTGGGCAATTCTCAACACATGAGATGAGAAAGATATAGAGAGAAGAAGAGAAAATAACAAAGAGGCTTAGAAAATGACTTGTGTTTAGAGATAATCTAAAACTATCAGAAAATCTGACTTATGACTTATGTTTTGACTTCTCTCTAAGCACTACTTTTATAGACTTAATTAAGTAATTTAATTTAATTAAAAAAATCAATAAAATAATAGCCATTTTGAAGCCCTAGGTCGAAATTATCATGGGCTATAGGCCCGTGAAATTTCTCATTTGATTATAAGCCCATTGGACTTAAAATCAAGGCATGTATTATTTTCTATTGATTTAATTAATTAAATAATTATTTAAATCCTTTATCAAATTAATTATTTATAATTTGAACCTTGATTTAAATTTATTTATTAATTTAGATATCAATTTATCTTAATTAATAAATCTACCATAACTTCTCTTTTCTTCTCAAAATTACACAACTCTGTGAAACTATTCAAAATTGACCTGGTCAACTTTGATAATTCTAATTGATGATTAAATCAATTAATTGAGACTATCTAGATGATTTTATCCAAGGTACAATGGGGACCATAGGCCTATGAAATCAAGCTCCAATAAGTTATCATAAATATAACAAATGAATTTACTAACTTATAATTCCTCGTGACTCTACTATAGACTCGGAATTGCACTATTGAATTCATAGAACACTCTATAACAAATATAGATACGCTATTAATTATCCATTGTTACAACCATAATTGTCACTCAATCCTCTATAGACGGTCTATAATGAGATAGGACTAAAATACCGTTTTACCCCTCATTGTATTTTATCCTTACAACACTTAGTTCCTTGTAAATGATATTTCAGTAAACTAATTTAATTACTGAAATGAGATCTCTATCATTTAACACCTTGAACCAAACTAAAAGGAAACCATCGTTTCACTTCTTCATCAGAAGCTATAGATGTTCATATCTATGATTAACACTCCCACTCAATTATACTACCGAGTTCCCAAGATGTAAGTATGGGCTAGTCCGTAGGGTAAGCTGGTAACGAACAAGTCAAAGAACTCAAATAATACAATCAGTTAGAATACTAACCACTCAGAATTGAGATTGAATTGACCTATGGTCAACTATATGATATGACTAGAATAGATAATAACGACATGTTTACTTATCTTATCAATTGTCAATATTGGTCTTGTCCGATGTAACAAATACATCCGATCTTATCTACTTTGCTAATGTTCTGGAAAGAACATAACACTGTAATGTGTAAGTAGATCATATCGTAGATTGGCAAGTCAGTGTAAATCCTGTGCACTAACTAATCTTAGGACTAACTTATTTTGAACATATAATCATATTTATATTCCACTGTGATTACGTCATTATAAATAAGATTAACTATATGCTCGGGATTTAATAGAAGTTTATATTAAAAAATAATCATGAAAATAAAACATGTGAGCAAAGTGATTAACCAAGTCAAAAAAAATGATTTCTATTCTTTTATTGATAATAAAATGAGATTACAAAGAATTTGGGTTTTAATTATGGCATAAAACCCCTACAGTATTAACAAAATGGAGCAAACACTACTGCTCGATAATACTCCTTCATCGATGACTCTTATAGCCATGTACCTGGAGCACAACATATTGCCTCAAGACAAAAATGAAGCCCGACAAATTTAAGGCACATTTCCAAGTGACTTCCCCATTATTACCTTCAACAAGGTATAATGTCTCTATTTGAGAATACTTCTCACTTTATCCCAAATCTTTGAGCATTTGGCTCCTTCTAGGAAATTGAGGTTGCTCACCAACCATTTTAAGAGTCTCTTCTTGAGGCTATTTAATTTGAGTTGGTTATAATAACTTGTTTTCATCTCATGACATGTTCTCAAAGAACTCAACCTCTCTTTATTCAATTATCACATTAGACTCCAAGTCTAATATTCTATAAGCTTTGTTATTTTGGGTATAACCACCAATGCACATCTTATAGCCTTTGGACCCAACTTGGTCCTTTTGGGATTGGTGTTCTTTCAAAAAGCAAGACACCCCACACTTTAAGATAACCAATGTTTGGTTTCTTTCCTTTCCATAACTCATATGGAAAGATGTTTTTTTTTCTTCATGGGAATACAATTCAAAACATGACAATTGGATAGCAAGGCTTCACCCAACAAACTAAAACTAAATTTTGAATGTAATAGCATAGCATTAATCATCTCAAGAAGTATTCTATTTTTTCTTTCCTCTATTCCATTTTATTGTGGAGTATAAGGGGATGTACATTCATTTATTATTCCATGCTCTTCACAAAACAAGTTTAAATCATTTGAAAAATATTCAACACCCCTATCTCTTCTAAGCACTTTAATTTTCATTTCAAATTGATTTTCAAATTTAACTTTATATGCTTTAAACACATTAAATGCTTCATATTTATTCTTAAGCAAAGATACATATGTGAACCTAGAGCAATCATTTATGAAAGTAATAAAATATCTACTTCCTGCTCTAGTCAACATTCCATTTAGTTCACATAAGTCACTATGTATCAAATCTAACAACTTAGAATTTCTTTTAACACTTGAAAAATGTTTCCTTACCATCTTAGATTTAACACATAATTCACATTTATCATGCTCAACATTATCACCATCAATCAATACATATTTAATTGCTCTTTTAATTGTGCTAAATTATATATGTGGAAGTCTAACATGCCACAAATTAATAGAATTTGAGTCAATCATATAAAAATAAGAAAAGGAAACTTTATTGTTCATGTTATCAATAGAAGTACAAAGTTTGAACATGTCATTACAAGCATATCCCTTTCCAAAAAATACATTTCCTTTAGACAAAGTAAGTTTGTAAAATCTATCACAACCTTGATTCCCGGTTTGCCAAGAAATTTACCACTCACAATGTTTCTATTCATTTTTGGTACATACAAAACATTGGTGAGTAGAACCTTCTTGTCGAATGTGAACAACAAATCAATAGTCCCCATGCCTTCAACCTTGGACATTTTCTCATTGCCCATTTGTATCTCATGCCCTTCCTTTGAAGATTCAAAGGTCTTAAAAAGAAATCTATCGTAGGTAACATGAATGGTATCACAAGTATCATACCACCACTCATTCACCTTTCCATGAATGGCATTGCCTTCGCTTAGTGTTGCCACTAGCTCTTCTTCGGTTGAGTTGACTCTTGCTCATTGTTATGGTTCCTCTTGAACCTAAAATCTCTAGAAAAGTGGCAATTCTTACCACAGACAAAGCAAGGTCCCTTGGAACTTTTGAATTGTCCCTTGTTCTTCTTATGCCCTAAAGGTTTTTGACCCTTGCCCTTGTTCTTCCCAGTTCCATTGCCTTTATTAGGAGGATTGGCCACTACATTGGCCTTTGAAGTCTCTCCATTAGAATCCTCCTCATTTTTATCTCTAGAACGGGATTCATCCTCAATCCTCAAGTGCTTGAGGATTTCCTCTAATGAAACCTTCTCATTCTTATGGAGGATCTTCTTCCTATAGCCACTCCAAGATGAAGGCAACTTGGCTATAATGGCACCCACTAGGAATTTTTTCGGCAATACAATGTTGAGTGTAGAAAATTTATTCACAATAATTTACAACTCATGTATTTGGGCGAGAAAGGGTTTCATATCATAGAAATTAAATTCCATATATTGAGTAATAAGGAATTTTTTCGTACCTTCTTCTTCCACTTTGTACTTTTTTTTCCAAGGCTTCCTGTTGACGGTGAGAACTCGTCAACTAAGTTGAGTTGGAAAAAATTATCAAGTAAGGATCATCAATAAAAAAGCTGTAGAAATTTAAGTAATAGCTCAAGAACAATGACAGAATAACAATGGAGAAATCAATCTTTCATTCACTCTCAAGCCTTTGCTACAGTAAATCTTCCAACCCCCTTCAGGTGGGGTTAGAGTTCATTTTATAGTAGGCTCTAATGGCCCTGGGTAAATGGTGGTCCTGGGGACCAAAGGGGTACATAAGTACTCTGTCAGGAGAATGGCATCAAAGGTTGTGGTCGTACATCCAGTACAGGGGCAGGCGTCAGGAGGATGCCTCCACTACTTGTCCGTACCCATGTCTGAGGAGTGGTGACAGGCATAGTGGCGCAGGTGGTAGTGGTGTCGGCTCTGACTCCTAGCCGTAGACGTACGGGCCACAACTCTTATTCCAACACTCCTACTCTCCCATTGGTACAGGTGTCCGTACTCAACATACACTGTCTTAACGGCCGTACCCAGTACTAGATCGTACAAGTATGTCCCATTCGACTCGTACTGGAGCCTCTAAGCATTGGGGTCTCAAGGTGTAAGGAATGGGACTCTTGGTGCGTGTAATGGTCGTGGCGTGAGGTGGGCGTCTCGGGTCCTTGGCACGAGATGCCTGAAGCACCCTGAGGTCACCCACGAGCCTAGGCGATAGGCATGTGGCCTTGACGGATGTCTAAGGATGCGTGGCGAGACGCCTTCCTTGCGACCCCCTTGGTGGTGCGGCTCCCTTGGTGCATGGCTTCACTCGCGTGGCCACCCGGTGGCGTGGCTCCTATTCCTTCGCGAGGCCCCTTTGGAAGGCTTATTGATGACGCGGCTTCCTAGCTGCTCACGAGGCCCTCTTCCTCTCGCGTGGCCATGTGATGGTGTGGTTCGCTCGGGGCGCGAGGCCGAACGTCTGCTGAGGTGCGAGGCTACGGTGCCGGGGTGCGACGCCGAGGGTGCTCTAGCGAGGCCATGCGGGCTTGGACGCGAGGCGGGGCGCGCATCAGGGGCCTCGCTCGGACGCGAGGCGGGGGCTCACTAGGACGCGAGGCGGGGGCTCGCTCGGACGCGAGGCGGGGTGCGTATCAAGAGCCTCGCTCGGACGCGAGGCGGGGCACGCATCAAGAGCCTCGCTCGGATGCGAGGCGGGGCGCGCATCAGGAGGAGGTGGTGCCTCACTTGGATGCGAGGTGGGGCGCGCATCAGGAGGAGGTGGGGCCTCGCTCGGACGCGAGGCCGAGGCTACTTCGGACGCGAGGCCGATGTTGCTAGGGTGTGAGCTTGGGCACGCGGGGCCGTCTCGCAGGGCTTGGTTCTTTTATGGGCGCGGAATACTGAGCGTCTACACTTGCCCCCCAGTCTAGGAGAGGACCTTTAGGTGCTCTTGTAGACTATTCACCTTGATTCTTATAAATAGGCCTTCATGCATGGCCTAATATTTTCACCTTACTTCTTTGGCTTATTGGTTTGGAGAGCCCTTCCCTTTTCAAGAGGTAAGGGGTTCAATCCCTGACAACCTCATTTTTGCCATGGCTTCTTTTATTTTATTTTTTCAATTAATTTTCATCACTTTTTTATTTATTTATTATTATTTTATTTATTTTTTACATATGAGCTAATTTTTTTGGAGTATCTATTTGGTGGCTAACACATCTTTCTGGTCCATTCTTGCAGACGCGTATTTTTGACCCTTTGGTGCTTTTCGCCCCTCGACCTCCTTTTGACCCCAACTTCGCTCTCTTAACCGCTTGAGGTATATTTTCTCTCCCTCTCCCTTTTTTTCTTTTATCGGGTCCAAACTAGCATTACTCGGGATGGGGTACCTTAGCCTGAGCTTGTAGTGAGTTTGACCATATACATGCCCCTCTTTTTTATACCTTGTAGTGGGCCATTTAGGACGCTTGAATCTAGAGATATTAAGCCTATTCCTCTCTATTTTGTAGCCATTCCCTCATTTATACACGAACCCCTTTTCGCTTACGGGACGAGGTCTCATGGCCAGTGACGGCCCGTCCCACATACCTCCGGGGGCTGAATTTATTGACCTGTCCTCAGACTCAGAGTCCCCTGAGGGCAATCCTCACCAAGACTATGACTCCTTAAGGCAGGCCCGCATCCGACACCTTGAGTACATTGCTGAACTTAGGCGCAAAATTTGGGTAGTGGAGAGCAAAATTGACTCGGTGTCGAGAGGAGACGGAGGACCTTCACCCCCAGACCTTAGTGACCATATAGCGAGCCTTAGGATGACCCTTTTTGAATTGCAGTGGGAGTTAGAGTTTATGGTGGGACACCTTCCGCCCGAACCTCCCATCCCATCCTCGCCTGATGACGGTCATGGGGCTGCTACCGCTTCTCCTCAGCCCCTAGTCTCAGTTTTTCCTAGCTTAGGGCTTCCGCCATCGCTCCCTCGATGGAAAACTCTTGCTAGGAAGAAAAAATGGAGGGTCAAGTGTTTTGTCTCTTCCTCACATTTTTCTTTTGATTTTGCAGATATGCCAAAGGCACGCCGACATGTATCTATCCAGGAACAGGATGACGCCCCTTTACTGGCGTCCAGGCTGGTGTCGCATGTGTCCGCAAACAAATTGAAGGAAATCGTGAAGGGCTATCGTGTTCCCCCGGAATACGCCTTATATGCTCCTTAGGAGGCATTCCGGGCCGACCGCCCTAGGAAGGGTCTTGTGGCTTTGAGCGAACACATTTTGAAGGCGGGTGGCACCATTCCCTTGCACCCGTTTTTCGTAGTGGTTCTCAACTATTTCGACCTGGCCCCTCTTCAACTGTCACCCAACAGTTGGTTGACCCTAAGTTGCCTTTTTGGTTGGTTCAAGGAACGGGCTGAACGCGCCCCAACGGCGCAAGAGGTGCATTTCCTGTACAACCTCATGGGATCCCCCAAGTCCAAGGGCTTCTACTATCTGCAGAAGGCCAATAACGAGCTCCCCTTGATAGAGCGCTTGGTGTCCAATCCAGGGTCTTGGAAGCAAGACTTTTTCTTCGTAGAGGGCCCTCTCTCTGTCCGTGAACACTTTCGTGCCACCCCCAGTAAGTACCCTGGTCCTTCTTTTCTTCTTATTAGAACTTACTGTTTTGTACTCATGCTTGTACTAACACTGGCGTGGATCATGCAGAGCAATTTGTTGTTCCTTCGGTCATTGGATCGGAGGCGAAGGCCTTGAATGACCTCATTAATGCTAACTCCACCATGAAGAAGGCGGCATTCTTATTTACTATGGCAAATCTCAACCGCCACCAGCTGTCCCCGGTCTTTGACCCCAAGCTCCTGTGGTCAATTACTGGGTCTAAGAAGAAAATGGCTACGCTGGCCGAGCCATTCCTAGACGATGGTGAGGCTGAGGAGGAGCCGAGGAAGCCCCCCTTGAATGTGGGGGATCTCACCAGCGACCCCTGTCCCCCGGGGGATGCCCCCCTTATGACTCCTACGACCAGGACATGGCCTTTCAACCTCAGGACCAGCATGCCGCATCGGGGTGTTATGCTTCCCCTGGCCCTGATGGCTGTGATGCCTTCCCTCAGGTTCCTCTCGACATTGGATCACCGGGGGATGATTACGTCAACCTCACGGAGCCTCCCTTTGATCTGCCAGAGCTTCAGTTTTCCACTTTCACCGCGCCCCCTCCCGCTTCGGCAAGAGAGTCGTCTATCCCTATCCCGCCAGGTGCCCCTAGTACAGAGGGGGAGCCTTGGGTGACTCGGATGGCAACGTCTTATGGACAGCGATACACTCAAATTGCCTCGAGCCTCCCTGTATCCGACTGGAATGGTCTTGGGAACGTTGCCCAAATGGACCTTGGGGACACCCTAAGGCGCGCCATGGCCTGGGTGAGTTCCTGCACCTTGCGTCGGTCGTTATTATGTATAGATGTACATGCGTTTTTCTTTTTGTTACTTATTGTTGATGCCGTTAACTTTCTTGTGCAGGCCTACACCGTGTCTCTCCGCGTCTACTACTGAGAGGGACTGCCTTGCAGCCCGGGTCCAGGAGCTCGAGAAAGAGCTTAATGAAACTAAAGCTAAGTTATCAAAGGTCCGGACCAAATTTTCTGACTTGATACTAAAGAGGAAGGAAGTAAAGGCCAAGACCAAGGGGCTAAAGGACAAGGTTAAACGCTTGGAGCGTGAACTCTAGGAGGCCAAGGCCATTGCGGCCGAATCGCAGCAGAGAGTTACCCAGATGGAGGCCAAAGTCGAGGCCCTTAGGGCCGAACTTCAGTCGGCGCAGGAGAGGAATGCTTCCTTGGAGGCGGAGAGGGCTACCACCGAGCGCAGGTCCATAGACCGTGCCCTTTACAATGTGTCAAGGCAGGATCCTAATTTCGACTTCTCTTCTTTTGGTGAACATGTCGTTGCTCAAGTGGCCACGTGGAGCACCCACATTAGGAGGCCCTGAAGTGGTTACTTCATAGCATTTGCCGGCTAGCCCTCCATGGGTGTATGCTTTCTTCCTTTTTTTTTTTTTTTGTACTTCGGGCCTTTGTAATATGACTGTCACTACTATTTTCCTTTGGTATCTCTTGTACTGTCTTTAAGACCTTCTTTTTCAATGTATATATACATGTGTTGCTATTTATCTCTTATTTGACTGCATTTGAGGCCCTTTTAAGCCTGTATGATGGGGTTTGGTTGGTTCCCCTCTTTTATTTACCAGGCTAGAGGTCCTTTGGAGCCCATGTGAAAGGGTTCACTGGGACCTCTTTTGGTGCCTCTTGGTTACTTTTATAAGGATATTTTGACCCCTTGGGTCCTAGATATCCTTTTATATATTCTTGCGCGCGCTTATTATTTCTTTGCGAGAAGCGTCCTTCTCGTCGTTATTCATAGTACTATTTTTGCAAGGGTCTCTTTTGGGACCCTTTTTGGCTAGGCGTCTTGGTGGCCGCTCTAGACTTATTATTGTCGTTACCATACATTTTTTGTAAGTCCCTATGGCCTCCCTTGGTGTTCACAAGGGTAGCTAATCCTTGTGATCCCAAGGGATGCCTTGTAAGGACTTCGTTTAAGGCCCTGGTATAGGGGGTCCCTCCGGGATCCCCCATCAAAGGGTCCTTTTTTTTTTTTGGATCACTTCATCCTGATGGAGGGCCCTTTTTAGGATCCTCTTGGTAGAGGGTCCCTTTTTTTTAGGGGCCTCCTTTTTAGGAGGGCTAGGGGTCCTCTTGGTAGAGGGTCCCTTTCAGGGGCCTCCTTTTTAGGAGGGCAAGGGGTCCTTTTTAGGATCCTCCGTTAGAGGGCCCTTTTTAGGTTCCCCTTGCTAGTCGCATGCTGTTGCCTCCTATCCTGCCCCCCAAGTGTCTGGTGAAATTTATTTCGGCAGGCACTTTGGCTGGTGCCCACGTAGTGAAGGAAAATAACACATGAAGTTGCAAACAGTTTCACCCATAACATGCAGTTTCATTCATCACATTCATAACAAAAAATTTCATGTAAACAGTTGCAACGATACATATGAGACTTTCATAGAAAATAAAATAAAAAGACTCACACCTACTCAGGAGGTTATCTAAGTAACCTCTTTGATTCCTCTCTATCATACTAAGATAGCGTGCAGCACTTGTCCTTTTATCCTTGGACTTGGGTGCCTTACTGGTAGTACTTCCTTAGGTGCTCCGCGTTCCATGCTAGGGGTATGATGGTGTCGTCCATGCGCGCCAGCTTGTAAGTGTTCGGGGGTATGCACTGAGCAACCTGGTAGGGCCCCTCCCAGTTCGCCCCCAGCACTCCTGCTCCTGGGTCTCGTGTGTTAGAGAGTACCTTCCTCAGCACCAAGTCGCCAACTCTGAAAGTTCTCTCTCGCACCCTCGAATTGTAGTACCTTGCAGCGCGCTGTTGGTATACTGCCACCCTCATTTGTGTTTTTTCTCTCTTCTCTTCAAGCATGTCCAAGCTTTCAGCCAGAGTTATGCGGTTGGCCTCGTCTCCATACGCCTGTACCCTGTGGGACTCAACCTGCATCTCAACCGGGAGTATGGCCTCGCATCCATAGGCCAAGGAGAATGGGGACTCCCCAGTAGTCATGCGTGGGGTGGTTTTGTAAGCCCACAGCACATTTGGTAGCTCATCTACCCAGGCTCCCTTCATCTTTTCTAGCTTTGTCTTCAAGTTCTTCTTAAGGACCCTGTTTATGGCCTCCACCTGTCCATTGGCCTATGGGTGCACGACCGCAGAGAAACTCCTCCTTATGCCCATTTCCCTACAATATTCCTCGAAAGCTCCTCCCTCGAACTGGGTACCATTGTCAGAAATAATTTTGTAGGGTACTCCATATCTACAAACAATGAATTTGTTGACGAAAGAGGTGATGTGTTTGGCGGTTATCTTCACGAGGGGTTCTGCTTCTACCCACTTAGTGAAGTAGTCCACTGCCACCACCGCGTATTTCACTCCACCCCTGCCTGTAGGAAGAGCGTCGATCAAGTCTATCCCCCAGATAGCGAAGGGCCAGGGGCTGGTCATGCTGGTCAGTTCACTTGGGGGTTTCCGAGGGTAGTTGGCATGCCTCTGGCATTTTTCGCATTTCATGGAAAATTCATGCGCATCTCTCTCCATGGAGGGCCAGTAGTATCCTTGTCTCATGGCCTTCCTAGCTGTGGTGGGTCCGCTCTCATGGTTTCCACACTCTCCCTCGTGTATCTCATGCAACACTTTCAACGCCTCCTCCTCTTCTACACACCGCAGGAGTGGCATTGAGAATCCTCTTTTGTAAAGGACCCCATCTACCAGGGTGTATCTAGCGGCCCTGTACACCAACCTCTGGGACTCATTTTTGTCTGCAAGCAAGGCTCCTTCTTCTAGGTACCTTTTGATCGGCTCAGTCCACGACTCCCTTGGGACACTAATCATATGCACGTCCGCGTCTTCAATGCTGGGTTTGGGTAAGTACATGGGTATCGACTCCAAGATATCACCATCCTTGGTAGACGCCAGCTTCGCGAGTGCATCAGCGTGGGTATTCTTTTCTCTGGGGATTTTCTCTATGTTATATGCCACCAACCGTCCCAGATAGCCTTTCACCCTCTCCAAGTAGGCTGCCATCTTGGGTCCCCTCACCTGGTATTCCCCCTTTACTTGGTACACTACCAATTGAGAGTCACTGAAGATACGAAGGCGCGTCACTCTCAGCTCCTGGGCCAAACGCAGGCCAGCCAGGAGTGCCTCGTACTTTGCCTCGTTATTGGAGGCCTCAAACCCGAACCGAATTGCGCAATACATTCTGTGTCCCTTGGGCCCGGTCATCATGATGCCCGCTCCGGATCCTCCTTCATTAGACGCCCCATCAACATGCAAACTCCATTCCTCTAAACCTCCTCGCTCTTCCTCTATAACAAGCTGCTCCCCTTCTTCATTCCTTCCTCCATTCGGCTAATGGATGAGCTCTACTATAAAGTCCACCAGCACCTGTCCATTGATGGAAGCTCTTGGGGTATACACAATGTCAAATTGACTCAACTCGATCGACCATTTCATCAGCCTCCCTGAGGTCTCAGGTTTATGTAAGACCTGCCTCAAAGGACTATCCGTCAAGACTTCAATTGTGTGCGCATGGAAGTAAGGCCTCAACTTCCTCGAGGCCACAACTAACGCATAGGCCAATTTTTCGATCTTCGGATATCGGTTCTCCGCGTCCACCAAACACTTGCTGATATAGTACACGGGTTATTGCTGCTTCTTCTCCCCTTTAACCAAGGCTGCGCTGATGGCATGCTCAGACACTGCCAAGTATAGGTACAGCTTCTCGCCTTTCTCAGGTTTTGTCAACAGGGGTGGCTTCCCCAAGTGCTCCTTCAGCTTGACGAATGCTTCCTCGCATTTTTCATCCCAAGCGAAGTTTTTGCTCCCTTTGAGGATGTCAAAGAAGGGGAGGCACTTATCAGTGGATGATAACTCTAGGATTTAGAGTTATTTTCACATCTTTAAACTTAATTTTCAAACCAAAACAAAAGAGTAATGAGTTGTAAGTAGTGTAATTGTGTCCATTTAGTGTATATTTGTATCAAGGGACTGTGTATCTGTATTATCATATTTTTCTTAGTGATTTATGTAGTTTCGTGTTTATGTTAATCAGGAAAGAAGGCTAAAACAGGTGATTGGGAGCTTTGGATCATGAAGAGGAACAATTCTAGAAAGAGCATGTTGCTGTACTCTTAATGCTGTAGCAAACCTACCGTAGCAATTGGCAGAGCCCAGGAAGGAAACGTGACAAATGCCAGTTGGACTTAATGAGACATAAGTGGCGCTGAGGTGGCGAGAATATTGTACAATTAAGTCAGCTGGATGGTGTGGGAAAGGACAGGGGGGCAAGATTGACTTTGACTTGCTAATTAGGGTAAACCAAGTACCCTTAAAGAGAGCCCAGCCGAAATATTGAAGGACACTGATCATTTTGGAGAATTCTGAATATTTTTCACTAAGCAAAGTACAGAGAGAAGCAGAAAGAAAGAAGAAGAAGGGAGTACGAAATAGGAGAGAAAAAGAAGACAGACGCCTAAGGGGGACTAGAGCTCAACACTCAATTCTCTCTAATCTCTATTTCTCTTTAATTTTGTATTATTTTCTCATCTCAATTTCTGCTCAAACTCCATGGAAATATTCTGTACTGGTTTTATGTTTATAATTTCAGCTATGAACTAACACTCTAAAGATTTGGGTGGTTATGAACCCTTATGTATGAACTAAATTTCTAAATGCATGGTGAAGTTGTTTATGTCATAGTTCAATTGAATGTGCTGTAATGTTAATTGAATGTTAATTACTGGCCATATTTAGCATTTATTAAGTTAGATCTAACTTGGAAAAGGGAAGTCTAGCTGAACCCATTCAATTGATGCAAGAAACTTACCTAGTTTTAGGTGATTTTTAGTAGTGGAATAGGACTATTTTGCTGCCTTGCATAACCTAAAGATTTGGTGCTTGATGGATTTTTTATAGTCTGTTTTAATACAGGAATGTATTGAGGGAGGTTATAAACAATAGATAGTAAGTTTTGGGAAAAACTCACTGGGTTTTACGAAATCTGTTAACTGTGACATAAATTGCTGACCCATTGCTGAGCCATTGCTGTAGCAACTGGAACGAACCGAGGGGAATTAACCACCTAAATCTATTTTTCTCATATCTGAAATCCACCCATAATTCTTTCATTTTAATCTCTGATTTTTAGTTGAATTAATTTGCTCATTTACATTTATTTTCAGAATTAATTACACAACCTTTCTCTTGATTTGGTTACTGTATTATAAACTGTTTTTGGTTGATTTTACATTAATTTAGTTGAAAAGTCCCTGTGGAGACGAACTTTGATACATTATCACTGTATTACTTGTTGTTGATTGTGTATACTTGCGCATATTTTAATCGTTAGAAAATTCACAACAGTGGACCTTGAGATAAATCTATTAAGGGCTGCCACCCTTCCCGTTAGGCACTGCACTTCCTTCTTGTTCTTTGGCGGGCTCATCTCTATTAGTGCCTTTATCTTATCAGGATTGGCCTTGATCCCTCTGGAATTGACCATGAAGCCCAAGAATTTTCCTGAGGATACACCGAAGGTGCACTTGACGGGATTCAACTTCATCCGGTATTTCCTAAGTGTGTCGAACATCTCACCAAGGTCCTTGTTGAGCTCTGTTGCTTCCTTGGTCTTCACTAACATATCATCCACAAACACCTCCATATTCCTCCCTATCTGGTTAGCGAACATTTTATTCACCAACCTCTGATAAGTGGCACCCGCGTTCTTCAGCACGAAGGGCATCACCTTGTAACAGTAGAGCCCTTTGTCTGGAATGAATGACGTGTGCTCTTCATCTGCTGGGTTCATTGGGATCTGGTTGTATCTTGAGTAGGCGTCCATGAAACTCAGTAATTCATGTCCTGCCGTCGCATCTACTAGTTGATCTATCCTTGGAAGTGGGAAGCTGTCCTTAGGACAAGCTTTATTCAGGTTCGTGAAATCGACGCAGGTTCTCCATTTCCCATTTGGCTTCGCCACGAGTACTGGGTTCGACACCCACACAGGGTAGAAAGACTCACGGATGAACCCTGGCCTTCAGCTTGTCAACCTCCTCTTTTAATGCTGCGTATCTTTCTGGGTCTAGCGCCCGCCTCTTCTGCCTGACGGGCCTCGCCTCTGGGGAGATATTCAGATGGTGGCACATTACACTGGGATCTATACCCACCATATCCTCATGACTCCATGCGAATACGTCTAGATTACCCTTCAAAATTTTTATCAACTCCTCCTTCACGTCACTTTGCAGGCTTCTCCCTATCTTCAATTTTCTTAACAGTTCCTCCGTCACCGTAACTTCCTCTACTTCCTCCACTGGTTCTGCTCTTAACTCATCCACGACCCGAGGGTCCAGCTCCTGCGGACCTCACGCGGGCATACGTAGTGCCTCATGTATCACTGTAACGCCCTGGCTACCCCAGAACAGTTACGGTGAACGGTGGACCGGAAATTTGACTCGTTACCTGAGTCTTTGGTCAAAAACGTGCTCTAAGTGTAATTAACAGGTTAAGGTACAAAACCAATAAAAAGGAAATGGAGATTTTATTACAAACTGCTCTGTAGAGCTAAACAAAACATTTACAAGTGGTTCTCAGTACAAATGGTCACTAGTGTCTGAAATTTACAATCCCGCCGACCTAAGCGGCAAAAATAGGGAAAACCCCCTAGTTCCTCTGAGAACGCCTTGGCCATGGTGGTCAAGCGGCCGCATATGTACACAACACCACATCAGCTCTCCACTCAAGGCTAGGTGAGCTTTTCTTTCCCTTTACCTGCACCACATAGCACCCATGAGCCAAAGCCCAGCAAGAAAACACAATACTTTTCATAAACATTACCAAATGATTATCATTATAATCACACTGAGCATAAAGCTTTCAAACAAATGAATAACACATGATTTTAGCAGGAGAGTGGCTGTTGAGTAAGCCACTAGCCTCCTAGCTCTCTTTTCTAGCGGGAGAGTGGCTGCTAGGTAAGCCACCAGCCTCCAAGCTCTGTTTGTTCATCGACCCTCAGGGTCAGTCAGGCATTAATGCTCCTTGAGTCATTCAATGCTAGTAGTCGATTAGATTTAATCTCTGTTGGCTTGCGTGATTCACGCTAAGGCCGTTCTGACAAGTAAGTCAGCGCTTTCTGACCTGTGTCCAGTAACACTACCGAGCCTGACAAATAAGTCACAGCCTCACAACTGATACAAACACTTTTGTCGATTCTGTATTCAATCAATGTCCATATTTATACAATCAACATGCCTCACAAATATCCATGCATGTCACACTTTGGGTGCAGTTTTCTTACCTTTGATTCGAGCTAGAATGAGCAAAAGAACAACCTTTGAGAACGGTTTAGCTTTTAGTCCTTTAGCGGTTACCTAATCACAACACATTTGGGATACCATTAATAATCAAGATAATCAAGGGTCTCAAACCATTATCTAACCTCCAAGAGATCAATCCAAACTAATCCAAGTATCAAGGACACTCCCGAGGCCTAATACTAGGTTTCCGGGGTCAAAACGAGCAAACGGGGCGAAAACAGGGCAAGGGCTACGGCCCTAGCACCTTGGGCCACGGCCCCCAGGGTTCCCAAAGGCTAGGGCCGCGGCGCCCTTCATCAAGGGCCGCGGCGCCCAGCGAGCACAAGCTCCCCACCTGCTTCTTCAAAGAAGGGACGCGGCACCTCAACAACAGGCCCGCGGCGCTCCACCCTGGGCCATTCCCAACCGCGTTTCTAACACTCCAAAGCCTCCAAAATAATCCCTAAACATTCCCCAATCATCAAGAAAAAGTTCCCAAGCTTCCCCATGCATCAAAACCCTCAAAACCCAAGGCTCGAACGAACCGAAAACTCAACAATTCACAAATTCAATTCAAAGCTTAGAAACTCGGAAAAACTCAAAACTTAAACTTTGATTACCTTCAATTGGGTTGTTTTCCGTCGAATCCTTCGGTCAAGAAGCTTCTAATCTTCCCTAGGATCGCTATGCCTCGATCCTCACTCGATTCCGACTCCTAGAACTCAAGATTTCATCAAATATGCTGCGGGTGGCGAAAACGAACTAACAAAGGGCAACGAGAGGTTTTCTATCGTATGTTCTATCTGATAAGCTACTTCAACCTTAAGTAACCTCAAATAAAACCTAATGCTCGGGGTCCCGAAAACACCCCCGGGGACATTATAGTCAAAACCTCCAAAATTTCACCCTGATCTCAAATATTCCCAATTTATCATCAAATGAACATTTCTATTACCCCAAAATTGACCCCATTATGGTAAAACCGCTAATCCACTAAAAAGAACCGTCTCAAGTTGCTTAGCTCGAATATATCTCCATAATAATAGAATCTCATTCACAAATCACATCATGCACCCAAATACACAAATTACCCTCAACGGGCCAAATTATCATCATACCCCTGTAATTGTAAATATGGACTCATATGCATGCATTTCACATCATATCATAATATAATCAACATATACATGCATTTAATCAATTAACAACATATTTAAGCAAGTATGGCCCTCCCGGCCAACTCTTCATGCCGTTAAACACATCGGAGAATTCGGGGCATTACAACTATCCCCTCCTTACTGAAATTTCGTCCCCGAAATTTACCTGAACAGCTCGGGATACTGACTCTACATATCTGACTCCAGCTCCCAGGTCGCCTCCTCGACCTTGCTGTTCCTCCACAATACTTTAACCAAAGGTATTGTCTTACTCCTGAGGACCTTGTCCTTTCTATCAAGTATCTGAACTGGCTGCTCCTCAAAGGAGAGATCTGGCTCAAGCTCCAGATCTTCATAACTTAGAATATGGCCCACATCAGATATATACCTCCGAAGAGCTGATACATGAAACACATTATGCACGGCAGACAACGCCGGAGGCAAAGCCAATCTGTAAGCCACCTGACCAATCCTCTCCAGGATATCAAATGGACCTACAAATCTAGGACTCAGCTTGCCTTTCTTCCCAAACCTTCTCACCCCTTTCCATGGTGACACTCTGAGGAAAACATAGTCTCCTACTTGGAACTCAACGTTCCTACGCTTGGGATCTGCGTAGCTCTTCTGCCTACTCTGAGAAGCAAGCATTCTAGCTCTAATCTTCTCAATAGCCTGACTGGTCCTCTGAACCGCATTAGGACCTAAGTAACTCCTTTCTCCTGTCTCATCCCAATGAATGGGAGATCTGCACTTTCTACCATATAGCATCTCATAAGGTGCTATTCCAATGGTAGATTGGTAACTGTTATTATAGGAGAACTCAATCAAAGGCAGATACTTACTCCATGACCCACCGAAATCCAGTACACATGCTCTCAGCATGTCCTCCAAAATCTGGATCGTCCTCTCAGATTGCCCATCTGTCTGAGGATGATAAGCTATACTGAACTTCAGTTGTGTCCCCATGGCTGTTTGTAAACTCTTCCAAAACTTGGAAGTAAAAGTGGGGTCCCGATCTGACACGATCGACCTAGGTGCACCATGGAGCCGCATGATCTCTCTCACATAGAGATCTGCATACTGATCAACTGTATATGTAGTCCTCACTGGCAGAAAGTGAGCTGACTTGGTGTAGCGATCCACTATCACCCAAATAGAATCCTGCTGACCTATAGTCCTGGGTAAGCCCACCACAAAGTCCATTATGATGTCTTCCCACTTCCACTCTGGAACATCCAGAGGCTGCAGTGTCCCTGCCGGCCTCTGATGCTCAGCCTTGACCTATTGACATGTCAAGCACTTAGCCACATATTCTACTACATCTCTCTTCATCCCCGGCCACCAGTATAACGATCTTACATCCTGGTACATCTTCGTGGTGCCTGGATGCAAAGAGTAAGGTGTAGTATGAGATTCATCCAGAATCTCTCGCCTCAATGCAGTGTCTAATGGAACACATATCCGCCCCTTGTATCTCAACAAACCAACCTCAGACACTGTATAATCCCTGGATGCTCCAGCCAGAACATCCTCCCTAATCTTGATCAGTTGTGGATCACTCAACTATCCTTCTTTGATCCTCTCTAACAATGTAGACTGTAGCGTAATGTTAGCCAACTGGCCCACCAGCAACTCTATACTAGCCCTGGTCATATCATCTGCTAACTCTCTGGCTATCAGCCTTATACCATGAATCTGCCCCGGACCCTTCTGGCTCAAAGCATAAGCTACCACGTTGGCTTTCCCTGGATGATACAAAATCTCACAATCATAATCTTTTACCAACTCTAGCCAACGCCTTTGCCTCATGTTCAGGTCTTTCTGGGTGAAGAAATACTTCAGGCTCTTGTGGTCTGTATAGATCTCACATTTCTCTCCATAGAGATAATGCCTCCATATCTTCAAAGAAAAAACCACAGCCGCCAACTCTAGATCACGAGTAGGATATCTCCTTTCATACTCTTTCAGCTGCCGAGAAGCATAGGCAATAACCTTCTCTGATTGCATTAAAACACAGCCCAAACCTTGATGAGAAGCATCACAGTAAATCACAAACTTCTCCTGATCTGTCGGAAGACTCAGAATCGGAGCTGTAATCAACCTCTGCTCTAGTTCCTGGAAGCTGTTCTCACATTTATCTGACCACACAAACCTCTGGCTCTTGCGTGTCAGCTCATTCAAAGCACTAGCAATCTTCGAAAACCCTTCCACGAACCGCCTGTAATAACCTGCCAACCCAAGGAAACTTCTAACCTCAGAATCATTCTTTGGCCTTGGCCAATCTCTGACCGCTTCGATCTTTGCTGGATCTACCTTAATCCCCTCCTTACTGACAATATGTCCAAGAAAGGATACCTGAGACAACCAGAACTCACACTTCTTGAATTTTGCAAACAACCTGTGTTCTCTCAGTCTCTGTAGAACCAACCTCAACTGCTGCTCATGCTCCAACTCAATCTGAGAATATACCAGTATATCATCGATGAAAATGATCACAAACTGATCTAAATAATCCCTGAACACTCTGTTCATCATATCCATGAAAGCATCAGGGGCATTAGTCAATCCAAATGACATAACTAGAAACTCATAATGCCCATACCTGGTACGAAAGGCAGTCTTCGGTATATCTCCCTCCTTGACCCTCAACTGGTGATAACCAGAACGGAGGTCGATCTTAGAGAATACCTTCATACCTTGCAACTGATCGAACAGATCATCTATCCTTGGCAAAGGATACTTATTCTTAATTGTCAACTTATTCAGTTCCCTGTAATCTATACACATTCTCAGAGAACCATCTTTCTTCTTTACAGACAGAACTGGCGCACCCCAGGGTGAGAAACTAGGTCTGATGAAACCCATATCCAGCAGCTCTTGCAACTGCACTTTCAATTCTTTCAACTCAGCTGGGGCCATTCTGTATGGTGCTCTAGACACTGGCTCCGTCCCTGGTGCCAGTTCTATAACGAACTTAATTTCCCTGTGTGGTGGCAACCCTGGCAAATCTTCTGGAAACACATCCAGAAACTCACATACAAGTCTAGTATTCTCTGGTCTCACTGGCATGACCTGAGTGGTGTCAACCACACTGGCTAAGAATCCAATGCATCCTCTCTGCAAAAGATCCCTGGCCCTCAACACAGAAATCATAGGAACACGAGGTCCATGCACAGTACCAACAAATACAAAAGGATCCTCACCTTCAGGCTCAAAGGTGACAATCTTCCTTCTGCAGTCAATAGTTGCCCCATACTTTGCCAACCAATCCATACCCAGTATCATATCAAAGTCAGTCATAACTAACTCTATCAAGTCCACTGACAACTCTCTGCCCTCTACTGTCACTGGCAAAGATCTGACCCATCTTCTGGACACCACTATCTCTCCAGTGGGTAACAAAGTACCAAACCCCACAGCATAGAAATCACAAGGTCTACACAACCTATCAATAACGCTACTAGCAACAAAGGAATATGTAGCACCAGAATCAATTAACACATGATAAGGGGTTCCTGCACTAAGAAGCTGACCTGTAACAACTGAGGGGGAAGCCTTAGCTTCTGCTTAAGTCAACGTGAACACTCGAGCTGGGGCCAAGCTGTCCACCTTTCTGGGTTCTTCTTTCCCTATCTGAGGGAAATCTTTCTTAAGGTGACCCACTACTCCACACAAATAGCAGGCCTTTGCTCTACACTCCCCCAAATGGCGCTTCTTGCACTTAGGGCATTCAGGACGAGTCTTCCAGGCTTCACTGCTCCCAGGACGACCTATTGTAACACCACGAGGTCTCCTGTCAGGACCTGGAACTGGGAAGGTATCAGGAACCTTCCTCTTCTGATCACTGGGGCCAACACCCCTACCAGAACCAACAAATGGAGGAGCTGGC
The DNA here is from genome assembly GCF_963169125.1 of Humulus lupulus. Classification (NCBI taxonomy): domain Eukaryota; kingdom Viridiplantae; phylum Streptophyta; class Magnoliopsida; order Rosales; family Cannabaceae; genus Humulus; species Humulus lupulus. Next base: position 202,744,525 of record NC_084798.1, read on the forward strand.
CTCCTGAAATCCCTTCTGGCTGCATTGTCACGCCAGATCTTAATCTCTGTACTCTCAGCTGTGAGTACCTTCTCCACCACCTGTGCATAAGTAGTGACTCCTGCCACAGTGGTGATGCGAACGTCACGGGCTAACCTGGGCTGTAGCCCCTGGAGGAATCTCTCTCTCCTGGTCCCATCAGTGGGCACCAGCTCTTTGGCAAACTTTGCCAAACGGTCAAACTTTAAGGCATATTCAGTAATTGATAAGCTTCCCTGAAACAACCTCATAAATTCATTGGCCTTCGCCGCTCTTATAGCATCATTATAGTACTTCTCATTAAACAAGGTCTGAAACTCCTCCCAGCTCAGGAGATTAACATCCTTGGTCTGGCCAACCACTTCCCACCAAATACGGGCATCTTCCCGAAACATATAGGCAGCATAGGCCACCCTCTCATTACCAACTACCCTGATAAAGTCAAGCATAGTGGTAAGCATGCTCATCCATTGTTCAGCTTTGATAGGATCAGCGCTGCCTTAAAAAATTGGAGGTTGTTGCTTCCTGAACCGCTCATAAAGAGGTTCCAATCTGTTTTCAACCCCAGGTTGCTACCCAATAACTGGCACTGACACATTAACCACCGTAAGCACTTGTTGCTGCCTCAGGAGACGAAGCTCCTCTCCCTGTTTCAACACTACAGCCTGCAAATCACTAAACAACTGCTGCCAGTTTGCAGGTGCTGGCTGTGGAATCTGGGATTGGTCATTCTCTTGACCCTGACTGTTGTCATTATTCTGACCCTGACCACTCTGGCCAGCTGTAGTGTCTGTCTGTTCTGGGTTCATTCTGTCACTGATACCTTACTGAAACAACAAGCAATACGGCCAGTCAGGTAGTCATAACTAAACCTCTTGCCGCCTCACGGTCCAAGAACAAGCAGACAATTATCATGTTCCACAGTCATTCAATATTCACAAACAGATACATGTTTATGGCACTCAGCACTCAGCATGTATCACATAACAATTCATAATATCTCATGCATACAGGTAAAGCATTTGCACCACATTTAAGCAGTTATGCACATAACTACATAAAGAGTTACCAAACCAAGAGTCGAGCTTGACTTCAGTGATGTGTGTACATGCCCAGCCAGTCTACAAGAACCTTAACCTTGGCATTGCTCTGATACCAAGTTGTAACGCCCTGGCTACCCTAGAACAGTTACGGTGAACGGTGGACCGAAAATTTGACTCGTTACCTGAGTCTTTGGTCAAAAACGTGCTCTAAGTGTAATTAACAGGTTAAGGTACAAAACCAATAAAAAGGAAATGGAGATTTTATTACAAACTGCTCTGCAGAGCTAAACAAAACATTTACAAGTGGTTCTCAGTACAAATGGTCACTAGTGTCTGAAATTTACAATCCCGCCGACCTAAGCGGAAAAAATAGGGTAAACCCCCTAGTTCATCTGAGAACGCCTTGGCCGTGGTGGTCAAGCGGCCGCATATGTACACAACACCACATCAGCTCTCCACTCAAGGCTAGGTGAGCTTTTCTTTCCCTTTACCTGCACCACATAGCACCCATGAGCCAAAGCCCAGCAAGAAAACACAATACTTTTCATAAACATTACCAAATGATTATCATTATAATCACACTGAGCATAAAGCTTTCAAACAAATGAATAACACATGATTTTAGCGAGAGAGTGGCTGTTGAGTAAGCCACTATCCTCCAAGCTCTCTTTTCTAGCGGGAGAGTGGCTGCTAGGTAAGCCACCAGCCTCCAAGCTCTGTTTGTTCATCGACCCTCAGGGTCGGTCAGGCATTAATGCTCCTTGAGTCATTCAATGCTAGTAGTCGATTAGATCTAATCTCTGTTGGCTTGCGTGATTCACGCTAAGGCCGTTCTGACAAGTAAGTCAGCGCTTCCTGACCTGTGTCCAGTAACACTGCCGAGCCTGACAAATAAGTCACAGCCTCACAGCTGATACTAACACTTTTGTCGATTCTGTATTCAATCCATGTCCATATTTATACAATCAACATGCCTCACAAATATCCATGCATGTCACACTTTGGGTGCAGTTTTCTTACCTTTGATTCGAGCTAGAATGAGCAAAAGAACAACCTTTGAGAACGGTTTAGCTTTTAGTCCTTTAGCGGTTACCTAATCACAACACATTTGGGATACCATTAATAATCAAGATAATCAAGGGTCTCAAACCATTATCTAACCTCCAAGAGATCAATCCAACCTAATCCAAGTAGCAAGGACACTTCCGAGGCCTAATACTAGGTTTCCGAGGTCAAAACGAGCAAACGGGGCGAAAACAGGGCAAGGGCTGCGGCCCTAGCACCTTGGGCTGCGGCCCCCAGGGTTCCCAGAGGCTAGGGCCGTGGCGCCCTTCATCAAGGGCCGCGGCACCCAGCGAGCACAAGCTTCCCACCTGCTTCTTCAAAGAAGGGCCGCGGCACCTCAACAACAGGCCCGCGGCGCTCCACCCTGGGCCATTCCCAACCGCGTTTCTAACACTCCAAAGCCTCCAAAATAATCCCTAAACATTCCCCAATCATCAAGACAAAGTTCCCAAGCTTCCCAATGCATCAAAACCCTCAAAACCCAAGGCTCGAACAAACCAAAAACTCAACAATTCACAAATTCAATTCAAAGCTTAGAAACTCGGAAAAACTCAAAACTTAACCTTTGATTACCTTCAATTGGGTTGTTTTCCGTCAAATCCTTTGGTCAAGAAGCTTCTAATCTTCCCTAGGATCGATATGCCTCGATCCTCACTCGATTCCAACTCCTAGAACTCAAGATTTCGTCAAATATGCTGCGGGTGGCGAAAACGAACTAACAAAGGGCAACGAGAGGTTTTCTATCCTATGTTCTGTCTGATAAGCTACTTCAACCTTAAGTAACCTCAAATAAAACCTAATGCTCGGGGTCCCAAAAACACCCCCAGGGACATTATAGTCAAAACCTCCAAAATTTCACCCTGATCTCAAATATTCCCAATTTATCATCAAATGAACATTTCTATTACCCCAAAATTGACCTCATTATGGTAAAACCGCTAATCCACTAAAAAGAACCGTCTCATGTTGCTTAGCTCGAATATATCTCCATAATAATAGAATCTCATTCACAAATCACATCATGCACCCAAATACACAAATTACCCTCAACGGGCCAAATTATCATCATACCCCTGTAATTGTAAATATGGACTCATATGCATGCATTTCACATCATATCATAATATAATCAACATATACATGCATTTAATCAATTAACAACATATTTAAGCAAGTATGGCCCTCCCGGCCAACTCTTCATGCCGTTAAACACATCGGAGAATTCGGGGCATTACAATCACCATGGCCATTGGTTCCCGTGGTTTCACAGGCGCACGGAGTGAGGTGTTGTATCACTCCCTTGCCTCTCTCTGTTCTCCCTTCATACTAGCGACCCCTCCTGGAGTCGGGAACTTGACAACCAAGTGATATATTGAAGTTATGGCTTTCAATTCTCTTAGGGATGGTCTCCCCAATACCGCATTGAAAGCTGATGCACAATCTACTACGACAAAGTTAGCCATGACTGTAGTCTGCCGGGGTTGCTCCCCCATGGTGAGTGTCAATTCGATCATTCCTAGGGGTTGCAATGAGTCCCCCGTGAATCTGTATATGGACGATTGGCAGGGCTTCAGATGACGAATGCCCAGTCCCATCTTTTCCAAGGCAGGGCGATATAGGATGTCCACCGAGCTCCCGTTGTCCACTAGGACTCGATGGACGCGCATATTTGCCAACTGAACTGTCAACACTAGTGGATCATTGTGGGGGAAGTGTACCCCCCGCGCATCCTCCTCAATGAATGTTATCGAGTCGTTTTCCCCCTTGAAACTTTTCGGGGGTCGCTGCTCCAAACTCATGACGCAGGGGGGCGGATTTCGCCGAGCCTCTCTTGCATATCTATCTCGCCCTTTCCGAGAGTCCCCTCCAAATCCTGGACCTCTGAAAATGGTTCAGACCTCCCCCTGTATTTCTGGGGCTCGCCCTTGTGCCTGGGTGCTGCAAGCTCGTCCTCTGGCTTTGGCCTTTCCCTCCTGACATAACGACCCAGGTGTCCCCGGCGGATGAGCTCCTCAATTTCTTCCTTCAAATGGATACACTCTGCCGTGGTGTGACCGATATCCTTGTGGTACTGGCAGTATCTACTGGGGTCCCTTTCGGACCGATCCTTTCTCATTGGTGGGGGATTTTTGAAGGGAACTCAATCTTCGTTGGTGAGGTAAATATGCTCCCTGGTATCTGTGAGGTTCGTATAGTAAGTATAAGCCGCTTGCCTATGATCATTCCCTCATTTGTTTTTCCTCTGCTGGTCATCTCTTGACCCACCGTATGCCCTTTTCTTCTTTGTTACATTCGACTCGTCGTTAGCTGGGGGCTTCGCATGGGGCTCCTCCTTTCCTGCCTTTAAGTTGGCGTGGCCATCCTCCACACGGATGTACTTCTGCGCTCTCTCGTAGAAGTCATCTAAGTCGGTGACTTCCCTCTTCAACATGTTGTCCCACAACTTGCTTCCTGGGAGTACTCCGGCTGTAATGGCCATTTTTAACTCTCGGCGAGTTAGGCTCCCCACTTTCGCGGCCTCCATATTGAACCGGTGAATGTAGCTCTTCAGGCTCTCATTCTCCCCTTGCTTCACGTTGGCCAGGCTGGTGCCCGGCATTGTGTAGTCCCGCACGGCATGGTGCTGTTGGAGGAATTCGTCAGAGAACTGCTGCCAGGACCTGATTGACCCCGGCCTTAATCTTTTGAACCATTTGTAGGCGGGTCCTTTCAAAGTGACAGCGAAGCAGTGGCATCGGGCACCGCTTCCAATCCCTCTCAGTTTCATCAGATCGTTAAACGCATCCAGGTGGTACTTTGGATCCGTATTTCCTTCGTAGGGGGTCATATTTGGTTCCTTAAAGTTGGCAGGGAGCCAGATGGCCTGAATCTCCCTCACAAAGGGCGACTCATGGTCAAACTCTTCCTCAAAGACCTGGCCGCCTGATGCGGTGACGATCTTGCTTCGCAGGCTCCTCATCTCCGTGTCCAGGTCCTACCTCCTCTTGCTTAGAGTGTCCCTCAAAGCGGACGGGCAAAGATCCGCCTTTCCCTTGCCCTCTCGAGGCGCCACAGGGGGCGTGGTCCCTTTGCCCGCCCTCTTTTTATTGAGCTCCTCCCATAAATCTGAGGGTGCTCTTTTAGAGGTGACCTCGTCCTCATTGCGAGGGGCAGCATCGGTCCTCGTCGCTGGTTTCTGGACCTGTTTAGGTGGTTCAGGGTGCTCGCGTTGCTTCGCTCGGGGGGTGTTACTGGTTGAGTGTCGGGTTCTCCCATCATCTACCGGTGTAGTGGTCTCCACCCCATCCTGGCCCTTCTCCTTCCTCTTAGGCAAGGTCACGCTCGACTTACCCTGCAACAGGCCATTCAGGACCTCTTGCATGTTCTCCAAGGTGGTTTCCAACCTTTGGTTCTTACGGTGGAGCTCACGTATTTCCTCTTCATAGAATCGAGATTTTGAACTTGAGCTCATGGAATGGACCCGGGGATGCTTATCATGCCTACAGGTAAAGGGGCCCGGGTCCTACCGGCCGGAGTTCAGTACCTGCGGTGGTTTTGGGAGAGGGAACTCATTAGCATTTCCCAGTGGTGCTCTTGGAGGACTTTCTCCAAGCGGAGCGGCCAGTGACGAGGCCACTCTATCACCTCCGTGAACCTCAGGGTCCTTCGAGGGCTCCACGTCTCAGGGTGGAGGAGCGTCCTTCATGGAGGCCTTCAGCTGGACTCCGTTCAGGTGAACCTCTACCTCCCGTGGCTCCCTGAGTCATTTTGAACGTCTCGGCATCTCTTCTTGCCAGAAACAATGGTGGAACAGTAGCTTGAAACTAACGTTCCCACAGACGGCGCCAAACTGTTGACGGTGAGAACTCGTCAACTAAGTTAAGTTGGAAAAAATTATCAAGTAAGGATCGTCAATAAAAAAGCTGTAGAAATTTAAGTAATAACTCAAGAACAATGACAGAATAACAATGGAGAAATCAATCTTTCATTCACTCACAAGCCTTTGCTACAGTAAATCTTCCAACCCCCTTCAGGTGGGGTTAGAGTTCATTTTATAGTAGGCTCTAATGGCCCTGGGTACATGGTGGTCCTGGGGACCAAAGGGGTACATAAGTACTCTGTCAGGAGAATGGAATCAGAGGTTGTGGTCGTACATCCAGTACAGGGGCAGGCGTCAGGAGGATGCCTCCACTACTTATCCGTACCCATGTCTGAGGAGTGGTGACAGGCATAGTGGCATAGGTTGTAGTGGTGTCGGCTCTGACTCCTAGCCGTAGACGTATGGGCCACAACTCTTATTCCAACACTCCTACTCTCCCACTGGTACAGGTGTCCGTACTCAACATACACTGTCTTAATGGTCGTACCCAGTACTAGATCGTACAAGTATGTCCCATTCGACTCGTACTGGAGCCTCTAAGCATTGGGGTCTCAAGGTGTAAGGAATGGGACTCTTGGTGCGTGTAATGATCGTGGCGTGTGGTAGGGGTCTCGGGTCCTTGGCACGAGATGCCTGAAGCACCCTGAGGTCACCCACGAGCCTAGGCGATAGGCATGTGGCCTTAACGGATGTCTAAGGATGCATGGCGAGACGCCTTCCTTGCGACCCTCTTGGTGGTGCGGCTCCCTTGGTGCATGGCTTCACTCGCGTGGCCATGTGATGGCGTGGTTCGCTCGGGACGCGAGGTCGAACATCTGCTGAGGTGCGAGGATACGGTGCCGGGGCGCGACGCCGAGGGTGCTCCAGTGAGGCCACGCGGGCTTGGACGTGAGGCGGGGCGCGCATCAGGGGCCTCGCTCGGACGCGAGGTGGGGGCTCACTCGAACACGAGGAGGGGCGCGCATCATCCGCCTCGCTCGGACGTGAGGCAGGGCGCGCATCAGGAGCCTCGCTCGGATGCGAGGCGGGGTGCACATCAGGGGCCTCGCTCGGACGCGTGGCGGGGCGCACATCAGGAGGAGGTGGGGCCTCGCTCGGACGCGAGGCCGAGGCTACTTTGGACGTGAGGCCACGCAAGGCCGATGCTGCTGGGGTGTGAGCTTGGGCACGCGGGGCCATCTCGCAAGGCCGTCTCGCGGGGCTTGGTTCTTTTATGGGCGCGGAATACTGAGCGTCTACACTTCCCAAATCTCCTTAGTGGTCTTGGTGTTGATGTAGTGATGCGTGTCGTATGCCGTACTAAATTTAATTATATTTGTTCCTTATTACTCACTAAATTATTAGTAAAGTGATAGTAAGGTGTTGACCCAAACTCTTAAGTCTCCTTGTTTTGATGATTAACAAATATTTGATTATTATTTGTTACTAATGATTTGTTGATTTTGTAGCAAAAACCAAAGTGAATTAGCAATTCAAAGTCAAACTTATGACCAAGGGAAAAATGGTCATTTTACCAAATTTTCCGAAAATGACCCGAAATGGATTTCAAGACTCAAGAAACTCAAGATAAAGGTTTAATTTCATTTCTTAGTCTTGTAAAGTGATTGCAAGTTTACTTTAAGTCATAAGTATAAAATTTGGCTCATTCACGTGCTAAAAATGGTGATTTTTCAAAATGAGAACTAGACATCCTAAATTCACTTTTAAGAAAATACATCCTGATACGGTCGTAACGCAATTGGAATTTTTGAAATCGAATAAACGAGCTAAAAGTTATAAAGAATTGAAAAACGGGAAAATAGGCATATTTTGAACTTTTGCTCACTGCCTGCCATCCGAAATTCCGGTTGCTCCCAAACCGGAATTCCGGTTGCTCCCAGACCAGAATTCCGGTTCCCCATCCGGACTTCCGGTTCGTGGTAGGCAGCTTCAAAAAATAACCCCCAACGGCTATAAACGGCTAGTTTTTTTTTCCCAAACTCTATATAAACTCATTTTTCACTCAAAATTAGGTGTTGGCTGAGCATTTATTACATATATCAAACCTAATCCATTGATTTCAAAGAACTCCCAAAGTTTAAATCATCCAAACACATATTCACACACTTGAGCCAAAATTTGTATTTATTTCTTCTAAGTGTGCTTGCTAATCACTCTAGGTTTCTCATTGTATCATCATACTTCTAGAGTGATTTTTGCTTGTAATATCAAACACATTCCCATATTGTGATTGAGGTGAGGTTGGCACCGGTTTTGTAAACAACCCGGTTAGAGTGAGATTGACACTTCAACAATCCGAAAAAGAGGTTGATAGTCCTTGGTGGTGGAAAACTATTGTAAGAGGTTTGGAAATACCTTGGTGAAAAATTCTCGGTTGTAAGGGTTAGTCAAGCCCGTTAACTTGGCTCGATAGTGGAACTCAAAGCTAGGTCCATAGCTTTGAAGACCAAGGACATAGGTGGCTTAGTTCTACCGAACCTTGTAAAATTCGATAGTTTGCAATTTCTTAACCTTAAACTCTTTACATTACAAGTTTGATTATTTGCTATATTTATTTGATTGCCATATTATTTGCTTTTACTTGATAAATTTGATTTATTGCATAATTTGGCATATTAAGTTTTAAATTTCCGAAATTAGTTTAAATTTCCAATTCACCCCCCCTCTTGGAAACATATCTTGGGTTAACATAAGGGTCGAACCCACAATGACTATTATTCAATATATCATTCAAAACAAAAACAAGAATTAAATAGGAGATGTTGTTTCAAGATTTAATAACATAAAAAAAGTAATAAACAAAGAACAATGGATAATACGATTTTAAATAAACAGTTAAGAATTATTCTCCACCTTCGACAATCAATCTATCAACAATGACGAATAATGTTCCTTATTCCCAATTAAACTATTAACCCCGCAGATAACATTTAGGTAGTAAATTATCTCAGTTTCCCTATTATAATTAATTAAAGCTAAGCGCTCTTAATAAATCATTTTTACCAAACAATAAATCCATTAAGCATGCGATCTATTTAACCCATGAAAAACATTACATTCAACGGAAACAAATTAATCTAGGCAACAAATTCATTAAGCACGCAATTCATTTAACCTTGGTTTCATTCTTCATCACAATTAAAATACCCATCACAAAACTTAATTGTAATTTATCACTTTGCTTAGAATCCTAAACTATTAGGTGAATAGAAATCCTAAGATGATAGTAGAACAATGCAAAACCCTAATTAGTGGCCATCTAAACAAGATTTTACAAGAATCATAGCATTCAAATAGAAAAATAGAAGCAATTTAATATAAGGGAATAAAAGGAATAAAATTCATCAATGCATTCAAGATCTCTTGAAATAATCCTCAACTACAAAGAAAACTACTCCATAATCATACTCATATTCACAAACATAAATATTCAATGAAAATAAATGAGTTTTGAGAAGAAAGAAAAACTAGATTGAAGAATGTGGATGATGATGTATTTTCTCCTCCTCTCCTACTCTAGCCTCTAAAATTCGCAATCCAAAGTTATTATAAAAGTTAAACCTAACCCATATAATAGCCCTGTCAAAAATACATTTAAAATTCAAAAATTAAGGAAAAATCGATCATCAGCCTCGACCAGTGTTTCTTGGCGGCCGCAGCTACTGGACCATGTATTTTATAGAAAATTGGGCTCTGGCCGCAGTCTAGGACATCGCTGGCCGCGACAGCTGGGCTCTATTGGTGTGGCTGTGACCATAGCATTTTTTTTGTTTTTTCGTTTTTCTTCAGCTGCAACCACTAATAGTATTTTAACTATGACTTCCCCGATATAGCTTGGAATTGGGCGATTAAAAAATCTATGGAAATCTAATAAAAAGATCTAAAACTTGTATTTATTGAAAGATTTCCAAAATAGTATTGGAAAATTATTAAAATCAAGTGTGAAGTTTCAAACTTGTAATTCCGATTTTAACCATTGCTTGTAAAACATTCCAAGTTCATTCTTTTTCATCCAAATGTCTTGAAAATCCTAAAAACACAAAATAAACTAATTAAACATATATAAATAAATAATCAAGTGCATAATTATAGAAGAATAATGAATTAAAAATTGACAAATTCGGTACTTATCATGTAGAGATCATACAAACAATCTGATAGCGCATTGAGAATGTGACCCCTACAAATCAATTCATCTTCTTCGCACTTCTTCCTTTCTTTGATGACTTCTTGAGTGTCATCTTCTTTGGTTGTTCCCAATGGTTTTAGGTCTTTATCCAAGACATAAAATATCTTTAGAGTGGTTAGCATGAATATAATATTGTCTTGACATCGAACAAAGTTAGTCCCATCAAACCTATCCAATCTTACAAAGTATTGAGTCATGAACTTCAAATCCGAAAAAGAGTTAGTGTAGTGTCCCAAATTTTCTAAAAAGGCTTAGGGCCTTGATTAGCATGCCTGGAGGGAAATAATTGATTTAATTATGCTAATAAATGAACTTGATGATTATGTGATTAGAAATGCATGTTTAGGTGAATTAAATATGCATGTTTAGGATTCTTGGCAGCTTGGCTTGTGTGTTAAGGATGAATGGACTGAATGGACTGTGTGTTGATCGAGGACGACGTTATTTATTTTATGCCTTTAAAATTATGTTTTGATGTAATTCCGCAATTAGTATTTAAAGTTATGTTTTATGTTTTATAAGCAATGGGTACCTATACCATATCACATTTTATTTTATACTTTTATGTTATTGATACAATATTTATTTTGGGATTTTAATAAAGTTATGATTATTTCTTATGTATGTTTTCTCAAAAATAGTAGCTATGTCTAGTAGTTTTAATGGTCCAAGGTCTTAGAAATAGTTGGGTCATTACAGTTGGTATCAGAGAAACGGTCCATATGCATGAAGTTATCCTTGATACACACGCTCAAGCTCCGAATCTAACCGCCAATGTAAGTGTTTATGTTATAGTTATTATGTTTATGTGTATATCTAACGTTTTAGCCTTAGGTTTTCAGTTAAGAATGGATGGAGACTTGACCTATGAGGATATCCGAGCCATTAAGGCCTTGAAGAGAATTAGAGAGCCAAGAAATACAGTAGAAGTGCTAGAAAGAATCACTCGGAGATTACTCTTATTCCACAATGAGATAGGTCACCTCCAAACAACTAAACAAATCATAATGAGAGCAACGGAGCAATATGTTTTAGTGATTAGTCTTTTTAAAGATTATCCTACTGTAATTGCAACTTTAAAAGAAATATGGGAGACTATAGATGATGAAGATGAATTACCGATAGCTATGAGATATTATTTTATCATACTTAGGTTCACCTCTAAGATGGAATTTCAATTCACAAATGAGCAAAAATATAGAATCTTTACGAATCTTCCTAGAGGAAATTTTGAGGCTCAAGATAATGATGATTATGAGGAGATAGATGAAGGGTCAGATATAGAAGATCTTGATTTTTAGATTAGTTTATTTCTTTATTTATTATTTTTGCAATTACGATTGTACATAGTGAAAACCTTTTTACAAATAAATATCATTGTTATTTTTGTTGACATGTATGAGTTTGATTTTTTTTATCATAATAAATAATAAATTTAATAAATAATGACCAAGTTCGGTGAGGGTGGATACAAATCAATGGACCGGGTTCTATATTGAGAGCTAGGGGGCCATAGTAGTGGGAACGATTTTACTGATCCCAGCCCTCCCTCAATATGGTTAACTTTGGAACAACAACGAGTTTCGAGCCTGAGAATTAAGTCATATAGGATGATTAGAAAATAACAAAGATGGCTTATTTTTCTAAGTATAGAAACACACCCTAATTATAAAGAAGGCTTATATAATTATTTTCATAAGAATTAATAATTAATAGGACCGAGTTATGTTTTCTTAGATTAAGTTTTTTCCTTAGAGCCTATTAGGGTCAATTCTAACATGTTTTTCTCGACTGTTAGAACTCTGCTGAAGATGTCACTTGGAAGGTCTGCACGCACCAATGTCAATGCCTCCAGCGTCGCTCCTGAGACTAATGAAGCCCCTCCAGTTTGCATAAAGGGAGCGCATGCTGCCACTACTGCTGTTAACCGAAGTGCACCACTGCCGCCAGTTGATAACACTGTAGAAATTGCCAAACTTCGACAACAAGTGGAGGAATTGCTACAGCAACAGCGACAACAGGCTCAGCCACAGCCTCTGCCTCTGCCTCAGCCGCAATCGTAGCCTCAGCAAATGGCTCAAGCTCCCCATCAAGTAGGTCCTTATAGGGGATGGCCAATGGAAAACTATGCGCCCTACCCAGCTCAGCACATGGAGCCAATTTATGAGCGGTTTCGTAAGCAACACGCTCTAAACTTTGAAGGGACAATCGACCCCTTCAAGGCAGAAGAATGGCTCAGAAATGTAGAACCGATCCTAGCACACATGAATCTCGGCAACGTGGACTGCATATCCTGCGTTTCATCTCTTCTTAAGAAGGATGATAGCATATGGTAAGACTTAGTTCAGCAGACTCACGATGTCGTCATCATGACATGGACCAGATTTGTGGAGTTGTTCCATAATAAGTACTACAACCTGGCAGTCATCGCCACAAGGGTCGAGGAGTTCACTAGTCTGAAGCAGAGCAACTTGACAGTAGCAGAGTATGCTCGGTAGTTCGACAGATTAGCCAAGTTTGCACCAGAGTTGGTTCCAACTAACTTTCTGAGGGTTATCAAGTTTGTTAGAGGACTTAGACCAAATATTAAGCTAAGGGTTAAGCTAGTAAACCTGACAAATACTACTTAGGCTGATGTTCTAGAAACAGCGATAGAAGTAGAAAGGCTTCAGGCGAATGTTAGTAAAGAGGAGGCCAGTAAGCCAGAACCTAAGCAGCAGAGTCAACCTCAGAATGGTCAGAACAACAACCACAATAGCCATCAGTCTAGCAACAATAGTAATGGTCAGAAAAGAAGGCATCCTAACAACAAGCAGTCTGACAATGATAAAAGAGCATGGACAAACAATGGAGGTAGTAGATCGGGTTATGTAAAATACCCGCAATGTGCTAAATGCCAAAAGAAACATCCTGGTGAGTGTCGTGCAAACACCAAGGGATGCTTCAATTGTGGTCAGGAAGGTCACCAAAAAAGAGAATGTCCCCAGCTCAAGCCAGAGGAGAAAAGAGACAGTAAGATGGTTCCTGCCAGAGTCTTTGCCTTAACCCAGGGAGAAGCTGACGTTAGCAATAAAGTGGCCACAGGTCAGAATCTTATCCTCAATAAAGTATGTTCAGTATTATTTGATTCAGGAGCCACTCACTCGTATAACTCGTTAGGAATGATAGAGAAATTAGACAAACCTTGTGAAAGATTTTGAACTATGTTTGTAACAGAGTTGTCTTCGGGCAAAGTAGTCCTATCATCACGGATAGTACGAGGCGTACCGATCAAAATTGAGGACGTAGAACTAGAAGGAGACCTTATAGAACTAGAGATCAAAGACTTTGACGTTATTCCAAGCATGGATTGGCTAGCAAGGCATGGCGCAACCATCGACTGCAAACGCAAGAAAGTGATATTCAAGACTCCTAATGGTCAGAGACTATGCTTTATGGGACAAGTTTCAACACTACGCACACCGCTTATTTCATCTCTCAAAGTTCAGAGGATGATAGAAAAAAATGTCAAGCATTCTTAGCCAGCGTCACGGATGTGGTAAAGGAAACACCACTAAAAGTTGGAGACGCCCACATTATAAAGGAATTTCCAGAAGTATTTCCTGATGACTTGCTAGGGTTGCCGCCGACTCGAGAAATTGACTTCACAAATGAGCTAGTATTTGGCACCGAGCCTATCTCAAAGGCACCAAACCAGATGGCACCTATCAAACTCAAGGAGTTAAAGACGCAACTACAAGAACTCTTAGACTTGGGTTTCATTAGACTGAGCCATTCGCCATGGGGAGCATCGGTTCTATTTGTGAAGAAGGACAGAAGTATGCGGATGTGTATAGATTATCGCGAGCTGAATAAGGTGACAATTAAGAATAAATACTCGCTACCCCGAATTGATGACTTGTTTGATCAACTCTGAGGAGCATCCGTGTTTTCAAAGATTGATCTACAGTCCGAGTATTACCAGCTCAAGGTACGGGAAGAGGATATTCCCAAGATAGCTTTTAGAACTCGTTATGGACATTACGAGTTCTTAGTTATGTCTTTTGGTCTTACCAACGCTCCAGCCGCATTTATGGATTTAATGAATAGGGTCTTCAAGAATTACTTGGACAAATTCGTCGTAGTATTCATCGATGATATTTTGGTGTATTCAAAGGACGAAGTCAAACACGAGGAACATTTAAGATTGACCTTGTTACGATTGAAAGAGCAACAAATTTATGCCAAGTTCAAGAAGTGTGAATTTTGGCTTTCACTACTAGCGTTCCTCGGCCACATAGTATCAAGGAAGGAGTTGCAGTAGACCCATCTAAGGTAAAGGCTGTGAAGGATTGGCCAAGACCAAAGAACGCGTCAGAGGTAAGAAGTTTTCTGGGACTAGCAAGTTATTATCGGAGGTTTGTAGAGGGCTTTTCTAAGATAGCCACTCCACTTACTAACCTGACCCGAAAGCAACAAAGGTTCAACTGGATGGATAAGTGTGAAGAGAGCTTCCGGTTGCTTAAGGATAAGCTATGCTCAACACTAGTACTTTGTGTACCGACACCCAACGACAAGTTTGTAGTCTATTGTGATGCGTCAAAGCAAGGTTTGGGTTGTGTGTTGATGCAGAACGACAAGGTAATAGCCTACGCCTTAAGGCAGTTGAAGAAGTACGAGCAACGCTATCCAACGCATGATATGGAGTTGGTAGCGCTGGTATTTGCATTGAAAATCTGGCGCCATTATCTTTATGGAGAACGGTGTTAGATTTATACGGACCACAAAAGCTTAAAGTATTTCTTCACTCAAAAGGAGCTCAACATGAGGCAGCGCAGATGGTTAGAACTAGTGAAGGATTATGACTGTGAAATCCTATACGACCCGGGAAAGGCAAACGTAGTTGTTGATGCACTAAGTAGAAAAAGCTATGGAAGTCTAGAAACATTAGCTGGAATAGAAAAACCACTACAACAGGAACCGATCAATGCCGGAATAGAGATAGTCATTGGTAAACTGGCTAACTTGTCCATCCAGTCAAGTCTATTAGAAGATATATAGATTGGGCAAGGGCATGATGACACATTAGTAGCACATATGGATGCAGTTAAAGAAGGCAAGGCCACAGATTTCTCGATATCAGGACAGGGGTTCTTGAGATATACGGATCGGGTATGCGTGCCAAATGATCAAGGGATTATGTTGAAGATTTTAGAAGAAGTGCACAATACCCCATACTCAGTTCATCCAAGGTCGACTAAGATGACTCGCGATCTTAAGGCAATGTACTGGTGACCAAGAATGAAGAAAGATGTAGCGGAGTACGTGTCTAAATGCTTAGTATGCCAATAAGTGAAAGCAGAACATCAACAGCCTGTAGGTTTATTGGAACCACCTAGTATTCCATAATGGAAATGGGACGACATAGCCATGGATTTCGTGACGGGATTGCCACGAACAAATAAGCAGCATGACTCGGCTTGGGTAGTAATAGATAGACTAACCAAGTCAGCTCATTTCCTACCTGTCAAGACTACATAGAGTCCAAGAACTTTACTTAGCTAGTTAGATTATAGTAGCAATAGTAATAGTTATAGTATTTTTATGACTGTGGATTTTGGTTCAGGCCGAGATTTAGTTGGACACTCGTAGCAACACTTGTAGGTTTTATAAGTTTAACCTATAGTTTAAGAATATTCATTATAACCTAAGGTTTAATTAATATGACTGATTGTGAAGGTGATATTTATTATAATATAAGGTTTAGATAAACCCAATAAGGAAATGACACTTGTCATGTGTATGTTTAATAAATAATTAAGTATTTTGAGGAATAAATTTAATAAGAGTAATATTTGAATATCCTAGGGTCTGCCAGCAGCTTTGAAATCGTTAGAGGACTTAGTCAAGGTTGTTTACTCAATTCAAATTAGGCTGAAAATGTGCAATTACGTGTATAATATTTCAACGTCTGCCGATATATCGCAGCACTAGGGGGCAATATATCGCCATACGGGGATACAAAAAACACGTAACTTCGCACGGCCACCTCGATGAGCCTCGGGCATATGAAGCCAGACAATATATCGCCTGTAGTGGGCGATATATCGGCCTATGTGCATGATTTTTGAACTATTTTGAAACCGAGCTCATTTTAATCCTTAACCTCTTGATAAGTCCAACATCTTTCTGACCGAGTCTTCAGCCTCTGCTGAACGATTATTCAAATATTTTCAATTAAAAATCCATTATTTTATTCAAGTTAAATGAAGATCTTTTCATTCTTGAACTCTATAAATAGGACCTAGTACGCAGCCATTTATTCATTCTTCAAGCTAAGTTCAGAGTCTGCAAGCTGCTAGGTTATTTTAGAGTGGTTAAACACTTGGGTTGGGGATATAAGCTTTATCCTTATAAGATTAATAAACACTCGGGAAGTAAGGTTCATAGTATATTTCGGTTTGAGGTGTAGTTCGGTTATAGAAGCATTCGAGGTATTCCTTCTTCTAGTTCCTTTCTATGTTATTCTTATAGTTTTTTTTTACTCAAAATCCTAACTCATATTCTCTATTCTTGGTTAGGAATCTAATATCTTGAACGTAAGATTATTGGTAAGTATCCTTTCGATGGTATAGTTCATTCATTCTTTTCATCCCTTTTTCTTTAGTATGCTCACGTTTCTATTATGGTTTTTAGGAGTGTTCCAAAGTCCCGATACTGTTCTTATATCTCGGTATATTGGTAAGGAAAATGGGATAGGATTTTATATGTTATCTTATGTTATGTTGTGTTATGAAATGTTATATTATGTATGTTGATAGACTTGGGCATATGACTTGTATAGCTAACAAGCCCCAATAAATTTATGGGCATATGACTTGCGTAGCGAGCAAGTCCCACAAATCTAATGGGCATATGGCTTGATTAGTTAACAAGCCCCAAGTAGTATAATGGCCATTGTAGTAGTATATGACATATGTTTATGATATAGCATATGTTATGATATAATTTTATGTATATGATTTATGTTGTTAGTTTTTCCTTGCTGGGCATTAGGCTCATTCCTTTATGTTTATATGTGCAGGAAATTAGGTTCTTGGCAGCTTGGGGATGTGTATTGAGGCAGGATGGAATCGGTGGACTGAGCGTTCGATTAGAGGATGAAGTCTTTAAGTCTTTAAATTATGATTTCTATGTATTATTTTCCGCACTTGATTTTGTAACCCATTTATTTAAGTATGTTTTGTTTTATTTTCAAAACAATGGGATCCCTTATCCTAAGTAAAATATTTATGTATTCAAACCTTTTCTTTATATAATAAAGTTATGATGTTTTCATATGTACGTTTTATTATGATTAGTATAGTAGTTATTAATGGTCCAAGGTCTAGAATAATTGGGTCTTTACATGTTGCGCACTTGTATACTTGACTTCGGTTGATCTTGGAGTAAGTATTTTCCACTGATAGAATTCTCCTACAACAATAGCTACCAGTCAACAATCGAGATGGCACCCTATGAGCTACTTTATGGAAGAAGGTGTTGATCGTCGTTACATTGGGACGAGGTAGGAGAAAGGCAACTTCTTGGACCCGAAGCTATTAGAGAAACTCAGGATGCAGTAGTGCTGATTAGAAATCGTATGCTAGCTGCTCAGAACTGGCAGAAAAATTATGCAGATGCCAAGTGACATCATGTGGAATTCAAAGTCGGAGATCAAGTCTTCTTAAATATATCTCCTATGAAAGGTGTGAAGCGGTTTGGGAAGAAAGGCAAGCTTAGTCTCTAGTTTATAGGTCCTTTTGAGATATTGGACAAAGTGAGAGCAGTTGCATATAGATTAGCCCTACCGCCAGCTCTAGCAAATAGCCATAATGTGTTCCACATCTCGATGCTGCGTAGATATGTGTCAGACCCATCTCACGTCCTCAAGTATGATACGATAGCACTCCAGAAAGACTTGAGTTACGAGGAACGACCGGTTAGCATCCTAGATAGAGGGATGAAGAAATTACAATCTAAGAGTATTCTGATAGTCGAGGTCCTATGGAGTAATAGTTCTAAACGGGAGGCAACGTGGGAGGTAGAGGAGGACATGTTAGCTCGGTATCCGGAATTGTTTGGTAAGTAAATTTTGGGGACGAAATTCTTTGTAGTAGGGGAGAATTGTAGAATCCCAGAATGTTTACTTAGCCTAGCTAGATGATAGTAGCAGTAGTAGTAGTAGTAGTAGTAGTAGTAGTAGTAGTAATAGTAGTTAGTATTAGTTAGTAGTACGTTAGTTACCGTGGATTTTGGTTCAAGTCGGGACTTAGTTGGAAACTCAAAGCAAAAATTATGGATTTTATAAGTTTAACCTATAGTTTAAGAATATTAATTATAACATAAGGTTTGATTAATATTGCTGGTCTTATATATATTTATTATAACCTAAGGTTTAGATAGAACCATTAAAAGCATGACACTTGTCATAATCATGTTTATTAAGGAATTAAGTATTCTGATGAATATTTTTAATAAAAGAAAGATCTAGAAGCTCTCGAGCCTTCCAACAGCTGTTAGGATCGTATTATGACTCAATCAAAGCTGTTTATCCAATTCAAATTATGCTAAAAAGTGAAAATACATGTTTGATATATCAATGTATGCCGATATATCGCAGCATAGGGGTCGATATATTGCCTACGGAAGATACGGAAAACACGTCGACTTTGCACGAACGATCGAACAAAAGTCGGGAATACAGGGGGAGGCGATATATTGCCTAGGGTGGGCAATATATTGTCTCCATGAGTATAGTTTTGAAAGTTTGACTTTTTGAATTTTAAAAATAGCCTTAACCACTTAGACATGCCTTTGAACGATTTTGACCAAGTTATGGGTGTCAGTTGAACGAAAATTCAAATCCTTTTCATTTTATAATCATTTATTTATTCAAATTAAAAGTAGTTAGTTTCACTCCTTGAACTCTATAAATAGGACCTAGTACTCAACCATTTTCTCTATTCTTCAAGCATTTGATCAAAGCCTCCAAGGTGCTAGTGTTACTATAGAGAGATACACTTAGGTTTTTGGCTAAAGCTTTATCATTCTAAGCTTTTATAAACACTTGGGAAGTGAGAAATAGAGTGATTTCAGTATTGAGGTTTAGACCAATCCATAAGGTCATTCAAGGTATTCCTATTCCTAAGTTCAGTTCTATATGGTTCTTTAGTTTCTTTTATTTAGATCCTAACTCTTGTTATTGATTCTTTATAAGGTATTTAAGTTCTTGAAACTTAAGGTCTTTCTTGGTAAGTTTCTTTTTGATGGTTTAGTTCCCATATTCATCTTTATTCTTAAATATTCTCACCTTTTTCTACTGTTGGTTTATAGGAGTTTCTAAATCTCGTACTTGTTCCCAAATATCTCGGCTTTTGGTAAGGAAAATAGGGTGGATATATGTGTTTATATGTTTATGTTATGATATGTTTTATGCTATGATATGATATATGTTATGTTATATGTTTTATAGTCCTTGGGCATATGACTTGTTTAGATAACAAGCCCCAAAAATATGTTTTATAGTCCTTGGGCATATGACTTGTTAGCTAGCAAACCCCAATAATTTATGGGCATATGACTTGCTTAGATAGCAAGCCCCACAATTTATGGGCATATGACTTGCTTAGTTAACAAGCCCCAAGAAGTATGATGGCCATTGTAGTCCTATGTGATATATGTTTTCTAGATATGTTTATGATATAGTTTTATGCTTATATGTGTTAGTAGATTTTCCTTGCTGGGCATTAGGGTCACTCCTTTATTTTTAGTGTGATGCAGGAAAATGATTATGGAGGCGGAAGGATTCTTGGCAGCTTGGCTTATGTGTTAAGGATGAATGGACTGAATGGACTGTGTGTTGATCGAGGACGACGTTATTTATTTTATGTCTTTAAAATTATGTTTTGATGTAATTCCGCAATTAGTATTTAAAGTTATGTTTTATGTTTTATAAGCAATGGGTACCCATACCATATCACATTTTATTTTATACTTTTATATTATTGATACAATATTTATTTTGGGGTTTTAATAAAGTTATGATTATTTCTTATGTATATTTTCTCAAAAATAGTAGCTATGTCTAGTAGTTTTAATGGTTCTTGGGAGTTAGTGAGATCAGGAGAAAATTATGGGAGTTTTGATTATTTTGCCCCCGGGGACGTTTTTGGGACCCCGAGCATTAGGATTTACTTTAGACTACTTAAGCTTGAAGTAGCCTGTCAGAAGGAAAACTATGTTTAAACACCTTTTCTCTGGCACCCGTTATCCTTTTTGACCGTTCATTGCAATTTCGAAGGAAACTTAGGTTTTAGGAGTCGGAATCAAGCGAGGATCGAGGCATATCGATCCTAGGAAAGATTAGAAGATTCTTGACCGAAGGATTTAGTGAGAAACAACTTAATCAAAGGTAATCTAAGCTTTAAGTTTTGAGTTTTAGAGTTTCTAAGCTCTAATTTGGATTTTGTGTGTTGATGAGTTTTTCATTTGTTTGAGCCTCGAGATTTGATGATTTTGGATCATTAGGATGTTTGGGGACTTTGATTTTTGGATTTGGAGATGTTTAAGTAGGTTTTTGGAAGGATTACAAAGTGGAAAATCGGGGTTATGGCTGAGTTTCCAGGTGGGGTCGCGGCCCTGTTCTTGGGGCGTCGCGGCCCGAGCATGGTGCAGATGGGCGATGGAGTTAAGGGGCCTAGGGGTCGCGGCGCTTGCTTCAGGCGCCTTTGTCTTGGCTGGGGGCCATAACTCAGAGAGGTGGGGGCAGCGACACTTGAGGGTTTTGAGGCCAAAGTAGAGTTTTGATCATGGGAACTCAAACCTTAGGCCTCGGGATCGTTCCTACTACCCGGTTTAGTAGGATTCGATGTCCCAGAGGCTAGGTCTTGGTTCGGGAACCTTTGCTATTAATTTTATTGATGGAATCCTATAATTGGTTATGACCAGGTGACTATCAAGGAACTAAGAGGTTGATCGTTCTCAAGAGTCGTTCTTTTATTAATTCTTGCTCGAACTAGAGGTAAGAAAACTGCACCCTATATATATGATATGCGTGGTTATTATTGAGGCATGTTGAGTGTGTAAATGTGGACATTGATTGCATATTAAATGCTTAGCAAATCTTTCTTATTTGTGTATGGCACTGACTAGTCAGAATCGGCATTGGTTGCATGTTACTGACCTAAGAGTCAGAAACAGCATAAGCGTCATGAACGCAGAATTGATAAAAGATTAGATCTAATCGACATCGGATTTGAATGACTCATTTGGAGCATTAATGCTGGACCGACCCTAAGTTCGATGAAAATTATAAGCGCTTGTCTAGTCTATGACTAGTTACTCAGAGCCAGGGCCAAATGCCTAGGTGACTGTTTGTCACATGGCTAAGGGAACGGAATCCCACGTTAGTGACTTTATGGTCACTCGGTAGGTTTATGTTGGTGACTATCTCATCAGATACCTATCTTGTTTAAGCTAGAGAAATTATCACTTATTTGTAAAAGGAGCGGAACCCACCTTAGTGACTTTACAACTGTCACTCCTCTATTTTGGACTAAAAGTCTTGGATGGTTATTATGATCATCGTTTGATATTATATACATGCAGTATTGAGTTTTCTTGCTGGGCTTCGGCTCATGGGAGCTATGTGGTGCAGGTAAAGGGAAAGAAAAGCTCACCCAGCCTTGAGTGGAGAGCTTAGGTCTGGGTGAGCATAGGTGGTAATGTGTACATATGCAGCCACTTGACCACCACAGCCAAGGAGTTCTCAGGGGAACTAGGGGGTTTACCCTATTTTTGCCGCTTAGATCGACGAGCTATAAATTTTATACTGTAATGACCATTTTTCATTGTAAATAACTTGTAAGCGTTTTTATGGGCCCATGAACAGTTTTATGTTTTAAATAAAATATATCATTTCCTTTTGATTGGGTTTTCACCTTAACCTATTAATAGAAGCACATTTTTAACCAAAGAACTCGGTTAGCGAGTTAAGCACGGTTCAAAGTTCACCGTAACTGTCTTGGAGTAACCAGGGCGTTACAGATCAAGTCTTCCAAAACTCTATGAGGACCCTTTTATAGTGTAGGCACTGTCATTAGGTCTAACCAATAGTATTAGAGATAAATAACTCATCATTTGGAGCTTAAATTATGTGTTCGTACGAACATGTCAGGCGATACGCTGCCTGCATGTAGGTGATGTATTGCCTGCCAGGGCTTTTGAGCCCCTTCGCTACAAAATTTTTTGGGGATCTGTAGATACCTCCATGTATCACTTTGAACCCAAAAACATATTTTAAAAGTGCCTACAATTGAAACTCAAATTTAACATCTACACTGTGTGAAATTCACTAAGTGTTTATACCTAGCTTGTATATTATCACTTATCCTTTGTAATTAACCAATCATAACAATAAAGAGGTAGTGTGACATAGGATCACCTTGGTGAATTCCTTTGGCCAGGACAACTTTACTTGTAGTTCTCCCATTCAAACAAATATTATACAAAATCGAGCTCAAGCAGCACTAAATCCAGTCACACATTTTTTAGGGAAATTTAAGTGCTTTAGAGCACTCCCAATAAAATCCCAAATAATTCTATCATAGGCTTTCACAAGATCAATTTTTGATGCAAAGAAACCCCATTTTCCTCTCTTCCTCTTGAAAGAATGGATAACCTCTTGAATAAGAACATTATTATCATTAATGGACCGACCTGGGATACACGTAGCTTGAACTGGGAAAATGAGTCTAGGGAGATAAGGCTTTATACGGTTGGCAATAATCTTAGCAATTACCTTATAGAACACATTTCAAAGGACAATAGGCCGAAAAAGAGCTAGCTTAGTAGCATTCTGCACTTTCGAAATAAGCACCAGATTTGTCGCAATGAAGCCCTTGTGCATCAACCCTAAGTTAAAGACTCTTGCACAGTATCCCAATATGTTTTAAAGAATACGACGGACATACCATCAGGATCGGGAGCTTTGAAGCTTCCCATAGTAAATAAAGCCTCCTTGATTTCCTCTCTTGTAATTGGGGAAATTAACAATTCACACTCGGCATGACTAACTCCAGCCGCAGGCGAACCATCAAGTGAAGTATCTGGAGAAGGATCCAGGGCAGAGTACACGTCCTTACAGTAATTGACAAAGGCACTCTCAATCATTGCTTTTGAAGTAATCAATCGATCATTCGATAATTGAATAACTTCTATATGATTCCTACAACGCCGAATGGCAGTGGAAGGGAAGAAAAACTTCGTTCATTTATCACCATAAGTCAGCCAATCAATCCTCGATTTATGTCTCCAGTGAAGATGATGCCTCAATATGAGTTCATTAAAGATGGTTTCTGAACTGAACCTCTTTTGATAATATATGTTTACCCACTGGCTTAGACTGTATCGCATTAAGGTCATTCTCAAGTCGTTTAATACTTTCATTCAGGTCACCAAACTAATGTAGATTCCACCTTATATAAGCAACTCTGGTGGCTCCAATTTTCCAGAAAGGAGGTCATGGGACGAGGATGGTTATAAAACAACCACATTTAATCAACTACCAAGAAGCTACATTTATCTCATGTCCACATTGCCTTGAACTTAAATCGCCTCTTGCGATACTAGCTATTGGAAGAAGAGTTCAAAATAATAGGTCTATGGTCAGAAGTAAAAGACGGGACCGATCGCAAAGACGCATTAGGGAAGAGCTAAATCCATTGATGATTTACCACTAATTTATCCAAAGCCAATTTAATATGGGCACTCCCATCCCTGTGATTATCCCACGTGAGATGATCACCCATGACTAGTAATTGGAATAGACATTCCTCATTGAGCAAATGTTGAATGAAAGGGATCATAGAATCCAAAGAGGACCCTCCACTTCTATCTAAATGGCTCAAAGCTATGTTAAAATCACCCAAGATAAATCTCAGACCAGAGGAAATCGGCCAATCTTTGAGGAGGTTGCGCCAAAAGGTTTTCTTCTCACAAGCACGGGGGGGGGGGAATCTGTGTTTAGTTTGGATAATAGGCTCAAACTCAAATCTAACCTTACATGCTACAATGAATCCACCTCCCAAATTCACTGTAACGCCCTGGATAGCCAAGACCGTTACACTGTGTGTTTATAAAATGCAAGACTTGCTAATCAAGTCATTTAATTAAGAACGTGTTACTGAAACTATAATGGTACTAGGGTTAGAATGTTTTGGTCTCAAAAGTCACATTTTTCATAAAGAAATATCTCCTGTTTACACGAGATCCCAAAAATGTTAAGATTGGAACCGATTACAAAAGATTCAAGGACTAAATACAGTATTAGCCATATTAAGGCAAAACAGACAATTAAGCAATCTCTCTCCTGATCTACTCCTCGGCCATGGCGACCGAACAGCTTGCTATGTACATTCCACCCCGCAGCCCTCCATCTCAGGATCGGTCCAACTTGCCTTTGCCTTTGCCTTTACCTGCACCACGTAGCACCCGTGAGCCAAGGCCCAGCAAGAAAACACAACAACAGAGCATAAGCAATCAACAGACAATTCAATATCCCATATTGCATCACATATTCTTAATCATATCAACATTCAGAATAGTCAAGTATTTAGCATACTAAACATATCAACTCATAACATACACCAAATCACATATGATAACTAGGGTTAGCGCCCTCAGGCCGCACCGTCCGTTATCCCACTGACTCTGCCCCGCTTAAACCGAGCTCAGTTAATATTAAGTTGTCATCGGCTACCAGTGGCCAAGCCGCGCCCTGTGCGCAAATATTGTGTACGGCACCCTTAGGCCGCTATCACATGTCCCATGGCATAATACCATCATTGACATAATACAAATATCAGGAGCACTTAGTCCCATTACAAACATATAACCGGGTGCAGTTTTCTTACCTTTAGATTCGCTAGCTTTGATATCTTGACTCCTTGAGCACGATCCCTCTCGAGCCCTAGCGCTCACCTAATCACAACCATAGGTCAAAGTCATCACCAAACCTCAAGTCCATAACCTAGCCTCGGGACCAATCCCGAGCCCTCGGGAAGTCCTAGTTCCACCAAACAAGGTGGTGGAATCGAACCCCGAACCCTTGTTCAAAAACCCTTGAAAATAACCCTAAAATCCCTTTCTAGAAACAGGGCAGCGCTACAGCGCTCTAAGGAGGGCGCTACAGCGCTACAAGCAGAACCAAAATCCCCCAGAAAGCATGGCCTAGCGCTACAGCGCCCAAAGGCTAGCGCTGTAGCGCTAGTCACAAACAACCAACATCCCATTTTTCCTTCCTGCGATTTCCTCGAACCAAACTTAACCAAAACTTCTCCAAACCTTCACCAAACTCAAAAACAAGCTTATTAACACATTCCACTCATCCCAAGCATCCCAAATATTCGAAACCCAAGCACATGCATCCCTAATCTCAAAATTCACCATAGTTGACCCTAAACTCAGAAACTCAGCAGAAACCAATCAAAACATCCAAGTTTAAAGCTCAGAATTTATACCTTTGATGGAAATTCGACTTCAAGTTGCCTCTAGACCTCTTTAGCTTGCTCTTCCTCAACCCTTGGCTCCAACTTCCCTAGAATTCCCCATCAACTCAGCTTAGATACCTTAGTTAAAAACCAAAACCAGAACTGAAGGAACCACAAAGTTTTACCTCAAGTGATGGTGTGTTCTTGCTAAGCCCTTCCAAATTTTCAAGCCTAGCTCAGGATTCCTGTTGTTCAGCCTAACCTAGCTCCCCTCTGAATTTTTCTCCAAGGAAACACCCAGAAATGGTGAAGGAGATCACCAACTGACTCCTAGGAAAAAAACTATGTTTTCTCCCTTTTCTTTTTCTTCCTTTTCCTTCTTTTCTTTCTTTCCACAACCTTCTACTTTTTTTCTACAATTCCCACTAAGTATAAAGCCTCAACATACTTATCTTTGAGAAGCCAATTGACCAAAATGCCCTCCTTATTAATTCTAAACCTTTAATCCACTTAGGGGCATTTTAGTCATTTTACCCAATTCCCGCTAATTCCTCAAGTGTCTCTAATATTTTCCGCTTACCTCCCGATACCTAATTAATCACCAATTATATTCCTCAATGTCAAAATACACTCCAATATACTCACTAAATTCCCATTTATACCCCCAGGCTCGCCCCGTGCCAAGTATAAATCCCCGCCGTGACTTATCCGCTAAACCGCTCACTAGGATCGTCTTGAGTCACAGATCACAGATATATCCACATAACAATGTGGTCTCAAAAATTATCACATATATAAATACAGTTATGCCCATAATGGCCAAAATTACGATTATACCCTTCTAACCTAATCAGGGCCTACATGCATACTAATACACATAGTCATGCATCTCGAATATTCAAATAGTCATATAACATGCTTTAAATCATAAACATGCATTTTACTCATTAAAGTCACACATAATTCTCATTATGCCCTCCAGGCACACTAATCAAGGCCATTAAGCCTCATTAGCGAATTTGGGTCGTTACATTCACGGGGGCGGGGGTAAACACAAAATTATAGAAATATAACTTTCTTAGAAAAGTAAGAACTGAATCAGGCTTACATTTAACTTCAAATAGGCAAATACATTCTGGATTGTTATCCTGAATAAGGGCCTTTAATTCCATAATCACTGAGGTATGGCCCCAACCCTCGGCAATTCCAAGCCAAGAAAATCATTGCTTTTGCATAGGTGGATGAGCTTCCACCTCCGCAGGTGTTTCATTTTCAATAACTAAACTACATTCTTCACCCATCTCTTTCAAACGTTCATCACGCCTAGCATTTTTGGTTCGATCATGAGCCTGTCGAGCTCTAATTTTCCATTAAGTTAATCGGTCCGACAATCTTAGGGAAAATGGGGGCCTCGAGACCTTAGTACCATAAGAACTTGGAGCCTCTACATCTCGAGAACCTGTTCCATTACTCGATTGAAGATTGACGAATGATCCAAGTGGGGGGGGGGGGCGTGGATTGGAGAACTACCTTTGTAGATGAGCATGATTCTGAGGGAGCAGGTTCAAGTCATGTAATCAATATTTCTTCTCTTTTGACACACCTTCGCATCATCACCGGTAGGGATGACAATCACATCAGTATCCTCGCGTACTTCTCTCACCGTATCAATAAGCTTCCTTTTCTTAATCGATGTCCCTTACCCTTAAGCCTCTTCCCCACACAAGCCACATAGGCTTCAAACTTAGAAGGGATCCTGGGCTCAGTCCTGGTTGTGGGATCGTTAACACCACCCCACTTGAAGCCTGGGCTATGCATGGCTAGGCCAAAGTTTTTAGATGGGTCGGCTACTAATGGAATAGATGGGCCAGTATTAGCTTGTCGACTGGGTGGAAGCCCAATAGCACTCGGCCCATTTGCATTTGGCCTCTCTAGATTTAAATTTAAACCATATCACTTACTGGATTTAAATTGGGTAAGCACTGCATCTCCTTTCCTTCTGTAGTTTCAACTGCGACAACTTCAGACCCAAAGCGTGTAAGAAAGGGCGCTAGTTTTTTCTTCACCTTAGGTCACTAGATACTTTTCATTTTTTTCAACAAGGGAGAGGAAACCTAGTTTTGGCAAAAATAATTAACAAGGTTATTGCGCATTATTTTTCATTTTGGCAAGTTAATACTAAATATCTTATTTTAACTGGTTCTTTTTTTTTTTTTTTGCTTACACTAGTTTATATTAGAGTTATTTAGTTTGTAGCTTTTAATTTTCTATAACTAGAATATGTAGTGTTAACATTTTTTAATGTACATTCTTTTGGCCATAATTTCTCAACTCTCTTTTTATGTTTTTGTAGTACAAGAATTACAATCAATAATTTTCATTCAAGCTCAAATACAGTAATTAATACATTGTAACAACATAATCAGTCATAACAAAAAGAAAAGGGATAACTTGAAAAATACCCAGTTTTAGGATTAGTTAACAAAAAATAGCTACTAATAATATTTAGTTGAATATTACCCACTTTTTTAAGCACATTTCCCATATTACCCTTAAAACACTACTAGAAGTCCAATGGAAAAATCTCAACATTTACCTCTGTCGTGTCATTTACTTCCCTATTTAAATAATATTCCACTGTGAGTTCCACTAGACTATTGTATAATGGGTAGAATCATTAATAGTTTGGGTATTAATCAAAGAGTTTTAAAAGGTGGGTAAAAATTAAAGAGGTTAACTTAAATTGGGTACTAGGTGTAATTTTCACAAAAGAAAATTGAATCTAAGATTGAATTGATAGTCTAGGCCAAGTGTTATTGGACCCCAAGTAATACAAGCCCAAGCTCAAAGCTGGACTAAACAAACAGCCCATGACCAAGTTGCTGCTGGAGAACCAAAGCTCACAACCGAACCAAAGCTTACAGCCAAACCGAACCAAGCTGCTACTGAAGAACCAAAGCTCACAGCCACATTGAACCAAGGAGAAGAAACGGGGAAGGTGCCGCGTGAGAAACGAACGCGCGTGAAGCCAGGATGGTTGAAGGAATTCGTGAAGGTGGAGCAACGATGAAGAGAGAGAGCCTAGGAACAACTGAATCATATTTTTGCATTTCCTTATTTGATTTTGTTGATTGGAGACATATATATTGGACTAGCTTTTGGTTTTGGGGGTATGTTGAATATTGGTATTGTTATCTATGGAGTTTAGCACTGACTCGAGGAGTGCCGTTCCTATTACGAATTCTCCCAATAGTAAAAAAAAGTATTATGACCCAATTATACAACACAAGTCCACGGTATGGAAAACCAACAACAAAGTCTAGAATATGGAAAATATAAACAAATTATCTAATGTAGAGATTTGAACTTTGAATCTCGTAGATAAACAAAGATTAACTACTTGATGGGTCTTTTTATGACGGGTCTTTTATGTTGGTTCTTTTATGTTAATTAGTACTATAATGTCAAAAAAAGAAAAAATAGTAATGTAGATCTACGTACTTTATACACATTCTATGTAAATATATTATTTATGTATTTACAAATTAATTTTAAAGAAGCTATTTTGCTTTGAAAACGAAAAGATAAATTGATAGACAATTTGTATTTATGATCTAATATTGTTTTTATTTTTTCTAATATTAGGGGAGTAAACTCGAGCTTAAACCTCTCTTTTCTGAAGAAATATATATAATAATACTACAAGAGTATGTTTATGAACAGTGTAATTTTAGGGGACAACTATAATAGTGCACATTTTTTATGCATTACCATGATGAATCATGCATTTTTACATACGTGTATAAGTTATGTTCTTAGTTTTTTTACATTACGGTATTTATTATAATCACAACAAACCTTCTACAAATTTTCAGAAAATATAAATAATTTAAGGTGCGAAAACAAGGTTCTAACTTTCAGTATTATCAAGCATACAAATATTGTTTTAAATCTTATTTTTAACGTCCTAAATTATCATGATTTTCCTAAAAATTTGTAAAAAATTCGTCGTAACAATAATCAACACCATCTTGTAAAAAATCTTGGGTTCACGTGTACAAATATATGATACAATATACTAGTGCATAAAAACATGCACCGTTATTATTATCCTTTATAATGCATTACAAACCAAAAGAAGCTTGCCTTTTAAATGTTTGATTGACTTTTTTTTTTATTGTAAAGGTGTTTGCCAACTCGAATATTTAGAAACTTAAATAAACATGTATGTTCTTAGAATGGGGATGAGATATTTGTTTTTACTTTAATTGTAATAAGTTTGTGATTATATCACATGCTAGAAAAATGAGTAATAAATAAATAAGATTGTTGTATCCAACTAGAATGGATAAAAATAAAGTTCCCATATATAATATACTTTTGATGTAGTATTGGGAGATAAAAATTAATTTTCAAACATCAAACTACTTAAATATTAATATTTTATTTCGTTTTCTTCTTCATATTATTTTTTAAATTCCCCAACCCAACTTAACACCCAGGTAAGGGACCAAACATGATTACAACAAAGATAAAAGATAAATACCAAACACAACATTGCAATCCTTTTTGGTAAAATGGAGAGTCTTAATTATATTCCAAATATGATTACAACAAATATAATTATCAATTACCAATTAAAGAAACCATGCTTGACATGATCATTCTGGGGCATGGTTACCCTTTTTGGCTTTGAATCATTCTCATGTTTTTTCTTGTTTTTCTTATAAAAATCACTTTCGTGGACCTGTGATAGCATGGTGTGGTAAGTTATTTCATTCCAACAGAAAAGAGGCATTCTACCAACAACGCAAAGGAAACCTCATGAGTCACTAACAAGCTTGAGACTCGATGGCATTGATGATCCGGCTAAGAAGGATTTGAGGATGGTGAGAGCTTGTTTTGGTCTGTGCAGAGGGACTTCATGGCCTGCTCCTCTCACAGACACAAAAGTGAGCCCATCATACTCTTGTGTCCATCCTCCAACCTGTTGATGATCATTTTGCATGAGTTTATTAAAACCAAATGTAGTCTAACGCATTACATGATAATTATGGTATTTATACTTTAATATGATAAGATTTTGATTTTTTGGCAGGACTGGTGCAATTTAATAGGACAACTAATAAAATTATCTAAGGGGCCGTTTGGTATAGGGTAATTTAAGGAGGAGAATGTGAATCTCAAAACATTACATTATTTGTTACAAGTTTTGGTTTATCTTTAAGCTCAGGAAAATGAATCCTCTGGTTTACCCTCCATGAGGTAATCTTAAACTTATCCACACAGGTGTGTTTTAGATACCCTTTCATTATAAACACGTGGACCCACACCTAATTCAATAAAAATGATAAATTATAACGTTCCCGGGTGTAACCAAACACTGTAATCTAACATTCCCTTATATCTAAGATAAGATTCTTATATACAACCAAATACTATTTTACATGATTCCGCAAAATCACATTACCATCTTTAACTTTCCACTAGGCAGAAAACTTTGAACTCTTTGTACCAAACAGCCCTAAATGGTCTCTAGTTGGACTTCAAGCATGATCATTTAATGTTAAGATAGTCTCCATAATCCTATTCTTAATCCATTTGCACTTAAAGGATGACCGGTAATATCTTGTTTTATATTGAAAAAATAAGTTGTGTCCTGGTTTCAGCATTTGATTTTTAATAACCAGATTTCTGAACATTACTTACATCTCCATCATCATACCAGGCACGCCATGGACCTTGAGTTGGAAGCTTAAGAGCGTCTATACTGTACCGAGTAGATGTAATTGGGATGACAGCATCTGTATCTCCACTGTCACATACAAAAAATGAATCAAAGTACAACCATTAGCTAATATTTTCCAAAACTAAACCGAATAGAAAGAATTAAAATGCTTGCTAGCTGAAAAAGAGTTCCTAAACCCCGTCAAAATTTTCTTTTAAGAAACATGTCATGTTTTGGAACATGTAACTGTGACAATAGGAGAAAACCATTATAAATTGAGGTGTTGAAATGGTACCTGAACACCCATATGCGAAGTCCTGAATGTATCAGCTCCTGGTAAACGTCCAGCACTGTTATAGGAGAATCCTTCCAGTGGGTATTTACCACCTCACTATTTATCAGAAAATATAAAAGTGAAGTTAACAAAATTTACCATTTGATTCAGCACCAAATTCCATTAACAACAATAGCTCTATAAAGATAGCATATAATGTGGCAAATCATGTCTAGAAAGTTTAGAAATTAGATGTCAAACAATCAGAATCCATTATCATTTATCTTGTTATGAAGCTAATGATTCATGGTCAAGTACATATAAATGTCTAGTACAGCCGAAGGCAGCTCGTGTCATACTACTTAAACATGACAAGAATTGATATGAGACTTGAGCAGCTTTACTTGTGAGCATACATCAGTATACTCAAGAATCTGCACATTATCAGAATCTACACAATTGTTCAACAAGAAATGGATGGATTCCAATCATCATGATGGAATGCTTGAGATACTTATAAGTTATTTCAGAAGTAGTTTATACAAAAAAAAAAAAACTAAGCTTTTATGATTTTTTTTCCAATAAGTTATACCTGCAAGTCTCCCATATTGGTGGCGCACAATCAACATTTACATGAAGTGCCCGTTTAACCTCAGGTGAATTGAAGTAGACAGTTGAGTGCTTCTCTGTGCAAGGATCATACTTTTGGCTAATGCGACCAACCCTCTATAACCGTAATAATCAGTGTTAAAAGTGAATACAACAAAATATATAAACTTACACACAAAAGCATAAGTTCAGTTTTCAATTTTAGGATAGTAAGAAAATTTTCCACGGTGATTACGTACATAAAACTTGTGGAGGATCAATATATTCAAATTTTACTTAAAACACAAATAACTTATACAACCTCACATTGTATAAACACTCGTTGAAATTCCTGTATTATGTGACAGGCAAAAGCACACAGGCCCCTTATTGAGATGAGGCTGTGTAGTCTGGCATTAAACATGAAATAATAACCCGTACTTTGCACTTTTGCTTGGAAAAGAACCATACATGCAAATAACTAGGATAATAATTACAATCTACGAGTTCCTAAACAGAAACAGAAATCAATAGAACTTTAACAACCAACCTTCCTCTATAGTAACTGAAGTTGAATATTTTTAGTGTTCAGATAGGAGGGTCCACAGATGGAAACATGATGTTCACAGAAGTTAGCTAAAGATGACTAGTCCTATAACATATAGCATGGTAGAGAAATGAAACTCTGAACAGAAAAAATGTCACCCTTACGAAAATATTCTCAATGAGCTAATGCTGAAAAAGTTGTATGTAAGGTGTGGTGCATAAAAGAAAGGTAGATTATCAAATGTCTAATACCCCATTCTAATATAGCACGTATATAACTATATATTCACCTCATGAGCATAATAAAAATATCTTACAGAAAAGAATTAGCAAAATTAATTATTTGTTTACTCCTTAAATAAGATAAGTGATTTCAAATCACATACTCACATGCTTTCTTTTCTGCAATTGATTTGTTTGGCTACCATTAGCATGGCAGGCGGGAGTGTAGATGCTATATGGATCAATGTCGCCAAGTTCTTTAGAAGCGATATCAAGAACCTTATCACATGAACTCGAGAAGTGTATAAATGGCTGAGAAACACATAGAAGGTTTAGTAATTTGTATGTCTCGTCAGATATCAAGCCAGCTGACCACATGAATTGGAAAAGCCCCAAGTGATCATGGTGATCGTCGGTTAAAGCATTTCCCACCTGCATTAAACAGATATCTTAGCTCTCTATTTCATCACATGATACACAAGAACCTGGGATTTTTCCTAGAGAAATGAATGAAACAAGTACCATATAACCCTTCAGATTAATGGCTTTTTCCTTTGTTGCAGAGTTGTGTTTTACAATTGCCTGGCTCAGCTGAGGAACATAATGTCCTAGTACATAGATGCCCACGAAGAAAACCACAATTCAAACAAAGTATTGGTCATATATGAATACATGTGTGTAAAATATGGTTAGTATGAAGAAATTGGAGAATTGATTGGCTCAAACATGAATTCAACAAATGAATTTTGAGATACTTGTTACTATTGCCTACACATCTTAATCCAAGAAATCAACATAAAATGAGTTTGAAAGTATTGACAACTAAGAAATCAAAGGCTTACAGTGTGATATAGCTGGAAGATTTTGTGTATTATTTTCTTTCCTTAGTTAGAATTTTTTTGATTAATTGTGTATATTCTGCCTTTATGTTTTTTATTCTTGTATAGCATATATAAATTGATGATCTCAATAAATCGTCTCTATATTTTCCTCCTATATTTCAACATGGTATCAGAGCTTTAAGATTCTTTTTTCTCCATTTTTCCTCTGGTTTGAACTGCGGTCACCCTCTCTGACTCCAGCGCACCATCTCTGACGCACCCCATCATTTTTTTTCTCGGTTGTGGGCTCTCAGTGAAGTCATCAAGATCACTCGGCTCCAATCTCGGTGTACCAAGGGTCTTCCAGTCGCACACTCCAGTCCGATCTCGACTTCATCTTCCAGGCGTCTTCCATTCCGATCTCGTTGTTCTAGTTGCCACACACTCCACCAGCTCTATCACGAGGTTACGAGGAGGTCCATAACTCAGTATCGGCCCAGCCCAATCATCTGACTTCTCCACACGATTTTTTTTTTCTAAGTGATGTCGACCGACGAAGAAGTTACGTCCCAAACCACTTGCCCCACCAACTCCACAAATTCGAACACCACTTCCTAGGTCTCGACTCAGTCCAGCGACTCCATGGGATCCGTCTACAGCCACAACAGTGGTTCTATTCAAATTACAACACACAAGCTTGGCTATATCACTGGTGACCTCCCTGCTCCTCCCTTGGATGATCCAACTTACAAGGTAAGGTAGGCTGAAAATTCCATTGTTCTTGCCTAGCTAATAAATTCAATGGATCCAAAACTTAGTCGCAGGTATCTGTTCTTCAAAACTGCAAAAGTATGGGATGCTGCTAGAAAAATGTATTCTGGCCTTGGGAATACCTCTCAAATATTTGAGATTCAAACCAAACTTAAGGAAATCAAACAAGGTACTATAACGATGACTCAATATTTTTCAAATTTACAAGATTTATGGCAGGAACTCGATCTCTACCTCAAGACCACACCATTATGTGTTGCGTGCAATATAATACAACGACAACAATAAGAAAACGAAAGGGTGTATGAGTTTCTTACTAGGATGAACAGCAACATTGATGAGGTTCGAGGACGCATAATTAGTCGCTCTCCTCTCCCTGGTACCGAAGAAGCATTTTTTGAGATTCGTCGTGAAGGGGCACGACGCTGAGCCATGCTTAATGCTTTGGATTCCCAATCTCTGGAAGGATCAGCTCTTGCTGCCAATTTTGGTTCACATGGAAAATTCAATCCTGATCCAAGGCCAAACCACAAGAGAGAGACCTTGGTGTGATCATTGTCAATGCTATGGACATACTCGTTCTACCTATTGGGAAATTCATGGCAAACCAGCCAACTGGGCTCCTCCGACATTACTCAGGGAACCACTCCATTCCCATTCAGTAAGGAACAACTTGCTCATTTATATACTCTTCTTAATCAGTCAGCTCTCAATTCTCCTTCTGGTTCTGGATCTCATAATGCATCTTGTTTTGTTGCACACTATGAAACTATACTCGGGGAGAACGATTGGCAATGCTAAGATTCTTGGTGGACTTTATTTCTTTGAAAATCGTCAACAAATAAAACAACCTAGTTTCTCTAGTTTGTCTTCAAGTTTATCTAATTCTATTTCTACTTTCAATTTTGAATCTGTTTCAAATAAAGACAAAATTATGTTATGACATTATTGACTTAGACTCCCGATTTTTTCATATTTAAAATATTTGTTTCCTACATTATTTTTAAATAATAAAACTAAGTCTTTCCAATGTGATATTTGTCAATTTGCTAAACATACTCGGTCTGCCTTTCCTCAGAAAAATTATACACCAACCTATAATTTCTCTTTGATTCATAGTGATCTATTGGGGACTGTCCAAAGTCACTACTTCTTATGGACATCGTTGGTTCATCATTATTGATGATCACACACGCCTCACTTGGGTCTATCTAGTCAAACACAAGTCTGTGTATTTCAAAATTTTCATAATATGATTCAAACACAATTTCAGACATCTATTCGTATATTACGAACATACAATGGCACTGAACATTTTAATTCTGTCTTGAGACCCTATCTCTCTCCAAATGACATCATTCATCAAAGTTCCTGTGTCAATACCCCTCAACAAAATGGTGTGGCTGAAAGAAAAAATCGTCACCTTTTAGAAGTGGCTCGGGCCCTAATCTTCACCATGCACGTTCCTGAGTATTTTTGGGGCGATGTTATTCTTACCACTGTCTATTTTATCAACTGCCTCCCTAGTCATCCTCTTCATTTTAAGACGCCCCATTATGTTCTTGCTTCCAATCCTCATATCTCTTCCAACTCTCTACCTGTCAAAACATTTGGATGTACAGCCTTTGTTCATATTCATCCTCGAGATCGTACTAAACTTGACCCAAGAACCGTAAAAACAATCTTCCTTGGCTATTCTCCCACTCAAAAAGGCTATAGATGCTATTGTCCTCTCACAAAGAGATCTTATAATTCTCGAGATGTCACATTATTTGAAGATACTCCATACTATTCTCCCACTTCGCTTCAAGGGAAGAAAAAACCACCTGGATTTGAAGAAAAAACTCCTAAGATTGTCAGCAAACTCAGCAAATCTCTCTATGGCCTAAAACAACTCCTCGGGCTTGGTTCAATCGTTTTTCAAGGGTAGTCAAGGGTCTTAGCTACACACAGGGTCAGACAGACCACACTCTGTTTATTAAACACTCAGGAAAAGAATAGATGACTGTCCTGATTGTATATGTTGATAATATAATAGTCACTGGCAACAATACCAAAGAGATCAATTAGATCAAAGAATTATTGGCAAAAGAATTTGAAGTCAAAGACCTTAGAACACTGAGATACTTTTTGGGTATGGAAATTGCTAGGAGCAAAAGAGGTATTTCTGTATCACAAAGAAAGTATTCACTTGATCTCCTAAAAGAAACTGGAATGCTAGACTGTAAGACTAGCAAAACTCCAATCGAACTAGGAAACAAAGACTGACTCTTTAAAGGAGAACTAGTCGACAAAGGAAGATATCAACAATTAGTTGGAAAGTTCATTTATCTCTCACATACTAGACCAGACATTGCTTTTGTCATGAGTCTAGTAAGTCAATATATACATGACCCACGACAAGGTCACTTCAATGTTGTGTATCGAGTTTTGAGGTATTTGAAGTAAACTCCAGGCAAGGGATTGTTTTTCGAGAAAACTCTTGAAAGAAAAGTCGAAGTATTCACTAAAGGAGACTGGGTCGGATCGATTGAACACAAAAAATCTACATTAGGATACTGTACTTTACTATGGGGCAACTTAGTAACATAGCGAAGTAAGAAACAGATAATTGTTGCTAGAAGCAGTGCAGAAGCTGAATACAGAGCCATGACTCGTGGAGTGTGCGAGATAGTATGGATAAAAAGACTACTGGAAGAATTACAAATTAAGTATGAAGCTCCAGTTCATCTTTACTGTGACAACCATTCCACTATTAGTATTGCTCACAACCCAATCCATCAAGATAGAATGAAGCACGTGGAAGTAGACCGCCACTTTCTTAAAGAAAAAATTGATGGAGGAATTATCAAAATTGAGTATGGGCACACTGATCAAAAACTTGCAGATATTCTTACCAAGAGATTATCTGAAAAAGTATTTGATTGCCTTATAAACAAGCTTGGACTCATCAATATCTATAGTCAAGCTTGAGGGGGAGTATTGACAGCTAAGAAATCAAAGGTTTGATATAGCCGGAAGATTTTGTGTATTATTTTCTTTCCTTAGAATATTTTTGGTTAATTGTGTATATTCTGACTTTATGTTTTTTATTCTTGTATAGCCTATATAAATCAATGATCTCAACGAATAAAATGACCAAGTTTTCATCACAATCAATCATCTCTATATTTTCCTCCTACATTTCAAAAGAAGGTTAATCACCTGCATAGCTCTCTCCTGTAATATAGAAGTCCCTTCCTTTGTACTGAGGAAAACGTTCAAACCATTTCAATAAAAATTCCAGATTGTCCTGAGCTGCAAAAGAGAAAAAAAAATATGTATGAACTAATTTTGAAGCTGCCAACACAGAAATAGTTTGCAGGGCAGGAAGGAGACATTGAGTATTATACCAGTCCTTTTGTCTCCATTTGTTAGCAAATCAGAGGACGTGTTTGAATATGAATAACCAACTCCAACAGGCGAATCAATAAAAAGAAGGTTAGCAACTGCAAAAATGGTAAGGCAAGTTAGAGAAGAGAAGCACTAATTGAGTTACAAGAGCTTCTATGCAGCCAAATACACACGAACAGCTCATTATTAACACTACGTATTTAAAACACTGTCCAGTTAAACCAACTAAATCGTATGAAGTCGAAAGCATACAAGAGAGACACACACACACACACAAAAAAAAAAAAACAAAGGAGCACACATGTTTAGAAATCACATGCTAAACTCAAACAAATGCACATAATCACTTTTATAACAAGGAGCATAAAGTGCAACTAGTGACTTTTATGAATCATGGAAAAATCGATATTGTAGAGCTTAAATTTGGAAATAAACCAAAAGAGCTTGATAACATACAGTACCCTTAAATAAGTTTCACTGTACATATTCTCATATAAGCAATTATGCTCACTCCGTTATGGTTGAAGTAAAAGAAATAACACATATTTGCCAGAAGCTATTCACATTCTGATCATTATCAAACAAAGGTAATTTTAAACTTCAACTAACTACCATTTCAACTACCTTTTATCTACCATTAACGCAAAGATTTGCAGAAGTTACATACCTTGATTCCAAGAGTAAGGATTTAAGTAAAGGGTCTTGGCATCTGGCTTAATATGAAATGGGCCAATTTCCTCCGCCTCTCCATAAGCAATTGATGAGCATCCAGGACCTGAAAGAAGTCAAAGTTAACATACAACAAGAATACACAAACTAAACAAAAGAGCTAGAATGCTTAAAAGGTAAAACACCTTTAAAACAATACCACTTTAACAAACTACACAAGCTCTATCAATAAAAACTTAAAGATAAGAAAACCAATTTAATGGCAAAAGGAAGTGAGAGAAGCTCTTTTTCCTCCATAAACTGCAGCAAATAATCAAGAATAAAGGTCTAAACGCCATACAATGACTGAAAGACTCAAAAAAACACAGCAGAAAAATTAAAAATGAACACTTTTCATTCACCCATTATCACAAACACTACTAAAACCCAACCCAATCATCAAATGAAGAAAAAATAAATAAAAATCAAGTGTAGTCAAGAAAATTCTGAAGTTTGACCTCCATTTAGCCAGAGAACAAGGGGCTTAGAGCCAGGATCCTCAACAGCCTCAACGAACCAATAGAAAAAAGCTCTCCCAGCCCCCTTATTCACTGTGACATAGCCAGAATAGTGTTCAAAGCCCACGTTGAAAGTTTGACCAGGGAGCTTTCCAACTCTGTCCAGCTTCTGTTGGGAAAGTGGGTCAGTGGAGAAGCTCGAAACAGCAATACCCAGGTGGAGGATGACGATTATGGTGAACAATTTCAGAGCAAGAAGCCCTCTTGCGTTGAACATTTTCTCGATACTCTTTCTCAAGAAAGTAGTAACCTTTAAGCAAGGAAAAGGCAGTGTTGTTATGATTGATTGGAAGACAACACATGATGCTTGCCCCAAGAACTCTGGCTTTTATTATTATTATTTTTTTCAAATTTATCTTATATTATTATTATTATTATGTTTTAACAATATTTAATTTGGCTTTGCTAACAACATTGGTGGTTTTCTCTGACAGGATATGGCACATCATCAAATACTATGATGACATTATATCTATTCTATATAAAAAAGTGTACAAAAAGTGTAGAAAAATTCTTGGTTTTAATTTTTTTTTAGTTAATTTTAGCGAAATATTTTTATATTTAACATAATATTTTTATATTTAGCAGTAGTTTGTAAACATAAATTAAACTTAAATAAATAATTAAACAAATTAAAATAAGATATTTCTGAGATATTTTACAATCATAATTATTTAAAGTAATAAAACCATATATTTTATAACTTAAATCAAATTTAATCAAACTTAATATTATATTAAACATATAATATATAATCATTTGTTGTCACTGCTACATTCAAAAACTAGAACAAACATAAACTTAAACAAAAATAAATATATTAAAATAAGATATTTTATGATAATTTAAATAATTAAATCATATTTATTTAAAAATAATAAAGATATGCATATTACTTTTTTATCCTATAAATTTGTGTGATAGTTTGTTTTTATCAAGTGATTTGAGCTTTTTTTTCTTCATCAAATTCACCAAATGACATTGCGAGATATATTAGAATCTAAAAATAGTTGATGCATATATACTACTATCTACACTATGACTTTTTCTATTCTTATTTTATTTCTATTATCAATTTTTTTAAAATATTATTCTATTTTATATATATATATCATGTAATCATGTAAATACATATATATGTCAACGTTATATTTAAATGTCATATATGTAAAATTATTAATATAAATATTTATATATAATATAGAACTATAATTCATTCGATTATAAATATATATATTTTTAAAAAAATAGTGAATTAATTTTTATTAAAATTATATACAATATTTACAATTTTAAAACTAAATAAACGTGCATTGTACGTTGCTTTTACCTAGTATATAGAAAATTATAACACATATTTTCTAACCAAATATGTTAAGACATTACGCATATATCATTGGAGATTTTTCACTCTTTTATTAAAAAAATTCCGTGGACACATACATAAAAAAAATAATGTTTTTTATCAATAGTTTTCTTATTCTTTGGAGATTTTCATGAATTTTCCTAACAAGAGTTAATCTTTATAAATCCTATTATCAATTAATAAGTTAATAAACATTGGGTTTTGGCAAAATAGTTTTTTTTTTTAATTTTATTTTACATTTTGGCCTAATAATATTTTGTAAAATGATATAAAGATCTCTAAGGTATAGTATTCGAATCTCATTTTATCATTTTAAAATTTTGAAAATAATGAAACTTACAAGAATAATTAATTGATAAAATAGTTTTAAAAACAAAATTTAAATCAATATTATAATTTTATGTTCTAAAATAAAAAATAAGAAAATTATGTTTTTCTTATTCCAAATCATTGTATTTTTAAAATAGTACAAATTTATCACTTTTTTATATTTTTCATATTTTCTATTAACCATATATTCAGTTTTTTAAAACTCAAAAATAATTTTTAGATATTAAGTCAATCACATTTTCAAAAATATATTTTCAAACTATAAATTCAAATTTTTATTTCAAAAACACACTTTTTGAAAATGCAGTTTTCCAACCGTGAACTAATCATATCCTAAATAATCGGTTAAGAATTTCAAACACCATAACCATATTTAAAGTACATACAGAAGTTATTTTGCTAAA
Source organism: Humulus lupulus (assembly GCF_963169125.1). Taxonomy (NCBI): domain Eukaryota; kingdom Viridiplantae; phylum Streptophyta; class Magnoliopsida; order Rosales; family Cannabaceae; genus Humulus; species Humulus lupulus. The sequence continues at coordinate 202,785,877 of NC_084798.1, forward strand.
AAAAATATATCAAAACAATACCAAATTGCAAAATGGACTCTAAATTAAAATATTTCCACTAATTACTCTAACCATTTTGCCAAACACGCGTATTGTCAATCATATAACTTGACATCATTAGAAAATTAAATAATGATGATATAATCTCAAGATATTTGCATAAAATCTTGATGATAAAAAACAATTGGGATCTCATGATCGTGTTTGGTATGCATTATTCTTTATTTATATATAATTATAAATTGGTTTTTGGTTGATACCCAAGTTGGAGTAAAGAGACAATAGTAGCAGCCTTTCTAACAGCCTTTCGATTAGTTTTTTCCAACACGTGAATGAGTACCATTATTTAAGTAAACTCCAACTTCTCTAGTTTACTTTATACGTCTTCTTTTTAATTTTTATTTTTATTTTCAATTAAAAAATACAAAATAAAAAAATGATAATCACTCACTAATAGTATTAACCACATCATGTCCTATTCATATAAATATAATTAGTTTTAAGTTAATCATGCTTTCATATTGTGTTAGGCCATCTCCAATTCCACGGGATTACGGCAATATATGCCGTGGAGAGCACAAATCTAGCTCCAACCCAACTCCAAAAATGCATGCATTTACCCGTTGATGAACAGTGCCACGGCATATATGACGTGCACTGTTCACACAACATTTTTTTTTTAAAAATAAATATATTTATATCTTATATATATATATATTTGTATATATTAACATATGAGTATTATGTGGGTTTATATTTTATGTTGGGTTTTTTAAATTATAAATACACATATAATTTAATTTTTTAAATAAAATTTCAAATATTTCATAATTAATTTTTTATATAATTTATTTTAATTTATGTGAAAATTCTTACTCTACACTATAAGAAAATAAAATTAACATTGAAATTGATTAAATATACAAAAGATAATTAAAATATTACAAACTTACATTCTAATATTAAAATCAAATACACCAAACATAAAATAGAAAACAATATATATATATTTTTGGTGTAATTTTTGGTGTTGTGATTGGAATGGAAAAAAAATACGGTGTTAAGATTCTTTAGTTTTGGTGTTGGTGCAACACCATAATAGGGTAATGGGTTGGAGATGCCCTTAGTATAGATGTAATGATGTAATTAGCAATCATGTTGTGCTAGCACACACATAATTACTAATTATTTTGTGGGGACACATATATAATTATTTTGTTTTCATGTCTTCAAGGAAATAAAAAATAAAAAAGATAAAATAATATTAACTAGAGTTTCATGTGAGATGTACTTGAAAAGTTAAATGGATTTTAAAATGGAAAATGAACAAAGGGACAGATGAAAATAATAATAATAAATAAATAGAAAAGTTAAGAATTTAATATCATAAAATGAGGTTAGGGAGTTAAGTGCAAAATACAAGTGAAGTTAGAAATTTTAATTGCAAAAATCCTTGAAAAATAAAAATGTATTAAAACTATGACTTCTATTCTAGGATTTTCTTAACTTTCCTATAAATAAATTTATTAGTATAATAATATTTTTGTAAAATGACATTTTTTTTTAAATATTTATGCTTCCGTATGAAAAATATCAGTTTTGTGATTTAATAAGAAAATTACCTTTTAGCTTTTATATTATCATATAAATATAATTGTAGATATATGACTAATATTATACTCTTAATTATTTAAAATGTATAAAAAGATATTGTTGTATTCCACACATACAAAATCAAAACAAAATTTAGAGATGCAATAGTAGCAACATATGGGTACAATAAAAGCATGAGTATACACATAACTGTCATAATACAAATATTATATAAGTCAAACATGATTATTAATTGTGTTTGGACAAACAATATATGATTAGTAATTGTAGTAGTTGACACGGTTATTAGTCTCTATAAAACATAAATAAAAAATAAGAGTGTTTGGAAAAATAATTTTATTTTTATAGTTATTTTGCATAACATTTTTGATAAAGTTGATATTTTCAGCAATTACTCTTAAGTGGGATTAATTAATACTAATGTAAGTTTATATCTGCATCTATTTATATACTAGTTTTAATTCGTATACTAAGTGTACCATTTTTGACATTAGAAAAATACTATATTTTCCAAAACATTTGAAATATCTTGGGAAGAGCCCATCCACATTATAAGAAACATTAAAAGGAGCCCAAACTCAAAAAGCACAACTTTATTATATTAATACTTTGCCCTTATTAAAGTGCTCAGGTAGCCATAGCCAATAGCCATTGCCATAGCCATGAATTGTGCTATAAACATTTGGTTTCGTTTCATTCTTTTGATCCACTTTAGATTCCTATGTCTAAGATTGCACGTGAACTTTGAGAAAAAGACCAATAAAATTGAACAACTTGCATGAACTCCCATGTGATATATACATATATTGAATATATTATATGTTTTTGTATGATATATATGTGAATATATATATGTATCATTAGAACATCACCATCACATGTTGCACTCCCCATGTGCCTATCTATTAATGCCAACCTCATATACACAACATGAACCCTAGCTAGCTGATCCAACTCACAACTTTGCTTTTCATTTAGAAATTATATACAGAATTAGAATAGTAATAAATTATGTGATTTCACAAGTGTTTTCACCGAATTGGATGTTTTTCAATATGGTTTCTGTGTGTGTTATAATTGAGTATATATGTCTCTTTTACAAGTACATAATGGTCTATTTGGACCCCATTTCAAACTTTTTAGCTTTACACTTTTCATTTTTCATGAGTAGATTCTATGAATGATTTTTGCAAATGCCACTGCCACAATTTCAGTGCTTTCAATACCCTGTTCCAATAAAAGAACCATTTTTTCTTTCAAGTAAATTACTTAATTTGATGATTCTAACTAGTTGGACAATTCAATGCTTTTCAAATGCATAGTTAAACTATTCTTATTTTTTACAATTAAGTGATCTTAGTCACATATTTTTTTACACTATTTTTTTTAAATATTACTTTGGTCTCATGTATTTTAGCTAAATATTATATTTGACCCTTTTGTTAAAAAAACTATATTTGGCCCTTAGTTTTAAAGAATTGCAATAAAAACTTTTATTTTAAAAATCTCACATCAAACTTTTTATAAGATTTATTTTTTATCAATATGATTTTATTTTTACTTTCAAAAATGTAAAATATAAAAAATTAATTAAATTATATTAGTTGTAATAAAAAAAATAAAAAATGTCTTATTTGAAGAAAAAAAAAACTAAAATCAAGTGGGGTCAATTTCGGTATATTTATAAAACAAAAGTTACTATTGGAATTTTTTCAAATAGAGGAAGAAGTCAATTTGGCTAAGACACAAAAAAAAAACTAAAAATAATATTTTTTACATATAATTTTTAAAAGGTAGAGATGATGTTTGGTTTCTTAACTAAATAATTGTTTTTTTTTTAAATCTAAAAATTGTTTTGCATTGTTTTTATAAAATGCTTTTTAAAAATAAAGTTACAAAAAACAAAAAATTTGAGAACAATAAAAAATTGTTTTTAGTTGTTCTCAAAAAAAAATTTGTCAATTTTCTAACATAAATTTTTAATTATTATTATCTCGCATCACTTTCTCTCTCGTTAATTTATATCTCATCACTTTTTATCTCTCTCACTTTCTGTTTCATCACTTTTAATCTCATTATTTTTTCTCTCATCACTTATTATCCCATTATTTTATCTTTCATCACTTCTTATATCATTTTTTTTCTCTCCTGATTTTTTCTATCTCACAATTTTCTCTCTCATTTTTTTCTTGCATCAATTTCTCTCTTTTCAATTTTTCTTTCCTTATTTTTCATCATTTTTTCTTTCACATTACTTTATCTTATTATTTATTACAAACTTTTAAAATATTTTTATCTTTGTAAATATATTTATTAATTTTTTATTTAAGATTTTTTTTAAAAAAATAAAACTGAAAAATTATTTTTAGAAAACATTAATCAAACACCTGTTGTTTTTTTAAAACTACAAAAACTATTTTTTATTCTCATTTCTGGAAAACAATGTCAAACATACCCATAAATTTTTATGAATTGTTAATAATGTTGATATTAAATGATCAAATCAAAGGTACGCAGCGGAATAAATTGACTCATTTTAATAAATATTAATACTAGTCAGGATCATACACATATATAAATATTAAATCGCACACAGATAGATAAGAGATTACCTCTTGTAGTCTATTAAGTGTCATTGAGTTTTTTTGTATAAATCAAAGATCTTCCTATCCAGTGTTATGAGTTCTCACACCCTGATCTTCCATACCAATCCTCAAACACACAAGGACGTATGTGTGCACGTATGATTCAAAATGTTGATTTATGGATTCAAAATGTTGATTTATGTGACTTCCTACATGTACTCAACACATGTGATCTAGCGAGTTTTGACAAAGAGAATGCTTAGAATAGTTTTCAGGTTTAGAGAAAACTATTGATTTTTAGAGAGAGTCTATATTTTTATTTCTCAAAAATAATAATGAAGCATTTTTTTAAAGTCACGTACTTTCAGACTTATAAAGATCTTTAATATAATTAAATAATATTTATTTAATTAAAATATAATTCAAATTTAAAACTAATTACATATTTACATCTAATTATTTATTTAACTCATATTTAAAATGGATAATTAAATAACTGATTAAACAAAAATAATTGAAATTCAAAATTCAAATCATAGGGATTAAATCCCTAGTATAGGCGCCACACATTGTACAATACAGTGTGTGTCGCCCAAGCCTGTATCAGGTTTATTGATTTTCTCATTTGTTTGTTTAATCAATTTTTAAGACAATATATTTATCCCAAGATAAATATCATTTATTAACTTTATCTTAAAATATCAAGTTTAAATTAAATAAATAAATATTATATTATAAATAAGATATTTATTATTCTCTCTCTTTATATTAATCCAAACAAGATTAATATTAATTTTAACATATAGTTTTTCAAACAAAAAAAACTATATAGTTATATAATTAATTAATTCACAATTAATTAATTACCCATAATTATCACATAATTATTTCCTTGCCCTAGAAAATTAATTCATTTGCAATTTAATCATTTATCTTTATATTAATATTTATTTTGATATCCTTACCCTTGATAGTGCAGGACATAGGTGATCAGGGGACTATGGACCTATAATACAAAGCTCCAATAAACGAGATTATTAATTAAACTCTTTAATCTAATAATCTTATTTATTAATTTCATGTTTGCTCCACTATAAATATGGAATTGCACTCTGAGTATTTATAGAATTATATTTACATAGTTTTCTCTAGTAGTCCATCGATATAATCAATATATGTAGTTATGTCCTCCATTAGTGGTTTGTTAATTAGAGCGGGTCAAAATTACCGTTTTACCCTTCTAATTACCTCTTGATCCTTACGTACCATTAATTCAATAGTGAATAATTAGTCTATAATCTAATTATAGATTTGAACTCAATAATTATTCAGTTCCAGAATCAAGTCTTAAGGAACCAATATTCGATCTGTTAGGAAAGTATTTATTCTATTATTGTAATTCATGTTCCCAGCCATCTATGATATTGAATCTAAAAAAAAAGTCATTAGCCTCATTGTTCGAAGAGATCTTAACGAGTAAATCAAAAGATCCACTAAATATAAATAGGAGTTCATGAATACTAAGGATTTAGACTGATCTACAAATGATCATCTATTATGATAAAAATTAAAATTTTACATCAAACGACAAATTTATAAAGATAATTAATTTTCCTCGTTCCTGTCATATATAATCTTCATTATATACAACACATTTACTAAGATGTTTATCCACATCCGTAATCCGAATCTAGATTAATTGCATCTCGTATGCTTAGTAAACCATACTAGTAATCATTTATTAAAAATTCATTATTTTAATATGTTACTGACTATTTTATTATCATATTCTCTTGAATGAATAGAGAATTTTTTTGATATTATTATATAATTAATTCAAACAATAATTATAACATACAAATATAATAAAATTATATTTTGGGCATTATTCCTAACAAATAAAACTAGCACATCATTGTTTACAATTTATGTATAAACAAATATCCGTCATAATAATTTTTTGCTATAATTTGAAGGGTTTGTTTAGATCCAATTAAGGAGCAATAAATTGTAAAGAGTTATAATAATTAATAAAATACATCTCTGTTTACAGTGAAGGAGAGGAGACAACATGAAATGCATAATCTGATTTAACAGTAAAATTTTAATAATAAATGTCAGCAACACAACAGAAAGTGTATAATTTTAATTATCATTTAAGTAATCTGAAATGTGTATTATTATTATTATTAGTTAAGTAGATCTGGCATTAAATAAAAAGGTTGATTATTCATTAAAATAAATGAAAAGAAGATTAGAGGTAAGATATGTTAGTGAAAAGTACAAGTTAAGAGTTATAACCAAACCTTTGAACATCTCCAAAGCCATAACAATACAACACTAAACTACTTCACATGCATATGATTATTATTTAATATATATTGATAATGATAGTCCTTTAAAAATACCTAATTAATGAACAATATTTTTATAATTTATTGGGATCATACTCTGATCCTCCAGTTCTCTGGGAATAATATCATAAGTATATTTATATATTTAATTTCAATTATGACAAGTCTGGTGAAAAAGGAAAGAAAAGCTCATTTGTTTAAGAGGATCAGAAACCCAGCTTTCTTTTGTCAAAACTCCAAATATGAACATATATATATTTTTTGGGTTTGGTAAAATTTATATGTGTCAAACATTTAATTATGAATTGCATATTGTAAGGTACATAATATATATATATATATATATTATATACAAATAGTGGGAGGGCATTAAAGATGGGTTTAATCTCACTAATTAGCCATATGCTTGCCAACTACTTTTGATGCGTCATTACTCTTTGGCATGCTTACCTTTAAAATTCATTAATTTTTATTTTTCTTAACAGTGTTCAAACTCAATATTTTTGAAATAAAAAACCACATCTATTTTTTTCAAGAGTTAACATATTTAGGACATGTTTGAAAACAACTATATAATTACTAGGCCGTGTAATTACTAAGAATAACTATGTAATTAAATATAATTGAGAGATATCAATTACACTAGTTAATTATCATAGCCACCCTTGAGAATTAAAAAGAGTAGTAATTATACATAGTTATTGTAATTATATGGTCAAACAAACATACTAAATTGAGTAATTACTCCGAATTATATGTAATTATAATTATATGATGATTTTCCAAACACACCCTTAATTATTATTCCATTTTTTTTAAAGATACGATTAAATTTTTATATAATTTAAAGAATTAGCAAATATGATAAGATTAATAATTAATATACATTGGACATATTACCAAAAATATTAGTTGTCAAAAATAAATATTTTAAAAATATTAATTTCTAAATTAAAAAAATTGTTTTGGTAAATTGTTGAATGTGTTAAAAACTATTGGGATATGTAGCTTGGAAATAGTTATTGAAGATAAGTCCCTTTTTTTTCCAAAAAAAAAATAAACATTGTTTTTCATTTGTCAAAAAAAAAAAAGAAAAGAAAAATTCATTACTTGCCATTTATGTTTTTGAAAATCCAAAATGTTGGACTTTAAAATGAAAGAGGAAAAGCATCACCCTACCCAAATATTATTCTACAATGAAACTAATTTGACCAAGTTTGTATCTTTTCTTGTGGTAAGGGAAAACAATATAATATGTATATATAAATATAATTATAAATACAAATATTGGCATTGAATTCTCTCTTTCTTCCTCTCTACGTGTATCCACATATATAAATTATACACTTTCCCAACTATTGTTCTTCTCTACACAACTCTTTCAATTATGATCATTTTCTTAACTTTCTTTCTACATTTTATATATTATTCATGTATAATTTTGTTCAAATAACACTATACTATTTATAATGTTGCATGATATCATACAAAATTAAACATTTTACAAGAATAAAGATGTTATAATAATATTGGTATCAATGTAATGCAAAAAGTGTAAATTGCATAACTAATGATGAGGTTTAACATTAATATAAATAGAACATATCATACATAAAGGCACTATTTAATAAATAAAGCGAGTCAAGATAGTTCGAATGATATAGTGTCCATCATGCTATCTTCTCTAGTTTATTTTAAAAAAATACAAATAAATTTAAAAAGAAAAAATAATCATGGTAAAGAAAAAAAAATCCTAACTTGCCCCAATTCAATTAAATATAGTTAGGGCTTACATAAAAAAAACAAAAAGGATAGTAAATTAGGAAGGTTAGTTTTTGTGGAATGATAATAACTACAATAAAATAAAAAAAAATATTTAGAACATAAATGATATTTCCTTGTTTGTTTGATCCAATAAAATTAACTAACAACTAGAATCACTTTTCTCTAGCTTCAATAGGCGTGGAAGAATGATTCCATCAAAACATTTGAGTCATTAATTTAAAGAGTAATGATATGTGCACCAAAAATATGTACTCAAACATTATACATAGTGATGTGTCACTGTTTTTTAAAACAATGTGTCCAGTTTTTAATAAATGTGATACATTACTGTGTAATGTTTGAATGTATATTTTAGGTGCACATATAATTACTCTAATTTAAAAAACAAACCAACCTAAATGAGAATATGACCCTTTTATTAATGCCTAGTCCACAAAACCAACCAAACATAAATTAGGGTAGATTACAAAAGAGACATACTTGTAACATTTTCTTCCACATGCAAAGCCCTTTAGATACAATATATCACTAGTAGTCACTAGCCTTACATAAAATGGTCCCATGTTTTGAAAAGGGACTCATTCATTTGATTCTGACCATATCTGTGACTACCCATTTCATCTTTTAATTCATGTGTAAAAATGAAAATAAATAAATAAATAAATAAATAAAACAAGAACAAGATAGTCTTTTTCTCAGGCACCAAAATGGACCCATTTCTGTATAGTTTGGATGTATATATAGGTCAGGTCAATAAGTAAGGAGTACTCAACAATAGCCACTTTGTTTCCAAAGGAGTTGCCATGAAATTTCTCCACCATCATTTTTGTCACTTAAAAGTAGGACCCAAAATATTCCGATCAGTTAACAAAAATTATTCTTAGTTGTCAAAGAATTTTGACTTTTTGTGACATTAATTTACCCATATTTTACTAAAATAATTTATTTAATTTTCTTGTTTGGATCTTATTTTTTGTTTGTTGCACATGATGCATTTGATTGTTATTAATTTGACTAAGTTTGTTAGTGATTCAGAAAATTTTGGAAAGCAAAAGACAAGTTGTGTACTAATTATTCAATTGAGTAAATTTACGTTGAGTTGCCTCAAACAGTACTTATTTTGTAAAGCAAGAAAAATATGATCAAATCTCTTTTCTAATGGAAAAGACTTTTTCCTAACATAAAAAAAAAAAAAAAATTTAATTAAAAATGTTAATTACATTGGAAGAAAATGGTATTGCATGATTATCTCCATAAAATAAGAACAACGTTTTAAAAAATGATAGATATTTTTCGAAAGTGATATTAAATAAAATTTATTCTTTTAAAAGTTTTGAATACATTCAAATGTGGCTACATTTTCTCCCTAAAGAACAACAAATAAATACCATTTAATTATTCATATGAAAAACTCAATAACATATTTTTTATTCAATCATATGCACATTTGAAATTTATATCTTTCCTCGAAAGGGCTACAAGACAATCTATACACAGTTTAAATACGTTAACCCATTCAAAAATAAAATAAAAAATGTCTCCCATCATTTTACAAATTTTTTACTTTTGACCATTAGATTGAAAGTATATTAAAATGGTATTTACTATTCAGGTTATATGAATAAAATAGCTACAAATAAATTATTATAGCTGGTAATAGTATTGTTTGTAAACTACAGTAATAACACAATAGACTATAATATTATATAATTATTATTTAAAATTGATGATATTTAGCAAATACACAATATAATTACATCCAATTCTTATAGCCCATTAATTCCAATTACATAGCTAATTACCTTGTGAAACATACATGTCAAATATAATAATTACCTCAAATCACACTCAATTCAATTCAAATTAGAAAGTGTGTATCACTCCGTTTCAATTACAAGTTGACTTTCCATAAATACTTTATGTATTAGACCATTTCCAATGCAAAATGTAAATTTTGTGCCAAATTTAGCACAAAAATGAGTTAATATTATATTTGATTATTTATAATTGTGCTCCAATGCACAAGATGCAAATTAACACAAGAAATCAATAATTAATTTAATATTTGTTAAGAATATATAAACATTAATTTTGTTATTATCAAAATTATGTATTTCAATAAATTTTTCATTAAAAAATAAATAAAAAATGATAAATGACTAGTCATTAATTGACAATTACTAAATACAATAATTAGTGGTAATATGTTAAATAAAAAAGTAATATTTATTAATATGCTAAATTTGACCCAAATTATATTTTGTGAAAAATTTAAAACAACATTAGAGTCATATATTTTTGTAAAATGTGCTAAATGCACTAATTTTTTTTTGGAGTGGAGATGCTCTTACAGTGAGTTTGAATTCTCTCTCCTTTTTTTACTTGAAAAAAAATTATATTTTTTCATTATAAAAATAATCAAATTCCAAATGTACAATTTTAAAAGGACAAATATCCTAAAATACTTCAAATTTAAAATAATAACTAACACCGACTTTAAAACTACCTAAATATTATGCATATAGTTAAAAAAAATCTCATAATTCTCTCGTAATATTCATTGAGTAATTTATTATTATTATTGAAATTTTAAAGGACAAATAATGAGTAAGCGAATAAGCATTTTAAATAATGATATGTGCACTAAAATTATGTACTAAAAAATTACACCAACTAATATGTTGTTGTTTATTAAAAAACCTAATCCCGTCTAAAATAAATATAATTTATTTGGTGTAATATTTTGATACAATTTTGGTTACATATTAGTCTTTTGTTTTATAATTAAATTGTAGTTTTCACTAAAAATATTATAGAATTAATTTATAAATACTCAATCTCACGTGCTTAATTCATGCATAATATATTTAATGTGATGGATGGACCGATTAATGATGTAACTCTATGCTAACCTTTTGACCAATTTCCAAAACGCAAAAAATGCATGCAAAAACACCTAACAATCACTCATTAAAAAAATTTAATCAAACAAATTGGGACATTTTGGTCATATTATTTTTTTCAAAATTATCAGATACAAAATATTAACAATATAAGCTACTAAAATAGTATATTCTTGTATATTTATACTTGTTTTTGTATATATATCATTAGTATTATTGGTATATACTTGTTTTAAGTATAAACTTGTTTAAGTTTATACTTGTTTTAAGTATATATATCATTAATATTATTAGCATAGGCATTAGGTATGCATTCTTTGTAAAGGTATACATAAACTTATGATGTATATTTATAATAGAAAAAAAAGTGTTATGCAAATATGTTAATTGTTTTCCCAAAATAAAACCCCTATTTTTAGAGTTCACAAAGGTTAAAATAAAAAGAATACCACCCCATATCACTATAATTTTATAATAATGATGATCAAAATATACATCTAAATATTATACTAATAACATAATATGACTAGTGAATTTCAATTTTAGTAAAATGTAATTAATTAAGTTAAACAAATACTTTATTGTATGTGATGTTTAGGCATAAATACTATTAATTATAATTTTAATATGTAATTTTCTCAAAACCTAATAAAAATGAAAAATTCTCTCAAAATATTTTCTTTAAAAAAGATTCCTCTCAAAATAATAGCAAATTAACAATAAGAATAAACTGGGGAAAATAAATAAATAAAAAAGAGAACATATCCATTTTTGGAAATCCATAGTGTAGTTTCATATTTTAAAAGAAAACAAAAATTGTTTTTTTTTGGTTTCTATTATTATTTTTTAAATTAGGAGACTTTTTTAATAAAAAAAATATATATTTATATATATAAAGCTGCTTGCTTTGTTGCATTTTGATTTCTTTACTTCCAAACTTGTTGTGGAGAGAGAGAGAGGGAGAAGAAGACGAAGAGCTCCTGCTTCACGGTGCTTGCTTTCCGCAGAAGATTCTCTGTGTTTTCTATATATATAAAGTTAGAAAAAAAAGGAAAGAAAAAAACTTGGTGAGCAAGGAGAAGAACAAGAAGATTACATGGAAAAAACTAGATTATTAAATTAATAAGAAAGAAAAGAAAAAAGAATTCACTAGAGGGTTTCGTGAAAACCTTTTGCTCAATCAAGCCTGTAATTTCTATAAGGCTCTTTGCTTCACGTAATCGCTTTTTTGGGATTATCTGTATCCATTTCCCGTCTAAGTTCAAGATTTTCGTTCTAACCCTTTTACCAAAATCATCCATTTTCATTCATATTTTATTTCTTCTATCTTTTTTTGACTTTGGGTATTATTTAAAAAAAAAAATTTGGAAGCAAAATTAGGGGTTTTTAGGGAGAATAATTTATGGGTTTGGTGTGATTTGGGATGTTTTGGCTGGATTCAGTACTGGGTATTTGATAATCTGGGTTTTTTGGGAATACGTATCGGTTGTGTACTTGGGACCTGTGTCATTTTTTTTTAAAAATTCTGAGTCGGTGTTGATTTCTCTGTCAAGAAAGATTGTGACTTGAAGTTGGTGGGAATTTTTTTGTATGGATAAAATATTTTCGGTGGTTCTATCCTAAATCAGAGTGATTTTTCTGTTCTAAATGCTGGGTAGATAGCATTTTTCTATGGTCTTCCCCGATAGACTCCTCGGTGGGTTTTCAAAATTTGGTTGAGTTTTGCAGACTTTAATGGTGGTTTCTGAGATTTCCCGAGGTTTTATCGGGCTTGAAGTGTAGAAGCCGAACTTCCCATCTGGGTTTGCTTTTTCGGGTTGAACTCTATTGATTCTCGGTGATTAAGCCGCTTGTTCTAAGCTTATTTTCACCACTTCGAGCCTGAATTTTCCTTCGAGTAGTTGAACTTTGTGTTGATTGGAAAAATCTGTGGTGGGAATTCTAAGTCTTTGGGATAAGATGAGTTCGACAGTCACCGAAGGTTTGATCCATCAAGGTAAGCTTCTTATCCACATAGCCGAAAATGGACGTTCATTAGTGCTAGAGTGCGACGAGACCACAATTGTTGAGAAGGTTATGAGGTCGATTGAATCTGTTTCTGGGATTAGTTTCGGTGACCAACTTGTGCTCTGTTTGGATATGAAACTTGAGCCACAAAGGCCTCTGTCGGCTTATAAGCTACCGGCAGGTGATCGGGAAGTGTTCATATACAACAAGGCAAGGCTGCACCACAACTCTCCTACACCACCACCTGAACAAGTCGACGTTTTTGATAATTTGGAACCCCAATCACCAACTTCTTCTCGTGATCCTCATCCTTTGGATGATGCTTTGGACCCTGCTCTCAAGGCTTTGCCTTCTTATGAGAGGCAGTTTAGGTTCCATTGTCACAGGGGCAATGTGATTTTCGATCGTACTCTAGCCAAGTATGGGACTTGTGAGAGGTTTCTGAGAGAGCTGAAGGTTCAAGAGAGAGCACTGGAAATTGCAACTGGGAATTTGGATCAGTACTATAAGGTGATTACTCAGAACTGTCGGGATTTCATGAAGCGATTTTCGATGCAGCATCGGTGGCATTCGGATCTTTTGGCGAATTTCGGAAGGGATTTGGAAAAGTTGAGAGCTGTTAAGCTTCACCCTTCTTTGCAAACGACCACGCGGAAGTGTTTGTTGGATTTTGTCAAAGAAGAGAGCTTGAGGAAGTCTGCTGAGAATTGTAGTAGTTCCCATAGGCTGTTTGAGGGTAAAGTCTCACAGTTTAAGCAAATGTTTAATGAGATACACCGCAAGATGGATGAAGTTTTCTCGAGCAGAGCTTCTCTTCCTATCAGGAACTTGGAACAGATGATCAAAGATCACCAGCGGTATATTAATGAACAAAAGAGCATAATGCAGTCTTTGAGGTTGGTTTTTTTTTTAATTACCATTTTTCTATATGCTGTTGCTATTGCTATATTTTGATATTCTGTTCAAGCTTTCCTGTATTCGTTTCTGTTTATAATCATTGTATCAGATGAAATAGCTGCTTAATTGGGTTAACTTTTGAATTTAAAATTGAATACATGGATATCTGTATTTATGTGGAGAACACTGATGCAAAATTTGATCGATGCATCAATATGACTCTGTCGGGACTTTTGTGATATATGTCTTATGGTGAAGTGGTTTAATGCCCCCAAGCAACATGTTCCTTGTGACATTGAAAGATTTCTTGCTTGAAGCATCACCATGTTATTCTTTTTCGTACTTGTTGAAAACGTTAACCATAAATTGTATGATGTATTCGTGCAGCAAAGATGTAGGCACAGTGAAGAAACTAGTGGATGATTGTTTATCTTGTCAACTGTCTTCCTCACTTCGTCCTCATGATGCAGTTTCAGCCTTGGGTCCTATGTATGATGTTCATGACAAGAGTCATTTGCCTAAAATGGAGGCTTGTGAACGTGCCATTTCCAAACTTTTGGACTATTGCGTCGATAAAAAGAATGAGATGAACATGTTTGTGCATAATTACATGCAAAAAGTAACATATGTTTCTTACAACATTAAAGATGCAAAGTTTCAGTTCCCTGTTTTTAGAGAGGCAATGGCACGCCAGGATGATATATTTGCGGAGTTGAAGTTTGTTCGTGGTATCGCCCCTGCATATAGAGCCTGCCTTGCAGAAGTAGTGAGAAGAAAGGCTAACATAAAGCTTTATATGGGTATGGCTGGGCAGTTGGCTGAAAGGCTTGCGACAAAGAGAGAGGTTGAGGTCAGGACTCGAGAAGAGTTTTTAAAGAAGTGTGGATCATATGTGCCTAAGGATGTCTTAGCGTCTATGGGATTATTTGATACCCCTAATCAATGTGATGTTAATATAGCTCCTTTTGATACTAGTTTACTTGATATTGACATTGGCGATCTGGATCGCTATGCTCCTGAATACTTGGGTGGATTTCCTTCAAAGGGGGAAAAACATGGAACATCTAAAGCTTCCTCTTCTATGTCCAATGACAGTAGTCACTCTGTTGAAGCTGAAGACAGTAGTGCTACAGAGTTGCTGGTGGGATGTGAATCTGAGGAGCTATATGAAGGTTCTGAGTTGTTTGATATTGCTGGAACTAGTAAATTGGAAGTTGAGAATGCAAAATTGAAAGCTGAACTTGCTTCTAAAATTGCATTGATCTGTGCTTTCTGCCCTGAAGTCGAATATGAATCATTGGATGATAGTAAAATGGATAGTTTGTTAAAAAATGCTGCAGATAAGACAGCTGAAGCCTTGCATCAGAAAGATGAGTATGAAAGACATCTCCACTCTATGCTTAAGATGAAACAGTTGCAGTGTGAGTCATATGAGAAACGCATTAAAGAGTTGGAACACGAGCTTTCAAATAATAGAGATGTGACTGACTTTGGCATTATGGCTGCAAAGAATGATGTTTACAAGTCACAGACTCTGGGTGGTGGAGAAACCCACATCCCTTGCCTATCTACGTCTGAGCCTATGGATGAGGTTTCTTGTATCTCTAATTCTTTGGAATCAAAGTTGGGGCTTTTCACTAGCCAGCCTTGCAAAGGGAGAGATGGGGTGGATGAAAACATGATGGATTCTTCTGGAGTACACAATCCTCAGTTGGATTCATCAATGATCGAGCCACATCGTGATGGCGACAAAGATGGGAAAGATAAGTTGGTGGGGCAGTTGGGCATGTCCCTGACGTGTAGCTCCACTGCCGAAAGCATGCCTGAGCCTTCAAGTGTTTTACCTTGTGAGACAGCAGCTGAACGCGTCTTGGACTCAAAAGTTAGTGGTAATCAATTGTTGGAATTGCAAAGTGCACTTGCTGAAAAGTCAAACCAGTTGAGTGAAACTGAAGCAAAGCTTGAAGCTGCTATGGAGGAGGTTGTGATGCTTAAGAGGGAGCTGGAAACTAGCAGGAAGCTTCTTGATGAATCTCAGGTATGAGTGGATGACAAAAACTTTGTCTATTATTGCTTTGTCTCTTAGGACTATATTCTCTTTTGTCCCTTTTCTCATCATTGTGGGCTAGTCTTTCCCTGAGATAATCTGGCATTTAACCATTAGTATTTTTGTTTTTCTGACAAAGATGCTCTTTTAAACCTTGACTCAACCTTGTTTTGTCTAGTGGGAACTCATACTACCAATGTAATATGTATCTATTTGCAAATCAAAGAGAGAATGAAAAATGGTGGCGGTGGGGAACAGGATTAACTTTGGCTTTTGTTATTTGTTTTTATCCTTGGTGTCATTAGTTTTATTATCATGTGAAAACTGTCTGGTTTTGGTATCTCAAGTTATGCTTGAGGCATATTCTTGCGATTATTTAATTTAGTTATATTCAGATATGATTTACTTGCAAATCGTGTCATAAATTGTGGTTATTTTAACATAATATTGGTTTCTGCATAACAGATGAACTGTGCTCACTTGGAGAACTGTTTGCATGAAGCACGAGAGGAAGCTCACACCCATCTGTGTGCGGCTGAACGAAGGGCTTCTGAGTATAGTGCACTGCGTGCATCTACACTGAAGATGCGCAGTCTCTTTGAAAGGCTCAAGACATGTGTATATGCACCTGGCGGGGTTCCTGCTTTTGCTGATTCTCTGCGTATTTTAGCACAATCTTTGGCCAAGTAAGTTTCTGAAGTATTTGTTTTAGGATTTGTTATGCTGTGAACAATTTGATACTCTGCGTGATCAGCTGAGGACCTAACTTGCCAATATTAGACTAGCTTAACACTTCACCTGATAATCAACTAATGTTCCGGAAAAACATACTTGGATAACTTTTATAGAATAGAAAATAACATTTCTTTCTGGGATATCTGGAGGAGTCACTATGCTTTAAATTCATTTCAATTCAATTAACGACAACAAAGATGACAGTGTCCTCTGGTTTGAATTGTTCCAGTTCTATAAATGAAAATGAAGATGATGGTACTGCCGACTTCCGAAAATGTATTCGAGTACTTGCAGATAAAGTTGGTTTCTTGTCCAGGCATCGCGATGAGCTACTCGACAAGTACCCCAAGGTAGAAGCTGCAAGTGAACAACTTAGAAAGGAGTTGGAAGAAAAGAAAGAGCTTGTTAATACCTTGTATGCCAAGCATCAACTTGAGAAACAGGTACTTGATTACTAGCTTCATATTATGCCGGTGGTTCTTAAGAAAACATTTCTTCTTAACATTTTAAATAATCTAAATAATCTTTTCTTGGAACAGGCCAACAAGGAAAAGATATCTTTTGGCAGAATGCAAGTGCATGAAATTGCTGCATTTGTTCGTAATGCAAATGGGCATTATGAGGCAATAAACAGGAACTGCTCAAACTATTATCTTTCCTCTGAATCAGTAGCCTTGTTTACTGACCACCTCCCTGGTCGACCTAACTACATTGTTGGACAGATTGTACATATCGAAAGCCAGACGGTGAAGCAGTTGGCTACGACTTTGTCTGGTCCTGAGCATAACCTGGCAACTGAGGCGGGGACTGATCGGTTGACCTTGAATTCAGGCTCAACTTCAAATCCATATGGTCTCCCTATCGGCTGCGAATACTTTGTAGTAACAATAGCCATGTTACCAGATACCGCCATTCATTCGCCACCCTCATCTTCTTCTTCAACTTCTTCCTGATCTTTACTTCAGACATATTGGCGTGATGGAAGAATCCCTAGTGTACATATTATAAATATAACATTCAAAAAGCTTAAATCCTTGTGGTGGGCATTGGAACTTTTATTTTTCTTTCTGTACAGCTGATGATTCAATAGTTGTTTTTAAAGTCTCCTAACTTTTGTAAATATTGCTACTCTTTTCTTTGAAAAAAATATGTATAAAATCTGTGAATATTTTCCAGCTTTATGATCTTTTATTGGGCAATTTATCTTCGAAAAGAGTGGTAGTTTAGTTTGTTCAAGCCTTTTGTTCCTTCTATTATGTGGGATTGTTTGCCACTACTTTCAAGAAAGAAGTAAAACCAAGTTAAAAGAACACATCAAGACTGGGCAATGAAATGAAAACGTGTAAAAGATTTGTTGTCACGCATAGCAATGATTTCATCTTATCTAATAATAATTAATATCTCATGTGGGTCCCTTATTTGACCTTGGAGTTGTTTTTGTCACATAACAATGATTATATCATCACTTGTGATGATTAATAGATACTTGTCAATTTGACTTTTTGCTAGGTTCCTAAGTATTGATGAATTTTTCAGTACTTCCTGTCCAACCATTCAAAAGCAAATGTCTTGCCTAATATGATAATTATATTATTTATTGTTTTCTACAAGTTAATTAATTATTATTTTAAATAAAATAATTTGTCTTAATTGATTTAATTGATAGATCATTAAGGGAGCAAAATATCGCTATCTCTTACCCTTCTCTAGAAAACCTTAACCAAGACTTTATTTTTTTAGGTTAGAGCACATTGGCATCTAGCCATATGTTGTGATGCTCTAGCCAAGAGGCTTCGTATTTGTAGCAGGCTTATGGTCAGTGCTCCCTTGGCATGGTGCTTTTTGTTCTTTGCTCAATGTTGATGATGACTCTTCCCTCTGCGTAGTTTCTCTCTCACCTCCATGTGGTGGTGGGTGGTATGACGACTTTGTTGGGTGCAATTGTTGGCTTCAACATTGTTCTTTATTCTCTTGATACGAGAAATTGTTGTAGGTGGTTGTGATGCTCGATTAAGTGAGTAGGTTTTTCTTGTTGTGCGAGGGATTCTCAGGGTTCCAAGTGTGGACTTATCTGATGGGTTTAAGTTGGGCACCAAAGCAAAAGCTGATGATTGTTGCTATATTTGTTTGAGTCCTGTTTTATTGTTTTTTGTTGTTTCGTTGCGATTTTATTTTCTTAGTTTGTTTGAATAATATTGTTATTTGTCACCCTTTGTTTGTTGTTGATTATTTGACTTTTGCAATAACTTGTATCTGGCTCTGTGCTCACCCATTTATTTGGGTTTTCACCTTTGTGGTGAGTTTGCTGAGCCTACCAAAGTATCTAATCTAAGAAATGCGAACTCATTTGAACTATTTTATTTTTGGGGATTCTTATTTAGTTTTCAATATGGATTTGTATTACTCTTTAATGGCTTGGAGCCTATTTTGTCATCTCTTCATGAGATTTATATTAGCTCTTTAAATTTTTTTGACCAATAAGAATCTTGGTCCAAGTTAATTATTAATGTAATTTTCTTAAAACAAAAAAGAACATGAAGAGAACCAAACTAACACATTGAATGTCCGGTGTTTAGGCCTTTTAGAGGACTTACAAAATTGATTGGTCTTCTAATATGTCCCTCTACTTGGGGTACAAGTAGATATGACGCCTAATTTTTTTCTTTTTAATTTTAATATAAGAAATTAAATAAAACTTTAATATTTATACTATATAATTTTTATTTAAAAAAAAATTGCCCCCGCTCCCCCTCTAATATATGTCCTTGGCTCTGCCATTGCCTAAGGACTTTATTAACCCATCCAGAGGGTAGATTAATATAATCTATGGACTATTTTGATTAGTTCTTTTTCTTTTTATATTATATATATGATTTTAATTAATTTTAAAAATAATAAATTATACATATCATAATTTTTTAAAAATATTTTGTATTTCTAAAATTATGATTTATATTGAATTTTTTTATTATAAATTTAGCACCGCTTATACCATATACATTATAATACTTAGATAGTCCAATCCAATTCTAATTTAGTCCAATCGAGTTTAATTTAATCTAGTCTTGCATAACAAAACATGATAAATATAAATAGAAGATTTGAAATGATTTGATATAGGTGTACTTAGCCTAAATGAGTCTAGTTTACTTTTATTTGGTGGAATTGTTAAAGAAAAAAAAATAGATAAGTTTATTTGTTTGCTTTTGATTATTCAACAATAAAGTTATTTTAAATTGTCATGTACACAGATCATCTATTAATGGTAAAATAAAGAGTAGAGTGAAAAATTCAATAAGGATTAGAATTTTACAATTTGATATTTTTGTCAAATTTATTTTTCAATTCAATTTTATGTCCAAAAAATTTACTATAAATTTTTGCTCTAGCTTGTCTTCAATATATAATGGGTAAATAGCATATGATGTCCCCATTTTATACTTAGGTCTCTATTTTAGAATTTTGAGTACATAGTCCCTATTTCCTATAAAATGCTACAATTTACTACTCATACCCTACTTATCATTTAAAACATATTAAATTTAAGAGTACAATTATAATTATAGTATTTTTATTATTTTGGTTGTTTG
Organism: Humulus lupulus; assembly: GCF_963169125.1. NCBI lineage: Eukaryota > Viridiplantae > Streptophyta > Magnoliopsida > Rosales > Cannabaceae > Humulus > Humulus lupulus. The sequence continues at coordinate 202,806,394 of NC_084798.1, forward strand.
TTTTGTTCTCTGTTATTTTTAAGACTATAATTTTTCTTTCTCAAACCTTAATAGTTAAGAAAATTTTCAATTGTTACCCCAGAAAAAAGGACTCATCGATGGACATCTTTATGTTTTTGATATCTTTCTGTTTTTAGCATGTAGAGAAGTTATAACCCTATTCTTTTTATATATGACGTTGTAGGTATTGTAGTTATAGGAAACTTCCCAGAAATTCTGAATAATTTACTATGCCAAAAACATGGTTCAAACAATCCTGTTGCACGCGCGTGAAACAAACTATTTTAACCTCAATTAAGCGTAAAATATACAATCTAGTCATTCAAAAATAATAAAGAAAACCTATAATTATAGTCTTCCTTTTAAATTTAATATTTTCCCAAATGATAAATAGGGTGTGTTCAACTTGGAGTGAATTGAATATATGGCATGTCCGCGGATCCCTGAAGACCCGGATGCTTTATACAATCGTTTATGGCCAGCCTGTGATAGCTAATGCCCCAGATATTAGGAGTCTATTTATTTCATGATCATATCATATCCTAGTATAAATGAGAATATTCCATAATAAATGTAATAAATACGCAAATCCGTGATTGACTCACGGGGTTACCCAAACCTGTCCAAGGAATTTCTCTATAAATACTGAGAATATTGGACAGGAAAATGGGCGATGATTCTAAAATATCGAAACTCGGTCAAAAGAGAGAGAAAATCAGTAATAATATAGACTCGTGGACTAGGTGGATTTTAACCACTGAACCACGTAAAAAGACCAGTGTTCTTGAGAGTTATTTTCTTACTTCGGTTCACCATCAAGCACTAATTCATCCTTGTTATTTTCTTAATTCACTGTTGCCGAAAAATCGCGTCAATAGTTTGGAGCTCTCGTTGAGAGGAAAATTAGTGCTTTCATCAAAATTCCAATCAAATCTCATCATGGTGGTCACTCGCTCGATGCACGACAATGAGATGGAACAGCCTGGTGGGCAGGGGGCCCACCATACCGCTGTTTCAAATGATCATGGCCCTGAAGTTCAACAACTACCGGGAAAGCAACTAGTGGGCCATGGCGATACTGGGAGTTCGGCGTCAGTGCCGCCGAATCCAAACCCAGACTACTTAACTGCAGTAGAACTGGAAAACATGCAGTTAATGAGCCATCTTGCTAAGGCAAACATGCAAATCGAGGAGGTTTTGGCCCGGTTACCCCCTCTTGCAACCAACGTTAATCTCGGAAAGAGGCAAAGTGGGTCTCATAAGTCCCATAGGAATAACCGATCCAAACCAAGTCGGTCAGTCAGAACTGCTACCCTAAGTTCTGTGCCCACAGCGCGGATCGCCAAAATGCTCAGCTTAGTGGCCCTCCTAGGGGTCATCGGCAGGTCAGGCGATCGGTTAGAACCGCGACCCCAAGTTCGGTACCACCGTCGCATGCGCATAGGAATACCCATGGCAACCCACGAGGAGGGGCCGGAGTAAGCTCATAGAGACAAAATGTTCTAACCAACCCTCTTACGTCACGATCAGATCGCCAGGCGTAAAGAGCTAGAAATGGTGGGGCGGAGCAACTGCAGGCTAATTTAGTTCACCCTGAAGGGACAAGAATTGCCTCGCCAGTCAGGCATCCCCCATCACCCATAAGACATCTAACACCGCCTCGTTCTGCACGGGACATTCCTACTTATGGGAACAACAAGAGAAATCCTCCTTCGTCTGTGCGGGACATTCTTGCTTATGGGGATAGCAGAAGAAATCCTCCTCCGTCTGCCCCTACTTATGTCCCTCGGACACGTGTCAATAGTCCAGATCCTCAGCCTCAACCGCGAGCAGTGAGCTTCACTAATGGGAGTCATTGGACTGAAAGCCATCGAAGTGGCAGGCGTGAAGGTGATATGAGAAATCACCTGAGTTCAGCTCAGAGTCCTCGATTCGATCCACAACCTGATCTACGAGACCGCTTAAACTCGTAGAGAAGAAATTCAGCCCGAAATGAAGGAGTTAGTTACACTCGTCAAGGGGGAGGTCCTTCCGAAGTATGCGATAACGGGAATGTCCCACAAAACCAAGCCCGAACTTGGAGGGACAACAACCCGCTGAACGTGTATGATAGGACGGGAGTTGTTGAACAGCCCCAGAATAACCAAGGAACCAGAGTCCAAACCCTCAAAAGGTTAGCCCAGATGGAGGAGCTGATGAAAAGGCTCCTATCGGAAAAAGAGAAAGATGAGTGTGACACAGAGGATGAGCTCGAGTTTTTCGCCCCGAATATTGCGGCGACTGCATATCCACAGGGTTTCAGGATGCCACATTTGTCAAAGTTTGACGAGATGAAGATCTGTCTGACCACTTGGGGATGTTAAACACCATGATGATGACCCACAACATCAGGCCCTATCTAAGATGCTTAATATTCCCCTATACTCTGATTGGACCAGCTAGGCAGTGGTTCAAACAGTATAAGAGGCATTCAATCAGCTCGTGGAAAATCTTTTCTGCTGATTTCAAGAGAGCATTCAGAGCTTCTCAAGCAGCTAGGATTAAAGCTGACTCTCTGGAAAACGTAAAGCAACAGCCCGGTGAACCATTGAAAGCATACCTAAGTAGGTTTGCCAATGTTGCTGCGCGAGCTAGAGACGCCGACGAGAGTTCTAAGCTCATGGAAATGAGAACGGGAATCCTTGTTGGAGGCGACCTATGGCAGGAGCTACAGAGGAAAGGAGTTAGTATTGTTGATGAGTTCTTAAACCGAGCTCAAAGGTGGGTCAACTTAGAAGAGGCGCAAGCTTCCGTCGCAGGAACCAGCCAAGTCCCTGTCTAGGCCATTGAAGCGGTAACGGATGTAGCAGCTACAGCTCAAACCGTTGCCCAGAATAATCAAGGGGGAAATAATAAGAGAAAGGGAAATGGTGAGGGCGACTAGAACGGAACAAAGAAAAACAAGTTTGTGGAGAAATTTAAACCGGTCTACACAACATATACCAATCTCACAGATACTAGAGAACGCATCTTCTTGGCAAATTCTGCTCGCCTTCCATGGAAGAAACCCAAATCGTTAAAGAATCAAAGGGCGAAGAGAGATTCTTCGAAATTCTATCGATTCCACAATGATATCGATCATAATACTGATGACTGTAGACACCTGAAGGATGAGATTGAAACTCTCATCAGGGCAGGACCTTTGGCTCAGTACGCCCAGAATCGGGCAACTTCCAGTCAGTCTGTTTGACAAAACGCTCTGTCAGCTCCGGAAATTCCAGTGAATCAGACTGGAGCTCAGGTGAATCAGGACAATCTTCCTCCAATAACAGGAGGAGATATAGCCACCATTTCGGGAGGACCTCATTTGGCAGTAGGGCTGCACATGGGTTGGGTTGGCCGGGTTGAGGACATTTGAATGAGCCAACCCAATTACATCGGGTTAGAGAATCATAACCCATTCAAAATATTTTTATTGTATAACCCAACCCTACTATTTACATTGTGGGTTGGGTTGGTTGGGTTATACATAATTTTAAATATTAAAAGTTTAAAATTCTTATGCAGTTTAATTTTCAAAATAAATAATTCTAATCAGAATTTTGAAAAAAGCTGATCAACTTAAAACATAAAAACAAGAAAATGAAGTCTTGGTGGTTAAAATCTAAGTCTAACCACCCAAAACATTACAATCATCCAAACATAAGTCCTAAAGTTATTACAATCATCCATAACATAAGTCTAAAAAAGTTCAACCAAAATAAAAAAATTTGAATCTATCAATCAACAATGACAGTCTTGGTCTTCTCCTTTGATGTTGCCATGGCCTTGGTTTTGTTTTCTTCTACAATTAAAAAACATAAATTAAATAATTTATTGAAAAATAAAAAAGCATAAAACAAAGAACACTATTATCAAATCAATCTATTTAGTTTATTTACCTTCTTCAAGAAGCACATAAGATTGTATTTCATCCAAATACTCCATTGATTGAATCCCTTCATGACTCCCCTTCAACCAACTTTGAGTGCATACTAGTGCCTCCACCATTTTTGGACTCAAAGAACTCCTAAATGAGTCCAAAATACGTCCACTAGTACTAAACGCAGATTCAGAAGCCACAGTAGACACATGGATAGCAAGAACATCTTTAGCAATCATAGATAAAATCTTATACCTATTAGAATTATCCTTCCACCAAAGTAAGATATCAAATGAGGAAGTCATTGGATTGGCTGGTTCTTCAGCCAAGTATCTGTCAACATCATTCATTTTCTCGGTCACAAACATTTCCAATAATCTCCTCCTATGAGTTTCTTTGCCATCACTCTTTGGTGGAGAGTCACTTTTGCTAACCTGAAAAAGAAATACAAACAACAACTCAACAAACAATAACATATTAAAATCAATGAAAATAAAAAAAAATCAGCAACTAACCTTATCACCATCACTCTCACCCTCAACATTATAACAACTGTACAATCTTTGAAGGATTTGTTCCACCTTGACAACAATCTTAGCAACGGTTTCAGCATCATAAACAGTCTCAAAACAATACTTCAAATACTTCAACTTATACCTTGGATCAAGCACAACAACCAAAAACAACAAAGGATTGATGTTCTCTGAATTGCCTCAATATTTGTCATATTTCTTTTTCATACTAGCAGCCATGGTCGATAACAAATGATCACTACTAGTAGCCAAATCACTCAATTGAGTGTGAATCTCACAAATATCTTGGTAGAAGTTGTTGGAAGTTACATGCAAGGTGCCACTAAATTTTAGAGTAACTTCATAAAAAGTGGAAAGAAATTTAACAAAAATCATAGCACTCTCCCAATCACTAGAACTAGGTGGTCCAATCCTTTTCTTCCCATTTTCATTTTCCATGAAGAAACTTAAAAATTTATCATCTTCCTCCTCATACCTTGCAAAAGCTTTTTCAAATTTAAGAGCCACATTTAACATCATAAAAGTGGAATTTCACCTTGTATGGACATCTAAAACCAGCCACCCCTTGTAATCAATTCTTTCCCTTTCCACACAAGCTTTAAATTTCTGCAATCTTGCAGGAGATGACCGAATATATCTCACACAATTGTGAATGGAAGCAATTGAATCATGCATGTCTTTCAACCCCTCATTCACAATTAGATTTATTATGTGAGCACCACACCTCAAATGCATAAACTCACCATCAAGAACAGACACATTCCATGCATTAACCCTCCTCTTTACATAACCAACAACAACATCATTAGCTGATGCATTATCAACAGTCACAGCAAAGATCTTTTATACTCCCCAACCAAGCAAACAAGCTTTTATCACCTTACCAATAGTTTCACCCTTGTGATTAGAAATTTGAAAAAGAATTTATAATTCTTTTTTGCAAATGCCAATCATTATCAACATAGTGTGCAATGAGACACATATAAGCCATTTGGGTGGAAGATGTCCAATAATCAGCTGTTAAACATAATCTTTGCCCAACCTTGGTTAACTCCTTCTTCAACTTAACCCTCTCATCACAAAACCACTGGTAGATATCCCTAGTCACAGTCATTCTACTAGAGACAAGAAACTTGAGTTGCAACTCCTGAACAAACTCCCTAAAACCTTTACTTTCTACAACATTAAAGGCTTGCTCATCCTTCACCACAAACCGAGCTAAGGCTTTTCGACATCTCTCCTTATTAAATTTCCCTCTCCATCATTAACACTTTGAAATGAAAGCAATTTTTATTTTTTATCAGCTACCCTATATGGATACTTCTTGCATTGGTTGTTTAAATGGACCCACAAACTACTTGTCCCAACTCTCCTACTATCACAAGCATAATCTTTCCCACAATAATTGCAATTGCATCTAGGGTCTTTAGGATTCCCATCCTTCACTTTTGTAAAGTGATCCCAAATAGTAGAGTTCCTAGTTGACTTTTTCCTAGATTTGGTTGGTTCATCATTGCCTTCTTTTTTGGGTGACTTAAGCTCAATAGGAGTTGTGTTTGTGGTGGTGTTTGGGGGTAGTATTTGTGGTATCAAGCACTTCACCTAATTGGATGGAAGTTGGGGTAAGAAACTTATCCATCATTCCTATACATGTAAAAAAATGCAAGCAATTATCAATTATAATTTACCACATACAACATATAAAAACAACTCACTAAGCAATATCATAATGAAACCAATCTTAATTAAAAAGAAAATAACAGCTAAGCAAAACCTTTATGATACCAGTTAACAACCTTGTTGTGCGTGACTTTGTTATACCTTAAAGGGCAGAAAACTTTCTGATAGACTAGATCAACTATTTGTTGCAAGTCTAGAGCATACTTGTATAGATCTGTCTCTTACATCTGGTTTCCAACCCATACACTTAAGGTTATGGATTTAAAATAGCATACTAATAGTCTAATACCCATTCTAATAAATAAAAAATTTGAGCAAGCATAATTAAAGCAATTCTAATCAAACAAAAACCACATATATATATGTATGTATATTATGCTCAAGAGGGAAGGAAACTTACAGTGAGATCTTTGAGGCTGAGTAGCCGAAGAGAAAAGTTGCAGATAAAATTCAAGATGCTGCAGATAAAATTTCAATAGAAGAAATAAGCAACATCAAAATCCATTAAAAAAAGAAAATATGTATATATATGTATATATCGCAAAGCATATCCAGTATTCATATTAAGAAAAAATACCTGCAACACATGAAAAAAGAGAAAAAAAATCACAAAAACTAGTGTGTGAATGTTTAGAAAGTAACTAGAGAAAGAAGTTCTTGATCAATATGATCAAAAGAGCTAAAGGACTTTTATTTATACATTGTAGAGATGTACAACGAGAGCCAAGAGTAAGGCAAGAGAAGTTAGTTACTAAAATACAGTTAGAACAACTAACAAAATAATAGCAGTAACTAATTAACTTAAACCCATGACTAACAATATTAACTAACAGTATGGAACCATGAACACTTCATAAAACAAAAATCAATTGAATAAAACATACCAACAATACAAGAGCATGTGCAATAGTCATATTTCCTAAATATATATACACATCTAAAATGCATAATCTATAACAACAGAAGAAAAAGAAATCCCAGACCAGATGCAATATTCATATATTTCATAAAACTAACTATGCATAAAACAATATGAATCTACTTTCTTTAGTTTAAGTAAAGCTGTAATATAACAAAGATAAATTTCAAGTATAATTTAAGCCTCAAAAGTTGCGGATGTCATATTGTAGTACAATCGATCTTGACTTCTTGAGTTTACTTAGTTTTGATCCAAAAAAAAAAAACAAAAAACAAAAAACAAAAAAGAGAAAGGTCAATATAGAGTTACATCCTAAATTTAAATATATAAAATGTAACTGTTCTAGCATGTGATTTACACATTCAATCTCTATTTATCTTTCCAACTCTCATTTTCTCTCATAAAAAATAGTCTTAAGTTCTATAACAGATACAAAAAAAAAGGAACAATACCTAATAAATGTGATGAATCTTACAAGCTCAGTAGTGTACACATCAACTGCCAGTTCCAAGACGGCAACCTTTCCCCTCTTTCTGCCCAATTTAAAATAGAGATGCATTAGGTAAACCCACCAGAAAAACAATGAACAAAAAAAGTTCTTGATCTATCTATATATAAATATATTTCAGCGAAATGGCCAAGAAATGTTCTTGATCTATCTAGCATATACAACATTATTGTTCTTGCTACTCAAGAAATGGCCTCATATAATTTTTTTTAAAAAAAAGAAATAGAATCTCCTTACCAGAAAATTGCTACACAGAGAATTAAATAAATCCTAACAACTAGCAAATCCCATCATAAGTTATCATTTACTATAGAAAAGAAGAGCTGATGATATTCAGCAACTGTATATGTATATATATAGAGTATGAGAGGAAAACAAATTGCTTCACATATATGTATTTATATATATGTATATATAATATAACTTAACACTCACCAAGAGAACTTGAGAGACGACAGACACAGAGGGGAGGAGTGCAGCATAATTTTGTCTAGACTGGAATGGAAGAGATGAACTTTGAAGATTGAATAGAGAGAGAGAGAGGGAGAGTAGCCGTTTTGTTCAGTGAGTGTGCCTCCTCTCAGTGGTGAAATGAAATGAATTTATTTAGGGTTAGGGTTAGGGATACACGGTTAGGTTGGGCTGGGTTGGCCCAAAGAAGTTGAAGCCCGTGGCCCAAGCCGTACATGCTCGGCCTGTTCCTATGTATATCGATTAGGCTTTGACCTGGTGAGAATCGGCCCATTTCAGCCCAATTCAGTGTGGGTTGGGTTGGGTTGTCGGCCCACTACCATTTATGTGCAGCCCTATTTGGCAGGCACAAGAAGAGGTGCCCAGAAGAGATATATCAACAAACTGAAATCCCATAACGGAGTAGAGTTTGTCCCAGAACAATGGTTATCAAAGTAACAGCGTTTGAAAAACAACCAATCAGTTTTACGGAAGAAGATGCCAGCCATATCCAGTTCCCACACAACGATCCTCTGGTCATAACTGTTCAGCTCGCCAACCAGAGAGTTAGGAGGACATTAATAGATAATGGAAGTTCCGTGAATCTACTCTTTAGGTCCACCTTAGAAAAAATGGGATTGTCTGTAGCCGAGCTGAAGGCAACCTCTATGATTCTATATGGGTTTTCTGGTGAAGGGTCGGTAGTTACCGGAATAATCGAGTCAGTGGTAACATTGGGTGAAGGTCCATGAACTGTCTCTAAGCTTTTCGAGTTCGTGGTCATCGATTGTCTAGCCGCATACAATGCAATTTTGGGCCGACATGCGTTGATGGCCTTCGAAGCCATAACCTCTATCCGCCACCTGGCAATCAAATTCCCCTCATTTGCAGGAATATGCACAGTCAAAGGCGATTAGCTCGCTGCCAGGGAATGCTATAGCATTTCCATGAAAGGAAAATCACAACCCGGGCAGCAAGCAATGGCCATAAGTGATGGAGGTGAGGAGTCCCCATAAGTGGAAGTTGCCTCTGGGACGGAAGAACCTCAAGGAACAAAGGATAGAGACGTCGCCCCAAATGATGACATCGATCCACGAATAGGCGAGGATAGGTCAGAGCTCCAACCTATTGAGGAGCTCGAGGAGGAAAAAATAGATCCCACGAATGCTTCAAGAGTCGTTAAGATTGGAAAAAAATCTTGGCGATGATAGGAAAAAGGAGCTAGTTAAATTTTTGCAAGGGAATCTAGATGTTTTCGCCTGGTCTCATGAAGGCATGGTGGGAATAAGCCCGAGTGTGATCATGCACACCCTAAACTTGGATAAAAGCGTGCCTACGAAATCCCAAAAATAGAGACGTTTGGGAACAGTCCGAGCTGAGGCATTGGAAGAAGAAGTAGATCGGTTATTAAAGTGTGGGTTTATTCGTGAAAATAATACTTGATCTGGGTCGCGAATCCTGTCCTGGTACCAAAGCTGAATAGAAAGTGGCGGACTTGCATTGATTTCTCCGACCTGAACAAAGCTTGTCCCAAGGATTGCTTCCCATTGCCGAGAATTGATCAGTTGGTAGACGCCACTGCATGACACGAAATCATGTATTTTATGGATGCGTACTCTGGATATAACTAGATCGCGATGAATCCTGCGGACCAGGAGCATACTAGCTTTACGACTCCAACGAATGTATACTATTATAAAGTTATGCCCTTCAGGCTGAAGAATGCCGGGGCTACCTACCAACGGTTAGTTAACAGAATGTTTGTTGATCAGATCGGGAAAAATATGGAAGTGTATGTCGACGATATGCTAGTCAAATCCAAGACTGCCGATAACCATGTTTCCGATCTAAAATAATGTTTGAAATCTTGAGGAAATACAATATGAGGCTAAATCCCTAGAAATGTACTTTTGGAGTAGTGTCGGGAAAGTTTCTGGGATTCATAGTCAATACATGGGGGATAGAGGCAAACCCAGAAAAAATCAGGTCATTATTGGAGATGCCTTTGCCCAGCTCGTGTAAAGAATTTCAGAGCTTGACTGGAAAAGTGGCGGCATTAAAACGATTTATTTCAAAGTCCACCGACAAGTGTTTGCCCTTTTACAACTTGCTCAGAAGAAATAAGAAATTTGAATTTACTGAGGAGTGCGAGCTGACATTCCTTACCCTAAAGACACATTTGACCAAACCCCCAGTATTGTCTAAGCCTATATCTGGAGAGCCCCTGTTCCTATATTTGGCCGTGACAGAAAATGCAACCAGCACTGTGTTAGTCCGGGAAGAAGACCGTGCTAAAAAACCGGTGTACTATATAAGTAAAAGACTTCTTGGGGCTGAATCACGGTATCCGCTGATAGAAAAGATAGCATTTTGCTTGATATTAGTTTCCAGGAAGCTTAGACTATACTTCTAGTCCCATTCAATCCACGTCATGACCGACCAACCTCTAAGGCAGGTTTTGCAAAAACCTGAAGCGTCGGGACGTCTTTTAAAATGGGCAGTAGAACTCAACCAATTCGAGATACTGTACACACCACAGACCTTGATCAAAAGCCAGACCCTTGCTAATTTTGTGGCTGAATGCACCAGATTTCAAGAGGAGCTTTTGAAGGAGTCGGTGCAGGAGTTATGGAGAATATTCGTGGACGGCTCATCTAATGAGAATGGATCCGGAGCTGGGATCATATTGATCTCTCGAGAGGGGCATCGATTCCATACATCGCTGAGATTCGGATTTGAAGCATCAAACAACAAAGCCGAGTATAAGGCTTTGTTAGCCGGGTTTATAGTGGTAAAGGAATTGAAAGCAAGGGTCGTCCAGTGTTATAGTGATTCCCATCTCATGGTCAATCAAGTGTTGGGGGAATATCAAGCGCGTGGTGCCAAGATGGCAGCTTACCTAGCTAAGGTGAAGAGAGAGCTATCCGAATTTGAGTACGGTACCGTCGAACAGATCCCTCACGAGCAGAACACTAATGCTAAGCTTTGGCAAGACTTGCCACCACCAAGGAAGCTGAGACTTTGAACATAGTACTGGTGGAATTTTTGGAGAGTCCAAGCGTGGCAGAAAAAGTGATAGAGGTCAAGATGATTGACACAAGGCCGACCTGGACGACCCCCATAGTGGAATACCTTACAATAGGAAGGCTACCTGAAGAAAGAAAGGACGCGAGAAAGATACTCTATCAAGCTCTGAGATATGTGATAATAGATGGAACGTTATATCAACGTGGTCATTCACTTCCTCTTCTATGGTGTGTTCTGCTTGAGGAGGCTAAAACTATTTTGCAAAAGGTGCATGAAGGCTTTTGTGGAGATCATGCTGGGGGGAAAAACCTAGCCTTGAAAATATTAAGGCAGGGTTATTTTTGGCCCACTTTAACAAAAGATTCCATCTCCCATGTTCAGAAATGCGACACATGCCAGCGCTTTGCCACAGTCACCCGAGCTGCTCCAGTCGAGCTGATGATGATCTCATCCCCGTGGCCATTTACAGTATGGGGCATTGACTTAATAGGATCCTTGCCTATGGGAAAGGGAGGAGTTCGCTATGCAGTGGTGGCAATTGATTATTTTACGAAGTGGGTAGAAGTCGAGCCTTTGGCAACCATCACTTTAAAGAGAGTCTTGGACTTTGTGGTGAAAAACATTATATGCCGATTTGGGCTTCCTAAAAATATCGTGTCAGATAATGAAACCCAGTTTGACAGTGATCTCTTCACCAATTTCTATGAAAAGCACGGAGTTATTAAAAGTTTTTCTTCGGTTGCATATCCACAGGCCAATGTACAGGTCAAGGTTGTGAATAAGACTTTAAAGGCGAGCCTTAAGAAAAGGTTAGATGAGGCCAAAGGAGTATGGCCCGAGTAGCTCCCGCAAGTACTTTGGGCATGCTGAACTTCCCACATGACACACTCCTTTCTCCTTGACTTTCGGAAGTGAGGCCGTCCTTCCCGTCGAAGCAAAAGTAGCCACGCACAGGCTAAGGACATTCAGCCAGGAGCGGAATGATGAGTTGCTTAACGCGTCTCTTGACCTGATTGATGAGAAATGAGAGGATTCACAACTACAGCTCACACATTACCAACAAAAAATCACTCGTTATTTTAATTCCAAGGTCAAAAGACGTAGTTTTGGTTTGGGCGATCTAGTTCACCGAAGGGTCTTTTTAGTGAACAAGGACCCTAAAGAAAGCGCTTTAGGTCCGAACTGGGAAGGACCCTATCAGATTGTGGAAATTTTGCGTGATAGAACTTTCAAGTTAGCTCGGATTAGTGGAGAAACAGTCCCACGGACCTGGAACGCGATGCACTTAAAGAAGTATTATCAATAGTATCACCAACCATCTATGCAAGGCTTAGTTATAAAAGCCATTTAATAAATAATGAGGAGTTGTTATATAGTTTTTCCTATTCGTATGGTTTTAAATATTTTTCCTTTATAAGGTTATTTATAAATTAGTTCGTGTATTAATATTTGTAAAAGTAACCAAGAAAGTCTTCACATTCTGGTTACTTGGGGGGCATATAACCCGAGGTGAATCAAAGCAAGGTTACAGATTTAAAATTTAAAATCCTGGATACAACCAGGTACAAAAATATCCTGGATATAACCAGGTCAGAAACTTAGAAGCTTGGAAAATTGATTATCCGACGGCTTTTTAAGAGCACAAGGTGTCAATAAACCTAGCACGAACTAAGCTGAAATTACTTAAAACCCTAGATACAACCAGGCCCAAAACTTAGAGGTTAACACAAATTGAATATTCGATGGTTTTCCTAAAAGCTCGAGATGTCAATAAACCTAACGCAGACTAAGTTTGAAATATTTAAAACCCCGGATATAACCGGGTCCAAGGCCTGACACATAACAGGTACGATATAAATTAACACATTAAATTTGGAAATAACCAAACTCAAAATATCTATCCCGATCTAATGATCGATTCCTAAAATCCCGAATGTACAAGTATAAGAAAGCATAAACATGAGGGAGAATCAAGGAAAAGACAAATAGATTAAAAGTTAGATATATGAATTAAAATTCAAGTTGTCCCAAGGAGAAAAACCTCGAACTAAGACCAAGGGCAATTGTTTACAAACACATATAGAAAAAAAGGGAAAAGGAATGAGAAATAAAGAAGGCTTCATCAAGCCCCTCCAGGGCGTTCTGAGGACGTGACCTCCTCAATCTCCTGCTCGCCCGCAGTGGAAGCATCCCTTGTCTCCAACGGCTTTTTCAAGATCCGAGCTTTGAATTTCTCGAGGTATGGATCCCACAGCTCGGGAGCCATGGAAGAGAAGTTTCCATCCTGGTTAAATGCCCAGCAATGATACAACATGTTTTCCATGGCAGACAGTGAGGCTGCTTTGTCTTATTTAACCGCAGCCTCGGCCTCTAGCTGCTTTGCTTTGGCCTCAGCAACCTCGACCTGAAGGGCTGCCAAGGCTATCTTTGTGCCTTGCTCTATTTCTTGAGATGATGCAAGGGAGAACTGGGCATCATACTCGCCCTTTTGAGCAGATGCAAAGGTAGCTTTGGCGGCCTACTCACCTTCTTGAGCAGCAGCCAGGGCGGTCTTGGCGGCTTGAAGCTCAGCCTGGAGTTCATCATTCCTAGCCCTAGCTCAGGCTATATTGTGGTGTTGAGCCAGGGCCGACTGCAAAATAAGGAGACAAGTTAGACGCATACTTGGGCAAAATGAAAAGAAGAAATTCACTAAGGAATGATATCTTACTGTGAGGGTCATCCCCAAGGCTAACTCCAGGATGTTCTCCGGGCTCCGCTCTTCTTTCGTCCTCAGATCCCTCGGGTTGGCTTTGTAAATGTGCTCCACCATGTGGTTCTCCGTATCGTAGAGGGTCCCCCGAAAGGTATTGGGGATCTTCTCCGGATCTTGAGGATCGTCTAGAATGTGCACAGTAGCAGTAGGGACAAGAGGAGCTGGGGGATCAGCTTGTATTACCTGATCCTGAGCAGGCGCGAACCGAGGAGGAGGAGGTGGAGGAGGAATCCTTTTCTCCATCACGGTGGAAGTCGGAGATGCTGAGCTCGTACCTTTCCCCTTAGCAGGGGATTTGGAGGTGTTTCCTGCTGCAGGAGGCATTTTCTTCGTAAATCAAGGCTTCTTTATGATAGGACCCGAGTTGGACTTTCCCACCCTGGAAAGCGGTACGGAGGTTAGAAGCTCTGGATTGTTCCATTTCTTCATCTGAAAAGAATAAGAAGGGAATTAATACACAAGTAAAGTCAGAAATTTACATAAAAGAAATAAATAAAAGTCCTACCCTCTGGGCTGGGGGAGGAGTCTATTATCACGACCTCCAGCCTTAGGATTACTGGAGGAGAATGGGAATCTAAGTCTAGAATTTCGTGGATTATGGGAGGTTCGGGCTCAGGTTCTACCTCGGGGCTAGACTCGTCTACATATTGCTTAAAGACAAGGGCAAAGGTGCCCTGGAGCAAAAAGGGCCACTACCTACAATTGGTCCCATACTCCTAAAAAATGGCTGACCTAAAAGTCGAGGTGTTATCTACGAAAATAGTACCTCTAGGGTAACTCATATCATGGCGCAACACTAAGTGGTCCACGCACTGGAGCAGGGTAATGTTACGATCTGGATTGGTAGGGTAGCGGTGGACAAGCTGGTTTGGGTTAAATCTAACTAGCCTAAAGTCAGCAACAACCTTATCTAATTCCCTATAGGGGTATGGGTTACCTTGATCGGAGGGGCCAGCTGTTGCCCCCAATGCAGCTCATTCTAGGTCAAGACCTCGAGCAGCCTCGGGAGAGCGCCTCTTTCGCACAAGAGGCACTTAATCTTCTTCTTGTTCCTCGCCTTCAGCAGCCTCAGAGTCTCCTTCTGGGGGAGGCGGGAGCCCGTGGACTACTAGAAGGTTAGCTCATGTTCTTCTTAAGGTCAAAGTCTGGCCATCACTGATCAATTGGCACACCAGCATCGTGACGTCATTCATGAGTTGGCGATAATCCTTCTCGCGGGGCGGGAGCCCGGACAATATGTCACACTGACCCCTGAGGGTCGCAGACTTCTCTGTCCTCACAAATATGGTTGCACAAAACATGGTAAACTCAATTAGTATAAACACAAGGAGTATGTCTATTAAAAAGAGAGAATGACTTCGTGAGCTGAGAAAATAAAGAAGACTTATGAGGATGGTTGAAATATTGATGCTCACAGTTGTGGAACCCGTTCGGCATAAAGAATTGATCCTTATAGTCGTTGGGGTGGCTGGGGAGCTCGATAACCGAGGCTGAGTTCGGGAATCTGGTGAGGTAGTAGAATCCATCACCTCGCCTTCTTTGCTCTGGGTTGGCCTTAAGGCAGAAGAAGTAGAAGATATCTGCCGGAGTGGGGACCTCCCACTGATGCTTTAAAAAGAGGTATTTCAGCCCCGCCAGAAGTCGGTATGAATTTAGGGGGAGCTGAAACAGTGCCAATTTCACGTAGTTGAGGAAATCAGCAAAATATTGGTCTAGGGGAAGGAAGGCCCCCGCCTTTAAGTGCTTGTCACTCCAGGCCGCGAAGTCGTCCTGGAGGGGTGCACATCTCCGTTCCCCTTCGAACGGAGGCCGGGCAATGAGGACCCCAAATTCGACCTCTATGTTGTGGCTTAACATTATTTTATTGACCTTTCCTTGGGTCGTGATCTTGGAGACGATCGTCTCTGCCTCAAAGAATGCATTGGGGTCAATCACGATCTCCCTCTCTACCACAAGGCCAAAATGAGGAAGAGGAGATTCAGAGGAGATCTCTTTTCCTTTGTTGGTTTGTTGAACCGATGAGCCAGGTGCATTTTTCTTGGGTACACTCTTCTTGAGTGCGCTCTTCTTGTGCGGCATTAGATCGCTTAATGAACAAGAATGACGAGTCACTTAGTAGGCGACCTAAGATTTTGTAAAGGATATGACATGGATGTACGTGGGATAATGATATCTATGATATACGAGCTGAGTTAGTCTCAGCCCGTTGCGTGATCCCACACGCTACCCTACGCTACGCGCCTCTGTTTCCCAACAGATCCCTGACGTTTAGGGATCCGTGTGTCAAAAAGTCCAGCCACTACTGTCCTTGGGGGGCGGTTTAGAGAAAAAACCACCCAAGAAACATGTTCCCTAAGCAATCTGATTTTTGAACCCTAACCTTTCTTCTTCTATAACCCGAATGGGTATTTCCTAAAATCTACCCAGAAAATACCTAGTTTCGTGAATGTTATAGTTTTAGGAGATACTCTAAACCTTCTTAGTAAACCTAAAGTTGAAGCCTATGTGCCAAAAACATTGAGAAAACAACCTACTATTAACTATGGTGAAGCATGGGTGAGCATGGTAAATAAAACGCAGAAATAAATAAAGAAAGAGTTTATTTGAAGCGATAAGACTTACATTGTGTTCGACGGTAGAAGAAGTAGATTTCGCAAGGCCTGGAAGACTCAGTCCAGAGTAATTGAGCAACTGGGCTTCGAAGAGATTGTGCAGCAAAAGGTTTTTTGGGGTCTTTTCTCTGGGAAGGAAGAAGGGTTTGAAAACACAGAAGAAAGAAAATGAAGAAAGATTTCGAATAAAAGGTGATGAACTGTGGAAATTGTCTACCCTATTTATACGTAAACAACATAAATCAATTTGAGCCATCCGATTTGGTCAATACAAGATTCGAGGGTTGTGTTTCAAAGGACAAAATGACGGCAAAAAGTTGACAAGAGAATTATTGCAGTCCTCGAAACCCAAACAGACGCCAATTGTAGTGTTCCACGTGTCCAGTACTCAAGTAGTGGGCAGGCATGGTTTATTGCTGTAGAAGTCTAAAAGTCCCTACTGTGTAGGTCAAAAGATGACATCATAACCCATGAGCAGGGACTTTGGGGGCAAATGTGTATCCTAATTTCAGCACGAGTCTTTCACTCAGATTGTGTGCAGCTGACAAATAAATGCATGGAAGGAATAGCCAAGGAGTCCATGTACTTTCCATATAGACAGCACGATTTTCATGATAGTTGTATGAGCTAGGGATGCATAAATTGATAAGCACAAGCTTATAGTATTTATAAGGCATGGCCTTCATGATACGAGATCGGCGGTGTGTTCAACTCGGGGTGAATTGAATATATGGCATGTCCGCGGATCCCTGAAGACTCGGATACTTTATATGATCGTTTATGGCCAGCCTGTGATAATTAATGCCCCAGATATTAGGAGTCTATTTATTTCATGATTAGATCATATCCTAGTATAAATGAGAAGATTCCATAATAAATGTAATAAATATGCAAATCCGTGATTGACTTACGAGATTACCCAAAACTGTCAAAGGAATTTCTCTATAAATACTGAGAATATTGGACAGGAAAATGGATGATGATTCTGTAATACCGAAACTCTGTCAAAATAGAGAGAGAAAAGCAATAATAATATAAACTCATGGACTAGGTGGATTTTAACCATTGAACCACGTAAAAAGACCAGTGTTCTTGAGAGTTATTTTCTTACTTCGGTTCACCATCAATAATTAATTCATCCTTGTTATTTTCTTAATTCACTGTTGGCGAAAAATCGTGTCAACAACTACCCATTCTTTATAGAATGGGAAAATACCAATTTTGCTCCTGTGTTTTGCCTGAATATTCAATCAACCCTTATGTTTTGTTAAATGACAAAACGAACCCTGTGTTTTGCAAAATGATACCCTGAATCCGATTTTGATCAAACAATTTTTCAATATGACTAAAATACCCTTAGATTTCTGAACTAATGAATTTCTTAAATAATAAAAAATAGATTTTAATATAAAAATTAAAAAAAACATATATTTAATTTTATTTTTCTTTTCTCTCTCCTCTCTCTTCTCTTCCTTCCCAATCTTCTCCTTTTTTTCTCTTTTGTACTTCTTCTCCTTCTCATCCAAGAATCCAGACCAAACCCCCTATTAGCGGACCCAGCTCCCCAGTCATGAACCACAGACCCAGCCCCAAGCCCCATCAGCGAACCTAGGCGCTCCACCCCATCTGACCCACACCTCTGCAATTTCAAGCACCCCAAAGAAGAACCCATCCGAGAGCCCCAACCCAGGTGTCATTCCAAGCTTCGCGCAACCAAGCGCGCGAGACCCTTGTGACCCTAGGCGTGTGGTCTGGAGCATCCAAATCCGAGAGAACCCAAGCGAGATTCAACCAGCCCACGCGCGGCATCCCAGCCTACAAAGATATACGAGGGTCTAATGACATTAGGTCTGTGTTTTCAAGGACCGATGACCATGGAAGAGAGATGAGGCTATGTTTTTCATGGTTTCTGGAAAGAAGTGGAAGGTGCCGATGCGATGGAGTGAGCAGATTTGTGAACTAAGGTATCAATTTGTAAAAAAAATGAAAAACTAAACCTAGATTTTATTAGATATTACATTTATTGTTAGAGTATTTGAATGATTTGTTTGCTATGAATTTGAGTTTGGATTGCAATTTTTTGGTTGGTATTCTTGATTTAATTTTAGTTCCATGTTAGCTTAATATGCTTCACCAAAAGTGTTTTCTGGTTAATGAATTGATTTAGGGCTTGAATGGGTCTTTGGTTTGTTGAGCTTAAGATTCTTGGTTGAATTTGGTTGCTGATTGAATATAAGGATGTCGAATTTGAGGGACTTGTGATTTTTCTATTTTTGATTTGTGAATATGAAGATATGATATCAAGAGGTTTTTGGATAGATTTTTTGTTTTCTTTTATGATTTCTAGGTTTTTGAATTTGAATTTGATTTTTTTTTTGTGAATCTGTGTTTGAATTTTGGTTTAGTTTCAATTTAATTTTTTAAAAAGAAATTAGTTTAATATTGAAAATAGTTTTTTATTTTAAAATCAATTTAATTTATTTTAAAATATATATTAAATATTTAACTAATTCTTAACTTAATAAAACTAGGGGTATTTTGGTCATATTTAAAAAATATTTGACCAAAATTGTGCTCAGGGTATCATATTGTTCAATTTTTCAAAACAGAGGGTCTGTTTTATCATTTAACAAAACATAGGGGCCAATCAAGTATCTAGACAAAACACAATGGTCAAAATGGTATTTTCCCTTATAGAAAAGGAAAGTAGATTAAGATCTTAACCACTTTAAATAAGTGGTAGAATATTGTTAAAAGCAAGGGAGATATAATACAAGAAAAAAAAATCAAGTACAATTATTTTTCTTTAATTTAGAGAGCCTATATTGAGAGAATTCCCAATAGAGCATTTAAAATAGAGAATTCTTTATAATTATAGAGTGTTGTAAAAACCTTCCAATAGTTCTTTTAAACTAAATTTTATTTTAGAGCTCCTTTTATGTTCATAACTTTTTTCTGGACATTTATAGAATGTTTAGAGCTCTTTTAAACAATTTTTTTTTCATTTTTCTTTTATATAATATTAAAATGATGTAAAAATATATAGAGGAGCTGATACATGATATAATGTAAAATAGAAAAAATAAATTTTATAATATATTTTGAAAGATAGTGAGATGAGCTCGGAGTACTCTTAACAATCACACTATCAACACACTCAAAATCATAGTGATTCACATAAGGAAGCCTTCTTTGGGAACCCATAATTCTTTTCTTTTCTTTTCCTTTTTTTCAAAAAAAAAAAAAACCAATAATTCTTCTTGTGAGCCAAAAATACACCATGAAATCAAGCTAGCCTGCAAAATAAGCCACCGTACACATTGTCCACTATCTTATGGATTTTTTATTTTTATCATATACTACTATAGGGATGTAAATGGGGTGGGTTGGCCCCGCCTTGCTAAAGATCTGCCCCGACCCGCTATGCTTTTGCCCCGACCCGACCCGTTAAGGCTTTTGATGCGGGGCATGTCATGTGATGGGGCGGATCAGACCCAACCCGGTAAGGTTTTTTTTTTTCTTTAATAAAAGAAAGATTAATTTTAAAAAAAATGTTACAATATAAAAATAATTGGCAAAAAAAATCTGTCACACTAGACATAAATGAGTTGCCTAATTTTTTTTATAAATGATCTTGCATACTAAAATAAAATAAAATTTAATATACTTCAAAGCAAAACATCAATTTTCTCCTCTTTCTTGCTTAAATATACTTTGTCTTATTTATATATATATTTGGGTCGTGGATCACCATAAATAGTGGTAGTAATTAGTTTTTTTTTTAAAATTCTTTATTAAAAAAAAACAACAATTGGGTCGGGTCGTGATCCGACCCGCTTCAATTTCTAGCGGGTCGGGTCAGATCTTGACTCGCCCTATTTTTTCTCTGCTTATATACGGATCAGGGGTCACCCCCGTCGGGTCGGGGCTCCGACCCGCCCCGATCCATCGGGTTTTTTCGCCCCGCTTTTAAATAATACCGCAGTCTTCCAAGTTTTTCTCTAAAACAACCTAATGTTTGTGTGGGCAAGTCTCAACACATGAGAAGAGAATTCATAGAGAGAAAACTAAGAGAATGGGCAGCTAGGTGTTGACGTCGTTTTTCGTCAACTTAGAAATGAAGAGCAATTAAACAAAAATACCAGAGGAAACAAACAATATAGACACCATTTTCTACGTGGTTCAACAGTTAAAATGTGCCTAGTCCACGAGTCTGTGTTATTCACTTGTTGGAGTTCTCTCAGAGCTTTCTGGAAGCAATTTTACATAGTTTTCCCAATACAAATTTTCTCCCTCTTTACAAATGAACTGTTCCACTCTATTTATAGAGTGGTTTAGCGAATATCTTCCTACAGATTTTGGGGAGTTATGATACAAATCAATAAAAATAAATACAATTAAATGCATACAGTTACTACGTACGCATATATATCCCATGATATTTGGAATTTAATAATAGATTACATCTGATCCCTTAAACACAGGGATTTTACATCAATAAACATGTTCACACACAGCGAGTTGGGACATTAGACTTTCATGCCTTTGAGACCGTTCATCCATCGCGAACTCAATACCTTGGTTCGCCTATGCTCTCAACAAGTAATGTTGTCGAGACCATCCTCTCCGAGATCACAAGGCTCGAGCTCGAACTGTATTATCTGATGGTAGGAGATTTATACAAGTGTTGAACTATTGTCATTGTGGCTTCAAGTCTGACTTATAATCTCGAAACTCCTCCGAGCCCACGTAGTTTCTGAGCTCACCAATTCCAATGTTGTCGCCTTCACTGCTTAGCGAGACTGTCCCTGACTTTCTCATTAATGCTGATTTACATGACACGTATGCTTATCTCGAGGTTACACCTTACGAGCCTGGATTTCGAGATCAAAAATCTTCATTCTCAAAATCTGGGTGTAACATTTTGTCCCCTCAAAAGTATCAGTTCGAATCCTATGAGAAGGAAACTTTTGAACTGCCACTTTCTAAAATTGAGCCACTTACCACACTCGAGTGTGGACACACGTCAGCCACAAGTTGCTCAATCAGAGTACTCGAGTACTTTTTCAATACACCCACATCTTTTCGCATTTCAGCCTTTTTGCCGCCATCATCACGTTTACACCTGACTGTCTGATCGAACACCAAATCCAGCCAAAGGCCCAGATTAGCTCGACCCTTGACCTTCTTTTAGGATATATATATAGCTTCATCATCTTCCTCCTCTTCACTTTTATGTTTCAAGCTTCAGAGAAAAGAAAGACGAACCAGAGGCAAAAAAAACTCTCTTTTCTCCTCCTTGCATGTTCTCCAAACCAAGAAGACAAAACAACCTTGGCCTTTTCGACTCGGAGAGATCATTCTTGCAACCTTTTCTCCAGTCATCGATTTTATTGTATCCGCAAGCTTCTGTGTGTGAGCTTCTTGTTCTTGACTCTTGTATTTTTATTTCTTCGTGCATTGTTGTGTTTCTTCTGCATTGTGAGTATGTGTTTACTAGTTTTTCACTAGTCGTATAAGGATATTAGTAGTCTTAGCCACATTGTTTAATTGATACTTCATAAACTTTCAATTCGAAGATTTTTTTTAATATCACAGTTTTGAAACCCAGATTTAGTGTAAAAAATACAAACATAGAGTTTTTTCAGATTATGGGTAGTGTATCGTGTAAGCCAAGAAATGAGATTCTGAATTAGGGATTTTAGTTGCACAAATCCCAAAGTTATCACCTTTTTGGGTAACCGTCAACTTTACCCCTAAAAATCCAGGATTCTTAAAATGAATCCACACTTTCCACTCTCATGTCAAGTACACGCTCGAAGCCCAAAATTTACAATAGTTCGGGGTTCCGCTTCGAATTTTGTCTGTCCTATCGAGACCTCGGTCTCGATCGAGCTTACTCTGTGATCTCAGGCCTTCGAGCTCGAATCACTAAAACTAGACTTTGATTTCTTGTATGCCTGGCCCTCACCCTTTTCTTTCTTGCTAGATGTCGCATAATTCTAAGAATTGGTGGGGGTCAGTGCTTGCAATTCTGTATTCTCCATCAACTCCAAGTCCAGAGTCTCCCTTCACTCAGAACCAGCGACTAATACGCGAGCACCACGCGAGGTGCGAACAAGAGGACATCCGAGCCCATTTTCGATGTCAGATTGACGAGGTCGAGGAAAGAAAAAGGAAAAAACTCTGGGTCGCGATTTATCCAGATTCGGACCCCAAGATCAGACCTATCCCGCTCAATCCCAAACTCAAAGTCACCAGTGCTTACGTGACTGGTGCACTTTCCTTTTTGCTGACGGAGGACCCTTCAGACCGCCCTTCTACTTCTCGAGCGACATCTATTCTGACCCTGGAATAAGGCTTTTTCGAAGTGGAACATTATTGGAGCTCGGTCATCGCAACGGGCAAAATTTTTGACAGTCTAGCTCGCCACGGCCTGAAGCTCTCTGGCACGCTGATGTGTTGACCTGAAAATTCGAACGAGCGAAGCTGCTACGCCCTAGGTGGTGGAAAACCCGACAGCAAGATTAAGCTCGCGGCCTGGAGTCGCGAGCATGTGATGGCAGGGGCCCTACTGCCCCTGAAATCCTTTTTTAAGGATTTTCTGGATTTGTTGGGCTCGCCTCATTCCAACTCCAGACCAATTCTTAAAGGGTTATGTTTGCCCTCAAGTCCTTGTACCTCGAGCTGAAGTGGGTAGGACCCTCACCACAAGAGATTCTGTATCTCTTTTGTCTGAAAAGCAACCCCTCCCAAGCTCAGGGAGGGGTTGGCTTCTACTACTTGTCGAGCTATCTGAAGGAGAGGAAGATCTTTGAGGATATGCCAAACCATCCTCCAAACTTCAAGCTAGCCTTCTTCTGGACGGATGGCCTCTCTCCCTCCAAATTCTACTCATTCCAGCGCATCCGTAAGTACTCATACTTATTCCTTTCTTATTCATTTAATGACTGGGCTTGAAATAATAACATGTATCTATTTCTTCAGCCAACTATCAACGTCTCACCCCTTCAAAGTCAATGGTGGAGCATAAGATAGCTCTGCTCCAACTACCGTATGCTCGGCGCTCCCTATCCTATCTTCTCCATGAAGATCGGCTTCGAGCCTGCGGTCTCTTGGAGCAAGACTAGTCGACAGATGACTCTGCGTACCACAAGTACCTTAAGTGGGAGCACATGCCACTTCCCACTAAGGAGCTCCCCCCGAGACAGAGGTCGTCGAGCTCACGGGCCCGTCCCCCTGTGGGTCGCTGTCACGACAGGCCCACCTTGGGAAATGAAGCCCAATACGAGGCCTCGAGCTCGGGTGGTGGAGGTAAAGTTATACTTAGCTCTGACATGTGGTCTCCTTCCTTGTTTAAGCACAAACCTGACACTCTAATCCTATTTCCAGATCCTAGGGACAACTTCCTTGCTTGGTCTTGGGTAAATGTGTAGTGTCCTAGAATATTTACTTAGCTAGCTAGATAGTCCATGGAATCTAGCTAGCTAAGTAAATATTCTGGGACACTACACATTTACCCAAGAACAAGCAAGGAAGTTGTCCCTAGGATCTGGAAATAGGATTAGAGTGTCAGGTTTGTAGTATGATTCCGTGGATTTTGGTTCAAGCCAGGACTTAGTTGGACACTCATAGCAATAGTTATAAGTTTAACCTATAGTTTAAGAATATTAATTATAACATAAGGTTTGATTAATATTACTGGTCTTAGATATATATTTATTATAACCTAAGGTTTAGATAGAACCATTAAGAGCATGGCACTTGTCATAATCATGATTATTAAGGAATTAAGTATTTTGATGAATAGTTTTAATAAAAGAAAGATCTAGAAGCTCTAGAACCTTCCAGAAACTGTTAGGATCGTATTTAGACTCAGTCAAAGCTGTTTATCCAATTCAAAATATGCTAACAAAGTGCAAATACGTGTTTGATGTATCAACGTGTGCTGATATATCACAGCTATAGGGGCCAATATATCGCCTACGAAAGAAACGAAAAACACGTCGACCTTACACAAACGATCGAACGGGGCTCGGGAATTTGGGCGAGGCGATATATCACCTATGGGGGGAGATATATCGGCTCCAAGGCATGATTTTTTAATGTTGATGATTTTTAAATTTAAAAATAGCCTTATCCACTTGGACCTGCCTTTGAACGATTTTGACCGAGTTCTGGGCGTTTGTTGAACGAAAATTCAAACCTTTTTCATTTTATATTCATTTATTTATTCAAATTAAAAGGGGTTAGTTTCACTCATTGAACTCTATAAATAGGACCTAGTACTCAACAATTTTCTTCATTCTTCAAGCAATCTTCAGAGCCTCCAAGTTGCTAGTGTTACTATAGAGAGATACACTTGGGTTTTGGGTTAAAGCTTTATCATTCTAAGCTTTTCTAAACACTTGGGAAGTGAGATATAGTGTGATTTTGGTATTGAGGTTTAGATCAATCCATAAGATCATTCAAGGTATTCTTATCCCTAAGTTCAGTTCTTTATGATTCTATAGTTTTCTTTTATTTAGATCCTAACTCTTGTTTATGATTCTTGATTAGGTATTTAAGTTTCTTGAAACTTAAGTTTATTCTTGGATGGTTTAGTGTTCTTTTCATCTCTTTTTCTTTAGAAACTCACCATTTTTATTGTTGGTTGGAGTGTTCTAATCCCGTTCTTGTTCCCAAATATCCCGATTTTTGGTAAGGAAAATAAGATAGATTATATGTGATTTTATGTTTATGTTATTATATGTTTTATGTTATGATATGTATATTTATGTTTGAATATGTATTGTAGTCTTTGGGGCTTATAGTTGCGTAGCTAGCAAACCCCAATCTTTTATGTCGCTTGGGGCTTATAGTTGCTTAGATAGCAAACCCCAAGATTATTTATCATTTTCATGGTTTATGGTTATGATTTACCCTACCTCGACTAGTAGAGGACCTAGATGGGTTATCTATACTACCATGTGATCTAACCTACCTCAATTAGTAGACAGAGGACCTAGATGGCTTATCACATGCCATGTTAATGAGTTAATGGCCATTAATATTGTAGTCCTATATGTTATATGTTTTTATAGTCATATTTTTTGTAGTACATGTTTATGATTTAGTCTTATGATTTATGATTTATGTGTTAGTAGATTTTCCTTGTTGGGCATTAGGCTCACTCCTTTATTTTTAGCTTGATGCAGGAAAATGATTATGGAAGGTAAAAGGATTCTTGGCAGCTTGGCTTGTGTGTTAAGGATGAATGGAATGAATGGACTGCGTGTCGATCGAGGATGACGTTATTTAGTTTTTTTGAATTACGTTTCTTTTGTAATTCCGTACTTAGTTTTGAACAATTGAATTAAATTTTATGTTTTATAAACAATGGAATCCCGTACCATATCTATCACAATTTATATTTTTATATTATCTTTTATTTGATACAATATTTTAGGTTTCAATAAAGTTATGTCATTTCTTATGTTTGTATCAAAATAGTAGTAGCTATGTCTAGTAGTTTTAATGGTCCAAGGTCTTAGAAATAGTTGGGTCATTACAGTTGGTATCAGAGAAGCAGTCTATATACATGAAATTCTCATTGATACACACGTTCAAGCTCCGAATCTAACCGCCAATGTAAGTATTTATGTTATAGTTATTATGTTTATGTGTATAGCTAACGTTTTAGCCTTTATGTTTTCAGTTAAGAATGGATGGAGCCTTGACCTATGAGGATATCCGAGCCATTAAGGCATTAAAAAGGATTAGAGAGCCAAGGAATATAGTAGGAGTGTTAGAAAGACTCACTCAGAGATTACTCTTATTCCACAAGGAGATAGTTCACCTCCAAACTACTAAGCAAATCATGATGAGAGCTACGGAGCAATATGTTTTAGTGATTAGGCTTTTTAAAGATTACCCTTCTGTAATTTCAGCTTTAGAAGAAAAATGGGAGACTATAGATGATGACGATGAATTGCCAGTAGCTATGAGATATTATTTTCTCATACTTAGGTTCACCTCTAAGATGGAATTCCAATTCAATAATGAGCAAAAACATAGAATCTTTACGAATCTTCCCCGAGGAAATTTTGAAGCTTAAGATAATGATGATTATGAGGAGATAGATGATGATATGTTAGATGAAGGGTCAGATGTAGAAGATCCTAATTTTTAGATTCACCCTAGTTATGTTAGTTTAGTTTATTTATTTATTTTTGCATTTATTGTAATCCCTCGAATTCTTCGATGTGGTTTAATGGCAGGAATAGTAGGCCAGGAGGGCCATACTTTTTTAATTATGCCATTAACTGATAAAATGCATGTATATGTGGATTATATTATAATATGATGTTAAATGCATGCATGTTAGTCCATATTTTTTTAATTACAGGGGTGTGATGGTAATTTGGCCCGTTGAGGGTAAATTGTATATTTGTATGCATGTCGGTAATATATGTTGAGACCACATTATAATGTGGGTTTGTTCGAGCCATTCGGCATGAGACGACCATGGTATGTTAATTAGTGGTCTGGTCATAACAGGTTTAAGTTCGAGGCTCGGGAGGAGTCTCGGGGTGATTTTAATGATTAGAGCGTTACCGAGCATTAAAGGGTAACGAGATATGAATTATTGGTGTTTGGGGTTATTGAGAATAGTGGGAATTGGAGAGCGTTAATTATGATTAATGAGATAGGTTGGAAAGGACAAATATGCCCTTGGGAGCCTTTAGAAACCCACAATTGACCTAGGGGTATAATGGTCTTTTTACCCCTAGGATAGATATAAATTGAGTTCAGCAGTAAAATTGATGAGAAAAACAGAGCAAGTTCTTAAGCTTACCCGTACCTTCTCCTTGCTTCATTTCCTTTGTGATTTTTGAGCTCTTGTTGAGGATTCAGGCTTGGGAAGTAGACCTTGGGAGTTTGGGAGAGTGTTCCACCATAGAAGAGCTTCACAACCTGAGTTTGAGGTAAGTTTCCAGCCATTAGTTTTCTGGTATACTCTGTTTTGATGTTAGTTTTCAGCTTGTGATCTTGTTGTGGATAGTTGGAATTGATGGAAATTTTGGTTGGGCTTTCACTTGGGTTTGATGAGGGAGTGTTATAGATCAAGTTTAGGGGTTGTATTGGAGGTTTGAGTGGTGTTTAAGCTTATTATAAAAGGTTGGTTCCAAGAGAAATCGCAAGGGAAGAAAAATAAGGATTTTGGCTGAACTGGAGGTTGGGCCGCGGCATGGCCAGGGAGGGCCGCGACCCTTGAAGGATGCTGATGGAGGCCGCCTCTATTTGAGGGGCGGGATGCGGCCCTTAGTGGCGTTTTGGCCAGAAATGGATTTTTGGCTCGGGGATGCAAGCCTTAGGCCTCGGGGTCGATCCTATTACCCGGTTTAGTAGTGTTTGATGTCTCGGAGGCTAGGTTTTGGTTTGGGAACCCTTTGTTATTCATTTTATTGATGGAATCCCATAATTGGTTATGACCAGGTAACCACTAAAGGATCAAAAGAGTTGATCGTTCTCCAGGATCGTTCTTCTATTCATTCTAGCTTGAACCAGAGGTAAAAAAACTGCACCCCATATGTGACATGCATGGCTATTCGTGAGGCATGTTAGTTGTGTAAATGTGGACATGGGTTGAATATTAAATGCTTAGCAAATGTTGCTCACTTGTGTATGGTACTAACTCATTAGTCAGATTTGGCAAAGGTGCTAGTATCAACTGTGAAGCTGTGACTTATTAGTCAGGTTCGGCAGTGGTATTGGGCATTGGTCACATAGTGCTGACTCATTAGTCAGGACGGCCTTAGCGTGTTCCACGCAAGCCAATAAAGATTAGATCTAATCGACTTTCTGCATTGGATGACTCAAAGAGCATTAATGCCAGACCGACATCAAGTTTGATGAATATTATAAGTGCTTGTGTACTCACCCATTAGTCACTCATCTGTTCAAGTTAGAGACTTACCCATCAGTCTCTCATCTATTTAAGCTAGTGGCTTACCCATCAGTCACTCATTTGTTAAGTAAGAGACTTACCTATCAGTCTCTCATCTGTTTGAGGTTAGTGGCTTACCTAGCAGCCACTCTTTTGATTGAATTAGTGACTTGCTTGTCAGTCACTCAGTATGGTTTACTAGAACCTCAAGTGATATTCACTCATCTGTTTGAGAGCTATGAGCTCTGTGTGGTTATAATGATGATCATCTGATAGTGTATACATATAATGCTATGTTTTCTTGCTGGGCTTTGGCTCATGGGTGCTATGTGGTGTAGGTAAAGGGAAAGAAAATCTCACCCAGCCTTGAGTGAAGAGCTTAGGTGGTGTTGTGTACATATGCGGCTGCTTGACCGCCACGGCCAAGGAGTTCTCAGAGGAACTAGGGGGTTTACCCTATTTTTGCCGCTTAGGTCGGCGGGTTTGTAATTTTGGAACAGTAATGACCTTTTTGAGTTGTAAATAACTTGTAAATGTTCTTGTGGGCCCATGAACAGTTTTATGTATCAAATAAAGCATATCCTTTCCTTTTTATTAGTTTTCACCTTAGCCTGTTAATAACACTTAGAACACGTTTTTAACCAAAGGACTCAGGCAATGAGTCAAATTTCTGGTTCACCGTAACTGTTCTGGGGTAACCAAGGCGTTACATTTATGATTGTATTTAGTGAAAAACTTTTTCCAAATGAATATTATTGTTATTTTTTGAATGACATGTATGAGTTTGATTTTTTTTTTACAATCAATAAATAATGACCAAGTTCAGTGAGGGTGGATACAAATCAATGGACCAGGTTCTATATTGAGAGTTAGGGGGCCATAGTAGTGGGAATGATTTTACTGATCCCAGCCCTCCCTCAATATAGTTAACTTTGGAACAACGACGAGTTTCGAGCCTGAGAATTAAGTCATACAGGATGATTAGAAACTGACTTAGAAAATAATAAAGATGACTTATTTTTCGAAGTATAGAAACACACCCTAATTATAAAGAAGGCTTACATAATTTTTCATAAGAAATCATATTTAATAGGTCCGAGTTATGTTTGCTTAGCCTAAGTTTTTTCCTTAGAGCCTATTAGGAACTTAACATGTCTTTCTCGACTGTTAGAACTCCGCTGAAGATCTCGCTCAGAAGGTTTGCACGCACGAACACTAATGCCTCCAGCATCGCTCACGAGACTAATGAAGCCCCTCCAGTTAGTAGAAGGGGAGCACGTGCTACCAATACTGCTACTAACAGAAGTGCACTGCCGCCTCCAGTTGACAACAATGCAGAAATCGTCAGGCTACGACAACAAGTGGAAGAACTGCTGCAGAAACAACAACGACAGCAGGCTCAGACTCAGCCTCAGCCGCAACCATAGCCTCAACAAATGGCTTAAGCACTCTAACAAGTAGGTCCTTATGGGGAATGGCCAATGGCGAACTATGCGCCTTATCGAGCTCAGTACATGGAGCCAATCTACGAGCAGTTTCGTAAGCAACACACTCCAAACTTTGAAGGGACAACAGACCCCTTCGAGGTGGAAGAATGACTCAGAAATGTAGAGTCGATCCTAGTGCATATGAACCTCAGCAACGCGGATCGCATATCCTGCATTTCGTCTCTTTTAAAGAAGGATGCTAGAATATGGTGGGACTTGGTTCAGCAGACTCATGACATTGCCACCATGACATGGACTAGATTTGTGGAGCTC
This sequence comes from Humulus lupulus, assembly GCF_963169125.1. Classification (NCBI taxonomy): domain Eukaryota; kingdom Viridiplantae; phylum Streptophyta; class Magnoliopsida; order Rosales; family Cannabaceae; genus Humulus; species Humulus lupulus. The sequence continues at coordinate 202,836,468 of NC_084798.1, forward strand.
TTCCACAAGAAGTACTACAACTCAGAAGTCATCGCTACAACGGTCGAGGAGTTCACCAGTCTGAAGCAGGGTAACTTATCAGTAGTAAAGTATGCTCGACAGTTTGATCGACTAGCCAAGTTTTCTCCAGAGCTGGTCCCAACCGATTTTCTGAGGGTTACCAAGTTTGTGAGAGGACTTAGGCCAAAGATTGAGCTTGGGGTTAAGCTAGCCAACCCTGGAACTACTACTTATGTCGATGCTCAAGAAATGGCTATAAAAGTAGAAAGGCTTCAGGCGAATGTTAGTAAGGAGGAGGCCAGTAAGCCTAAGCTTAAACAGTAGAGTCAACCTCAGAATGGTCGGAACCACCACAGGGGTTCCAGCACTAAGAAGTTGACCTGTAACTACTGAAGGTGAAGCCTCAACCTCTGCTTGAGTCAATGCAAACACTCGAGCTGGGGCTGAGCTGTCCGCCTTTCTGGGTTCTTCCTTTCTTGCTTTAGGGAAATATTTCTTGAAATGACCCAGTACCCCACATAAGAAGCAAGCCTTTACCCTACACTCCCCCAAATGGCACCTCTTGCACCTAGGGCACTCTAGATAAGTCTTCCAGGCCTCATTGCCACCCTAGCGGCCAATTGAAATACCACGTGGTTTCCTGTCAGGACTTGGAGCTTGCAAGGTATTAGGAATCTTCCTCTTTTGAACACTGGGGCCTCCACCCCTACTCGAACCCACAAATGGAGGACCTGTCCTCCTCAACTCTCTTCTGGCTACATTGTCCCGCCAGATCTTGTTCTCTATGCTCTCAGTTGTGAGCGCCTTCTCCACCTCCTGTGCATAAGTAGTAGCTCCTGCCACAGTGGTGATACGAACATCTTGGGCTGACCTAAGCTGTAGCCCCTGGAGAAACCTCTCCCTTCTGGTCCCATCAATGGGCACCAGCTCCATGGAAAAATTTGACAATCTATCAAAATTCAGGGCATATTCAGTCACTGTTAGACTCCTCTGAAGCAATCTGATAAAGTCCTCAGCCTTGAAAGCCCTGATGGAATCATTATAATACTTCTCACTAATCAGAGTCTGAAACTCTTCCAAACTTAAAGCATTGGCATTTCTGGTTTGGGATATAACTTCCCACCAAATTCGAGCATCCTCTCGAAACATGTAAGTGACATAGGCCACCCTCTCATTACTAGACACCCTTATGAAGTCGAGGATGGTGGTAATCACACTCATCCACTGCTCAGCCTTTGCAGGATCTGCACTGCCCTCAAATACTGGAGGTTGCTGTTTCGTGAACCTTTCATAAAGAGGTTCCCATTTGCTCCCAACCTCTGGCAGCTTCTCAAATGTTGGCACCGCTACAGGTGGTGCCTTTGGTAAAACGTGCCCTGTAGGAACTTGTTGTTGTCTGAGGAGGCAGATTTCTTCTGCTTGCCTCAATACTCTGACTTATAAATCATTAAACAACTGTTGCCAGTTATCAGGGGCTGGCTGTGGAATCTGATTCTGGTCATTCTCTTGACCCTGTCTGTTATTCTGGCCTTGATCTTCCGGGCCAGCTAGTGAATCTGTCTATCTTGGAATCATTCTTATCAACTTATATTGTGTTGAAACAATCAATGTGTCCAGTTAGGTAATGATAACTACACCTCTGTTAGAAAAAGCTTATACATGATCTTTATTTATTTTCATGTATATCTAATATTAAACAAATTAATACGAGATAGCCTAAAACATGTTTCTAAAATTGAATTCAAAGAGAAACAACAAAAAAAAAAAAATAGAATACTTACAGTATACACAGCGGAATTAAAGAGTCCTTCCTTCAGTTTCTCTAACTCTTGTATCCTTTCTGTCGCAGAGTATTATCAAGAAACTGAACCGATCTTCTATTTTCTTCACGATCTTCCAATGTATCCTTAGAACCACCTAGAAAAGTGTGGGCAATTCTCAACACATGAGATAGATATAGAGAGAAGAAGAGAAAATAACAAAGAGACTTAGAAAATGACTTTTGTTTAGAGAGAATCTAAAACTATCAGAAAATCTCACTTGTGACTTATCAAACTTTTTTTTTTTTTACTTCTCTCTAAGCACTCCTTTTATAGACTCAATTAGGCCATTTAATTTAATTAAAAAATCAATAAAATAATTGCCATTTTGAAGCCCTAAGTCGAAATTATCATGGGCTATAGGCCCGTGAAATTTCCCATTTGATTATAAGCCCATTAGACTTAAAATCAAGGCCTGTATTATTTTCTATTGATTTAATTAATTAAATAATTATTTAAATCCTTTATCAAATTAATTATTTATAATTTGAACCTTGATTTAAATTTATTTATTAATTTAGATACCAATTTATCTTAATTAATAAATCTGCCATAATTTCTCTTTTCTTCTCAAAATTACACAACTCTGTGAAACTATCAAAAATTGACCTGGTAAACTTTGATAATTCTAATTGATGATTAAATCAATTAATTGAGACTATCTATATGATTTTATCCAAGGTACAATGGGGACCATGGGCCTATGAAATCAAGCTCCAATAAGTTATCATAAATCTAACAAATAAATTTACTAACTTATTAATTCATCGTGACTCCACTATAGACTTGGAATTGCACTCTTGAATTCATAGAACGCTCTATAACAAATATAGATACGCTATTAATTATCCATTGTTACAACCATAATTGTCACTCAATCCTCTATAGACGGTCTACAATGAGATAGGACTAAAATATCGTTTTACCCCTCATTGTATATTATCCTTAAAACACTTAGTTCCTTGTAAATGATATTTCAGTAAACTAATTTAATTACTGAAATAAGATCTCTATCATTTATCACCTTGAACCAAACTAAAAGGAAACCATCGTTTCACTTCTTCATCAGAAGCTATAGATGTTCATATCTATGATTAACACTCCCACTCAATTATACTACCGAGTTCCCAAGATGCAAGTATGGGCTTGTCCGTAGGGTAAGCTGGTAACGAACAAGTCAAAGAACTCAAATAATACAATCAGTTAGAATAATAACCACTCAGAATTAAGATTGAATTGACCTATGGTCAACTATATGATATGACTAGAATAGATAATAACGGTATGTTTACTTATCTTATCAACTGTCAATATCGGTCCAGTCCGATGTAACAAATACATCCGATCTTATCTACTTTGCTAATGCTCTGGAAAGAACATAACACTGTAATGTGTAAGTAGATCATATCGTAGATTGGCAAGTCAGTGTAAATTCGGTGCACTGACTAATCTTAGGACTAACTTATTTTGAACATATAATCATATTTATATTCCACTGTGATTACGTCACTATAAATAAGATTAGCTATATGCTCGGGATTTAATAGAAGTTTATATTAAACAAATAATCATGAAAATAAAACATGTGAGCAAAGTGATTGACCAAGTCAAAAAATGATTTCTATTCTTTTATTGATAATAAAATGAGATTACAAAGAATTTGGTTTTAATTAGGGCATAAAACCCCAACAACCTCTTGCCACCTCACGCTCCAAGATCAACAGATATTCACCCATATTCCACAATTATACAGATATACAAATGGATACATGATCATAGCATTTAACATGTATCAATTGATAATTCACAATGAACAATACTAATAAACATGTTCTAGCAATATCAGTACTAATAAGCACATTCTTGCATATGATGCAGTAGTCACGGCCCAGCCTTATCAATGTATCACATGTAGACAGGTAAACCATTTATACTTTGTTTAAGCAGTTAAATATATAACCACATAAATAATTACCAAACCATGAGTTGAGCTTGTCTTTAGTGGCAAGTGTACATGCCCAGCCAGTCTACAGGAACCCTAAACCTTGGCACACTCTGATACCAAGGTGTAACGCCCTAGTTACTCCAAGACTGTTACTGTGAACTTTAAATAGTGCTTAACTCGCTAAACGAGTCATTAGGTTATAAACGTACATCTAGGTGTTATTAATAGGCCAGGGTGGAAATTTTTTATTAAAAGGAATTGATATATTTTATTTAAAACATAAAACTGTACATGGGCCCATAAAAACGTTTACAAAGTTACTTACAATCCAAAATGGTCATTACAGTGTAAAAATTACAACTCGCCGACCTAAGCGACAAAATATAGGGTTAACCCCTAGTTCCTCTGAGAAACACCTTGGCCGTGGTGGTCAAGCGGCCGCACATGTACACATCGCCACCTAAGCTCTCCACTCAAGGCTAGGTGAAATTTTCTTTCCTTTTACCTGCACCACATAGCACTCGTGAGCCAAGGCTCAGCAAGAAAACTCATTACTACATGTATACAATATCAAATGATGATTATGATAATCATACTGGGCTTGTAGCCCAAATAAGATAATATTGAGATTCTAATAATCATGTTAGGGCGTGTAGCCCTAATCAAATGGTATCGAGTTTCTAATAATCATGTTGGGGCTTATAGCCCTAATCAGATAAGTGACTGATGAGTAAGTCATGAACTTAAACCAGATGAGTGAATATGGAGTCACAAACTTAAATCAAATAAGTGACTGATGAGTACGTCACGAACTTAAACCAGATGAGTGACTATGGAGTCACAAATTTGAATCAGATAAGTGATTGATGATTAAGTCACGAACTTGGGCTCCGCACCCGTAGCCGTGTGACAATGCAGTCACCTGGGCCTTCTGACCCCAACTTTAGGTAACTAGCCTTTAGACTAAACAAACACTTTTGTTTTCATCGAACTTAAGGCCGGTCAAGCATTTCATGCTTATGATGATAATGTTTATGTCGATTAGATCTAATCTTTTCAGCTTGCGTTAAACATGCTAATATCGTTCTTGACTCAGAAGCCAGTACCACACGACCAGTGCTCAACACTACTGCCGAACTTGACTAATGAGTCACAACTTCACATTCAATACTGACACCTTTGCCGATTATGACTAATAAGCCAGTGCCATTCACAGATAAGCAAGATTGCTAAGCATTTAATATGCAATCAATGTCCACATATAGAGCACTCAACATGCTTCATTAATAACCATTCATGTCACATACTGGGTGAAATTTTCTTACCTCTGGTTCGAGCGTGAAAAATTAAAATAACGACCCTTGCGAACGATCGATCCTTAGATCCCTTAGCGGTCACCTAGTCATAAGCAAATATAATTTCCATCAATGAAAATGAGCAATAAAAGGTTCTTGATCTAAACCTCACTCCCGGGACCTCGAATCGTACTCAAACGGTTAGTACATTCGATCCCAAGCCTTAGGAATTGAAACCCCGAGCCAAAAACCCTCAAATGTGCCCAAAATAGGGCCCTGGAAAAATAGGGTAGCGCTGCCCCCCTAGTGCCTAGGCGCTACAAGCAGGGATGCTTTGCCCTGGATAGCGCTGTGGCGACCTCCCTTGGGCGCTATAGCGCTAGAACCAGGGTGATTCAGCCCTGGTTTTTCTCCCTTCAACTTCTCCACTTTCCAAACTTCAAAACCTGTTTCCGAACTTCAAAAAAACTCACAAATGAACCCATATACCCATTCTACAATTCCTAGGCATAAAAATCCAATCAATCCTCACTAAAAACTTCCATCAATTCTCAACTATCCAATCCCAAGTTCCAACTGAAAACCAATAAGAAAATAGAGTATAAACCAGAGTTTCTATGGTTAAAATATTACCTCAAGTTCATAATTACACCACCTTCAATGGTAGAACACAACCCTAAAACCTCAAGGCTTCATTCCCTAGCTTGAATCCTCAATTGGAGTTCAAAAATTCCAAAGAAAGAAGAAGGAAAAATGGTGATCGTGAGAAGAAGAAGATGGGCTCTGTTTTTGCTTAAGCTTTCTACAACTTTCTATGGTTGAATATATCCTTGGTCAAATGACCAAAATTCCCCTAGGTCATTAAATTCCCTCTTAAGGCTAACAAGGGTAAAACTGTCCTTTCCCGCCTATCTCCCTAATTATAATTAACGTCCTTCGATTCTCGTTATTCCCAATATTCTCAAATACTAATAAATCATATCCCATTACCCTTTAATTCCCAGTAATATACTAATCACCAAATTACCCCGAGACTCACCTCGAGCCCCGAAATTAACCTCGTTATGACCAAACAGCTAACTTGCATTCAAAGATCGTCTCATGCCGAATAGCTCGAACAAATCCATATTATAATGTGGCCTCATCAATAATCACCAACATGCATGCAAATATACAATTACGCCCTCAACGGGCCAAATTATTAAAATACCCCTATGATGAAAAGTGGACCCACATGCATGCATTTATCATCATATAATAATATAATTCACATAAACATGCATATAATCATTTAATGGCATAATAAATCAATTATGGCCCTCCCGGCCTTCTAATCCAACCATTAAACCTCATTAGGGATTTTGGGGCATTACAACTATCCCCTCCTTACAGAAATTTCGTCCTCAAAATTTACCTGAATAGCTCGGAATACTGATTCAGCATATATGACTCCAACTCCCAGGTCACTTCTTCGACCTTGTTGTTCGTCCATAATACTTGTTACTCTATGATTCCCGGTAATTTTCCAAATAATCTAACAAACCAATAATCATCAAATAATCTAACAAACCAATAATGATCAATTAATTCATGTTACTCTATGATTCCCGGGTTTTTTCCAAATTACCAAAATACCCCTAAGCTTACCCCGAGCTGGGTGTTTTACCCTATTGTGAATTTTTTCCTAACCAGCTTCCTAAGATCACCTCGTGCCGAGTAACTCAAATATATCCACATAATAAAGTAGTCACAATTATATATCACATATATTTACAATTATACCCTCAGCAGGTCAAAAATACAAAAATGCCCTTCTAGTAAGAAACGGGCCCACATGCATATTTAATACACTTAAGCATGCAAGCATAATCATATTATAATACAATTCAAATAATAACATGCCCATAAGACATAAGCACCTAATTAATTTAATTATTGCCTCCCGCCCCCCCTAATCCAGCCACTAAGCCATATTAGGGAAATTTGGGCGTTACAATTATCCCCTCCTTACAAGAATTTTGTCCTCAAAATTTTACCTCAACAGCTCGGGATACTGATCCCGCATGGTTGACTCCAATACCCAGGTTGCCTCCTCGACCTTGCTGTTCCTCTATAATACCTTAACTAAATGTATGGTTTTATTCCTCAGGACCTTGTCTTGTTTGTCTAATATCTGGATTGGCTGCTCCTCGTAGGATAAGTCTATCTCCAGCTCCAAATCTTCATAAATCAATACATGAGTCTCATCAGATACATACTTCTGCAACATCGAAATATGGAACACGTTATGCATGACCGATAATGCCGGAGGTAAGGCCAATCTATAGGCCACCTGATCGATCCTCTCCAAGAACTCAAAAGGTCCTACAAACCTTGGGCTCAACTTGCCCTTCTTCCCAAACCTCCTCGCCCCCTTCAGTGGTGAGACTCTAAGGAAGACATAGTCTCCCACTTGGAACTCCACGTTCCTGCGCTTCGTGTCTGAGTAGATTTTCTGTCTACTCTGTGATGCGAGCATCCAAGCTCTAATCTTCTCGATAGCCTCATTGGTCCTTTGAACTGCTTCAGGACCCAAGTATCTACGTTCACCCATCTCATACAACATATCATAAGGAGCTTCTCCTATGAACGCTTGGTAGCTGTTGTTGTAGGAAAACTCTAACAGAGGCAAATACTTACTCCAGGACCCTTCAAAGTCCAGTACACATACTCTGAGCATGTCGTACAGTATCCGGATAGTCCTTTCAGACTGACCATCAGTCTGAGGATGATAAAATGTACTAAACTTTAGTTGCGTGCCCATCGCCTTCTACAAACTTCCCCAAAACTTAGAAGTAAATGTGGGGTCCCGATCTGACACGATCGACCTCGGAGCTCCATGAAAGAGTACTATCTCTCCCACATAGAGATCTGTATACTGGTCAACTGTATAAGTCATCCTCACTGGTTGAAAATGAGTTGATTTGGTGTATCTGTCTACAATAACCCACACCGAATCGTGTTGACCCACCGTCCTGGGAAATCCCACCACAAAATCCATTGTGATGTCTTCCTACCTCCACTCTGGGATATCTAAAGGTTGTAGTAGCCCCATTGGTCTCTGATGTTCAACCTTGACCTGCTGACATGTCAGACACTTGGCCACATACTCGGTTACATCCATCTTCATCCCCGACCACAAATATAAAATCCTCAGGTCCTGATAGTAGTATAAGATTCATCCAGAATCCCCTGTCTGATAATAATATCCATCAGAATGTAGATCTGACCTTTGTACCTCAGTAAACCCATATATAATACTGTATAGTCCCTATATATTCTATCTAGGACGTCCTCTCTAATTGTCATCAGTTGTGGCTCTTTTAATCGACTTTCTTCTATCCTTTCTAGAAGAGTAGACTACAAGATAGTGTTGGCTAACTGGCCCACTACTAACTCAATCCCTGCTCTGGTCTTATCCTCCACCAACTCCTTGGATATTTGCCTTGAACTGTAAAGTTGTCCCAGACCTTTCTGACTTAGGGCATCTGCCACCACGTTGGCTTTCCCTGGATGATAAAGGATGTCACAATCATAGTCCTTCACCAATTCCAACTAATGCCTCTGCCTCATATTAAAATCCTTCTGAGTGAAAAAGTACTTAAGGCTCTTGTGGTCAGTGTATATCTCACACTTCTCTCCATAAAGGTAATGCCTCCATACCTTTAATGCAAAGACCACTGCTGATAACTCCAAATCATGAGTAGGATACCTCTGTTCATTATCCTTCAACTGACATGATGCATAAGCAATCACTTTCCCTGCCTGTATAAGGACACAACCTAACCCTTGCCTTGAGGCATCACAATAAACTACAAATTTCTCCTGATCTATTGAAAGACTCAAGAATGGAGAGGTAATCAAACACAACTTCAGCTCCTGGAATCTGTTCTCAAATCTATCTGACCATGTAAACTTCTGACTCTTGCGTGTCAGCTTTGTCAATGGGGTAGCTATCCTTGAGAACCCTTCCACAAACCTCCTGTAATAACCTGCCAATCCAAGAAAGCTTCTAATCTTAGAGGCATCCCTAGCCTTGGCCAATCTCTGACAATCTCAATTCTAGCTGGGTCTACCTTGATTCCATCTCTGCTAACAATATGACCCAAGAAAGTCACCTGAGGTAACCAGAACTCATACTTCCTTAACTTCACTAATAATTTGTGCTCTCTCAGCCTCTGTAAGACTAACCTGAGGTGTTGTTCATGCTCTTCCTCTGAATGTGAATAAACCAAGGTATCATCGATAAAGAGGATCACAAACTGATGCAGATAGTCCTTAAACTCCTTGTTCATCAGATCCATGAAGGATGTCGGGGCATTAGTCAAACCAAATGACATGATGAGGTACTCATAATCCTCATATTTGGTACAGAAAGTTGTATTTGATATATCTTACTCCTTGATCCTCAACTAGTGATAACCAAATTGAAGATCTATCTTTGAGAACACCATTTTATCCTGCAATTGATTAAATAAGTCATCTATCCTTGGCAGTGGATACTTGTTCTCAAAGGTCAACTTATTCAGTTTCCTGTAGTCTATGCACATCCTCAGAGAACCATCATTCATCTTCACAAATAGAGCTGGCGCAACCCATGGCGAGAAACTGGGTCTGATAAAACCCAAGTTTAACAACTCCTATAATTGTACCTTTAGTTCTTTCAGTTCTGATGGGGCCATTCTGTAAGGTGCCCTAGACACTGCTTTGTCCCTAGTGTCAGCTCAATAACAAATTCTATCTCTCTGTGGTGGCAACCCTGGTAAGTCCTCTGGAAATACATCTAGGAATTCACAAAATAGCCTAGTCTCTTCTGGTCCCACTGGCATGACCTGAGTGGTATCCACCACGCTGGCCAGGAATCCTATGCAACCTCCTCACAATAGGTCTCTAGCTCTTAATGCTGAAATCATAGGTACTCGGGGTCAATGCACAATGCCAAAATATACGAAGGGGTCCTCACCCTCAGGCTCAAAGGTTACCATTTTCTTTTTACAATCAATGGTTGTTTCATATTTAGTTAACCAGTCCATCCCCAAGATCATATCAAAGTTGGTCATAACCAACTCTACCAAGTCAACTGACAACTCTCTACCATCCACTGTCACTGGCAATGATCTGACCCATCTCTTGGAAACCACTAACTCCCCAATGGGTACTAATGTCCCAAACCCCACATCATAGTAATCACATGGACTACAAAGTCTATCAATAATCATACTAGAAACATAAGAATGTGTAGCACCAGAGTCAATCAGTACAGTATAAGAAATGCTAGCACTAGAAAGCTGACTTTTCACTACTGAGGGCCTAGCCTCAGCCTCAGCTTGCGTCACTACAAACACTCGAGCTGGAATTGAGCTGTCTGCCTTTTTTGGTCCCTCCTTCTTCATTCTTGGATAATCCTTCTCGAGATGCCCCTCAATCCCAGATAAAAAGCAGGCCTTCCCCCGACACTCCCCCAGAAGGCGCCTTCTACATCTGGCGCACTCTGGATATGTCTTCCAGTTCTCATTGCCGCCCTGGTGACCAATCTGTACACCCTGTGGCCTCCTATCAGGGCCAGAAGCCAAAACAGTATCTGGGGTCTTCCTTTTCTGGTCACTAGGGCCATTGCCCCTACCTTATCCTGTAAAAAGTGGTCCCATCCTCCTGATATTCATTATGTCCGCGTTCTCGTGCTAGATCTTGTTCTGAGCGCCCTCTGCAGTAAAGGCCCTCTCTACTACATGAGCGTATGTTGTCACTCCAGGTACCTTTGTAATTCTGACATCCTAGACTATCATAGGCTGTAGCTCCTGAAGGAATATTTCCTTCATCATCTGATCGGTGGGCACCAAGTTTGCAGTGAACTTGGCTAATCTGTCAAACTTCAAGGCGTATTCTGTCACTGACATACTCCCTTGCAGCAGTATACTGAATTCCTCAGCATTTGCAGCTTTAATTGCCTCATTATTATACTTTTCATTAAATAGAGTTCTAAACTCTTCCCAGTTCATTGTGGTTACATCCCTAGTCTGGGATACCACCTCCCACCAGATTCAGGCATCCTCCCGAAACATGTACGTGGCACATGCCACTCTCTCGTTGCCCACCACCCTCATAAAGTATAGGATGGATGTAATCATGCCCATCCACTGCTCTGCCTTGAGTGGATCTGCGCTACCCTAAAAAAATCAGAGGGTGTTGTTTCCCGAAACATTCATATACCAACTCCCAATGGTTCTCTATCTCTGTCTGCTGCTGTACAACTAGTACTGGAGCAGCAGGTGGGGCCTTTGACGGAGCGTTCCCTGCCGGAACTTGCTGTTGCCTCAACTGGCGAATCTCTTCCTCCTGCCTCTGCAGCCTAGCTTGCATATCGGCAAGCACATGCTGCCAGCTTTCAGGAGCTAGTGGAGGGTTCTGACCCTGGTCATTACTTCCAACCTGATTCTCAGTGCTGGCTGGCTCATTAGATTGCCCTAGAAGCATACTTCCAATTTTGTCTACAACCAATGACTCAGCTTATCAGGCAGTAATAACAATATTCCATGTCAACCCACGGTTCAAAATTGATCGAATAGGCATTCACATGCATCGACAATGCTAATAAGCATCCCAGTAGTTCACACATATACAATCATGCTAATAAGCATGGAGATTCATATCTATGCTTAAACAAGATGCTAATAAGCACGTTCTTAACATTCATATGCATAACATAATGTTATTAAGTAGTTCTAACATATAATAGCAATAACGATGCTAATAACCATTCCTTTTAACATTTAACGATACTAATAAGTATTTCTTGGCATACATGCACATATAGCAGCACTAATAAGCATTTCTGACATTTAAGAGCAATAACGATGCTTATAAGAAATCCTACAACACTTACAAGCCACTATTGTGCTAATAAGCACATCTTTAACATGCATACAATAGTCAAGGGCCAGACCCTATCAAAATAGCTCATGCTTTCTATTTAAAAAAGCAGGTAAGGCATATATATTTCATTTAAGCAATTGCACACATAACTATATTAATAGTTACCAAACCCTGAGTCGAGTTTGTCTTTAGCGGTGAGTGTACATGGCAGTCCATCATTAGGAACCCTTAAACCTTGGCAGCTGTAGCGTCTCAAAATTTTACTTAGCTAGATAGTAATAGTAGTAGCTTGTAGTATTTTAGTTTTCGTGGATATTGGTTCAAGCCGGGATTTAATTGGAAACTCGTAGAAATAGTTATGAATTTTATAAGTTTAACCTATAGTTTAGAAATATTAAATTTAACATAAGGTTTGATTAATATAGCTGGTCCTAAAAATGATATTTATTATAACCTAAGATTTAGATAGAATAATTAAGAACGTGACACTTGTCACATGTTTGTTTATTAATGATTTAAGGATTTTAGATGAATAAATTAACAAAGGATAGATCTAGAAGGTCTAGAACATTCCAGCAGCTGTTAGGATCACATTTTACCTAGTCAAAGTTGTTTAAACAAACTTCAAGTGTGCTGACAATGTGCAAAACCGAGTTTAAAATATCAGTGAATGCTGATATATTGTAGCTATAGGGGCTGATACATCGCCGAAGGTTAATACGGAAAACACGTTGACTTCGAACGAACGAAACCATGAAGGCTCGGGATATAGGGATAGGCGATATATCGCCTACAGGGGCGATATATCGGCTACCCTTATGTAATTTTGAAACTTTGTGGAACCAAATTAGAAATAGCCCTCAACAACTTAGATTTGCTCTAGAACATTTTTGACCGAGTTATGGGCATCTGTTGAACAAAAAATTCAAATTTATTCAATTAATATTCATTTATTTATTCATTTTAAAAGGAGTTAGTTTCACTCATTGAACTCTATAAATATGACCTTTCACTCAGCCATTTCATTCATCATTCAATCATTCTTTAGAGCCTTCAAGCTGCTAAGTTTATTCTAGAAAGAAAACACTAGGGTTTTGGGATTAAAAGCTTTTCAATCTAAGCATTTCTAAACACTTGGGAAGTCAAACAGAGTGATATTTCGTCGTTGAGGTGTAGAACTGTAATGCCTTGGTTGCTCTAAGACCGTTACTGTGAACTTTAAACCATGTTTAACTTGCTAAACGATACATTTGGTTATAAATGTGCATCTAGGTGTTATTAATAGGCTAAGGTGAAAAATCTCGATCAAAAGGAAATGATATATTTTATTTATAACATAAAACTGTACATGGGCCCATAAAAGCGTTTACAAGTTATTTACAAATTGAAATGGTCATTACAGTGTAAAAATTACAACCCGCTGACCTAAGCGGAAAAAATAGAGTTAACCCCTAGTTCCTCTGAGAAACACCTTGGTCGTGGTGGTCATGCGGCCGCATATGTACGCATCACCACCTAAGCTCTCCACTCAAGGCTGGGTGAGCTTTTCTTTCCCTTTACTTGCACCACATAGCACCCGTGAGCCAAGGCTCAGCCAGAAAACGCATTACTGCATGTATACAATATGATTGATGATTATGATATTCATACTGGGCTTATAGCCCTAAACAGATAAGTGAATATCACTTCTAGATTCTAGTAACCATGTAGAGTCCAAGAAATTTTCTTAGCTAGTTAGATAGTAATATAATAGTAATAATAGTATTATCTTTATGATTGTGGATTTTTGGTTCAGACCGGGATTTGTTTGGACACTCATAGTAACACTTGTAGATTTTCTAAGTTTAACCTATAGTTTGGGAATATTAATTTTAACCTAAGGTTTGATTAATATGACTGATATTGAGGATAATATTTATTATACTATAAGGTTTAGATAAGATCCAATAAGATAATAGCACATGTCATGTATAGGTTTATTAATGATTAAGTATTTTGAGGATTAAATTTATTAAGGTTAAAATTTGAATACCTTAAGGTTAGTCAGCAGCTTTGAAAACGTTAGAGGACTTAGTCTAGGCTATTTACTCAATTCAAATTAAGCTAAAAATGTGTAATTTTGTGTTTAAATATTCAGCGTATGTCGATATATCGCAGCTATAGAGGGCGATATATCGCAGTACGAAGATACGGAAAACAAGAAACGTTGCACGATTGCCTCGGGCATAATGGCCCAGGCGATATATCGCCTACAGGGGAGATATATCGCCTCCTTCAGTGTGTTTTTGAAATTTTTCAAAAACGTTCTCATTCAAATCCCTAACCTCTTGATAAGTCCAGCACCTTTCTGAACGAGTCTTCAGCCTCTGCTAAACGATAATTCAAATTATTTTCACTTAAAAAGCCATTATTTTTATTCAAGTTAAATGAAGATCTTTTCATTCCTAAACTCTATAAATAGGACCTAGTATCCAGCCATTTATTCATCTATTACTCTAAGTTCAGAGGCTGAAAGTTTCTAGGTTAGTGTGAGAGTGTAAACACTTGGGTTGGGAATTATAAGCTTGATCACTATAAGCTTACCAAACACTTGGGAAGTAAGGTTCTATTCACATTTTGGTTCAAGGTTTAGATTGATCATAGAAGTACGCAAGGTATCCCAAACTCTAGTCCATTTCTATATTATGTTCTTTAAAGTTCTCATAGTCTTCTACTCATTCTAACCTTATTCTTATTATTGGTTAGGAAATCCAAGTTCTTAAGCACAAAGTTTTTGGTAAGTATATTTTGATAGCATAGTTCCTTCTTCACTTTCGTCCCTTTTCTTCAATATACTCACCATATTATAAATGGTTTTTAGGAGTGTTCCAAGGTCCCAAATCAGTTCTCATATCCCGATTATTTTGGTAAGGAAAATAGGATAGGATTTATGTGCTATATGATTTTATATGTTATCTTGTGTTATGAAAAATGCTATGTTAAGTATGCTTGTAGGCTTGGGCATATGACCTATACAACTAACAAGCCCCAAATAGATTATGGGCATATGACTTGCTTAGCTAGCAAGACCCCACTAATCTAATGGGCATATGACTTGTTTAGTTTATGGGACCCCAAGTAATAATGGCCATTATAGTATGTATGTGACATAAGTGTTATAGTATGTTTTTATGTTGCATTATGAATTTTTATGTATATGGCTATATGTTAGATTTTCCTTGCTGGGCATTAGGCTCATTCCTTTTATGTTTATATGTGCAGGAAAATAGCTATAGTGGCGGGAAAGGTTCGTGGATGCTTGGGGAATGTGTATTGAGACAGAATGGATTCAAGGAGTCGAGAGTTTCGATTTCGAGGATATAGTCTTTATTTATGGTTTATGTGTATTTTTCCGCACCTATTTATGTAATCTCTTTTCATTACAATTAAGTTATGATTTTTTTAAAACAATGGGATCCCATATCCTGCTTTGAGTTTATGTAAGTTTAACATTTATTTTTACAAGTTTTTAATAAAGTATGATTATTTCACTTGTAAGTATGATTAGGGTTTAATGTCTATGCTTTTCATTAATGGTCCAAAGTCTAGAGTAGTTGGGTCATTACAAACCATGTTCGGGCTTGCAACCCTAATCAAATAATATTGAGATTTTAATAATCATGTTGGGGCGTGTAGCCCTAATCAGATGTTGATTGATGAGTAAGTCACAAACTTAAACCAGTGAGCGGCATGCCTCCCAAGTGTCGCAGCCTTACCTGCCCATCAGCCAAAAACCTCAGTTTTCTCCAATCAAAACCTCATTTTTCCCTCTTTTAATCCTTCCAAAAACTTACTCAAACATCTCCAAATCCAAACCAGGCATTACCACAACACAATCAACATTCCAACAACAAAACCCAAGCTTCGAACCTCTAAAAACCACACCAATTACTCAATTCTATAATCAAAAGTTCAAGCTCAAAACTAACACAAAAACAGAGCAAAAACCAGCAAAACCATGGCTGGCTTCTTACCTCAAACTCAAGATTGAATCCCCTTCAATGGCTGAACATAATCCTAGACCCTCAAGGCTTGATTCCCTAGCTTAAATCCTCAATTGGAGCTTCAAAATCCAAAGGTAGAAAAGAAAGAGAAATGATGAACGGATGAAGAAGAAACTATGCTCTATTTTGGTTCAGTTTTATAGCGTTCTATGGTTCACATATATCCTTGGTCAAAAGGCAATATTGCCCCTAGGTTAAGTTATTTCTTCTTAAGGCTACCAAGGGTAAAACCGTCCTTTCTCGCCTATCTCGTTAATCATAATTAACGTCCTCCAATTCCCATTATTCCCAAATAATAATAAATCATATCCCATTAACCTTTAATTCCCGATAATGCACTAATCATCAAATTACCCCGAGACTCAGCTCGAGCCCTGAAATTAACCCAGTTATGACCAAGCTGCTAACTAAAGATCGTCTCATGCCGAATAGCTCGAACAAATCCACATTATAATGTGGTCTCATCAATAATCACAAACATGCATGCAAATATACAATTACGCCCTCAACGGGGCAAATACCAAAATACCCCTATGATGAAAAGTGGATCCACATGCATGCATTTATCATCATAAAATAATATAATTCACATAAACATGCATATAATCATTTAATGGCATAATAAATCAATTATGAACCTCCCGGCCTACTAATCCAATCATTAAACCTCATTAGGGATTTTGGGGCATTACAACTACCATGTTGGCCATTTTTTGGATGATACAAAATATCATAGTCATAATCTTTTACTAACTCCAGCCAACGCCTTTGTCGCATATCCAGGTTTTTCTACGTGAAGAAGTACTTCAGGCTCTTGTGGTCAATATAAATCTCACACTTCTCCCCATAAAGGTAATGCCTCCATACCTTTAATGCAAAGACCACAGCCGCCAACTCTAAATCATGAGTGGGATATCTCTGTTCATACTCCTTCAGTTGACGTGAGGCATAAGCGATCACCTTTCCTGCCTGCATCAAAACACAACCCAAACCTTGATGTGAGGCATCACAGTAAATCACAAACTTCTCCTGATTCGTTGGAAGACTCAGAACTGGAGCTGTAATCAACCTCTGTTTCAGTTCTTGGAAGTTGTTCTCACACCTGTCTGACCACACAAACTTCTGATTCTTGTGTGTCAGCTCAGTCAATGAAGTAGCAATTAGAGAACTCTTCCACGAAATGTCTGTAATAACCTGCCAATCCAAGGAAACTTCTAACCTCATAAGCATTCTCTAACGGCCTCAATCTTTGCTGGATCTACCTTAATCCCCTCCTTACTCACAATGTGCCCAAGGAAAAATACATGAGATAACCAGAACTCACATTTCTTGAACTTTGCAAACAATATGTGCTCCCTCAGTCTCTGTAGAACAAACCTCAGATCTTGCTCATGTTCTAACTCTAACTGAGAATAAACCAGGATATCATCGATGAAGACGATCACAAACTGGTCCAAATAATCCTTGAACACCTTGTTCATCAAATCCATAAAAGAAGCCGGGCATTAGTCAATCCAAAAGACATGACTAAGAACTCATAATGCCCATATCTAGTGTGAAAAGCAGTCTTTGGTATGTCTCCCTCCTTGACCCTCAACTGATGATAACCATAATGAAGGTCTATCATTGAGAATACCCTTTTACCTTGCAACTAATCAAACAAATCATCTATCCTTGGCAGAGGATACTTGTTCTTAATTTTTAACTTATTTCATTCTCTGTAATCAATGCACATCCTTAGAGAACCATACTTCTTCTTCTTCACAAACAGAACTGGCGCACCCCAAGGTGAAAAACTAGGTCTGATAAAACCCAAATCCAACAGCTCTTGCAACTGTACTTTCAATTATTTTAACATTGTTGGGGCCATTCTGTAAGGTGCTCTAGACACTGGCTCCGTCCTTGGTGCCAGTTTTATCACAAACTCAATCTCTCTTTGTGGTGGTAACCTTGGTAAATCTTCTGGAAATACATCTAGAAACTCACAGACTAGTAAGGTCTCACTAGCATGACTTGAGTGGTGTCAACCACACTGGCTAAGAATCCAATGCAACCTCCGTGCAATAGATCTCTAGCCCTTAAAATCAAAATAGAAATCATACGTATGCGAGGTCCATGCATAGTACCAATAAACATAAAAAGATCCTCACCTTCAGGCTCAAAGGTGACCATCTATCTTATGCAATCTATGGTTGCCCCATACTTCACTAACCAGTCCATACCCAGAATCATGTCAAAGTCAGTCATAACTAACTCTATCAAATCCACTGACAACTCTCTGCCCTCCACTATCACTGGCAAAGATCTGACCCATATCGTGGATACCACTAACTCCCTAGTGGGTAATAAGGTCCCGAACCCCATAGCATAATAATCACATGGTCTACACAATCTATCAATAATTCTACTAGCAACAAAAGAATGTGTAGCACCAAAATCAATCAAAGCAGTATAAGGGGTTCCAGCACTAAGAATCCGACCTATAACTACTAAGGGTATAGCCTCAGCTTTTGCTTGTGTCAATGCAAACACTTGAGCTGTGGCCTAGCTGTCCACCTTTCTGGGTTCTTCCTTTCTTGCTTTTGGGCAGTCTTTCTTGAAATGACCCACTGCTCCACATAAAGTGCAGGCCTTTGCCCTACACTCTCCCAAATGGCGCCTCTTGCACCTAGGGCACTCAGGATAAGTCTTCCAGGCCTCACTGCCACCCTGGTGACCAATAGAAATATCACGTGGTCGTCTGTCAGAGCCTTCACCCCTACCTGAACCCACAAATGGAGGACCTATCCTCCTAAACTCTCTTTTGGCTGCATTGACCCGCCAGATCTTATTCTCTGCCCTCTTAGCTGTGAGTGCCTTTTCAACCACTTGTGCATAACTAGTAACTCCAGCCACAATGTTGATACGAACATCCCAGACTAATCTAGGGTGTATCCCCTGGAGAAATCTCTCCTTTCTGGTCCCATCAGTGGGCACTAACTCCATGGCAAACTTTACCAATCTATCAAACATCAGGGCATATTCAGTCACTGACAAACTCCCCTAAAGTAATCTGATGAACTCTTCAGCTTTAGCAGCCCTGATGGCATCATTGTAATACATTTCGTTGAACAGAGTCTAAAACTCTTCCCAACTCAGGACATTGATGTTTTTTGTTTGGGATATAACCTCCCACCAAATTCGGGCATCCTCCCGAAACATGTATGTGGTGCAGGCCACCCTCTAATTACTAGACACCCTCATGAAGTCAAGGATGGTGGTAATCATACTCATCCACTGCTCAGCCTTAGTAGGATCTGCACTACCCTCAAATACTGAAGGTTGTTGTTTCTCGAACCTTTCATAAAGAGCTTCCCATTTGCTTCCAACCTCAGGCAGCTACTCAACTGTTGGCACCGATACAGGTGGTGCCTCAGGTAAAACGTTCCCTTCAGGAACTTGTTATTGTCTCAAGAGGCGAATTTCTTCTTCCTGCCTCAAAACTCTAGCCTGCAAGTCATTAAACAACTGTTGCCAGTTATCAGGAGCTGGCTGTGGAATCTAATTCAGGTCATTCTCTTGACCATGTCTATTATTCTAGCCTTGATCTTCTTGCCCAGCTGGTGAATCTGTCTGTCTTGGAATCATTCTATCACTTATACTGTGCTGAAATAATCAATGCAGCCAGTTACGCAATGATAACTAAACCTCTTGCCGCCTCACGGTCCAAGATCAATAGATAATCACCCATATTCCACAATTATACAAATATACAAATGGATACATGATCATAGAATTTAGCATTTAACACGTATCAGTTGATAATTCACAATGAACAACAATAATAAGTATGTTCTAGCAATATCAGTACTAATAAGCACGTTCTTGCTTATGATGAAGTAATCAAGGCCCAGCCTTAATAATGTATTCCATGTAGACAGGTAAAGCATTTATACTTTATTTAAGCAGTTAAATATATAACTACATAAATAGTTACCAAACCATGAATCCAGCTTGTCTTCAGTGGCGAGTGTACATGCCCAGTCAGTCTACAGGGACCCTAAACCTTGGCATGCTCTGATACCAAGTTGTGATGCCCTGGTTACTCCAAGACCGTTACTGTGAACTTTAAACCGTGTTTAACTCCCTAAATGAGTCATTTGGTTATAAACGTGCATCTAGATGTTATTAATAGGCTAAGGTGAAAAATCTCGATCAAAAGGAAATAATATATTTTATTTAAAACATAAAAAATGTACATGGGCCCATAAAAGAGTTTACAAGTTATTTACAAACCAAAATGGTCATTACAGTGTAAAAATTACAACTTGCCGACCTAAGCGGAAAAATAGGGTTAACCCCTAGTTCCTTTGAGAAACACCTTTGCCATGGTGGTCAAGCGGTCGCATATGTACACATCGCAACCTAAGCTCTCCACTCAAGACTGGGTGAGCTTTTCTTTCCCTTTACCTGCACCATATAGCACCCGTGAGCCAAGGCTCAACAAGAAAAATCATTACTGCATGTATACGATATCAATTGATGATTATGATAATCATACTAGGCTTATAGTTCTTAAACAGATAAGTGAATATCACTTCCAGATTCTAAAAACCATGATGGGGCTTGCAACTCTAATCAGATAATATTGAGATTCTAATAATCATGCTGGGGCATGTAGCCCTAATCAGATGGTGACTGATGAGTAAGTCACAAACTTAAACCAGATGAATGGCTATGGAGTCACAAACTTGAATTAGATAAGTGACTAATGTGTGAGTCATGAAATTGGGCTCCACACCCATAGCCATGTGACAATGCAGTCACCTGGGCCTTCTGGCCCCAGCTCTAAGTAATTAGCCTTTAGACTAGACAAGCGTTTTTTTTTTCGTCGAACTTAAGGTCGGTCAAGCATTTCATGCTTATGATGATAATGCTTATATCGATTAGATCTAATCTTTTTGGCTTGCGTTTAACACGCTAATACCGTTCTTGACTAATAGGTCAATTCCATACGACTAGTGCTCAGTACCATTGCCGAACTTGACTAATAAGTCACAGCTTCACAGTCAGTACTGACGCCATTGCTGATTCCTGACTCATAGGTTAGTGCCATTCACTGATAAGCAAGATTGCTAAGCATTTAATATGCAATCAACGTCCACATATAGAGCACTCAACATGCCTCATTAATAACCATGCATGTCACATACTGGGTGCAATTTCCTTATGTCCCTTAGCAGTCACCTAGTCATAACTAAATATGGAACTCCATCAATAAAATCAATAATAAAAGGTTCCTGGACAAAGACCTAGCCTCTGAGACGTTGAATCCTACTAAACCGGGTAGTAGGAACGATCCTGAGGCCTAAGGTTTGAGTTCCCATGACAAAAACAGAATTCTGGCCAAATAGGCCCTTGAGAGCCGCGACCCTACCCCCACTATGTCGCGGCCCACCTCCCAAATAAAGGCTCCAACATCATGGCATGCCTCCCAAGCGTCGCGACCCTACCTTCCCATCAACCAAAAACCCCTGTTTTCTCCAATCAAAACCTCATTTTTTCCCTCTTTTAATCCTTCCAAAAACTTACTCAAACATCTCCAAATCCAAACCAAGCATCACCACAACACAATCAACATTCCAACAACAAAACCCAAGCTTTGAACCTCTAAAAACCACACCAATTACTCAATTCTATAATCAAAAGTTCAAGCTCAAAACTAACACAAAAACAGAGCAAAAACGAGCAAAACCATGGCTGACTTCTTACCTCAAACTCAAGATTGAATCCCCTTCAATGGATGAACATAATCCTAGACCCTCAAGGCTTGATTCCCTAGCTTAAATCCTCAATTGGAGCTTCAGAATCCAAAGGTAGAAAAGAAAGAGAAATGATGAACGGATGAAGAAGAAACTATGCTCTATTTTGGTTCAGTTTTACAGCGTTCTATGGTTCACATATATCCTTGGTCAAAAGGCAATATTGCCCCTAGGTTAAGTTATTTCTTCTTAAGGCTACCAAGGGTAAAACCTTCCTTTCTCGCCTATCTCGTTAATCATAATTAACGTCCTCCAATTCCCATTATTCCCAAATAATAATAAATCATATCCCATTAACCTTTAATTCCCGATAATGCACTAATCATCAAATTACCCCGAGACTCAGCTCGAGCCCTGAAATTAACCCAGTTATGACCAAGCTGCTAACTAAAGATCGTCTCATGCCGAATAGCTCGAACAAATCCACATTATAATGTGGCCTCATCAATAATTCACCAACATACATGAAAATATACATTTATGCCATCAACGGGCCAAATTACCAAAATGCCCTTATAATGACATGTGGACCCACATGCATGCATTTATCATCATATAATAATATAATTCACATAAACATGCACATAATCATTTAATGGCCTACTAATCCAATCATTAAACCTCATTAGGGATTTTGGGGCATTACATGAACGAAGTCCTACTCTATCTAAGGTATTCTTATTCTCAGGTTTAGTTCATTATAGTTCTTTTATTTTCTTTCATTTTCTTTCAGATCCTAACTTGTTAAATCACCTAAACAAACGTTAAATCACCACCCGTTACCCGGTAATTCCCGAACACATACTATACTCCCAGAATACCCCTAGGCTCCTTCCGAGCCAGTTATTCGATCCCGTTGTGACTATTCGGATAATTTGATCCCTAGGATCGTCTCAGATCGCACATCAAAAATATATCACCACACCCTTGTGGTATTAATCACAATACACACATATCACATTTATGCCCTCAACAGACCAAAATTACAAATATGCCCCTAATAACCAAATGGAACCCACATGCATCTTTAATTCACCTAAACATGCATTTCTAATCACATAATCATTTAATTCACATATTAGCATAATTAAATCAAGTATTACCCTCCCGGAACGCTAATCAAGGCCCTAAGCCTTATTAGCAAATTTGGGACGCTACACTCTACAAGTAAGAGAGCATCCTAAGACATTTCCCTAGACACGCACCGCGACGAGCCCTGCCCAGTGCCGCGACGCGCCCTGCCCAGCGCCGCGACGCTAAGGCAGTTCAGCAAACCCCCTTAGGCTTTTAAGTTCATGCGGGTCGTGGCACTTAAGAGCAGCGCCGCGCCGCGACCCTGCGAACCTAGATTTTCCAGCACTTCTCCTGCGTTTTCCCCCAAACCAAAGTCACCAGAATTCAACTTAAACATGCACTAAAGCCATAATTGAGTCTAGGACTCTTAACAACCCAGTATGGGCACCATTTATTCCACAAAAACTAACCAAGAATCTTACCCCAACTCAACAAACAAGGCTAGAATAAAAACTCAGTCAAAAACCTAAGCTAATCAGAGAATTCGTTGTAAAATCAGGTTGTAAAGCTTACCTCGGAAATGATTTCAACCCTTGAGCTAAATACCCAATCAACTTCAACCTCAAATCTTAAACTTCCTAAGCCAATTCCTCAAGAATCCCAAATATTTCCCAAGACTTCAAGAGAGAGAGAGATGACCGAGAGTGAGAGAGAGAGGGGGAAACTGCTGAATGAAGTAATGTACACCCCTTTAGTTTCTGAGGAGTTCCAAAGTTAAGCCTATCCCTTTGACAAAAGACTAAAATACTCCTTAATCATAACCTTATTATTTAATACCCCCAGGGGCAAAAACATCATTTTCCACATTTCCCGCTAATCCTCAAGTAGCCATATAAATTCCCAATTAATTCCGACATACCAAAGTAATCATTTAATAACTACCCAACACCCAGTAAGTCCCAAATGCGCACTAAGTTCCCAAAATACCCCTAGGCTCACCCCGAGCCGTGTATTTTACCCTGTTGTGACTTTTTCATTAACCCGCTCACTAGGATCGCCTCAAACCATGCATCTCAAATGTATCTCCAAAACACTGTGGTCTCACTCGTAAAGCATATATAATACAAATATACCTCAGTGGGTCAAAAATTACAAATATGCCCCAATTTACAAAATGGGCCCACATGCATATTTAATACACATAAACATGCATAAATATTCACATTACGATATAAATCATTTATACCACATAATCACACACATATTCAATTAATTCCACATATAGATTTGATTATGCCCTCCTGGCACAGTAATCAAGGCACTCAACCTTAATAGCGAATTTGGGATGTTACATATATGGTTATGAGCAAAAGGCTCAATTGCTTAGCCTAATATGCTCAGCTCAATGGTTCAAATGACCAAACTACCCTTGCCTCTTAACTCTTTTTCAAAGCCCCTCAAGGGCAAAAGGATCATTAACACTTTCATCCCATATTACACGTATAATTCTCAATTAATTATGTCAATCCCAGAATATCACTATTTTTCTCAAAATACGACTCATACTCCAATAAGTCTCGGTAACTCACCGAATTACCAAAATACCCCTTAGCTCACCCCGAGCCGAGTATTAATCTCCGTTGTGACTCTACTGCTACCTTGCTTAAAAGGTCAAAATCCCACCGAATATCTCAAATATACCCACATAACCATGTGGGCTCAAACATATAACACATATAATTACGGATATACCCCCAGCGGGTTAAAATTACAAAAAAGCTCTTTTTAAAAGAAACGGGCCTATAAGCACATTTAATACACTTAAACATGCATAATCAGTCATATTATAATATAACTCATGTAATTCACCTAATCACATAATATTCAATAAAATCACATATAATTCCAATTATGCCCTCCCGACACTGTAATCAAGGCAACAAGCCTTATTAGGAATTTTGGGACATTACAGGAGCTTTCCGAGCTACTTTACACCCATGAAGCCAGCCTCTTGACTCATATTTTTTTTTTATCAATGTCGAAAATCCCTCAACACAGATGATAAATAATTATGGGGAGATTGGATCACCTTGGCGAATACATCTAGAAGGAAATATAGGACCCAACTCTCTACCTCTCGAGACCACCTTATAACTAATCGAGGATAGGCATTGCATAACAAGGTGAGTCCAATGAGTTGAGAACCCCATTCAAGCCATCATTGTTTATTGATAAGACCACTTTATTACATCATAAGCTTTGCTCATGTCCAACTTAATAGCCATGAACCCTTCTTCGCCTTGAGTCTTCCACTTTATGTAATGAAGAACCTAAAAAGAAATCATAATATTATCTATTATTAACCTGCTATGAATAAAAGCGCCTTGATTATCTTAAATAACTTGATTCAACAGAGGTTTTAATCTATTAGCCATTACCTTGGAGATTACTTTGTAGAGAACATTGCATAATGAAATAGGCTGCAAATCACCCATCACCGATGGATGCGCCTTCTTAGGAATGAGAATCACGTTATTTTCATTTAATTTCTTTGATAACACACCTGAACGAAAAAAAAAAATTGGACCACCTCAACCACATCCTTGCCAACTATGCTCCAAAAATGCTGATAAAATGTCGGATTATGTCCATCGGGACCAGGCGTTTTGTCTGGGTGCATCTGAAATAATGCCTTCTTAACCTCCTCTGCTGTAACATCACTGATTAACTCAGAATTATGGGCAGCTGAAATAGTCAAATTTATGTTCTCCACAATATCGGTCCAATCTGTTTCTGAAGCTTTAAAAATTTGATCAAAATAATCAAGTATCAACTTGTCCAATCCAGACTCCTAATTAACCGTGACTCCCTCTTCATTTTCAGGCTAAGAAGTTAGTTAATTCTTCTCCTACTACTGGTTGTGGCATGAAAATACTTACTATTTAATCGCCCGATTGCAACCAAAGTTGCTTGGATCTTTGCCTCCAATACACTTCTTCTTGATGCAATGTTCAAAATAAATGTTGGCAGACTTATTTATAACGAGCAATACCCTCAACATCTGTTTTATTTTTTAGCCTTTTATGGCCACTTTGCCAGCTTACATCTTACTCTTAAATCTTCCCGGTACTTCACGACCCTAACTAGACAGTGATAAATATCAAAGGTGAAGCTTTCCATGAATATCTATGTTGCAACCTTTCTCCCAACTATCCTTGATGATTTGATGACACATAGGCTTAGTAACCCAAGCATTCTCAAACCTGAACTTGTGCTTCATACTCGGGATACTTCGCAAAATAGGGTCCAACAGAATCGGGCAATGATCTGAAGAGGATACCTCTAGATTAAAAAGCTTAGCCATAAAAAATAACTCAATCCAAGAGTGAGAAACAAAGGCTCTATCAATATAACCTATGTCCAGTGATGACCACAAATGTCCATATCAATCAAACCACAATCTTGAATCACTTGTTGAAATCCTTGGGCCAACCATAGGGGGTATTGATCTACACCATTTTTATCTTCCTGACTAAGCACATTGTTGAAATCCCCAATGAAGCACCATGGTTCAGCTCTCTCCTCTAGAAGCTTTCGAATAAGGTCCCAATCGATCTTTCTCTGGTTACGATTAGGCTCCCCATAGAATCCTGTCAATCTATACTCTCGATGCCCTTGCATTGGAACCAACATATCAATATGATATTTGGAATAGCTAATCTGTAACGCCCTGGGTAACCAAGACCGTTACACTGTGTGTTTAAAATAATGCAAGACTTGTTAATCAAGTCATTAAAATAAACCGTGAATCTAAAGTCATCAACTGATCAGGAATAAAAGATTTTGGTCATAAATAAGTTATTTTCATTAAAAATGAAAGTTTAATATATAGACTCTCAAAACAGGGTTTGGATGGCATATTTACAAAATTCCAGAAGTTATAAACAACTCAGGCCACTCTAATGGAAAAATACGCATTTTAGGTTTCCGTCCCTGTACAATCCCTCGACCGTGGTGGCCGAGCAGCTGACAATGTACACCTCACCCCCAGAGCTCTCCAACTCATGGTTGAATCTACATACCCTTGCCTTTACCCGCACCATGTAGCACCCGTGAGCCGAGGCCCAGCAAGAAAACGCAATAACATAGCATGATCAACATCAATAACTAGCTATTCCACAATACATAATCAAGAATTCAACAATTCATAACATTCACCTATTCAGTGATAACATTCGACAAACTAACAATTTTTCATCCAGATAATCAACATATCATATCTATCAGATTGCAAATCATATGCATAGTCACCAATTTATCTCAATCATTACACAATATTTAGGGTCGGCACCCTTAGGCTGCTCCCTCTGCTTAACCCACTGTCTTCGGCTCACTTAGGCCGCCCCTAGTGTAATACCCACTGACTCCGGCCAGCTTAACCAAGCTCAGTGATGAATAAGCTGTCCTCGGCTACCAGTGTCCGAGCTGCGCCATGTGCGCAAATATTATTTACGACAACCTTAGGTCGTTTATCTTATGTCCCATGGAATAATACCATCTATGACATCATACAGATATAGGGAGCTCTTAGTCCCTTCACAATCACATAATAATGCATACAAATAAAGGGAACACTTAGTCCCAACCTAACCACATAATTGGGTGCAGTTTTCTTACCTTTAGATTTCGCTAGCTCGTTCAATTTGATCCTCAAGCACGATCCCGTCTGAACCTTAGCGCGCACCTAGTCACAGCCATAGATCAGAATCATCACCAAACTTCAAATCCAAAACCTAGCCTTGGGACCAATCCCGAGTCCCCGGGAAACCCTAATTCCACCAAACGGGGTGGTGGAATCAAACCCCGAGCCCCCGGGCAAAAACCCTAAGGAATAACTCAAAAACCCCTTTCTGGAAACAGGGTAGCGCTACAGCGCTCTAAGGAGGGCGCTCTAGCGCTACAAACAGAATAAAAAATGCCCAGAAAGCCCAAGCCTAGCGCTGTAGCGCCCAAAGGCTAGCGCTACAGCGCTAGTCACAGACTAGCAACACTCTGTTTTTGGCTTCTTCGATTTTCCTCGAACCAAAACCCCTTAGACCCTTTCCAAACCTCAACTACACACCAAATTGAGTCCACCATCACCCATATCTCATACCAACTAGACCATCAACCCAAAACTTAGCCACATGCATCATCAAGTTAAGAAGACAAACATTGAACTCAAAAACTCAAGAACTCATCTGAAAACCAGCAACTACCAAGCAATTCAAGATGACAAAACCCAGAAATCCTTACCTTTTATGGAGAGCCCAGCTTAGGTTGTCTCTAATATCCCTCCAGTCCTTAGCTCCTCAATCCCTAAAGCTCAAATCCTTTAAGTTCCATCCAAAGCCTCAAGTTAGAAATCTATTCTAGCAAAATTCAGAAAACTCAACAGAACCCTTTAAACCTTACCTCAATTGAGTAACCAATCCTTGATAACTCCTTAGCTTCACCAAGGTCTCTAGCCCCAAACTCCAGTCTGAAATTTCTCTAAAATCCCAGCTCCAAAACTCATAGGAAATGATGAGGAAGAGAACAAACCGAATGTAGAAGAAAAGTCCCTGTTT
Organism: Humulus lupulus; assembly: GCF_963169125.1. Taxonomy (NCBI): domain Eukaryota; kingdom Viridiplantae; phylum Streptophyta; class Magnoliopsida; order Rosales; family Cannabaceae; genus Humulus; species Humulus lupulus. The sequence continues at coordinate 202,864,907 of NC_084798.1, forward strand.
TTTCTTCTTTCTTTCCTTCTTTCCCTTTCCTTCAGCTTCTCACACTTTCTAAGAATTCCACTAAGGCATACAGGCAGATGTTACTTATCCCTTATATTCAAATGACCATATTTCCCTCCCAGTTAAACCAAGTTTTTAAACATCCTAAGGGCATTTTCGTCATTGCTCTTAATTCCCACTAATTCCTCAAGTGTCCTAAATATGTACCACTTAGTTCCCATCATCTAATTATTCACCTACTATTTTTTCCTTATTATCAGATAATTTCCAATATATCCTCCAAATTCTCAGATACCTCCCCAGGCTCACCCCGAGCCAGGTACAAATCTCCGTTGTGACTTTCCCGCTAAACCGCTTGTTAGGATCGCCTCGAGTCACAAGATTCAAACATATCCACGTAATAATGTGGTCTCAACATTAGCCTACCAATATACACACAAATATGCAATTACGCTCTCAACGAGCCAAATTACCAAAATACCCTCACAACAGAGTATATATCCCCATGCATGCCTTTATCATCATATAATAATATGACCTACATAATCATGCATATAATCCTATAATAGCACAATAAATCAACTATGGCCCTCCCGGCCTCCCAATCAAAGTCCTAAACCTTATTAGGAAATTTGGGTCGTTACATAATCAGAGTAAGATCTTCCTTCTTCTTCAATAAACATAGATAAACCCCCACTTTTGTCCGTGAAATTCAACTGAAAATGATCCTTCATAACCTAATTGTCTTCCAATACTCTCAACCTTTTCCTTATTACAAAGGGTTTCACAATAAAAACAAACTTGGGCCTCTTTTGAGAAACTATCTCTTTCAGGAATCGAAAGGCTCGAGGGTTCCCAAGCCCACTGCAGTTCCAACTTAATGTAGTCATGATTCTTGGTGAGCCCCATTTCCAAGGCCCACCTTATTGTCACTTTTTTGCTAGCCCAATATCATTGATGCAAATACCTTATGTGAAATCCTCCCCTTCGACTACTGCTTGCCTTGTTCCTCTTCTTCTTTTGCTTTTAGAAACACGTGTGTCAACTGAGTACCATAATTTTGGACCACCACATTTGAAGAATGAATCACTTCTTTCCCTGATCTATGATTACCTATTTGACTAAATTCGTCCCATTGTCTAAATGACCTTCTGCCCTCTCTACAATTGTTCTTCTTGCTATATTGTCCTCCTCCATTCGATCCTCTAAACTAGAAGAGCTCCCATAACTCCTTCGATTGGATTGTTCCCCTCTCTCTGTTGATTGATACCTTCTATCTTCAAACTCTTGATATGAGCTATTTGATCGTAGCCATTTAGCACCAATCAACTTATTATGGAGACGTGGTTGAGCCCTCATCCAATCACCATAAGGCTTCTCTATCTCCTCCATAGATGAGTCAAATAATCGATCACATAACTTTTCAGAATGTCCTATTGTTGGTATTAAATATGATAAATCAAGATACGCAACAGAATGGATCTTGTAAAAAAATTATTAATACCAACCAAGATCATACATATATAGATATGTTACATCAAACACAAATAGATTAGATATTACCTCTGTAATGACCCACTAATCTAGACTAACTGGACCATTATCGAAACTATACATAAAACTTACATTTTTACGAAAATACCATAATTTATTGAGTAACTTGAAAATAAGAGTTATTTACAAATAAACAGAATACTAAGAAGGATTTTGGGATCCCATTGTCTTTAAAACAAAACAAGATTTAAAATAAAAGACATTACATAATAATGCGGAAAATACACATAAAAACCATAAAAACATAAAAGGAGACTATATCCTCGAATCGAATAACGCTCGGCCCCTTGACTCCATTCATCATCGATACACATCCTCCAAGCGTCACGAATCTTACCGCCTCTAAACTTATTTTCCTGCACATAAACAGAAAGGAGTGAGCCTAATGCCCAGCAAGGAAAACCTAACACATAGTCATATACATAATTTCATAAGAAAACATAAAGACATATCATAACACATAATTCACTTATTATAATGGCCATTATTACTTGGGGTCCCATAGACTAAACAAGCTTATGCCCAAGAGATTAGTGGGGTCCTACCAGCTAAATAGGCTTATGCCCACAATCCTTTTGGGGTCTTGTTAGTCAAATAGGCATATGCCCAAGCCTACAACATACACATCAATAACATATAACATATGAAAACATAACACATAAAATAGCATAATCATAAACATGTAGATTCTAGCCTATTTTCCTTACCAAAGTTACCGAGATTATGGACTGAGTTGGGATTGTTGGAACACTCCTAAAACCATAAAAAAAAGAGTAAGTCTAAAGAAAGGAGATGAAATGAAAGAGATGGAAAGACTAAACCATAGAAAACATACTTACCAACTTATATGCTTAAAAGCTTGGATTCCCTAACCAAAATAAGAATAAGGTTAGGGGACTGAGTAGAAGGTTTTGAGAAAGGAAATAACATAAAATACAGAAAAGAACTAGAGTTTTGGGTTTACCTCAAAGATTGCAAGATCAATCTAACATCCACCGAAATACTATAGCACTCACTTACTTCCCAAAGTGTTTGATAAGCTTATGATGTTTAAGCTTATAGTTTTTCCCCAAACCAAGTGTTTACACTCTCACACTCACTTAACACTAGCAGCCTCTGAACTTAGAGCAAATGGTGAATAATGGCTGGGTACTAGGTCCTATTTATAGAGTTTGGGAATGAAAATATCTTGATTTTACTTGAATAAAAATAATGGCTTTTTAGGTGAAAATCATTTGAATAATCGTTCAGCAGAGGCTGAAGACTCGTTCAGAAGATGCTGGACTGTTGAAGGAGTTTGAATGGCTGAAGGGAAAAGAATTCAAATGTATTTGAATTCATGCTGGTGGAGGCGATATATCGCCCCCTATAGGCGATATATCGCCTGGACCTTTGTTCCCGAGGCGACCGTGCATCGATTCGTGTTTTCCGTATCTACGTGCTGCGACATATCGCCCCCTATAGCTGCGATATATCGGCATACGCTGAATATTTAAACACGAATTTACACATTTTTAGCTGAGTTTGAATGGAGTAAACAGCCTTGACTAAGCCCTCAACGTGCTCAAAGCTGCTGACTGACCCTATACATTCAAACTTTTACCCTTATTTAATTTAATCCTCAAAAATACTTAATCCTTAATTACCATTCAAAATATGTGCTTAAAATCCTATTGGTTGATGTCTAAACCTTATAATATAATAATATAATCCTTAATATCAGACACATTAATCAAACCTTAGGTTATACTTAATATTCTTAAACTATAGGTTAAACTTAGAAAATCTATAAGTGCTACTATGAGTGTCCAAATAACTCCCGGTCTGAACCAAAAATCCAAAGTAACAATGATAACACTAAACATACTATAATACTACTAAACAATTAGCTAAGTAAAGTTCTTGGACTCTACAACCTCTTGTAGCCTATCAACAGTCCATGAATATTTTTGTATAAATCAACGATCTTCCTATCCTTATTTTGAAAGCTCACACCTTGATCTTCCAGACTAATCATCAAACACACATTCAAACACACAAGGATGTGTGTGAGCATGTAAAATTCAAAAGGTTGATTTAGACTCTCTAGATGTACTCAACACATGAGATCTAGAGAGGCTATTGAAATTAGAATTTCAGGTTTAAGAAATTCTATCGTTTCTTTTCTTGAGAAAATGTTTGAAAAGTATAGCTTCTTTTTAGGTTTACTGTAGCATCCCAAATTTTCTAATAAGGCTTTGAGCCTTGGTTAGCGTGCCTGGAGGGCAATAAGTTGTTTATTATGTTAATATGTGCATTTGATGAGTATGCAATTAGAAATGCATGTTTAGGTGAATTAAATATGCATGTGGGCCCCGTTTGATTAGTAGGGGCATGTTTGTAATTTTAGCCCATTGAGGGCATAAATGAAGTAAATGTGATTATTATGATATATTTGTGTTGCACGATCCGAGACAATCCTAGGGAGTGGTTTATCTAGAAAGTCACAACGGGGTCGAATACCCGACTCGGGGCGAGTTGAGGGGTATTTCGAGCATTAGACATTTTACTGGGTTATCAGGTTATGAAAATAAATATTTGGAGATATATTTGCAGTTAGAACGTTTAGGGGGGATTATCGGGGAAATTTACCATTTTGCCCTCGGGGACGTTTTTGGTACCGCGAGTCTTGAAGGTAACCTTAGAGACTTAAGTTAAATAAAACAAAACTAAGGAAGCATTCAGAAACTAGGAAACCGACCCAAACATCTCTCTCTCTCCCCTTCGGTTCTCTCCCTTCTCCCTCTTGTGTTTGAAGATTTTGATGAGTTAAAGAATTGGCAAGCTTAGTTCTTAAGGGATTGAAGCTGGCTGTGGTTGAGGATTAGTTCACGGGCAAAGCTTTTAGTTGAGGTAAGGATTCTAGCACTTAATTAACGAAATTATGCTGAGTTTTGTTGGTGTTTCAAAGTTATGCATGTGAGCTAGGTGGTGATCACTCTTGAGTATCTAGATGAGGTTTGGGGTGAATTCTTGCTAGGTTTTGTTACCGAGACTATAGTTGAACTTCTGTGGTGAATGAGTTGGATTGTTAAATTGAATTTGGGGTAAATTGGCTTGATTTTGGTGATGAAAATGGAGGATTTTTCCGGGTTCGAAGGGTTGGGCCGCGAACGGCAAGGTCGAGTACGGCAAGGGGGCCGGGAGCGACGTTAAGCATGCAGAGTGCGAGTTGCCAGGGTGAGACCCCTATAGGATACCTGGGATATCCTCACGGTGTAGACCGTGAACCCAGGGCCTACTAAAGCGCCTGGGACGGCATGGCCATTATGTGTTTAGGATGTTAGCGGTTTTACTATATGCTGAATGATAGATATGCATATTTTGATTGCTTGTGTGGAGTTTTCTTGCTGGGCCTCGGCTCACGGGTGCTCTATGGTGCAAGTAAGGGCAAGGGGAAGATCGACTAACCATGAGTACGGAGAGCGTGAAGCGTCGTGTACATGTTTGGCCTGCCTGGCTGCCACGGCCAGGGGAATTTTTGGGAGATGTTTTGTATTGGTCTGAATTTTGTCGTTTAGTCGACTTTAATCATATTTTTGAGTTGTAAATATTTCCAAATAGTATATTGGGATCCCAAATGTTTAATGCTTATAATTTTCAGTGAATAACTACATTTTCAAGTTATGTGACTTTTATTACAGTTTAGCTACACTTTTAATCTAAAACCTCAGTTAGTGAGTTAATTGCATGTTTTAAACTCACTTAGTAATGACTCTAAGGTAGTAGGGTGTTATAATTTTACATTAGAGTGAGCCAAGGTTTATGGTTCCTGAAGATTGACCAAATATGTACGCTCGCTGTCAGTGACAAGCTCGACTCAGGGTTGGTTGGTAAAGATTGAATTATATGTTTGATTATGTGTTTAAATGCCTTGTATGCCTGATTATTTTTATATAGAACATGATGAATGAGTTAACATATGCACGATGCTAGGGCATGGCCCGTTGAGTGTTGTATGTTATTTGTGCTTTGTGGATTGCTATTATGGTTTGGTGATGTGAATTAGGAGGTGGTTTTGGATGTTGTTATCATGCCTGATGAGCGGCGTCGTTGATTGCAGGAATATTGTTGAGATGCCTCGACAATCATCTAAACTCCGTGGCAGTAGGGCCGAGGATGACAACCAGGGTCAGGACCCTCCACCTGCCCCACATAATTGGCAAAAAATGTTTGCTGGAATGGAAGCTAGACTGCATCGAACAGAGGAAGAACTTCGGTAGCTGAGGCAGTAGGCCCCTCCTCAGGCCACTGGGTTGTCAGTTCAGCAGACTGTGGCGCCAATGCCAGTTCAGCCTGTTATGGAGAATAGGTGGGAACTTTTGTATGAGAGGTTCACGAAGCAGCATCCTCCCACCTTCAAGAGTGGACCAGACCCACTACGGGCAGAGCAGTGGATGAATATGATTTCCTCCATCTTGGATTTCATGAGGGTCGTAGGGAATGAAAGGCTAGCCTGTGCTAGCTACATGTTTAGAGAGGATGCCCGCATCTGGTGGGATGTAGTGACTCAGAGAAGGAATGTTGCGATTATGACTTGGGAAGAGTTCAGAAACATCTTTAATGAGAAATATTATAGTGTTGCAGTCTGAGCTACGAAGGTTGACGAGTTTATCAATCTAACTCATAACCGGTTAACAATTACTGAGTATGCCTTGAGATTTGACTGGTTGGCGAAGTTCACACCGGATTTGGTGCCGAGTGATGCGACTAGAAGGGATCGGTTTATGCGGGGGTTGAATGTTATGATCGCCCATGATGTGAAGATTACTTTCGATCCAAAGACTACTACATATGCTCAGGTAGTGGACAAGGCCCTTACAGCTGAGGGGCCGAGGACCAGATTTGGAGAGAGGGCGTTGGTAGGCACGATGCCAGGAGGATGGTGCCTCCTTTTACTGGATCTAGTCGGGGTAGTGGCCCCATTGAACAGAAGAGAAAGGCCCCATATTCTTTTTTTTCTTCCTAGCTCGGACAGAAGAGCATGGGGTGCTTTTAGTGGCCGTCAGGACGGAGGTGACAACTGGAGGAGTTTTCCATTGTGTCCTCGATGCAGACGATGACATCAAGGAGAGTGCAGGATCAGGGCCTGCTTTACTTGTGGGAGTATCAATCATCTGAAGAAGGACTACCCATAAGCCAGGAAAGAGAAGTCGAAGCAGGGCGACAGCCTCGCTCCTGCCAGGGTATTCACCTTGACTCATACTGAGGTGGAGGTTAGCCCCTCGGTCGTGACAGGTCAGATTTCTAGTGCTTTCTAGTGTTGGTTCTTTTTATATTGCATTGATTGATTTAGAAGCTACCCATTCGTTTGTGTCTACTAGAGTGATAGATCAATTGTGTAGACCTAGTGTTTTGTATGCTAGGGGTTTTTAGACTTTGTTGTTGACTGGGGAACTGGTAGTCTCTAGGAGATGGATTAGAGCATTGCGAGTAGAGATAGATGGTAGAGAGTTGTCTGTTGATCTGATTGAGCTAGTGATGGATGACTTCGATATGATTCTAGGGATGAATTGGTTATCAAAGTATGGGGCGACGATTGACTGCAAGCGCAGAATGGTGACTTTTGAACCAGAAGGGGAGGTACCCTTTGTATTTGTGGGGACAGTAAGTGGATCGTGGGTACCTATGATTTCAGTACCGAAGGCTAGAGACCTAATGCAGGAAGGTTGCATAGGATTCCTAGCGAACATTGTGGATACCTCTAGGGTTGTGTCAGTTGGGCCGGGTGAAACCAGATTGGTATGTGAGTTTCCAGATTTATTTCCAGCAGATTTTCCAGGGTTGCCGCCACAACGAGAGATCGAGATTGTTATAGAGTTGGCGCCAGGGGTAGAGCCAGTATCCTGGACACCTTACAGAATGGCTTCGGCAGAGTTAAAGGAAATGAAGATTCAGTTGCAAGAGTTACTGGATTTGGGGTTCATCACACCGAGCTTCTCGCCATGTGGTGCTCCAGTGTTGTTCGTTAAGAAGAAGGATGGATCTCTTAGGATGTGTATTGACTACAGGGAGCTAAACAAGTTGACCATTAAGAACAAGTACCCACTGCCTAGGATCGAAGATTTATTTGACCAACTACAGGGAAAGACATTGTTTTCTAAGATTGATCTCCGATCAGGTTACCATCAGTTAAGGATCAAAGAGGAGGACATACCAAATACCATTTTCCGCATGAGATATGGACATTATGAATTCCTGGTTATGTCCTTTGGATTAACCAACGCCCCAGCAACTTTTATGGGCATCATAAATAGGGTTTTCAAGGACTATTTGGACAAGTTTGTGATTGTGTTTATTAATGACATACTGGTGTACTCTCAGTCAGAGACAGAGCATGAGCAGCATCTACGTTTGGTATTGCAGAGGTTGAGAGAGCATAGGTTATATGCTAAGCTTAGAAAGTGCGAGTTTTGGCTACCGCAAGTCACGTTTCTGGGCCATATTGTCAGTAAGGAGGGTATTTTGGTTGACCCAAGTAAGATTGAGGCAGTGAGAGATTGGCCTAGACTGAGCAGTGTTCCTAAAGTTAGGAGTTTTCTGGGATTGGCAGGGTATTATCGGCGGTTCGTTGAGGGGTTCTCTAGGATAGCCACACCGTTGACTGAATTGATGAGGAAGAGGACTAAGTATGTGTGGACGGATAGGTGTGAGAACAGTTTCAAGGAATTGAAGCGGCGACTAATCATCGCTCCATTATTGAGTCTGCCGACAGACAATGAGAAGTTTGTGGTTTATTGTGACGCTTCCAGACAGGGTTTAGGGTGTGTGTTGATGCAAGCTGGAAATGTGATAGCCTACGCATCAAGACAGTGAAAGGAGTATAAGCAGAGATATCCCACACATGATCTGGAGTTGGTTGCGGTGGTATTTCCACTTAAGGTTTGGATACACTACTTGTATGGTGAGAAGTGCGAGATATACACCCACCATAAGAGTTTGAAGTAATTCTTTACTTAGAAGGATCTGAATATGTGCCAGAGATGGTGGCTAGAATGGGTGAAGGATTATGATTGTGATATCCTATACCATCCTGGGAAGGCTAATGTAGTGGCTGATGCATTGAGTCGGAAGGGCCCAGGACAGTTATTCAGTTCAAGGCAGATATCTGATAAGTTAGCTGAGGAGATGACTAGAGCGGGTATAGAGTTGGTGGTTGGTCGGTTAGCCAACATCACTCTTCAGTCTACACTCCTTGAGAGGATCAAGGAAGCGTAGGGGAAGGATCCCCAGTTGAGAGGGCTCAAATAGAGTGTCATAGTCAGGGCAGCTAAGGACTTCTCTATCTCGGAGATGGGATTAGTGAAGCACAAGGGTCGGATTTGTGTTCCGATGGATTCTGGTATTCGGCGAGAGATCTTGGATGAATCTCATACCACTCCCTATTCTTTACATCCAGGTACAACGAAGATGTACCAAGAATTGAGAGCCTTGTATTGGTGGTTAGGAATAAAGAGGGGCGTGGTGGATTATGTGGCCAAGTGCTTAACTTGTTAGCAGGTAAAGGCTGAACATCAGAGGCCAGCAGGGTTATTGCAGCCTCTAGGGATTCCAGAGTGGAAGTGGGAGGATATCACCATGAACTTTGTGGTTGGTTTGCCGAATACCGTTGCACAACATGATTCAGTATGGGTGATTGTGGATATGTATACCAAGTCCGCCCACTTTTTACTTGTCAGGCAACTTATACTGTGGAGTAGTATGCTGAGTTGTATGTGAAGGAAATTGTTTGACATCATGGGTCTCCAAGGTCGATAGTATCTAACAGGGACCCCACCCTCACCTCCAAGTTTTGGGAGAGTCTGCAGAAGGCTAAGGGCATGCAGTTGCGGTTTAGTACTGCTTATCATCCTCAGACTAACAGATAGTCTGAGAGGACGATTCAGATATTGGAAGATATGCTATGAGCCTGTGTGCTGGATTTTGGGGGATCTTGGAGTAAGTGTCTCCCTTTGATTGAGTTTTCATACAACAACAGTAATCAGACGACTATCGGAGTGGCTCCGTACGAGATGCTATATGGGAGGAAGTGTAGATCACCTATTCATTGGGATGAGACGGGTGAGAGGAGGTACTTAATTCCTGAGATGGTTCAGAGGACCAATATGGCGATTGAAAAGATTAGAGCTCAAATGCTCGCCTCCCAGAGTCGCCAGAAGAGTTACTCGGACTTGAAACGAAGGAGCGTAGAGTTTCAAGTCGGTGACCATGTGTTCCTTAAGGTTTCACCTTTGAGGGGAGTGAAACGGTTTGGGGTTCGGTGCAAGCTGAGCCCTAGGTTTGTTGGCCCCTTTGAGATTCTAGAATGGCTTGGAGAGGTAGCTTACAGGTTGGCGATGCCTCCAGCTCTATCAGGGGTTCGTGATGTTTTCACGTATCTTTGCTCCAGAAATATGTATCAGATTCTACACATGTACTGAGTTATGATAACTTGGAGCTAGACCAGGATTTATCATATGAGGAGAAGCTAGTTCAGATTCTCGACCAGAAGGATAAAGTTTTGCAGAATAAGACCATCGCCTTGGTGAAAGTGCTGTGGAGCAACAGCAAGATTGAGGAGGCGATGTGGGAACTTGAATCGGATATGCGGGAGTGGTATCCCGAGTTGTTCAAGTAATTTCGAGGACACAATTTATGTAAGGGGGGATAGTTGTAGCGTCCCAAATTTGCTAATAAGGCTTCGAGCCTTGATTAGCGTGCCTAGAGGGCAATAAATGGTTTATTTTGTTAATATGTGAATTTGATGAGTATGTGATTAGAAATGCATGTTTAGGTGAATTAAATATGCATGTGGGCCCCATTTGGTTAGTAGAGGCATGTTTGTAATTTTATCCTGTTGAGGGTCATAAATGCAGTAAATGTGATTATTGTGATATATTTGTGTTGCACGATCTGAGACAGTCCTAGGGAGCGGTTTAGCTAGAAAGTCACAACGGGGTCGAATACTCGACTCGAGGCGAGTTGCGGGGTATTTCGAGCATTAAAAATCTTACTGGGTTATCGGGTTATGAAAACAAATATTTGGAGATATAGTGAAGTTAGAACGTTCATGAGGGATTATCGGGGAAATTTACCATTTTGCCCTCGGGGACGTTTTTGGTACCCCGAGTCTTGAAGGTAACCTTAGAGACTTAAGTTAAATAAAACAAAACGAAGGAAGCATTCAGAAACTAGGAAACCGACCCAAACATCTCTCTCTCTCCTTCGGTTCTCTCCCTTCTCCCTCTTGTGTTTGAAGATTTTGATGAGTTAAAGAATTGGCAAGCTTAGTTCTTAAGGGATTGAAGCTGGCTGTGGTTGAGGATTAGTTCAAGGGAAAAGCTATCAGTTGAGGTAAGGATTCTAGCACTTAATTAACTAAATTATGCTAAGTTTTGTTGGTGTTTCAAATTTATGCATGTGAGCTAGGTGGTGATCACTCTTGAGTATCTAGATGAGGTTTGTGGTTAATTCTTGCTAGGTTTTGTTACTGAGACTATAGTTGAACTTCTGTGGTGAATGAGTTGGATTGTTAGATTGAATTTGGGGTTAATTGGCTTGATTTTGGTGATGAAAATGGAGGATTTTTCTGGGTTCGAAGGGTCGAGCCGCGACATTGTTCTTGCTGAGTTACGGCCCTCTAGAACATTTAGGTGGCCAGGAAAGAAGGGCGTACCACAGCACACCACGGATTGGGCCGCAGCGCGCATGGGAAGAATTTTGAGGCTGAGCCTCTGGTTGAGGCAGGCCGCAGCATGGGATCTTGGGGTCGTGGCGCTTAATGGGTTTTTGGAACCCAAGGAGGTTTTAGGCTCGGGATGGATTTTATCACCCGGATTAATAGAATTCAAGGTCCCAGAGACTGGAATTATAACCCAAAGTTATTTAATGGAATAGAAATTGATGGATGGATGTTATTGATGCACTGTGACTAGGTTTTCAGCGAGGCTCGGACTATGGGATTGTGCTCGGGACATCGGTGCTCAGAAAGCTCGGGACACAGGTAAGAAAACTATTGTACCCATAGAGCAGGGCATGGCCTTATAGTTTGTATTGCAGGGCACGACCCTATGTGATTGTGATGCAAGGCATAGCCCCATTGATTATATTTATGTATGTTATAGTATTTGTTAAATTATGCTATGTATGCATAGTTGTGAATGAACGGCAAGGGCCAGGAACAGTGAAGACTGAGAACGGCAAGGGGGCCGGGAGCAGCGTTAAGCACGCAGAGTGTGAGTTGCCAGGGTGAGCCCCTATAGGATACCTGGGATATTCTCATGGTGTAGACCGCGAACCCAGGGTTTGGTAAAGCGCCTGGGATGGCATGGTCGTTATGTGTTTAGCCTGTTGGCGGTTTTACTATATGCTGAATGACAGATTTGCATATGTTGATTGCTTGTGTGGAGTTTTCTTGCTAGGCCTCGACTCACGGGTGCTCTATGGTGCAGGTAAAGGCAGGGGAAGGTCGACCAACCATGAGTACGAAGAGCGTGAAGCGTTGTGTACATGTTTGGCATGCCTGGCTGCCACGACCAGGGGTATTTTTGGGAGATGTTTTGTATTGGTCCGAATTTTGTCGTTTAGTCGACTTTAATCACATTTTTGAGTTGTAAATATTTCCAAACAGTATTTTGGGATCCCAAATGTTTAACGCTTATAATTTTCAGTGAATAACTACATTTTCAAGTTATGTGACTTTTATTACAGTTTAGCTACACTTTTAATCTAAAACCTCGGTTAGCGAGTTAATTGCACGTTTTAAACTCACTTAGTAACGGATGTAAGGTAGTAGGGCGTTACATTTATAAAGATAATTAACTAATTTAATTAATCTTTAATTTATTTAAAATAAAATGATCAGTTACATCCACTTAATTATTTTAATTTAAATCTATTGACACTGTTTTTCATCAACTTAAATCTAAAGAGCACTAAACAAAGATTCAGAAAAGAACAATAGGATTTTTATGTGCTTCAGCAATTAAAAATCTGTCTAGTCCACGAGTCAATATTATGGATTCATAATACTCTCTCAAAGCTTTCTCAGAGCAATTCAATAGAGTAATCTCAGTACCAGATTGTGTGTGCCTACAAAAGAAAAATACCAGGATATTTATAGGCCTGGTTAGGAGGATATAATCCCTTGATTCAGGGAAGTTACAAATGATTATTCTAATATGAAATAAATGAAATTAAATACATTAAATACATAATATCCCATGATAATTGGGATTTAATTATCAGATAACAACAAATCCCTAAAGAATGGGGATCTCCTAACAGCTATAGTATGGAAACTGCATTGCTGACCTCAAATGCAAGGTTAACGCACTTTCGAGATCGACATAAATTTGAGCTTGTTATTTCGGTCAGCCTCCCCCTCAGTTGTTGGTTTCATCAAACTCAGTCTTCAGAGACCAATACCTTCGATCTTGCAACTAAGGCTCGAATAGCACCCATATGCGTCGAAAAAGATTCGTTCTTAGCTTGATGCTTAAGCTTGAGCCTTTTAAACTTGTGCTCGATCGCCAACAACAACAAGTCAGGAATCATGCATATTTATACAAGTGTTCAGCCACTGCTTGTTATTTTCAAGCTTACGCTTTACGAGCCTACATTTTGAGACTCATTTATTCATCCTCGAATTTTGGGTGTAACATTTTGCCCCCTCAAAAGTATTGGTTCGAATCCTCTTAGAAGGAAACTTTTGAACTCCACTTTTTAGAAAACTGTGCCACCTACCACACTCGAGTGTGGAAACACGTCAATTGGGGATTGCACACCAGTACTCAAGTACTCTCTTTTTCTGCACACGTCCCTTCATATGACCTCTTTTTGTCGCCAATGTTAGAATTAAACCCCATCCATCAGATCATTTTTCAACTCAAACTAAGGGCCAAGATCCATTCAACCTTTGACATCCCCACTGGGGTATATATATATACACACCCCCTTCATCTTCACCACTTTCACTTTTCCGAACAATATACACCTGAGAAAAGCATAGTAAAAAAATATGTTATTTCCCTTCGCATGTTCTCAAAACCCAAAAAGCAAAGCAATCTTTCATCCTTCGGTTCAGTGGGATCGTTTCTGTTACCTCTCCTACAATCGACAATATCATCGTATCCTCGATCCAATTTGCGTAAGTGCTCTAATCTTTCTTGGTTATATATACATTTTTTATTTTCTTACGTGTTTTGTCTATTTGTGAGGATGCCTCTGGTTTTTACCAAATTTTTATGGCTCCTCTCTTGCATTAGGAAAGTTTTCTAATTTGAGTAGTTTTGGCATAGTTAGAATCATGGTTTAGACTAAAAAATTTCTGGTAAAGATGTGTAAAAATGGAGTTTTTTTTTTCTGGTAATGGAGGTTTCTTGGTCATAGGTTTCGTGTAGCTTAAGAAATAAGGTTTTAATGCATGAATCCCGAAAACATCGCATTTTCGGGTAACTGTCAACTTTTTCCCTAGAAATTCAGGATTCTTTTAAATTGGTAATAGTCGCCCCACTCTCGCGTGGTGCACGCTCGATGCCTAAACTTTACAATAGTTCAGGATACACATCTAAGTCAATCTTTCCTTTTCCAGTCTTCAGGCTCAATCAGGGTAATCTCGTTATCTCGGGCTTTCGAGCTCGAGTTATCATTTTTCTTCCTTGCTAGATGTCGCAGTACTCTGAGAATCGGTGGGGGCCAAGTTTTTTATCCCTTACCACCCATCAACCCCCATTCCTGATTCCCCTTTCACTCGAAACCAGTGACTGATCTGCGAGCACAAAAAACGGTGTGAGCAAGAAGATATATGAGACCACTTTCAAAGTCAGATCGACGAGGTCGAAGAGATAAAAAGAAAGAGACTCTAAGTGGAAACTTATGCTGACCTAGACCCTGAGATCAGGCCTATCCCACTAGTCCCCAAACTCAAGGTTACCGTAGCCTTTTCACAAAGTGAGCTCGTATTCAGCTTAACTAGGGTCCTTCTAACCTACCACTTAAAGCTGCCAAACCCTTTCCATCCCAGTCTCGGAGAGTTTTTTCTTCAAGGCCAAACATTATCAAAGTTCTAGAACCTCGACCCGACAAATTTTCAAGCTCCTCTCTTGCCACAGGTTAAAGCTCTCTGGAAAGTTAATCTGTTGATCTGCCAGCTCTGACGAAAGGAGCTTCTCTACACCTGGGGAAGACAAACCAGATAGAAAGGTTAAGCTTGTACCTTGGAGTCGTGAGCACTTACGAGCTGGGGCCTTGCTGCCCCTAAAGGACTACTTTCAGGGCTTTCTCGACTACGCCAACATAGCTTCGTTCCAAATCCAGAAGAACTTGTATAGGGTTCTATCTGCGCTGAAATTGTTATACAAGGAGATGACGTAGGGGTAACCCACAACATATGAGATCTTGTATCTCTTTTGCCTCAAAAGCAACCCTTCCCGAGCTCATGGCGGGGATGGGTTCTACTACCTGTATAGCTACCCAAATGAGAAGTGACTATTCGAGGACATTCCAAACCACCCTCCGAACTTCAAGACCACCTTCTTCTAGACAGACGATCTCGCTCTCTCTCGATTCTACTCCTTTCGAAGAATTCATAAGTTCCTCGTATTTTTTGGGCTAAATTCTCTTTTAATTTGCGAGCCCGACTAACTTACTTAAATCTTTTATATAGCCACCTACCATCGTCCTCAGCCTACAGATGCCATGAGGGAATGTAGGGTAGCCATCCTCAAGCTCCCCTATGGTCGAGGATCCCTCTCTTACCTTCTTCACAATGACAAGCATCGGCTGTGCAACCTTATAAGAGAAGGCGAGACCACTGACGACTCTGGAAACTGCAAGTATGCAAGATGGGAGGACGTAACCGTACCTACCACCAAGCTCCTTGTGAGAGACAAACATGCGGTTCAAAGCTCTCGAGTCCACAAACCTCGCCCCTTTGAACCCTTAGGCTCAGGAATTGAAGCACAAGATAAGGCCTCAGCGAGCTCGTCAAGAGGTAAAGTCATGCTCAATTCATCCATGTGATCTCCTTCATTACTTAATCACGAGCCTAACATTATGATCCTCTTCGAGGACCCCAGGGATAATTTATTAGCATGGTCGAGGGTAAACCTTAAGGTCCATAGGTTTGATAGTTGGCTAGGTAAATACCAAACCATGTATAGCCTAAACGAGGTTTGAGATGGGGTAGCAATGAAATATGGCACAAACGATTATAGGGACCTCTCGAGGATGTCCCCCACCTTTAGGGAGGGGACTCCCATAGCCTCATAAGAAGACAGGGGAATTTCTTTGTCCCGAAGTTGGAGCTCTAGTGAGCCTTCTTGTTAGGTTCTTGACACTTAGTCATTTTTACTTATACAAATGTGTATGACTTTTTTCTTTCTCGGCTTAATTAATCTTCCTTGCGCTTTTCAGGTGACATGGAGTCGGACCTAGACAACCTTTTGGGACAGCCCCCCAAACCCCGTGGTACTAAACGAGGTCGTGTAATCTTGAAGAAAGGGGCCGCCTTGAAGTCGGCCAAGATTGTTGAGGGTTCCTCTCCTTCAATGCCTGCCTCATCTGAGCCCAAGCCTAGGCTCTGGGCTCTTCGGTCGTGGTTTCTGACACTGCCCTCACGAGCTCAACAGTTGCCACCACTAAACCCCTGGAGGTTAAGCCACCTCCTTAACCAGCTGGAGACAAAGGCAAACAAGTCATACCTCATTCAACTCCCGGGCCTACGGGTGCCCCGACGGTGGTCCGCAAGTTTGTGGCGTTGTCCCACGTACGGGAGTACCCCCTGAAGAACGTGGCAAAGACCTCAGGAGCCAACCTGTGCTCGAATATGCTATCTCGAGTAGGTTAGGCTTGTAGCAGCCTCGATGCCAATGTGTGGCGATTCTTGAGAGGAGAAAATCCCACACGCCACACTAACCAAACGGTGGAGCTCTCAGTCTCAGTAAGTCTAGTTTTCTTGTTTTCTATTTTCTTTGGTCACCTGTTTATTCTCTAACCCTTATAAATCTTTTATTTTTTTATTTTTTAGGCTCTTCTTGGTGTCCTTCGCCAAATTTCAGTATTTTCCTCAAAAATGGCAACAACAGAAACCCTAATTTATGAAGAAAACCAGACTAGCATCCGAGTCGAGGATGGCCTGAAGGAGGCCAAGGGAGCCCATGTCAAAGCTAAGGAGACCCGAGCCAAGACCGAGGAAGCCCTCAGGCTTCTTCAACTTAAGCTTGACTCTTCTGAGGCTACTATCAATAGCTTGAAGGCGGAACTCAACACCAAGATAGCGGACTTCAATGCTACCAGGGATGAGATCGATCGTCTGAAGGCAAAGACAAGTGTTGCCAAGGCTGAGGCTGAATGCCTGAAGGAAGAAAAGGATTCCACCTTTGAAATTCTTAAAGATGAGAAGAAGCGCCTCACTGAGGAGTTCAAGACCAAGAAATATTAGGCTACTGACTGAGCTATGTATATGATATGGTCTTTGAACCCTGATATTGACACCTCGTTCCTTCAAGATAAAGAAGATGAGTTCATCTCCAAATGGAAGAATAGGTTGGCCGAAGAGGAGTTTACAGCCACAACCCAGGATGGTGGGAATGGGGAGGACAAAGGCGAGGAGGCTGGGTCTGGTTTAGTCGATCAACAGTGAACTATTTCAAACAGGGTTGCGTCCCTTAGAATTTTTTATAATTATCTTTTTTGTGCCCTTGGGGCAAAGACAATTTACAACTTGATTCTGAGCTATTTTAATTATCTTATGATTGTTTATATTTTAATAGTAGTTTTTATGCTTTCAATTTTTTGGCCCGAAAGCCTTTTTGCACATTGTCTACCTTTATATTTTTGCCTTAATACTATGCATCACACTTCTGGGTTGAAATATTTCGAGCATGTTATTATTAAGGACCTGCTTTTATACTTTTGTATTTGTACAAATATACGTTGGGTTTAGGTTCAAATTTCAATACATTCATGCATAGTTGATTCGAAATGTCCATGTTCGACTACGTTATTGTCAAGGTCAAACTTTACTTTTACCATGTATTTAAAAAATATTACTCAAGTGGTATGTAACTTCGCCAGTATAGTTATATTTTGTTTTTCCAGTTACTTTTCCTCATCCTCGAGTATGACCTTGAGGTTATGAGGTCAAAACTCATTTGCAAAAATTTCCCAGACCTAGTCTCGACTTATGTTTTTTGGTTGGTTTATCTAGAATTCCAACTTTTGACTATGCCGATTAGGTTTAGCTGGTTTGTTCCAGACTTGTTTAGTTCGCGTGTTTGGTTAATGATCCATACACTTATTGTTTTCTTCATGTTGGGTTAATAATCCAAACATTGTTATTCCAAACATTGCTATTAGAGTTAATTTTTATTTGTGTTATATTTTTTCGAACCTATGGTATGATTGTATACCACTTATGCCCCATTAATATCCTATGATTGCGATCTTAGGTTATTGAATTTCGAGGTCTTGCAAAAAAGTATAACAATAAAAATACAACATTTGAATTAAATTCAACACTTTATTAATAAAAAAGTAAAAAATCAAATACACGCTTAATTAAAACGAATAAACATCATTCCTGTATCATTGATAAAAGGTCGTAGATGTTCACAATTCCAAGCTCGCGGAACCAATCCTCCATTCAGCCTCACTAGTTTATAAACTCCAGGTCGAATAATGGACTCGATCTGATAGGGTCCCTCCCAATTAGGCCCAAGTACCCCAGTAGATGGGTCTCGTGTGGCCAGAAACACACGCCTTAACACCAATTCTCTCAATCCAAATTTCCTATCTCGGACCCTTTTGTTAAAATATCTCGTAGCCTTTTGCTAGTATGCAGCATTTTTCAACTGGGCTTCGTCTTGTCTTTCTTCGATAAAGTCCAAGCTTTCTTCAAGCTGGCATTGGTTCGAGTTTTGCTCATATGCGTCGCGCCTTATGGTTAGGATTTCGACCTCAATGGGCAACATGGCCTCACATCCATAAGTTAGAGAGAAAGGGTATGCCCCATCAAGGTTCTCGTCGTTGTTCTATATGCCCACTTGACTTAAGGCAACTCCTCTGGCCATCTCCCCTTACCTTCTTCTAGTATTTTATTCATGGAACTCTTTAAAGTCTTATTTACTGCTTCGACCTGGCCATTTTCTTGGGGATGGGCCACAGAGGAAAAGCTTTTAATTATCCCATTATTTTCACAAAAGTGTGTAAACAAATCACTATCAAATTAGGTCCCATTATCCGACACAATCTTTCTGGGCATCCTGTATCTACAAATGATGTTCTTTACTACGAAATATAGGACTTTCTTCGAGGTGATAGTTGCTAAGGGTTCGATTTCGATCCACTTTGTAAAATAGTCGACAACAACTACAACATATTTTACTCCACTCTTTCCAGTTGGCAAGGAGCCTATGAGGTCGATTCCCCATATTGTGAATGGCCATGGGGAGCTCATCATGGTAAGCTTGATGGGTGGAGCTCGTAGTATCAAAGCGAACCGTTGACACTTGTCACAGCGCTTGACATACTCAAATGAATCTTCCTTGACCGTTGGCAAGAAATATCCTTGACTAATCACCTTTTTTGACAAGCTATGCCCCCCGGTGTGGTTTCCGCAAAATCCTTCATGGATTTCTTCCAAAATATTTTTTTCCTTAGGTGGAGTTACACACCTAAGTAGCGACATGGAGTATCCCCTTCCGTACAATTTTCCTTCCAAGATGGTGTATCGTGGTATTTTGTACATAAGTTTTCTAGCCTCGTTCCGGTCTGCTGGGAAACTTCTGGTTTCGAGGTAGTCAACTATCGGGGTCATCCAGGTGGGTTGTGAGTCAATCGTGTTTACATCTTCTTCCTCATGCTCGGTTATGCTCGGGGCCGATAGGAATTCAACTAGAACCATGTTGAGTGTGTCAGCTTTGTTGGTCGTGGCGAGCCTGGCCAATGCATCTGCATTTGAATTTCGTTCCGGGGGAACTTATTCTATAACGTTGAACTCAAACTCCCCAAAAGATGCCTTTACTTTCTCCAGGTATGCTGCCCATTTTATGCCACGAGCCTGATATTCACCCAGGACCTGGTTAAAAACCAATTATGAGTCACTGTAGCAGTGGATGGCTTTTTCTTTAAGCTTAGCGACTATCAAAAGACCTGCTAATAACGCCTCGTACTCAGCCTCGTTCTTCGATGCCCCAAAGGAAAACCTTAACACCGAGTGGAAGCGATTTCCCGTTGGGGTGATTAGAATGATTACTTCTCCCGGTCCATTTTCATTAGAGGACCCATCGACGTAAAGTCTCCATAGCTCGCAGGTTGGGGTTACGACTTCCTCGTTGGAGATCCATGTACACTCGACAATGAAGTCTGCCAAAGCCTGTCCTTTGATCGTTGTTCTAGGATGATAGGTGATCTCGAACTGTCCAAGCTCGACAGCCCACTTCAACAATCTCCCGGATGCTTCTGGCTTGGATAATACTTGTCTTAACAGTTGATCAGTTAACACATGGATAGGATGTGCTTGGAAATAGGGTCGAAGCTTTCGAGATGCATGCATTAGGCTCAAAACCAATTTCTCCATTAATGGGTATCTTGATTCTACCCCCAGTAATCTCTTGCTGACGTAGTATACTGGTTTTTGTATTTTCTTATCCTCCTGGACAAGTACTGCACTAATCGCATGCTCGGTTGTGGCGAGATATAAGTATAAGACTTCCCTTGCGATCGATTTAGACAGGATTGGTGGCTTGACGAGGTGCTTCTTAAGGTTCTAGAACACGAGTTTGTACTCGTCCGACCATTCAAACTTTTTGCCCCCTCTCAAAAGATTAAAGAATGGAAGACACCGGTCTGTAGATTTTGAGATAAACCTACTTAAGGCCGCCAGTCGTCCAGTTAGGCTTTGAACATCCATATGTTTTTTAGGTGAGGGCATGTAAATTAATGCTTTAATCTTGTCAGGATTAGCCTCTATACCCCGAGCATTCACTATAAATCCAAGAAACTTACCCGAGGATACTCCGAATGAGCATTTTTGTGGGTTGAGTCTCATATTGTATTTTCGGAGCACAGTGAAACATTCAATGAGATCGTCCACATGGTTAGAGTTATGTTTAGACTTGACTAACATATCGTCCACATAAACTTCCATGTTATTCCCTATCTGCTTAGCAAACATCCTATTCACCAACCTTTGGTATGTGGCTCCTGCATTCTTGAGCCTGAAAGGCATTACATTGTAGCAGTACAAGCCCTTATCGATCACGTAGCTCGTATGTTCTTGGTGGGGTGCATGCATGGCTATCTGGTTATATCCATAATAAGCATCCATGAATGACATGATGTTGTGGCCTACAGTGGCATCTACAAGCTGTTTGATTCGAGGCAAGGGAAAGCAATCCTTGGGGCACGCCTTGTTGAGGTTCGAATAATCGATGCATGTTCTCCATTTGTCGTTGGACTTCGGGACCAACACAGGGTTGGCTATCCAATCAGGGTAGAAAGCATCTTGGATAAACCGATTTGCTTTTAACCTTTTGACCTCCTCTTTCAGGGCTTTCTTCCTATCGTCGTCCAGGAGCCTCCTTTTTTGTTGCTTCGGAGGGAAGATCTTATCTTTGTTGAGTGCATGGCTCATAATACTCGGACTAATCCCTACCATATTCGAGTGCGACCATGCAAACACATCATGGTTTTCTCTCAAAAAGCAAGTTAATTTCTATTTTGCATTTTCGAAAAGATTTTTCCATATTTTAACCTCCCTTGTGGTATCTTTCTCATCGAGCTTCGCTTCTTCAAGCTCCTCCATTGGTTCGAGATCGTCTCTTTCTTCAACCCTAGGGTCGATCTCTTCTTTTATTTTGAAGATGGGCCTGTTCATTTCCTGAATATCTACAAGTACGTGTGCACTTGTTTGGTTCTTTCCTCTCATGGAAATGCTATAGCATTCCCGTGCGGCGAGCTGGTCTCCCTTTAACGTCCCGATGCCACTAGACGTCGGGAACTTGATGGCCAAATGCCTAATAGATGACACTGCCCCCAGCCAAATTAGGGTTGGTCTCCTAAGCAGTACATTGTAGGCCGACGGGGTGTCCACCACTATAAATTCCATCATCTTAGTCACCGAGACTGGATAGTCTCCCAAGGTTACAGGGAGCTTGATGGATCTCGTGCTGACAATCCCTTCTCCTAAAAATCCATACAAAGTTGTTGCACAGGCTTTCAAATCTCGAAGCGTGAGCCCCATCTTTTCTAGAGTGACCTTATAAAGGATATTGACAGAGCTCCCATTATCTATCATGATTCTGTGCACCCTTTTGTTAGCAAGCTGAAGTGTGATGACCAAAGGATTGTTATGGGGATACTAATCATGTGAGGCATCTTCTTCTGTAAAGTTAATGGGTTGAGATTCAACCATTTGTTGATTTGGAGCTCGTGGTTCAGGCTCGTAGGGAGAACTGTCTCCAGTTTTGAGCTCGTTTACATATCTTTTCTGGGCATTTCTGCCCGATCCAGCAAGGTGCGGTCCCCCAGAGATGGTTACCACATCCTCCCCATATATTGGGGGAGGTTGATCATCCTCCCTTGCTCGGGAAGTGTTATTCTATTGGGAAGGTTGCACAGAAGTTGCCCTCTGTCTAGAAAATGCTTGATTGGTATTCTAGTTTCTTATATACTGGTTGAAATATCCTCTTGAGATTAGGCCTTCAATCTCGTCTTTCAGTTGTCGGCACTCATCAGTGGTATGTCTGATGTCCCTGTGGAATTTGCAATATTTGTTGGTGTCTCTCTTTGATTTATGATTTCGCATTGGGTCAAGCCGCCTAAACGAGACCTAATTCTCATTTGTGAGAAAGATATTTTCCCGAGTCTCATTGAGCTCGGTGTAAACCATATAAACGGAGAAATACTTGTCTCCCTTCTTCTTTTTCCCCCCGTCTACCTCTAAGTTATTCCCTTCATTTTTCTTCCTTTTTGAAGAGTTATCTCTTGAGGGTAGAGACGTTGATGGTGTATCCAAGGGTGAGGTTGAGGCTGAGTTAACATTCATCGTTGTAGTTATAGTGGACTGAGGGGTCAGTTTTAATGCTGACCTCGCCTCCTCTACATTGACGAATCTTTGAGCCCTTTTGTTGAACTCGGTTATTGTTCTTATCAGTTTTCTCTTCATATCATCCCAAAGAGGACTTCCTGGTATTATACCACCTCAAACATCCATAAGATGACCACTATCATCGACGTTACGGGCTCGCGCCACCTCTATGTTAAACCTCGCCAGGTAATTTTTTAACAACTCTCCCAGCTGTTGTTTGACATTGGTCAAGGTCAAGGCCTCGGGCTTGACGCCTACCATGGCTTTGAACTGTTTTTTAAATTCCTTCGTCAATTGATCCCAAGACGAGATCGAGTGTCTTCTGAATTTTTCAAACCAATTTTTCGCTGGTCCTATCAAAGTAGTTGGAAATAACATACACCTGAGTTCGTAGCCAACATTGGTGGCTCGCATGATGATTTCTAGTCAAATGGAGCTACATGGGGTATCTTGAACCCGTGAGTGAATGGCGTGTTTGAAATATGTGGAGCGAAAGGCTCGAGCTCCTCATCGGAGTCGTCGGCCTTGTCCCTGTTCCTTTCATCCTGAAGGAGCCTGAACGCTCTTTCGAGCTGATTAATTCTCTCCTGGACCAAATCCACTGGAGGCTAAGCTTGTGCTTGGGTAGCTGGTTATTATTTATAAAAACTCTAGCTCCTTGTCCCAGCGTAGGGTTATATTGGTTCCCATATACTGGCTGCACAGGTTCCTTTCGACTGTTCAAATGATCGCGCAAATTAGGGTTTAAAGGATTGGCTTGCCCCCGGTTCTGGTTCAGATGATCTCAAAGATCAGGATTATTGACATAACTCCCAGTATTGCTGGGTTCGGTATTATATACGCCTACAGACCTAGTGAGTTCTAAGCTCCCACTAATAAAACATACGTTTCATTATGGTTGATGGGTTCGATGGTTACGAGGTGGATCTTCCACCGACCCTCTTACTCCAGTTGTTTGCAATCTTGACATGTGGCTTCCCGCTGGTTGGGCAGCCCTATGTCCTCGGGTTTCCTCTCGCTCTCCCCCGTGTCCGAGTTAAGTTCGACGGTTCCCGTCTCGGCTGCCACTTCGAGATGGCCTTTGTGGTGCATGCTCCCCTGTCCGGTTCCTATGAGGAACTGGATGGGGTGCCTCTCGGAGTGGTGAGGGGTGTATTATAGGAGATGGTGGATGCCTTATAGGCGATGGTGGTGGCCTCCCATTGTTGGGCCTGGAAGGCCCAGAATTGGCCCGGACTGGTTCCAGGTTATTCCTGACAGATTCAGGGTTAGCGCTCCGAGCTGCTGGGGGAGCTCGGTTATTCCCTGTTCCTGCAGTTACCTCCATAGTCTGGTTGCCAGAAGTATTAGCTTGAGTATTCCTTCCAGGGCGTTCATTGCCAATGTTTTCCCTGTGCCTTTGTTGGGCCTGTTGAGCCCCTTGTTCGGCCCTTCTAGCGGCCGTGCTCCCGCAAGGACGTCCTCTGGGCCTTTGGGGTGGCACCTAGACCTCGGCTGCCTGCCTAGCCAATTCTTCATTGCACCTTGTGGCCTCTGCCAATTGCTGATGCAGTTGGCGATTCTCCAGTTCCACGATGGGAATGTACCTCTCGAGATTATAATAGAGGTCCTTATCGTGCTTGGGAGCGGGCGGCCCCCTAGAGTCAGATGATGCACTCCCCTCGTCTGGGCTGTGGTCTGTCATTGGTTGCTTCCCAGGCCTCCGTGGGTAATCTTCAATGTGAAGAGTTTTCCCCTCAGGTATTTGGGGCAATGGTCGCCCCCCAGCTCCTGGGTTGTTCGCGGTGGCCATTGGTAATACAGGAGGTTTCTGATTAAACAATCCAATGATTTTCTTAATGCTCTCGATGACAGCAATAAATTGTTGACGTCATTTTTCGTCAACTTAAATTTGAGAAGAACAGTAGGATTTTTACGTGGTTCGGCAATTAAAAATCTGCCTAGTCCACGAGTCAATATTATTGATTCGTAATACTCTCTCAAAGCTTTCTCAGAGTAATCTCAGTATGAGATTGTGTGTGCCTACAAATGAAAAATACCGGATATTTATAGGCCTGGTTAGGAGAATATCTTCCCTTGATTCAGGGAAGTTACAATTGATTATTCTAATATGAAATAAATGTAATTAAATACATGATATCTCATGATAATTGGGATTTAATTATCAGATAACAACAAATCCCTAAAGAATAGGGATCTCCTAACAGATGTAGTATGGAAAATGTGTTGCTAACCTCGAATGCAAGGTTACCACGGTTTCGAGATCGACATAAATTTGAGCTTGTTATTTCGATCAGCCTCCTCCTCAACTAGTGGTTTCATCGAACTGAGTCTTCGGAGACCAATACCTTCGAGCTTGCAACTAAGGCTCGAATGACACCCATATGTGTCGGAGAAGATTCGTTCTTTCAAACTTGATGCTTAAGCTTGAGCCTTTTAAACTTGTGCTCGATCGCCAACAAGAACAAGTCAGGAATCATGCATATTTATACTAGTGTTCAGCCACTGCTTGTTATTTTTGAGCTTACGCTTTACGACCTTACATTTCGAGACTCATTTATTCATCCTTAAAATTTAGGTGTAACAAAATCATATTTTAAAAGAATAATTAAATAAACAAATTAATTTGAAATTCAAAATTCAAATCCCAGGGAAATTTCTCATTGTACAATAAGTGTGTCGTGAGTCACATTAGGGTTTTCCCTAATTTTCTCATTTGTTTGTTTAATTAATATTTAAGATAATATATTTATCCCAAAATAAATATCAGTCAATTCAAAATTAACTTTATCTTAAAATATTAGTTTTAAATAATTAAATAACTCTCTTATTATAAATAAGATAATTATTAATCTCTCTATATATTAATCCAGATATGATTAATATTTATTTTAACATATAGTTTTTCAAAATAATATATATAGTTAAATAATTAATTAATTCATAATTAATCAATTGCCTATAACTATCATATAATTATTTCCTTGCCCTAGAAAATTAATTCTTTTGCACTTTAGCCCTTCTTTGTACAAATCTTTCTTTTGACATTCTTACCCTTGACAATGTAGGACATATGTGATCTGGGGACCATGGACCTATAATACGAAGCTCCAATAAACCAAATTATTAATTAAACTCTTTAATCTAATAACCTTATTTATTAATTCCATAATTACTTCACTATAAATATGGAATTGCACTCAAAGTATTTATATAATTATATTTATAGAGTTTTCTCTTATAGTCCATTGATATAATCAATAAATGTAGTTTTATCCTCCATTTATTGGTTCGTTAATTAGAGCTGGTCAAAATTACTGTTTTACCCTTCTAATTACCTCTTGATCCTTAAGTATCATTAATTCACTAGCGAATAATTAATCTATAATCAAATTATAGATTTGAGCTCAATAACTATTTAGTTCTAGAATTAACCCTTAAGGGAACCAATATTCGATGTGTTAGGAAAGTATGGATTCCATTATTGTAAATCATGTTGCCAGCCATTCATGATATTGAATCTCCAAAAAAAAAAATCATTAGCCTTATTATACTAAGAAACCTTAACGAGTGAATCGAAAGACCCAATAAGCACAAACAGGAGTTGACTACTTAGGATTTAGATTGATCTACAAATGATGATCATCTATTATGATAAGAATTAAATATTTATGGCAAATGGTAAGTTTATAAAGATAATTAATTCATATCGGTCCTATCAAATATAATCTCTATTATATACAATACATTTACCAAGATGTCTATCCACATCAGTAATCTGAATCTAGATCACTTGCTTCCCGTATGCTTAGTAAACCGCACTAGTAACCATTCATTAAATATTTCTTACTTTAATATGTTACTAACTATTTTATTCATTATATATGATCTTAATTCTCTCTTACTAATACAATATCACATTCTCATAAATGAATATAGAATTTTCTTGATATTATTATATAATTAATTCAAACAATAATTATTATATTCAAAAATAATAAAATTGTATTTTTATTTGAATCAATGAAATGTCTTTACATGTTTTTAGGGCATTAATCTTAACACCTATGATTCCACAAATAAAACAAAATGTAAGAACCATTTCATACTTAAAAGAAACCAAGGAATCATTAGTTCTCATCTTCTTAATCTTCATCTTTATCTTCAATGGTTTCTCGATATCAATAGAATTCCTAATTCTTAAGCATTCTCTCCAAATAACTATAAAATTATTAGCATCCAATTCCACAAAAGTCCCAATTGCATTCCTAATATTCTTTGCTACTCGTTCTAACATGAAACTTGGTTGAAGGTCTTGAATTTGGACCCAAAGATCCAATTTGTTCAAGTGTAGATCTCTAGGAATTTCCCCTAGTTTCAGTCTTTCAAAGTCTAGATGCATCCGATTGAAAGTCCATGGACTACCTTCAATAACTCTTTGAATATCCACTTCATGGTAGAAATAGAACAGGTAAAGATTGTGGCTGATTTCTTTCACAAACATACCCTTCCTTGAATTTCATAGGGATGCAAGCATATGCTGCATAATCTCAAAATCAATTACCCAATTCATTAAGAAACGACCTACCAAGCACCATTGTGTATCGACTCCTTCCTCCTCTATAATAACATCATACGAAAGCCCCCCTGTTCTTCATCTTCCAAAGTAATTTGTGCGCACCTTTCCTCCAATTCTTTCAGAAACGTAGAGCTGGAAGCCATCGAACCCTGTTCCTCTTTTACACTTCTCCTAGAAACCAAAACCACCATGCTCAAACTTTCCAATCTATGGAAACCATGTCAAAAAACAAGACAAGAATCAGGAAGACCGTGTTTCTTGGAGAAGGTCTCAAGAGAAGGTTATATACCATATGGAGTGTTGGTATCTTAGGTTAGGCTATAGTTAACAAAACAAGGCTTTTCTTAAAAAATCATTCAAACTTAGTACTAAACAAAACAATTTATTAAACATATATATATATAGGGAACGACTACAACGTATCCATTTTTTTGACAACACATGTGCATCCTTTTTTTATTTTCGGTACCTGGATATATAATCCTAGATTTTTTTTTTATATGACAATATACATTGTAGTTATTTAGAATATCTTGAAATTTTTTAAGAAATTATGAATAGTTTATGAAGCCGAAAACATGGTTCAAACTGTCAAATTTTACTCACATGCAAAAAACAGGCACGTGTGCAACAGACAATTTAAACCCTGTTTTCGGTACCATAATTTATTTAGAATTTTTTGAAAATTTGTAGGATATTCTAGATAGCTACAATGTACACCGTCATATAAATTTTTTTGAGATTATATCTATCCAAGTGCTGAAAATAGAAAAATGATACATCGATATTGTAAAAAAAGTAGATGCGTTGTAGTCATTCTATATATATATATATATATGGAAGACTTCTCAATGATTACTACCCATAGATGGGTACTAACAATTATGATGATGTAACAACATGGTGACTTTGTATATTAAGCCACCAACAAGTAAATAGTTTTTTTCTACATTAATTTCGAATTTAGTTATTTTTTTTTTTTGTCATAATTAATGTTGTTTCCAACCAATGAGAGACACTAGTTATTACATTTTATATGGGATTTTATAACAAGTTTATAAAAATATGGTTTTTTTTTTCAAAAGACTTATATTATTTCTTTATTTAAAGAATTTTCAATTTTATTGCTTTATTTTTCCATTTTTTTTCTACAAAAATTTGTTTATGCCATAGTTTTACTCTTAATCAAGTTTAGTTAAATTGGAAGGGTATTTTTGTACTTAGATTATTATTTTTTTAGCTTAACTGATTTTGTTTATATTATTATTATTATATTATATAACTATTTTATATTAAATTTTATTGTGATTGTTTTGCAAAGTTTTTTTTTTTTTTTTTTTGTAATATGAATTGATTTTATTATTTATTGTATCATTTTTTTTCCTTTTCTTTTTAGACTTTTATTGCACGTTTCTTTTCCAAGATTAGGTAAGGTAACCGGTTACTTAATTGATTACTTTTCACCTTTCCACTTTGATTTTTTTTAGATCTAGGTTAAATATCATGCTATCACGAGGGATTACCCTTAAAGAGACAGCATGTTACCATAAAAAGGGTAACCAATTACCTAAAAAATCTAAAATTATACATATAACAAAACGTGACGGTAATCAATTACTTATCTCAAATCTAAAATTAAAAACAAAATAAAAAAAACATTAAATTTGAACATAAATAATTAATATGATCTTAAAACAATCATTAAAACTAAAAAAAATTGAAGAAAAATAAGAATACTTCATCAAAAAAAGAAGAAGAAGCATAATCTATATTTTTAAAAACATAGGTAGCTAGTTACCTAAAAAAACCTAGAAATGTACACATATATCGTGAAAGTAACCAGTTACATATCGCATATTTGAAGAAAAATAATTAAATCTAAAAAAATTAAACGAGCAATGATCTGCAACACAAAAGGAGAATAAACTATATTTGCAATGATATGAGTAATTATTTGCCTAAAATATTTAAAAAATTTAGGCATGTTTGTGGTTACTCTTTAGATCTATTTTTTTTTTAAATCTAGGAAAAAAAATCATATCTAAAAATTGCAGCAACAAAAGAAAAAAGAGTTGTGGATGAACACTGTTGGAATCGCCGATTGCAGCTTTAGAAGGTTGTTGAATTTTGGTTGCTCTTCATCTGAACTTCATGGTTGATGGGAGGGATTCGCCCTTGGTTTTTATCGAGTGGTTTTTGTGAGAGATTGGAATAGTATTTCCCAATGCACCCTTGTTTTGCTGCCATATTTTACTTTAAATTTTAGTTCCCTATTTAGTGTATTAGCGTATTTGTTTTTCCCTAAATTCATAACTTTTTTAAACTTTTCTCATAAATTTTGGGAAAAGTTAATTCCCTACATTTGCATGCAAGTGTAAATCTGAAAAAATATCCAACTCAGCTATCTATGTAAATATAATCTCTCGTGTATTCATTTAAATATACACTTCCGTATCGAGAAAAAATGTCTAAGAGAGTTATTTACTTAAATGTAATCTCTCACGTATTCATTTAAATATACACTTCTATATCGAGAAAAGACTTTTAATTTACTTAAATGTAATCTCTTACTATTCATTTAAATATACACTTCCATATTGAGAATAGACGAATATACACTTTCAAATCGAGAAAAGACATGTAATTTACACGTTTATTTAAGATTGTGTTCTTATTTTCTTAATATGAAGAAAGAATTTATTAAATACTAGTGATTCTAAATTTAAAATAATTTCATTTATGTCCTAATAATTTTTTTTATATAATTAATATTATTTTTATTATTATTGTCATTATTAATATTTTGTGATATATTTGCTTAAAAAATACTTGTGATATAATCAATATCATTTTTACTAGTATAAAAAGAAAAAATATTGAAAAAAAAAAAAAGAGAGAGAGAAGAATCTCACTCAATTTCTACTTATATTCAATAAATTGTATGTCTGGAGGGCGTTCTTGATATCTGAAATTTTCAAAGATCACAACAAATAAATACAATTATTTGTGATGAAATAAAACACAAGAACCAGATTCCAAACACATTAACCCTCACAATGATTTAACAATTTACTTATAATAGGCATATACATACATGCACATATATATATATATACCTGGTCTTGTTCATAAGACGTGAACGAAAGAAAATAACAATAATAATGAACATAACCTAAAACTTTGAACCTTCTTTTTTTTTTGTTCCTTTTTACAAAGGGAGCATACCAGGATTCTTCATCAATATTAATTTCTGAATCCCAATACCTCCCCGCAATGCAAGCAAGCTTTTATGATATGTCAAACCGCTTTGCTTATCAATTCTCCACATAGGGAGAATGAATTTCCTGTTCAGCTCGGCTCATTCCCGGCCGGCCAGTCTTTCAGAACCTAAAAGAAGCCAGTAGAGATCTATTGAGAAGATTGACTGTCACCATCTTCTTCTGAAATATTAAACAAGAACTTTGGAAGAGAGGCGATTCGGGGAAGATGGAGCAGCAGTTCTCCGAAAGAATCTTTCCTAGACATTCCTAGTGGTTGCTTTCCAACAGAATTGTCTTTCAAATTCAAATCCTCTTCTGACGTTTTGCCATCGGTTCTAACTTTACCATCGAGGGCGGGGTTAAGTTGAATATCACTTCCATCACCGGCAGGTCCTTCAACAGAGCTTTCGCCGTCAACCTGAGATTGGTGAAGGTTGGTAGGATCCTTTTGAAGAAGACAACAAAGAGAATTGACCCTTGTCATGAGAGATTTCTCGTCGGAATCAGTTGTTAATTGATTGTCATTCAGCAGGTACTGTGCAACCTCCTCCAACATGTCTTGGTAGTTCGTTTGTTGATCAGCAGCTGATTGGTTTCCAGAAGTCATCTGTTCTGAAATACAATTTTCAATGTGGTTCATAAGATCACTCATTGACATTGATGGGTGAAGACCAGGGACTTTAATCTGGTCCCAATTCATAGGTCCCCTGGAATTAACGGTTTCAGAACTTCCATTCCCTTCAATTGCATGGCTGTCCATAACTATAATGGAAAGTTGAAGAAAAAAAAAACTATAAGTACAACGAAACCACATCCGATATCAGATAAAAAACCTTACCATAAATCCTACAAATTCTCATAAATAACTTGATCAATTCTAAAACAACATAATTTCACAACTGGATCTGTCTAGAATTAGAGTCAAACTTATTTTCTTCCATTAGTGGATATGTACACCGAATCTGCCAAGAGCTAAATGCATTGTCTTTGAATCAATG
This sequence comes from Humulus lupulus, assembly GCF_963169125.1. Classification (NCBI taxonomy): domain Eukaryota; kingdom Viridiplantae; phylum Streptophyta; class Magnoliopsida; order Rosales; family Cannabaceae; genus Humulus; species Humulus lupulus. Next base: position 202,896,407 of record NC_084798.1, read on the forward strand.
CATTTAAACAGATCATTTGAAACTCTTTGGAATCTAATTAAAAAGAATAAACATCAACTATCAAAGAACAGAACGCAGATCCAAAGTTAGTTTAGTACCTGAGCTGGGGGAAGGAGCTTCTCTAGACCTATTCTCCACTGCCATGCCACCTGAATCTTGCTGATCAAGCTTAAATGAAGATGACTGAGTCGATGGTGATGCAACATCTTGAAGACCAGAGATGGAAGATCCTATACCATTGTCCATTTGATCTATAGCTCGGCCTTTGGATTCTTCTGGGTCCTCGAAAATAGAAGTTCGTGGTTCAAAATATGGTGAATCCAAAGCTACCTCTGGCTGTCTACTTAAAAAGTTTAGACGCATGTCGCACTGAATAAGCTTTTCAAAATGTTTGGTCAGCAGTCCTTGAGGGCATTGAAGAAAGTGTTGCCTGAGGCCAAAAAAAATATCCATCAACACCACAACAGGAACTCCTTGTGCTTAATAAAGACTACGGTATCCTTGGAAATCTTATGTGTATAAATATAAGATTTCAGTAACTATATGCATAAGATGTATGCAATTATTTGTACAAATATAATCAAATAACTGAATTTTAAATCAAACAAGGGTTGTGACTATATATATTTATATGAAAACAACTTTCCAGGTAAAGGGGGGGAAAAGTCAAGCAAGTTACGAAGAAAATATGAAAGGGACGGAGAATGAGACTCCACTGTCAGAGACAACCTGAGTTCACATAATTTTAGCCTTTCCACAAGCGGATCAAGACAACTATTCTATCTTCTGTGGAGATGACAGTGAGGGGAAAAAAAAAGCAGCAATCCAATTTTACCTGTTCATGCTAGCTTGTCCCTCAGTAAAATCTGCTGTGGCCTGCCATAAAGTGTGTTTTCTAGGCTGAGGGTTGGTTTCCCTGAAGAAAAGCGGTTGTCTAGCCAGCTGCAGCATGTAAGAGATCAGAAGTTAACATGCAGGTATACCAAAATTATCCTGAATCCCAATGACCAAAAATATCAGGACCACAAAAAGAACACATTACCACAACAGTCAAGGTACTAGGTCCCTCATCGGGACAATTCGCCTTCAAAGCCATTATATCTGACCACTGAATTTCAATTTTACTCTTAAGACCACCTTCAAGAACTTCCCAGACAAGCTTATGCTTAGCAAAGTAGCATTTTGCCACTAAATCTCCTTCATATCTTGACTTATACTGCCACAAATTAAAAATCATCAGCACCATTTTTGCAAGGATATTATAAGTTGCCAATATTTTGTTTTTGATAGAAAAAAAAAACAGTAGTTACCCATTTTTGTTAAATTAGCCCAGTTTGGGGTTTGAACCCCAGACCTCTTACACACAACACACACCCAATCACTTGAGTTAGACTCAAGTGGCATAAGTTGCCAATATCATTATCTTAATACATAAGCATTATTTAAAGGTACCTCCCAACCGCCTATCCTTAAAAGTGAGGCAGGAAAGTTTGAAGCCTTAAGCTTGTCATTAGAAGTCACAGGAGCACTTCCTTTGTTCTCTTTTTTGACAACAGAGGTAACGCTTCCGCTCTGTGCACCTCCAAGTTGAGAAGGATTACCCTGGGAAAGCTTCATTTGGATCAAATCCAACAGCGAAGGACTCTTTTTCAGCTTCAACCCCAATGGGCTGGGCTCATCAAGTGGGTTGTATTGTGATGGGGGGATAGGTAAGGATTTGTTTCCGGCATCCCACTGAATATAGTCAACAAAAAAACTACTTTCAGTCAAAATAATTTCTAATCCATGAAAGACTAGATTTTTCAAGAAGGCATAAAACAACGTCGAAACTCAAAGCAACAACTCAATACAAATTAAAAACTATGCCCAAAAGCTCGTGAAACAAGCACTAAAAGGGCAACCAATCAGGCAAATAAGAAAATCAGCGTTCAGACTTAATCTAAAAGCTGTTAATAAAAAAACAGACAAAAGCATTGCAGGACACAGTGATTGATCTCAAAAGATCTGTACTTCCCCAGAAGTTTCTCAAAACATACCACATTTGACATAAAGAGAAAAATTGGAGAGAGTAGCTGAGCAAGAGTTTAAAAAACTTAGGATAAGTTTGTAATTTCATAAACGGGCCTATGAATGATTGACTATAGATAGGTATTTTATATATAGAAAGAAAACTAGAGAAACTTCATTCAAGAAACTAACTTTAAATTTCAAAATCACATAAAACTCAGGAACTAACAGAAGAATTTAAAATCATATAGAAGTTGAGAATCCAAAGAAAAATCTTAATGTCAAATCACCCTTAATATAACGCGCTTCATCAAATATCAAAAGATAAAAGATTGGAGTCTATGAACGAGTTCATAATTTCGATGAGCGAGCTGAATAAACTACTTGAACTAACTGTATTTGAAAATATAAATAACATATTAACCTAAACATGCATGCTAGTGTCGTCATTTATTAAAGAGAACTAGCAAAATATCTTGCAACTTGATCTCCATTAAAAAATCTTATTTTCCTTTTCCTAGCTTATTTTCTCGGCAACCAAGCAAAAAAGTTGAAAAACAAAAAACACCTCATTGAAAGCTGGGGAAGGCTTGGATCGCTTAGTGAACGGAGCATGCTCCTCTTCCAAAGAATCCTCGATCTCCAATTTCACCGGCGACTTGTCCGTACAAGCTGCCGATTCCTGATCGGACCGGAGATCTCCAGATGTCATTAAGTGCACCATCAGTTTATCGTTTTTCTCTCCTCTTGTTTCTTCCCAAGCAAAAATTACCCAAAATAAATACGGGAAACCCAAATTTTCTCGAGAAAATGGAAAAAAGAAATTAAAACAAACCCTAGATAAAAGAGATTCGATCAACGAGATCGGAGGTGATTCTGGAAACCCTAGAAAAAAGGGGAAAAAATATGAAAAATAAAATCCAAATTTTTTTTTGGAAAATCTTATTAACGGTTTACAGAGAAGGAACAGAACTTTTGACGGCGAGCACGTGAGGCACGTGGCTTATGCAGACGTGTTGTTTTTCGTCTGCCTATTGGACTTAATTTCCAAGAGTACCCCTCCGAAATTTGTTTATACTGGGCTCGAGGTGTGGGTTAAAATAGTCATTGTGGGTACAGGGTGTACGAACGTGTGCTAGCGGACACGTATGAATTAAATGGATATAGGTGGGGGCCACAATGTCTTTAAACGACGGCAGTGGTTGGATTTGTCGTACACGTGGCAGCCGATCCGGTGGGTAGCTTGTCACACCAGGCGTTGTGCGGCCGACACGTAGACTTTTGAAATGGATGACTGAGGGAAATTTTTGGGTGGAGCCGATTCCAACTTTATTCTATTAACTTTTTTTTAGGTTATTATTTATTTTTTTATTTTATTTTTAATATTAAAAAACACAGTTGGAGACGAGTTTAACCATACACACAATATAAAGAGACTAAATTTTACATAATTTTATTTGTTGTACATTTTTTTAACATTATAGAGACTAATTTGCATCAGAATAAATTAATTTTATTTTTACATGTCTACACTGTATATTAATAAATTTTCTGTAGACATGTTACGAATTAAATTCAGATTTTTTTAATAACAAAATTGGAAGTTAAATTATGTAGAAGCATTTATTATTTATTATTATGGTTAGTTGCACATTTAAATTGTGACCCTAATTATGAGGGTGTTTTTGTTTCAATGTGGGATTTGATTATTATTAATGCTTTAAACTAACTGAATAATATATATTTTTTTATCAGCATTAACTTAACATTTCTCAAATCCAAAAGAATCAGTTAATGTATGAAAAACTATTAAATACATTTTGTCAAAAAAAAAAAACTATTAAATACATTTTTATACCTTTATCTGTTTTATTAATTTACTCCTATTATTGTGGCATTTTTCTAATATTGCTTTTCTATAACTAAACCACTTAGCTTACTAAAATAACCTAAACTAAAATTAATAACAGAAATAAAAAAGAAACAAATACAACAGTTTTTCCCCCTATATTTATTAATTTAGTTACTTTAAATTTGTGTTATTTATATAAACATATATTGAAATGATATTTTGATAAATTTAGAGAGGTAAAAATAGTAGTTGACCAGGAGATATAAATTTATGATTATTGTTATATGTATATATTGTTGATAACTAAAATGTTAAAGTTCAAATTAAAAAAAAAACAAATCATCTAAATTAGATAGTATGAAAATATAATTAATAACCCATAAAAAGTTATCCATTGAGAAAATGATGACATGTTTGTTTGGGTTTTCTTTTCAATCAAGTTTACACTATTTTACTTTATATATATATATTTTAGTTCGTATTTGGAGGATATCAGAACCTTTATCAATTAATATAATATTTTATTCTCAGTTCTTCAATCATTTTTTTTATTTCTCTCAACTTATCGTATCGCCAACAACATAATAATTAATCTTATAATTGAAAATATTTTAATTAAAATTGAATCTATGTACTATTTAGATTTATTGTGTAAAACATATACTCCAAATTATCTTATAACAAAACACAAAAACTGATAATATATTAAGAAAAAAAAAAAAAATTCTAATTTAAATGAATTTATATAATATTGCCACGTTTGATTAAGTTCTTTCAATCATTACCATGTAGACATAGAAGAGTGATGAGTCAATATATGAATGGAGACATCTCTTTTGGCAGCTAGCTAGCTAGTAGAGTTTTTTTCAACAAAATTGATTGTTATTCATTTTGTTTATTTAGTTCCTCATCTCAAAATCATTTAATCGTTCCATGTGGTGCTAAAAAGATACGTAAAAATTAAAATATAGCATGACGTTAATGGATCATCCCATATGATTAAGGTAGAGGGGCCAAGAATAGAGAACTGTCGTATTTGAATTACCATATTTTATTAATATTTTTTTTCCTGTTGTTACACTAAAACTTTTAATTTTATATTTAACATTTTCAATATTATATTTATAAAAAAAAATAGCACATAAATAAAATTATTATAATTTATAAAGTAAAAATACATAATACATTAATGGTCTGATCCAAGAAATACTATTCTTTCCCACTTCAAATATTTTTAAACGGCAAATCATTAGAAGACGATGCATCCTAAAATTATTAGAACTTAAATAAAAATGATATGTGGATTCTTTGGTGTATCCTTTTTATAGTGTTTTTGTTTCATGAAGTATTTTTAGCGAATATTTTTTATAATTATGTATATTATAATTATTTTAGAATAATCTGTAAGTTTTCAGAAAATTTTAAATAATTTATCGTGTCGAAAATAAAATTCAAACAAGATGCATCACATGCGCATAAAAAAACAATCACGCATACAACAAACTATTTGAACTTTATTTTCTACACTGTAAATTATTCAAAATTTTTTAAAAAATTACAATATACACTAAATAACTATAATATATACAGTCATAAAAAAATTGCGCCGAAAATACATTTTTAGCCAGAAACTAAAAAAATACACCATAGATCTACCCAAAATTATATATATCTTAATAAAAAATAATTAATAATTTGGGGTCTAATCCACCTTAGCCCATGGGTGGTCATAATTAAAGGTGTGTTATTGTGCAACACTCGTCAAATTAAAATATTATCATTTTGAAATGTGTCTCGATTTTAATACAATACTACTAATGAATTACTTATCCATACACAAAAATGAGTTAGGTTTTTCTTTTATTCCACTTGCAATACTAGTAGAATTTTTTAAATAGAATTAGACCCAAATCGTGACAATAGTACCAATTCTATTTTTTAATGAAAAAAATATATGCTATATAGTATTCAAAAGAAGGAAAAAAACGTGAAATCTTATTCTATATATTATTGTATAGTAATAACATATTATTATTATTATTTAAAAAAATAAAATAAAATTGAAGTTGAATAAATTATTAGTTGCCACGTTTACAACGCTTGCAATACATTATTTAAGCTCCAAAATAAAAACTGAAGAATCGGCTTGGCCTGGCCTGGCTGGCCATCGAAATATACCAAATATTTGGTAAATTTTTTAAAGGTCAATTGCTATACGGAACGGAACTTTCTTTGCCCATTCAAATTGTCACTCTCACATCATAGAAAGAAGCCATTCTAAAAAACACTATCTTCCCAAAAACTCATAAACTAATTGAAACAAAAAAAAGGTTTGGCCGCCCACCCATTATGGAATTAATATAATATAATAATAACAAATTTTGATTCAAAATTATGAATGTTAATAGGGAAAATACAATTTTGGATTTTGTATTTTGGTCAAATAAATATTTAGACTCCATGTTTTGCTAAATTATATTTCGGATATCATATTTTTTATAAAATAGATCAAAATAGTAATTTAGATTCGATTTTGACTAAAATAATTTCAAATATAATATTTCACTATCTATTATTCGGTCACTTTCTTTGTTTTAATTAAATATATGTATCGTCAAAGACTTTAATCTTATATTTAAAATTATTTTGACTAAAATTCAAATCTGATGCTATTTTGATTGCAAAGCACGTAATTTGAAAAAGTAATTTAACAAATAATAGTGAGGATTCCCCCTCTAAACTATTATTACTTTCAAATTGTGCCCCTGAATTATTTGCTTTGTTAGAAATTCATTCTGAACTATTTTCGTTATTGAGTTGTGGGACTTCCGTCAGTTTTTTATCCTAGGTGGCTAACTGGATGCTTACATGACACTTTGACCGCTGATTTGCCACATGTATAATTAAAATTAAATAATCATTTTAAAAGTTAAAAAAATCTAAAATTTTATTTTAATGTGATTAACAATTCATAAATTCTTAAGGATGTGTTTGGAAAGTCATCTTGTAATTGAAATTGGGTGTAATTCGGAGTAATTACTCAATTTGACGTGTTTTTTTTACTATGTAATTACACAATAACTATGTAAGTAGAGGTAATTGAGGGGTCCTAATTACACCATTCAATTCTCATAATCCTCCATGATAATTTGATGTAATTACTAATTACTATCAATTTCAAATAATATTTATTACTTAATATTCTTTTTTTGTGTAATTAATATTGTATTACAAAACATGGCAATAAGAATTCATAAGTAATTACCACTTGATATTCAAACACACCTTGTATTTTAAAATATAGCGTAATTACTGAGATATGCAATTATTACCGCTAGTAATTATACAGTTGTTTCCAAACACGCCCTAAATAAATTTGTTTTAATTTATGAATATGTTAACACAGAAAAGAAAAAAAAAACAATTTACACAAAGAAATTAAGAATATTTAACCTATAAAACACAATTTTTGTTATGATTGGTTAAATATATAGTGAAATTGGTTGGCATGAAGATGTGCAAAAGCCATAACGTAACGATCTCACTAAAGTCAACATGAGCGGGTTGACTTTCGGTATGAGCATTCATAAATCATCCTTTTTGGTCCAAAATGTTTCTTTGGAGTGTATGAGAAAACCCAAAAAGTTTGGCAGCATTTGGGAATGTTTTGAGACAAGTTTTGGAGTGCTAAGTCAGAGGCATCATCGATATGTTTTGAGACAAGAAATGGTAGACTAAGGGACATGTCGCCTGGGTTGTCCGTACAATTACGTACAGTGACGTGTTTTGGCTCCAAAATTCAAATTAAAATGCTCTAATCTCATTGGTTGAGTATAATGAGGTTCCTATATTAGTTAAGTGGGTCATTGAGTTAATTGGTAGATTGATAATTCACCTCTCTCTATCTCTCTCTAGCTCTAAAGATTACTAGTTTTCTACAAGAAACTCATCAAGCATTGCTTGACTTGCATAAGTTTCAAGGCTTGTTAAATCACAAATCTCATTCTACTTGGTTGAAGCTTCAAGCAATAAGGGAGGGCTTGGAATAGAGATTTTGGACAACAATATTCTTATTGTGTATAAGCATTAGATATTCCCAAGTTTGAAGATTCAAGTTGCTCAAAACAAAATATTGTATCTCTCTAAACCTTAATTTGTTATTTGTGTTATTCTACAGTGTTTATATTGCTAGTATTAATGATTAAATGTTTCTAAGTTCATCTTATAATCATTTAATCACTTAACATTTAATCACTTAATCATTTATAATCAATATTTCCATTCATACTTTGAATAAAGTTCTTGATTAGCATCTAGGATTTGTAACATTGAACTTTTCTATTATGCATTGCTGATTAAGAAAGTCTAAAGCCTTAAATTCTCAACAATCTTCACCCCTCAGCACCTAGAAAACGATCTTTCTTTATCTTCTTCTTTAAATTTCTGAACAATAAAAAATTAATGCTAAAAATTAAAACACAATCTATCTTCTTCTTCTTCTTCTTCTTCTTCTTCTTCTTCTTCTAACCCATTGAAATCTAGTGTTTTCTTCTAACCATTTATGGGCAGGGATGAATTGGATGAACAGGAGGAATCCATACCTATATATCAATATATATATATCACTTTAAAAAATCAAATTCATTTTTTTCTAGGATCAAACCCTAACTCAAATCTAATGTTGCAAGAACAAATCAACCCAAACAATAAGGTGAAACCATCTGAAGCATGTAACACAAAAAATTAAATCAATTAGAAATCTTAACATTATAGCCAAGCACATACAAATAGAAGTTAGATGGCAGTTGGACACATCAAATCCAGACGAAGGAGACCCACTAGATCTGTTCTTGCTGGACCCCTCGACTTGCAAGTGAATGACCCTACAACTCAATTCGTCGGAGACTCTATTTGAACATGTCACCCAATTCATCGGAGACCCTTGACTTGCAGATGCATGATCCTGCACTATTGTCTCTGATAATTCCGAATTGAAATAAAAATTGGAACAAATTACCGATCGATTTTCTGGCTAAGTCGTGGACTATGTCGCTCTCTTTAAGACGTTTTGCAGCTCTGCCCAAAGTGTGCACGACAGTCTATCAACCACGGCGTCCCCAGGATAAAATAGCCTATGTATACGATTCCTCTCTGCACCGAAAGGCTTCGCTCTCTTACACCTTCAATGCTCAGAGAGAATTCGATTAAAAAAAAATGTGTTCCCTCATTTTTTCTAATCTAACTTATGTAAAGAAGTCGATCTGTATAAAACGGTAAGGAAACATTTTTCAAACATGGGAGAAAATATCGTGGTCATAGCAGTTAAAACGGATCACGTTTACTGCTTCTTAAAAAATCGTTTTAAAATTTAATTAATAAATAAAAAATATTTATTTTATTATTAAATAATTTTTCAACAAAAAATAAAGTATGAAACCACACCACCTGCCCGCCAGCTCAGCTCAGCTCGGTCGGTGGCGGCGCGTGTGTAGTGGTCAAGTGTGTGAGTCCTCACCCATTCACACAAAACTGGGTACCCCTTGGGGCACACCCCAATGGATGGCACTTGCATCTTATATACACTCTTAGAAGAGTGTTTCAAATCCATGTGGGACTTTTCCCATATCACACATAATTATACTTTTTCAATTTTTTAACAATTCATTTTAACTTTTAACAAAAAGTTCCAACAATCCCCCACTTGAATTTTTAAAAATATTTTCTCGAGCAATATCAGAATCTATAAGATTGTGCATAAACAAATGTATCTTTCGATTTGAACATTTGCGTAGTGAATACGATTTAGATTATACTAGAGTGACACGTAGTCTTGAACTCTATTTTTAATATCGTACCATGCACCAACCTTTCAAGGGTGTAATCAAAAAGCTTGTGCGTTAATGGCCATGCACGTCTATCTCAGTATAGTGAATGCTCTAGAAATTTTGCCCAAAATTCCATAGGAAGCGGCCCCACTTCCACAGTCACATAGGTGAGTCTATCAAGAGTACTCATGTAGCTCGGTACTCCACTCCACATAGAGTATAGATCTCATTAAGAGTTTCTATTAACTCATCCTCTCATCGCTTCAGGAATTCATGCTTCTATATGCTTTAATGGAAATAGCATGATCCAACTCATATCACTTCACAACTTGTTATTACCCATTGAACCTAGTTCTTGGGATCTCCAGTCTTTAGGTTGGGTTACCATCATGAGTGATTCATCATTCTAAGGGCAATAGTCCTATTCCTTTCGATGTTTTATGGACTTTCTCTCTAGCTAATCCTTTCGTCAAAGGATCTGCTAAGTTATCATCAGTGCGTACATGGTCCACTCTAATAGCTCCTATTGAGAGAAACTCTCTAACAGTACTATGCTTACGACGTATCTGTCGTCTCTTACCGTTGTAATAACGGTTCTGAATTTTTGCAATAGCCGCGGTACTATCGCGGTGGATCAACACAGCTGGTATCGGTTTTTCCCATAAAGGGATCTCAGCTAGCAGGCTTCTCAGCCAACCTGCTTCTTCACTAGCTGTAGCTAGTGCTATCATTTCAAACTCCATGGTGGATTGTGCCAAAATAACTTGTTTCTTAGATTTCCAAGAAACAGCTCCACCAGCTATACTAAAGATATAGCCACTTGTTGCATTGGAGTCATCAGACAGAGTGTTCCAGTCTGCATCACTATAACCTTCAAGAACAGTTAGAAACTTCTGATAATGTAATCCAAGGTTCATGGTTCTCTTAAGGTATCTCATGACCCTTTCAATAGCATGCCAATGCTCTATACTAGGTATACTAGTAAACCTGCACAAAAACCCCACAACATATGCAATGTTAGGTCTAGTACAATCAGTGGCATATCGAAGACTGCCAATGATGCTCGCATAGTCAGACTGTCTCACACCATCACCAGTGTTCTTAAATAATTTAACACTTGGATCATATGGTGTGCAAGCAAGTTTACAGTCAAAGTAGTTGTATTTCTTTAGAATCTTCTCAATGTAGTGAGATTTATCCAAAGAAAATCCCTTTTCAGACCTAGTAATCTTAATACCAAGGATTACATTCACTTCTCCAAGGTCTTTCATATCAAAGTTAGCACATAACAGAGATTTCACAGCATTCACAGCATGGATATTCGAACCAAATATGAGCAAGTCATCCACATAGAGACATATAATAGTGCAAATGTCATTCTTAGATTTATAATAAATGCATTTGTCACTTTCAATCGCTTTAAACCCATGTGAGATAACTAAATTGTCAAATTTCTCATGCCATTGCTTAGGTGCCTGCTTAAGACCATATAGAGACTTATCCAGTTTACAAACCTTATGTTCCTGGCCATGGATCACAAACCCTTCAGGTTGATCCATATAGATCTTTTCTTCTAATTCACCATTCAAGAAAGTAGTCTTAACATCCATTTGGTGAACAACTAGATTGTGAATGGCAGCTAGGGAAATCAAAACTCTAATGGATGTTATTCTTGTAACAAGTGAAAAAGTGTCAAAGAAATATATATTTTCTCTCTGCCTAAAACCCTTGGCTACCAAGCGAGCCTTGTACTTATCAACAGTACCATCGGGTTTCAATTTCTTTTTCAAAATCCACTTACAACCTATAGGCTTACAACCAGGAGGTAAATCAACTAAGTGCCACGTATTGTTAGACTCAAGAGAGTCCATTTCATCATTTATGGTTTCTTGCCAGAAGTCAGCATCTAAAGAAGACAAAGCTTCTTGGAGGTTAGCAGGATCCTCCTCTAATGTATAGACACGAAAATCATAACCATAATCTTTAGCAACTCTAGCTCTCTTACTTCTCCTAGGTTCTGATTCTCTATTCTCAATATGTTCATTACTCCTAACCATAGGAATGTTGCTAGTAGATGCGCCCCCACTATTTCTCAATTTAAAAGGGAATTTATGTTCATAAAAATCAGCATCATTTGATTCCACAATAACATGCGCATTTAAATCATAGAACATGTATGCTTTACTATTAATTGCATATCCGATAAATACACATTCATAGGCTCTACTTGCTAGCTTAATTCTCTTAGGATCAGGAATACGAACATAAGCCAAACAACCTCACGTTCTAAAATAAGACAAGTTAGGTTGCCTATTTTTCAAGATCTCATATGGTGAAATTTTGCTCTTCAACTTAGGAACTCTATTCAACACATAACAGACAGTCAAAAGAATTTCTCCCCACCAATGAGATGCAGCACCAGAATTCAATAAAATAGCCACAATAGATTCAGTAAAAGTTTGATTCTTCCTTTCAGCTTTACCGTTCATTTCAGGTGAATATGGTGCAGTGGTTTCGTGTACAATGCCATGTGAATTATAAAACTCAATAAACATGCATGAATCATATTCAGTTCCTCTATCACTACGAAACCTTTTAATTTTCTTATTGAATTGATTCTCAATTTCAGTCATAAATAATTTGAACATGTCAAGCGCATCACTTTTATTTTTCATTAAGTACACATAAGTAAAGTCAGAACAATCATCAATAAATGTGATGAAATAACGTTTAACATTCCTACTTAATGTTCCATCAAGTTCACAAATATCTGAATTAATTAAATATAAATGCTCAGATTCTCTAGTAACTGATTTATGTGGTGTCTTAGTTATTTTTGCTTGACTACAAAAATCACATTTTTCAAAATCGTTATCTAACACTTTAGGAATTAAACCAATGTTACTCATGTTCTTAATAATGCGCTTATTAACATGACAAAGTCTAGCATGCCAAACATTAAAATCACACAACATATAAGTAGAAGGAGAAACTTTATTGAGTTCAACATTTAACTTAAACATGCCATCAGTAGCATAACCCTTCCCAACAAAAATATCATTCTTAGTGATGGTGTACAAATCTGCCCCAATAGTTTGAGTAAACTCAGCCTTATTAAGCAGAAAACTACAAACCAGATTCTTTCTCATCTCAAGAGTATGCATTACATCTTTTAGTAATAAAGTATTTCCTGAGGTAAACTTAAGCTCCACATTCCCAATCCCAACAACAATAGTGGTGTGGGAATCTCCCAACAACACTTTCTTACCATCATCAGCAGCAGTGTATGTTTTAAACATAGCACAATCATAGCAGACATGGCGTGAAGCGCCAGTGTCTACCCACCACCCATCTGACCCACCAATAAGGTTGATCTCAGAAATCATAGCTATAAAAGTTTCTTCAGTCAAGTTAGCCTGCGGAGCAGTGCTTGGCTTGTTCCTACACTTGTGTGCCATATGACCTGGCTAGTTACAGTTGTAGCAAAGGAATTATCCAGAGTCATTCTGTTTAGGTGGAGGTTGCTGCCTTCCAGGTTGGTTCCTGTTATGGTTCCGACTCTGATTGTTGTTTCAAGGAGTATTCTGGTGGCTGCGGTTGGAATTTGAATTCGAGTTGCGGTTGTGATTCTTAAAATTTTTTCCATTAGGCTTCAGAACCGCAGGTGTGGACTTCTTGGGGTTGCTGTTAGAGACAACAAGCACCTCTTCTTTCTGGTCTTGTTTCCTTGCTTCCTCCTCGATACGAAGGCGGGAGATCAAACTCTCTAAGGAAAATTCCTTAGTCTTATGCCTGAGAACATTTTTAAAATCCTTCCAGGAATGAGGTAATTTGTCAATTAAAACAGCAACTTGAAATTGTTCATCAAGGGTCATACCTTTTGAGATAATCTCATGCGCAATTTTTTGAATTTCGTGAGATTAGGCCTCCACAGATTTATCGTCCACCATTTGATACTACAGGTAGCGACTGACAACGTATTTTTTAGTCCCCGCCTCTTCTGTATCATATTTCTTTTGCAGTGCCTCCCAAATTTCCTTTGTTGACTTATATTATAATAGTCATAAAGATCATCAGATAAACCGTTAAGAATAAAATTCTTACAGAGGAAATCGTTTTCAACCCAGGAGTCCAATTCCTTCTGTTGTTTCTCGCGTTCAGTCTCTTTGTCGTTGTCGGTCGAAGGTTTAGAGACGACCGGCTTCAGAGCAGTGAGGACAAACGCAACCTTCTTCATGGTCAGATAAAAGAGCATCTTTTGTTTCCAACGCTTAAAATGCAAACCCTCAAAATGAAATGGCTTGTTAATATCAGTAGAGGCTGAATCAGAAAAATCATCGGTAGTAGCCATAGCAGAGCGAAACGTCTTAAAATTGATAATTCCGAATTGAAATAAAAATTGGAACGAATTATCGATCGATTTTCTAGTTGTGTCGCGGACTATGTCGCTCTCTTTAAGACGTTTCGCGGCTCTGCCCAAAGTGTGCACGACAGTCTATAAACCACAATGTCCTCAGGATAAAACAACCTCTGTATACGATTTCCCTCTGCACCGAAAGGCTTTGCTCTCTTACACCCTCAATGCTTAGAGAAAATTCGATTAAAAAAAGATGAATTCCCTCGTTTTTTTCTGATCTAACTTATGTAAAGAAGTCGATTTGCATAAAACAGTAAGGAAACGTTTTTCAAACGTGGGAGAAAATGTTGTGGTCATAGTAGTTAAAACGGATCACGTTTACTGCTTCTTAAAAAATCGTATTAAAAATTAATTAATAAATAAATAATATTTATTTTATTATTGAATAATTTTTCAACAAAAAATAAAGTATGACACCACACCACCCGCCAGCTCAGTTCGGTCGGACGACAGCGGCGCGCATGTGGTGGTCAAGTGTGTGAGTTCTCACCTATTCGCACAAAACTAGGTACCCCTTGGAGCACACCCCAATGGATGGCACTTTCATCTTATATACACTTTTAGAAGAGTGTTTCGAGTCCATGTGGGACTTTTCCCATATAACTCACAATTATACTTTTTCAATTTTTTAACAATTCATTTTAACTTTTAACAAAAAGTTCCAACAGTCTCATATTTCCCAACTCATTGGTGATGTTTGTTGTCCTAGTAGCCTAGCTACTCCCTTTGTCAACGTGGGTCTTGAGCACTTTGTCAGTGCAGTTCGTTGGAGCAATACATAGCAATGGGTTTAGGGGGTCAAAGAGATATGAGATATTGAAGGATTTGGAGGAAGAACTAGTTTTTTAGATTTTGTTTTTAAATTGATGTTTAAATTTTTTAATTTTATTTTATTATATACATGACACTGATCAGCTATCAAAGTGTCACATAAGCAATTTGTTAATCATATAGAATAAAAATTAACGGAAGTACCACAACTCAATAACGGAGATAGTTTGAGGAGAATTTTTAATAATGCAAAAAAATTTAGAGGACACGATTTAAAAGTGACAATAATTCAAAGAAAAAAATCATGTTTATTCTTTAACAAAATATATAGTTCAAATGCGTAATCACGCAAAATACGATTGCTTAAAACTAAAGAGAAAAAAAAAATTATATGATAATTTTAATTTGAAATTGGTGTCACAAAACGTGTATACGCACACAAGATATAATGCTAGTGTGATTTGCGATCTCCATCGACATGACTCTTAACAATAATAATATTGGAATAATACTAATTAATTAAGTATATATTGTCATATACTCATAGAGAAATTTAATATCCTAGTTTTTATTTGACATTCTTATTGCAAAAATACAAACAAAGTACATGATTAATGTGCTTTCGTCGTGATTTGTAATTTCTTTTCTAAATATGATCATTGGGATGGATACATTTTAATTGTTTTTATTTAAACTGAAACAAAAATATAATTTCAATTATTTTAGACTTTCTTCTAAAAAACTTTTAAAAGATACGAGTGATTTGGAAAATATTATTATTTACAAAATATATGTTTTTAATCAAGATCATCTCATTTTTTATTATTTGGTTACATGTGTATTATTTGTTTTTTGTTTTACTTTTCCTATTTTTTTTCTTCAAAATTACGTACATAAGTTTTCGAAAATACAATTTTCGAAGTTTCATAATTCCAAAAATATGATCTCAGAAAAAAAAAAAAAAAAAACTAAAAGTAACTCATTGTATCCACCTAAAAAGCTTACCTTGCTACTTCTCATCCCTTACCTGAATCTCTCTTACCCAAAGAGCCTACTTCACTTAAACGAGCCTTAGAGGATCCGAAGTGGTTTGCTTCCATGCAAGATGAGTTTTTTGCTTTACAGAAAAATAAAACCTGGACTCTTGTCCCGTATCTTCCTGGTATGTCTCTTGTTGGAAATAAGTGGGTTCATCGAGTGAAACTTAACGCTGATGGGAGTCTAAACAAATATAAGTCAAGACTTGTAGCAAAAGGATATTGTCAACAGCCTGGAATAGATTACTCTGAGACCTTTAGTGCAGTCGTTAAGCCAGCTACTGTTCGGATTATTCTCACATTGGCTGTCTCCTACAATTGGTCCATTATTCAACTTGATGTTACAAATGCATTTCTCAATGGCTTGTTGCAAGAAACTGTATATATGCACCAACCAGTGGGCTTTGTTGATCCGGATAAGCCTAGCCATGTTTGTCATCTTCATAAGGCTCTTTATGGGTTAAAGCAGGCCCCCCGTGCTTGGAATGACAAGCTAAAACTCACTCTGTTTCACAAAGGTTTTGTTGCATCTCGCTCTGACAACTCTCTATTCATTTATGGTTCTGGTGCGCAACTTGTTATCCTCCTGGTTTATGTGGACGATATTCTTATAACTGGACCAAATCCATCACTAATCAATACTATCATAGCTGATCTTAACAGAGAATTTTCTATCAAAATACTTGGTCCAGTACACTACTTTCTTGGGGTGGAAATTGTTAGAACAGCAGCTGGGTTGTATCTCTCCCAATCAAAATATATAGCAGATCTCTTAGTTAAATTGCACATGGAGGGTGCAAAACCGTGTCCTAATCCCACTAGTTCCACTCAAAAGCTTTCTCTTACAGATGGAGACCCGTTTGAAGATCACAGTCTCTATAGGAGTACCTTGGGTGCTCTTCAATATCTGTTACTCACACGACCTGACACAGCTTTCATTGTCAACAAGCTTAGTCAGTTTATTCATGCACCTACTGTTGTGCATTGGGAGGCTTGTAAGAGGTTATTCAGGTATCTAATAGGGACACTATATGATGGCTTGCTGATAAAACCTGCTCTATCTCTTTCTCTACAAGCTTACAGTGATGCCGATTGGGCGAGCTGTGTTGATGATAGGCGCAGCACAGGGGGTTATGCAATTTTTCTTGGTGAAAATCTGGTTTCCTGGTCTGCCAAAAAACAGCAGGTGGTGGCGCGGTCAAGTACCGAGAGTGAGTTCCGTGCTTTGGCTAATACTGCTGCTGAAGTAAAATGGCTCTCTTCCATTCTACAAGAACTTCATGTTTCCCTCTCCAATGCGCCAATTATATGGGTTGATAATCAGGGTGCAGCATCGCTTGCTGCTAATCCTGTTTTTCATCAGCGGTCCAAGCACATCGAAATCGATCTCCATTTTGTTCGAGATCAGATTTTAGCACGCCAACTTGCTGTTCGTTATGTACCATCCTATGATCAAGTCGTTGATGTTCTCACCAAACCAGTTTCTACAGAAAGGTTTGTGTATCTCAAGTCCAAGCTCAAGGTTGTCACCACACCCTTTCGCTTAAGGGGGGATGATAAGCAACAGCTTTCAAAAATTAGTTAGTTTCCTTTCTGTTGTAAACATTAGTTAGCCAAGTTGTTATACGGCTAATCTGTTAGTTATGACTAACTAATCTTGTATACTCAACCCATATAAATAAATGATCAATCTCATATGAGATCAACTTTTGCAAATCTTGAGTACTTGCTTTCTTGTCTCATAGATGATTTTAGCATAGATAAGTTCAGTTTCTACAAACTAAAAAAAAAACAAGGATTTATACATTTTTGGACTCTGTGTTTTGTCTCATTACATGTTTGAACCCTGTGTTTTGACAAATTCCTTTCTGGACCTTGTGTTTAGTAAAATGGTTCAAATAGATCCCTAACCCCAATTTTGAAGAAAAACAAACTTGAATATAACATCACAATTGTTAGGCAGAATGATTTTATTTTTGTTTTAAATTGTTAGTTTGGTGAATTATTTGTAATTTTAGTTCAAAAAACTTTGACCAAAATCGAGTTTAGAGTTCTATTTGAACCATTTTACAAAACACATGGTCCAAAAAATCATTTGTCAAAACACAGGTCCAAATAAGTAATTGGACAAAACGCAGAGCCCAAAAAAGTATTCAAAAAAAAATAATATATATATATATATATCAAAACAACTAAGCATAAACTCAAAATAAACCTAAAAACAATGTGAAAATAACTTGAAGACAACAAAAAAAAAGGAGACAAACCTGTAAAAATGAAATTTTTTTCCTAAAATCGTACAATTGAAGAAAAAAATGTTTGACCATAAAAATGTATTTTTTAAGCAAAATTAAGTATTTTCTGTAAAAATATTAAATAAGAATGGAAAGGGATAAAATTTAATATGAGTAAAGAAATAAATAAAATATATTATTATTTTTTATTGGGAAAATATCAGTTTCACCCATGTGTTTTTTCCCAAATATGCGATCGGCCTTTGTGTTTTATTAAATGACAATTCAGACGCTGTGTTTTATAAAATGTATCAAAATAGTACTTTATACCCAATTTTGGTCAAAAAATTCAAATATAATATTTCATTCTCAGCTCTTCGACCACTTTCTCACTTCTCTGAACCCATCGCATCACTAACGATCCGAGAACTGATCTTCTAATTGAAAATATTTTGGCCAAAATCGGATCTAGGGTACTATTTTGATCCATTTTGTAAAACAGAGGGTTTGAATTGTCATTTAACAAAACACAGGTGCCGATCGCATATTCGGGAAAAACACAGGGGCCAAATGGTATTTTTCCTTTTTTAATTGTGTATATTCGATCTTTATTTCCATTTTTGAATGAAATAGTCATTCTACCAAAATGATGGAAAAATCATTCCAATGGAATGCTATTCCAATACTTTATAAAGTAATCAAACAAATGAATAAAAAAATTGGTTTCCATATCATTACCCCCAACCAAACATAAGTGAAGTTTATATCTCTTCTATATGAAAAGTGTGTATTTAGTGATTTTTCTTGGTTTTAATGATTTTTTTTGTTAACTCAAACGAAATATTATAAATATTTAACCGAATATACCATTAAAACCAATTAAAAAAATATGGTAGAATTAATATTTAGTAATTATATTAATACTAATTTTAATATTATAAAATATAATTATTATAATAATATTTGATACAAAACTACATATTTAATAATTATATTAATTTCAATTCAAAAGTTATAAAATATCATTACTATAAGATTACATAACACATAGTATTTTTTTATTAAAAAATTTATCATCTATATTTAAAATAAAGAAAACATGTAAATATATCCATAGTAAATAACAACAAATTCTATAAATACATTATATATAATTGTCGTATATGTACAAATAATATGAATTTATAACTATATAAAAAATTATAATAACATTTATATTCTATCAAGAATAAACAAGTTTCTTCTCTAATCATTGAGGTGTACTTTGAATAATATCATAAATGTTTTATACATTGATAGATTGTGATCTAAAAAATTATGACATTATTAATTTTTTTTTAAAAAAAACATAGACAATTATTTAGTTTAATTTTTATTTTGATATGTTTACATCATTCTTGTATATATAATATTGTTTATTTATTTAAAATGTATATTAAAAATAAATAATAAATTTTCTAAACAAATCTAAGAAAACATACATTATACGTTGTTTATACATAATATTAGAAATAAATATATGTGAAATAAAAAATAATGGGTTTCCAATCAAATCTCCTAATATAAAAAAAATCACTAAGTTAAATGTATTACTGTGATATGACAAAAAAATATATAACTTTAGCATCACTATTCACCACATAAACCATAGCAGCCAATATATAGAAAGTGAAGCCCCCAATCAAGATAATTTTGAGGATGCGAGTCTTAAAATGAAGATATGAAAATATCTAAGGATTGAATGAAAAATAGACTTAAATATATATGTTGACGCAGTTCTTCGACAACATATAATTGTATGAATAAAGAGACAGATTAATGCTAAATGATGAACCGTAATATATGAATGTTCTCAAAGGAAGATTATAACTTGAATACTTTTTTAGGTGGTTCGAAGGTTAAAATCCTTCTAGTCCACCAGCCACTATTATTGATATATCTCTGATATTCCTTACAGGGTGCTTCTTTACAAATTAGAAGCTAACCTTTTGCAACACCCAGGGTCTCCATATTTATAGGGAGAGGACACCTGGACATTGGCAAAGGGGATCATCCCGTGACCTTCTTACCCATCATGTCACTTCTGTGACATTCTTGATTAATTCCTAAAACCTGACAATGAAGTGTGGTCTAATCAATAGGTAAAGGGGGATAATGGGCCGCATGGCCCAAACCAGTCGTGGGGTGCTTGAACACGCACGTTTATGCTGCGTGTCCGAGAATTCAGGAAAAGAGTAGACATGTGATGTCTGAAATGTGCACGTTTACATTGCATGGTTGACTTTATAAAGGGTTGGAGGTGTTAGCTCCAGACCGTACCCCGAGCTTGATGTGGTCTCAGCTCGTGGTGTCCATGCTGCTGACCTGATGCATTTGAGTATTCTTACTAAACCATTGGCTACCTCGAGCTAAAGAGGTAGAGACTCGTACCACCAGCTCCGGGTAGGTGGCTTCCACGTGGCTGATAGGATTATGCCCTTTTTCAGCTTGCTAATCCCCCGTGGATATTTAGGGCGTACATTTTCCCCCCAAGCCCCTGCTCGTGGCATATGACATCACCTGTGGCCACAGTGGGGGCTTTTAGGTTTCCCTGTGGACTCTTCATGTCCCGCCCATTACGTTGGTATCGGATGCATGGAGCATCGTGGTTGGTGACGATCCGTCTTCCGAGAACCGCATTAAATGGCCTAGCCTATCTTCGGCCGTCGTTTTGTCTTTCGAGTTGTGATCCTCGTATCCCACATCAAGACGATCGAACGACCCTCATTCTTTTGCCTTTTACGTATATATAAGGTTGGCCACCTTTCGCATGAGCCACCTTTTTAGTTGAAATTTTTTCTCATCTTCTTTCTTCTCTCTTCTTAGTTTCAAAACCCTTTCTTTCTTCCGGTCACTGTTCCAGACGTTCCTGAGTTTCAGACACGAGGGTTCTTTCGTGACTCCGGTTCCAAAGATTCCACCAGGATTCCAACCCCGACACTCTTTTCAGTTTTTACGCAGCAAAAACTTCTGTAAGTCCTCTGTTTGTTGTATGCTTTAAATGTTTCCATTTTTCTTTGCTTAGGTGAACTTTCCTTCTTAGCCGCATGCAGTAGGTTTTTTTTCCTAGGGGTATCGACCATAGGACAGAGAATGCTTAGGAACATGACTCATAGGACAAAGTTCTGGGGTGATTTTTCTGGGTAAATTTTTTATGCCTGTTTGGGACAACAAGTTTCTGAGGTGAACAAAATGGGTAGCTTAGGAGACACGCTTCACAGGCGGTTTTGCCTTTCAAAAATTTCCTTCCAAGGCAAACATTTATTCTGACTCTCCTGACACACGGATCCTGAGCAATCGGGGACCCGTTGGGAGCACAGGCGCGTGTTCATAGAAACGCGTGGTCTCACTCGCCGCGGGCTGAGATTACCTCAGCCCGTGTAAAGGAAACCATTCTTCGTGCTAGATTCTTCCTTATGCTTAGGTTGCCTATTCTAAACTTTCTTCATCTTTGTTCGCTAGGCGACCAGATGGGACCCAGGAAGAATATGCCCAAGAAAAATGCCGCCAGCTCGTCATCCCAGCAAGCCAACAAAGGAAAAGAGGTGGCAACAGACTCCCCAATTCCCCACTTTGGTCCCACCGTGGAGAAGGAGGTCGAGGTGGGACCTGACGCCTTCTTTGAGGCCGAGAGGATTGCCTCGAAGGTCACAAACCAGGGGAAAGTCAATAAAATCATGCTCTCCCACAACATCGAGATAGGGAAGGGCGCCCTGGTCGTCCGTCCTCCCCTAGAGGGCGAGCGGAGCTGCGCACCGCTCGATGAGGAGTTCGCAGCCTGGAGCGACGAACACCTCAAGGCTGGGGCCTTTCTCCCCTTGGACCAGTACTTCGCGAACTTCTTAAATTTCGTGAAGCTGGCCCCCTTTCAGCTCCCCCTTAACTTCTACCGTCTGTTAGCGAGGTTGAAGTACTTGTTCCTGAAGCAGGAATGGGAGGTCCCCACGCCGGTGGACATCCTCTACTTCTTCTGCCTCAAAGCCAGCCCGGAACAATGGGGGCGAGGTGACGGGTTCTACAACCTGACCCTTTTTCCCAATTCGGCCGCGGTCATCGAGCTGCCCAGCCACCCCAATGACTTCAAGGATCAATTCTTCATGTCAACGGGGTTTCGCAACTACGAATACCATTACTTCAACAATCCTCGTAAGTTCCTTTTAACTTAGCTCGCAAGCTTGTCGCTGATTAGTCTCTTTCCATTCGTTGCTGACTTGAAAACAATCGTGCAGCTATTTTCGCGAGGACTGCTAAGTCGGTGACCCTTGGGGGTCAGTACGAAACCTTGGCGAGGCTCCCCCCAAGTGAAAAAGACTACCGCTAGCTCGTGTCTGATGAGACGATGCTGGCGTGTAAATTAATTTCCCCAGGCTAGACTCTGGCTTTGAGGAGGCCGCGGACCATCCCCACTGCTCACAAGATGACGCCCATCCCCGAGGTGGAGGCCGCGGATGAGGATGAGGACGAGGTCCCCCTCGTGCGCAGGAAGCGGGCTCTTGAGGTCGCCCAAGAGGTCAACGCAGAGCGGACCCAGTCCAGGGCAGTAGCCGGCCCCTCCGGCCAAGGTAACCCTTACTTATTTAGGGACTTAGACAGGGCCGCCGCAGACCTACGGCTTGTTAGGTTTAACCCCAACCAACTCGTTCACCGCCACCAAAATGACCCAGACCGCAACATCACTCTACTCCAGTGTGTTGACCAGCTCGTGTTGCGTCATGACATGGGCCGCCCTAGGGGTACTGTAGTAGTAGATAATACCCTGGCCTTTAGGTCAACCTTCTTTGAGGAGTATGGGACCAACCTTAGGTCGTGGCCCTCCCTTCTGGAGGGTGTATTAGCTCTGGGTCTTAGGCAGTATGTAGAGGAGTCCAATCCTGAGGTGGATTCAGACCCAGAGCCTCCTCTCACTCATGAAGTCATAATCTTAGACTCCCCCGTAGAAGCTCTGGGGCCAGAGGTCTTGACAATAGATTCCTCCTCTAACTCGAAGGGTAGGACCCTTTTCAATACATACCTTAGCTCTTTTTTTTTTTTTTTTGCAATCAAATATTTTTACATGCATATTAATGATTTGTTGTCTTTGTTTCAGACGAGGAGATGTCGTAGCCCGGGGACAATGTTCTCCGATCTATGTTCCAGGGGGGAAATCCCTCCTTCGGGTCTTCTGGGCCCTTGGTGAAGAGGCTTCGGCTGGCCAAGAAAACCGCTGGGACCTCCTCCAAGTCTCCTGCCAAGGGGAAAAACCAGGGTCCTGCTGCCATAGAGAAGGTGCCTCCACCCCCTCCTGTAGTGGAGAAGATGGCTCCACCTCCCCCGCGACCTCCTGTCCCTAATCGGGAACAGGAGGTACCAACCGAGACCTTGTCAGCCCCGACTCCCGGCGTGCGCGTCCCGGTCAATCATCAGGCCTTGGAGAAAATCCCCGAGGTCTTCAGGGGGACGGTTTACGAAACCGCGACCTACATGGTGGACCACTGCTACAACGCCACCTCGAGGGACTTGTGGGAGATCGAGATGAGGAGCCCCGAGCATGTGATGGAGTCTTCACTGGGGATGACCCTCACAGTAAGTTTGCTTTACCATTGGCTCTTTATGTTGTTGTTTTTTTCTAAGGCACTTGCCTTATTATCTTTTTGTCTTGCAGGCAACTTTGGCTCTCCACCGGAGCATATCTCGGTCCAGGGCCAGGATGGACAAGATCAGGGGCGAGCACCAAGCTGCCCTTGCCTCCGCTCAACAACAGGAGCAGGATGCCAAGGCTGCCCTGGCGACTACCCGGGAGAGCGAGAGGGTTGCGCAAACCACCTTGGTTGCTGCGCAGGCCGAGTTGGAGGCATCTCGGGCCAAGCTGCTGGAGGCCGAGGCTGCTAAGGTCGCCCAGGACGCCGCAAAGGTCGAACTCGAGGAGGCTAAGGCCACCCTTGTAGTGGTGAGGGCAGCTTCCAGCTCCTCCATGGAGGCCATGCTGTACCATTGCTGGGCCTTCAACCAGGATGGTGACTTTTCCTTCCTGGGGCCAGATGTGTGGGAGTCCTTCTTGGAGAAGTTTAAAGCTCGCCTTCAACAAGAGGCGCCCTCCGAGACCGGGGAGACCTCCACTGCCACCGAGCAGGATGGCGAGGGGGTGACTTCATCAGAGCAGCCTGGCGAGGCTTAGGATTTTTCTCCTTTCCTTTTATTATTTACCCTTTTTTTATTTGTAATTTTTCATTACGAGATTTTTATCCTCGAAACAATTGGTATCCCTAGATTTATTTCGATCTATTTACGTATTTTTGTCTTGACCTTACTGTTACTCCTCTTCAATGCATTTGGTGAGAACTTAGTTTCTGTTGGTGTTGTGATTAACATCTTATGCTTTTTAGGAAAAAAACATCTGTCAATCAATTTAAACCAATTTCTAAGACTTAGGACCTGGTTGTATCCAGGATATTAGTTTGAAAACTTAGTTCGCGTCAATCCTTTATCAATATCTCGTGCTTTTTAAGAAAAACATCGATCAATCAATTTGAACTAACTTTTAAGTTTTAGGACCTGGTTATATCCAGGATATTAATTTGAAAACTTAGTTCGCATCAATCCTTTATCGATATCTCGTGCTTTTTAAGAAAAAACATCGATCAATCAATTTGAACTAACTTCTAAGTTTTAGGACCTGGTTATATCCAGGATATTAATTTGAAAACTTAGTTCGCGTCAATCCTTTATCGATATCTCGTGCTTTTTAAGAAAAACATCGATCAATTAATTTGAACTAACTTCTAAGTTTTGGGACCTGGTTATATCCAGGATATTAATTTGAAAACTTAGTTCGCATCAATCCTTTATCGATATCTCGTGCTTTTTAAGAAAAATATTGATCAATCAATTTGAACTAACTTCTAAGTTTTAGGACCTAGTTATATCCAGGATATATATGCCCCCCCAAGTAATCAGGAAATGGTCTTTCATGGTTACTTGACGTTACATCCACAATCATATACAATAATGCAAAAAGATTAACTCTTATTACTTAATAAACAAAAGATGGCTTTTCTATCTAAGCCCTACAAAGGTATTATTGAAAATATTTCTTTAAGTGTATAGCGTTCCAGGTCCATGGGACTGCTTCTCCATTAAGCCGAGCTAGTTTGTAGGCTCCTTCTTTCACGACCTCGGTTATTTGATAGGGCCCTTCCCAGTTTGGTCCCAACACTCCGTCCTTGGGATCCTTACCGGCCAGGAAGACTCTTCTGAGTACCAAGTCGCCAACGCTAAAGACGCATTTCTTGACCTTTGAGTTGAAATAACGAGTGATCTTTTGCTGATAATGCTCAATCTGCAGCTGTGAAGCTTCTCATTTTTCGTCAATTAGGTCGAGGGACGCGCAGAGCAGTTCGCCATTTCGGTCTTGGTCAAATGCCTGGACTCTATGCGAGGCTACCTTTACTTCAACAAGAAGGACTGCCTCACTCCCAAAAGCTAGGGAGAAAGGAGTATGACCCGTCGACGTTCGATGTGAGGTCCGGTATGCCCACAGTACCTGGGGGAGCTGTTCGGGCCAGACTCCCTTGGTTTCATCCAGTCTTTTCTTAAGGCTCGCCTTTAGCGTCTTATTGACAGCCTCGACCTGCCCATTGGCCTGGGGATATTCCACGGAGGAGAAGCTTTTAAAAATGTCATGCCTCTCGCAGAATTTGGTGAAGAGGTCGCTATCGAACTGCATTCCATTATCCGACACGATCTTCTTTGGCAGCTCGAATCGGCAGATAATAATCTTGACCACGAAGTCGAGGACTCTCTTTGAAGTGATCGTCGCCAGGGGCTTTGCTTCTACCCACTTGGTGAAATAGTCGATAGCCACCACCGCGTAGTGAACTCCTCCCTTTCCAGTAGGGAGGGCACCAACGAGGTCAATCCCGCAGATCGTGAACGGCCACGGGGACGAGATCATCTTCAGCTCGACTGGGGGAGCTCGAGCAATTATGGCGAATCGCTGGCACTTGTCACATTTTTTTACGTAGGAGATTGAGTCCTTTGACAAAGTGGGCCAATAATACCCTTGCCTTAGTATCTTCAGGGCCAGGCTTTGCCCCCCAGTGTGATCTCCGCAAAAACCCTCGTGCACTTCCTGCAAAATGGTCTTCGCCTCGCTTGGCAGAACACACCGTAGGAGAGGTAAAGAGTGTCCACGCTGATATAATATCCCATCTATCACTGTATACCTTGGAGCTTGGTAAAGTACCCTCCTTGCGTCATTTCGCTCCTCGGGTAACTTTCCTGCTGTGAGACACTCGAGGAAGGGAGTCATCCAAGTCGGTCTGGCGTCAATCATCTCGACTTCCACCCCGACCTCCTCTATGCTTAGTATTTCCAAGAACTCTACCGGCACCAGTCCCAAAGTCTCCGCCTCCCCAGAGGTAGCGAGCTTTGCCAGAGCGTCCGCGTTGGCATTATGCTCCCAAGGTATCTGCTCGATTGAGCCGCGCTCAAATGCGGATAGCTCGTTCTTTACCTTGGCCAGGTAGGCATTCATCTTGGTCCCCTGTGCTTGGTATTCTCCTAACACTTGGTTTACCACGAGCTTGGAATCGTTGTAACACTGGACGGAGCTGGCCTTCAGCTCCTGGGCCACCCTTAGCCCAGCCAGTAAAGCTTCGTATTCAGCCTCGTTGTTGGACGCTTTGAATCCGAATCGTAACGCCGAGTGGAATCGATGTCCTTCTAGGGATATAAATATGATTCCATCCCCAGAGTCGTTCTCGTTAGATGAGCCATCTACGAAGACCTTCCACGAGGCCTGGGTTGACTCTTCTACAGGATCTTCTCGGAACCCTGTGCACTCTGCCACAAAATCAGCCAGGGCCTGGCTTTTTATTGCAGTTCGCAATATGTACAATATCTCAAATTGGCTGAGTTTGATAGCCCATTTCAACAGACGTCTCGATGCTTCAGGTTTTTGCAAAACCTGCCTTAAAGGCTGATCGGTTATGACGTGTATTGAGTGGGACTGGAAATACGGCCTGAGCTTTTGGGAGGCCGTAATGAGGCAAAAATCCATCTTTTCTATCAACGGATACCGGGATTCAGCTCCGAGAAGCCTCTTGCTGATGTAATAGACTGGCTTTTTAGATCGGTCTTCTTCTCAGACTAATACGGCGCTAGCTGCATCCTCCGTGACAGCTAGGTAAAGGAAAAGAGGCTCTCCTGCCGTTGGTTTGGACAATACGGGCGGCTTGGCTAAATGTGATTTCAGGTCGAGGAAGGCACATTCGCATTCCTCGGTCCACTCGAATTTTTTATTTCCCCAGAGCAGGTTGTAGAATGGCAGACATTTGTCGGTTGATTTAGAAATAAACCGATTGAGGACCGCCACCCTTCCTGTCAGACTTTGAACGTCTTTTAGCGACCGAGGTGAGGGCATCTCGAGTAGCGACCTGATCTTATCGGGGTTTGCTTCTATTCCCCTGGTATTGACGATGAAACCCAGGAACTTTCTTGATGCAACCCCGAAAGTACACTTTTAGGGGTTTAGCCTCATGTTGTATTCTCTCAATATCTTAAAGCATTCCTCCAGATCGAAGACATGGTTATCGGCAGTTTTCGACTTGACCAACATGTCTTCAACATACACTTCCATATTCTTCCCGATCTGGTTGGTAAAAATCCTATTTACCAACCTCTGGTATGTAGCCCCGACGTTGTTCAGCCTAAAGGGCATGACCTTGTAACAATAAACGTTAGTTGGGGTCATGAAGCTAGTGTGTTCCTGATCTGCCAGATTCATGGCGATCTGGTTATAGCCCGAGTATGCATCCATAAAAGACACGAGCTCGTGCCCCGCCGTGGCATCTACTAATTGGTCGATCCTTGGCAAGGGGGAGCAATCTTTGGGGCAGGCTTTGTTCAGATTAGAGAAGTCGATGCAGGTCCGCCATTTCCCGTTGGGCTCAGATCGGGAACTTTGCTTCACAGATAAAGTCGCACTTTAAGAGCCGGGCTACTTCCTCCTCTAGGGCCTCAGCTCGGGTTGTTCCTAGGCGCCTTTGTTTCTGGGATTTCGCAGGCACGCTTTTATCCAAGTGGAGGGTGTGCATGATGACGCTCGGACTGATCCTTACCATGTCTCCATGAGACCAGGCGAACACATCTATATTTTCTCGCAGAAACTTAATCAGCTTCGCCTTCCTTTCGCTACATAGATTTTTCCCGAACTTTACCACCTTCGAGGGGTCTTGTGGGTCGACGTTTACTTCCTCGAGCTCTTCGATGGCCTGGAGCTCAGATCTATCCTCGCCTACTCTGGGGTCGATATCATTATTTAAGGTGATATTCTCCCCTTTGGCATTTTGAGGTTTTTCAATCTCAGAACTAGGCACAAGTTCCTGAGATTCCTCATTCCCGTCCTGGATGGTCATTGTCTGCTGCCCGGGTTTTGATTTTCCCTTCATAGAAATGCTATAGCATTCCCTGGCAGTGAGCTGATCGCCTCGAACAGTGCATATCCCCGAGGAAGAAGGGAGTTTTAGCGCGAGGTGGCGGATGGAGGTTATTGCTTCGAACGCTATCAAAGTAGGTTGGCCCAAAATAGCATTGTACGCGGCGGGACAATCGATGACCACAAACTCGAGGAGTTTTGAGATAGTCCGAGGTCCCTCTCCCAGGGTTATCACCAGCTCGATTGTTCCTATTGCTGCCGACCCTTCTCCAGAGAATCCATATAGCATCATGGAGGTGGCTTTCAACTCGGTGACAGATAAACCCATCTTTTCCAGCGTAGACCGGAATAGCAGGTTCACCAACCTCCCATTGTCGACCAGTATCCTCCTAACTCTCCTATTAGCGAGCTGAGCGGCTACGACCAAAGGGTCGTTATGAGGGAACTGGACATGACTGGCATCTTCCTCGGTGAATATGATTGGTTGTCTCTCCAATCATTGCTGCTTGGGTAGATGCTGCTCAGGGATGAACTCTACTCCATTATGAGCCTTAAGTTCATTGACATATCTCTTCTGGGCACCTCTGCTCGTGCCAACCAGATGTGGGCCTCCGGAGATCGTGGAGATCTCTCCTCCTATCATAGGAGGAGGGATGTACTGATCTATCCGAGATCCGGGCTGACTTATCGGAGCTTCCGGAGCTGGTTGGCCAACGGGAACCCTATTTCGCGCATACTGAGCCAAGGGTCTGGCTTTGATGAAAGTCTCGATCTCATCCTTCAGGTGCCTACAATAATCAGTGTTGTGGCCAATGTCGTTGTGGAACCGACAAAACTTGGAGGGGTCTTGCTTACCCTTCTGGTGCTTCAACAGTTCCGGCTTCTTCTAGGGGAGGCGAGCAGAGTTTGCTAGGAAAATGTTCTCCCTAGTGTGCGTGAGCTCGGTATATGTCGCGTAGACTGGCTTAAACTTTTCCACGGACTTATTCTTCTTCGGGCCGTGTTGGCCGCCCTCACTGCTCCCTTTTCTCTTGCCTCCACCAAACTGGTTATTCTGTGTAAAAGTTTGTGTTGCTGTCACAACATCTGTTCCTACTCCAGCGGGCTGTTCAGGGGCCTGGCTGGTTCCCGCGGCCAACGCTCGCGCCTCCTCCAGGTTTATCCACCCTAGGCCCTATTTAGGAATTCGTTCACGGTGTTGACACATTTTCTTTGTATTTCTTCCTAGAGCCTGCCTCCAATGAGGATTCCAGTCCTCAAGGCCATAAGCTTGGAACTATCATCTGCGTCCCTGGCCCGAGTTGCAACGTTTGCGAATTTGCTCATGTAAGCTTTCAAAGGTTCGTCGGGTTGTTTTCTTACGTTTTCCAGGGTGTCAGCTTTGACGCGGGCAGCCTGAGAATTTCGAAATGCCCTCTTGAAGTCGGCAAAAAAGGTTTTCCACGAGCTGATGGACTGCTTTTTACTCTGCTTGAACCATTGCCTGGCCGGCCCAGTCAAGGTGGAAGGAAATATTAAACATCTCAGCTTGGGGCCGATGTTGTGGGCCATCATTAGGGTGTTGAACATACCCAAATGATCCGACGGGTCCCCGTCATCATTGAACTTGGACAAGTGAGGCATAGGGAAACTAGGTGGATACGCCATAGCTGCTATGCTGGGGGTGAAGAGCTCGAGTTCGTCCCCCAAGTCGTACTCGTCTTTTTATTTTTCCGATAAGAGCTTCCTCATCAGCTCCTCCATCTGAGCCAGTCGCTCCAGGGTTTGGTCCTTTCTTCCTTGATTGTTCTGGGGCTGTTCAACAGCTCCAGTTCCATTGTACATGTTGGGCGGGTTATAGTCCCTCCTATCTTGAGATAGGTTATGTGGGACATTCCCGCTGTCACGTACTTCAGATAGGTCCTCCCCTTGGCGAGCACGACTGCTATTTCCAACTGGATCTCCTCTCTGAGAGTTGAGACGATCTCGGAGGTCGCCCCGCGGGGTGGCCCGAGGGCTTTGAGCCGATCTCAAACGATGGCGCAGGTCTTTGCCGAACCTGCCACTTTGATTACTCCCGGTCCAGTAACTTCCATTTGAGAAGCTCGGGGCCCGCCGCTGAGGGTGAGGATCCAGGATTTCTCTGGGTGCCCGACTGCGATAAGAAAGTCCGACGGAAGGAGGATTTCTCCTGTTGCTCCCATGAGCCGGAATGTCTCGGACTAGACGAGGAGGAGATGGATACCTTATCGGTGATGGAGGATGCCTGACTGGTGACATGATCCTGGTCCCGTCGGAGCGAATTAAGTTAGGTCATGGCCGCTCCGTTCTACCATCCCTCGTGTCCTGCGCTCGGTGGTCTGAACGTGGTGCAGGACGGCTGGCCGGGGCGGGCTGTCATCATGAGCCCTCCCCGGATCTTCTTCGTGAGCTGCCACGAGCCCTCCTAGGTGCACTCGAGAGTGGAACTGAACTGGGAGTTGAGGTCTGGACCGATCGGCTGAATGGCTGATCAGCCCTAGGAAGTTCCTCAAATGCAGTTTCCTGGTGGTGCGACATAGGAATAGAATTTGATGTCGAGGGTCTGGCCGACCGACTGGGCCTGGGCCGATTACCACGGCGGGACTTATGAGTCCCACCATGCCTTTTTCCGACGTTAGCATCGGTTGTAAGAGGGGGTAATCGGGCCAAAACCTCCTCGATCTGCTTGTTTGCTTTCACCAGCTGACTCCTCAACTATGCATTCTCCATTTCTACCACCGTGTAGAAATCCGAGTTCGGATTGGGCGGCCGGGGAGCCGAACTTCCAGTGTCGTCTTGGCCCATCGGCTGCTTCCCCGGTCGCTGCTGAACCTCAGGATTTTTCTTGTTGGATATGGTGGCATGGTGGGCCTCCTGCCCATCACGTTGATCCACCTCGTTACCATGTCTCGAGCGAGTAACCACCATGGTTGGGTTTTTGCGATAGCACCAATCTAAGAACTCTCAACGAAAGCACCAAACTGTTGACGCAGCTCTTCGGCAATAGATAATGGTATGAATAAGGAGACAAATTAGTGTTAAATGATGAACCGTAATATATGAATGTTCTCAAAGGAAGATTATAACTCGAATACTTTTTTAGGTGGTTCGAAGGTTAAAATCCTTCTAGTCCACCAGCCACTATTATTGAAATATCTCTGATATTCTTTACAGGGTGTTTCTTTACAAATTAGAAGCCAACCTTATGCAACTCCCAGGGTCTCCATATTTATAGGGAGAGGACACCTGGACATTGGCAAATGGGATCATCCCGTGACCTTCTTACCCACCATGTCACTTCTGTGACATTCATGATTTATCCTTAAAACCTGACAATGAAGTGTGGTCTAATCAATAGGTAAAGGGGGATAATGGGCCACATGGCCCAAACCAGTCGTGGGGTGCCTGAACACGCACGTTTATGCTGCGTGTCCGAGAATTCAGGAAAAGAGTAGACACGTGATGTTTGAAATGTGCACGTTTACATTGCGTGGTTGACTTTATAAAGGGTTGGAGGTGTCAGCTCCAGACCGTACCCCGAGCTTGATGTGGTCTGAGCTCGTGGTGTCCACGCTGCTGACCCGATGCCTTCGAGTGTTCTTACTAAACCATTGGCTACCTCGAGCTAAAGAGGTAGAGACTCGTACCACCAGCTCCGGGCAGGTGGCTTCCACGTGGCTGATCGGATTATGCCCTTTTTCAGCTTGCTAATACCCCGTGGATATTTAGGGCATACAATATATATATGGAAGATTTCTCAACTGTTATTATTTATGTATGGTTACCATTAATCATTAAACAATTTTTTTATGAGAAATTATTATAATGATGATGAAAATAAATAAATAAAATATATAAAATCAATAATTTTAAATTTTTAGATTAATTATGCAATAAACATTAGTTAGAAAGACAATGGCCACATTAATTATTCTTATTAATTCCAAAATGATTTTTTTTCTCATAAAATGGATAAAAGGAATGAATCAATAATAAACAAAGAATGGATAATAAATATTAATTAAGATTTTTTTTAATTAATAAATATGTGACCACCATGTCATAACCCTTCTAAAAATTTTGAAAAAGTTAAAATTTATTTTTAGAAATATTATTAACAATTATAACTTAGACCATTGATCTTAAAAAGTGTCTCATATATATATTTTTATTGCTTTTTTTTAAAGTTATTAAAGTTGACAGTTGAATTTTTTTTTAATGAAATGATGTAAAACTAGTGTAAAATGTATGTAAATTGAACTTATCTACAATTATAATATGCTTCTTCTTTATTTATTATTATTGCAAAATAATATATTGCTATAAATCATAATCATCGTTTACTATGAAATACTCAAATGTGAGATTAGAAGCTTTTAACCAGATAATTAGCTACATCATCTTCCACTCCTAAAGCAAAATAAACTAAATGTATCCAACATTATTAGGCCATTAAACTCCGAATGGAAAAACAAACCATTATCAAGAGTTTGAAGTTACCAAGACACCTTTAAGTTCTCTAATTAAACCAATAAAATACATTTTCTATACTTGGGTCAATGTAAGGATTAAAAGTGGTAGGCTTGGTAACTCACTAGGTTCACACAAGTAACCTAGCTAGTAACACCGGTTTATCTAAACCTACTAACTAAACATGCTCGGAAGTATAACAATTTTGAATCAAATTATCTATACTAGAGCTCAATATAAAATGTAGTATTTATCTAACTATTATATATTAAATGCTAACTTTCACAATTTTGGATCTATTTTTGTACCGACCCAAAATTGTTAATAAGGCTTAAGGGCCTTGATTAGCGTGCCAGAAGAGCATAATTGATATATATGATTTAAATGTTTAAATGCATGATTATATGATTATATGAGTATGTGTTATGCATGTTTAAGAGTATTAGTTATGCATGTGGGCCATCTTTAGCTTATAAGGACACATTTGTAATTTTGGCCTGTTAAGGGTATAAATGTGATAAATTATTGAGACCACATTATCATGTGGATATATTTGCAGCATGTGGCTCGAGACGGTCATAGTGAACGGATTAGTGAAATAATCACAATGAGGATTAATACTCGACTCGGGTGAAGCCTAAGGGTATGTTTGGAGTTTAGAGGATATTTTGGGATTTATTAGATATTGGATAAATAATTGGTAAGTAATTGGATGACGGGATTAATTGGTAAATGTTAGGAACACTCGAGGAATTAGCAGGAACTTGGAGCAAAATGACTAAATTACCCTTTTAGTACCCTTGAAAGATTGATAAGTTTTGAGGGGCAAATGAGTCTTTTGGCTATTATAGATATACTCAGATAAACACTTAAGTCTAAGGCAGAAAGAAGTAGAAGCCTTCAGTCTTTCCATTCTCTTAATCTCACGATTCTTCTCTCTCAAGGAGCCTAGGGAGGATTTCTGAAGTTCAAAGGAAACCTTGAGGAATTGAAGTATTTGTTAGGAAAACTTATACATGATTTTTATTTATTTTCATGTAAATCTAATCTTAAAAAAATTAATATGAGATAACATAGAACATGTTTCTAAAATTGAATTCAAAGAGAAACAATGATAAGAATACTTACAGTATACGCAGCAGAATGAATGAGTCATTCCTTCAGTTATTCTAACCCTTGTATCCTTTCTGTCGCAGAGTATTATCAAGAAACTTAACCATTCTTCTAATTTCTTCACAGTCTTCCAAAGTATTCTTAGAATCACCTAGACTAGAGTGGGAAATTCTCAACACATGAGATAGATATAGAGAGAAGAAGAGAAAAGAATAATAAGAGGCTTAGAAAATGACTTGTATTTAGAGAGAATCTAAAACTATCAGAAAATCAGTGATTAAACTTATCTGTTGTCTGTTTTGACTTCTCTCTAAGCACTCTTTTTATAGACTTAATTAGGCCATTTAATTTAATTAAAAAATCAATAAAATAATAGCCAATTTGAAGCCCTAGGTCAAAATTATCATGAGTTTTAGGCCCGTGAAATTTCTCATCTAATTATAAGCCCATTGGACTTAAAATCAAGGCCTGTATTATTTTTTATTGATTTAATTAATTAAATAATCATTTAAATCCTTTATTAAATTAATTATTTATAATTTGAACCTCGATTTGAACTTTATTTATTAATTTAGATACCAATTTATCTTAATTAATAAATTTGCCATAATTTCTCTTTTCTTCTAAAAAATACATAACTCTGTGAAACTATCCAAAATTGACCTTGTCAACTTTGATAATTCTAATTGATAATTAAATTAATTAATTGAGACTATCTAGATGATTTTATCTAGGGCTGATCATTGGGCGGGTTGGTCGGGTTACAAGGCATTTTTACATGTCCAATATCATAATCAGGTTAGCAAAAGTGAATCCTTAACTTGCCAAATTAAGAAAAAAAAAAATTTAACCGGTCCAATAGTTTGGGCGGGTTGGTCGGGTCAACCCGCCCAAACCGAAGTGGCATTTTTTTTTTTTTTTTTTTACATTTTTGTAGTTTTTTTTTCTCTTTTAAATACTAGTACTAATAGTGTGAAGTTTATCTTTTTAAGCTTAAAACAATATTTTAAATTTATAGTAAAAAAATAAAACAAAACTTAATTAATTTATATATTTATTTGAAAAAATTTCTTATTTATTAATTGGCAATATATTAATAATTGCATCAACATTAAAAGTATTAAACAAAGTAACAAACATATGTCATTAAAATGAAAAAGAAAATTAATATAGTCCAAAGTCCAATTACAAATATAAATTTAATTAAGTATATATATAAATTTAATATATTTATTTAAATGTATTAAAAATAATAAATTCTTAATTGGGCGAGTTGATAATTATTTTCAACCCGCCCAATATAACAATTGGACGGTTTAAATTTTGGTCAGTTTATTCGGGTTGCATTTTTTTGCGATTTTTTCGGGTTGGTTTGGGCAGTTTATTCGGGTTGGGCGGGGTTGTAAAAATTTCTGCACAGCCCTCATTTTATCCAAGGTACAATGGGGACCATGGACCTATGAAATCAAGCTCCAATAAGTCATCATAAATCTAACAAATAATTTTACTAACTTATTAATTCCTCGTGACTCCACTATAGACTCGGAATTGCACTCTTGAATTCATAGAACGCTCTATAACAAATATAGATATGATATTAATTATCCATTGTTACAACCATAATTGTCATTCAATCCTCTATATATGGTCTACAATGAGATAGGACTAAAATACTGTTTTACCCCTCATTGTATTTTATCCTTAAAACACTTAGTTCCTTGTAAATGATATTTTTGTAAACTAATTTAATTACTGAAATGAGATCTCTATCATTTAACACCTTGAGCTAAACTAAAAGGAAACCATCGTTTCACTTCTTCGTCAGAAGCTATAGATGTTCATATCAATGATTAACACTCCCACTCAATTATACTACCGAGTTCCCAAGATGTAAGTATGGGCTAGTCCGTAGGGTAAGCTAGTAACGAACAAGTCAAAGAACTCAAATAATACAATCAGTTAGAATTCTAACCACTTAGAATTAAGATTGAATTGACCTATGGTCAACTATATGATATGACTCGAATAGATAATAACAGTATGTTTACTTATCTTATCAACTGTCAATATCGGTCCAATCCGATGTAACAAATACATCCGATCTTATCTACTTTGCTAATGTTCTAGAAAGAATATAACACTACAATGTGTAAGTAGATCATATCGTAGATTGGCAAGTCAATGTAAATATTTGCACTGACTAATCTTAGGACTAACTTATTTTGAACATATAATCATATTTATATTTCACTGTGATTACGTCACTATAAATACGATTAGCTATATGCTCAGGATTTAATAGAAGTTTATATTAAACAAATAATCATGAAAATAAAACATGTGAGCAAAGTGATTGACCAAGTCAAAAAATGATTTCTATTTTTTTATTGATAATAAATGAGATTACAAAGAAATTGGGTTTTAATTAGGACATAAAACCCCAATAGTATTAACCCAGGGAATTCAGCTAGGGAGCTTGAAGGTTTAAGCTGAGATCATTAAGAGTTATTGCTGGGAAATTGGACTGCAATTGGAGGTAAAAGTTTTAATTGAGTTCTTTGTTTCTGCTGAGTTTAGGTAAGGAGGTTGAGGTTTGCATGAGTGGCGAATTAGACTAGATATTTGGTAGTAAATAACTGATGATTTGGGTAGAAATTTCAGTATGTATTGTTGTGATTCTTGTGTCTGAATTTGGAGTGTTGATTCCTGTATGATTGTTGGAAATTATATGATGAAAATATGTGAATAAGGTTCCAAATTCGTAGTTATCCTGGTGTTGAATTAGGGAGGTTTGTTAAGGAAATTCTGGGGAGAGTTGGCTGGGAGAAACATGAGAAAAACTCAGATTTTCTGGGTTCGAAGGGGGCGCGCCGCGACCTAGCCCTAGGGCACCGCGGCGCGTGTGGCCATTTTGGCCTGGGATGCTCTCTTACTTGGGGGTGCACTGCGACTTACTAAGCCAAGTCGCAACCCGCCTCCCCTTTGGTTTGGGACCTTGCTTTCTGACTTGGGGGCAAGTCGCGACCCACCTGGGGATTTTAGCCTTAGAATTGTTTCTAGAATTGGTGAGGCTCAGGGGTTTAAACTTAGGCGCTCGGGACAATTTCTACCACCTAGTTTAATAGGAATTGAGGTCCCGGAGGCTAGTTTTTTTCTCCTAAGTATTTTCTTGGATTGGAAGTTAATAATTGCCCATTGGACACTGTGACTAGGTTTATCACCAAGGCTCGAGGTTGAGGATCGTGCTCGGAATCATTTCATTTTCTCCCCTCGGAATTAAAGGTAAGAAAATTGCACCCTTGTGTGGTTGTGTTGGGACTGAGTTTCCCTATAATTGAATACAAATGTTGTATGAACATGATATGCCACGTGAGCATGAAATGGACGGCCTAAGAGAGCCAGGGGCTGATAATTTGCACATAGGATGAGGCTCGGCCACTGTGAGCCAGGGTCAGCAGATAAACATTGGACTTGGCCTAAGCGACCTGAAGTCAGTGGGTTAAACAGAGGGTGCGACCTAAGGGCGTCGACCCTAAATATTGTTGTATGATTATGATAAACTATTGAATATAAATATGTTTTCTATTGTTAATCTGATGCTTATGGCTAGTTGAATATCTGGATGATTGACTTGTGATTCATTGATTGTCATCATCGATTATGTGTCTGCTATGTTGTTATGGTTTTCTTGTTGGACCTTGGCTCACGGGTGCTTCGTGGTGTAGGTAAAGACAAGAGTAAAATGGACCAACCATGAGCTGGAGAGCTCTGGGGGCGAGATGTACATTTTTAGCTGCTCGTCTACCACGACCGAGGGAAAGTACAGGGACAGAAGCCTAAAACTTGTATTTGCCATTAGAGTGGCCACTGATTGTACATAACTTTTGGAAGTTTGTAAATTTTTCCTTTAAACCCTGTGTTTGGGATCCCATGTACTAAATATTTATTTTAATGAAAATTATCTATTTATGACCAAAATCTTTTAACCTTAACTTGATTATGACTTTAGGATCACATTTTTATTCAAATGACTTGATTAGCAAGTCCTGCACTATTTTAAACACACAGTGTAACGGTCTTGACTATCCAGAGCATTATAATTTTAAATGGAGCCTAAGCATGGGCTTGGCTAACTTATATTCAATGACGGAGCAAAAGGGAACTAGGGTGGCCATAACCCCCTAACATTTTTATCTATATTTTTGTACAATGTATTTTTAAAATAACTTATTATAAATATATGTAAAAATGTATATTGACCACTTTAAAACAAGGGCATAGATGTAGTCACGCACCATACGGAGACAGAACTTGTAACGCCCTGGTTACCCCAGAACAGTTACGGTGAACCGGAAATTTGACTCGCTACCCGAGTCCTTTGGTTAAAAATGTGCTTCTAAGTGTTATTAACAGGCTAATTTTGAAAACCAATCAAAAGGAAGGGATATAATTTATTAAATACATAAAACTGTTCATGGGCCCATAAAAACTTTGACAAGTTATTTACAACTCAAAATGGTCACTATTATTTCAAATTTACAAACCAACCGACCTAAGCGGCAAAAATAGGGTAAACCCCCTAGTTCCTCTGAGAACTCCTTGGCCGTGGTGGTCAAGAGACTGTATATGTACACATCACCACCTAAGCTCTCCACTCAAGACTGGGTGAGCTTTTCTGTAACGACCCAAAATCACTAATATGGCTTAAGGGCCTTGATTAGTGTGCCAGGAGGGCATAATTGGCTTATGTGCGAATTTATTGATTTAATGCATGATTACATGATAAGCATGCTTGCATGATTATATGAATATAAATGTGATTAAATATTATAGTTGTGAGAACCACATTATTATGTGGGTAAATCTGCAGCAGGCGACTTGAGGTGATCCTAGGGAGCTAGATAGCGGGAAAGTCACAACGGGGCTTAATGCTTGACTTTGGGAAAGTCAAGGGGTATTTCAGGTATCGGGTGGTTATTTAGATTACCGAGTTGTGAAAATAAATAATTGGAGATATATTCGAGGTTAGGAAGTCTAGGTGGGAATATTGGAGAATTTTACCATTTTTCCATCGGGAACGTTTCCGGTACCCCGAGCCTTGGGATTAACTTGATTTCTTAAGGATAGACTTAAGAAGATTTCAGAAAACAGTAGAACAAAATAAGACCGACTCTTTTCTCAGCCCTTCTCTCTCTCTTCTCTCTCAAGGAAAAACTCTGAGAATTTTGGAGAAATTGCTGGAATTTGAGCTGGGATTTCAGAAGAATTCAAAGGGGAAATTAGAGGCTAGCTCAAGGATTATCCAGGGAACATTTAATCAAGGCTAAGGTAAGAATTAAACTGTGTTTTGAAGTTAGAAATTTTGAGCTTTTGGCTGAGTAATGAGGTGATTGTGATTTTGATGTTAAGGGCAGAATTAACGTGGAAGAGCTTGGGAATTGATTTAGATTCTCCTTAGAGAAGTGGTTCTGCAGCTGAGGTAAGCTCTAATCTAAGGTTTAATGGCTGAGTTATAGTGTTTTCATGGCTGGTTTTGTATTCTTGAGTTAGAAAGTTTCAGTAATTGAGATGGGTTTTTGATGGGTTTCTAGCCTAGGTTTCAGCTGGGTTGTGTTGTTGGAATCTCGTGGGAAGTTTTTGGATAATTGAGTTGTGGAATTGGGGTAGTTTTGAGTGAGTTTGCATAAGGTTTGAGAGTTAAAAATGGAAGTTTTTCTGGGTTCGAAGGGGTCGGGCCGGGCATAGTTCTTGGTGAGCTGCGGCCCTTCGAAGCTGATGTGTGCTGAGGAAGAAGGGCGGTCCGCGGCATGGTCTGAGTAGGGTCGCGACCCTTAGCTATTTTTGGGCATTAGGAGGTCTTTGATTGGGGCCATCTTGAGGCATGGGTGGCTAATGCCGCGACCCTTAAGGGATTTTGGGATTTTGAGATTCTAGGCTTGGGAATTTAACCTAGGGTGCTCGGGATTGAATCTTTTACCATGTTTGATGAAGTTCAATGTTCCGGAGACTAGAAATTTTTCTAGAAGCTCATTTAAGATTGTTGATGGTATCCTTTATCTTGGTTGTGACTAGGTGCTAAGCTAGGGCTCGGGGATCGGATCGCGCTCAAGGAGCATCGTTCGTAACTAGTTCACTTGGAAGCGAAAGGTAAGAAAACTGCACCTGGTTGAATATCTGTACTGGGACTAAGGGTTTCCTATTGTGTATGCTTGAAAGGATGGTATTATGCCATGCAAGCTAATTATTGAACCAACGGCCTAAGGGTACCAAGGGTTGCACTAGCGCACAGGGCGTGGCTTGGCCACTGGTAGCCGAGGACAGCTTAATATGCACTGAGCTCGGTTTAAGCGGGCCAGAGTCAATGGGGTAAACAGAGGGTGCGGCCTAAGTTGTCGGCCCTGATTATTATGTGATATGAATGTTATAAGTGAATGATTGCATCCATGATTCTGAATATATGCTGAATGATTAATGTGGATTATTTGATGAAAGTTCATGCTTAGTGAATTTACTATCTGTTATTATTGTTTGTGTTGCATATCATGTTTTCTTGCTGGGCCTTGGCTCACGGGTGCTACGTGGTGCAGGTAAAGGCAAGGGAAAACTTGATCAGCCTTGATTTGGAGAGCTCTGCGAGCAGAATGTACATGGCCAGCTGCTCAGCCGCCACGGTTGAGGTTTAGGCAGGGACGCGAGACCTAGAAATTGTTCATTTTGCCTTAGTATGGCTGACAGTTGTCTGTATTTTTTAGGAGTCTGTAATCCAACTTTTAAACTCTGTTTCTTTTGGGATCCCATGTATATAACTACTGTAATGACCCACTACTCTAGACTTTTGGACCATTAACGAAACTATACATACAAATCCTTAATAAAACTTACATTTGCGAAAATACCATAAATTTATTAGAAACTTGTATAAATAAAAATTACTCTCATAAAATATCAAGTAGGATATGGGATCCCATTGTCTTTAAAACAAAACATAATTTAAAGTGAAAAGGAGTTACATAGAAAGTGCGGAAAAATACATGTAAAACCATAAAAAAATAAAACAAGACTACATCCTCGAAAATCGAACTCTCGACTCCTTGACTCCATTCACCACCGATACACATTCTCCCAAGCATCCATGAATCTTACCGCCACTATAGCTATTTTCCTGCACATATAAACAAAAAGGAATGAGCCTAATACCCAGCAAGGAAAATCTAACACATACATCATGTACATAAATTTCATAATAATCATAAAGACATAACATAACACTTAATATATACACATACTATAATGGCCATTATTACTTGGGGTCCCATAGACTAAACAAGTCATATGCCCATGAGATTAGTGGGGTCCTACTAGCTAAGTAGGTCATATGCCCATAATCTTTTTGGGGTCTTGTTAGTCATATGGGTCATATGCCCAAGCCTACAAACATACATATCATAACACTTATCATAACATAAGAAACATAAGATAACATATAGAACATATAACATATGCATTTCTATCCTATTTTCCTTACCAAAGTTACCGGAATAAGAGGACAGCGTTGGGACTTTTGGAACACTCCTAAAACCATATATAACAGGGTGAGTAGATTGAAGAAAAAGTAATGAAAAGAATGGAAGGAATGGAATGACTAAACCTTTGAGAAACATACTTACCAAAAACTTATGAGCAAGTTCTTAGATTTCCTAACCAAAATAAGAGTGAGGTTAGAAGACTGAGTAGAAGACTATGAGAAGTAAAAATAACATGAAACCAATGAACTAGAGAGTGTGGAAATACCTTGAAGACTTGTAGTCCAATCTAAACCTCGAACCGAAATACTATTAAACCTTACTTCCCAAAGTGTTTGATAAGCTTATGGTGATCAAGCTTATGATTCCCCATCCCAGGTGTTTACACTCTCACACTCACTTAGTACTTGCAGCCTCTGAACTTAGAGCAAAAAATGAATAATGGATGGGTACTAGGTCCTATTTATAGAGTTTAGGAATGAAAAGATCTAAATTTTACTTGAATAAAAATAATAGCTTTTTAGGTGAAAATAATTTGAATAATTGTTCAGCAGAGGCTGAAGACTCGTTCAAAAAGATGCTGGACTTATCAAGAGGTTGAATGGCTGAAAGGAAAAAGAATTCAAATTTTTTTGAAATATACTGAAGGAGGTGATATATCGATTGGATAGACAAGTTAGCCAGCTTGCCTACAACCACTTCTATTCCAGCACTGATAAGCTCCTGCTGAAGTGGCTTTTCTATTTCGGATAAGGCTGCTAAGTTCCCATAGCTTTTCCTACTAAGCGCATCAGCCACTACGTTTGCCTTTCCTGGGTGGTATAGGATTTCGCAGTCGTAATCCTTGACTAACTCTAACCACCTGCACTGCCTCATATTAAGCTCCTTCTGCGTAAAGAAGTATTTTAAACTCTTGTGGTCCGTATAAATCTCGCACCGTTCTCCGTAAAGATAATGGCGCCAGATTTTTAACGCAAAGACCACTGCTGCCAACTCCATATCGTGAGTTGGATAGCGTTATTCATACTCCTTCAACTGACATGAGGCGTAGGCTATCACCTTGTCATTTTGCATCAGCACACATCCCAATCCTAGCTTTGATGCATCGCAGTAGACAACAAACTTATCGTTGGGTGTCGGTACACTGAGTACTGGTGTTGAGCAAAGATTATCTTTAAGCAACTGGAAGCTTTCTTCACACTTATCGTTCTAGTTAAACTTTTGTTGCTTCCTCAGGTTGGTGAGCGGAGTGGCTATCTTTGAAAAGCCCTCTACAAACTTCCTATAATAACCTGCTAACCCTAGGAAGCTTCTTACTTCAGATGCGTTCTTTGGTCTGGGCCAATCCTTCACGGCCTCTACCTTTGATGGATCTACTGCAACTCCATCTTTCGATATAATGTGTCCGAGGAACGCCACTTGCGAAAGCCAAAACTCGCATTTCTTGAACTTTGCGTAGAGTTAATGCTCCTTCAGTCGCGTCAAAATCATCCTCAAATGTTCCTCGTGCTCTACTTCATCCTTGGAGTAAATTAAAATGTCGTCGATGAACACAACGACGAATTTATCCAAGTAGTCTTTGAAGACCCTATTCATTAAGTCCATAAACGCGGCTGGTGCGTTAGTAAGACCAAAAGACATAACCAAGAACTCGTAATGTCCATAACGAGTCCTAAAGGCTGTCTTAGGAATATCTTCTCCCTTTACCTTGAGCTGATGGTACCCGGACCATAAATCGATCTTTGAGAATACCGTCGCACCTCGGAGTTGATCAAACAAATCGTCGATCTGAGGTAGCGGGTACTTGTTCTTAATCGTTACTTTGTTCAGCTCACGATAGTCTATGCACATCCGCATACTTCCGTCCTTCTTCTTCACG
Organism: Humulus lupulus; assembly: GCF_963169125.1. Lineage (NCBI taxonomy): Eukaryota > Viridiplantae > Streptophyta > Magnoliopsida > Rosales > Cannabaceae > Humulus > Humulus lupulus. The sequence goes on from NC_084798.1 coordinate 202,939,988, forward strand.
AATAGTAGCGGAGCTCCCCATGGTGAATGGCTTGGCCTAATAAAACCCAAGTCTAGGAGTTCTTGTAGCTGTGTCTTTAACTCCTTGAGTTTCGTAGGTGCCATCCGGTATGGTGCCTTAGAGATAGGCTTGGTGCCTGGTACTAATTCTATCGTGAAGTCTATTTCTCGATTTGGCGGCAATCCTGGCAAGTCATCGGGAAATATTTCTAGAAATTCTTGTATAACTCGAACATCTCCAGCCTTAAGTGGTGTCTCCCTTTCCACATTCGTGATGCTGGCGAGGAACGCTTGACATCCTTTCTCCATCATTCTCTGAGCTTTGAGAGATGACACTAACGGGGTGCGCAATCCTGAAGCTTGCCCCATGAAGCATCGTCTCTGGCCGTCAGGAGTCTCGAACATCACCTTCTTGCGTTTGCAGTCGATCATTGCGCCATGCCGTGCTAGCCAATCCATGCCTAGTATTACGCCGAAGTCCTTGATCACTAACTCTATCAGGTCTCCTTCTAGTTCTATGTCCTCAATCTTGATCGGTACGCCTCGTACTATTCGTGATGATAGAACTACTTTGACCGAAGGCAACTCGGTTACAAACCTAGTTCTAAATCTTTCACTAGGTTTGTCTAGTTTTTCTATCATTCCTAACGAGATATACGAGTGAGTGGCTCCCGAATCAAATAATACATGACATAAGTTATTGAGGATAGAAACCTAACCTGTGACCACCTTGTTGCTAGCATCGGCCTCTCCTTGGGTTAAAGCAAAAACCCTAGCAGGAACCATCTTTTCGTCCTTCTTCCCTTCTGGCTTTTGCTGAGGACAGTCTCTTTTACGATGCCCTTCTTGACCACAGTTGAAACACTCCTTGGTGTTGGCGCAGCATTCTCCAGGATGCTTCTTCTGACACTTAGAACATGGCGGTTATTCCACGTAGCCCGGCCTATTTCCCCCATTATTAGTACGTGCCTTCTTATCACTGTCGAACTTCTTGTTATCCAGATGCCGTCTTTTCTGGCCGTTACCGTTGTTGCTGGACTGATTACTGCCATTATGGTTGTTGTTATTCCGATTGGCCTGAGGTTGGCTCTGCTGTCTAGGTTCAGGCTTACTGGCTTCTTCTTTGCTTACATTGGCCTGCAACCTTTCTACTTCGATTGCCGTCTCAAGAACGTCGGCATATGTAATGTTTCCCGGGTTCGCTAGCTTAACCCCCATCTCGATTTTCGATCGAAGTCTTCTAACAAACTTGTTCACCCTCAGAAAATTGGTTGGAGCCATCTCAGAGGTGAACTTTGCTAAGCGGTCGAATTGACGAGCATATTCCACCACTGATTAATTTCCTTGCTTCAGGTTGGCAAACTCCTCAACTCTTGACGCGAGTACAGCTGAGTTGTAGTACTTTTTGTGGAAGAGCTCCACAAATCGGGTCCATGTCATAGTGGTAGCATCATGGGATTGCTGGACCAAGTCCCACCATATCCTGGCATCCTTCTTGAGCAAGGACGAGACGCAGGATATGCGATCCGCATTACTAAGGTTCATGTGCGTCAGAATCGGCTCCACATTCCTTAGCCACTCTTTTGCCTCAAAGGGGTCTGTAGTCCCTTCGAAGTTTGGAGCGTGCTGCTTGCGAAACCTCTCATACACTGGCTCCATGTGTTGTACTGGATATGGCCTGTAATTCTTCATAGGCCATCCCCCATATGGACCAACTTGTTGGGGTGCTGGGGCCATTTGCTGTGGCTGCGGCTGAGGCTGAGTTTGAGCCTGTTGGCGTTGTTGCTGCAGAAGTTCCTCGACTTGTTTCCGCAGTCTGGCGATCTCCGCGGTGTTGTCAGCTGGCAGTGCCGGCGCGTTGCGGCCAGCAGTAGCACGCACTCCCCTTCGGCGAACTGGAGGGACTTCATTGGTTGCTGGAACGGCGTTGGAGGCGTTTCCGTTGGTGCGTGCAGATCTTCGGAGCGACATCAGCAGAGTTCTAACAGTTGAAAGAAACATGTTAGAACTTTACCTAATAGGCTCTAAGGCAAAAACTTATTCTAAAACAAACATATCTCGGACCTATTTATTATGACTTTTTATGAAAAATTATATAAGTCTTTATTTATTATTAGAGTGGGTTTCTATACTTAGAAAAACAAGTCATCTTTATTTTCTAAGTGTGTTTTTAATCATCCTATATGACTTAATTCTCAGGCTCGAAACTTATCTTTGTTCCAAAGTTAACCATATTGAGGGAGGGCTGGGATTAGTAAAATCGTTCCCACTACTATGGCCCCCTAACTCTCAATAAGGAAACTTGGTTCATTGATTTGTATCCACCCTCACCGAACTTAGTCATTATTCATTTTATTTAGTATTTATTATGATTGCGAAAATAAAAACAAACTCATACATGGTAATAAAATAACATGTTATTCATTTGGAAAAACAGTTTTCACTTATTACAATCACAAAATAAAAAGTAAATAAAACAAACAATAAAAACTACTAATCTAAAAATCGGGATCTTCTACATCCGATCCTTCATCTAGCATATCATCATCTATCTCCTCATAATCATCATTGTCATGTGCATCAAAATGCCCTCTAGGAAGGTTGGTGAGAATCCTATGTTTATGCTCATTTATGAACTGAAACTCGAATTTTGCGGTGAACCTAACTAAGAGGAAGTAATAATGCATTGCTAATGGCAGTTCATCCTCATCATTCATGTTTTCCCATATTTCTTCTAAGGCTGCTATTACAGGATGAAAATCTTTAAATAGCCTAATTATAAGTACATATTGTTCCGTTGATCTTAACATTATTTGCTTAGACTCTTGAAGGTGACCTATCTCTTGGTGGAACAAGAGCAATCTTCGAGTGATCCTTTCTAGTGCTCCTATAGTGTTTCTTGGCTCCCTTATTCTTTTTAAGGCCTTAATGGCTCGGATATCTTGGTAGGTTAAAGCTCCGTTCATACTTAACTGAAAACATAAACACTAAAGTTGTTAGCTATACACATAAGCAAAATAACTTGTAACCTAAATACTTACTTGGCAGTCAGATTCGGAGCTTTGAGCGTGTGTATCGAGGAGAACTTCATGCAAAGGAACCATTTTCTTTGATACCAACTGTAATGACCCACTACTCTAGACTTTTGGACCATTAACGAAACTATACATACAAATCCTTAATAAAACTTACATTTGCGAAAATACCATAAATTTATTAGAAACTTGTATAAATAAAAATTACTCTCATAAAATATCAAGTAGGATATGGGATCCCATTGTCTTTAAAACAAAACATAATTTAAAGTGAAAAGGAGTTACATAGAAAGTGCGGAAAAATACATGTAAATCCATAAAAAAATAAAACAAGACTACATCCTCGAAAATCGAACTCTCGACTCCTTGACTCCATTCACCACCGATACACATTCTCCCAAGCATCCATGAATCTTACCGCCACTATAGCTATTTTCCTGCACATATAAACAAAAAGGAATGAGCCTAATGCCCAGCAAGGAAAATCTAACACATACATCATGTACATAAATTTCATAATAATCATAAAGACATAACATAACACTTAATATATACACATACTATAATGGCCATTATTACTTGGGGTCCCATAGACTAAACAAGTCATATGCCCATGAGATTAGTGGGGTCCTACTAGTTAAGTAGGTCATATGTCCATAATCTTTTTGGGGTCTTGTTAGTCATATGGGTCATATGCCCAAGCCTACAAACATACATATCATAACACTTATCATAACATAAGAAACATAAGATAACATATAGAACATATAACATATGCATTTCTATCCTATTTTCCTTACCAAAGTTACCGGAATAAGAGGACAGCGTTGGGACTTTTGGAACACTCCTAAAACCATATATAACAGGGTGAGTAGATTGAAGAAAAAGTAATGAAAAGAATGGAAGGAATGGAATGACTAAACCTTTGAGAAACATACTTACCAAAAACTTATGAGCAAGTTCTTAGATTTCCTAACCAAAATAAGAGTGAGGTTAGAAGACTGAGTAGAAGACTATGAGAAGGAAAAATAACATGAAACCAATGAACTAGAGAGTGTGGAAATACCTTGAAGACTTGTAGACCAATCTAAACCTCGAACCGAAATACTATGAAACCTTACTTCCTGATAACTCTAGGATTTAGAGTTATTTTTATAATCTTTGAACTTGCTTTTCAAAACTAAAAAGAGTAATGAGTCCTTATTTCATGTAATTTTGTCAGTTTTAGTGTGTTATTCTAGGTAGTGAGTCTGGGTAAGAGTTAGGTTTGTATTGTAATATTTTTCAGTGTTTTTTTATGTAAATTACTGTGTTGTGTTAATCAGGAAAGGAAGCTTACAAAATATGTAAAAGGGAACTGCTGGAAGCAAGGGGAAAAATGAATTCTGAAAGGGGCGTGTTGCTGCTTCAACACCACAACAATTCAAGGAATCAGGCAGGTGACGTGGCTAGAAGACAGCTGGGCTTAATGAGTGAAATCAGCGTCTATGTGGCTAGAATTTTAATAACTTAAGTCAGCTGGGTGATGTGGCACTTGGAGGACAAAGTGGGAATTGACTTTCCTATTAGGGTAAAGGAAAGTACCCTAAAAAGAAGGGTACCAGCCGAAATAGAGGGAGACCCATTATCATTGAAGTATTCTGGATATTTTTGACAGAGAGAAGCAGAAAGAAAGAAGAAGAAGGGAGTACGAAATAGGAGAGAAAAAGAAGGCAGACGCCTAAGGGGGACTAGAGCTCAACACTCAATTCTCTCTAATCTCTATTTCTCTTTAATTTTGTATTATTTTCTCATCTCAATTTCTGTTCAAACTTCATGGAAATATTCTGTACTGGTCTTATGTTTATAATTTCAGCTATGAATTAACACTCTAAAGATTTGGGTGGTTATGAACCCTTATGTATGAACTAAATTTCTAAATGCATGGTTAAGTTGTTTATGCTATAGTTCAATTGAATGTGATGTAATGATAAGTGAATGTTAATTACTGGCCATTTTTAGCATTTATTAAGTTAGATCTAGCTTGGAAAAGGGAAGTCTAGCTGAACCCATTCAATTGATGTAAGAAACTTACCTAGTTTTAGGTGATTTTGAGTAGTGGAATAGGACTATTTTGCTGCCTTGCATAACCTAAAGATTTGGTGCTTGATTGGTTGGTTATAGTCTGTTTTTATACAGGAATGTATTGAGGGGGGTTATAGACAATAGATATTAAGTTTTGGGAAAAACTTACTGGGTTTTGCGAAATCTGTTAACTGTGACATAAATTGCTGACCCATTGCTGAGTCATTGCTGTAGCAACTGGAATGAACCGAGGGGAATTAACCACCCAAATCTATTTTTCTCATATCTAAAATCCACCCAGAATTCTTTCATTTTAATCTCTGATTTTTAGTTTAATTAATTGGCTCATTTACATTTATTTTTAGAATTAATTACATAAATTTTCTCTTGATTTGGTTACTGAATTGTAAATTGTTGGTAGTTGATATTGCATTATTTTTAGTTTAAAAGTCCCTGTGGAGACAAACTTTGATACTGTATCACTGTATTACTTGTTGTCGACTGTGTATACTTGCGCATATTTTAATCGTTAGAAAATTCACAACAAGTTTTTGGCGCCGTTGTCGGGGACTTTAAAATTAAATTATGTTTTATCAACTATTTTACAGTTTATTTTCATTGTTTTTAACCTTGTTGGTTCGGGGTGTGCAAACTCAGGTACCTACAGTGTATGAACCAGCAAGAGGACAATGAACTTGCTCCTATTGACCCCGAGATCGAACAAACTTTCAGAAAAATGAGAAAGGATCAAAAGGCTAAAAGCCGAGGCACTATGGCTGAACGTGTTGATGATGAGGGGGATGGCCAGCAAGTTACTAATCCCATTGTTTTGGTGGATGACAGAGCCAGAGCAATACGGGAATACGCTGCCCCCATGTTTAATGAGCTAAATCCAGGCATTGTGAGGCCAGAAATACAAGCAGCTCAATTCGAGCTCAAGCCAGTGATGTTTCAAATGCTCCAAACCGTGGGGCAGTTCAGCGGGATGCCAACGGAGGATCCTCATCTCCATCTTCGTTCATTTTTGGAGGTGAGCGATTCTTTCAAGCTACAAGGAGTGAGTGAAGAAGCATTAAGGCTGAAGCTATTTCCATTCTCATTAAGAGACCGAGCTAGATCATGGCTCAACACCTTGCCCCCTGATTCCGTCACAAATTGGAATGATCTTGCTGAAAATTTTCTGCGCAAATATTTCCCTCCCACCAGAAATGCAAAATTTCGAAGTGAAATCATGTCATTCCAGCAGCTTGAAGATGAGTCCACTAGTGACGCGTGGGAAAGATTCAAAGAGCTTTTAAGAAAATGTCCACACCACGGTATCCCACATTGTATACAAATGGAGACATTCTACAATGGTCTCAATGCAGCCTCTCGAATGGTCTTGGACGCTTCAGCCAATGGAGCCATTCTTTCCAAGTCTTACAACGAAGCATTTGAGATTTTGGAAAGGATTGCAAGTAACAACTACCAATGGTCAAATACTAGAGCTCCTACAAGCCGAAAAGTAGCGGGTGTTCTTGAAGTAGATGCTCTAACTGCTCTAATCGCTCAAATGGCCTTAATGACCAACATTTTAAAGAACATGAGTATGGGAGGAAATGTACAGCCAGCTGCTGCCATTCAAAGTGCAGAAGTATCATGTGTGTATTGTGGGGACGGGCATACTTTTGAGAATTGCCCTTCAAATCCAGCTTCGGTCTTCTATATGGGTAATCAGAATTTCAACCGCAACAACAACCCATATTCTAACACTTACAATCCAACTTGGAGGCATCATCCAAATCTGTCATGGGGGGGTCAAGGAGCAAGTTCAAGTGGAGCACCAACACAAGAAAAACAGTCATATCCACCGGGATTTTCTCAACAACCAAGACCTCAACAACCACACCAACCTCAAGGCTCTCAAACAAGTTCTTTGGAGAATTTAATGAGAGATTATATGGCCAAGAATGACGCTGTAATTCAAAGCCAGGCAGCGTCTCTTCGGAATTTGGAAATTCAATTGGGGCATTTAGCTAATGATTTGAAAAATCGACCCCAAGGTTCCTTGCCTAGTGACACCGAGAATCCAAGGAGGGATGGCAAAGAACAATTCAAGGCAATCACGCTACGGAGTGGAAAAATTCTGGAAAATTCTTAGGAGAAAATAAAGGGCAGTGGGGAGCCCACTTCAATCCAAACTGAAGGAGAATCTAGTAAAAAACCAGCAAAAGAAGTTATTGAAACTGGCTCAGTTGATACGGCATCGGGTCAGCAATCTGTTCCAGTGGAATCTGTACCAAAGCCGCCCCTACCATTTCCTCAGCAATTTCGCAAACAGCAGCAAGATGGGTAGTTCAGGAAGTTTCTGGATGGGTTAAAAAAGCTCCACATCAATATTCCCTTAGTGGAAGCATTGGAACAAATGCCAAACTACGTCAAGTTTTTAAAAAAGCTCCACATCAATATTCCCTTAGTGTAGCGGTCTTGGCTATCCAGGGCGTTACATTTTCTTTCCCTTTACCTGCACCACATAGCACCCATGAGCCAAAGCCCAGCAAGAAAACACAATATTTCATATAAACATTATCAAATGATTATTATTATAATCACACAGAGCTTATAGCTCTTAAATAGATGAGTGATTAAACACTTGAGGTTCTGGTAAACCATAATGAGTGACTGACAAGCGAGTCACTAATTTAAACAGATGAGTGACTGCTAGGTAAGTCACTAACTTAAGTAGATGAGTGACTGCTAGGTAAGTCACTAGCTTAAACAGTTGAGTGACTGCTAGGTAAGTCACTAGCTTAAACAGTTGAGAGACTGATGGGTAAGTCTCTAACTTAACAGATGAGTGACTGATGGGTAAGTCAGACAAGCGCTTTTATTTTACATCGAACTTGAGGTCGGTCCGGCATTAACGCTCTTCTAAGTCATTTAATGCAAGTGTCGATTAGATCTAATCTTTATTGGCTTGCATTGAATATGCTAAGGTCGCCCTGACTCATAAGTCAGCACTGTGTGACCAGTGCCCAGTACCACTGCCGAACTTGACTAATAAGTCCCAGCTTCACAGTTAATACTGACATATTTGCCAAATTTGACTAATTAGTCAGTACCATGCATAAGTGAGCAAGATTTGCTAAGCATTCAATAATCAATCCATGTCCACATTTACACAATCAACATGCCTCAAGAATAACCATGCATGTCACATATGGGGTGCAGTTTTCTTACCTCTGATTCGAGAGAGAATGAATAAAAGAATGACCCTTGAGAACGATCTGACTTTTAGTCCTTTAGCGGTCACCTAATCATAACCAATTATAGGACACCATCAATAAAATGATTAACAAAGGTTCCCAAACCAAGATCTAGCCTCCAGGACATCAATCCCCACTAATCCGGGTAGTAGGAACAATCCCCAGGCCTAAAACCAAGTTCCCGGGGCCAAAACACTCAAATGGCCTCAAACCTGTCCAAGGGTTGTGGCCCTAACACCTTGGGACACGACCCTCAGCCACTCCAGGAGCAAGGGCCACGACGCCCTACACCTAGGGCCGCGACGCCCAGCAAGGCAAAACTTGCTCCACGAGCTTCTTCGAGCTAGGGCCGCGGCGCCCAAGAATAGGGCTGCGACACCCAACCCAGAACCATCCCCAAACTCGTTCTCCTTCATCCCAAACCCTCCAAAAACATACCTAAACACTTCCAAATCATCAAATCAAAGTTCCCAAGCTTCCCAATGATCCAAAACCATCAAATCACGAGGTTCAATCGAACCAAAAACTCAACGATTCACAAAAGCCAATTCTAAGCTTAGAAACTCTAAAAACTCAAAACTCAAAACTTAGATTACCTTTGATTGGGTTGTTTCTCGTCAAATCCTTCGGCCAAGAAGCTTCTAATCTTTCCTAGGATCGCTATGCCTCGATCCTCGCTTGATTTCGACTCCTAGAACTCGAGATGTCTTCAAAAATGCTTCGAACGGTAAAATGAACTAACTGGAAGAGAACAAGAGGTTTTCTAACGTACAATTCTATCTGACAAGCTACTTCAAGCTTAAGTAACCTCAAATAAAACCTAGTGCTCGGGGTCCCAAAAACACCCCCGAGGACATTATAGTCAAAACGCCCATAATTTCCTCTTGATCTCAATAACTCCCAATTTATCATCAAATAACATTCTCATAACTCACTATCCCAATAAAAGACCCCCGTTATGACAAAACCACTAATTTATAATATAAGACCGCCTCATGCCGAATAACTCGAATATATCTCCATAATAATGGGATCTCATTCACAAATCACAATATGCACCCAAATTCACAAATATGCCCTCAATGGGCCAAATTACCAAAACACCCTAATAATCCAATGTGGACCCACATGCATGCATGTAAATCCTATAATTGGTATTTTTATAGAAATATCTTTTTCTTAAAAGACAAAATTGGTTGAATTAGTTGTTTCCCTTTATTATAATTTTTGGAATTGTTTGTTTCCCTTTATTATAATTTTCGGAATTGTTTGGTTTCCTTTATTACAATTTTCGGAAATCCACTTTCCCTTTTTGTGAATTTTGGACAATAATGTGCTTCCTTATTTAGCCTATATTGTCTCATTTTGTTTATAAAGGGAAAAAGTATATTGCAAATATTAGGTACTTACCCAAAGTTGTTTTTTGGATTATTTGCTTATATATTTTCGTGCAGCTCAAGGATTGCAATCAGGAAACAATGTCATTAATTTTTGTTTCCTTTTTGAGCTTGTTTTTGATCCGACACAGGTCTGAGCTGTCCCCACCGATATCGCATATGTCGGATCAGCATCTTCTAAATAAGGCAACTCTTCATCAATCAAGAATAACTTCTATGATTCTTTCCTTTATTAGAAGAATTATTTCTCAGCCTTTATGAGCACAAAAAAGGACACTATAAATAGGGTTCTAAAGGCAATGAGAAAAGTGAACTCTTTGGTGCATTATTCGTGAGCATTATTGTAATATTTGTGAGAGTTTCTCTTTGTATTCGAGATCATAAGTATTCATGTGATCTTGTAGTAATATGCGTGTTTAGTTTTTAGTGGTGAGTTTATACCATGTTCATGAGTGAATACACATTGTTATTTGAACACAACGTTTATAGTCTTCAGGAGAAGATTTCTACAAGCCTTGCGTCGGGAGGATGCAAGCACTCGCTGGCCATTGAAGGGAGTTCAAGTGGTTGAGCGTTTCAATCAAAATCAGATTAGTGAAGAGAAGTACAATAAAGTTGCGGCAAATCTCAAGAGAGAGTCTTGTTTTGTTTAAGTCAATGTTTTTGTACTTGTGATTCTTTATTAATTGGTTTTATTCTCTGGGTGTGGCCTCAAGGAGTAGGTTATCCGAAAGGGTTTCTGAACCTTGTAAAAATTCGTTGTGTTCTTTATTGTTTTGCACTGTTTTTTTTTTAATGTGTTTAGTTTCTGTCGTGACAAGTTTGGTTTCTGTCCTGACAGAACTGTAATCTGTGTAAACAGTTAATTACCATTCCGCACTTTAATTAATTCACATGGTTTAATTAATTTGGTAATTACTAAAAATGGAATTTCAATTGGTATCAGAGCGGGTCACTCATTTCTAAGTGTGATCTTGGTTTATTCCGTTTGTTATTCTTATTCTTGCAATGTCTTTTTTCACAGAAGGAGGTTCCATAACTCGCCCCCCTTTACTCAATGATTTGAACTATCCATATTGGAAAGTTAGAATGAGAGCCTTCATCAAATCTCAAGATGAAAAGGCTTGGAAAGCTGTTTTAAGTGGTTGGACTCCTCCAGCAGAAAGCGATGATATAACTAAGGTAAAATCTGAACTTGAATGGATTGATGTTGAAGATAAACTGTCCAGTTACAACAATAAAGCATTACATGCTATTTTTAAAGGTGTTGGTGAAGGTTACATTAAATTGATTTCTTCATGTGTTTCGGCCAAAGATGCTTGGCAAATTCTTCAAACTCAATTTGAAGGAACTGCTGATGTCAAGCGTTCTAGGCTTGTTATGCTCACAACAAAATTTGAAAATGAAACCCTCACTAAATTTTATGAGAAATTGTCAGATATTGCTAACGAATATTTTTCTCTTGGTGAAAAACTTGAAGAAAATGTTTTGGTTCGAAAAATTGTTAGAGTTCTCCCTGACAGGTTTTAGACAAAGCTAACTGCAGTTGAAGAAGCAAAAGATCTGGACAAAATAAAAGTAGAGGAACTGATGGGTTCACTTCGAACTTTTGAACTAAACCAACAAATTAGACAAAAAGGTAAGACAGATGAAATCAAGGAAAAATCTATTGCCTTGAAATCTTCTAAAGAAAAGAAGGAAAGTTTGGATGATGAGGATGATGAGATGGCTCTGTTGACGAAAAATTTCCAAAAATACATAAAGAAATTGGGAAACAAAAAGGCCATATCCAAAAACCCAAAAGGTAATTTTTCTAAACCCTTTGAGACTAATAAAAAGGGTATTCAGTGCAGGGAATGTGAAGGATTTGGACACATTCAATCTAAGTGTGCAAATACCTTAAAGAAAAAGAAAGTCATGACAGCCACATGGAGTGATCAAGACTCTGAACAAAGTGATGAGGAGGAAAATAGTGTTGCCTTAACCTATGTTCACAAAGGTATAGTTTTATCTTTAGTCGATTACAAGGATGTGTTATGCCTTAACAATTCTGTTCAGAATAAAGAGAATTCCGACAGTGATTCTGATGATTCTGTCTTAGATGAGGAGTCATTGAAAGAGTCGTATAAAATAATGTATGATCAATGGCTGAAAGTGTGTTATGAGAATCGTCTAATGGCTAGCAATAATAAAAATTTTGTTGAAAAAATTGAAAAACTTGAGATGATTATTGCTTCCAAAAATGATGAAATTAATTCTTTGAATAAAGAAATTGAGTTTTTGCAAAAAGGTGTCAAAATGCTTAATCCTAGATCTGGAATATTGGATGATATTCTTTCTGTAGGAAAAAAGGTTGGTGATTACAGTGGATTAGGATCTAATGGATCTGAGTCCTCAAGAAAAACGGTTTTTGTAAAATCTATGAATTATCCGTCTATTGTGCCAACTAACCATGTTGCAGGAACAAGTCACTCGGCTGAGAGCACAAAGTTGTCATCTGTTGCAACAGATCTACAACTAAAGAAAATTCCTCCAAAAAGAAACATTGAACATTTTGTACCAATTTGTCATTTTTGTGGGATGAAAGGACACATAAGACCTAAGTGTTTTTCTCTGTTAAACTTGTTAAAAAATAATTATGATAAACACTTTGGTAGTATGAATCAATTCTTGACCAAAAGAAATTCAAAATAAAAAGCAATATGGGTCAAGAAAGTTAACTCTGTTTGCTTGGCTACTTTTACCTGTCACAAAATGCATGCATCTAGTGCATGGTACTTTGATAGCGGTTGTTCAAGACATATGACAGGTAATGCCAACATACTTACCAACTTCAAATCCTTGAAGTGTGGAGTAGTAACTTTTGGGGATGGTATGACAGGAAATATTTTAGGTAAAGGTACTCTAAACATTGAAGGGTTACCGAAACTGAAAAATATGCTTCTTGTTGATGGGCTGAAAGCCAACTTAATTAGCATAAGTCAAATTTGTGACCAAGGTTTTTATGTTAATTTTTCACATGATGAGTGTAATGTTTTAAATCAAAATGGTGATATTGTTCTCAAAGGTTCTCGTTCTTTGGATAATTGTTACACTCTCACACAAAAATTCACATGTCATGCATCTTCATCAATTTTTAATATTATTGACTTGTGGCATGAAAAACTTGGTCATATAAATTTCAAAAAATTGAAAAAGATTGCTAATGTAGGTCTCATCCGTGGTATACCCAAGTTGGGTAAAGAATCGCTTGGTAAGTGTGAATCATGCCAATTGGGAAAACAGTTGAAAATTTCCCATAAAGCATTATCTGATGTTAATACTTCAAATGTGTTAGAATTATTGCATATATATCTCATGGGTCCTATACAAGTTGAAAGTATTAATGGTAAGAGATACATTTTTGTATGTGTGGATGATTTTTCTAGATTTACTTGGGTAGATTTCTTAAGAGAAAAATCAGACACGTTTGAAGCTTTTCAAACTCTATGTACAAGATTGAGAGTTGAAAAAAATTGTAACATTGGAAAGATTGTACGAATAAGGAGTGACCATGGTAAGGAATTTGAAAATTCTGTTTATGATGAATATTGTAAATTGTTTGGAATTTTGCATGAATTTTCTGCTCCCAAAACCCCTGAACAAAATGGTGTAGTGGAGCGGAAAAATCGTACCTTGCAGGAAATGGCCAAAGTTATGCTTAACAGCAAAAAACTCACAAAGAAATTGTGGGCAGAAGCTATTAATACATCTTGTTACATAATTAATCGTGTTTTTCTACGTCCAGGTACAAACAAAAGTCCTTATGAAATCTGGAAAGGTAGAAAACCCAATGTTAACTACTTTCATGTTTTTGGGTGTCTATGTTATATTCTTAGAGATCATGAGAATCTGGGCAAATTTGATGCCACGAGTGATATGGGAGTTTTTCTTGGTTATTCCACTAATAGTAGGGCTTATCGTGTCTATAATATGAGAACCCAAACTATTATGGAATCAGCTAATGTGGTTGTAGATGATTTAAAAGATTTTTCTGGGTACTCCCATGAGGAGGAAATTGACAGGCTCATTGATGTTCAACATCATAAAGAAATGGCGGATCCGACAGCCAGCCTTCGGAGGGGACAACAACCCCTGCTGACGTATCAAATGTCGATTTTGTCGAAACAACAATTGGGCAAACAGAGAAGGAAAATCCAGTTACTTTCTCTGACTCCGTTCAAAAAGAACCATCAACCACAGTAAAAAAGAATCATTCTTCTGACCTTATTTTGGGAAATCTTGAAGAGAGTATGGTCACTCGAAAGAGGTATGTAAATTTGGTTCAATTTGTTTGTTTTACTTCCACTTTGGAACCAAAAAATGTGAAGGAGGCCTTAAATGATGAATCATGGATCAATGCTATGCAAGAAGAGTTAGATCAATTCACAAGGAATGAGGTATGGATTCTTGTCCCTAGACCGAGTCATACCAATGTTATAGGTACAAAATGGATATTTAAAAATAAAACTGATGAATTTGGGACCATAATAAGAAATAAAGCTAGACTAGTTGCACAGGGGTACACTCAAGTTGAAGGAATTGATTTTGATGAGACATTTTCCCTTGTTGCAAGACTTGAATCCATAAGATTATTACTAGCTATTTCATGTGTTCTTGGTTTTAAATTGTTCCAAATGGATGTAAAATCTGCCTTTTTAAATGGATTTTTGAATGAAGAAGCTTATGTGGAACAACCCAAAAGGTTTGAGGATCCTTACAATCCTAATCATGTTTTTAAATTGCAAAAAGCTTTGTATGGGCTGAAACAAGCCCCACGGGCTTGGTATGAGAGACTAACTCATATTTTGGTCTCAAAGGGGTACAAGAGAGGGGGAGTAGACAAAGCACTATTTATAAAAAATGTTGATGAAAATATTATGATAGCACAAATCTATGTTGATGATATAGTGTTCGGTTCTGCTAATGATTCTCTAGTGCAGGAATTTGTGAAAGAAATGCAGGAAGAGTTTGAGATGAGCATGGTAGGAGAACTCAATTTCTTCCTAGGACTTCAAGTGAAGCAGTCAGATGAAGGAATTTTCATTTCACAAAGCAAGTATGCAAGAAGTCTAGTGAAAAGATTTGGACTCGATGCATCTAAACCTGCTAAAACTCCCATGGGTACTACGGTCAAATTGTCTAAAGATGAAAATGGGAAGAAAGTTGATCCAACTCTTTACAGGAGTATGATTGGGAGTCTCCTTTACTTAACTGCAAGTCGCCCTGACATCAGTTACACTGTTGGAGTGTGTGCTCGTTTCCAAGGGAACCCCATGGGGTCTCATGTGACTGCTGTAAAAAGAATTATTCATTACATCAATAATACTCTTGATTTGGGCATTTGGTACTCCAAAGAAGCAAATTCTAACCTTGTGTGTTATAGTGATGCAGATTGGGCAGGAAACACTGATGATCGCAAAAGCACAAGTGGTGGTTGTTTTTACTTAGGAAACAATTTGGTCTCCTGGCATAGTAAAAAACAAAACTCCATCTCCTTGTCAACAGCCGAAGCTGAGTACATTGTTGCTGGAAGCTGTTGTACTCAACTTTTGTGGATGAACCAAATGTTGGGAGACTATGGGTTTGATAATAAAACTTTACCCATTTTTTTGTGATAATACAAGTGCTATTAATATCTCCAAAAATCCTGTTCAACACTCTCGCACCAAACATATTGACATTCGTCATCATTTTATTAGGGAACTTGTTGAAAACAAAACATTGATTTTAGAATATGTTGAGACTAACAAACAAATTGCAGATATTTTTACTAAAGCCTTAGACACTGCAGATTTGATTCCCTCAGGAAATCCTTGGGGGTTTGTTTTATTTGAAATTGCCAATAAATTGATTATCCTGCCTTGCATATGTGTTTTCGTAAATCTCTTATCCTGTTTGGAAGAAATTTGATGAGCATATTTTTTTTTGTATTTTAGAAAATGATCGTTATAAGTCCTATACTTTGTTGGAATAAAAAACCATATTTGAAAAATTTAGACCATCCAATTCATATTTGATCAAATCATTATCATTGTATGAGCATTCCTAATCCAGTTTCTTTTACAGGCTCCATTTTGGAAAAGTGCTACCTATACTGATGTGTGAAAGTCGACACTGAGTAAGTTGGTACCAGGTAATTAGCAATTATATTGGAGGATACTCTACCAGCGTAAAGGGCTACCATCAGTATAAGAGTTATAGCCTCCATTATGGTTACAATTTGAAAAAAGGCTAAAATCGCCAATATGGGCAATGACCCTAGCATTAAAAGGCCAAAAAGAAACGCCAAATTGATTACACATGCACACACATATGCATGTTGACTAGACTGTGTAAGTTGGTTGTAAGACTCATACATATAATAAATTGATTCAAATATTTTTTGTGATTGGTATATTTTTCGAATTATGGTTTCTTAGTATTTGAATTATAACTCATTTCTCTAATTTGTGAAAAATATGGTTATCTTGTTTCTTCTTAACAGGACTTGGCATTTACATGGACACATATGGTATGGCAATTTACACTCTATTTTCGGCAATTTTGTAATAAAATAAAATATAAAAAAAATGAAAAATAAATCCGTTTTGTACCGTGTATTTTTTTAAAAAAAATTTAATTGATGCAATTTATTTGTTTTATCTCAATATATTCTAAAAATATTCATAAAGTTTCCAATTTTGAGGTGTGAAAGAATTTGTTTTTTTTTTAAAAAGGAGATATTTTGGCATTTATCACTTAAAATTCGGTTACCCATTTTTGGTTACCCATTTTTTAACTTGCCTCATTTGTGTACCGAATACTTTATATATTCGGATTCCCTTTGGTTGTTTTAGAATCAGTGTTTTCTTGTTAAATCTCTCACATATAACCGAAGTGTTTAGGGTTTCTTTCTTTGTGTGTTTCTCTTGTTTCTCTCTTAGCAGCCATGAAGACTCGAGGCCGTGGTTCATCCTCCAAATCTGTGAAGTCTCAGCAGGAGACAATTCCTGAATCAGTTCCCTCTGCCACTCCTTCGGTCCCAACATCAATCCCTACTGTCTCTCCTACTCCAGGCTGTTGTTCTAAAACCACAGCAAGAAAGAAGGTTCTTGCTCTTTCGGGTCCTATAAGTTCATCTGTTCTTGGTGCTTCTAGCAAAGGAGTTACGTTCCCGAATTTGGATGCTGAGCCAATCCCAGCCTCGGCGGTTTCACTCGCCTCTCCTGAAGGTCAAATAAAAGCCAAACCGGCCTTGGCAACTAGTCAGTCCAAATCTATTTCCACTAAAGCTATGTCTGATCCATCTGATCATGATTCGGAATCCTCGCTATCTCCTGATGTGTTGACACCCAAGGCAAAGGGCAAACGTAAGACCAAAGCTGTTGAAACAAAGAAAGGGAAGAAGGCCAAAGTGGCTCAATCGAAAGGTACCAGCTTCATCTCTGATTTATCTTCTTTATCTCGTTTTAAATTAAAGGCCAAAATCAACCCTCCTCCATGCACCGCATAGGAGGATGTCTCTCCTGAGACGGAAGACTCTCAGCCTGAGTTAGACCCTTCTTTGACCGAGCCAAATCCTGAAGTTCCTCTTGATGATTTGGCTGAGGAGACTAAATCTGAAGAAGACCCATCTGAAGCCTCTCCTGTTGCATCTGACCCAAAAGGCACCACTCCATTGGAATTTCCCGAATTGTCTTCCAAACTTGCTAAGCAAAAAGGTGCTCCTGTCCATACCTTAGGTTCTTTCAAACCTCATTCTCTTACATTCTGTTTTAATGATAATGAGAAGAATATGCAATTTTATGACCATCGTCATTTTATTAGTGAGCGCAATTTTCTTTTTGCTCCTCATCGTGTTTTTGGGGTATTACATACTTTAGAGGAAAGAGGTTGGTTGCGATTCTTGTCTGGGTTTGATGGGTTTGTGCCTCGGGTTGTTAAAGAATTTTATGCAAATTTGAATGATGAGTTATTAGACCAATCTTCTTTTATGTTCCACAAAGTTTATGTTAGGGGTCATTGGTATAATTTTAGCCCGTCCGAAATTGCTAAAGCCCTCAATCTCGTCCCTGTGGAGATTGATGATTCTATTGAATTTGCAAAGGACCAAGTTTTGTCTGAACTGGTTGGTCAAGCTATGGTGTGGGAACCGAGCACCTCTCTTCGAGTCACGGATCTCACTCATTATTATGGTGCTCTTTTCAAATTTTCCATTTTTAATTGGATGCCTACCACACATTCCTCCACCATCACACAAGACATGGCCTTTCTATTGTTCAAAATTGGTACTGGAGTCGCCATAGATCTTGCAGCTGTTATTTTTTACTAAAGCATGTCTTTAAGTGGTGCCAAATTCAAGGGGCAATACTTGATGTTTCCACAGGTCATTTACAAACTTTTGGACTCTCAACGTCCGCTGAAGAAGTCCCATGAGACCTTGACTTCTCCCTTGGTTGGTCCCACCTATACTGTCAAAGATGATTATCCTCCATCCACAGCTCGGAAAGTCAAGGGAATTAATCTTGCTGGTCCTGCTTCTGGCAATGTTGTGCCCGACTCACCTGCTGTCCCAACAGATCTTGCTGCTGTCCAGACAAGGATTAAAAGTCTTTCTGACCGGTTCTCTCAAATGGAGGAGACTCAGCGCAACATTCTCGCTTCATTGGCCATTCTCAGTACATCCAACTCTCCTGCCCCATGATGATCCCAGTACCTTTGATCTATTTTACTTGTGTTAGAAAAATTAATGTGTCTTTCTTTTGGTTTCATTTACTTGTTCTTTGGCATTTTTTTAGATAATGAGGGGGAGAGTAACTCTATTTTTTTTGGCACTTTGATTATGTTGACCTGCTGTTTCATATTGGTTTTTGTTAACTGTGCTATGGTTATCAATCGTAGGGGGAGTCATTTTTTGATCATTTTGTGACTCTTATGAATTTTAGCACTTACTTGTGTTTTGCAGGGATCTTTTAAAAATATATATTCCTTGTCTATAAAATTGCTAAAGGGGGAGATTGTAAATCCTATAATTGGCATTTTTATAGAAATATCTTTTTCTTAAAAGACAAAATTGGTTGAATTAGTTGTTTCCCTTTATTATAATTTTCGGAATTGTTTGTTTCCCTTTATTATAATTTTCGGAATTTTTTGGTTTCCTTAATTACAATTTTCGGAAATCCACTTTCCTTTTTTGTGAATTTTGGACAATAATGTGCTTCCTTATTTAGCCTATATTGTCTCATTTTGTTTTTTGGATTATTTGCTTATATATTTTCGTGCAGCTCAAGGATTGCAATCAGGAAACTGGTTCTTAATGTCATTAATTGTTGTTTCCTTTTTGAGCTTGTTTTTTATCCGACACAGGTCTGAGCTGTCCCCACCGATATCACATCTGTCGGATCAACATCTTCTAAATAAGGCAACTCTTCATCAATCAAGAATAACTTCTATGATTCTTTCCTTTATTAGAAGAATTCTTTCTCAACCTTTATGAGCACGAAAAAGGACACTATAAATAGGGTTCTAAAGGCAGTGAGAAAAGTGAACTCTTTGGTGCATTATTGTAATATTTGTGAGAGTTCCTCTTTGTATTCGAGATCATAAGTATTCACGTGATCTTGTAGTAATATGTGTGCTTAGTTTTTAGTGGTGAGTTTATACCATGTTCATGAGTGAATACACATTGTAATTTGAACACAACGTTTATAGTCTTCGGGAGAAGATTTTTACAAGCCTTGCGTCGGGAGGATGCAAGCACTCGCTGGCCATTGAAGGGAGTTCAAGTGGTTGAGCGTTTCAATCAAAATCAGATTAGTGAAGAGAAGTACAACAAAGTTGCGGCAAATCTCAAGAGGGAGTCTTGTTTTGTTTAAGTCAATGTTTTTGTACTTGTGATTCTTTATTAATTGGTTTTATTCTCTGGGCGTGGCCCCAAGGAGTAGGTTATCCGAAAGGGTTTCTGAACCTTGTAAAAATTCGTTGTGTTCTTTATTGTTTTGCACTGTTTTTTTTATTGTGTTCAGTTTCTATCGTGACAAGTTTGGTTTCTGTCCCGACAAAATTGTAATCTGTGTAAACAGTTAATTACCATTCCGCACTTTAATTAATTCGCATGGTTTAATTAATTTGGTAATTAATAAAAACGGAATTTCAATGCATATAACATCATATTATAATATAATTCACATAAACATTCATATATTCATTTAATGACATAATTAAACAGTTATGGCCCTCCCAGCCTACTAATCCAGCCATTAAATCGCATTAGGGATTTCGAGGCATTACAAAACTCGTGACCATTAAATTATTTATGAACATTGTGTGGTTAAAGTAAGAAGTTAGAAAATGTAAAAGTTACTGACATCGAGGTGACCCACCACATAGTGGTAGATATAATTGTACACAATGCTTCACACACTTATTGATTTATTTTTTTACAAAAATAATGTTATTGCATATTTAAAAGTCTCCATCAAAATAAAGGGAATGTCATTTGTTTGGGTGGATTTGAGGAAGAATGGATTAAGAGTTTTGGAATGAAGTGATCTATCCCTAACATATTTTTGTTTGGTAAGAAGGAATGGGAATAAGGGATGAAAAATGGCTAAGGATTGCAAATCCTTTGGGCCCACAAAAATTAATCCTTCTATATATGGGTGGATTGTAGAACAAAAACAATAAAAAATTTCTTAAACAATTAAAATGACTAATTTTTTTAATATTATTATTTATTTTAAATTGTAAAAAGAAATATTCATTTATTTCCTTCCTATTATACCAAACAACTCTAAGGATTGTCACTCTCCTCTCCTTTCCTCTTCTTCTCCATCCTTCTTAATTAATCCCTCCATCTCCTCATCCTTCTTAATGAAGCCATCTTCAGTAATTATCCTTATGAAATATATTTGCATTTGAGAAAACAAAGTGTCAAAACTTCAAAAGGATCCAGTTGCTTGAGAATATATGGGTCTCTAGTGATGGTCGTTGAATTCAAGTTGGTCAATATAAAGTAATCCTAACTTCTTGATGCCCATTACTACAAATGCATATTAGTAGAACCAGTGGCAGAAACACATAACATAGCGGTGTTACACAATGCTTCCAATGGTTTTTTTTAGTTGAAATTTCTCATGTAAAAAACATGAGAGAACGAGCCATTGTATAGTGTTGAAAATACATATCTCGCACCATTAATTCAATTTCTTTTGAGTTTTTGTTCAAAAAACAAGTCTGCATGATGGATGACAACAACATATGTTCTTCTAAGACTCCAAGTACGATCAAAGGTTCTTTTAAAGGTCTGAGAAGAAGTAAATGACGATTTATTTACAAGAAAATCTGTGTTTTTTAGCTGTGTTTTTGTTATGTACTAATATGTTATGCTTAGTTAAAATAGGCTACACTAGTGCACGTGCATGATTTTTCAAGGGTTATGAAATTACAAAATAGTCCCTATCATAAACAATTAACTATTAAGAATTTACTGTAATTACAAAATTAACCTCAATTCACACAATTTTTTAACACGAAAAATACAGCTGACACGTGAAATTAGCGTTGCAGTAGTTAATAAAATTTTATTTGTCTATTTTATTGTGGAACCATAGTCTATATAAGTTCTTTCAAAAGATGTTACAATCACTAAATAATAATAAATAAATAGTGTGTAAAGAAAAAAAAAAACCAGATGGGCATGAGCCATCCCGCTTCCGTACGAGGCGGGATGGAATCAGTGGCCTTAAAACAATTTGTAAAATCTTAAGATTGGCTGACTTTTTAATTTATATATTTTTCAAATTATGTGCTAATTTCGAAAATATACATATGGTATAATTGGTGTATTGTTTTATTTTGGGTAAGTATGAATTTTATGTTAAATAAATTATCTATAGACAAGTTTTCCTATTTATATATGGTAACTATGTCTATAATAGTATGTTTAATATATAATTGATCACTATACATATTTCTCGGTCTTAATTGATTTAAATTGATTATCTTGTAATATATTTGTGCCCAAGAAAGATCAATTTCAAAATGAACTTGGTTTAGAATTAAGTCCAGGTTCATCTATTTTCTGATGATACAAAACGATCTTCTGTTACATACGGATTCCTCTGTAGTAATGGTAATTGATAGTTATTTTTAAAAACTCTCTGATTTGATCTAATTGAGATCAAAAACAAGATTGGCTTGGCCTAGGGTTTTCTAAACTCTATAAATACCATACCTGAGCAGCAGTAAATCTCAGCACTTCTCCATTCTAATGTTTCATATTTTAAAGAGTTCTTTATTATGTAAAGAGTAGTTTTAGTTTAACTATCTCTTTGTTTGTTTGTTTGTTTGTTTTTTGCTTTGTGTTGTTTATTATTAAACATGTCATAAAGCTTGTGAACGTGACATACAATCTTTGAGAGAATATTTTCTTAAGTCTCACTTCGGGAGGAAGCGACCACTCATCAAGGTCAGAAGAGATTTCGTGCTCTTGGTGTTTATCAAAATCAGATTAGTAAAGTGGAATACTTCAAGGCTACGACAAGGATTTAGAGGGAGTCTAATTTTGTATAAGTCAATTGCTTATTGTATTCTTGAGACTTTACTAATTGATTTTATCTCTGAGTGTGGCCCCGTGGACTAAATTTTTCGAACCACGTAAACAACTTCTTATGTCACTTTACTTTTAGTTTGTTTATTGTCTGTTCGTATATTCTGATTCATCACCAATTTGTCCTGATACATCATAATATCTGTCTAATCAAACAATTTTATAATTATTCCGCATTAATTAAATTTAGTTGGTAATCTTAAAAAATAGAATTTCAATTGGTATCAGAGTAGTTCACTAAACTCTTAGTGAGATCTTATGTTTCTCTTTTCGTTTGTTTGTTTTTCTACTTGCAACATGTCATTTTTTGTAGAAGGAAGTTCTATAACCCATCCACTGTTGCTTAATGATTCTAACTATTCTTACTGGAAGGTTAGAATGAAAGCCTTCATCAAATCTCAATATGAAAAGGCGAGGAGTTCTTTCTTAACAGGTTGGTCACCACCAACTGATTTTGACGCAAAAACTGAGGAAACAACGGTAAAATATGAGTTAAATTGGTCAAATACTGATGATTTATTGTCCAGTTATAATAACAAGGCCTTACATGCTTTGTTCAATGATGTTAATGAAGGGTATATTAAACTTATATCCTCTTGTGATTTGGCCAAATAAGTTTGGAAAATCCTTCAAACTCAATTTGAAGTAGGGATGTAAATGGGGCGGGTCCGCCCCGCCCCGCCCCGATTAATTTCTTGGAGCGGGGCGGGTCTGCCCCGCCCCATTTGCTCCATTTAACTTTTTTTTTTTTAAAGAAACATTAAATTATAATTTTAGAATTTTCCCTAGGCCTAAATATTATTTTTTATTGTAATCTTTATATTTTACACTTGGTATCAACTACACCATCAAATATTATATTTTGTTTTTTTATTTTAACATTTACAAAATAAATACAATAATAAGGATGAATTATATAAAACATATTTTTCAATATTTATAATTCTTTCTAGTCTATATAGAATTAAAAATATTCTAAACCACATATAAAATGTCAATTTTACGTACTATGTACATAAGTAGCATGAGAGAATTAAATTAGAGTGTAAAAAAAAAAAATTGAGGCGGGGCGGCCCCGCCCCGTTTAAATTCCTAGCGGGTCGGGGCTGCCCCGCCCCGCTTAAATTCATAGCGGGGCGGGGCGGCGCCCCGCCCCGAATTCCGCCCCGTTTTTACCGGGGCAAAGATGCCCCGTTGGGTCGGGGCCCCGCCCCGCTGCCCCATTTTGCCATCCTTAATTTGAAGGAACTGATGATGTCAAGCGTTCTAGGTCCATTATGTTACAACACAAAATTTGAGGATCTTAAAATGTCTGAAACTGAAACTCTCACTAAATTTTATGAAATATTGTTTGATGTTTCTAATGAATTTTTTGCCTTAGGTGAGAAATTATATTAATATGTGTTAGTTTGAGAAATTATTCATGTTTTACCTGACAGGTTCAACACCAAGTTAATAGCTATGGAGGAGGCTAAAGATCTTAATTCCATGAAAGTGGAAGAACTGATAGGTTCATTACGAACATTTGAACTGAATCAACAGATCAGACAAAAAAAAACCAAACAATGTAAAAGCAAAAGAAAATTGTATTGCTTTGAAAAGTTCAGAAAATATGAGTTCAGATGATGAATATGATAATGAGTTGGCCCCATTGACAATAAATTTTAAAAAAATATATGAAAAAATTGGGCAGAAAAAGATTTTTAATAAAATTCTCAAAAGGTAACACATCTTCTAAACATTTTTTTTCCTATCAATAAAAAGGGAGTTCAATGAAGGGAGTGTGATGGTTTCGGTCACATTCAGTTAGAATGTGCAAATACCTTGAAAATTAATAAAAAATGAATGAATGCTACTTGGAGTGATAATGACTCTAAAAGTAGTGATGAAGATTGTGATAATGTTGCTTTGACATTTGTGTTTCCTAACCTTCCTTGTTTCTTGCAGAAAAAAAAATCCTTGTTTGCCTAAACAAAATTGTTTCAATAAATAAAGTTACTGATGATACGATAGATACTGATGATGTTGCAAACACTGATTCTGATGAATCAGAAGTTAATGAAGATTCGTTGGAAGAATCTTAAAAAAAATGTATGATGAATGGATAAAATTGTGTGTTGTTAATCGGTTAAATACAAAGACTCTCAATTCTCTTTCCTACAGAAATGATAAACTTGAATCAACTGCTAGAATTTTTCAAATTGAGATTTTCGCTAAAAATGTCAAAATTAGCCGACTGAACAATGAGCTTGAACTTATAAAGAAAAATGTAAAGATGCTCAATCCAGGATCTACTATTTTTTTAGGAGGTCCAAAATGCAGGTCAACGAAACAATGTTGGGTTGGGATCTAAAATGTCTCAATCAAAAGGAAAAACTATGTTTATTCAAGCTTGCTCATTACCTATTTTTTCTTCTAATCTAACATTGCAGGGTTATGATCCATCAACATCGCAAAATGTCTCATTAGCAAAGAGACAGATAGGTAAAAATCTTACGTCCTATGGAAGGACTAAGAAATTCATTCACACTTGTCACTTTTATGGCATCAAAGGTCACATTCGACCAAAGTACTTTACTATAATGAATTTTTTATAAATCAAATTATTTTCATCATGGGAATTCCAAAAGGTGCAAAAGAAAATTCTGCGTCTAAACAAATGTGGGTAAAAAAGGATGTGCATAATTGTCTTGCTGCTTTTGCATGCCATAGAACTCATACATCTAATTCTTGATACTTTGATAGTGGATGTTCTAGACATATTGTTGAGAATACTTATACAGGTTCTTGTTTATTTTCATGTAAATCTTATATTAAACAAATTAATATTATACAACATAGAACATGTTTCTATAATTGAATTCAAAACAGAAATAATGATAAGAACAATTACATTATACGCAACAGAATGTATTAGTCATTCCTTCAGTTTCTCTAACCCTTGAATCATTAATGTCGCAAGGTATTACCAAGAAACTGAACCGATATTCAAATTTATTCACAGCCTTCCAAAGTATACTTAGAATCACCTAGACTAGAGTAGACAATTCTCAACACATGAGATAGATACAAAGAGAAGAAGAAGAGAAGAGAATTTAGAGGCTTAGAAAAAGACTTTTGTTGTAGAGAGAGTCTAAAACCCTAAAGCATTAAAAATAGATCTTATGATCTTCTGTTGATCTGTTTCCCTCAACTCTCACTTAGCATTCCTTAGGCTCAATTAAGTCATTCATTTAATTAAAAAAATCAATAAAATAATAGGTAATATCATCCATTATGTCAAAATTATCATAGACTTTGGGCTCGTGAAATTTCCCATTTAATTATAAGTCCGTTGAACTTAAAATTCAAGGCCCGTATTATTTTCTATTGATTAATTAATTAAATAATTATTTAAATATTTTATCAAATTAATTATTTATAATTTGAACCTTGATTTAAACTTATTTATTAATTTAGACACCAATTTGTCTTAATTAATAAATCTGCCTTAAAATCTATTTTCTTCTCTAAATTGTACAACTCTGTAAAACTATCCAAATTGACCTGGTCAACTTTGATAAGTCTAATAAATAATTAAATCAATTAATTAAGACTATCTAGATGATTTTATCCAAGGTACAGTGGGGACCATGGGCCTATGGAATCAAGCTCCAATAAGTTATCATAAATTTACTAACTTATTAATTCCTTGTGACTCCACTAAAGACTCTGAATTACACTCTTGAATTCATAAAACGCTCTATAAGCAATATATATATACGTTATTAGTTATCCGTTGTGATAACCATAATTGTCACTCAATCATCTATAGAAGGTCTACAATGAGATGAGACTAAAAATATCATTTTACCCCTCATTGTATTTTATCCTTAAAATACTTAGTTCCTTGTAAATGATATTTCAGTAAACTAATATTAATTACTGAAATGAGATCTCTATCATTTAGCACCTTGAACCAAACTAAAAGGAAATCATCGTTTTACTTCTTCATCGGAAGCTATAGATGTTCATATCTATGATTAACACTCCCACTTAATTATACTATCGAGTGTTGGTTTTTATTGATCAAATCAAAGATTATACGCAGCGGAACAACAATCAAATTGTTAATTTAATCCCACAAGATTTCTAGATCTACTTCTTCACATGCATATATATATATATTGAATCAAAGACATGAACAAAAAAAATTACCTCAGATCCTTCCTTGCTGCTATCTTTTTGTATGGCTAAATCCTTGAGATCTCACAGCAAGATCTTCCAAAATGTTCTCAGCACACAAAGAGCGAGTGTGGGTTCGCTATACAAACAATAGGCAAACAAACTATTTATCAGATGTTCTCAACACATGAGATCTGATAAAGTTTGGACCTAGGTTTTGTGAAGAATAATGACTTTTGTTTATTTCACTGTTTTCTTTCTCTGAGAGAGATTTCTAGATATTTTTCTATCCCTGAAAAATTACGTTCTGTAAAACTGATATCCTAAATTTAATATATCCAATATATTAAAATATTTGTTATTTTAAACAATTTAAAATAACTGATCAGTTATCAGATTTTTGTTTAAATAATAATATTTAAATAACTAAAATTGTGGAACCAAGAAAATGCTCACAGTCTCTTATGCGTGTAGCACAGTGGCTATGCACTGTGCCACACGTGTACCACATGCCAATGATGACATGTGATTTTTCCCAATTTTTATTATTATTTAAATACAAAAAATTCCAAAAAATAAATTAATTCAAAATTAATTATATTTTTGTTAAATCAAATAATTAATTAATTACACATAATTAAATAATAATTATGTTTGATATATAGAAAAATATTTTACTTATCACATAAGTCCTTTTTTCCCATTTTTTGTATTTACCTTTGTCAATGTTTGTTTGAGCCATTTTGGGGACCATGGACCTATAACATTAAGCTCCAATAAATAAACTCTTTAATTATAATAGTTAATTTATTAATTCTGATATTACTCCACTATAAATTCAGAATTGCACTCTTTATGTTATAGATATACTTTTACAGAAATCTTATCTTAAGTCGTCCATTGATATAACCATCTTTCAATAGTTCAACCCTCTAATTAATTAGTTCATAAATTAGAATGGAAGAATTACCATTTTACCTTTCTAATTTACTTCTTATTCCTTAAGTACCATTAATTCACTAGTGAATAATTAATCTATAATCTAATTATAGATTTGAGCTCAAAATCATTCAGTTCCAGAATTAACCCTTAAGGGAACTAATATACGATCCGTTAGGAAAGATTAGATTCCGTATTGTTGATACATGTTCCCAGCCATCCATGATATTAAATCTCCAAAACAAAATTCATTAGCCTCATTCTTTGAAGAGACCTTAACGAATGAATCAAAAGATTTAATAAACATGAACAGGAGCTCATGAACACTCAGGATTTAGGTTGATCTATAAATGATCATCAGTTATGATATGAATTACAAGTCTTTTGGATAAAGAATTTAATTCATATCGGCCCATGTCATATATAATCATATTATATAAAGCACATTTACCGAAATGTCTTACCACATCAATAATCTGAATCTAGATTATTTGTATCATTATGATACTCAGTAAACCGTACTTACAGCTCCAATTAAAGAATTCCATAACTTTAATTTGTTGTTGTTGACTATTTTTATTCATTCATGTGATCTTAATTCTCTCGTACTTATACAAGTTCACATCCTCAATAATGAATATGGAATTTTTTTGATACTTATAAAATTATTCAAACAATAATTTAACAATCTAAATATAACAATAATAATAAACCATTGTATTTATTTATTCACAGAAAAGCAAATGTCTTTATATGCTTTTAGGACATACTCCTAACATCGAGTTCCCAAAATGTAAGTATGGTCTAGTCCGTAGGGTAAGCTGGTAACGAACAAGTCAAAGAACTCAAATAATACAATCAGTTAGAATACTAACCACTCATAATTGAGATTGAATAGACCTATGGTCAACTATATGATATGACTAGAATAGATAATAATAGTATGTTTACTTATCCTATCTATTGTCAATATCGGTCCAATCCGATGTAATAAATACATCCGATCTAATCTACTTTGCTAATATTCTGGAAATAACAAAACACTACAATGTGTTGTTAGATTATATTGTACATTGGCACGTCAATGTAAATCTTGTGCATTGACTAATCTTTGGACTAACTTATGTTTGAAAATATAATCATATTTATATTCCACTGTGATTACTTCACTATAAATATGATTAGCAATATGCTCGGGATTTAATAGAAGTTTATATTAAACAAATAATCATGAAAATAAAACATGTGAGAAAAGTGATTGACCAAGTCAAAAATTGATTTCTATTCTTTTATTGATAATAAAATGAGATTACAAAGAAATTGAATTTTAATTTGGGCATAAAACCCCAACACATATGACAGGTGACTCATCAATTTCAAAACTATGAAATGTGGTGCAGTAACTTTTGGTGATAGTGTGGTAGGTAAAGTTCTTTGAAAATGAACCCCAAATTTGGAAGGGTTACCTAAACTAAAAAATGTTCTGCTAGTTGATGGATTTAATGCTAACTTAATTATCATAAATCAAATTTGTAATCAAGGATACCGTGTTAATTTTTCTTGTGATGGTTGTAGTGTCATTGGTCAAAATAGAAATTGTGTTCTAAAAGGATTCGAATCACTTGATAATTGCTATAATCTCTCTCAAAATTTGACTTGTCACTCGGCCATAAGCAATTCTACTGATCTGTGGCATGAAAAACTTGGTCACATTAATTTCAAAAACTTGAAAAAATTGTCAAATGCATGTACTTTTCATGGTTTACCCAAGCTGGGTAAAGAATCTACCGATAAGTGTGAACCTTACCATCTTGGTAAGCAATTAAAGATCAGTCACAAAGGTATCACAGATGTGAATACCACCAAGGTCTTAGAATTGCTTCACATAGATCTAATGGGTCTAATTCAGGTTGAAAGCTTAAATGGAAAAAAGATACATTTTTGTGTGTGTAGATGACTTCTTTCATTTTACTTGAGTTTATTTTTTAAGAGAAAAAATTGACTATGGGTTTGATTCAGATACTTTAACTATTTTTTGTGACAACACCAGTGCAATAAATATTTCTAAAAAATCAGTTCAACACTCACGCACAAAACATATTGATATTAGGCACCATTTCATTAGAGAGCTCGTTGAAAGTAAAACAATAATCTTGGAGTACATTGAGACTAACAAGCAAATTGTAATGTCCTCCTAATCCAGGACCATTACACTGTGTACTTTAAATAGTGTCAGACTTGCTAATCAAGTCATTTGGTTATAAACGTGTAACTAAGGTTAAAGTCAAGGGTTAGGTTAAAAATTTTGGCCAAGGAACTGTTGACTTTCATTTAAAAAGTTTCATACATACTTGGGATCCCAAAGTATTACAAACAAATATTTAAAAGGGTGTATATACATAGAAAGTTACAATCGGCCGACCTAAGCGGCAAAATTAGGGCTACAACCCTAGTTCCTTTGAGATATCCTCGACAGTGGTGGACAAGCAGCCACATATGTACACACCGCCATAGAAGCTCTCCAACTCATGGCTGGTCAAACTTCCCTTTCCCCTTACCTGCACCACAAAGCACTCATGAGCCAATGCTCAGCAAGAAAATTAAAACATGTGCATGAATAGAAAATACAAATTTCCAGCTACTTATCTAGCATGCCCAGCAGTAGTAACCTACTCATTCATGCATATAACTACAAATAGATGGTCATTGGACCATTCTGGGGCCCGCTGCCCTCAACATTTGACCATAGAGTCAACCTCGGGCCCTATGCCCTAGCTACATGACCATAGTATCACCTGGGGCCTTTTCCCTTAGCTCTGAGTAACTAGCCATAGAGCTAGTCTAGCGTACCTAGCGCTTTAATGTTTCAACGACCATAGGGTCAGCCAACGTAGTAGTACGTTCCTGTTTGACCTAAAAATTTTGGCCAACTCACTATTGCCGTCCTTGACTAAAGAGTCAAGCCCTGAACCAAGTATTTGGGTACATATACAGAAATAGATATAGATAAGCGTACTTCAAACAACACAAGTATGCATACATATTAAACATGTAACATCATCAAATAATTGCAAACATAGTGATAACCATGCTCCTTAACGGGGCCAAGCCCTAGCTACGCAAACCATGCGAAAAGTCATGTAACACTTAATTAGGTACAAAATATTCAAGTACGTTTAATCAACAAGCGAAACGATAACTTAAACATGTTCATTCTCAGGGGCCCGAGCCCTAATCATAATTATAGTAAACAATCGGGCCAAGGCCTAGTTACACTTATATCACGTATTGGGTGTAGTTTTCTTACCTCAGGTCTGAGTATAGCATAAAATAAGAACGACCCTCGAGCACGATCCCGGTTCTAAGCCCCTAGTGATAACCTAGTCACAACCATAATATGGGATTCCATCAACAAAAGGCTTCCAGACTAAGTCTTAGCCTCTGGGACCTCGAATTCTACTAAACTAAGTAGTAGAATCGATCCTGAGCCCTTAGGAATAAATTATCGTCATCAAAACCCCACGTGGCCAAAACAGCTCAGGCGGGTCGCAACGTGCCCTTGAGGGTCACAGTGTGCCCCTCAAGTCAGAGGTCCCCTCCTTCCTGGGAATGGGACACAGGCCGCGACCTGCCCTTTAGGGTCGCGGCGCGCCTCCCAGATAGAAGCCCCTAAAGGCCCTAGGTCCGGTTGGGTCGCGACGCCCCAAGAACAAGGTCGCGACCTAACCTTGCGAACCCAAAATTCCTCCATTTTTCTCCAGCCAAAATCAATCAAAACCACCCCAAATCCACCCTAAAACAACAATTCAATCCTCATAACATATTTAATATCTTCCCAGCAACAAAACCCAACTAAAAACTAGATGAAAAAATCATCAAAACTCAATAATCCAATATTTGAGCTACAAGATCAAGAATACCAAAATCTCTAACAAAATTTAGTAAAAAAAGAGGTTAGAACCTTACCCCAACTATGATTTAAGTCCCCCTAGCTATAGCCAATCCAATTCCCAAGTTCAAGCCTTCAATCTCCAAGTTTTCAGCCAAAAATCCCCTAGTTTTCTCAACCAATTCACTTAGAAAATAAAAGAGAATGGGGGAGAGAGAGGGTCAGTTGGTGAGCAGAGTGTTTTTGTGTTTTATGTTTTGTTTCCTTAAGGCTTAAGTTAGTTAAGCTAATCTCGAGGCTCGGGGTACCAAAAACGTCCCCGATGGCAAAATAGTCAAAATCCCCAACATTCCCTCCTAATCTCACTAACTCCAAATATATCATCAATTATTCATTTATGTTTCCCTATAACCTGATGTTGTGCTAAATACCTAAAATACCCCTTGACTCACCCCGAGTCGGGTATTGGGTCCCGTTGTGACTTTCCCGCCAACTTGCTCCCTAGGATCATCTCGTGTTGTGTAACCCAAATAAACTCACATAATAATGTGGACTCTCACATATATCACATATATACAATTATGCCCATAACAGGCCAAATTACGAAAATTTCCATTCTAATAAGAAATGTGTCCACATTCATATTTAATACACCTAAACATGCATAACTAGTTATATTATCGTATAACTCACATAATCACATAATCATACACATCATATAAGCAAATAATTCCATATATTTCCATCATGGCCCCCTAATCAAAGCCCTAAGCCTTATTAGGTAATTAGGGACGTTACACAAATTGCTAATATTTTCACAAAACTCCTAGATTCAATTCGGTTTGATTTCCTTAGGAAATCCTTGGGGGTTTGTAGTATATAATTTTTGTTTTGTTCTTGACTAATTTTTCCCTAACTGCTAATTAAATAATTGTATACCTATTTAAACATTTTTCAAACTTATTCAAAAAATTTGTGAGTACTTCTATTAGATTAATTATTTTTTATATATGTCATGCTAAGTATGTTGGTTTCGAAATAAAAATTTCTTCATGATATATTTTTGGGAAAAATGCTTACTAAGAGTGTAATGAGCAAAATTAACAAAAATTCTTCAGTTTCAGGTTCCTCTGTGAGAATAGAGCTACCTATACTAGTGTGTGAAAGTCATCTTTGAGTAAGTTGAGTCTATGTAATTAGACCTATGTAGAGGATACACTACCATTGAAGAGGCTACCACTGGTGTAGTGTGACAGAGTCTCCATTGGATACTACAGAAAAATGTCAAAATTGCCAACAAGGGCACTGACCCTAATTTTACACTTCACACACTAGTACTTGTTTTGAATGAAGGAAAAGCAAAAAATGTAAGTCTCATCCTCTATGTTAATGTTTTTCCTAAAAATATGTTGTGCTCTAGAAATATTTATTTTTATCCCAACACTCTCAAGCATGTCGTATAAATTAAATAATTTATCTAACATTATAATACTCAAATAATTTTTGAAAATTTGTTTATTGTATAACAGGTTTTGAAGTTTTTGTTAGCAACAAAAGGAAATTTTATGGTCATTATCTATATATATAATAAAAAAATGGGAATATCGAAAAAAATGGAAAACAAATGAAATGTTGTGGGGTGTGAAATCATGCTTTATTTGGCATTTTTTTATTCCAATTGATTTTATGTTATTTTTGTCAATATTCTCTCTAAAGTTAAGGTTTATTTGAATATTAATTGTTTTGTGTCAGGAAAAGGACAGTTGAAAAAGAATATGTGTTGCCTTTTTGGTTTGGTACAATTAAGACAAAAAGTTTCATTTTTCTCTCCTAGTCAAAAATCGGGTAACCACCTGTAACTTCCCAAATTACCTAATAAGGCTTAGAGCCTTGATTAGGGGGGCAAGATGTCAAATTATGGAAATTATGTGATTATGTGATATATATGTCTATCATTATATGATTATGTGAGTTATATTATAATATGATTTGATATCCATGTTTAGATGTATTAAATATGCATGTGGACCCATTTGATTAAAAGGGCAATTTTTGTAATTTGGCCTGTTACAGGTATATTTGACATATATGAGATATATGTGTGGAACCACATCATTATTTGGATATATTTGGGTTATTCGACACGAGACTATCCTAGTGAGCAAGGTAGCATTTTAGTCACAATGGGGTCAAATACCCGGCTCGGGGTGAGCCTAGGGTTAATTTGGTAATTCAATACATTACCGGGATCGGGTCATGGGGAAATGATTTGGTAATTATTTGAGGATATTGGAAGTAACAGGAATTATGAGGCATTGATTATGATTAACGGGGTATGTGGCAAATGACAAAACTGCCCTTGAAGGGCTTTGGGAGAGTGCTTTGACCCTAGAGGCATATGTGCCATTTTGAGCCAAATTAGTGACTTAGTCACTTTCCCTTGGCTGAAGGAAACCTCAAAACAGGGGATATCAAACAGAGCATCACCTTAAGCAGCTCTCTATCCCTTTCTTCATGATTTCTTCTCTCTCTTACACTTTGGGGATTTTTGGATTTTGGGAGGAAGAAAAGCTCAAGGATTAGGAGGTGGAAGTCAGAGTTTGGCTAAGGGATAGCTTGGGCTTGCAGACCATTGGTTTGAGGTAAGGACTCTTGAGTTTTTTTGTGAATTCTATTTAAGTTCTTCATGTTCTTGGGATGTTCTTGAGCTTTGAAGCTCTAGTATGGATTTTTGAGTTGTGATGGGTTATAGATCAAGTGTTAACTTGGGTTTTATTGAGATTGGTATATTGATGAGAGTTTGAGGTTAAATTGCAAGTTTGGGTTATGTTTAGATGTGATCTTGATGGTTTGAACTCGGGGGAAAACATAGGGGGAAACTAGAGAAATTCTGGGCTATAGGGATAGTGCCCCAACGTTGTTCTGGGCGCCCCAGCACTAGGTAGGGGAAAATCAAGAGTGGCTCTCTGACTTGGATGGCGCCCCTGCGCTATCTTCAGGTGATCTCTAAAAAATTATCACGCAAGTATACGTGGACCAATCAAGTAATATATGATAAGTAAAGTGTCGATCCCACGAAGACTGATATTAATTACCAATAATTAACCTCTAATTCTATTTGATTTAAATAATAATTTCATAATTATAAATAAAATAATTATTACTAAAAATTAAGAAACTATTTTTTTTTTGAACGAAAATTAAGAAACTATTAAGCACTAGAGAAATGCAGAGATAAAAATTTGATTAAATTTAATTGATGTAAAAGTTAGGACTTTAGTTTCATGAACCATCTACTTATGATTTCTAACCAATTCTCAATATTTCTTAATTCTATTGTGATAGCAGATTACAATTATATATTATAGTCTTGCTAGGATCTATAATTCTCTACAATATATTCTTTCCTACATCTCTATGGTAAATCAATATATTGCAGGCTTTAAATACATAATCCTTAAACTACACAATTCATAGAAGTACTTTCGTCTAATATAAAATTGTGATTATTTACCTATAGCATAATTAGCCTTCTCTTTTCAGAGCATAGGTTAAAATCATATAAACATGTAAATGATGATCAAACATTCACAAGCATTAAGCATAAGATAAATAATCCACAGCAGAAGAAAGAAATTCAGAAAAATTTCATTCAGAAATCAAAAGCTTCAAGAAGAATCCACTAATACCCTAATAATAAGATCCCAAAAGAGGATGTTTTAATATTTAAACTCGCAAGTGCACGAATCATTTCGGAATATAATGTTCATGTAAGTACGAGGTCGAACCCATGGGAGTTGACTAACATCAAAAGAAACTATTTCAAACAAAGCAATAATATTCTAGCCTAGTTCCAAATATTTGATGAGATTTTGTTTTAGAAAAATAAAAGACAAGTAATAAAAATATTTAAGATTAAATAGAAAAATTGTTTTCAAATGATATATAAAAAATAAGATAATTAAGATGTTAGAATCCACAAAATGCAAGTTCAATAGTATTTATAAGTATATTGATTCCCAAGTTTTAATATAGTTGAAATAAATCACACTATATATTTTTTCAAAATATATTTTCTATTCAAGCACAAGTTACTCTTTCAAAAAGGTAGGATTTTTCTTCACTTATATAAGATATAATTTCTAAGCATTAGTTGTGTTACAACTTAATGAAACTACAAAAAATCAAAGAGATTATGTTTAGGCAAAATATGATACTTATGCTCTAAGAATTAGATGTGAACAATTTAATGAAAAACATTTAATCAAAGAATATCATATTTTTGCATAATGAAGAACTAAGTGCAATATGCTTTAACAATCAATAATAGATGAAAAATGCATATCTTTGATAGAAAAATCCATAAACAATGTTGTACAAATGGGAAATCAACATACAACAAAAAAATACTATCTAGTTACATTTTGCTTCATCATCATCTTAATAACCTTTGAAAAAGATTAGAAGCTCATAACTAGATAAAAATTACAAAATAACATACTTGACATGCTCTTCAAAAGATGAAAATGGTAGAGAGAAACTAGTGAAAAGAAGAGAGAAAAATATGTAGAAGATGTTAAAAAAAAAGATGAAGAAGAAGAGCTCCCCAAATGGTCTTACAAGACTCTATTTATAGGCAAAATATGGAGATTAAATTAATCAAATTAAAATGAATAAATTGATTAATTTAATTGTGTTGGGAAGTGGTAGGATAAATAGAGTAAGTGTAAGAGTATTAGAAAGATGAAATGTTTGGTTGGGTAAAATATTAGTGAAAAGTTAGGGTAAAAAAATAAATTAGGAGTGTTTATTTAGGTAAGAAAAATAGGGAATAGTGAATTGATATTTGAGTGAAAAATATTGGGAATGAAAATGTGATTTTTGGGTCTTTTTGTGGCTATTGGCAGCTTGGTCTAGGCTGGCATGGGGTGCAAACTGGGCCAGGGAGATTGGGGACTTGCTGGTTGAAGAGGCCCGAGTGGCTGGCAGGCCCACAGTGGGCTTGGTGGCATCAGCTTTATTGATGCTATGAGGATTGCAGCTTGGCGTGGATAGCTTGCTGAAGGGAGGGACAGCTGGCATGGAGCATCAGGCAGGGAAGAGGCGTTGGTGTATATGTGATGGCTGGGTGCTGGTGGAGTTGGGAGGCAACCGGGCCTTGGTGTTGGGCCTGCTGGATTGGGCTGAAGAAGGCAAGGCAGCTGGGCTTGAAGGGGATGCTTTTGGGCCTTTGAAAAATGCTACTTTCTTTGCTTTCCCTTTACAGAAATGCCATTTTTTTTCACCATTCTTCTTGTTTTTCAAGAGCAAATAACATGCAAAATATTCCCTATAAAACAAACATAAATTAAATTAAAACTAAATATTTTCAATAATGAAATATACAATAAAAGTTCAATGAAAATATTAATTAAAATTTAATTTACTTAAACATTTAAGCTCAAAATTACATCCTTTTACACCTAACTTAACAATATTATTTTTAAATAATTAAACTATAAAATTTTACAATAATATAACAATAAAAATATACAAAAATCTATAAAATTAAAATAAACCTAATAAATTCAAAATTACTTAAAAACTTAATAAATCAATTAAAAACTCAAGAATTAAGCAACAATTAGCACAAAAAAAGTGGTAAAATAACTCTATTTTGTAGAGTTATCAATAAGATTAGTTCAAAACAAACATAATGGAATCAATCAAATTAAATATGAACATAAACACCATAAAAGAGAAATACAGAAGAGATCAAGAAATCAAACTCTCAGATCTTCAATGTTCTCCCAAGTCTCTAATAATTTCTCTACACATCAAAAAAATTAATCAATCCCCTAATTAACTCTTAAAAACGTATTTAAATAAAAACCCTAAAAATGTTTAACAATTTTGCCCTTCTGATAGCCACGCACAAATACACGCGCCACGGCCCTGGCATTCAAGCGCCACAGCGTGCCTCTTTGGTTTTGCGCAACCTGCTTTCTATTTTCAGCAAGTGCCGCGGCCTTTCTCCCATGTGCCACGACCCTTCAAAACTCCAGAAAATGGTCCTCTCTGCTTTTTCCTTGCGCTACAGCTCTTCATTCAAGCGTCGCAGCCCTTCGTATTGACCCCAAAATCTTGTTCCAAAACTCCAAAATGAACAATTATCTCTGCAAATGAATCCTCGACTTTCTTTTCGTCAACTTTTAGCATAAATTTCCCAAATTAAGTTGATTTTCCAGTCATTTCCCAAACTTCACGTTTCCTTCTCCTATTTCCTGCAAACATACCAAAACAAGCATAATACCGCATAACACTCCACCAAAATGACTCAAACTTACCCTAAACACATGTTAAAAACTATGCTAAAAACAAACTCATCATCAGGGTCCCTGCGCTAGTCCAGTTTTAGCAAAGCCCATTTTTAGGGCTTGGGAGGAATTTGGGGGCTCGAGGGATGGTTCCACCACCCCGTTGGGTGGGATTGGAAGTCCCGAGAGCATGGGAGTGGTCCCAAAGTTTATTTTTAAGGTTTGAATCTTATGATATAATTATTTTATGGTTGTGACTAGGTTACCGCTAGGGCTTGGGACAGGATCGTGCTCAAGGGTCGTTCATATTTAACTGGTGCTTGGACCAAAGGTGAGAAAACTGCACCCAGTATGTGGTACATGTGATTATGGCTTGGGCTGAATTATTAAACAGGAATGTGAATAGAGCATGGACGCCTGAGAATGTGCATGATTATGATTATGCTTGTGATTGTTGATCAGGCATGTTGAATGTTTTATAATTGGATATTTGACATATGATATATGCCTGTTTGCACTATCTTATTGAGAAAGGCTTGACTTATCAGTCAAGGACGACAATAGCGCTGAGTGCTGGTCGTAAAGCAATGACTTATTAGTCAAAGACGACAATAATGTTGAGTGCTGGATTAAAGCATTGACTTATCAGTCAAGGACGACAATAGCGTTGAGCGCTGGTCGTAAATCATTGACTTATTAGACAAGGATGGCAATAGCGTTGAGCGCTGGTTGTAAAGCATTGACTTATCAGTCAAGGGCGGTAATAGCACGTTGAGCACTGGTCAATATGGTTATGCTTAACCAGGAGCGCATCAAACGCTTGACCGACCTAATGGTCGTGGGAAAACTTAGTGCCGGGTATGCTGGGACAGCTCTAAGGCTGGCTATACAGAGGATAGGGCAATGGGCCCCGGGGTGACTTATTAGTCCCATATCCTAGGCTAGGGCTGGGCCCCAGACTTGACTTATGAGTCAAGAGTGACATTAGCACGCTGAGTGCCGGTCGAAAGCATCAACTTATGAATCAAGAACAACATTAGCACGCTGAGTGCTGGTCGAAAAACATTGACTTATGAGTCAAGGACAGCCTTGGCACGCTGAGTGCTGGTCGAAAAACAATGACTTATGAATCAAGGGTGGTAGCAGAGCGTTGAGCATTGGTTGTTATGGTTATGCCTAACCAGGAGCACATCATACGCTTGACCGGCCTATTGGTCGTGAAAAAACTACTGCGCCAGGTATGCTCTGGGGTGACTCATTAGTCCCATATCCTAGGGTATCGAGCCCTAGTATGACTTATTAGTCATGAATTAGGGCGTTGAGCTCTAGTATGATTCATTAATCATGTATTTTGGGCAACGAGCCCTAGTATGATGCATTGATCATTTATCTAGGGCAATTGGTCCTATTTGACGTTGTAGTCATTTATATTAATGATATGCATACATGAGTAGGGTTATTACTCCTAGGCATGCTTATTATAATTTGGTAACATGTTATTAACTGCTTACGAGCATGTTTAATTTTTCTTGTTGAGCCTTGGCTCACAAGTGCCATATGGTGTAGGTAAGGGAAAAAGAAAGCAGGACCATCCATGAGTTGGAGAGCTTAGGTGACAATGTGTACATATGCGACTACTCGACCACCACGACCGAGGGTTTAAAAAGGAACTAGGGCCAAACCCTATTTTGCCGCTTAGGTCGGCTGGTTGTAACTTTTTCATTGTAGTTAACTTTCTTAAATGTATTTTAGGATCCTATGTATGAAGTAAACGTTTTAATGAAATGTTCCTGCCTTTTGACTGAAATGTTTAACCCTGGACCATTAATCACATTTAGATGCACATTTATGGCCTAATGACTCATTTAGTGAGTTAAGCACTATTTAAAATACACAGTGTAAAGGTCCCTGAGTAGTAGGGCGTTACACCACCCATTTTGTGCCTATAACCCACGTTGGTTCCCACATTCCTACGATCACTCTTACACTCTCTCACTTTCCAATTTTTTTTGGTTATTTCTCCTTGGTTTTTCCCTACTGTGTTTTGTTTCTTGTCCTTTCTAGTGTGCAGGAATCAATGGCTCGAACCAAGACCGTTGGTACTCCCAAGCCCTTTGTTGATGCTTCCAGTTCCTCTCTTCCATCTAGTGTTAGTCATGGGACATCAGAACTTCATGTTGTCAAATCTCAACTTGCAGTGGTCATCAATCGACTTGGTTCCATGGCAACAACTCAACAAGAGATCCTTGATCAGCTAACAGTACTATCCAAGGGTGTTTAGTTTTTTATCTTACTTTATTTTCTGTCATTTTCGTTTCAAATGTCCAAAGAACAAGTTTACTTGTCTTTTCCTTTGATTTTCACTACTTTGGCTCCTTCATAGACAAAAAGAGGGAGTAGTTGGTATTTTTTAATTTTTGTGTACAACTCTAGAACCTATTTTCAGGGGGAGTTGTGTGTTTGTGTCTTGTTAAACTTTTTCCAAAAAGTTGACAATTCGTATTGTATTTGTTAGTGCTTGTTTTTCGGGGGAGTTCTTATGAACTTTAATCTTTTTCTAACAAATTGTTTGCTGCAGGTTTTGTGCCTGAATTGCTAAAAATAAATTTTGTCTAAAAAGTTGCCAAAGGGGGAGATTGTTAAATCCTAAGATTGGCTAACTTTTTAATTTATATATTTTTCCAATTATGTGCTCATTTCGAAAATATACATATGGTATGATTGGTGTATTATGCTATTTTGGATAAGT
Source organism: Humulus lupulus (assembly GCF_963169125.1). NCBI lineage: Eukaryota > Viridiplantae > Streptophyta > Magnoliopsida > Rosales > Cannabaceae > Humulus > Humulus lupulus. Next base: position 202,980,396 of record NC_084798.1, read on the forward strand.
ATGAATTTTATGTTAATAAATTATCTATAGAAGTTTCTCTATTTATATATGGTAACTATGTCTATAATAGTATGTTTAATATATAATTGATCATTTTTCTCTTGGTCTTAATTGATTTAAGTTGATTATCTAGTAATATCTTTGTGCCCAAGAAAGATCAATTCCGAAATGAACTTGGTTTAGAATTAAGTCCCGGTTCGTCCATTTTCTGATGATATAGAATGATCTTCTGTTACATTTGGATTTCAATGCAGTAAAGATAATTGATATTTATTTTTAGAAACTCTTTGAATTGTTCTGATTGAGATAAGAAAATGAGATTGGCTTGGCTTAGGGCTTTCTAAAATCTATAAATATCATACCTAAGCAGCAGCTAATCTCAGCTCTTCTCCATTCTAACGTTTCATATTTTGAAGAGTTCTTTTTTATGTAAAGAGTAGTCTTTGTTTGCCTATCTCTATGTTTGTTTGTTTTTCTTTGTGTTGTTTATTCTTAAACATGTCATAAAGCTTGTAAACGTGACATACAATGTTCGGGAGAAGATTTTCTTAAGTCTCACTTCGGGAGGAAGAGAGCACTCAATAAGGTCAGAAAGGATTTCGTGCTCTTGGTGTTTATAAAATTATATTACTAAAGTGGAGTACTTCAATGTTGCAACAAGGAATTAGAGGGAGTCTAATCTTGTATAAGTCAATTGCTTCTTGTATTCTTGAGACTTTACTAATTGATTTTATCTCTGGGTGTGGTCCCGTGGACTAGACTTTCCGAACCACGTAAAACACTTCTTGTGTCACTTTATTTTAGTTTGTTTATTTTATGTTCGTATATTCTGATTCATTACCAATCTGTTATGATAAATCAGAATATCTGTCTGATCAAACAATTTTATAACTATTCCGCATTAATTAAATTGTTGATTAAATTCATTTGGTAATCTTAAAAAACCAAATTTCATATTTTTTTTATATATATTAGTATAGTTTTTATTAAAAAATAATTTTGCCCCCTCTATATTTTAGTCCTGACTTATCGCTACTTATACTCATTGAGAGAAGGCCACAAGTTTTTCTATCAGCTAAACAAACATGTTACAGAGCTTATCTTGTGTTATGCTGACTAATTTTCTACTCTTTTTATTTTCTTCTTTTTGTGAAGGTTATTCTTGCATAGTCATTACTTAAACTTAGAGACTAAGTTGATGAAAATGTGATGAATGATTGTAACGCCCTGGTTACTCCAAGACCGTTACTGTGAACTTTGAACCGTGCTTAACTCGCTAATCGAGTTATTTGGTTATAAATGTTCATCTAGGTGACATTAATAGGTTAAGGTGAAAAACCAATCAAAAGGAAATTATATATTTTATTTAAAACATAAAAATGTTCATGGGCCCACAAAAAACGTTTACAAGTTATTTACAATTCAAAACGGTCATTACAGTGTAAATTTACAACCTGCCGACCTAAGCGGCAAAAATAGGGTTAACCCCTAGTTCCTCTAAGAAACTCGTTGGCCGTGGTGGTCAAGTGGCCGCATATGTACACATCGCCACCTAAGCTCTCCACTCAAGGCTGGGTGAGCTTATCTTTCCCTTTACCTGCACCACATAGCACCCATGAGCCAAAGCCCAGCAAGAAAACTCAATACTGCATATATATAATATCAGACGATGATCATGATAATCAACCAGGACTTATAGTCCTAAGCTGATGAGTGACAGATGTATAAGTCACTAACAGGGGATTCCACACCCTTTACAAATAAGTGATCAAGTCACTAGCTTAAACAGGATAAGTGACTGATGAGTGAGTCACCAATGTAAACCAAGGGAGTGACCATGGAGTCACTACTGTAAACCAATTGAGTGACCATGAAGTCACTAATGGAAACCAACTGAGTGGCCATGGAGTCACTAATGTGGGTTCCGTACCCTTAGCCATGTGACAATGGGGTCACCTAGGCCTTCTGGCCCTGGCTCTGAGTAACTAGTCATAGAACTAGGCAAGCGCTTTCAGTTTTCATCGAACTTGGGGTCGGTCATTCACTAATACTCATAATGAGTCATTCAATGCAGATGTCGATTAGATCTAATCTTTTATCGGTTATGCGTTCATGACGCTTATGCCGCTTTTGAGTCATAGGTCAGTAACATACGACCAGTGCTCAATACCGCTATTGAACTTGACTAGTAAGTCACAGCTTCACAGACAGATCTGACACCATTGTTGATTCTGACAAGTAAGTCAGTGCCATTCACAAGTAAGCAAGATTTGCTAAGCATTTGATATGCAATCACTGTCCAAAATTTAAACACTCAACATGCCTCAATAATAACCATGCATGTCACATATGGGGTGCAATTTTCTTACCTCTGGTTTGAGCAAGAAATAGTAAAAGAACGGCCCTTGAGAATGATCAATCTTTTGATTCCTTAGCGATCACCTAGTCATAACCTGTAGCACCCACATTATTTTGATATAATATAGCCAATAATCACATAATTTCATTGCATTACATATCATACAATATGTATAATTTGAGCATATGCATATTCTTATAAGTGTTTTCATGTATAAGTATAAAAGTTGTGTATATGATGTCTATGTATATGTTCAACATTATGAACCTTGTGGCATTTGAGTTGTATTTTATGGGTGTTTGATGTGATCAAGATATAATAATAGATGAAATATATGGACAAGGCATGAAATCAAGTGAGAAAGTGAGATATAGAAGGCAAAAGATGTTTACCGGTGAAAAATAGTACAATGTCGATTACTAGTATTTCGGTATAAAATTGAGTATTAATGGGTTTACCAAATATAATTGAGGTATGATTAAGGTCTCATTGATGAGGTAAAAAAATTTTTAGAACCATTAGATCAAGTCTTGATGGGAGGTATACATAATCAGTGGTGTTGACGCAAAGTCAAAACGAGCTTAGCATAAGTGCGCTACGCTCAATCAGGTAAGCATAACTATTGGGTATGAACTCATATAGACCTAAGGTTTGGTGTGAGTGTTTCACACATAAGGAGAGTAGGCCTAGCAGATGATTAAGTCAAAATTATTGAAGTGATAAGGTTTTCATAAGTCAAAAAGTGAAATGATAAGGTGAAAGGTGTCAAATTTTGATACAATAAGGCCAAATCATTGAAAATAAAGGATTGTCATCAACCTTATCACTTTCCACGACCAATACTCTGAAAAAACAGAGAGAAAAAAAAACCAAAAACATTTCTTGGCTGGCTTGAAGAGATTCTAAGGAGATCCAAGTGAAATCAAAGCCAAATAAGTGGATTAAGCTTAGTTTTGGCCTTTTTATGGTAAGGTCTTGTACTTTGAAGTTAAACAAAGTTTTTGAATTTTTCTGAGAGCTTATCTATGGTTTTTTTTATCCTTTTTAAGATTTCTTGGTGGTTTTCAAGTTGTTTGAGGTTTAAAAAAGCTAGAAGAGATTGTTTCGCTGAAAAGTTGCTCGGTAAGTGGAATTTTGTGTTTTATAAGGTTTTTGTGGTTCTTGGAGTACAAACTGATTTTTTGTTATTTGATTTAGTTTATAAGAGGGTAGATATATTTATAAATGTTTGAATAGACGTGGATGCTCAGTTAATTTGGGTGATGATCTTGGAAATTAGAATTTTATCAAAATCGGTATATGATAACTTTGTGATGAATTATGATGGTATTTGGGATATGTGGTTATGGCAGGTTATTTGATGTTGATTACTGATTGCTTTTGATATTTGGGGATAGCTAAAATTAAGGGGAAACTCTGTCAAAATTTTCCAAGTGTCTAAAATAAATCTAACGCTCGATCTAAGTGGTTTAAGGCAATTTAAGCATGATTTGGATATGATGTTTTATGGATATTTTTAAATAATAGTTCAATGCCTTACTGCCATCATTATGATGTGAAATTCATGCCATTGTCAGGATAAGCACATCAACACCTAAGACACCACTTGTTACACGGTGAAATATATTTTGGACAAAATGTAAGTAAAGTACTCAACTGCAACACAAGAATTACATGTTATGTGAAAGTATGCATTATATGAATATGTTGTGAGTAAGTGGTATTAACATACATTGACACTTCATCATAAATTTGTATGCATGACATAATATGATATGGTGAATTATTGTATGATATAAGACCATGCATGATATTATGATGATTAATTATGTGATGCCTTGGCATGTTTTATGCAACATAAAAGTAAGTTGTAATAAGAAGTTTAAGTTCAGTGCCACTGTTTTGAAAAGGCAAATGAGAATGTAAGTAAGTGTAAACGGAGGCCTATAGTTAGGCTCATAGTGGCAGCCCAATAATTTGGGCTAGGTTTTAGTGAACCAATTATTGCCATGTTCCCATTTTTTATTTCTCCTCCATATGAGTTATTGTTATATGTATTGACACCACAATGTGTGGCCGCCTTAACTCTTGAGCCCAACGGGACAACGATGGAATAAGATTTTTAATGCGTCCTACTATGGTGATGGCTAGCCGGAGGAGAACCCGTGGGATTTTATATTATATGTGTAACAAGCCCTGTAGGCATTGGCCTAATCAAACAGTGTGCACAATATTAAGGGGCCCAAAAATTTAAAAAGAAGTTGTGTATGTCCATTAACATTGGGTAAGCATTAGCATTGCATGCATTACTTTTCCTACTGTGCTTTAGGCTCACAGTTGTCTTGTGTTGCAGATAGAGAAAGAAATGAGTGAATGATTAAGGAGAACTGAAGCATGGTCCTGACCCTGATTTGTACATATGAACATATCGACCTTTTGTGTGGGTTATTTCAGTTTATCAGTGTGCATGTTTGTAATAAAGTGTGGAGTTATGTTTTGAAAACTGATAACTCTGCACAATAGAGTTATTTTACCATATTTTATATGCTAATTGTTGCTTAGTTCTTGAGTTTTTAATTAACTTATTAAGTTTTTATGTAATTTTTAATTTATTAGTCTTATTGTAGTTTTCTTGATTTTTTATATGTTTTTATAGATATTTTATCATAATATGTTGTAATTTAATTATTTAAAATTTGTGTTGTTAGATTATAAGTTTAAAAAATGTTATTTTATTGATCTTAATTTCTAAAGTAGATTAAATTTCAATTAGTATTTTCATGGACTTAATTTGAGTTATTTTACAATTGAAAATATTTGATTCTAATTTAATATTTACTTATTTTGTAGAAAAAATGTTAGTTTTGAAAGAAAAGAAAGACAAAGTGATGTTTTTGAGCAAGGGTCCAAGCATCCCCTTCAAGCTCCACTCGGCCCAAGCCTTCCAAGCCCAACTTGCCACCTTCAATCACAGCCCAACAAGCTGCCTTTCCTTCCCACAACTCAGCATTTAAATGCCCAGCTCCTTCACGCCAAGCATAAACATACAGCTCCAACCATGCACCAACAAGGCCAGCTGTCCTGCTGCCTTCAATCTGCCTGCCTCATCATTGAAGCCCCCAGCCCCATGAAGCCATTTCGCCTGGCTCCTACAGAAGCATCACTCTTCAGCCGTGGGACTCCCATCTCCTCCCAGCAATTTTCATCAGCAATTCGGCCCAAGCCCAACCCGTGGCCCATCACTTGAAGCCTCCAACAATTGCCACCGAAGCCCAGCTCCCCAGCCGCCTGTCACTGCATTCACCAAAATCATCTTGAGCCCATCAACTTACTCATTTGTCCCCTATGACAAAAATGCCAACCTTTTTACCCTTTTGTCTACACACTTTTACCCCAAAATCATCATCACTCCTACAATTTACCCCTATTTACCATATTATTATTAATTTAATCAATTTACTTAATTTAAATTGATTATTTTAATAATGTCATTTTGGCTATAAATAAGGGTTTTGAAGACCATTTTTTGGTGCTTAATTTTTTGTTACCATCTTTTTTCTCCCATTTTCTCTCTTCCATTTGGGTTTTTCAAGAGCATTTTGCAAGTATGTATGTCATTTATTTTGTAATTTCTACTCTAGTTATGTGCTTCTAATCTTTTTCCTAAGATTATTAAGATCATGATGAAGTAACTTGTAACTAGGTAATATTTATTTTGTATGTTGATTTCCCTTGTAATGCAACAAAGTTTATGGATTTTTCTTCTTCATAAATTTCTTTCATCTTAAATATCTTGTATTTTAGATTGTTAGAACATATTTACACTTTGTTCTTCATTAGTGCATAAACATAATATTCTTTGTGTAAGATGTGTCATTAAATTGTACACATCCATGCTTAGAACAAAAATATTATGTTTTGCCTTATAAATAATGTTCATTGATTTATTTGTTATTTAATTAGATTGATTTACACTAAATGCTTTGAAATTATAATTTTGAAAAGTGAAGAAAAATCCTATCTTTTTATAAGTAAATTGTGCTTAAAATTATAAATCTTTTTGGAAAATGATAGTTTGAATTATTTTAACTATCACTAAAACTTGGGAATCAATATACTAATAAATATTATTAAACTTACATTTTGTGGATTCTAGTATCTTAATAATCTTTTCTTTTAACACTTATTTTCAACTCATTATTGCTTTATTTTTATTCTCTTAAATAGCTTTATTTTTCAATCTTTTATTTTATGTTCTTAATATTAAAACTCATCAATCTTTGGAACTAGGTTAGAATTTATTACTTTTGATTTAAAATAGTTTTCTTTTTTTAATTTTAGACAACTCCTTTGGGTTCGACATCCTTGCTTACACGATCACTATTCTATATGAACGATTCGTGCGCTTGTGATTTATAAATTTTTAAACATACCTGTTTTGGGTCCATCAAAAACAAATTGAGTTATTTAATACTTATGTATAATATGTTTGAGACACGCTTTATGTTTAATGTAAATAATGTGAAATAAGTTTTCTAAAAAAAAAAATCCAGACTTCATCTGAAAGTAATTATGATATAGTTTTAAAACGTAACACCTCAGATATGGTTTTAACTAAAATAAGTGAGGGTGTTACATAACCAATATAAACTCTCATCAATAAAATGAGTAATAAAAGGTTTCCGGACCAAGACCTAGCCTCCGAGACATCGAATCCTACTAAATCGGGTAGTAGGAACGATCCCGAGGCCTAAGGTTTGAGTTCCCATGATCAAAACACCACTTTGGCCACAAAAACCCTCAAGCACCGCGACCCCACCTCTCTGAGCCGCGGCCCCCAGCCATGACAGAGGCGCCAGCCTCAGACACCTGCACCAAGCACTGCGGCCCTCCTTCCCCAGCGCCGCGACCCCCAGACCCTTCAACTCCACCGCCCACCTGCACCAAGCTTGGGCCGCGGCGCCCAAGAACAGGGCTATGACCCCACCTGGAAACTCAGCCATAACCCAGATTTTCCACTTCTAAATCCTTCCAAAAACCTACCCAAACATCTCGAAATCCAAAACTCAAAGTTCCCAAACATCCCAATGATCCAAAATCATCAAATCCCGAGGCTCAAACAAATCATAAACTCATCAACACACAAAATCCAAATCAGAGCTTAGAAACTCTAAAACTCAAAACTTAAAGCTTAGATTACCTTTGATTAAGTTGTTTCTCGCTAAATTCTTCAGTCAAGAAGCTTCTAATCTTCCCTAAGATCTCTATGTCTCAATCCTCGCTTGATTCCGACTCCTAAAACCCAAGTTTCCTTCAAAATTGCGACGAACGGTCAAAAAGGATAACGGGTGCCAGAGGAAAAGTGTTTGAATGTAGTTTTCCTTCTGATAGGTTACTTCAAGCTTAAGTAATCTCAAGTAAATCCTAATGCTCGGGGTCCCAAAAACGTCCCCAAGGGAAAAATAGTCAAAACTCCCAGAATTTCCTCCTGATCTCACTAACTCCCAATGTATCATCAGATAATCATTCTCATTATCCAATATCCCAATAATTGACTCCGTTATGACAAAACCGCTAATTTGCATCCTAAGATCGTCTCATGCCGAATATCTTGAACATATCCACATAATAATGAGATCTCATCCATAAATCACAAACATGCACCAAAATATACAAATATGCTCTCAACGGGCCAAATTACCAAAATGCCCTTATAATGAAATGTGGACCCACATGCATGCATTTAACATCATATTATAATATAATTCACATGAACATGCATATAATAGTTTGACGGCATAATAAAACCATTATGGCCCTCCTAGCCTACTAATCCAACCATTAAACCGCATTAGGGATTTTGGGACATTACAATGATAATACTCTACTCAGGCATCAAAATAAAACTTACATAATATGATGACATTGCTAATTAAAGGTTACAGTTTTTTTTTACTAATAACAGAAATACAACCATTTTCTACTGAGTTTAGCTAGTTTCCAGTTGTATTTTAGTTAGTTTTAGGCCTTTGCTTTCCTTGGCCTATATATATTTCCTCTTTAGTTTTAGTTTTATACACACTTTTTACACTCTTTGTACATCTTTGTTTTTCTCTCTAATGAAAGTCCATGAGGCATTTTTCTAAACATGTTCTTGGACCCAAGGGGTCTGTTATGGTATTTAAGAATTGAATACCATTTCACTTTTTCTTTCTTTCTTTCTTCATTGTATCGATGCCTCAATCTGAAGCTTTACTCTCTTCTTCTTCCTTTCTTCTGCAGCCATGTTTGTCACACCATTTCTATCCTTGAAATCGACAGAAATCACCACCAAAATCCTCTCCATCTGAAGGTCTTGATTTTTCCACGTTCATCACACCATTTCCATCTCTAAAATCGACGAAACTCCATGGCCATAACTCGATCTCAAGGCCAAACCCCTGAAACCGAAGGGACCTCCATCAACCATGGTCCACCTCGAGCCCATTGCTACGCTCCTATCTCCAACAATGGCCGCACTACTCCATCCATTCCACCTCTGCCACCTACAGCTCTGCCACCCACAGCTCCACCTCTAATGGCTCCACCAATTCAACCTATATATGAGAATCCATATTCTCTTTCTCATGTTGATCAACCAAGTGCGGTTTTGGTCTCTAGCATCCTCAAAGGGAGCAAAAACTATAGTTCTTAGGTTTGTTCTATCACTATTTCTCTTGTTTCCAATAACAAGATCGACTTTGTTCTTGGTACAATTCCCACTCCACCAATCCATGATCCAAACTACAACTCTTGGACTTGCTGCAACTCAATGGTTATTGTTGAAATTGGTTAAATATAATGTTAAGATGTTTACACGTTGAGGTGCAAAATACTTAATGATTTTCACTTAAGGAGAAGTGAAAACATGAGATTGTGTAGAAGACATCTAAAACATGGATCTAAAGTGATACAATGAGGTATCCAAACATTCCCAAAAATTTTAGTAGCATTTGGAGAATTTTTAGGACCATTGGAGGGAGTCCAAAGTTAGAGGGGGTGGGGATGTGTCGCCCCCTAAGTGGAGTAGCATCGCCAAAATGTGAAGGGCTTCAAAAGCTTGCATCGCCTGCTAGTTGGCGACGTATCGCCTCACCAGGGCAGTCTTTTAGGGTCGTACAATTACGTAAAATGCTTCAAATGATATGTTTTAAATGCTCTAATCTTATTGGTTAGACTAATGACGATGTCTACACTATAAATATGGGTTATTAGAGTTGTAAAGCCTTGATCACATTTTTCAACTCTCTCTTTAACCTCACTCTCTCTAGCTCTCAAAGACCAAAGTTTTCTCCAAGAAACTCATCAAACATTGCTTTACTTATATGAGTTTTAAGGCTTGTTCAATCTCAAATATCATTCTACTTGGTTGAAGCTTCAAGCAATTAGGAAAGGCTTGTAATAGAGATTTTGGACAACGATGTTAATTCGTGTATAAGCCTTAGAAGCTCCCAAGTTTGAAGATTCAAGTTGCACAATACAAAATCTTGTATCTCTCTAACCCTAATCTTTTATTTTGTCATTCTATTGTATTTATGTTGTTAGTATTGATGATTAAATATTTTCAAGTTCATCATATAAACATTTAATCACTTAATTTTTTTTTTCAAGATTTGCATTCATACCATGAACATGGTTCTTTGATTATCAAGATTTACATTCTTTGAATAAGGTTCTTGATTAACATCTAGGGTTTGTAATATTGAATATTCTCATTATTAATTGTTGATTTACAAAGTGTAAAGTCATATATTTCCAACAGTTATGGGTTGGATCATTAACTCTGTTTCACCTCCAATAGCTGCAAGCATTCTCTACCGTGGCTGAGCTTCTGCAATGTGGCAAGACCTTCATGATCGGTACTACTAGAGCAATGGCCTTTGCATTTATCAACTTAAGCAGTCCATATCTAACATCAACCAAGGTGATTTGACATTACTACATGTTTTAAAAATTTGCAAACTCTCTATGATGAACTGAATATGTTTAGGCCACTTACTGATGGAGCCTCTTCATCTTAGCAAGAACAAGATTATGTCGTGTAATTTTCTAAACATTTTCTTGGACCCAAGGGGTATTTTAACCAACTCATCAAGATTGAGATTGTAAAAAAAAGACTCTACAAGTTGCTGATATAAGTGTGTTTGGTCAAAGCAAGATTGATTTTCATATAGGATCTGTGGTGATTGAAACTCCCATTGATATAAGATTCGGTTCGAACCTGAATCGTATAAATTAGTGTCCATTGTTTCACTTTTCTTGCATTGATTTTTTTTATGTTAATTGTGTTGAATTTTGTGGGTGTATAGACAAAATTATCTCTAATATTTTTTTTTTTCAATTTCATAGCAAAACATCTTTATGTTGTTGTTAATGGCTTTTTTTAATCAACAAGGTGATAAAGCTAGTGTAAGACAGTGATACCGATAATTTCAATGTGTTACAGCCCAAAATCGGTATAGTCTATAATTAAACTATTTGAGAGATAACTTTCCATAACAATTGTACATAATTTCGTCAGTATTTTTTATGAAAGGCTCTTCCTTCTAATAAGAAATAAATAGGAGTCTGATTGGTTCATGATTAGAAAACTGAGTTTTTTAAAATTGTGTTTTTGAAATGAAAATCCGAATTTAGTTACTGAAACCATGTTTCTGAAAATGTGATTGGTTCACTATCTGTAAACTATTTTTTAATTATAAAAAACTGAATCAGTGATTGGTAGTAAATTTGAAAATATAATAGAAATAGAATATGTGTTTGGTTCAGCTGAATCTGAATATTATTTTAATTTTATATATTTTATATATAGATGTATAATATTAAATTTTGATTTATCAATAGATTTAATTAAGTAAAAATTAATATTGATAAATAAAAATTTAATAATAATGCATTGATTATAACTATAACAATGTTGCATTGTCATTAATTTTGGTTTTTTTTTTTCTAAATTAAAGTTACATTTTTTCAATTAACTAAACGTTGTTGTTATAACTAAGTCACATTTGTCCAACAATGTCATCTCTAACATTTTCCATATGAGTCATATAAACTTGACTGAAATTAATCTCTGTTATCTCAGAAATACATGCTTCATCTCCTTCTTGTTGGTTTTTTGTTGTTGTATTAGATCGACTTTCAATTCCTTCGATATCTTCTACAGGTGTGGCATCAACTGAATATTGTTCAAGCATTCTATAATTAATAGTGTTGATGTAGTTTTTCGCCAACAGTGGATTAAGAATCCAAAAATAGAGATATTAGGCTTTTGTTAAACTGTAATTGGACAGATAAAAAGTAACAAGAACACTCACACACTTTTTACGTGGTTCAGTGGTTAAAATCCACCTAATCCACGAGTCATTCTTATTAATCTGTTTTGTTCTCACTGTGAGATTGTTTGTCACAATTTTACCAGAGTTTCTGAATATACAAGATGTCGATCACTTTTTCTGTCAATTCTCCCTTGTATTTATAGGGAATTCTGCCTTGACAGTTTTGGGTAACCGTGCATAAATATGGTAACATATATTTTTGAGTAACATCCCATTTACATATATACATTAATGTCTATTGATTCTATGCCCCCAATATCGGGTAATAAATACAGAATAATATCTGAGCATTAATGAGCATATAATGAATCTTCGAGTCTTTTAGGATCCTTCACTGTGCATCATGATCAATCTTTCGCGAGCTGAGCACTTCCTTTGAGCTGGGTGTCGAAGAACTAATCTGAACTAACATGGGTCATGTTTAGAGTTTCACAAAGGCGATCCGGCTCTCAAGCATCTCGAACTAAATTGCTGGCACATGAGGCGATTTGGTTGTCGTAAGCTGTCAAGTTTGACTCGAGCTGTTCACTCCAGAGTTAGCTAGATGCTCTATCTATACTCTTTCTTCATACACTTGTCTACCAACTATACCCCGTGCTAAGTAATTCAGCTCATATTTTCGGGATACAACAAATAAAATGCATTCTAATTCAATCGTGGATAGTGCAACAAGCTATTGGTGTAGGATCAAAGCCATAAAGTTTCTAAGAAGTCATTTTATACAAACACAACATAAAAGTTAGGAAATACAGTAGTAAAAGATGCACAAGCATAAGCCATACCGGATTTAACACCAATTTAACACACAAACCATACTAGATTGTACACAGGATCTAACACACAAACCCCACCAGATGTTACATATATATTATGAGTAGATTTTAGTGATACCTTGTGCTAATGGGAGAGGACAAGTAGATCTTGTGCACTTTGTTAAGAAGGGAGAGGCGACAAGTAGGAGTCAACCAATGGAGAAGGCATGGTTTTATCGAGGGAAGAAGAGCAGAGAGAAAGAGAAGACCAGGTTTTGTCGAGAGAATAAGAGCAAAGAGAAATAGAAGAAAATAAATTGGTTTTAGGGTTTTTGGAAAGAAATTTTACAAAACTGAGGCAATGTGTGATTTTCTCGTTTTTTATTTTCTTTCATAAGTTTTGGATACTTGCTTGAATTTAAATTTAAAAAACAACATGCCAATCATTAATTATTATGGGTCTCACTAATTTAAAGTATTTAAAATCATAAAGTTATTAGTTAACAATCAAGTCTTAAGATATTTAATATATCCTCACCAGTGACTACTTTATTTTGAAATAAATATCAAGCATACTTAAGAGCTTTATGTTCGCTGCAATCTATTTGAGTGTTGTCAATTCTAGCCTAGAGGACACTCAAGTGCCATGCTCGCCGTGCTGACGTATCGAGCATGCTAATTAGGGTTGGAAATTCGTGTAAACGTGTCAGATTCGTGTCGACACGATTATGACACGACACGATTAAGGTAAACACGAACACGACACAATTATTAAACGTGTCAAAAATACGAACACGAACACGACACGTTTATTAAACGGGTCAAGGTCAACACGACACGAACATGATAACACGATTATGACATGATTAATCATAACTATACGAAAAAAATCATAAAACATATGTAAAGTATTCGTGTTATCGTGTCTGACACAATTATGACACGACACGATTATTAAATGGGTCAACACGATTATGACATGACACGATTAAGGTAAACACGAACACGAAACGATTATTAAACGTGTCGTGTTCGTGTTTACCTTAATCGTATCGTGTCGTGTCGTATCGTGCCATCGTGTCGTGACCCAAATTACCACCCCTAATGCTAATGACATAATATTTTAGTTGGATGTATTGTTATACCATACAACACTAGTATACATGGGTCGAACCAGCTTATGCTCAGAAGGTGAATATGCTTCCTTAAATTTTTATATGTATGTCAAATATATTAAGTTATAAATCACCTATAATAAAATTATATGCATTGCCCTCTCAATTAAGAAAAATTCACAATTGACTAATAGAAAATTATTGATTATATTGTTAGTTTCTTGAAGAATGCTGCTTCATTTTCTTCTCTTGTGCACTTGTTTTAAGCTAAGCGAGAAAGCAATTGCAAATGGTGTAATTTCTCTAACTCTATTTTTGCTTTCTTATTTGCCAATGTGATTCTACTGTATTATACTCTTCACCATGACGCTTTTTTCCTTATACCCATTAGATTGTCAATTTTATTTTTTCAAGCCATTAATGAAACCACTTTACAATAGCTATCTAAAGATTCATGCTCATGGATTCATAAGATTTCTATGATTCACTTTGGATTGAGTTGTTAGCTACTACATAACAAATGAATATGTATATATATATATATATACTCATCTTTTGTTAGTTTTGATGCTTTCAAGGGTGTTTAGAAGCATCAAGATGATTTAAAGGAGATGAAAAGCAGTTCCATTCAATTCTGAAAGTTCTTCAAATTTTGTAATGTCGATAGTCTTCCAAGCTCATTTTTCTCACCTTGTCTTGTAGTGATTCAATTGGAGTAATCGTTAGTTCAAGTAAGACATTAATATGTGTTATGTATGAAGTTGCATGCAGTGAGTAGAAAAAAAAACTGGAAAGAAGAGAACAAAGTGTAATAAAAGGAAATCCCATGTGGGGTGAAAACAAGTATCATTGATTAGGAAAATGAAATAATCAAGAAAGCATCTACAAAATTCGAAAAAAAAATGGCAAGTTTACAAATCTAATAAGCTTCTGCGATTGGTCTCAAGTGTCACCTCTACTTGGCATTTCTGTTTACTTTCAGATATGGCAAGGCTTTAATCACATTGTCATAGTCACTTTTGCAGACTGGATGCTGTGAAAGATGAAAAAAAAATGAATGAGATAAGAAACCAAGAAAGTAGACTACACAAGATAGAGAAAAAGATCACACACACACACACACACACACATATATATATATCACTCAATAAGCTTGAGCATAATGGGAGTCCAATGAGCAATACGTGTTAGAAGACAATACCAACATATCTCATCCACAGATATGGCAGATGACCAAAATAACGAAAGTTAAAAAAAAATGAAAATAAAAAAGAATTCTTTTCAAAAGAGTTGATTTTTCCTCCAATTACTAGGTGGATGACCCTTGCTACTTCAAAACAAAGCAACCCCCTAAAAGAAACTCTTATCCGATATGGTCCATCTAATGAAACACTAGACACATTGAGCCGTGAACCTTAGTGTGCAGCTACAAGGAACCCATATATAATCCCTCACTAAGAAGACAAAATTAAGAAAGCATTTACTTTTAACTTGAAAAGGTTTGGGAAAAAGAGCAGTAAGAAGGGGTCAAAATATAGTCTCCCTCACCATGTATTGTACTCCTCCCTACCACTAACCAAGCAATAAAATAAATAGCTTTAAGAGACACATGAGAGTATTTAAGTTTTTTTCTCTTAGCTCCATTGAATCCCAAGTTATTAGAGTAATCAAATCAGCATTACAATTCAAAACTACAGCATTAAAGTTTTCTTATCAGTAACAAATCAATGAAATAGAGAGAGAAGAATATTTAAGGAATCCTACCATTTTGGAGAGTCTTAATTTCCTCTTGTTGTTCTTCTTGTAAAGTAAATGTTGCTTTCCAGCTCCCCTCCGAACTATTTTCCCTCTGCCAGTCACCCTGAACCGCTTAGCCGAAGCCTAATGCAAAAACAAAACAAAGATTTCAAAATTTTCTAATTCATTCAATATCTTCGTTTTCTCATGAACCAAACAGAACCCAATTCACAAACCAACCGAAAGAAAAAAGGAAAAAAACAAAAAAAGATAAATGATCATATGCGAGAGAAGAAAGAAATTCACCTTATGGGTTTTCATTTTGTAGCCTTTGGCAGCGACAATTGTGAGAGAGCGAGGGAAATTAGGGCTAGGAGTGAATGCGGAGAGTTTCTGGGGTAGAATCGAATTGAGCCCAGAAATGCTTTGCGATGAGCTAAGCTTCAAAGAACTAGCCTTGTTGAAGGGAGCGAGTCGAACAGAGCTAGAAGTGAGTCGAGTAGGGCGGAAAGAAAATGGTGAATGTACAAGTCGGAAGGAGACCGCCATAGTTGCAGAAGCCATGGGAGAAGATAGCAGTTTGTGCTCTTCCTTGTTCACTCTCAGTGGATAGAATAGAATGAGCCTTTTATATTTATCTTTTAAAAAAATATATATATATATTTAAAAAATTAAATTGAAAATTTTATTTGAGGCCACTATCTTTTCTTTTATTTACGGCTGAGTTGAGTACATCCCCGTTTTCATCCATTTTTTTTAATGTGTGAAAAATAGAAAAGAAAAGATGGACATTTGTAAAATTAAATAAATAAATAAAAACTCAATTAAAAAATAAATAAATAAAAGAACAAAAAAATTAATGGGAAATTCATATGTGAGGGAATTGCATACCCCAACCATGTGGCTTTTTTCTTGGCCATTTTTTAATGGAGTGATTTGAACCCGTGGCTGACTATCCATATTATCTTTATTTAAATTCTCTTTCCTTTTTTTGTTTGAAAAATGTTCGAATAAGTTTGGGAGTTTTTAGAAAACGGGGCTTATTACAAATTAATCAAGGAAATCATTCAAAACCATAGAAAAGGAAAAATTGAAATTGTGATTGCTTCTCCTTAGTCTAAAGTCGAGGTTCGTGAATAGTATAAGATTGTGAAGATCCACCATAGTACGAGGTGTGTGAATAGTCTATAAAAAGGTAAGAGTGGTGAAGATCTATTCCATTTTTGTTAATTTTATTTTATTATTATTTAATCTTAAAAAAAAGGAGATCACATAGTATAGATCTCAATCGAAGCTTAACATTTGAACCTCTAACAATATGAGGAAATGCCAAGTAAAGACATCCCTACCATTACACCACTTAGCCGATGATTTATTAATCTTATTGAATGGATCTTTTTAAGCTCCAAAATCATATTTGATCATTTACGCCAAATAAAGCACCAAGAACTAATTTGGAGAATCTTGAACAATGGAATGGATGAAAATAAATATATATAAATGAGAGAACTACTTTACTTTTATCAACGAATAAAAAAAAAAAACGATCTACCGAGTTCTTTAAATTTTAAATTTTGAAGAATTTGAAGGGAATATACTTAGTTGGTACCCTCTATTTCATTGAAATACAAATTTAGTACTCTCTAATACAAAAAATGCTTATTAAGTACCCTCTATTTTTAAAATTAGTCAAAATTAGTACCTTAAAGCCTAATTTGAACAATAATTTTTTGATAATACCTCAAATACCCTTACTTATAGATATTTAAATAATAAAAATAGGATTTATAATATATATATAAATAGTAATAAATTAAATCATAAAAATTTCTTAATAAAAAGTAATCTGATTAAAAATAATTTAATTTAAAAATAATAAAAAAACTAATTAAAAATATATTTTAATTAATAAAAAATTAAAAAACTGATTTTTTATTTTTTCTATTTCCTTTTCCTTTCTCTCCTTCTCGATCGATGTATTTCCTATCCATCTTCTTCTTTTTCTTGTTTCTGATACTCTCGTTCTTCTTCACCTCATTGCCTGTCAAATCCATAAGCTAGTGCTGAAGGTAGAAGGCGACGGAGGGGTGAGCTTTTTCAGTGGATAGAGTTAGACGGCAGACTGGGTTTGAGACGATTTGGGCTGCTGGGTTTCTTCTCGGAACAGGCTAGCAAGGGTGGCGCTTGAAGTCGCGGCAGAGATGGATAGAGCTCACTCGACGCTCGCAACGATGGAGATGTGTGGTGGCCAGCGTGATGAACATACTGATTGTTGGCAGTGTGATTATTGCTAGTATTTTATTTTTTGTTAAATCTAAACTGTTATATGTATTTTCTTGTTTACAAAACCCATAAATGAATGTGCCCAATTACCAGTATATGAATAATAGCGTATGAGGAGAGAAATGAACTTCTTCCAGGAAGAAAGAAAAAATATGGCAAAAAAAAAAATTTGTTTTTAGTTTTGAGTTGTTTAGTAAAAACATAAGGGAGAATGAGAGAAAGAACGAGAGAATGGAGGGAAATTAGGAGAAAAAAGAGGTTTTTTTTATTAGTTAGATTTTTATTTTTTATTATTTAAAATATATTTAAAATTAGTTTTTCTATTATTTTAAAACCAATTTATTTTTAATCAGATTACTTTTCTGAAACAGATTTTTATAATTTAGTTTATTAGTGTTCACTTATATATATTATAAATCTTATTTGTATTATTTAAGTATTTATAAGTAAGAGTATTTAAGGTATTATGAAAGAATTATTAACCAAATTTGAGGACAAGGTATCATTCTTGACTAATTTTACAAATAGAGGATACCCACCAAGTATTTTTTATATTAGAAGGTACCAAATTTGTATTTAAATAAAATAGAAGGTACCAACTAAGTATATTCCCGAATTTGAACAAGAAAATAGATGTAGAAGCAAAACAAAGAAACAACTTTACACTAATTAAATAAAAATTACTAACAAATTATTTCTCAAAAATTTAAAGAAATTAAAAAATAATGTAAAGTTTACTTTTCCACTCTAATCACATTAATTGCGAGCTGTCAATCTCTTTTTGGATTTTGTATTTTTTCTGATTACCTGTTTAGATCCTGTGTTTTAAAAAATTCATTTTTGGACCCTACATTTTATAAAATTGAATATAACAACACAGTTTTTAAGCAAAATAATTTTTTTTGTTTTGAATTGTTAATTTAGTGAATTATTTGTGATTTCAGTGAGAAAACTTTGACCAAAATTGGGTTTAAAGTTCTATTTGAACCATTTTACAAAACATAGGGTCCAAAAAGTAATTTGACAAAACACATTATCTAAACAGGTAATGAGATAAAACACAGGGTCAGGATCTAAAAATGTATAAAAAAATATATATATTATCAATCAAATTAAAAGGGGAGAAGTAATCTCATATATCAATTTGCACAAATGGAATAGTTCATATCACTAATTTCAATCTTACATCGACAACTAAAATAAGTCTCACTGGTAAAATTAATGCCTCCATATAAGTTTTACCCAAAAATTAACTACCAAAAGAATGAAAAAAAAAATGACGTTTAGTTACTTTTTCATTTGGTATAAATTAACATTGATTTGTGACAATATTGTAACATCTGAGATTATTTACTCTAAATTATTTATTTTTAGTATCTAATAATAATAATAGTAATAAAGCAATGTTAGACACACAATTAACTAGAACATAAAAATTATAGATGGTAATGTTAATTAATCTCAACAATACATATTTTTAAGAGAGGAACATATCATTTTTAATTGTATGATTAAGATTAATTATATTATTAAATAATTTTTTTTCTAAATTGCTTAAATTTATTACTAAAATTATTGCAAATTTATTATCTAAAATTAAAGAAACTGTTAAACTATTATAGATTGGTTAAATAACAAAAATCATTATATAGAGAAGTACTAATGCTAAATTACATTATTGATGAGCATTATCCAGATACAGCTATTTCACATAAGAATATTCTTATTGTAAAAATACTCTTATATTGCCCAACATAAGAACTTTTTTAATTTAAGATATTATATTAAAAAAAATCAGAATTAAATAATCAACTAATCCAAATCATGCAATGGCACACCATAATAAGAAGAGCATTTTAATCCTTGGGCACATATAAACAAGAGAATTGCTAAAAAGAAACAATGGTGCCCAATACACCAGGGTGGGGTGGTGTCATACCGCTATTAGTGCAATTCATTATCGGAACCCACATCCTTCCATAAATTGAACTCTACACTTTGTCTGCTCATGGATATTATGACCTTGACAACACTGCTATAGATTCCCATTCCAAACTACATATCACATCCTGTTCACCATAACATGGAATTTGTCAATAAACATAATTTTAACTTTTGACCCGATCGACCATGTAAACAAGACAAGCATGCTTTAACTATTTTCACTTACTGAAGGGTTTTGGCAATCGATGTCGAAGCTGTTGATCGCACATGGTTCTGCCACAAGCTCAAGGGGTTCTTCACCTGAACAGGTTGGAGTGTTAAGAATTTCTGAATATTCGAACTTTACAAGAATATTGTGTTATACAGAATAGAATGCCAACAGTTCACATATTAACAAAGGATGTGACAGGAAAGCTTCCTGCCATGACAGATGAACATTTGAATACCATATAAATACCTTGTTCAATAACAGCAAGGATACCATCTTCTGAGCAGATCATCGCTGGCAAGATTTTTGAAGATGAACTGTTTCCCATGTTCACAGACTTTGCATAGCGGTCATACTGAACCTCCCAAACCTCACTTTCAGATGGAGAATGGGCTCCGGCATCACCTGTTCCAACCCCAGAAAGAATTATTGGCTGTTGCGGCCATCTAAGATCCCAGGCAAATACGGTGCCTAAAGAACCTCCTGCCTAGTACAAGCAAGAAAACCAAAGTTGAACTCAAGTTTTATATAATCATCCAAGTATTCAATAGGAACTATCTAAAAATAAAGGAATAGTTTTGATGACATATAAAATGTCAGATGACAGCAGACACCTTCTCCTGTTGAAATGAGAACAACAAAATCTCTTGTGCTATGTCATCAAGAAACAAGACATCAGGGTTAGCAATTTTAGTCGTTTACTAAATGATAGTGTTATACTTGTCCTGGAATAATTTTTCATCCGTAGTTTGAAGAAGCAAAGGAACCCCTTATACAGAACATGCTAAAGATATATTTTTATAGTTATCTCTACAAACTAATCCATTGCCGTAACCAGTAGTGTGAAAAGATTATCTAGTAAAACATAAAACTAAAATAGGAATAGCACACTCACCAGACAAGTGTGTTTACGTGATGGATGAACATCAATGGAATGAATAATCCCCGAAGTTCTTTGAGCCCTGCCCCATTTCAACCAAAACCAAATCACAGTAATCAGTAATCACAAGAAAGCAAGAGCTCAAACAAATTTCTGGTTAACTTAAATAAAAATAGTGAAGTTTCAGTCCAGTTGATTCATCCCTCATACTATAAACCGCAAACTAGTCAAGTATTTCAATGCAGTTTTACTTTTAGTTAATGAACGGACCTTATCAAAACATTAACAAAGAAAGTCTAAACTCTAACTGATTTGATTTTCTAATTAGGACTTTCATTTCATGATATAGAACTCTCAATTGAAATCTTAGACGCTTGAATTGCTTAAAAACCAAACACAAAGCATTGTTCAAGCCCAAAGCAAAACAAAACAAAACAAAATAAAAATGAAAATTCCAAAAAAAAAAAAAAACTCACCAGTTGCCCTTGAACTGAGAAACAGCTCCGCCGGGTTTCCTCTGGTCCCACCATTGAAGACTAAACCCACATCCACCAGTCGCAAACTCGGCCGGAGAAGCCCATTTCGTCGCCGTGTAAGAAACCAAACCACTGCTATCAAAAACTCGCCGGTGATTCAAATTTGAAGCCCCAATAGAAACCACATTGACCTTCCCATCTTCCCCAACGGTCAAACACTCAAGCTCACCGTCCATTAAATCAATACAAGAAATGGGCCCTTCGTGTAAAACCTTTCCCGGGATCGAAAGCTCCGATTCGAGCGACGAAGCGTCCATGGGATTGGAGAAGAGGACATGTAGAGAGCTCGAAAAAGTTCCAGCGGCAACAAAGGGTCTGTGCTGAGAATGAGAGGTTTTGAGGGAATAGACTCTCGAGGGAGAAACCCATGAAGATTGAGGAACTAGGTTTGCTGGGTTGGAGCCAACTGAGTATATTTCAACGGAGGAAGAGTCGGAATCCGAGTCGAAAAAGGCGATGGCTGCAAACCTATCCAAGGCCGTGACTGGTGGTAGCCACCGTACTGCGTCTATGTATTTGGATTGAGGGAACCTTTGGATTTGGGGAGGCTCTGAGCGTGGTGTGATCGCCATTGTTAAGGGTTTAAGGGTTTTGCTCATGACTGTCACTCTGTTATGTGACTTCCCTCTTTTGTGAGTTGTTCTGAAGGGGTGTTTATGTAATCTTATTCTTTTATAAGGGGTAATTGCGAAATATGTTTAATTCAGAGGTGTGTTTCTATAGCTTTATATCTTTACAAAAACGGCCTATAGTTTCAACTATTTATAAAAATACCCTTCTTTTAGACAAAACTTTAGTTTTGAGTACATTCGTTAAAATGATGCACTCACATTACATTAAATGGTTTTTTAATAAATAAATACACATTTTTTTTATGTTTTTTTTTATATTTTTATGCCCCTATTTTTTTTTTCAATTTTATTAGCTCAAATTTTTAAAAATATTATTTTTAAGTTTCATAATTATAAAAATATTGTATTCACTAGATATTAAACACACAATAATATAAAGTTGAAAAATAACTTAATATTAATTAGACAACAACTACACAACAATACAATATTGTAAAAGCAACATAAAATTAACTAGGCAGCAACCGCGCAACAATATAATATTGAAAAAACAATTACAAATCAATTAAACATTAACTCATTGCATCAACTCAAAATAAACTAAAACCAACATTACCAACCTTGAAAAACTTATCCCGACATTTTAAAATGAGTTAAAAATAAATTCAAAATATATCTCAAAACAACTAAATATATACCAAAATAAACTTAAAAAATATTACCTTTAGACACAAACATTATTTTTAAAAATATATATAAATCCAAAGTATACCTAAAATTAAACAAACAAAAAAATATCCAACTAGATGTCAACCCAAAATATAACTCATAATAACAACACATATACCTAAAATAAACTAAAAAAATATATTGAATTATAATTCAACTTTAACTCATTGCATATACTAAAATGTGCCAAAAATATATTCAAAATATTCCTAAAAAATACTACAATATACTCTAAATAAACTAAAAAAAATACTATGTAATGCCAAAATTATTAATTTATTAACCTTGTAATACTTTTACTAATAAAGTTAAGGGAAATTACCCAATATACTATTTTTTACCAATTATTTTCTATTTTTACGCCTTTTTCTTTTTCTTTTCATTTTTATAAACTATTTATTGCAAATATACGGTTTCCTCTTTAATTAATTCTCTAATGCACGGTTTCTCAATAGAAAACAAAAAAACTGAGTAAAGTAAAAGATTAATAGCATGTCAACCCCTTCATTTTTATGTGATATATTTACATCATCTTTTTCTTCTTTAATAGATTGGACATTCTCTCAGGTGGCTAACAATGATTGAGTTATGGCAGGATGTGTGCACAGGAAGATAAGTGTGGTGCAAAGTGAGGGATTTAACACTAGTTTGCTTTCATTTTTTTCCTATTTTGACATCATTTATCTTCAAATCTTACATTTAAGTCCTTGAAAAATACACAAAATTGAGTACAAATTAATATTTCATGGAAAACTAAATAAAATTAATTAAAAATTTATAAAAATAGTTAAAACATTCTCACTTTGGGTCCATCAAAATATTTACAACAAATAAAGACACTCTTAATCAACATTTTCAGCAACGTTTTTAACACATTAGGCAACTAAGAAGCAACTTATTCAACAACTTTTATAACACATTAAGTAAATAAAGAAAATCTTAAGCAACCTCTTCAAATCATTATAAGTAACACAAGCAGCCTATTATTGCAGCAACCTAACGATCTAAAACAACTCATTTAAATTCAGCCAAATCAATCAACAACATATACAATAAATAGAGAAATACTTAAGCAAGCTTTTCAGCAACATTTATAAACAATGCAACAACTATGAAAGAACATATTCAGCAACATGTACAATATTAAGAGAATCCCATAAGCAACATGTACAAAATTCAGAGCAATCTTTGAAATACCCAACAAAAAAACTGAGCAACAAAAGTAATAGTAGAGCAAATTAACCTACCAATTGAAATTAGCAAAGTATAATATCAAATTTACCTCCTTTAAATCACTCCTTAAATCCCAAGAACTTGGCAATTGCTTGTTTTATGAATATTATTGCAGCAACCTAACAATTTAAAGCAACTCATTTAGATTCAACTAAATCAATCAAAAACATATACAACAAATACATAAACTCTTAAGCTAGCTTTTCAGCAACCTTTATAACCCCTTCAGCAACTAGCAAACAATATATTCAGCAACATGTACAATATTCAGAGCAACCCATAAGCAACGTGTACAAAATTTAGAGCAACATTTGAAACACCCAACAAAAAAATAGAGCAACAAAAGTAATAATAAAGAAAATTAAGCTACCACTTGAAATTAGCAAAGTATAAAATCAGATTTACCACCTTTAAATCACTCCTCCTTAAATCCCAAGAATTTGGCAATCGCTTGTTCTCACACTTTCTTCCAATTGCTTGTTTTATGAATATTATTGCAGCAACCTAACGATTTAAAGCTACACATTTAGATTCAACCAAATCAATAAAAAATATATACAACAAATACAAAAACTCTTAAGCTAGCTTTTCAGCAACATTTATAACTCATTCAGCAACTAGCAAACAACATATTCAGCAACATGTACAATATTCAGAGCAACCCATAAGCAACGTATACAAAATTAAGAGGTTAAAATCATATTATAAGTGAATAATCTTAGAACTTACTTGGAAGTTGCAGAGATGTGAGTGATTGAGTTTGATTTTGAAGTAAAAATCAATAAGATTTCAACCTAAATGTAGATTTTGCTAAGATTTTGTTGGTTTTTTAATTTTCAATGTGACTTAGGTTGATATGGTGATTTGGATTTGATAGGAGAAGATTGATGGTTGCTTTTCGAAGGTTTAAAGCTTCGACAACAACTATCACTGGAGCTGGTAGAGAAGAGAAGATTAGATTGTGTAGATGGGAGAGGTGGAGTTGTGTAGAAGTAAGTGTGAGGGAGAGTGGGAAAAGTGGAGCTGTGTAGAAGGGAGAGTGAAAGTCTCAACTGTAGACCGTGTTTTTTAAATAAAAACTAAAACTTATATATTAATGAATTAAATAGTTAATGACCGTATTTTTGAAATAAAAGTTTCCTATTTACGTATATACAAAAATATCTCATAAAAATACTACTGCTAATAATAATAATAATAATAATAAGCAGAAATGTAATTTATTCTTTAGAATTAATGAATATATTTTATATATTAGTGACATAATTTATATATATATATAAAAACAAAAGAAAAATATCTACAATAAAAAATACACGTAATCATAATTTTAAATTACAATATGAATAACTAAAATATAAATATATTTCATCTCTTCTCTTTCTTCTCACACTCATTCACATACCCAACTACCTAACTACTTCACTTAGTATCAATTCATATACATCATTGTTGGATTTTATGCCCTTATAAAATCACATTTCTTATGTAATTAATTCATTATCAATAAAATAGTAGAAATCATTTTGTTCAGTCAAATTACGTTGTTTACATATTTTATTACATGATTAATAATTATTAATACAACGTTTATAAAATTCCGAACATATGTATATTTTGCAATTATAGTGACTCGGTCATAGTGGATTATAATTGTAATTATATGTTCAAAAGCATTTTGTCCTAAGATTAAATCAATACACTAGATTTTTATTGATTGTGTAATCTACGATAAAATCTACTTACACATCTGGTGTGATGTCATATCCAGGACATTGACCAAGTAGATAAGATCGGATGTATTTTGTTACATTGGACTTGTTGACGCGGTTTTTCGCCAACAGGTAATTATACGAATAAGTAGGATGGATTAGTGCTAATTGGTAAACCGTAATATGAAAAGAATTGTAATTTAGACTTTGGCAAACTAATATCAGTAGAAAGATGGTCACTCCCTTTCTTTTTAGGTGGTTCGAAGGTTAAAATCCCTCTAGTCCACCAGTCGATATTATTGATATCTCTTGACTATTTTCTTACAAAATGCCTTGTTACAAAAATCTCCCCACCCCTTGCACTACCCAGGGTCTTGGTCTTTATAGGAAGATGATACCTGGGTAGGTATTGGGGTCATCCCGTGATCTCCTCATCCATCAAATCATTTATGTGACACTATTGATTAATTCCTAAACCTAGCAGTGAAGTGTGGTCTAATCAATAGGTAAGGAAGGATTTGGGCTGCATGGCCCAAATCAGGCGTGGGATGTCTAAATACGCACGTTTATACTGCGCATCCGACAAATCGAGAATAAAACAGACATGTGATGTCTGATATATGCACGTTTATATTGCGTGGTTGACTTTACAAGGATTCAGGCGTTAGATCTGTGCCGCACCACGAGCTTAATGTGGTGCCAGCTCGTGACACTCATACTGCTGACACGATGCCTTCGAGTAGCAGTTATCTCTCTAATCAGCTCGGACTGGATAGATGGAGGCCCGTAACAAACAGCTCTGGGTGGACGATTGACACGTGGCAAATCGAATTAGGCCATTCTCTAGCTTGCCACAGTGCGCGGATATTTAGGGCGTACATTTGCCCCCCAAGCCCCTGCTCGTGACCCATGACATTATCTGTGACCTTCACAACGGGGGCTTTTAAGTTTCCCTTTTGACTCTTCATGTTCCGCCCACTGCGTGGGTATCGGACACGTGGAGCATCGTGGTTGGCGACTATTCGGTTTCCGAGAATTGCATTAAATGGCCTAGCCTGCTTTCGTCCATCGTTTCGCCTCTCGAGTTGTAATGGCCCACTAATCTAGACTAATTGGACCATTATCGAAACTATACATAAAACTTACATTTTTACGAAAATACCATAATTTATTGAGTAACTTGAAAATATGAGTTATTTACAAATAAACAGAATACTAAGAAGGATTTTGGGATCCCATTGTCTTTAAAACAAAACAAGATTTAAAATAAAAGACATTACATAATAATGCGGAAAATACACATAAAAACCATAAAAACATAAAAGGAGACTATATCCTCGAATCGAATAACGCTCGGCCCCTTGACTCCATTCATCATCGATACACATCCTCCCAAGCATCACGAATCTTACCGCCTCTAAGCTTATTTTCCTGCACATAAACAGAAAGGAGTGAGCCTAATGCCCAGCAAGGAAAAACCTAACACATAGTCATATACACAATTTCATAAGAAAACATAAAGACTTAACATAATACATATAACATACACTTATTATAATGGCCATTATTACTTGGGGTGCCATAGACTAAACAAGCATATGCCCATGGGGTTAATGGGGTCCTACTAGCTAAGTAGGTCATATGCCCATAACCCATTTGGGGTCTTGTTAGTCATATGGGTCATATGCCCAAGCCTACAAACATACACATATACATATCATAACACTTTTAATGACATAAACATATACATAACCTAAGCACATAACATATTAATTCTAGCCTATTTTCCTTACCAAAGTTACCGAGATTATGGACTGAGTTGGGATTGTTGGAACACTCCTAAAACCATAAGAAAGAGTAAGTCTAAAGAAAGGAGATGAAATGAAAGAGATGGAAAGACTAAACCATAGAAAACATACTTACCGACTTATATGCTTAAAAGCTTGGATTCCCTAACCAAAATAAGAATAAAGTTAGGGGACTGAGTAGAAGGTTTTGAGAAAGGAAATAACATAAAAATACAGAAAAGAACTAAAGTTTTGGGTTTACCTCAAAGATTGCAAGATCAATCTAACATCCACCGAAATACTATAGCACTCACTTACTACCCAAAGTGTTTGATAAGCTTATGGTGTTTAAGCTTATAGTTTTTCCCCAAACCAAGTGTTTACACTCTTACACTCACTTAACACTAGCAGCCTCTGAACTTAGAGCAAATGGTGAATAATGGCTGGGTACTAGGTCCTATTTATAGAGTTTGGGAATGAAAATATCTTGATTTTACTTGAATAAAAATAATGGCTTTTTAAGTGAAAATCATTTGAATAATCGTTCAGCAGAGGCTGAAGACTCGTTCAGAAGATGCTGGACTGTTGAAGGAGTTTGAATGGCTGAAGGGAAAAGAATTCAAAAGTATTTGAATTCATGCTGGTGGAGGCGATATATCGCCCCCTATAGGCGATATATCGCCTGGACCTTTGTTCCCGAGGCGACCGTGCATCGATTCGTGTTTTCCGTATCTACGTGCTGCGACATATCGCCCCCTATAGCTGCGATATATCGGCATACGCTGAATATTTAAACACGAATTTACACATTTTTAGCTGAGTTTGAATGGAGTAAACAGCCTTGACTAAGCCCTCAACGTGCTCAAAGCTGCTGACTGACCCTATACATTCAAACTTTTACCCTTATTTAATTTAATCCTCAAAAATACTTAATCCTTAATTACCATTCAAAACATGTGCTTAAAATCCTATTGGTTGATGTCTAAACCTTATAATATAATAATATAATCCTTAATATCAGACACATTAATCAAACCTTAGGTTATACTTAATATTCTTAAACTATAGGTTAAACTTAGAAAATCTATAAGTACTACTATGAGTGTCCAAATAACTCCCGGTCTGAACCAAAAATCCAAAGTAACAATGATAACACTAAACATACTATAATACTACTAAACAATTAGGTAAGTAAAGTTCTTGGACTCTACAATTCTCTCCTACTAAAAAGAATTTCGTCCTCGAAATTTACTTACCAAATAATTCCGGATACCGGCTCTGCATGTCCTCTTCCAACTCCCACGTTGCCTCGCGTTCAGAACTATTGCTCCATAGGACTTTAACTATAGGAAAGCTCTTGGACCGTAACTGCTTCATCCCCCTATCTAGGATGCTAACCGGTCGTTCCTCGTAACTTAAGTCCTTCTGGAGTGCTATGGTGTCGTACTTGAGGACGTGAGATGGGTCTGACACATACTTGCGTAACATCGAGATGTGGAAGACGTTGTGACTATCGGCTAGTGCTGGCGGTAGGGCTAGTCTATACGCAACTGGTCCCACTTTGTCCAATATCTCAAAAGGACCTAAGAATCGGGGACTGAGCTTGCCTTTCTTCCCGAACCGCTTGACACCCTTCATAGGAGATATCTTCAGGAAGACTTGATCTCCAACTTGGAACTCCACATCGCGTCTCTTGGTATCTGCATAGCTTTTCTGTCGGCTTTGAGCAGCAAGCATACGCTGTCTAATAAGCGTTACTGCTTCTTGAGCTTGCCTAACAGCTTCGGGCCCTAGAAGCTGCCTTTCTCCTACCTCGTCCCAGTGCAACGGTGATCGGCACCTTCTTCCATATAGCAACTCATAAGGTGCCATCTCGATCGTCGACTGGTAGCTATTGTTGTACGAGAACTCGATCAGCGGTAAGTACTTGTTCCACGATCCTCCGAAGTCAAGTACACATGCGCGTAGCATATCCTCTAAAATCTGAATCGTACGCTCTGACTGCCCATCTGTCTGAGGATGGAAAGCTGTACTAAGACTTAACTTAGTACCCATGGCTTGCTGTAAGCTTCTCCAAAATCTTGACGTAAACACTGATCCTCTATCTGATACTATCATCTTGGGGATTCCATGCAATCGTACAATCTCTTGGATGTAGATGTCTGCATATTGGTCTGCCGTATAAGAAGTCTTAACAGGCAGAAAATGAGCCGACTTGGTTAGTCTATCTATGACTATCCAAGCAGAATCATGCTGCTTATTTGTCTTTGGCAGACCCGTCACGAAGTCCATGGCTATATCGTCCCACTTCCACTCCGGTATGCTAAGCGGTTGCAATAATCCTGCAGGCCGCTGATGCTCTGCCTTCACTTGCTGGCATACCAGACACTTAGATACATATTCCGCTATGTCCTTCTTCATCCCTGGCCACCAATAGACTGCCTTGATGTCATGAGTCATCTTGGTAGACCCTGGATGAACCGAGTATGGGGTGCTGTGCGCTTCTTCTAGGATCGTCTTCTTAATACTTTGATCGTCTGGCACGCATACTCGATCCTTATATCTCAATAAACCTTGACTGGATATTGAGAAATCTGTAGTCTTGCCTTCTCTGACTGCATCCATGTGCGTTGATAGCGAATCATCATGTATCTGACCATTCCGTATGTCTTCTAGCAGATTCGATTGGATAGACAAGTTAGCCAGCTTGCCTACCACCACTTCTATTCCAGCATTAATAAGCTCCTGTTGCAGTGACTTTTCTATTCCGGATAAGGCTGCTAAGTTCCCATAACTTTTTCGGCTAAGTGCATCGGCAACTACGTTTGCCTTCCCCGGGTGGTATAGGATTTCGCAGTCGTAATCCTTTACTAATTCCAACCACCGGCGCTGCCTCATGTTAAGCTCCTTCTGAGTAAAGAAGTATTTTAAAATTTTGTGGTCCGTATAAATCTCGCACCGTTCTCCGTAAAGATAATGGCGCCAGATTTTTAACGCAAAGACCACCGCTGCCAACTCCATATCGTGAGTTGGATAGCGTTGTTCATACTCCTTTAACTGACGTGACGCGTAGGCTATCACCTTGTCATTTTGCATCAGTACGCATCCCAATCCTAACTTTGATGCATCACAGTAGACAACGAACTTGTCGTTGGGTGTTGGGACACTAAGTACTGGTGTTGAGCAAAGCTTATCCTTAAGCAACTGGAAGCTTTCCTCACACTTATCATTCCAGTTAAACTTTTGTTGCTTCCGGGTCAGGTTGGTGAGTGGAGTGGCTATTTTAGAAAAGCCCTCTACAAACTTTCTATAGTAACCTGCTAGCCCTAAGAAGCTTCTTACTTCCGACGCGTTCTTTGGCCTAGGCCAATCTTTCACGGCCTCTACCTTCGATGGATCTACTGCAACTCCGTCTTTCGATATGATGTACCCGAGGAACGCCACTTGTGAGAGCCAAAACTCGCATTTCTTGAACTTCGCGTAGAGTTGGTGCTCCTTCAATCCCGTCAAAATCATCCTCAAGTGTTCCTCGTGCTCCACTTCATCCTTGGAGTAAATTAAAATGTCGTCGATGAACACAACGACGAATTTATCCAAGTAGTCCTTGAAGACCCTATTCATTAAGTCCATAAACGCGGCTGGCGCGTTAGTAAGACCAAAAGACATAACCAAGAACTCGTAATGTCCATAACGAGTCCTAAAGGCTGTCTTAGGAATATCTTCCCCCTTTACCTTGAGCTGATGATACCCGGACCGTAAATCGATCTTAGAGAATATAGTCGCGCCTCGGAGTTGATCAAACAAATCATCAATCCGAGGTAGCGGGTATTTGTTCTTAATCGTTACTTTATTCAGCTCACGGTAGTCTATGCACATGCGCATACTTCCGTCCTTCTTTTTCACGAATAGTACCGGAGCTCCCCATGGTGAATGGCTTGGCCTAATGAAACCCAAGTCTAGGAGTTCTTGTAGCTGTGTCTTTAACTCCTTGAGTTCCGTAGGTGCCATCCGGTATGGTGCCTTAGAGATAGGCTCGGTGCCGGGTACTAATTCTATCGTGAAGTCTATTTCTCTAGTTGGCGGCAATCCTGGCAAGTCATCGGGAAATACTTCTGGAAATTCTTGTATAACCCGAACATCTCCAACTTTGAGTGATGTCTCCTTCTCTACATTCGTGATGTTGGCTAAGAATGCTTGGCATCCTTTCTCCATCATTCTCTGAGCTTTGAGAGATGACACTAACGGTGTGCGTAGTCCTGAAGCTTGTCCCATGAAGCACAGTTTCTGGCCGTCAGGAGTATCGAATGTCACCTTCTTGCGTCTGCAGTCGATCGTTGCGCCATGCCGTGCTAGCCAATCCATGCCTAGTATGACGTCGAAGTCTTTGATCACCAGCTCTATCAGGTCTCCTTCTAGTTCCTTGTCCTCAATCTTGATTGGTACGCCTCGTATAATTCGTGATGATAGAACTATTTTGCCCGAAGGCAACTCGGTTGCAAACCTAGTTCTAAATCTTTCACTAGGTTTGTCTAGTTTATCTATCATTCCTAACGAAATATACGAATGGGTGGCTCCCGAATCAAATAATACATGACATAATTTATTGAGGATGGAAACCTGACCTGTGACCACCTTGTTGCTAGCATCCACCTCTCCTTGGGTTAAAGCAAAAACCCGAGCAGGAACCATCTTTTCGTCCTTCTTTCCTTCCGGCTTTTGCTGAGGACAGTCTCTTTTACGATGCCCTTCTTGACCACAGTTGAAACACTCCTTGGTGTTGGCACGGCATTCTCCGGGGTGCTTCTTCTGACATTTGGCACATGGCGGGTATTCCACGTACCCCGACTTGTTTCCCCCATTACTTGGTCGTGCCCTTTTATTGTTGTCAGCTTGCTTGTTGTCAGGATGCCTTCTCTTTTGTCCGTTACCGTTGTTGTTGGACTGACTGTTGCTGGACTGATTGTTGTTCCGACTGGCCTGAGGTTGGCTCTGCTGCCTAGGTTCCGGCTTGCTGGCTTCTTCTTTGCTCACGTTGGCTTGCAACCTTTCTACCTCAATTGTCGTCTCAAGAACGTCGGCATATGAAGTGTTTCCCGGGTTTGCTAGTTTAACCCCCCATCTCGATCTTCGGGCGAAGTCCTCTAACAAACTTGTTCACTCTTAGATAGTCGGTTGGAACCAACTCTGCTGCGAACTTTGCTAAGCGATCGAACTGACGAGCATATTCCGCCACTGTTAAGTTCCCTTGCTTCAGATTGGTGAACTCCTCAACTCTCGTAGCAAGTACCGCTGAATTGTAGTACTTCTTGTGGAAGAGCTCCACAAATCGGGTCCACGTCATAGTGGCAGCATCGTGGGATTGCTGGACCAAATCCCACCATATCCTGGCATCTTTCTTGAGTAAAGATGAGACGCAGGATATGCGGTCAGCATTATTGAGGTTCATGTGGGCTAGGATCGGCTCCACATTCCTTAGCCATTCTTCTGCTTCAAAGGGGTCCGTAGTCCCTTCGAAGTTTGGAGCGTGCTGCTTGCGGAACCTCTCGTACACTGGCTCCAAATGCTGTACAGGATAAGGAGCGTAGTTCGTCATAGGCCATCCCCCATACGGACCAACTTGTTGGGGTGCTGGGGCCATTGGCTGTGGCTGCGGCTGCGGCTGCGGCTGTGGCGGAGGCTGAGGCTGAGATTGAGCCTGTTGGCGTTGTTGCTGCAGAAGTTCCTCGACTTGCTGTCGCAGTCTGGCAATCTCTGCAGTGTTGTCAGCTGGCTGTGCCGGCGCGTTGCGGCGAGCAGTAACACGCACTCTCCTTCGGCGAACGGTAGGGACCGCATTGGTCGCTGGAACATCGTTGGAAGCGTTCCCGTTGGTGCGAGCAGATCTTCGGAGAGACATCGTAGCAGAGTTCTAACAGTTAAAAGAAACATGTTAGAACTTTTCCTAATAG
The DNA here is from genome assembly GCF_963169125.1 of Humulus lupulus. Lineage (NCBI taxonomy): Eukaryota > Viridiplantae > Streptophyta > Magnoliopsida > Rosales > Cannabaceae > Humulus > Humulus lupulus. Next base: position 203,013,568 of record NC_084798.1, read on the forward strand.
GCTCTAAGGCAAAAACTTATTCTAAACAAACATATCTCGGACCTATTTATTATGACTTTTTATGAAAAATTATATAGGTCTTTATTTATTATTAGAGTGGGTTTCTATACTTAGAAAAACAAGTCATCTTTATTTTCTAAGTGTGTTTCTAATAATCCTATATGACTTAATTCTCAGGCTCGAAACTTATCTTTGTTCCAAAGTTAACCATATTGAGGGAGGGCTGGGATCAGTAAAATCGTTCCCACTACTAAGGCCCCCTAACTCTCAACAAGGAAACCAGGTTCATTGATTCGTATCCACCCTCACCGAACTCAGTCATTATTCATTTTATTTAGTATTTATTATGATTGAAAAAAATTCAAACTCACACATGATATTCAAATAGCATGTTTATTCATTTGGAAAAAAAAATTCACTTATTACAATCATAACATAAAAGTAAATAAAACAAATAAAAACTACTAATCTAAAAATCGGGATCTTCTACATCCGATCCGTCATCTAACATATCATCATCTATAGCCTCATAGTCATCATTATCATGAGCATCAAAATGCCCTCTAGGAAGGTTTGTGAGAATCCTATTCTTTTGCTCCTTGGTGAATTGAAATTCAAATTTTGCGGTGAACCTAACTAAGAGGAAATAGTATCTCATTGCTAAGGGTGATTCATCCTCATCATTCATTTCTTCCCATATTTCTTCTAAGGCTGCTATTACAGGATGGAAATCTTTAAACAACCTAATCACTAATACATATTGTTCCGTTGATCTTAGCATTATTTGTTTAGCCTCTTGAAGGCCACCTATTGCTTGGTGAAACAAAAGCAACCTTCGTGTAATCCTTTCTAAGGCTCCTACGGTGTTTCTTGGCTCCCTTATTCTTTTTAAGGCCTTAATGGCTCGGATATCTTGGTAGGTTAAAGCTCCATTCATTTTTAACTGAAACATAAACACTAAAGTTGTTAGCTATACACATAGACAAAGTAACTTGTAACTTGTAACTTGTAACTTAAACACTTACTTGGCGGTCCGATTCGGAGCTTTGAGCATGTGTATCGAGGAGAACTTCATGCGAAGGAACCGTTGCTCTGATACCAACTGTAATGGCCCACTAATCTAGACTAATTGGACCATTATCGAAACTATACATAAAACTTACATTTTTACGAAAATACCATAATTTATTGAGTAACTTGAAAATAAGAGTTATTTACAAATAAACAGAATACTAAGAAGGATTTTGGGATCCCATTGTCTTTAAAACAAAACAAGATTTAAAATAAAAGACATTACATAATAATGCGGAAAATACACATAAAAACCATAAAAACATAAAAGGAGACTATATCCTCGAATCGAATAACGCTCGGCCCCTTGACTCCATTCATCATCGATACACATCCTCCCAAGCATCACGAATCTTACCGCCTCTAAGCTTATTTTCCTGCACATAAACAGAAAGGAGTGAGCCTAATGCCCAGCAAGGAAAAACCTAACACATAGTCATATACACAATTTCATAAGAAAACATAAAGACTTAACATAATACATATAACATACACTTATTATAATGGCCATTATTACTTGGGGTCCCATAGACTAAACAAGCATATGCCCATGGGGTTAATGGGGTCCTACTAGCTAAGTAGGTCATATGCCCATAACCCATTTGGGGTCTTGTTAGTCATATGGGTCATATGCCCAAGCCTACAAACATACACATATACATATCATAACACTTTTAATGACATAAACATATACATAACCTAAGCACATAACATATTAATTCTAGCCTATTTTCCTTACCAAAGTTACCGAGATTATGGACTGAGTTGGGATTGTTGGAACACTCCTAAAACCATAAGAAAGAGTAAGTCTAAAGAAAGGAGATGAAATGAAAGAGATGGAAAGACTAAACCATAGAAAACATACTTACCGACTTATATGCTTAAAAGCTTGGATTCCCTAACCAAAATAAGAATAAGGTTAGGGGACTGAGTAGAAGGTTTTGAGAAAGGAAATAACATAAAAATACAGAAAAGAACTAAAGTTTTGGGTTTACCTCAAAGATTGCAAGATCAATCTAACATCCACCGAAATACTATAGCACTCACTTACTACCCAAAGTGTTTGATAAGCTTATGGTGTTTAAGCTTATAGTTTTTCCCCAAACCAAGTGTTTACACTCTTACACTCACTTAACACTAGCAGCCTCTGAACTTAGAGCAAATGGTGAATAATGGCTGGGTACTAGGTCCTATTTATAGAGTTTGGGAATGAAAATATCTTGATTTTACTTGAATAAAAATAATGGCTTTTTAAGTGAAAATCATTTGAATAATCGTTCAGCAGAGGCTGAAGACTCGTTCAGAAGATGCTGGACTGTTGAAGGAGTTTGAATGGCTGAAGGGAAAAGAATTCAAAAGTATTTGAATTCATGCTGGTGGAGGCGATATATCGCCCCCTATAGGCGATATATCGCCTGGACCTTTGTTCCCGAGGCGACCGTGCATCGATTCGTGTTTTCCGTATCTACGTGCTGCGACATATCGCCCCCTATAGCTGCGATATATCGGCATACGCTGAATATTTAAACACGAATTTACACATTTTTAGCTGAGTTTGAATGGAGTAAACAACCTTGACTAAGCCCTCAACGTGCTCAAAGCTGCTGACTGACCCTATACATTCAAACTTTTACCCTTATTTAATTTAATCCTCAAAAATACTTAATCCTTAATTACCATTCAAAACATGTGCTTAAAATCCTATTGGTTGATGTCTAAACCTTATAATATAATAATATAATCCTTAATATCAGACACATTAATCAAACCTTAGGTTATACTTAATATTCTTAAACTATAGGTTAAACTTAGAAAATCTATAAGTACTACTATGAGTGTCCAAATAACTCCCGGTCTGAACCAAAAATCCAAAGTAACAATGATAACACTAAACATACTATAATACTACTAAACAATTAGGTAAGTAAAGTTCTTGGACTCTACACGAGTTATGACCATCGTATCTTGCATTAATTTGATCGAACGGTCCTCGTTTCTTTATGCATGTTACGTATATATAAGGTTGGCCATCTTCCGAATTAGCCACCCTTCATTTGAATTTTTTTCCTCATTTTCTCTCTTTTTAGTCTCAGAAGCTTTTCTTCTTCCGATCATCATCCCAGAGTTCCCTACGTTTTCGCCACAAGAGTTTCTTCCTCAGTCTAGCTTTAAGGATTCCACCAGGACTCCAATTCCTACACTTTTTGTGACTTTCACATAGAAAATACACTGTAAGTCCTCCGCCTATTGCATGTTTTGATCTTTCCGTTTCTCTGTTAGGTAGACCTCTTTCTTAGTCACACACTATAGGTTGTTTTTGACTGGTTTTTTGTGCATAGGTTTTGATCCTAGGCATATCAACTATTTGAGAACATGTTTAGGAATGCGATGTTTATGACAAGATAATTTATGTGTAGTTTTTTTGGGTAGCTTTATGGAATGCCTGTTCGGAGAATGGAAAGTGAGAGGTTTCTAGGGTACAAAACCGGGTAGCTTAGGGGTCACGCTTCCTAGGCGGTTTTGTTTTTTTTAAAACTTTCCCTCCAAGGCAAGCACTATACTGACCCTTCTGACACACAGATCCCGAGCAATCGGGGATCCGTTGGAAACGTGGGCGCGTGACCATGGCAATGCATGGCTTCACATACCGCGGGCTGAGATTACCTTAGCCCGTGTACGAAAATAATTTCTCGCGCTATATTCTCTTTTCTATTCTTAGGTCGCCTATTTAAACTTTTCTTCATTCTTGTTCGTTAGGCGACCAGATGGGACCCAAGAAGAACATACCCAGGAAGAGCATGGCTGGCTCATCATCCCAGCAGTCCAGCAAGGGGAAAGAGATTGCGGTGGAGTCTCCCATCCCCCAATTTGGTCCCATGGTGGAGAAAGAGGTCGAGGTGGGTCCTGACGCTTTCTTCGAAACAGAGAGGATAGTCTCGAAGATTACGACCCAAGGGAGGGTCAACAAGATCCTATTGTCCCATAACATCGAAGTTGGGACAGGCGCTCTTGTTGCCTGACCTCCCCTCGAGGGTGAGAGGAGCTGCACGCCTCTTGATGAGGAGTTCGCAGCTTGGAGCGACGAACACCTCAAGGTCGGGGTCTTCCTACCTCTGGACCAGTACTTCACAGATTTCTTGAATTACGTGAAGCTGGCTCTCTTCCAACTGCCCCGTAACTCCTACCGCCTGCTGGCGGGGCTGAGGTACCTCTTCCTAAGGCACGAGTGGGAGGTCCCTACATCCGTGGACATCCTTTACTTCTTCTGCCTCAAAGCCAGCCTGGATCAACGGGGGTGAGGCGACGAGTTCTACTATTTGACTTGTTTTCCCAACTCTCCTGCAGTCATCGAGCTGCCCAGCCACCCCAACGACTTCAAGGACCAGTTCTTCATGTCGACAAGGTTTCGCAGTCAAAAACATACTACAACTATTACTAGCTATTACTATTACTACTACTATCTAACTAGCTAAGTAAAGTTCTTGGACTCTACATAGATCTAGGCCTTAAGGAATACAACCAGCTTTTTGCTTTATCTTTGAGAGAGAAAGGAAAAAAATTCAATCTCACAATGTTGGTGACATCAGCTCAGTTGTTGAATGTAGCCACCACCTCTTCGAACTCCCGTATATGCACGTACGGACTGTCATTTTTCAACCCATGGAAGGTTGGTAAGAGGTTAATCATGCTGGGTTTGAAATCAAAATTTGGCATATTGTTGGGATACATTATGCATGAAGATGTGGCTGTACGCGTAGGATGTAAATAATCCTGTAGCGTTCTTGGTTGGACTTCATCTTGATGAGCCATCGTGGGTGGTTCAGGAAGTCTCGGTGAATCGGGAGTGTTTGAACGAATGGAAGAAAACGACGAACTAGGAGAGTTTTCTAAAGTTTCTACTTGTTGTCTCACGAAGCTCCCTAGTGCGTCTCTATTTCGTGGCATAAATATTTTTTTTTATTTTGTAAGTATTATAAGCGCAAGTGTGTAATAGTGTAATAAGTATACACCAAAAATATTCCCAGGCCAATTGGGAAGGCTGCCAAGGTACCACTTTAGGCCCAAGAGCTTTTCTAGAACTCTCCGAGGTTCTTAGAAAAGATTGGAGGGTAATGCTAACACAAACCTTATTTAAGAACCAATTTTTCTAAGACAGAACAAGTTTAGGTTTTACTAATTTCTAAAATTACACAAATGTTCTCAATACTTTGTGTTTTTTGTTTTGATTTAAAATTTTATGCTTTTTTTTCGAAAAAAAAAACTAAATCTATAAAATAAATTCTAAACCTAAAAGTAAAATGAATAAAATAAAACAATAACAAAATAAATAAATAAATGAATAAATAAAAAAATTACTAAGGAAAAATATAATAAAAGAGAAATAAACAATTATACTGCTTTTTTTTTTAAATAGAAAAAAATTAATTTACTATGCAAACATTTAATTGTAGAATTACCTCCCTAGCAACGGTGCCAAAAGTTGATATCGCCCAATAACTCATCAGCGGTCACTATAGTAATCGGGCTATGTCGTATCCACAGAGAGGTAAAATACAAGTAAAAAGAAAGATTAGTAAATTAGAAATAATAAACTTTGAAATAATGTAACTTTGAAAAAGAATACATATTTTTTAAACATTAAATAAACAAATTTGAGGAATTAGAATCAGAAAGAAAATGTGAAAAGCATAAGTTTCATTCATGCAAACATATATACATTTCAATAAAATTGATTCCTTCTACTCAACTATAATTCTACACCATTAATTATAGTTGGAAAATATATATAATAAAACTCACCTTAAAATATGTTCCTAATTAAATTATACTAACTTCTAATTTTAAAACCTATCATATTATATACCTTAGAGCGACAAAATACCAATGACAGAATGTAGTAAAAATCATATAATATAACAAATATCCTAAATTAAATTAAGAGCATGAATTACATAAGAAAAGCATGACTAGACTTATGTAAAAGACACTAATAAATTTAAAATAAAAATTAGAAGAAAATAAATTTAATTGTAACAAAGATATAGAAATGAAGAACAAAATAAAGAATCAATATATTAAAAATATAATGTGAAACATGAACTTCACTCTAGCCTTTCCACAAGAGAATTTAGTAGACATTGTTTTCACTCAAAGTAATGTAAAAGAAATGAAAGAAAAATAAGAACAAAAAAATGATTTTCTCTCTCACTATACTCTCCACACTTAATTCCACAATTTGATGATATTTTTCCTAGATTTGGTTCTCTATTTATAGTAGAAATATGACCAAAAATGTGTTAAAATTGTGTACTAAAGAGTGAAAAAGTGGCTACAAAAACTGATGCAAAATGGGACACGTGGCGTGTGCTGATTGGCTTGGCATTGGAGTGGCAGCTGAGTTGTTGGTGGAGTGGGGGACATCTGGGTGACGTGACGCATTGTGGTTGGCTCGGCTATGGAGTGCGGCAGAACGTGGCAGGCGGCGTCAGGCGTCAGGTGTGGCAGGCGCTCGACTCGGTTGGATTGGCTTGGCTGGGCAAATGGCAGGCTGCCATGTGGCAGCGTGGGGAGCAACTGTTGGCTTGGGCCTAGGCTGTTTGGGCTTGGTTTTGGGCCTAGTTTTTGTCAAAAATGTCATTTTCTTCATGATTTCTTCAATTTTAATTCTTTCTTTCTTCTTTATTTTTCTTTGTGTCAAAATACATTTTATTTCCTGAAAATTAAACACAAATTAAATTAAAATTAATTTTTTCAAATATAAAATATATGACAATAAATCCATGAAAATATTAATTAAAACTTAATTAATTTTAAACTTTAAGACTAATAAAATGATACTTTTGAACAATAATCACACATCAACAAACAAAATGACACATCATCAATCAGTTAGCCACCTAAGATAAAATTTAACAGAAGTCTCATATTTCACTAACGTGCATAGTTCGGGAGAATTTTTTACATCGTGAATCATTTGGGGAGCACGAGAATATAGTGGTCATAGTTTGTGGGGGGGGGGGGGGGGGGAAATGCTATTTATTCTTCTTTTTTTATTGATGCCCAAATGCAATTTATTCTTAAAATTTAAAATTAATATTTTCAATTATAAAATATATTACAATAAATTCATGAAAATATTAATTAAATTTTAATTTATTTTGAACTTTAAAACTAATAAATTGACATTTTTGAACATTAATCATTAGTCCCTTTATCTACTTGCAATTTTTTTCGAAAACCTGCCAGAATCTTCACTAATTTTTGGACCATCACGTTTAGTTCTTATCCCTTTACTTCCCTACCTTCAACTTGATTAGAAACTACTCGTTTCGCTATAGCCATGTTACCTTCACTTCCTATAAGTTGGCTGACTAAGGCCTACAGACTTATTACCGGTATACGAATACTTCCAGATTTTGAACTAGCTTCATCAGCTTTTTCTAGGTTGTTTTCATTTCGTAGATTGACCAACAACTTTCTTCTCTATTCATGAAATTTCTTTAGGACACTTAGATGATTTTCTGGGTATCTTTTAGAGAGAGAATATGAAGCAAAATACGTAATAGTCATTGCGAGTCACACCCTTATATTTATAGAGATTAAAAAAATAGTAGTCACAAAAATTTGAAATTATATGTTTTTTTTTAAAAAAAAAAGAGAGGCAAAAGCAAAAAATACTTTCATAACCATAAATCTGATAGGCGCGTGATCGTGAAGATGAAAACCGTTCGTCTATTCGGGAATATCATGAGTAGAGAGAGTGGATTAAAGAGAAAGAGAGTGGAATGAAGAGTGCAGATGATCATTCAAACTCAATCGCGTAAGGATTTTTAAAAATATTATAATATATAATTGAGAAAGTGTGTAAAGAAGAAAGAAACGTGTAACAATAAAAAAGAAATCGTAAATATGTAATTTTAAAACTTATTAAAACATAAAAATATAAAAACAAAACAATAAAAAAAGAAAAAATAAGCACCTTGTAGTAAAATGGTAAGAATAGTGCCAAATTTGGCACTTTATGAAAAATTCTCAAAAAAACTATAATTATTATTAGAAGGAGGAAATTACATGTGTTTAGGGTTTATTTTAACAAGTTTACAAAAATATGAATTTTTTTCAAACATACTTATTTTATTGCTTTTTCAAGAATTTTCAATTTTATGGATTTAATTTTCCATATTTTTGTGTAAAAATTGGTTTATGCCATAATTTTACTCTTAATTAAGTTTATTTAAATTATGAGATTATTTTAGTCATTTAAGTGCTTTTCATTTTAATAGTTTTATATTAGTTTCATTGTACAATATTGGCTTAGTATTTTTTTTTAAAAAAAAACTTAATCTATTTTATTGTTTTTATATCATTTCGTGTTTATTTTTCATAATTTAATGTTACAACTTAAAATTATAAATACATTTTCACTTTACTATTTTTAGTTTTCATCTCTTAAACTTCTCTTCTCTGTGACGTCTTATTTCTTCTCTCTCTTTGTCAAACTTTTTTGAAGAAAACTTCTTATTCAATCGTCTCCCCTTCAACTCAAAATATTTTATTATTTATTAACATTTTTTTCAAATTTGGATATTCCCATTAGGGTAACCGGGTACCCATTCACGTTTTCATATAGTTTTTTTTTTTCAAATTTGAATGTTTGCATCAGGTTAACTGGTTACTCATTCACGTTTTTTATATCTATTTTTTTCTTTCCAAAGTTAGATGTTTCTATCAGGGAACTGGTTACGCATTCAAGTTTTCATGTCTATTTTTTTCCCATATTTGGATGTTCCCACTAGGGTAACTAGTTACCCATTCACATTTTCACCAGATTTGAATATTCCCATCAAGGTAACTGGTTACCCATTTACGTTTTCATATCTATTTTTTTTCTTATAGATTTTGATGTTCTCACTAGAATAACTGGTTACTTATTCACATTTTTATATATTTTTTTCTCGATTTGAATGTTCTCATCAGGGTAACTGGTTACCCATTTACGTTTTCATATTTTTATTGTTTTTCTTTCTAAATTTGGATATTCCTATAAAAAAAAATAATTACAATAATAAAAGCATCTTAATACTATAAGATACCATAATATAACCTAAAAAATAGTTAATAGGCATCTTAAGATAAAAAAAGTTTCAACAAATAAGTTTTGGAGGTAACCAAAATGTATATAAAATAATATGCTCTAAAAATAAACTTTTTATGAAAAAGTAACCAATTGGTAACTTATTGACATTTTTAGTAACCAAAATGTTACTTTTTAAAACCTAGAATAACGAGATTTCAGGAATGTTTCAAATTTAGGTACATTATTTTTAGAATCCGGTATTTTTCGATAATGTAGCAAGACATTTTAGTAAATGAAATTTTGTAGGCGATTTTTGTAAGTATTTTATATTATATGTATATTATTGTAAAGATCTCATAGATGAATGTAAATTAATGCTTTAGTGGGCCTGCACATAGGACTTTTTGCGGCGCTGTAGTGACTTGCGCTACCGAATGGAAATATATATACAAGAAATTACATTTTATATGGACTTTTAATTGATATTTTCAAAAATATGGCTTTTTTTTCATCTTAACTTTTGTATGGCTTTTTATACTTTTTTATCACTTTTGTGGTTTTTTTTCCCATATTTTTGTTAAGATGTCTTATTATGCCATATGTTGTTTCTAATGATAATTTTTTAATTCCAGGGGTAGTTAGGTAATTTTATTTTATGTAATTTTTTAAAATTTTACATAGGTAGTTTTTTTACTTTACCTTTTCCGATCAGTTGTTTCCCCTTTGTTTCCCGAGCGTTCTTTCTTTTTTTTTTTTCAGTTGGTTGCATGCAGTTTGGGTTTGGTGTTCAGGGTTTGTTGATGAGTATTTTGGTGTGATTGGAGTCGTTTTCGGTCATCGTAGTTGTTGTTTAGGAGTTTGGTCGTCTGGATTTTTCAGAAATTTTGGTGAACTGTCTTGATCGTTGTCGGAATGCGCCGATCTCCTCGAACTCCGACGGTTCCTGCCGACAATGCAGGAGCTAACGTTAAGGTATCGTGTTTCTTTCAGTGTTTTGGTTTGGTTGTTAGTTTGATTTTTGTTTTTTTGAGTTGGAATCGAATATTTATTTGTATGTTGTTTTCATTGTTCATTTTTTCAATTTTTGTATTTATGTTTATGTTTTTTAAGGGAGGTAATGTTGGTTCTTCATCAACAAGTGTTGATGGCGGTTTGCGTTCTTCCCCTCAAGTTAAGGGTTCTTCAAGGATCAAGAGAACTGCTGCTGGGACAAAGAAAGATCGTCAGAGTAGAGTTAAGGTACCTAGTTACCTTGTTTTTTTTCCCCTATGTGTATTTGTATGTTTTTCCTTTTTGCTGCATGTTTCCCTTGAGGGAAATCTTATATGATATTTGTAATTCCCACATATATGATTAATATCATATGCCTTCATCTTTATATTAGATTATGATGAAACTGGCTCTGACTTGCTGTAACTTCAAGTTTAGAGCATGTTTTTATATATATATATAAATATAAATATCTTAATGTGTGTTTGTGTGTGGTTTTGTCAATTAAATAATGATAAAACTTGCTCATACTCCATGTCGTATACTACTGATTTCATACATGTCCAGTTCGACATTTAACAAAGTTCAAAGTAACTAGGTAACTAGAAAAACATACATATAAAACAAAGTTCAAAGTGCATTCTAGAGGTATTGTTTTCTGTTTGTGGTGCTTTGTTTCTTTGATATGGTTTAAGTGTATGATTATGTTTAGTTTTTTTTGTCATGTGTTCTCATGTGGTCCCTAGTTTTTTTCAATTGATTTACTTTTATCATTTGTTGTTATTTTAATGTTTTTAAGTTTCCCTGTTATCTATGTTATGCCCTTACTGTTTCTTTTTTTATAATTTTTTTTGGCTTTTTTAGGTTCCTAGTTAGTTGTTGATGTTTAGTGTTTTTTTTTTAAAGTTAATAGTTTATATGTGTTTGGCCTTGCTTTTCTTTCTGTGGTTCCTGTTTACTTTTTATGGTTTAATCGTATTATTATGTTTCTTAAGTTTTAGTGTCTTGCAATGTGTTATCATGTGGTCCCTAGTTACTTTTGTGTTGATTTTATTGTATAATTTTTGTTTAGTTTAATGTTAGCTTTTCATTTTTCTGTATGTTTTCTACTTTTCTTTTTATTTTATTTTTTATATTTTTTTGTTGGATTTATAGGTACCGAGTTAGTTGTTTACATTTATTGTTTTATAATAGGTACCTAGTTACCTTGTTTGTTTTCCCCCCTTCATATTATTCATAGTTTCTTTATTCTGTTTACTGTTATGTTATCAGTGTGTAATTGATTCTCATGTTTGTTTTTAGGATGCGCATTTCAGAATTAAACCTGACAGGCGTTTTGGAAGTAAAGTCCAACAGTGGAATAAGCCGTCTGTTATTAGTGAGATTAAGGCAGTTTTAAGTTCGAAACAAAAAGCAATGTTTCGAAGAACTCCTTTTGGTCACTTTTTGGATATGCCTGATATTACATTTCAGGCACAGTTATTTCATAGTGTTTTGCTTCGGGAGGTTTATCAAAAAAATGAAGAATCCGAGTTTTGGTTTAACTTGGGTGGCACATTAGTTAGGTTCTCAATCAGTGAGTTTGCCCTGATTACTGGTTTGAAATGTGTGGGCAGTGTTGACTTTGGGATGTTCAAAGAGGCTGATTTAGGGCTTAGGAAATCTCTTTTTCCGTTGTACGAAGGTAAACCCAGGAAGGAAGAAAAGCTTAGGAAAGAGGAGGTTGCATGTGCATTCAATGATAAAAACTTGAAGAAGAAAGGTGACGAGGTTGTCGTTAAGTTGGCTATTGTTCATTTGTTAGCCAATTTTTTGTTCGGGACACAAACTGAGACTCGTGTTGACAACTCATTCTTTGCCATGGTTGATTCCAATTTTGCTGAGATGAAGAAGTTTGCTTTTGGGAAAGTGTTGTGGCAAAGAACTAGATGTGTGATGCGGGCAGTTTTGAAAGATAGGAATGCCATGTATGATTGTGTTCCTAGGAAAGCTGATGGATCACTGGATAACTATAGTTATAAGTGCTATGGTTTCCCTATTGCTTTCCTTATATGGATATATGAGACAATTCCCTCTTGTTCTCAAGCTTTGTGTAGACGGGTTAATTGTTTGTTTCCAAGGATTCTGAATTGGACAAGCAGGGGAAGTGTGTCATATCAGTATTTGGTTGATAACGTTCTGTTGGAGGAAGAGGTATTGATATTGTTTTTTTTTTCAATGTTTTTTTTCTTTTTGTCGTTTTCTTTCTATTTTTTATTATGTTTGTTTTATAGTTGGGTAACTAGTTACTTTGTCTCATTTATTTTTGTGTTGCCTGTTTTTTTTAAAAAAAAATTGATTCTTGCAGTATGATGTTAATGTCATAATGCCTACTACTGAAGAATTGAGACTGCCTATTCTGAGAGGGTTGTCTTTTGAAAGCAAGTTTTCGCCGACAGATCCACCCGATGACGATGCTGCTAGTTCCTGAGATATGCATCAGGATCTTATTGCCATTCAATCAAAATTGGTTGAAGTGCAAGATTCGCAGAAGTCTATATTGATTGCAATTTCTGAATTGAAGGCAGCCTTTGCATCTGATTTTGCTTCTGTTATATCTTTGTTGGATGGTATTAAGGCATCTATGGCAGCTGGTAATCATAATGTTGGTGGAGAGTTTGAAGATCCTATGCATGCTGAGGCTTCTTCGGAGGTAACTGGTTTCTGTTGTGGTGTGTGTTTCCCTTTTATGATGTCTATTTTGGTTCTATTTTGTTTAAAAATTGCTGGTTTTTGTATTTTTTAGGATTTTTTTGATGGCCATTCCTCTGGGGGTTACCAAAATGTTGATATTGGTGAGGAGTTGGGGGCTGATTTGGAGCATTCCGTTCAGATTGCTTCACAATTTTTTTCTACTGTTAAAGTAAGATCTTATTTTCGTTTTTTTTGTTTAAGCAATTGGTTTTTTTCCTCTGTGTTTTCTTGTTTGTAATGTAGTATTGGTTGTATATTTTTATTTCTTTTTTCAGGAGCCAATTAAGGTTACCTCAAGTGTATGCTCAAGTCCTCAAACTCCCACATTTCATGTCTCTAATGCAATATGGAGAGTTATTAATGATTCAGTTGAGAGGCCACTTAAAGAGAGTAGTTCTTTGGAGGATAAAAGTAAGTGGTCAATTGTGAAGTATGATGATGCACAAGCAGTTGATACTGGACTGATTTTGGGAAGGAAAAGGCAAGCGAAGCCAAGCGCTGTTGTAAAATCTCCTTTCTTAACAAAATTTGGATCTTCTGAAGTTGGAGTGAAACAAAAAAGAAAGAGGACGATATTGGATAATATTTGTCCCTTTTCCAATGAACTTGGTGATAATCACACTAAAGAACAACTGTCTGAGTTTGATTCCTGGATTAATCATGGTTTGAAGAAAAGGAACAAGTATGTATAACCATTATTTGTTTTAAAGTTTGTTATATGTGTAATATGTATGATTAATTTGTTAAGCTTTTTATTTTGTTTTTTAATGTATTTTTCAGGTTTAAAAAATATGATGATAATTCTGTGGACCCACCAATTAATTTCACTTTTGTTCATATTTCTGAGAAGGCTTGGTTTCATAGCCTTTATTTCTCTGGGCAATTCGTTGACTCATCGGTGAGATTCTCGCTTTTTTAATTTATCTGGTTTTTCATGTTGGAGTTTTTTTTTTTTCTCTCTTTTTTTTTTTTACAAGGTAATAAGTCTGGTGATCTATTTTATGTTATATATTATGATGTTATTGGGTACCCAGTTATCTTACTGTTTGCTTTGTTGTAGTTCATTGGGTAACTGGTTACCCAAATCATTGTAACTGGTTTTTGTGTTGCTGATGTTACCAGTTTCCCTTGTGTGACAAAGTTTTATTGTCTGTCATAGTATATTTATTTCTACCCATATCATTTTATAATCATGTATTTTATTTATTATGCAACATATTGATGTGATGATGTATTACTTGAGGAGAAAGGTTAAATTGTCTACAGATTTGAAGAGAAGAGTATCTACGACTGACACTTGTTTTGGGCAAAACATAGTGTTTATGTATGAAGATTTTAAGAAAAAAGGTAGTGGCGCATTTAAAATAGATGAGAGATGCGTTGCTTTGAAGATAATGAAGGGGGAATCCATGTTTTGTGCAACTCATTGGAATTTGCTTGATGATGTTGTCATGCCTGTTAATGTGAATGGTCTTATGCACTGGATTTTGTTGCACTTTAATGTACAGCAGAGATCTCTTACGGTGTATGATTCAATGTCTGGTGCAAAGCATGAAAATCAGACTTTACCTGTCGTTGAGGCATTTGCTGTTTTGATTCCTCTTCTTCTGGAGATGATTGATTTCTATGTTCGTAAAGATATTCATCTTGATGTTAGCCCGTATGATGTGGTAGAGAATGAGGCTTTGAAGTTGAGCATTGCTAAAGGCATTCCTCAACAGACTGATTGGTTAGTTTGTTTATTTGATTTTAGTTTTTTTTTTTTTTTTGTGTTCTGTTTTGTCTATATGTTCTTAGTTGTTTTTTTTTTCTTTTTCTTTTTTCTATTATGCAGTGATTGTGGTGTGTTCTGTACTTATTTTGCTGAGCAAATAATTCTTGGGAAGGAGAATGAGATGCCTAAAAATATTGATGTTCGCCTCCTTCGTAAAGACATTGCTGTCAGCTTGTACTATCATGGAAAGAACAAAGAACTTGAGGGATACTTAACTAGCGATGAGTTCACTGAGAAGCTTCTGGAGAGGAGACAGAAAATAATGAAAATTGCTGCATAGGCTTTTAGTGATATTATATTTCTTTTGGTTTTATTATCTTTTCTACAACTGTAATTAAATGATGAATCAATTTCTAGTTTAACAGTTAGCTTTTTTAATTTTCTTCTTATGTAAAACATTGGGATTCTTAAGGTCATTTTATATATACATATTAGTATATCGTTTTGTTAATTCTTTTGCTGTTAGCTTTTTGGAAGAATGATTTAGAGGGTAACCAGGTACCCAGGTTGTTTATTTTCTAACATACCAAGGGTAACTGGTTACTTAATTGTTTTTTTTTTTAATTTTTTCCCCATTGGTTTGTTGTTTGTTAATTACATTTATTAATATATATTTTAGATAACACTTTAAATCAGGTAGCTAGTTTTCTGTTTGTTTTTGTATTTTTTTCCACTGTTTTATGGAATAACTTGAGGGAAACTAGTTCCTAGTTGGTTTGTTTAACTAATTTTAATGGTGATATTTGAGGGTAACTAGGTACTCAGGCTGTTTGTTTCCTAATATACCGAGGGTAACTGGTTACTTAAGTGTTTTTTTTTTTTATTTTTCCCCTAAGCTTGTCTCTTTTAATAGTTATGCAACCAGTTTATTAAATTAATATTAAAGTAACTTTAATATTATATATAGACGAGTTTGTGATAGAAGAAAGTAAAGGGTTTAATTCTTTTTTTCTTTTTTTTTTGGCTTTTAGATTGTTATAGTGGGGTAATTTACCTTGTATTGAAACTTCAGGGTAACCAGTTACCTATATCGTTGTTTTTGTTGTTAGTGATTGTAGCATTGAAAAATAGAAGCAAACAAATCCAAGAAATTATTTTGAAAGGATTTTATAAGTTTGCATAACCAATCAATGTGTTTCATTTTGAAACAATCTTATTAAAATTCTGAATGATACTTGATGAATATGAAAGTATCTCTTTCAATGAGGAAAGCTATGAAAGGTTTGTTTTTCTGTAGAATGTGAATCTATGTCTTTGGATTTTTCTGTTTATTTGGCTTCTGAAATGGAGGATTCCTGCAAGTCTTCCTGTTATGTCCTGGTTGTGCACATTTCCCACAGGTGATTATTACGTTATTTTCCCCTCTTGATCTTATTCGTTTCTTTCTTGGTCTTCCTGCAGGGATTGTTGAATTTGGAGGCAGCACTAGTATGTCCAAGTGTTGTGGGAGATTCCATTCATCTTTATGGGGCAAAGGATGAACATTTTCTTGATACAATGCTTTCAACGTTTCTGTTCTGTAGAATTTTGCACAATAATCATAGACACTCAAGTTTCTTTTTGCAATGACAGCTACTGCATGGCCACAAGGTATTTCATCTTCTTGGAACCTATTGCAAGTGCATGTTCTATTATGTATATTTACTGTGAAATTTATCCTCTTTTGATCACGAACTTGGTATTCTATTGTGTTGAAAGGCAAGACCTAAAAATAGTTTGTCATGAATTAGAATCAGATAATAAACATTTTAACTAGACTTAAGATTTAAAGTAACTAGTTATGCTTCTGTGTAAAAAAAATTTCATGTTCTTATGGAAGGTAACTGGTTACCATCAATTGACAGTATAAGGATTTGTAAGAATATGTTTAGTTGCATACCTCATACTTCATTTTTGAAACAATGTCATGTCTCAATTCATTTTCTGTTGCTGTAGAAACTTTTGTGAATGTTCCATTTGCATTATTTGAGTTGTTCCAAACCCACTTTTGAACCAAACTTCTAAGGCATTCAACCAAGATATCAATGGGGAGATTTCTTGCAGCTTTTAGTGCAGCGTTGAGTGATTCTGCGATGTTGGATGTCATCATGGTGTATCTTTTTGTTGGCGAGTATGATCTTGCCCAAGTTTCATACTTGGCTTTTTCTAAATAGGGCCTAATGCGTCTATCAATTCTATCAAGGCCTTTCATGTAGTTTTCACATTCTGTCTGTGTGTATGCTTTTGCTGCTGCAATGAATTTCATTTGTAGTTCTTCTCCATGGCTCCCATACTTGCCTTTCAAATTATTGAGTAAGTGAAACATGTAAGCTCCATGGAAAGCATTTGGGTACACCATATGTACTGCATTTTCTATGCTCTTATGTCTGTCAGAAACTATAGCCAATCCTGTGGAGTACACATATTTTAATATAAAAAAACAAAAACCAAGTATTTTTCAATTTTTTTATTATTATTATTTTAGTGAAGGTAACCAGTTACTTTGGTCAGATTCTAAAAGAAATAGCATGTATTTGTGTATTTTGTTTTGGTAAAATGTTCCTGTTTGTTTGTAAACAAGAATATATCGTTGAAGCTATCATACCTTCGGGTTCTCCATAGGTTTCTCGCAGTTTGGAGAAGAACCATAGCCATGAGTTATCATTTTCGGAGTCTGCTATTCCAAAAGCCAACACGAAAATGTTGTTGTTTGAATCTAACGTTGATGCTGAAAACAAGGTACCACCATGTGCATTTTTCAAAAAAGTTCCATCAACAACAATTATAGGCCTCAAGTATCTCCAACCCTTGATTGAGTTAGAGAAAGCTATGTATAGGTATTTGAATCTATCTTCCTTGTCTGTGAGTAGGTGTGTTATTGTTCCTGGATTTGCTTTTTTCAACATGTAAAGATATATTGGCAACTTCTGATATGAATCATCGGGGTTCCCTCTTACTAGACGCAAAGCTTTCTCTCTTGATCTCCATGCTTTTGTGTATCCCATAGTTACTCCAAAGTCATCATTCATATCATTCATGATGTCATTTGGAGTGTAATTTCTTTTGATTGACTTGTACTTATTCTTTATTAATTCCCCAACTACGATGCTTTTTGCTTGCCTATGGTCTTCCAAAACAATTTCAACAGAGTAAGTGTGATTTGGATTGCATTTCCGTACCTTGAATAAATCTTGATTTCTGTACTTAGATGCTCTCACCAACCAGTTGCATTTTTCATCTGCGCAAGTAACTAGGTACTCTCTAGGTTCTGATCTTTTTGTTTTGAACTGGAAGTTATGCAGCATTGCATAGTAGCTAAGGGTTGATTTGACTGTGTTCTTATCCTTGTAAATTTGTCCTTGCTCTATTGTGTTCACTCTGTAATCAGATATTACTAGTTGGATTTCATCCAACTTCTTTTTTCTTTTTGTATTGTCTTCAATTATGAAATCAGCTACTTCTTCAGCAAAATGGGGTATGTATGACACATTTATGCCCTCATTTGTTGTGCTTGACATTCCTTCTTCAAGTAACATTTGTTCATTGATGGAAGCTTGATTTGCTTGCATTAATAATGTCCCCACCTCCATTTCTTCTGCTGTAGCTTTCTGATTTGCTAGTAGAAGAAGGCCATTTTCATTGTTTGATTCTTGAATTATAGTGACACACAATGGTAAGTCTGTTATTTTAGTAGCAACTTTTTTCTTTATTTCCAGGAAGAACAACACTGAATTGTCTGTTACAACCTTCATTGGTGGTGTTCCTTTTTCTACTTGATAAGAAACTTCAATAGTTGCTGTTTTTTCCTTTATCTCCTTTTTTATCAGATTCACCAAGTTGTCAAGAGAACAATTTGGTGGTATTAATATCCCAGACATTGTGTATCCTTGGTACTCGTTGTTTTCATTCCAATTGCCTCCATATTGAACCAAAGAAGTAATATTGTCCATATCTGTAAAATTTGGCAATTTTTTAAGCAGTTAGTTGGTTCTAAATGGGCTAGGTAACTGGTTAACTTAATATTTAATCACATATTATCCTGAAGCATTTAGCTTTTGTAGGGTAACTGGTCACACTTAGTTTTATATATTTTATGTTTTTCAAATTAGTTATATATATTGATTGTTGTTGCAGGGTAACTTGTTACACTTAGTTTTACACATTGTTTTTTTTTTTTTTGCAGGGTAACTGGTTACCTTAATAATGAATCATATATTGCTTATTTTTACCCTTAGTTTTATATAGTTGTAATTTCCTCTTAGTTTTATTTATTTTCTGTTTTTCAGGGTAACTGGTTACCCTATTGTTACTGATTGTTTTTGTAGTAAATCTTCCCAGCTACATCAAATAATTTTTCAGAGTTCTTGTTTCTTGCCTATTTTTTTTTGGTTAATGAATGTAGAAAAACCAGTGGGAAGGTAACTGGTTCCCTTAATCTGTAATTGCATACCGTACTGAAACATTTGAGTTGAATTTATTGCATGTTATTCCAAGTAACTGGTTGTCCTAATGTTTCTGAATGTTTCTTGTTTTTTTTTCTGGTTAATCAATGTATACAAACCAGTCTTCGATATTTTTTTTCTATTTTTTAGTTTATAAATTGTTTTTGTTTCCAGCAAGCACATTTGATCATGATCATTTTTATTATAATCAAGATAATAGTTGCAAATAATATAGTAGATTGAACATAGTTTGCAAAAAAAAAAAATGACAGCAGAACAGAGTTGACAGAGGAAATGGTTTCTTGCTAACCTTGTTTTCTTGATCGTGTAGTGGATATGCAGGACGCCGGAATCTTCAAAGATTGCAGCTGGTTTGATTGGAAGAATGTTGGAATTTTTTTGATTTCTGCAGAAAGGGACCATTTGTTTAGTGATCAGATTTTTCTTGCATTTTTTTGTCAGAAGATGGGGTCAAACCTTTGCTAGAGTTGGTCGATTGGTGTGGTGATCGCCGGAGATACGAGTCGTTGCTGGAGAAGGAAGCTATCACCGGAGAATTGCTTGCCGGAGATGGAAGGAATAGTAACGTGTTTTTTTTATCATGTTTCACGCATGAGCAAATGAGCAGAGGAGAGGAGGATTGAATAAAAATGAGCAGGGTAATTACATGTGTACCCCTGATTTGTGCTGATGTGTTGTTGTTTAAATTTCAATTATGGCATATACTTATTTTTCCCATATTCTAAGTTTTCCTTGTATAAAATCTTCCATACATATTATAAAAAGATTTATTCCCATATTTTTGCACAATTATGGCTAAAAAGCCATTTTATGAAAATTTCTCATATATATATATTTATATATATTTTTTTGTTTGTTAGACCAAATGGAAATAAATTTAGCGCGAGTTGGGTTAATTTGGGAAAACCCTTTCATTTCCTTCTCATACTTGTTCATTTTTCAATTTTCAGAAACCTATTCTCTCTCTCTCTCCTCTTTGCTTCTCCGTCCCACTCTTTGCGTCTCTCCCTGGGAAGTTCAGAACCACGGTCGAACGAGGTCCAACAAGGCACGCTAGACTTAGCTTATTTTCTCCCCAAATTGAAATATTCTATCGGTCTCTCACTTTCTTCTCTGTCTCTCGTTGCTTGGGTCGGCAATTTTAGCTTCAACCCAACCCAGCTCAGATTGAGATCTCTCATCGGCTTGGCAATGCTCTCCAAAATCCGGTTTGTGTTCACTTAACTCTGGTTGTCTATGAGGATCAAATTTCCAGATTAAATAAAGAAAATGGCTCGTTGAAACATAATTTGGTATCAACTACCGCATCTTTAAATGTTTCTAGATGACTAAAAGACTAGGTGATCGAATTTGAAACTCAGTACATTTCATTTCAGGTAGTAAGCATGCTCAACAGTTCTTCACTTTTTCTTAGTTGATTTCCATACCAACTATCTATCAAAATGGTCCGGTTATGTAACTCTCGTAATCTCTATGCATGCCATGCCATGCCAACTTGTGGATGATTTGATTAAAATATGGGATTTGAACAGGCTGTTGCAGCTAGCAGCATAGTTATGCTTTTCAAACCCCACGTACCATAGGTGAGGTTGACCATAGATACACAGCAGCAGTGCCAAAAAGTTCAGAAAAAAGTCAAAGTCAAAGGAGGTCCACGTGGACTTAGCGAAAGGATTCCTTGTGCTAGCAACACTCTTGATTTTGTTATTCTACCAAAGACTCAATTTCGGCTTATTATGATAGTTTTTTTTCAAAATCATTCGCGTCCATTTGTAATGAGTTTTCTTTCAGTAATATAATTGTGCTTAATATCTTCTTCCTAACAAATAATTCTCTTTACATTACTTGGTTGATGATTTGTAAAAAAAAACAATTACAATAAGATGGAAATTCAAGATGCATGTGCTTCTTCTCAAACTAATATATACTTTTTCAAACTCAATGTCAATTTGGTTCTTTATAAAATATTTATTGAGTGAGGGATTATGAAAATCAAATTTGAATGCCAAAAATTATCATAGAGAATAATACTACTTTTGAGCTTGTGATCTGGTTTATGCATATGTCAATTAATCAGCATCAACCAATCAAACAAACAGAAATAAAAAAACAGGGTAGAGAGAAAACCAAACAAACATAGTCACTTTAGTGAGTAGAATCAGCAATGGTCACATACCATATACACAGTAACACAGATTATTGTTAAAAGGCTACTAAAGTCTTGAAACATTCACGGAGATTTTGCTCAAAGAACTATACACACCTCGCTCTTCTTCTTCTTCTTCTTCTTTTTCAACTTCTCCTCCCGCTCTCTAGTTCCAGTACCAGTTCCAGGATCGATAACCGGAGGAGGTGGCATCGGCGCTGGGAAATATGGTGGCACAACGATTTTTGGTTTCGGTTTAGTTTTTGTTTTTCCACCCATCTGATAAATGGAGCGAAGATCATTTTTTTTATATATATATGTATATATATAGATATAGATATATGTATATATATAATGTATAAGCCTAAATCAATAAGAAATTTACCAATGAATCTTTAACTGGATACAGTTGTATCGCAGTCGGAGCTAGAGTCAGAGGCGCTGGAACAGGAAGGTTCTTCGAATTCTGCCGAACGAAGAACAATAAAATTAGTTGAAAAACTAAGAAAATGAAACATTAATAGAAAGATAGTGTATATTCATAAATTATATATATGTATATATATATGATACATAATTAAGTACCTCTCCATTTGGAAGAGCCGCTGCCGGAGCCAGATCTGCCGGAACTGGTGCAGGAACAATCGTCTTCGTATTCTGCCGGAGAACAATGAGAATCAAAGAAAGAAAGAAGATAATGAGCACACACTTTTGAATTATGAAAACGAAGAGGAAGAGGAAACCAACCATGGTAGAAAAAGAAAAGGAAGCCATGCTGAGTGAGTGAGTGAGATAGGGAGTGACTGAATATATATATATAGATATATGCATATATATAATGTATAAGCCTAAATCAATAAGAAATTTACCAATGAATCTTCAACTGGATACAGTCGTATCGCAGTCGGAGCCAGAGCCAGAGTTGTCGGAGACAGAGTAGCCGGAGCCAGAGGAAGGTTCTTCGAATTCTGCCAAACGAAGAACAATAAAATTAGTTGAAAAACTAAGAAAATGAAACATTAATAGAAAGATAGTGTATATGCATAAATTATATATATATATATATGATACATAATTAAGTACCTCTGCATTTGGAAGAGCCGCTGCCGGAACTGGTGCAGGAACAATCATCTTCGCATTCTGCCGGAGAACAATGAGAATCAAAGAAAGAAAGAAAAAAAAGAAAGAAGATAATGAACACACATTTGAATTACGAAAACGAAGAGGAAGAGGAAACCAACCATGGGAGAAAAAGAAAAGGAAGCCATGCTGAGTGAGTGAGATAGGAAGGAGTGACTAAAAGAGGGAGTGACTAAAAGAATACAAGTATATATATATAAATGAATTTATACAACAATACACAAATCACAGCAGAGAGAAAAGTGATGTGCCTGTGCGTCTCTCGCACTAACATTCTCACTCACATTCTGTTACAATAGTGTTGATTCTTTGTATTGCTAACGAGCTAATTTTAAAAATTACAAAAAAAAAAGAAAAAAAAAGAGTAATTTGTTTCTTTTCCTCCTTATATATTTAACTTCGACCCGTTCGATACTTTATATTAAAACGATCCTCCAAAAATATATAGTTAATAAAATATAATATATGGTATAGGAAGAAGAAAAGAAAAACTATTATTGGAAGTACCAAATGTAAGAGTAATGAAACCCATCTTACTTTGAGATTTTTTTTAAATATATGTTTTATTTAGTTTATGTAAAATCGTTGTGAAGGTCAATTTGAGCAGAAAATTGGCTTCGGCTATTTGATTGAACAATTACTAGTTTGCCATAAATTCGGGTTTAGCGAGGGCATACATACATACATACATACATACATGTCCCTATTATTGAAAAACAAGAACATTTAAAAACAATGCAGTACGAATAATTCTACAAGACAATAGTTTTGAGTCTATAGTAAGTTCAAATCTCGTTAATGTGAGCTAGAAACATTCAATTTGTTAAGCCTCATAAAATAAGAGGAATGACTCCTAAAAAATATAAAATAAAAGGAAAGGAAATTTTGGGAGTGTGCTTCGCGGGTAATTAGATCTTGAGAGAACTGGAACACCTCTCTCGTCGAAGTTTGAGTTTGGTTTTAAAATAAGTTTGGAGAAAAGAAATATAACCATTAAAAACATTTAGCTTCAAAACATTACAGTTGCAAGTGTTCGTGGACACACTAACACCATTAACATTGTCTATGAGTGTTAGTATCAATAAAAAAAAATAAAACGACGTCTTAATACACACTCTCATCTCTCTCTCTCTCTCTCTACAATCACGTAGAAGGCACGACCGTAGAGGTGACAAGTGTATTCTTAATTTTCTTAGGCTTAGAATTTTTTAATTTTTAGTTATTTTAATAAATTTAATATAGATTTTGGTATTTTGTGATTTTTAGACTAAAATAAATTTAAGAGTTAAAAAACACATTTATTATTAATTAATTAAATTTAGCTTCAACTAATATTTCTATGGATTTATTTGACATATTTTTAATGTGAGAATATTTAATAGTAGTTTGATTTATTTTGGTTTATAAAAAATGTTGTATTTTTATAGAGAAAAATTAAGGAAATGATAAAAGAAGAGAGCCCAAACAAAAACTTGGTAAATAGGAGAAAAAGGAGCCCAGCCCATTGAAGTTGGAGCCAAGCCGCCAACCACTATGGAGCCGAGTCGAGCCGACAGTGAGACAAGGAGCGGAGCCAAGTGTCCCATGCCACCAAGCGTCACCATGGAAATGAGCTCCAAAAACGTGTGGGTCCCTTGCTCTCCTTCTCTCACTCTCTTCAGCATGAAGTGCAACTCACTAACCAATGGCTGAGCAAGTGGCGTGCACATGCAAGTGGGTAACGTATCTTCAGTAGCCTTTTTGTTCCCATGGTCCCCACGCTTTTGGGAGCCTTTGATTTCTTCACTCTCTCAATTAGTGACTGTATCTCACACATCAATAAGAGAGCAACAGCTCTTTACATGCCTAGGTGAGACTTATATACGAAAATACCATATTTTTTTACCACAAAATTGCAACACGACATAGAGATAGGTTTTATTTAAGCCCTACCAATGATGCTATGAGTGTGTATATTGTAGCTATTTAGAGCATCTTGTAAATTTTTAGAAAAATTTGAATAGTTTATAATACCGAAAATTAGGTTCAAACATGTTACTTTCCACGCGCATAAAAAAAATTAGTCACACGTGCTACAATCGGTACTGTAAACTATTCATAATTTTCTAAAAATGTGCTTTGAACTCAACACGATTTCCACCGGCTTCACCACGTCTTTGAATCTTCAATCCCTAATCTCTGAATCGGATAACATTCGAATTGAAACATCATCGAGAATGTCGAAGGACATGCGAAGACGATCCAAGACGAATTGATACCCCTTCCTATCCATTGAAGCTGATGATTCCTATGGAGGCGTCTTTGAATTTTGCAGATTTGATTTTGGCAATGAGTTATCAAGTACTTACGATTTTTCTTTGGAGGATGCAAAGAGAGTAAAGTGGAGAAGCAACTGTAGAGGTTATGTCCATTTGAAGAATATGGATTGTTTTGGGTGAGAGCGCGACAAAGTTTTGCAGAGTAATTAAGCTCGAATTGATGTGTCTCAGATCACACAATGATTAGCTTTGATTAATTAAATGCATTTAACATTTTGAAATTTTGGCGAATATATTGGGAGTTAAGGAGTCGGCCCAAGACTCGAATAACTATATTTCTTTTTTACAGATACGAGTCTTGGATCGAGGGGCATATGTTGGGCCCAAATTATTCGACCCGAAGGTGTTTCCTTTTTTCAGGTTAATGGAATGGTTCGTTTCAAGTAATGAGAGACAGAAGCCAAAAAAAACAGAGGTGGACCTCCTAGCCAGCCTTTGCAGTCTGAGTCTATAAGAGGGCATTCCATGGCAGGAAAATCGATCATACGAACAACCAATCAGGAAGTCCTTCTTAGTCTCATATGTCCTAGTTTTTCCTATAAATAAGGACCTTGGGAGATTGATTTAGGGGATACTGACTTAAACATGAGAGTGTCTTTCTTGCAGGTACCTCCACGTGATTCGACAATCATCGAATGCCCCAACTTGGTTAGAGAAGATTGGAGAATCTACAAGTAATAGGAGGATACCTCCAGAAATAAAATGACCAAAATTGTTGCATCAACAACTTATTAATTATTTTATTTTCCAAACTTTTATATTGTATATTGAATCAAGTAATTTACTACGTTTCTTAAAAAAAAAAAAAGTAATTTACTACGTGTAAGCATGAAACTTTTTTTTTTTTTATAAATATATATATTTATAAATATAAAGTTCTACATGCCAAGAGGAGACTAAAATATGGCAAATACGTTTAACAAGTGAGAGTGAAGTTGTTATTGTTAAAAAAAATTTGAATGAAGGAATAGTCCGGTTAAGAAAATGGTTTTTTGTAGTGGACATATATTTTAGCATTTAAAATAATGGGTTTATTAAATTTTAAAAAAATATAGGACATGTTGATGCATTGCATTGTAGTTCCAAAAGTCGTTTCAGAACTAGGTAACTAGTAGTAGAAAAAAATGATAAGATGAAAATTGATTGTTAACGCATATGATTTACGAAGATATTACAAAATTTAAAATGAAGGCGGTAGCCAAACTATGCAAATTTGTCTTCACAAAAGGAAAACCATAAAATGGTGACAACTGCTAAAACAATAGCAAAAAAAAATGAGTGCAACTTAACAAAATTAAAAGATCCTGGCTTGATAATCAATTTGTTGCATCTCTCGCTACTAATTTTGTATTTCATGCTCGCACCAAATATATCAAGATTGACTTCCATTCCATTTTGTGAGAGAAATTGTTGCTCATTCCACCACCAAGTGCACACCATTTAAGGTTCTTTAGGGTCGAGATCCCCCACTTGTGATTCGACATAGTTTGGTTTCTACGCCAGCCACCTCGATAGATAACTTGCTGGAAGACAGAGATGCCATTGTAGATGACCTCCAAATGCACTTCATCCAAGCACGACAGAAAATGAAATTTTGGAGGGATAAGAAAAGGCACCACGAGGAGTAGGACGTAGAAATCTCTAGCAAAAAGAAAGAGTGAGAATTGGAGCAGTTTCTTATAGGTTGGAGTTATCTCCCACTTCACAAATTCACCTTGTGTTCCATGTTTCATAACTAACTTCGACGAGAATATGGGTGGTCAGCTTTGCCATCTGCACACCTACCTACTCTGCTTAATCCACTTAATCCAGATCTAGAGTTGTGGTGGAACCAGAGAAAGTATTGGACGTGCGTCTTTGTATTTCATTTTTCTTACTTTCTTTTTTTATTATTCCTTCTTCTCGTTATTCTTCGTTTATTCACTCTTCTTTGTTCTTCTCTCGTTGTCTGCCAACCAGTTCTTTAGAATATAAAGATTTTTTTAATAATATTTTTTTTGGTAATGGTCATAATTTTTAAGAAATGATATTTTGCACACCTTATTTACTCTGTCATTATCCTGTTATTTCTCATAGCTTCTAGAAGATTGTCATGTTGTCATTGTGGTCCCAATGTAACAAATTTTGTACAAACCGTTAGAATATTCCTTGCATATTTTTCTGTAATGCCCTGGATTTCCTAATATGGTTTAATGGCTGGATTAGTAGGCCGGGAGGGCTATAACTGTTTAATTATGCCATTAAATGTGTTTATGCATGTTTATGAGAATTATATTATAATATGATGTTAAATGTATGCATGTAAGTCCACATTTGTTTACAGGGGTGTTTTGGTAATTTGGCCCGTTGAGGGTATAATTGAATATTTGTTTGCATGTCAATGATATATTGTGAGACCACATTATAATGTGGATTGGTTCGAGTATTTCGGCATGAGACGATCTTTAATTGTGATTCATCGGTTTGGTCATAACAGGTTTGAGCTCAGGGTGAGTCTCGGGGTGATATTAATGATTATAGCGTTACCGGGGATTTTAGGGTAACAGGATATGAATTATTGGTGTTTGAGGATATTGAGATTAGCGGGAATTGGGAAGCGTTAATTATGATTAACGGGATAAGTGGAAAGTACCAATTTTACCCTTAAAATGGTTTTAGAGGCTTTAAGTGACTTAAGGGTATTTTGGTCATTTGGAGGGATTTATATTACTCTTTAGTTGGCTGTAGAAGCTTGTGGAATAAACATAACAAAAACAAAGACTTTCTTCTTCCTTCCCGTACACTATCTTCTTCATCTTTCCTTTGAGGTTTTTGAGTTCTAGGTGGGGATTCAAGCTAGGGAATTCAAAGGCTGGGTTGGTGGACTTGGTTTAGCTAGTGAGGGAGGTTCAAAGCTGGTTTTAAGGTGAGTTTTAGTCATTGAACTCAGGTTATGCTCTGTTTTCCTCTTTAGTTTTTCAGCTTTGATTTCTTGATAGAAGTGTGGATTTGAAGAGGTTTTGATGGATGATAAGTTTGGGTTTTGATGAGGGGAAGTTATGGGTGATGCCTAGGGGTTTAATTGGGTGTTTGGAGGAGGTTTTGGGTTGGTTTGAAGGGCTGGTTTGAGAGGGAAAACACAGGGGAAAAATTGAGTTCG
Source organism: Humulus lupulus (assembly GCF_963169125.1). NCBI lineage: Eukaryota > Viridiplantae > Streptophyta > Magnoliopsida > Rosales > Cannabaceae > Humulus > Humulus lupulus. The sequence goes on from NC_084798.1 coordinate 203,041,398, forward strand.
TGTGTGGTTATTTTGCTGGTCTGGGCTGGGCGCCGCGGCGCAGCAGGGGAGCACTGCAGCCCTTGGCGTTTGGTAGGGAAGGCCCTCTCTGTTTGAGGGCGCGCCGCGGCACAGCAGGGGAGGGCCGCGGCCCTTAAGGTCATTTTTTGCCAGAATGTGGATTTTAGCTTGGGGATTCAAACCTTAAGCCTTGGGGTTGAACCTAGTACCCGGTTGGGTAGTGTTTGATGTCTCGGAGGCTAGGTTTTGGTTTGGGAACCCTCTGTTATCATTTTTATTGATGAATCCTATATTTTGGTTATGACCAGGTGACCATCGAGGAATTTAAAGATTGATCGTTCTCAGGGGTCGTTCATATAATAATTCTCACTCGAACCAAAGGTAAGAAAACAGTGTAAGAATACAGTTGCACCCTGTATGGATATATGACATGCATAGTTTGATATTGAGGCATGTTGGTTGATATATGTGGACACGGATTGCATATTAAATGCTAGTGAACGCTGAATACTTGTTTATGGCACTGACTAGTCAGGGACCGACCCTAAGGTCGAGAAACACGCATTGAATGGCTCTATGACATTAATGCGGGACCGACCCTAAGGTCGAAGAACTTATAAGCGCTTGCCTGGTCTAAGATCAGATGTATTTAGCCAAGGTATATGACCCCGGTGACCGTTTGTCACATGGTTAGGGGACGTTGTCCATAGTTACGACTCTAGAGTCGGGAGGAAGGTTATGTTGGTGACCAATCACCATGCACCTGTCCTGATCAAACTTATGAAAGAACCACTTAACAGTTAAGCCCTGGTGACCCTATCGTCACATGGCTTAGAGGGAGCTGTACCCATCTTTGTGACTTTCGCTACTGTCACCTATCTGTATTGGACTGTTGGTCTCGAATGGTTATTATGATCGTTGTTGATATTATGTCATGCTTTATTCTATTTTCTTGCTGGGCCTTGGCTCATGGGTGTTATGTGGTGCAGGTAAAGGGAAAGAGAAGCTCGCCTAACCCTGAGTGGAGAGCTTGGGCGATGTTGTGTACATACTGGGCCGCTTGACCACCATGGTCAAGGAGTTCTCAGAGGGACTAGGGGTTTACCCTACTTTTGCCGCTTAGGTCGACGAGGATTGTAAATTTGCTACAGTAGCGACCCTTTTGTATTATGAACAGCTTGTAAATATTTTGAAAGACTCATGAGCAGTTTATTTACTTAATGAAATGTATCATTTCCTTTTTACTGGTTTTTCACCTTAACCTGATAATAATACTTAGATCACGTTTTTAACCAAAGGACTCGGGTAGCGGGTCAAATTTTTGGTTCACTGTTCACCGTAACTGTTCTGGGGTAACCAGGGCGTTACATTTTCTGTGTATGATTTTGTAATCATAGTAATTCTATTAGAATCCCTGTACCAATGAGATTATAAATAGAAGAGCAGCCAGCCTCATTCAGTGAGCTGGGCATTTATCAATATTGTGCAACTTTTCAAATTTCTTTTTAGTAGTAGTAGTAGTAGTAGGTTGTGTATATCTTCAAATACGTGGGCCACATCTGAGTTTGGTTGTTTGAGAAAAACTATCAAGATAAATTAATGAAATACGTGCATCTCGACAATTGTTCCATTGAGCACAATAACATCCAGAAATGGAAGCACGAGTTTGTTTTTCTTCTTTATTTTGATTATACATTTGATATTTACTTATTGTCTGTGTTTGTTGTTTGACATTTTTATCTCAAACCTAGTGAGGTCAGCCGTGTGATGTGTAGTATTGCGAGATTGTTTTACAATCACAAGAAGGTTAACAATTTTGAGTCGTTCTGCATAAAATATTGCAGCTATTATGTTGATTTATTCCTTAATTTCTTATTATAAACTTATCTGAGTACTTTCTTTTTCTTTTTGTTGTTGTTCATCAAATATTTTCTAAGCCTTTGGTACTTTACATGTTAAAATCGTACAAGGCAACAACTATTCACTGATACTGACGAGTTTTGAGCTCAACAAAGTGAAAAGTAGTAATAGAATGCAAAAGATGAGGCTCTTGAGTGAGGGGCTTTAGAAGAAAGAGATGGAGATTCTCATTGAGGCCAAGATTACTACATTCAATCAGCAGTATGATTCCAAGAAGGATGCCTCCATTTCATGTACATTTTCCCGAATGGAGCGACTACAATGCATCCACTTTTTTTACAACACCGGTGCATGCAACTAGTTTGTCACAATAGCTCCCAAAAAAATACACATACAAGTTACTATTAGCAAGGTTAAAGATTGAATTCGTTTTATCCTTGTAAGATATTGTTATGATATTACTGACATATTTTTAAAGTATGCCATATAGTTCTAAGTTGAACAAATTCATTATTTATAAGAAGGATAAATAAATCAAAAGACTAACTTTTTAAGCTTACTACTCTGCCGCCGTCAGTAAACAATGAAGCTTAAGAGTTCTTCAATGTGGTTATATAGCAACCGCATTAGGGATTGGAAGCATTACAAATTGTATTATAGTTCAGTGAATAATGTGGTGTTATGATTAGTTGAGATTTATTATACAGTATTTTTCTTTGAGGTTCAGAGGAGTCCATTAATGGGGTGAGAAGAGAACAGGACAAAAGAAAAAGCAGGACACCAATAGCATAGATGATCAGATGGAGAAAAATGATATCTGCTCATTATCATCTGATGAGCCTGTGGAAAATCAATGGGAGTTAAGAGAGAAGATAGCAAAGTAAGAACATTTTCAGAACAGGTTTCGGTTGCCAAGGGAAGATCTTTGGCATAAACATTACTCTCACAACACCTTCGCACAGAAATCATTTGTTTTAATAGCTGAATTGCCTTGTAACTATACATAGAGAGAGAGAGAGTTATTTGATTACGAGTAATGATAAGTGCACCAAAAATATGTGTTTAACATTATCAAAATATGAGTAATGACGTGACTATTTACTCTAACCAATTATACTCGCTGTTTTAAAAAACAGCATCACGTTACTGTGTGTAATATTTGAGTCACATGTCATTACTCATTTGATTATATATATATATATATAATTGTTTCATAATCTTTCACTCTAAGTAACAGAACGAAAGATTTGATTGTTGTGTCAAGACGTGTTGCCATTAATAGTCAGGTTGTTCTTGGTGTGCCAATTCTAGTTTAAATATATGTATTCGTTGTTGCATGATGAGTTAAGAGATTGTAATGATGTAACTAATCACCAAAATTAAAACAATGAAACACATGCATGTTCTAAGTACGACTAAATATCATGTGCGATTGAATAAATATTAATATAATTGGAAACAAAATTGCATATATATATATATATATATATAGAGCAGATTCCTCTATTGTATCCATCTTAATCCAAAAATGAAATATTCAATTCTCTACCTACTCAGACATAAAATTAAAGCTATTACAGCAAAGAAAATCTTCATTCACTCAAAGTGAGAGAGAGAGAGAGAGAGAAGTCCAACAGTAGCTTCTGTTTCTCCTAATAGCTCAATATATATTTAAATGCGAAACTGTAGTTAACATTAGGATAGTGCTAAAATATATCCATCATATATTAGTTCTCACCTTTTGTTTCCTTGGCACCCTTTTTCTTTTAGCAGCAAGTGAAGTGTTGGTGGAAGTGTCAACTATGCCAAAACCAGTTGCAATCGCCTTGTTGGAGTTAAACCAGTTAGCACCACTACTACCATTTTCTGGTGGGGAGAGCAAAGAATGAAGCAGAGGAAGACAAGAGACCACCTGATCAGACGACCTGACCCAGTTGTGAGAATGGGTTCCAATAACAACGTTCACAAACCTAAGAGCTAAGCAAAATGCTAGTGAAACTATTGGATCATCAAAGTAGAGTTGTAGCCTTTTATCGATTCCACATGTTAAGTGATAGCGAAGGTTTGAAACAAACCCAACTGAGAGCCCAGCAGCGAGTGCTTCTTTACTAAATTTTCCAATTGAAATATTAGGATGAGTAATTACTTGAACAGATGTTTTGGCAGTGAATCCAAAAACAAAGAAAACAAATGCCTTACGAAAGAAGGAGGTTGCTACTCGTTGTGGATAACTATTATTCTCAAACGAGGCAATTTTAGGAGTTAAAGACCATAGGAATAAGGCATTGCAAGTGGCATTTGTGGCTGCATTGGCAAACACCAAAGGCCAACTCTCTGGTTTCAACTTCAAGTCCTCCTTCTCAAGCCAAACAGAGGAGCCAAGAGAGAAAACAGCCTCGAGACAAAGCTTGTGCGGCAACGATGGATCAGCCACAATCTTAGCAACAAAATCTAGAGCTAATTCCCGTGGAAGAAGGCGAGATAGGAATCTGATTAAGGTAGGCCGAGTATTGAAGAAGAGGAATCTTGTTAACTTGACGGAACTTAATGCACGCAACTCGCAAGCTCGTTGTAATTCTACGGGCAAGTCTCTCATAGTTTTCATCCATTCCTGTAGAACTGCATTGAGAGTCCCTCGATCAAACACCTCAGCGAGTAAACGTCGGGCTCGAAATAATCCAGAAGATTTGTCGTTGTTCTCATCCTCGTCGTCAAATATGTAATCATCATTGTCACCACCAGGGCCAGACCCTCCTCCGCCTGTACCGCCACCAACGCTGCCATCACCACCCCCAGAATCATTATTTATGCTGTTGCCCCCACTATCATCCAAACTCGGTTCTGTGTTCTTGGAAGGCATCTGCTGTGACATGTCCGCATAGGAGCGCTTAAGAGTAGTAACTCCATATGCCCCATATTGTCCCCCACGTTCAAGGTACAAAAGAGCTCCATTGTATGGCCTCTCACATTCTTCTTCAATGAAGCAACGCACCCGTGGTGGCGACTCCATGAAAAGCCTTGGTCTTGGTCTATACTCAACAACATTATTCGTCGGCATCGGTATGCAGGGTTTAAAAGGGCTGATTGCCACATACATTTCTTAAAAACACAAAAAATTACTGAAAAGTAAAAACCTAAATTGAAACAATTCTACAGAATAGAATCGTGTGCCTTCGGAGGAGAATGGGGAGGTTGAATCCTTCCCTTTATATTCATTAAATTAAAAATATAGAAATATTTTATTTTGATAAAATATATGATTATGTGCAGCATTTATGATTACAAATTTATTTTTATCTTAATAAAAATAAGGAAATTACCCAATATATTATTTTTTTACCCATTATTTTCTATTTTTACGTACTTTTCTTTTTCTTTTCATTTTTATAAACTATTTTTTTTTTGCAAATAAAGAGTTTCTTCTTTAATTAATTCTCTAATGCACGGTTTCTCAATAGAAAACAAAAAAACTGAGTAAAGTAAAAAATTAATAGCAGGTCGACCCCTTCATCTTTATGTGATATATTTACATCATCTTTTTCTTCTTTAATTGATTAGACATTCTACTATGTGGCTAACAATGATTGAGTTATGGCAGGATGTGTGCACATGAAGATAGGTGTGGTGCAAAGTGAAAGATTTAACACTAGTTTGCTTTAATTTTTTTTCCTATTTTGAAACCATTTATCTTCAAATCTTACATTTAAGTCCTTGAAAAATACACAAAATTGAGTACAAATTAATATTTCATGGAAAACTAAATAAAATTAATTAAAAATTTATAAGAATAGTTAAAACATTCTCACTTTGGGTCCATCAAAATATTTACAACAAATAAAGAAACTCTTAATCAACATCTTCAGCAACATTTTTAACACGTTAAGCAACTAAGAAGCAACCTATTCAACAACTTTTATAACCCATTAAGCAAATAAAGAAACTCTTAAGCAACCTCTTCAAATCATTATAAGTAACACAAGCAGCCTATTATTGCAGTAATCTAACGATCTAAAACAATCCATTTAAATTCAACCAAATCAATCAACAACATATACAATAAATAGAGAAACACTTAAGCAAGCTTTTCAACAACATTTATAAACAATGCAACAACTACGAAACAACATATTCAGCAACATGTACAATATTAAGAGAATCCCATAAGCAATATGTACAAAATTCAGAGCAATCTTTGAAACACCCAACAAAAAAATTGAGCAACAAAAGTAATAATAGAGCAAATTAACTTACCAATTGAAATTAGCAAAGTATAATATCAAATTTACCTCCTTTAGATCACTCCTTAAATCCCAAGAACTTGGCAATTGCTTGTTTTATGAATATTACTGCAGCAACCTAACAATTTAAAGCAACTCATTTAGATTCAACTAAATCAATCAAAAACATATACAACAAATATATAAACTCTTAAGCTAGCTTTTCAGCAACCTTTATAATCCCTTCAGCAACTAGCAAACAATATATTCAGCAACATGTACAATATTCAGAGCAACCCATAAGCAACGTGTACAAAATTCAGAGCAACATTTGAAACACCCAACAAAAAAATAGAGCAACAAATGTAATAATAAAGAAAATTAAGCTACCAATTGAAATTAGCAAAGTATAAAATCAGATTTACCATCTTTAGATCACTCCTCCTTAAATCCCAAGAATTTGGCAATCGCTTGTTCTCACACTTTCTTCCAATTGCTTGTTTTATGAATATTATTGCAGCAACCTAACGATTTAAAGCAACTCATTTAGATTCAACCAAATCAATAAAAAATATATACAACAAATACAAAAACTCTTAAGCTAACTTTTCAGCAACATTTATAACTCATTCAGCAACTAGCAAACAACATATTCAGCAACATGTACAATATTCAAAGCAACCCATAAGCAACGTGTACAAAATTCAGAGGTTAAAATCATATTATAAGTGAATAATCTTAGAACTTACCTGGAAGTTGTAGAGATTTGAGTGATTGGGTTTGATTTTGAAGTAAAAAATCAATAAGATTTCAACCTAAATGCAGATTTTGCTAAGATTTTGTTGGTTTTTTAATTTTCAATGTGACTTAGGTTGATATGGTGATTTGGAATTGACAGGAGAAGATTGATGGTTGCTTTTCGAAGGTTTAAAGCTTTGACAACAATTATCACTGGAGCTGGTAGAGAAGAAAAGATTAGATTGTGTAGATGGGAGAAGTGGAGTTGTGTAGAAGGGAGTGTGAGGGAGAGTGGGAGAAGTGGAGCTGTGTAAAAGGGAGAGTGAAAGTCTCAACTGTAGACCATGTTTTTTAAATAAAAACTAAAACTTATATAATGAATTAAATAGTTAATGACCGTATTTTTGAAATAAAAGTTTTCTATTTACGTATATACAAAAATATCCCTAAAGTTAATCCCCAAAATTGTACATACATAACAATAGCTTTCTTCATACAAAATTCTACATACATATATCTAATAGTTTGAGCAGTCAATAATTAATGTTATAATCCTTGGTTATATTATATTGGATATCACACATCATCATTGACGCTGGTGCTTAAAAAACTAAAACGCACACAAGCAAAATTGTATTCAAAGCTAATAATTTATTTATGTGGAGTGGAAACAAATATTTTGATACTCAACAACTGTTTCAAGTATCTTGGAACTCCAACTCCAGCAAAACCTACTGCCTTTTCTTGGTACATACTGATAACCAACTCAATAGTTAGGCTTACTTTTCTGTTATTTTGCTTTGAGTATTGTCTGTAACTAATTCTGTTGTAACATAATTATATTTCTTGTAAGCCTTTGTCTATAAATAAAAGCTTCTCTCTCTAAATAGTGCAATGATTTTCAAGCATTGTTCTAAGGCTTTTCTCTCTAAATTTCTTCTCTCTGTAATCTTTTTCATGGTATCAGAGCCACTCTGACTCACGTCAATGGCTTCTTCCAGCGATAACTCGTCTCCAGTTGGGGTCACCGATCCTCTGCCTCAGGCTACTCAATTCACTCAACAAGTTCATGCTGTCCAACAATGGAATCCTTTCTCTAATTCTCTGTCCTCGTCTCTTACTATCAAGCTCGATCGAGCTAATTTTCTTGCTTGGAAGTCCCAAGTTGTCCCTACTGTCATCGGTCACGATTTGGACGAGATCTTGTTCAGTGGCATCTCTCCACCTCCCAAGCTTGTCAATGGTGAAAACAACCCTGTGTTTTTTCAATGGCAGCGTAAAGATCAACTACTTCTCTCATGGATTCAATCGTCCATGACCGAAGGTGTTCTTGGTACTGTTTCGAGTTACAATAGCTCCTATGCTGTGTGGAAAGCTCTTGAATAGAAGTTCTCTAGTTAGTCCAAAGCAAGATTGCTCCAACTCAAAAGTCAACTCTCGAACCTCCACAAAGATACCCTTAGCATCTCTGACTATATTGATAAGATCAAATCTATCTGTGATTCTTTAGCCATTGCTGGACACTCGATCACTGATCTTGACATGATTCTTCATCTCCTTAATGGTCTTGGTCTAGAGTTTGACCCTGTTGTTTCTGGAATAACTTCTTGAAGTGATACCTTATCGCTCGAAGAAGTTCAAGCTCTTCTCATGTCCCATGAAACTCGACTTGAAAGCCATACCTCTATGCTAGATCTGTCTACCAAAATGTCGGCCAATCTCACTTTTGGATCAAGAAATGGTCCTTATCGACCTCCTTTCAATTCTGGCAGAGGTACAAGTCCTGAAAACCAATCAAGATTCTCTCCTTGTGGCTTTGTTCGACCATCTAACACCAATAGACCCATGTGTCAAGTTTGCATGAAGTATGGGCACACTGCAGCCATCTTTCACTACAGATTCGACAAGAATTGGGTCACTCCTAAAACTGCTTCATCTCAACCTCAGGCTCATCTCACACAACACCTACTTGACTATGATCCTCAAGTCCATGTAACTCAATCTCTTCCTGATTTTGGTGATGATGCAGGGTGGTATGTTGATACTGGTGCTACAAATCATGTAGCTTTTACTATGGATAATCTTGATTCTGCCACTCCCTACACTGGCCAAGAAACTGTTGATGTTGGAGATGGTAAGAGGTTTGCCATCTCTCATGTTGGTAAAGCTACTCTTTCTCCTCACTCCTTTAATCCTTTAAAATTGGATTCTGTTTTACAAGTCCCTTCCATTACTAAAAACTTGGTTAGTGTCTCTAAATTGACCAATGATAATGATGTTTTCTTAGAGTTTCATAAATCTTGTTATTTTGTCAAGGACAAACAATCGGGTGTTGTCCTGCTCATAGGGAAGCTTAAGAATGGTCTTTATCTTCTAGGAGATGATAGCTTAAATCTGTCTCAACATTCTTTGGAGTGTCATCTTGCCACATCTACTCTTACACATTGTACTGTTCCCATTCAATGTAATAATTCTTGTATTCAAACTGCTTCTGCAGTTTCTCAATGTACTACATCTCCAATTAATAAAGACAATACCTCTACTTATGTTGCTTCTTTATCTCCTACTGTACATTCAACTATTTTACAATCAGATGTTAATTTGTGGCATTGCAAGTTAGGTCATCCAGCCCCTGCAACTCTAAGTAAAACTCTGTCTCAATCTAAAATCCCTCATTCTCTTAAAAATCTCAAATTTTGTAATGCTTGTCAGCTAGGTAAAAGCCATAAGCTTCCCTTTCCTTGGTCATCTAGTAGGGCTTCTCAACCCCTTGAACTTATTCATACTGATCTCTGGGGTCCCTCACACATTGTGTCTAAAGATAACTACAAATATTACATTATGTTTATTGATGACTATAGCAGGTTTTCTTGGATTTTTCCTCTTACTCTCAAATTTCAATCTTTTGAAATTTTCATTTGATTTAAAAGTTTGGTGGAAAAGCAATTTAATTTGCCAATTACGGGTGTGCAAGCTGATGGAGGGGGAGAATATAGACCCTTTGAGAAATTTTTGGGGGAACAAGGGATTCCGTTTCAACTGTCATGTCCTCATACACATGAGAAAAATGGGAGAGTGGAAAGGAAACATAGGCATGTGATAGAAACTGGTTTGACTTTACTTGCTCAATCTGGATTGGACATGTCTTATTGGTGGCATGCTTTTCAATGTGCTGTATATTCCATTAATAGAATGCCTACTCCTGTTATTGGTAATATTAGTCCCTTTGAGTGCTTGTTCAAACAGAAGCTTGACTACACAATTTTGAGACCTTTTGGGTGTGCATGTTTTCCTCATTTGAGGCCCTATTCTCATCACAAGTTGGAGTTCAGATCTGAGAAGTGTACTTTCTTGGGCTATTCTCCTAAGCACAAAGGGTATCTGTATGAAAATGCTACAGGAAGACTCTTCATTGCTCGAAATGTGATCTGCAATGAAACTCATATTCCAGCATCTTCCTGCTCATCCAACCAATAGGTACCTCCTGTCTCTTCTACTTTCTTTCCAACTGCTCAATTTTACACCAATACTACTCATACTAGTACTCATCCAACTGTTCCTTATGTTGTTTCATCTGAGTCTCATTCTCCTACTGTTGTTGCATCTAAATCTCAATCTTCTCCTGCTGCTGTCTCCAACTCAGCACATGAACCTGAGCCACCTGCTTCAGATGCTCCTATTAGTAGTTCAGATGCTTCTAATGCCTCTCATGAGCAGTCTCCATTGCCATATCCTGTTGACAACATGTCTTCATCTTCTTCACCAAGCAATCCAGTTGTCTCTGGTTCTGCATCTTCTTCATCAGCTCCTGTTATCTCTGAAGTTGCTGCTCCCCAGAGGACTCATTCTATGATTACCAAATCTCAACATGGTATTTACAAGCCTAAGGTATACTTAGCTACTAAGCACAAGCTTGTTGAGTCTCTTTTGCCTAGAGTGTTGGGAAAACTTATACATGATATTTGTTTATTTTCATGTATATCTAATATTAAACAAATTAATACGAGATAGCCTAAAACATGTTTCTAAAATTGAATTCAAAGAGAAACAAAGAATATAATACTTACAGTTTACGCAGTGAAATGAAAGAGTCATTCCTTCAGTTTCTCTAACTCTTGTATCCTCTCTGTTGCAGAGTATTATCAAGAAACTGAACCGATCTTCTATTTTCTTCACAGCCTTCCAATGTATCCTTAGAATCACCTAGACTAGTGTGGACAATTCTCAACACATGAGATAGATATAGAGGGAAGAAGAGAAAATAACAAAGAGGCTTAGAAAATGACTTGTGTTTAGAGAGAATCTAAAACTATCAGAAAATCTGACTTGTGACTTATGTTTTGACTTCTCTCTAAGCACTCATTTTGTAGACTCAATTAGGCCATTTAATTTAATTAAAAAAACAATAAAATTATAGCCATTTTAAAGCCCTAGGTCAAAATTATCATGGGTTTTAGGCTCGTGAAATTTCTCATTTGATTATAAGCCCATTGGACTTAAAATCAAGGCATGCATTATTTTCTATTGATTTAATTAATTAAATAATTATTTAAATCCTTTATCAAATTAATTATTTATAATTTGAACTTTGATTTAAACTTATTTATTAATTTAGATACTAATTTATCTTAATTAATAAATCTTCCATAATTTCTCTTTTCTTCTCAAAATTATACAACTCTGTGAAACTATCCAAAATTGACCTGGTCAACTTTGATAATTCTAATTGATAATTAAATCAATTAATTGAGACTATCTAGATGATTTTATCCAAGGTACAATGGGGACCATGGACCTATGAAATCAAGCTCCAACAAGTTATCATAAATCTAACAAATAAGTTTACTAACTTATTAATTCCTCGTGACTCCACTATAGACTCGGAATTGTACTCTTGAATTCATAGAACGCTCTATAACAAATATAGATATGCTATTAATTATCCATTGTTACAACCATAATTGTCACTCAATCATCTATAGACGGTCTACAATGAGATGGGACTAAAATACTGTTTTACCCCTCATTGTATTTTATCCTTAAAACACTTAGTTCCTTGTAAATGATATTTCAGTAAACTAATTTAATTACTGAAATGAGATCTCTATCATTTAACACCTTGAACCAAACTAAAAGAAAACCATTGTTTCACTTCTTCATCAAAAGCTATAGATGTTTGTTTCTATGATTAACACTCCCACTTAATTATACTACCGAGTTCCCAAGATGTAAGTATGGGCTAGTCCGTAGGATAAGGTGGTAACGAACAAGTCAAAGAACTCAAATAATATAATCAGTTAGAATACTAACCACTCAGAATTGAGATTGAATTGACTTATGGTCAACTATATGATATGACTAGAATAGATAATAACGGTATGTTTACTTATCTTATCAACTGTCAATATCGGTCCTGTCCGATGTAACAAATACATATGATCTTATCTACTTTGCTAATGTTCTAGAAAGAACATAACACTGTAATGTGTAAGTAGATCATATCGTAGATTGGCAAGTCAGTGTAAAGCCTGTGCACTGACTAATCTTAGGACTAACTTATTTTGAACATATAATCATATTTATATTCAACTGTGATTACGTCACTATAAATAAGATTAGCTATATGCTCGGGATTTAATAGAAGTTTATATTAAACAAATAATCATGAAAATAAAACATGTGAGCAAAGTGATTAACCAAGTCAAAAAATGATTCTATTCTTTTATTGATAATAAAATAAGATTACAAAGAATTTATGTTTTAATTAGGGCATAAAACCCCAACATAGAAAACCTAAATCTGTCAAAGCAGCTCTTCATGATCCTGCTTCGAATGCTGCTATGACTAGTGAATTTAATGCTCTTGTTGCTAATGTTACCTGGACATTTGTACCATATGAACCTCATATGCATCCTATAGGGAACAAGTGGGCTCATCGAATTAAACTCAAGGCTGATGGTACTACTGGTAGATTTAAATCAAGACTTGTAGCTAAGGGATATCTCCAAGCACCTGGTATTGACTATGAAGAGACCTTCAACCCTGTTGTGAAACCAGTTACTGTTCGAATGGTTCTCACTTTAGCAATGTCATTCAATTGGGCAGTTCGACAACTCGATGTTTCTAATGCATTTCTCAATGGCACTCTACAAGAAACAGTTTACATGACTCAACCTCAAGGATTTAAAGACTCTTATAAACCTACTCATGTATGTCATTTGCACAAGGCTATCTATGGCCTTAAGCAGGCCCCTAGAGCTTGGAATGATAAGCTTAAAACTACTTTGCTTAGCTAGGGTTTTCAAGCTTCCAAAGCTAACTCTTAACTCTTTGTTTTTGGTACTACTGACACTTTGGTCATTCTACTGGTTTATGTAGATGACATCCTTATTACTGGTCCAAACTCTCAACTGATTACTGATCTGAACACTTCTTTTGCTTTAAGAGATCTTGGACAAGTGCATTATTTTCTTGGTGTGGAGATTCACAAAGATTCAGAGGGAATGTATTTGTCTCAAAGTAAATACATTACTGATCTGTTAGTTAAGGTGAAGTTGGAAGGAGCTAAAACCTATTCCAGCCCCACCAGTGGTGTTCACAAACTTTCACTCTCTGAAGGTACTCCTTTTGAAGACATGACACTGTACAGGAGTACCTTGGGTGCCTTGCAACTCAGCCTGAAGTTGCGTTCATCATAAATAAGCTATCCTAATTCATTCATGCTCCTACTAATGTCCATTGGGAAGCCTGTAAACGATTGCTGAGATACTTAAAAGGAACGCTCTCTGAAGGTCTTTTGCTTCAACCAGCTCCTCTTTTGTCCATTAAAGCTTATTATGATGCTGATTAGGCCAGTTGCATCAATGATAGGCGTTCAGCTGGAGGGTATGCAGTGTTTCTTGGACCTAATCTCATATCTTGATCTGCTAAGAAGCAACAAGTGGTTGCTCGATCCTCAACAAAGTCTAAGTTCAGGGCTTTGGCTAATACTGCAACAGAAATCAAGTGGCTTCTCTCCTTACTCACTGAACTTCAGGTTCAACTTGTTGATATTCCCAACATCTAGGTTGATAATCAAGGTGCAGCTGCATTAGCTGCTAATCTTATTTTTCATGCCAGGTGTAAACACATTGAGATTGATCAACATTTTGTGCGTGATCAAATTTTGAATAATGAAATCTCTGTTCGTGATGTCCCTTCTGTTGATCAAGTTGCAGATGTTCTCACCAAATCTCTGCCTAAGGACCGGTTTCATTGTCTCAAGACCAAACTCAAAGTTGTGAACACCCCTTTTCGTTTGAGGGGGGATGATAACCAACTCAATAGTTAGGCTTACTTGTCTGTTATTTTGCTTTGTGTACTGTCTGTAACTAATTCTGTTGTAACATAATTCTATTTCTTGTAAGCCTTTGTCTATAAATAAAAGCTTCTCTCTCTGAATAATGCAATGATTTTCAAGCATTGTTATGAGGCTTCTCTCTCTAAATTTCTTCTCTTTGTAATCTTCTTCACATACAAATGGCTTTTCAACTGCAAAATGTGGTATCTCTGATTCATAACCAAAATAATATTGGTTTCATTATAAATCAAAATTCACATTCTCATCGGAAAACATCTTCATCTTCAGGACACTCTGTACATAAATGTTTGACATTCATCAGTGAGTTAATCCTCTTCATCGTCCTTCGATAACAAACCCGTCAGTCACCTTCTATGACCACGTTCCGCCTCTAAGTTCCTCGGCGACATCGGGAACATGCTATCTTCAATGTAACCTTCTACGTTTGTCGTCATTGTACCTTCCAACAAAGGAGAAGATCACACCGTAAAAAAGAAATAATAATAGTAAAATCATATATATGAAAAAAAAAATCGTCCAACCGTATTAATGAAATATTTTTTGTTTATACATTGTTTTATGTAATTTTCCATTAGATTAATTAAGATTTGATAGTCTAATTGTTTGTTTTATTTGATATAATTCTATTTATATTAAAAAATAGAAATAGTAATTGATTAATAAGTCTCAAAAAATCTATTGTAGGGCTTCAAAAAGAGCCCCACCAATGGGGCTCTTGTGTATTCAAAATATGTTAATAGTTTTCAGCGTTATTTTTTTTTATAACTGTGTATATTATAGTTATTTAAAGTATTTTGTAAATTTTTAGAAAATTCCAAATAATTTACAGTGTCAAAAATTAAGTTCAAAACAGATTATTACACGTGTGACTAATTTTTTTATGCGTGTGTAAAACATAATCCCCTACAGCAGAATCTCCCCGTAAGCCTATAGTATTAAAAAAATCTAATTTTATTCATTAAATAAAAAAATTAATATGTTTTTATTAATTTTTTAATAATATAGCTTTTTGTTATAATAAAAAAACTATCACTTAGTTTGTTTATAAGGTCATTGAAAAAGTCTTAATATCAAAGACTAAAAGAAAAAAAATACTTTTAAATATCTCTTATAATTCATAAATCTCTCCCAATAACCTACTATTTAATATTTTTCATTTTATTCATACATAATATAAAATAAATTTGGTGTGTTATATTAAGAAAAACTATTATAATAGTATTTTTATTTTAAAATACCAATAAATTGTTTATTATTGAATTTATTTTATCATCTAATATTCCACTATTTAATATATATATTTTTTCTTTCAATTTTTTTAGAGTGAAATTATATGCTTATCATAATGCATTTATTGTCAATAAATTTAACAGAAGATAATAAGTTTTAAATATATTTATTGGTTCATTATCTATTTTTATTTTTGGAAACAGACCCTTTGAACTCAATTAATCTAATAATTAATAATGATTGAATACCATTGTAAAAATTTATGTAAAAATTGGTTGGAAAGCCAGTGCTTAATTAATTTAATAATTCCTCACAAAAAAAAAATTAATAATTAAAAATTACTGTAAAACTTGGTGTCTATAAAATCTGTCCTATTATTATATAGTAAAGTTTATGTAGGGAGACAATAAGTATTTTCATTGTAGGATATATAACTTTTCATTGTGGGATATATAAATTTAATGTTAGATGTGTTATTCTAATGAATTATCTATCATCTAATATAACCATAGACTAGGCTAATTTAAATTCAAACCACGTTAAAAAGATATGTGTCAATATCTACTTTACATTTTTATAATTAGATTAATCTAGTTAAAGCCCTAATGATAAACCAAAATCTATAGGGGTGAGTAATGATCGGTTTGAGCAGTTTTTAACCAATTTAAGATCTAGATTTTGATTCTCGATTTGTTGAGTAATGATCCAAAAACCGACTAACCAAAATTTATACACAAAAAAATCGACCGTTTTGAACCTCGGTTTAGACAGATTAAACCGCCCAAAACCGAATTAAATTTTTTTAATGTATATTTTAAAAAAACTAAATTATCATTTTGTTTTTATTAAAAAAATTATTGGCTCCATTTAAAATTTTAAATCTATAATAGAGTCATTCAAATATTTTTATGTTTGACATAAACTACCAACAAATAAAAAATAAAAATATTTTGATAACTATTTAAAATTCATAGGCATCCAAATAAACAATATAGAAATCATAAAATTAAAGTCCACAACATATAAAGTCAAAATTTTAAACTAAAGTTCGCATCACCTATAATCACATAATAGTAAAGTTTCAAATAAAACTACATAAACATATTGTTAAAGTCCAAATTACAAAAACTAATTAATAAAAAGTGCATCCAAATTAAAAATAAAAGTTGAAATTTAAACAAATACAAATCAATTTCCAAAATGCAAGATTTATCCAAAGCTGTTAAACAATGTACTTAAGAGAAAAACAAAGAAATACATTAATAAATAATAGTGTTGAGAAATTAATCTATTAAATTTCATAGAAACTAAAATATTCTTACGGCTAAAATATTACAAACTTGTTAAGAATTTACAACAAGCATTAATTACTATAAACCATTGCATCTTTTCTCAATTCCTTGAATGCCACCAGAAATATATCATAAACACTAATTTTTAAGAACATGAGTTAAATGTTAACAAATTATATACATATATACATGAAAATGGGGAAGAAACAAGACCCAATATTACTTTGCCAAGCAAAACTTACAAGAGAAAACAAAACACTCAACAAAGTCAACAAACTACTAAAATCTATCTATATTATTTTGTCAATCCTTATTTAATTAAAAAATAATAAATAAAATATACTAAAGACATCATAATTTTATCTCATTTGACTAAGTGGACTCATTTAACTCATTTTATGAAGAAAAAAAAAGGCAAAAGAATAACAAAACTAGCAAAGTGCCAGGGAGAGAAGGGCAGTGGGCTTTGTCGTCGAGGCTCCCCTAAGCCGTCGAAACAGAACCGCAGACTATCACATATATATCTACATACAAGATTATATATATATACATCCACAAATCTCTAAACTATATAAGTAAATATACAATATAAGCAAATTAAGATTATTTATACATATACAGAAACAACTATATATATGTATAGATTAGATAATATATATTAAAACAGGGATGAGATATATATTTATATACTCAGTTGTAGTACATTTACAAATTAAGTTCATGAAAAATCTTGGAGTAAATTAAATGAAAGAAGTTGAAGCTTACCTTGAATCAAGAGGGAGAGGGTGAGGCATTAGCCGAGTGAGTGAAAGAAAGACCGTGCAACTGGAGGGAGGGAAGGAGAGTTGTCATGCCATGTTCACCATGGGACTGAGAGAGAAAGAAAAGAGGCTACTATGTCGTGGACTGAGCATGGGACAAAGAGAATGGAGGTGGAAGAGAATAATAAGATGAGTGATCTTTTAGGTTTCGAGATTTAAGTAGCTAGGGTCGGCTGTGTAAAATGTATTGATATACATACACGTTCGGTAGGTTTCGTTTTCAAACGGTCAGTGTGCAAAAAGTATCAAGATCAACTGTGTAAGCTCGGTTTACACCTACGGCAGTTTTTTCGGTATTCGGTTTGTTCGGTGTTGGTTTTTTCAGTGCACGGCCAGTTGGTGGACGTCGGGAGTTCTGTCAATGTCCTATTTAAGCCAGCCTTCACAGCGATTGGCCTAATAGAGGCAGACTTAGCCTCATGCCCCACACAGATCTACAGCTTCAATGGGGATTAACTGCTCCTGATGGGCAAAATTCAACTCCTCGTGACGCTTAGGAACAAGGTTCAGAACTCGTTTAAGTACTGCACCTCCGTAGTGGTGGATTGCCCCACTGCGTACAATGTGATTGTTGGGCGTCCCGCTCTAGTCGACTTTGGCTCCATCACCTCCATCCGTCATCTATGCATGAAGTTCTTGTGTGATAACGACGGAGTGGGAATTGTACAGGGAGATCAGAAGAGTGCCTGGAAATTTTATCACGTCTCCGCCCGACCAATCTTCATGGTTCGCAAAGAGCCTCTCGAAGGGGAAAACGCTGATCCCTTCCCACCACCACAACCAACATGGAGGGTGGTCTGGGAGGACGACAAATTGGATCCGTGAATAGAGGCGGATAGGGAATTAGAGCCTATGGAGGAGGTTGAGGAGGTGTGCATCAGTGACACCAACCCGACCAAAGTGATCCGGGTGGGGAGGAACTTGAACTTGAAGGTCAGGGCTACTATAATTGCTCGGGTAAAAGAAAACCAGGACGTCCTGGCCTAGTCCCACTCAGATATGACCCAGATTGACCGCAACGTCATTTTTCATGCCCTGAACATCGATGAGAATGCAACTCCCATCCGGCAGAAGCAAAAGCCCCTGGGCGCGGAAAGGGTGGAGGCTCTCAAGCTATAAATCGAGAAGTTTTCCTCGATCAACTTCATCTGGGAGGCCTTGTATCCCGTTTGGTTGGAAAATCCGGTGTTGGTGCTAAAGCCAAACAGAACATTGAGGACTTGCATCGACTTCACATACCTTAACAAGGCATGCCCAAATGATTGCTTCCCTCTGCCTCGAATTGACCAGATGGTGGATGCTACATCTGGGTACGAGTTTCTAAGCTTCATGGATACTTACTCTGGCTACAACCAGATCTTGATGCATGTAGCAGACCAGAAACACACTAGCTTCTAGACGGACAAGGGTGTATACTACTACATTTTCATGCCCTTCAGGCTCAAGAATGTCAAGGCCACTTATTAAAGACTGATCAACAGAATGTTCCGAAACCTACTCGGGAAAAACATGGAGCTCTACATAGACGATATGTTGGTCAAATCCAAGACATCAGCCCAACACGCAGACAACCTGGTAGAAGTATTTTCGATTATTCGAAAGTACACGATGAAGTTGAATCCTAAGAAGTGCACTTTTAGCGTGGCATCTGAGAAGTTTCTGGGCTTCATAGTAAGCTCAAGAGGGATAGAAGCCAACCCGGACAAGATCAAAGCATTGATAGACATGCCATCACTGCAAAAACACAAAGATGTTCAAAGCCTGATGGGAAGAATAACAGCTTTGAGCCGCTTTGTATTGAAGTTCACGGACAAGTGCATCCCGTTCTTCAAAGTACTTTGCAGAAACTAGAGGTTCGAGTGGACGACTGTGTAATGACCTAACTATTTCTAAAACCTTGGACCATTAAAACTACTAGACATAGCTACTATTTTGGGAAACATACATAAGAAATAACATAGATTTATTTAAAACCCCAAAATAAATATTGTGCAAAATACAAAGTAAAATATGAAATATAAAATACGGTATGGGTACCCATTGTTTAATACATAAAAACATAAACAGTAAATTTAAATCAATTGTTTAAAAAAAAACTAAGTGCGGAATCACAAAAGAAACATAATTCAAAAGACTTAAAAATAACGTGTTCACGCAGTCCATTCAATCCATTCATCCTCAACACACAAACCAAGCTGCCATGAATCTTTTCACCTTCCATATTCACTTTCCTGCATCAAGCTAAAAATAAAGGAATGAGCCTAATGCCTAGCAAGGAAAATATACTAACACCATATATCATAAATCATAAACATAAGATTATATCATATACATATGACTATAAAAACGTATATCATATAGGACTACAATATTAATGGTCATTAACTCATTAACATGGCATGTGATAAAACCATCTAGGTCCTCTGTCTACTAATCGAGGTAGGTTAGATCACATGGTAGTATATGATAACCCATCTAGGTCCTTGACTACTAATTGAGGTAGGGTAAATCATAACTCTAAACCATGAAAATGATAAAAATTCTTGGGGCTTGCTATCTAAGCAAGTCATATGCCCAAGCAACTACAAAACATATTTTTGGGGCTTGCTATTTGAGCAAGTCATATGCCCAAGGACTACAACATATTTATTCATATACATATTATAGCATAAAACATATCATAACATAAACATATAAACACAAATAATCTAACCTATTTTCCTTACCAAAAACTGGGATATGGAGACAAGAACGGAATTTGGAACACTCCTAAAAACCAACAGTAAGAATAGTGAGTTTCTAAAGAAAAGAGATGAAAAAGAAAACTAAATCATCCGAGAAGAAACTTACCGAAAAGAACCTTAAGTTTCAAAAAACTTAAACACCTAACCAAGAATCATAAACAATAGTTAGGATCTAAAAGAAAATAAAAGAAAACTAAAGAACTATGAAAAACTGAACTTAAGGATAAGAATACCTTGAATGATCTTAGGACTTGATCTATACCTCGATATCGAAATAACTCTATATCTTACTTCCCAAGTGTTTAGAAAAGCTTAGAATGATAAAGCTTTTAACCCAAAAACCCAAGTGTTTCTCTCTATAGTAACCTTAGCAACTTGAAGGCTCTAAAGACGGCTTGAAGAATGAAGAAAATGGCTCAGTACTAGGTCCTATTTATAGAGTTCAAGGAGTGAAACTAACCCTTTTCAATTTAAATAAATAAATGAATTTAAAATGAAAAATATTTGAATTTTAGTTCAAGAGACGCCCAAAACACGGTCAAAATCGTTCAAAGGCATGTCCAAGTGGTTAAGGCTATTTTTAAATTTAAAAATCCTCAAGATTCAAAAATGCACTCCCAGGGACGATATATCGCCTACCTTGGGCGATATATCACCTAGACCATTTTCCTGAGCCTCGTTTATTCGTTCATGCAAAGTCGACGTGTTTTCCGTATCTTCCGTAGGTGATATATCGGCATACGTTGATATATCAAACATGTATTTGCACTTATTCAACATATTTTGAATTGATTAAAAAACTTTGACTGAGTCAAAACGTGATCCTAACAGCTACTGGAAGGTTCTAAAGCTTCTAGATCTTTCTTTTATTTAAACTATTCATCAAAAATACTTAAATCCTTAATAAACATGATTATGACAAGTGTAATGCTCTTATAAATTCTATCTAAACCTTAGGTTATAATAAATAATATTTCTAAGACCAGCAATATTAATCAAACCTTATGTTATAATTAATATTTCTAAACTATAGGTTAAACTTATAAAATCCATAACTGTTGCTATGAGTTTCCAACTAAGTCCCTACTTGAACCAAAATCCACGACAACTAACATACTACAAACTAATACTAACTACTATTACTACTATCTAGCTAAGTAAATTCTAGGACACTACAGACTGAATGCGAAGAGGCCTTCCAAAACTTGAAGGAGCACCTTGCCCAGGTGCCAATCTTGTCGAAACTGATGGATGGGGAACCACTATACCTATATTTGGCAATGTCAGAACATGCGATCAACGCCGCATTAGTGCGAGTTGAAGGAAACTTCCAACTCCCGGTCTATTACGTAAGCAAAATGTTACTAGGCGTGGAGTCTAGATACCCTCTGATCGAGAAATTGACATTTTGCTTACTAATCACTTACAGGAAGTTAAGACCTTACTTTCAGCCCCATGCCATCAAGGTACTAACGAACTATCCCCTGTGACAAGTATTACTGTTTAACGCCTAAAATTTGACAATCACTAAGCGGTAGTTGTAGTAAAATCGAGGGGTCGATCCACAAGGAGGTAACCTAAAACCAAAAGATTAGTAGAACAATAACACAAAAAGTTAGTAACATGAAATAAATACAAATGGAAATGGAAATGGATTTGAGATTTTGATGTTGTCTTTTTGATGAAATGATAAAATTTGACAAGTGAAATAAAAATAAGGTGTAATCAAGAGTTGAGAAGTAGAAAGGTTTCAAGAATCATCCATATGCTTGTTTGGTTACTTAGTTACTTGATTTACAATAATACACCAGTAAATAATTCACATCCCAACATTTACTTGGAAAATCTAACATTAAAGTTCATATTATTTTCTAACAAAAGTCCATTTGAATTATAAAGTTCTTTACTTTAGGAGCACGATGTTAATCTTATGAAAAATATAAAAATGAAAAAATACCCAAGGGCAATAATGCAATAGAAGATTAGACATAAAATTATGTATCAATATTACTTTTACTAATTAGAAGCACATAGAAAGAGCATGACTAATCCTATATACTATTAGCACAAGTAAATAAAGATGAGGATGAAAGAACATAAACAACTCAAATGCATTATATTAAAAAATGCCACAATTTCAACTCTTTTTTTCAGTTTTGATTCTTTCTTTCTTCTTTCTTTTTTTCTTTGTTTCCAAGTTCCAAAAATACCAATTAATTCCTACAAAATAGAACACAAATTAAATTAAAATTAATATTTTCAATTATAAAATATATTACAATAAATTCAGAAAATATTAATTAAAACTTAATCTATTTTACACTTTCAAAACTAATAAATTGACATTTTTGAGCAATAATCAATTACAAAAACCTGAATCATCGGGAAGACTTTTGAAGTGGGCCATGGAGCTGAGCTAGTTTGATATCGCTTATTGTTATACCCAAAAATTGGAGATCAAGACGTGGCAATAAACGTGACAAGTAGCAGTGCATGGTCAGTAAAAGACACGTTAATAGTCAATAAATACATTGACTCCTCAGAGTTGTGATAAAGTGACCCGGTAGACTGACGAAGAATTTGGACTGCTTCAAAGATGTCATAACCAAGCCAAGTGCACCTTGGTCCTAGGAGGCTAAGGAGAATACATCCTAGGAGAGCTAAGGAGAGTGCATCCTAGGAGGCTAAGGAGAATGCATCCTAGGAGAGCCAAGAGAGTGATCCTAGGAGAGCTAAGGAGGTTGCATCGAGGAGAACTCAAGAAAGTAGTCCTAGGAGACCCCAAGGAGGATATGGTCCTAGGAGACCCCAAGAGAGTGATCCTAGGAGACCCCAAGGGTGAGATGCCAAGGAGGTTGCCTTGGACCTATCCGAGGTGAGAAGCCAAGGAGATTGCCTCGGACCACCTTGGTCCGAGGAAAAGCCAAGGAGATTGGTTCGAGGAGAAACATGGCATACTAGAGAAGAGTGCCATGTTAGAGGAGAGAAGTGCATGTCCTACCACCTTGGTCCGAGGAGACCCCAAGGATTTGGTCCGAGGAGAAACATGGCATGCTAGAGGAGAGTGCCATGTTAGAGGAGAGAAGTGCATGTCCACCATGCACAAGTCCTACCACCATGCACGTTCGACCAACACTTGCATGGGTGGTCAGTAGGAGGTGGATCAACTAGCTAGAGGAGACTAAGTCAAGATTCCCAGAGACAGCTTCAACAACATACGCGGGAATCTCTCATTCTTCCCACAAATGGGGGGTTTGTTACATTTCGAATTTTGAATGTTTCTTTGTAATTTAAATGTAATAAATATAATAAAATATCCCGGTTCTAAGGGATACCGTATGTATGACCCTAAGCCTATAAATAGAGAGCTGATGGGATGAGTGAGGGGCTTCTCCTGCTTCTTCTTTCTAGAGAGAGAAAATTGGGTCTGAGTATTCTAGAGAGAGAAAGTGCTGAAATTAGAGAGAATTCTTGTATTTTTGCAATTTGTACTGAAGAAACTCAGTTGGCTCAGTCCATCTGATCTTGAGTACGGATCTATAAATCACAACTCTAAGTGGATTAGGCTATTACCGACAATCGGGGCTGAACCACTATAAAAATCTCCTGTGTTATTTACTTTTCTTGTTTAAACGGTCTGTGTTGTTTATATTTCTCTTGAAGGCTTGTCGTATTTGACGTTCTCACGTCGTTGGCTAAAAACGCAGTCAACACTTATGTTCCCAGAGTCTCCATCAAGGGACATGCTTTGGCCGACTTCATTCTAGAATGCACCAGGATAACCGAGGACGAAGAACCTATCAACCCCATAGTTCCCTTTTCGAAGATATTTGTGGATGGAGCCTCCTATGAGAATGGAGCCGGGGTTGGGATCATCGTGGTATCCCCTCAAGGTCACTAGCTTCAAAATGCCCTACACTTCCAGTTCGATGCATCGAACAATGAGGTTGAGCATGAGGCAATGCTGGTCGGGTTACGCTTGGCCCGGGAAGTAGGGGCAGAGAACATCGAAGTCCATAGCGACTCCCAGCTAGTGGTCAGGAAGATTTCGGGAGAATACCAAATGAAGGGGGAGAAGATGGCCGCCTTCATGGCACAAACCCGGGAGTTACTCCAATCGTTCAAAACATACTTCATCCACCAAATCCCCAGGGAACATAACGTGTTTGCAGACACGCTGGCAAAATTGGCCACGGATGTTGAAGCAGAACTCTCTAGGGTTGTGACGCCCCACGTCACTATGCCTGCTTTCTAGAATGATGACTGGCCCTACAAACCAAGACAAGTCTTTCCAGCGTGCTTTGTCCTCACTCACACACTTCCTGGGAAAACTTTCCAAGAGGTCACCCATCCCTAGATTACTCCAAGCCAAGCACGCTTAACCATTGAGTTCTCAAGTGATGGGCTACCGAAAAGAAGATGCACCTTCCTGATATAGGTAGTACCCATCAATCCATTTAAGCCCTCTTCAACTGTGCATTCCCATACCTACACAGTCTTAGAATCATTACACTTGACCTTCCCCAGGCGGTGTGGGATTGCACAGCTTACCCGGTCTTTCCCCTTACGGATCACGGGATTTTGACTGTCACAATCACCCCCCCTTACGGACCCGACGTCCCCGTCGGCCACACTTCCGGCTGGGTCAAGGCTCTGATACCATTATGTGACGTCCCACGTCACTATGGCTGCTTTCTAGAATGACGACTGGCCCTACAAACCAAGACAAGTCTTTCCAGCGTGCTTTGTCCTCACTCACACACTTCCTGGGAAAACTTCCTAAGAGGTCACCCATCCCTAGATTACTCCAGGCCAAGCATGCTTAACCATGGAGTTCTCAAGTGATGGGCTACCGAAAAGAAGATGCACCTTCCTGATATAGGTAGTACCCATTAATCCATTTAAGCCTTCTTCAACTGTGCAGTCCCATACCTACACAGTCTTAGAATCATTACACTTGACCTTCCCCAGGCGGTGTGGGATTGCACAGCTTACCCGGTCTTTCCCCTTACGGATCACGGGATTTTGACTGTCACAGCCCTCTTCAACTGTGCAGTCCCATACCTACACAGTTTTAGAATCATTACACTTGACCTTCCCCAGGCAGTGTGGGATTGCACAGCTTACCCGGTCTTTCCCCTTACGGATCACGGGATTTTGACTGTCACAAGGGTAGTCCCCATCAACCATCTACCCACACCCAGTATTCAAGCTCTCGCAATCATCAACGCCATCAATTACACTATGTCCTGGATGGGCCCTCTCATCCAGTATCTAACCATTGGGGAATTTCCCATAGACAAGGCCGCCACCAGGAAGAATCATTACCAGGTTCCCAAATACGTCATGATGGATAGAACACTCTATCGTAGGGGGTTATCCATGCCCTATCTCTAATGCATATCCAAAATAAGCGCAATCATTCACGAAGGCTTTTGCGAAGAACACACAGCTGGACTCAGCTTGTCCAAAAAGATCCTCATGCAAGGATATTTCTGGCAAACAATGAAGAAGGACTATGAAGATTACGTCTGCAAGTGCAAACAATGCCAAAGGTCCGCAAAGATCCCACGAGCCCCTACAACGGAGACAACCCTAATGACCAGTCCCTGGCATTTTTTAGTTTGGGGAATTGACTTGGTAGGATCCCTCCCGACCGGGAAGGGTAATATGTCATTGTAGTCGTCGACTATTACACCAAGTGGGTCGAGGCGGAACCAATGAGCACCATCACATCCAAAAAGGCCCTAGACTTTGTCATCAACAACAATGTGTGCCGATACGGCCTCCCTCAAAAAATCGTGTCCGACAACGGGAAGTAATTTGATAGCATCCACTTCACTGACTTCTGTGAAAGACATGGCATCATCAAAAGCCTCTCTGTAGTCACAAGGCCTCAAGAAAATGGGAAAACAGAGGCCGTGAACAAGATTTTGAATGGGACATCAAAGAAAAAGCTACAAGCCTGCAAGAGCAAGTGGCCAGAAGAGTTGCACCGCGTCCTATGGGCCTACCGGACCACGAAAAGAACATCGGCCAGACATACTCCCTATTCAATGGTGTATGGATGTAAAGAAGTCATCCCAGTAGACACTGTGGTCCTATCTCATAGATGAGATACGTATGATCCTGTCAAGAACCACACCTTACTCCAAGAATCCCTGGACCTCATCAAAGAGATCCGGGAAGAATCACAAGTACAACTAAAGATATATCAGGGAAAGATCGCAAGGCACTTTAACTTGAAAATTAAGAGCTGAAGGTTCGAAACCGGCGATCTAGTCCTAAGAAGAGTCTTCCCTGCATCTCAAGATCTGAGAGTGGGGCTTCTAGGACCAAATTGGGAAGAACCCTATGAGATCCAAAACGAAGTATGTCCGGGAACATATCGCCTAAAGCGGCTAGACGAAACAGAGGTCCCAAGGGCCTGGAACGCAGAACACCTCCGCTGGTACTATCAGTAGTCGGGAGGATTTAATTATGCTATTTCTAACATTTTTAATTTCAAGTAATATATGCCCCAAGGCCACTTCTTAGTTAATGAAAATGGTGTGGACAAAACACCATAGAAAAATGTTGCAAGAAAAGAAAAAGGTCACGTCCGTCTTTAATTTTTACACAAACAAGTGACCTAAGACTACACTCTTTGGTCACTTCGGGGGTAGGAGGACCATCTATGCAAATCCAGGATTAAAAAAAATGATGAATAGCTCAAAGCTTAGTCCTGATCTAGATTCGTATAGACTGGGGGTCCAAAATCCAACTCCTGAACAAAAAGGATGCAAGGCTCAAAGCCCAATCCCAATTTGAATCTGTATGGTTAGAAGGGTTCAAAACCCAACTCCCAAAAAAGGATGCAAGGCTCAAAGCCCTGTCCTAATCTGGATCCGTATGGTTCAAACCTAGCATGGTCTAAGATAGCCTAATCCATATCCATGGTTCCCCAAGAACGGTCCAGGACAGTTGGAACTTAAATCTTAGGTTTTAAATTGATTAAATTTAGTCTTGAAAATGGTCCAGACCATTAGAACCTGAACCTCAGGTTCAAGATAAGTTAATCAACTAATTTCTACCTAAGTCATATTTTTAATGGTCCAGACCGTTAAAATTAAGTCACATCTAAAAATTCCATAACGGTCCAGACCGTTGGAACTTGAACATCAAAGTCATGATAGATTAAACAGATGATAATTAATAAATCCATAATGGTCCAGGGCATTGGAACCTGAATCGTAGAGTCTGGTTAAACCAGTGGAGTTATATTTGGTAAGTCCAAGATGGTCCAGATCGTCAAGACCTGAACTTTGGCCTCACGACAAAGTAATTATCGTCTACAATTTTTCCTGATGGTCCTGGACATTGGAACCAGGGCTCCACATCTAACCCTAATTCATGCATAGTGGTAAAACACTTATTGAATTTTTTAGGAAAATTAAATGAATGTGAAGCAGCAATCATTGTACAAAGACAAAAATCAATATAATAACATTACAGATAGATAAGCAATTGTCTTAGACGCATTTGCACCCATAAAGAAATAATATGTCTAAAAAAATAGAGAAAAGGAAAGAGGGAGCCCCAAATTAGAGTACCAAGGCTCAGGCCTTGGCTTCATTCTGGTCTGGGACATCTGGAGCGTTCTCATCTTGCTGATCCCCAATAAGAAACGACGCATCCTCCTTTTCCTTGGCTTCAAACCCGGCCCTCTTCGCAGCCAGATTTGGATAAAGGAGGAGATTCATATCCTTATCTTGGATCCAGGCCATGTAAACGGACTCGTCAAAAGTGGCCGACAACAATTCGTCAGCCTGCTCCTTCTCCTTGTGAGCCTCATCGCTTCGTTTCATCTCCAGTTGGGCCATGGCCTCCAAAGCCTAGTTTTGTGCCTCGAGAGATACCACCTTTTCCCGCTCCTGGCGAAGTTGGGCCTCGGCCACCTCCAAAAGCGCCTTGGTAGAAGCCTCCA
The DNA here is from genome assembly GCF_963169125.1 of Humulus lupulus. Lineage (NCBI taxonomy): Eukaryota > Viridiplantae > Streptophyta > Magnoliopsida > Rosales > Cannabaceae > Humulus > Humulus lupulus. The sequence goes on from NC_084798.1 coordinate 203,069,626, forward strand.
AGCAGCGAGCATGGGATAGCTTGCCCTCTAGGTTTTCCACCAACTTCTTGTGTTCGACATCTCTTCAAGATATAGCCTCCTCATTCTCAGCCTGGACCTGGGCAGCCTCCTTGGCGAGGGCTTCCTTGGCAGCTTCTTACTGATTGACAGCCCCCTCCAGCTCCATTTGGGTCGTCTCCAACTTCGCCGCTAGCTCTACCATAAGCTTCGCGTTCCTGTGAGCCAGCAATGCATCCTGGAACAAAGCAGAGTTAGAAAACACAAAAGGACAATGATATTAATGAAACAAGACAGACGAGTGGCTTACTGTAGTGACTTGATGACAGGTGGCCTGGGAGATGAAGAACACTTATTTGCTCGCCAAGGTGGCGTAGCGTTTGAGATGAAGGGTAGGCATGGTAGTCCCTACCTGGGCCAGCAAGTCTGAAGTAAGCGAGGTCGTGTCCTTCCCCAACTTAAGCCGAAACCCCATCTCGGCTACCAGCCGATCCACGATCTGCTGAGGGGCATTGAAGGCCTCCAGACATTTGGAAAACTCCACCTTCTGATGGAGGATCAAGGCCCGAGCTACCTCATCCCGTTTATCGCGCCCCTCGTCCCAGGCCCAAGTCACCATCTTCATCCTCTCCTCCAAAATGATTGAATCCTATTCCTTAGGAAGGGTCGGGTTGATGGGAAGCTTGGGAGCATCCAGAAGCTCTATCGTAACAACAAGGATTTCACCAGAGGAATGCTCCTTAGCCAGGGTGAAATCCTTTATCTTGGCCTTCTTGGCCCACTTCGAGGATTCCGCAGCGACATAGTCCGTCTTCATTTTACTCTTCCCACCTCCTTTTGAAGACTCCTGCTGTAAGTTAATAACTTGGAGAGGAGCAGATGGGGATGGATGCTGCTCAATCGGCACCACCGGGACCAAAGCTACAGCTTGAACTCCCTCGGAAGCTCCCAGGTCTGGTTGTGAGTTCCTGAGTATTAGTTCGATGATTTTATTCTTGGCCTGGCCCTTGGCATTCTTCTTTGCTGAAGCTTTGGCCTCATCAGCCCTGGCCTCAATCATTTCCTTCATTTTGCCCACGGGATTAGACATGTCCGGGTCACCTGAGATAGGAATAAAAAACAGATTAGTAACGTAATGGAATGGGGGTGACAAACAAATGTAAAAGAAACATGCAAGTCTAAAGTCCTCTGGGACAAACCCTCATCCATGGAATGGGCATGACTTAACTCTCCTAGGGAAAAAGCATGAATTTGGTCCCCCATGTCATCCAGGTCCAAAAAGCTACCGTATTGAAGGAACTAGGACGGATACATGAGGGTCAGCATGTCTATGGACATGGGGCAAGGAAGCCCCACGTTGCTAACAATCCCAGTCAAATAATCTCGTTACTGTTACCTATTCCTAACAAGCTCTCAATATAAGGGGCGTAAGTTAAAATCGGAGGTGTTTTACCTTGCCCCGAAATGCTGGCCCTAGGAGCTCTAGTGTTGGGTTGCCTCCCTTCGAGAAGGGCATCCAACTCTTCAGACTCGGCTCGCTCCACACGGTGTGCCGACTCCTTTTTCAATTTCTCTGCGTTTGCCTTGACCGCAGCCTCCACCGCCTCGATATGAATGAGAGCCAACTCCTCTCTCATAGTCGAATCCCTCTCACATTGCAGTCCCCATAAGCTACGTCTATCGATTGGTGGCTAGAAATCAGCTTGACCAGCCGAAAGTTCTCCGTGGTCACGAACCCTCATACATCCAGCTCATCGGCACTAAGGGTAGTGTAATACTTTTTTCATTCTAGGATTGACTTAGTAAGCTGGGTTTGAGCGTAGGGACCTTTTCACAGGAACGTGAATTTCCAATAAACAAAACAAAGTGCTAGACGAAGAATGAAGAATGAAGAATGATGACTTACCCACACGCTAAAAGTCCAGCACAAGGGGGGGGGGGGTTCTTCTCCAGGAGGAACCCGGATGTCATGAACCAGTAGTGTTTGACATCTGGGGGATGTTTCCGCGAGTTGTATGGAGCCAGACTAATTCCACAGGCCTTCAACTTATAAAATCCATCCCGCATCTTGTCTTTCGAATTCAGTTGCGGCTCCAACCAGTAAAGTACAACACCTCCGCGGGGGCGGGTGCCGTGATCTCTTTTGAGGCACAAAATATACGCCATCTCGCAAGTAATTTCTATGCTTGGGACAGAAGCTGGAAAGGCGCGATCCCCATGAACTTGATGAACCACGTGAAGTAGTCGTGGAGCGGGAGAGTGGCTCCTGCACTGATATGGCCTATGCTCCAGGCCTCGAATGTGCCCACTCTAGTGTGAGCCTTCTCTTCCCTCTGGGCCAGCCTGTTGTAGAAAAGCCCTGGAATCGACTCTACTTCAAGGGCTTTTTCTAGCGAGTTCAGCATCTGGTAGTTCCGGAACTCATTCACTTCCCCATCCATTTCCACATGTTTCCAGTGGGAAGCTTATGCCCTTCCAGGACTAAGGGGCCCGCATTGACAACATCTTCCGGGTGCAGAGTGACGCCATAACCCATGATTGGAGACCTAGAAGCGACAAAAAAAAAGTGAGAACCAAGTAGTCAACACCAAAACCGAAGAAAACTGGTTAAGGTACGAGGGTTCTCCTAAAAATGCTTGGAAAGGTCCCCTCTGGACCCAGATCCGGGACAAATAAAGATCCCAGGAACATAAGTCGGGAACTAAAGGCCAAGGGTATTTGCTAATAAACTAATTCATCTGAACGGTTTTGAGGCGTTCGAGTTCAATGATTCGAGACAATCAAGGCAGCTCCACCAATCAAATTACCTATGGTATGGGGGGTTCACCTAGAATTCTCCCTACTGTTCATTTCTACCACCGCCACTACCTAGGACCACCCTACACGGTGGTCGCGACCCTAACGGCTATACGGCTGCAAAAACAATGTGGCAATAAAAATGACTAACAGAAATAAAGAAATGACGAGAAAACTTACTATGGGGTAGTGGATTTGGAATTTGTTTAAATTCAGGTGACAACATCGGCAGGAATTCGATCTTGAATCGAAGGAGGAGGCGCAATAGCTCGTCGATCTTTCCAGATCAGTCGGTGGGACAGAATTGTCTTCTTGCTGAGTGAAAGAAGGCTTCGTCGGAAACAAATGGACACGAAGATGCACTAACCGTCAGAGAAGTTCGTCGGCAACTTCGGACATATGAGGCCTTGGCTCTCTGCTCTCTAATTTGAGAATTTAGGATCAGTAAAAATGTGGAAATGAGTCTATTGAGGTATTTATAGAAAGAGAAGTTATTATTCAATCCAACGGTCCATGGTGAGGATCTCAAGATTATCCTCATCCGAAGGTCCCGAACAGTGCAGAGGCATTAATTGGCCCAATCAGGTACTAAATATTGGATTCGTCAATCCACGATTCGCGCCTACCTCATCCAATGATCCACATTGAAAACTCCAAAAAAATCCCCATCTGACGGCTCCAAATAGTGCAGAAGCATTAAACAACCCACTCGAGTGCCCAAGGCACCTTTTCGTATGGACGGGATGCTTCGGGAAATGCGCTGACACCCATCAGTCGCCTAGGTCATCAAAATATTTTCCCTAGATTTTTTGGGTGCGAGTGGCACAAACGTACCATCAACCTAGAGACATGTGTCTAGGACATTGGGAATGTGAAAGGGCAGGATCGACCAAATGGCCCCCAAGTAAACAAACCCGGATCATGGTAAATGAACCAGGATTTAAGTAAACAAACTAGGATACAGGTGATTGATCCGGGAGGAAGAGGGCAAGTCCCCACCACGCGAACACGGATGAAGACTTGAGGGGTAAATGTTATCCATATTTTCCACCTATGACACGTGGCACGGCCAAACGGGTCCATGGGCCCATTGAAGAGGTCCGTGCCCAACTTGGGCCCAATGAACAAGAAACAAGGAAACCCTGTTTGCCCGGACCATACCATACCCACTTACTGGCAAGTAGCGCAAGCATAGCAAAGGGATATAACTAAGGTACATGCCCGAATCACCTTCCTGATCATACTCAGTCTATATCCTCTGGGATGTAAATTCTGGTGGCGGACGATCCATTCTAGGAGACGGATCCTATCAAGTAGGATCCAAGAGAAGACACCGCCAACAAGATGTCCGCCTTGTTAAATGAACCCGGGTCCTGGTACATGAACCAAAACTTCCAGATCACCTAGCCAGATAGAACAAGCCCAGTCTTTCCTACAGCTGACGCGTCCCCGAGAAATCTGATAGTTGGTCTCCCTAACTAACCTGCAGAATGGGGTATGCATTGAATGTACACTGTTCCTAGGAAACGGGATTGCCACTACTCTGTTAGATCCTGTCCCTAGGATCTCCTTAGTAGCCCATGCGGATTAGTCCATGCGGATTAGTCCATGCTAACGTACAATAGACAGTTGTAAGGCTTCACCACGCCTAAGTCGACCCAATGGGCCTAGATCAACAACCCTTAATTGTGTTACATTTCTTGTATTATGGCTCTGTTAGCGAGAAATTGTAATTATATCCTTATTGGGCCTAGATTAGTCTGGCCCAAGTGACATGACTGTCTATAAATAAGGTCAGTCGTGCACTATAATGAGGATCCATAATTTCTCTTTTAAGCAAAACATTGCTGAACTTGCAGAAAACCTCCATTGTCAAAACTCTCTAAAGCCTAATACAAGTGACTCGTGGACCAAGGCTCTTTAACGCCCCAACCACGTAAAGACTGTGATCTCATTTATTTCTTAGTCTTTCTCTCTAGCTTTTATCTTTCAATATATTTATAGTTTTCGAAAAACTCGGTAAACTTGTAGCATTTGAATACCTAAACTTTTTTTGAGGAAAAAATACCCAAACTTTCCAAAATGCAGAATTTAAATACTAGGACACTAAATTATAGAAAAAATCACATAGCTAAAAAAAAAATTTAAATAGAAAAAAATAATTAAACAAAATTATTATTAGGGAATTTTACAATTATATACCTAGAATCTAAAGTATTTACAGATATACCTTCAACCAAATTATTTACACAAATACCAGTGCCACGCCAACATAGCATATCGAATTTTGAAAAAAATTTGGGAAATCCTGCTTCTTTATTTTTTTTACGGGTTGTAAAAAGTTATATTGTAATGCCCCAACTCCAGAGGCCGCTACAGTGCACATTGCAAACAGTGCTAATCTCGCTAATCGAGTCGTTTGGCCATAAACGTGTAACTAAGTGTGATTAGTGGTTTAGGGTTTAAAAATTTCGATTGAGGTGTAACGTTTCACTAGAACGTTTAATATTTACATTGGGATCCCAAAAATATAATTTTAGAGTCTACTACAAAAGAATATTTACAACAGGCCGTTCTAAGTGGCAAAACAGGGTTTAACCCTAGTTCCTCTTTCAAACCTCGCCCAAGTATTGGTCGAGCAGCTGCATATGTACACGTCATCACCTAAGCTCTCCAACTTAAGGATGGTCCAGCTTCCTTTTTCCTTTACCTGCACCACATAGCACCCGTGAGCCGAAGCCCAGCAAGAAAACTCATATGCTCATAAACAGTCATATCATGATATCAATTCATATCTGACATGCCTAGCAATCATAGGTCTATTCAGCATGCAAATGAATTTAAACAGATGCTGGGGTATCCAGGATAAGAAAACCTGGCCTTCTGATTGGAGGACTATCAAGTCAATCCTAATCAGATGAGTGCCGTAACACTGGAGGTTCTGATAAACCATGCTGAGTGACCGACAAGAGAATCACTAACTCAAGTGGAAGGGTGGCTGTTGGGTAAGCCTCTAACCTTCCATAGGTTCTGGTAAACCATACTGAGTGACTGACAAGCATGTCACTAGTTCAAATGGAAGGCTGGCTGTTGGGTAAGCCTCTAACCTTCAACAGGTTCTGGTAAACCATACTGAGTGACCAACAAGCAAGTCACTGGGGCCTCAGTGCCCAAGCCATGCATATGATGATCAAAATGATCATGCAGAGCCCGTAGCTCTGATCAGATGAGTGAATATCACTTGAGGTTCTGGTAAACCATACTGAGTGACTGACAACCAGGTCACTAGGGGCCCAGTGCCCACTTCCTGCAATGGCTCTACATGACTAGCCTTTAGCTAGATAAATGCTTGTTTATATTCATCGAACTTGAGGTCGGTCCTGCATTAATGCTCTTGGAGTCATTCAATGCAGAGGGTCGATTAGGTCCGATCGACATAGCTTGTACTACTCACTAGGGTTGTCATGACTAGTGAGTTAGCACAATGTGACCAGTGCCCAGTACCACTGTCGAACCTGACTAATAAGTCACAGCTTCACAGTTGATACTAGCACCTTTTCCAATTCTGACTAATTAGTCAGAGCCATGCATGAGTAAGCAGTGCTATCAATGAGTATCATATGTCAACTATCCAAGAATAGGGCATTCAGAATGCTTACTAAACAGTTACTAGCATACTTATGAACATGCACAAACACAGAGACTCAAGCTCTGGCCAATCTCATATTCATCATTCATGGCATGCCCTAACCACATGTTTCTCATGCATCACATTTAACCAACCATCATGCCTCAATAATAATCATATGCAAATGGGCAAGATTGCCAAGCATCCGTTATGCTATCAATGTTTACATTTAAACATTCAACATGCATCAAACATAACCATGCATGTCACGTATGGGGTGCAGTTTTCTTACCTTGGGTCCAAGCACAGGTTACCAACAAATGAGCCACAAGAACGATCCTGATTCCAAGCCTCTAGAGATAACCTAGTCACAACCATAATATAAAACCTCATCAAAATGAGTAAATAAATACTTCCAAACCCAACCCAAGCCTCCGAGACATCGAATCCCACTCAACTAAGTAGTAGGATCGATCCCGGGCCCTTAGAGCTAAGTTTCCATCACAAAAACACACTTTTGGGCAACTTTTCCCTTAAGGGCCGCGGCCCTACATGGCCATGCCGCGGCCCGCCCCCCTGGCAGAGCCTCCTCCATCTTCTTCAAGCTAGGGCCGCGACCCAACCTCGCACCAGCCACTTTTCTTCGTTTTTTCCATTTTAAAACCTTCCAAAAACCCATCCAAACATTTCCAAATCATCAAATCAAAGTTCCCAAACTCCCCAATGGTCCAAAACTACCAAAACCCAAGGCTCAAACAAACTAAAAACTCAACGATTCACAAAATCCAATTCAAGCTTAAAAACTTTTAAAAACCTAAAACTTAAACCTGAATTACCTCCGATTGAGTTGTTTCCAACTAAATCCTCCGGTCAATAAGCTTCTAATTCTCCTTAGGATTGCTATGCCTCGATCCTTGCTTGATTCCGAGTCCTAGAACTCAAGATACCTTCGAAAATGCGATCGGGAAACGAAAAGGGAACTTTAGGGAGAGAGAACGTACAGAACATTCTTTTTATTTTCTTAAAAGGTTACTTCAAGCTTAAGTAGCTTCCAATAAAACCTAATGCTCGGGGTCCCGAAAACACCCCCGGGGACATTATAGTCAAAACTTCCAGAATTTCCCCCTAATCTTACTAACTCCCAATTTATCACCAAATGTTAATTCCCATTACCCAATAACCCGGTAATGCTCTAAATACCCCTTGACTTACTCCGAGTCAAGCTTAAATCCCGTTGTGACTTTCCCACTAGCTTACCTCCTAGGATCGTCTTGTGCTGGGTAACCCTGGCATAACCAAATAATAACAAAGCACCACGCCCATTTCACATATATACCAAAAATGCCCGAAATGGCCAAAATATGAAAATCACCCAATTAATCACAAATGGGTTCACATGCATATTATCATTAAATAGCATAATAAATCAATTATGGCCCTCCCAGCCTCCTAATCAAGGTCCTAAACCTTATTAGGAAATTTTGGGCATTACATATATTTTGGTTACTTACGATACCGATAAGATAACAATTGGTCACTTTTTTTTATTAAAAGCTTTATTTTTAGATCATATTATTTCAGTACCATTTGGTTACCTCCAAAACTAATCTGTAAACATCTTAATGTAGAAATTAGTTATTTTTATGCTATATTATAGTATCTTCTTATTTAAGATACATTTTGGTAACCTTCAAGCTTATTTCAAAAACTAATGAGTTGCCATATAGTATAATAAGTTACCATATAGTTTATTAATAAAAATTAATTTAATATACTATACGATAACTTTTAAATGAAAACTTTTAATAGACTTTTTTAGTCACTTATGTAATTTACATATTTTATTATTTAAGATATTTTTACGTTACTGTTGACATCGTTTTTCGTCAACTTAGAAATGAAGAGCGATTAAATGAAATACCAGAATAGACAAACAATTAAAGACACGATTTTTATGTGGTTCAGCAGTTAAAATCTGCCTAGTCCACAAGTCGGTGTTATTCAATTTTTGGAATTCTCTCAAAGTTTTTTTGGAAGCAGTTTTACAGAGTCTTCCCCATACAAATTTCTCCCTCTCTCTACAAATGAATTGTTCCACGCTATTTATAGAGTGGTTTATAGAATATCTCCCCTCACGTTTTGGGGAGTTCTTATTCAAATCACAAATTAAATATAATTAAATGCATATAATTATAAAATACGCGTATAAATCCCATGATATTCAGGATTTTACAACAGATTACAACCAATCATTTATATATAGGGATTTTAAAATAGTAACTATGTTCACACTTGGCTATCGACCTCAAATAATCGAATGCCTTCGAGATCGACTGACCATCACTAGCTCGCTACCTTGATTTACCTTGGTCTTAACAAGAGACTTTGTTGAGATCACACTTTCCCGTGCTCACAATGCCTGGGCTTGAGCCGTCTTGTTTGATGGAAAAAATTAAACCAGGAGATTTATACAAGTGTTGAACCCTTGTTATTGTAACTTCGAGCTCGACTTGTAACCTCGGAACACCTTCGAGATTACGTAGCTCCGAGCTCACTGATTCCGACGTCGTTGTTTTAGTACTCAGTGAGACCGTCAATGACTCTCTCATTAATGTTGATTGTATGACGAATTTTCTTATTTCGAGCTTACACTTTATGAGTCTTCGTTTCGAGATCGAAAATTTCATTCTCGAATTTTTTGTGTAACATTTTGCCCCCTCAAAAGTATCAGTTCGAATCCTATGAGAAGGAAACTTTTGAACTGCTACCTCCAAAAATCGAGCCACCTACCACACTTGAGTGTGGACACGCGTCAGTCATGGATTGCGTTGTCAGAGTACTTGAGTACTCTTTTCACCTGCCCATGTCTATTCGTATCTTAGCTTTTTGCCACCAACTTTATATTCGTATCGCATCCGTTAGATCGAATTCCAAATCAAGCAAAAGGCCCAGATCAATCCAACCTTTGATATCCTCTGGGGTTTATAAATATACCCACTTCACCTTCTTCATTTCACTTTCTTTCCATTTTCTGGAGAAAAAACACGAACCAGAGAAAAGAGAAAAATCCAGAAATTTTCTGTACATGTTTTCTAAACCGAAGAGACAGGATAACCCCAGTACTTTCGACTCCGTGAAAGCTTTCTTGCAACCGCTCCTTCAGTCGACAATTTCATCATACCATGAACAACATTATGTAAGTTCCCACTCTTCCTTATGTTATTTATGTGCTTCTTCTGTACCGCGAACATATTTACTGGTTTTTCACTATTTTTATAAGGATATTTGATCGATATTAGGCAAACCCCATGATCCGAATTATTTTAATGCAGTCAAAATCATGGTTTTAGATCCAAATTTCTTAGTGTAAAACTACAAAAAATGGAGTTTTTTCTGGTTTGGGAGAGTTCCGTGTAGCCTAAGTAATAGAGGTTTTCAATTTAGGGTTTTAAATGTACAAATCCCAAAAATATCACCTTTTTGGGTAACTGTCAGCTTTTTCCCTGAAAATCCGGGATCCTTAAAACGGGTATCCACTTCCCCCTTCTCTCGTGTGAGTACACGCTCGAAGCCTGAACTTTTCAATAGTTCGGGACTCACCTTCAAACTCATCCTACCCTTTCGAGACTTCAGTCTCGATTGAGGTATGTTCGCGGTGGGGGTCAGAGCTCGCAATCCCCTATTCTCCATCAACTCCTAGCCCGGAATCACCCTTCACTCGGAACCAATGCCTGATACACGAGCATCGGGAGAGGTGCGAACAAGAAGACATTCGAGATCACTTCTGACGCCAGATAGATGAGGTCGAACAGAAGAAGAGGAAAATACTCCGGGTCGCAGTCTACCCAAATCCGGATCCCGAGATTAGACCTGTCCCTCTCGATCCGAAACTCAAAGTCACCATCGCTTTCGAGCCTGGTGTTCTTTCATTCTCGCTGATGGGAGATCCTTCGAGCTTCCCTTCTACCTCACAAGCTAATTCAATTCTGACCTCAAGGGAGGAATTCTTTGAGGTCGAACACTACTGGAGCTCAGTCACATTCACGAGCCAAATATCTGACATGCTAGCCTACCATGGCTTGAAACTCTCAGGCGTTCTAATGTGTCGTCCTACGACCTTGAGCGAGCGGAGCTGCATTGCCCCGGCAGATGGCAATCCTGACAACAAAATCAAGATCGCCGCATGGAGTCGCGAGCACATGAGGGTAGGGGCTCTGCTCCCCCTAAAGTCCTACTTCAAGGACTTTCTAAACTTTGTTGGACTCGCTCCCTTCCAACTCCAGACCAACTCTTACAGGGTCCTCTCGACCCTTAAATCGTTATATCACGAGCTGAGGTGCGAAGGACCCTCACCTCAAGAGATTTTATATCTCTTTTGCCTCAAGGGAAATCCCTCTTGAGCTAGGGGAAGAGATGACTTCTACTACTTATCGAGCTATCCAAAGGAGAAGAAGCTCTTCGGGGACATGCCCAACCATCCCCCGAACTTCAAGCTCGCGTTCTTCTGGATGAATGGCCTCACCCCTTTGAAGTTTTACTCCTTCCAATGCATTCGTAAGTGCTGTTAAGCCTAACCTTATTTCTTTTTCACCAAATCATAAGGCTCAAAATTCTAATGTTAAACTGTTTCTACAGCCAACTACCACTGTCCCACTCCTACCGACTCAATGGTGGGACATAAGGCAGCTTTGTTCCAACTGCCTTATGGACGTCGATCGCTGTCATATCTTCTCCAAGAAGAGTGACTTCGAGCCTGTGAAATTTTGGAGGAAGGCTAGTCAACAGATGACTCAGCCTACCACAAATACTTCTGGTGGGATCATGTGTCGCTTCCTACCGACAAGATTCCTCCCAGGAGGAGGTCTCCGAGCTCACGGGCTCGCTCCCCTGCAGCTCACCGTAATGACTGTCTGCTTCGAGAAACGAAGCTCAAGATGAAGCTTCACCGAGCTTAGGCAGTGGAGGTAAAGTGGTGCTTAGCTCCAAAATGTGGTCACCTTCCTTACTGAAGCACAAACTCGACACCTTAATCCTTTTTCCCGACCCTAGGGATAATTTTTACGTTTGGTCCTGGGTAGATCATAAGGTGCATAGGTTCGATAGTTGGCTAGGCCCATTTCAAACCATGTATAGTCTAAATGAGGTCTGGGTCAAGATCGTCGTTCAATACGGGACCAATATATATAGGGACCTCTCGAGGCTAACCCATACTTACAGAAAAGGGACTCCCCCAACATCCTCGGAGGATAGAGGAATTACTTGGTTGCTGAGCTCAAGCTCAATAGAGAGTAGCAGTTAGGTTTCTTTTCTCCTTATTTATGCTTCTTTTAGTGGCTTAGGCTCGTATACTGAACTATAACTTGTGTATTTTGCAGGTGATATGGACTCCGACCTGGACAACATGCTCAGCCGCCGTTCGGGACCTAAGGGAAGCAAACGCCCACGGGCATCTCAAAGAGGGGGGGGGGGGGGGGGCGTCCCTCCAAAGTCCTGAAGAAATCCAAGGTGACTCCTCTAGCCTCGGATATTCAAGGCTCAAACCAGGTGGTCGTCCTTATATCTGAGGTTAGGGTCACTACTGAAGCTGAGCCAGTGGTGCCCGTAGTTCCTCTGCCTACTCCGATCCAAGCCCCTCAACAACCTACTTCGGCCCCAAAGAAACAAATCCCCACCCGGGAACATCTTCCATCGATCTCGAGCCCTGTCCCTGAATATGTGGTCGATCAAGCCGTGGGATCGCATGGAGTCAGTTTGGGCTCAGAAGTCTTATCCCGAGTCGGCCAAAGTCTTAGCAACCTCGGTGCTCCCCAATGGCAGATTCTTACCTCTTGTCGCGACACAAATACCATCTTCGACAAGGGCAGCGAGCTCTTTGCCTCGGTAAGTCATTTTATACAGACTTATCTTACATGTTTAATAACTCATATTTGTTTTTGTATACATGCATTTGCTTCGTTCGTTCAGCATAATTTCAAGTTGAACAACAAAGTTTCTGCGAGCCGAGCCTACGCTCAAGAGTCCAAGAACCTCCAGTTAAAGCTTGCTGATGAGCTCAAAGCTACGATGCTGAAGGTGTCCGAACTCGAATGGAGGCTGGAGGCTGCCTTGGAATCCGCCCAAAAGGTGTCCGACCTCGAGTCAACAATGGCAGTGACTTTGAAAGAAGTCGAGGCCGAGAACTCCGAGATCAAGGAGAAGGACTCCAAAATCAAGGAACTTCAAGAATTCAATGCCAAACTGGAGGAGGACAAGAAGGCAACCTTCAAGATAATCAAAGATGAGAAGACCCGCATTCTCAAGGAGTTCAAGAAGAAGAAGCATCGTGTCGTTGACATGGCGATGTATCGCATATGGGTCAACAATCCTGAGCTTGACACCAATTTCTTGGACACCCTCAAGGCCAAGTTTATTGAGAGATGGCAGAGTCACCTCGATGAAGAAGATGCCATGGCTGAGGTCGAAGAGACAGTGGGAGCGTCCGGAGCTGTCGAGGGGAATGTGCTTGCTCCGTGAGGGCGAAGTCATGGGCTGCGTCCCATTATTTTTATAATATTTTATTAAATTTATATGTGCCCTTAGGGTGAAGACAATTGACAGCTCGATCTAGAGCTATTTTTTACTAAACATTTAACCTTTATGCAAATAGTTTCTGGCTTGAAAATCCTTTTATGCATTTGATTTTGTTTTTTTAGCTTCTTGTCTTAATATATGCTTTACATTTCGAGGTCGAAATATTTTTGGCATGTTATATTAAAGACTTACTTTTATATTTGTTTATCCGTACAAATACATATATTGGATTTATGCTCGAATTCCAATGCACTCATGCCCCGTTTGTTCGAAATATCCATGTCCGACTTCGTTAATGTCAAGGTCGGACCTTACTTTCACCATGTACTCGAAAGTAATTAATTGGCATGTAAGTTTAGTAGTTTAGTTATATCTTTCTTTTATAGTCACTTTTTCTCATCCTCGAGTAGCTCCTCGAGGTTATGAAATCGAAACTAATTTCTGCAAAATTTTCCAGCCTCGGGATCGACTTAATTTGTAGTTGGTTTATTTTTTATTCCAACTTTCTTGCTTGTCGATTAGTTTTAGCTGGTTTGTTCCAAACTAATTTGGCTCGTGTTTGGTTTGTAATCCATCCACTTATAAATTTTTTCAACCTGGTTAAGTCCAGACAGCTTTAGCTCGTGTGTTTGGTTATTACTCCATACATTTTTAGTTCGCGTGTTTGGTTATTATTCCATACACTTTTAGTTTTAATGTCGGGTTAAGTCCAGGCAATCCAGATAGCTTTAGCTCACGTGTTTGGTTATTACTTCATACACTTTTAGTTTTAACACCGGGTTAAGTCCAGGCAATCCAGACAGCTTTAGCTCACGTGTTTGGTTATTACTCCATACACTTTTAGTTTGCGTTAACTTAAAATTTTCATTTCAGTTTAATGATCCAGACATTTTTATTCTATGTTACTTATTTTTTCAAACTTATGGTATGATTGCATTTCATTGATGCCTCATTAATAGCATATGAGTGTGACCATAGGTTATTGAATTAAGAGAGTTTGCAAAAAAATACAACATTTAATCAAGAAAACAAATTTTTTGAACAAAACTTAACATTTTATTAAACAAGCTTGGTTACAACGAAAACATCATTTCCACATTATTGATAATAAGGTCGTAGATGCTCGCCATTCCAAGCTCGCGGAACCAACTCTCCGTTCAATCTCGCCATTCCTAGGATCGTCTCATGTCGAGTAACCCAAACATACGCACATAATAATGTGATCCTACACATATATCACATATATGCCAAATATACCCAAAAAGGCCAAATTATGAAAATTGCCCAACTAAACAGGAGTGGACCCACATGCATAATTAATACACCCAAACATGCATAACAAGTCATATATAATATAACTCACATAATCACATAATAATATACATATATATCACATAATCACATAATTCCATAATTTTCCATCCTGGCCCCCCAATCAAGACTCTAAGCCTTATTAGGAAATTTGGGACGTTACATTAAGTGTTGACATCGCCTCTTCTACATTGACGAACCTCTGAGCTTGAGTGGTGAACTCGGTTATCGTTCTCACGAGCTTCCTTTTCATATCGTCCCAAAGGGGACTTCTTGTAGTACTCTGGCTCGCACTGCCATGAGGTGACTATTGTCATCAACAATGCGAGCTCGAGCTGCCTCTATATTAAACCTCACCAAGTAACTCTTTAACAATTCTCTTGGCTGCTGCCTTATATTTGTCAAGGAGGAAGCCTCGGGCTTTATGATTTTCATAGCCTGGAATTGTTTCCTAAATTCCTTAGAGAGTTTTTCCCATGACGAGATCGAGTTCCTTCAAAAATTTTCAAACCAACTTTTTGCTGGTCCAGTGAGTGTGGTTGGGAAGAGCATGCATCTCAGCTCGTATTCGACATTGATATCCCTCATTACTGTACTGAAGGTGCTCACGTGGCTACCAGGGTCGGCAATCCCATCGTAAGGTGCCATTGGAGAAAGGCATGCTCAAGATATGTGAGCAAAGGGTTCGAGCTCCACATCTGAGTCATAAGTCTTATCCTTGTTTTTCCCTTCTCGAAGAAGCTTGAGCACTTCCTCGAGTTGGTTAATTCTTTCTTGAACTGAATCCACCGGAGGGGGAGCCTGTACCACTGGGAGCTAGTTATTGTTCACAAGAACTCCAGCTCCTTGTTGTAGTATAAGGTTATAGTAATTCTCGTACACAGGCTGTAAGGGCTCCCTTCAAGCAATTAAGTGTGCCCTCAAGTCCGGGTTTGGCTGGTTGGATTGTCCTCGATTCTGGTTCAGATGATCTCGAAGATCAGGATGATAATTCAGATAGTTCTTGTAATATTCAAGCTCGGTGTTATAGACACTTACCAGCCTGCTTTAATCCTGGCTTTCCTCAAGGGAGCTAATAGTCCTCTGCAAGAGCTTCTGTGATTGTGCAGCATGTCTCTGAGGTGGATTATTCACGTGCACCCTAACTCTGGTAGCACATGACCTCGACACATAACTTCCTGATGACTGGGGTGGTCTAGCCTGTCTATGTCCTTGATGTGTCCCCGGTGAGACCTCATGATCACCTCTATGCTTGGGCGAGCCCGATGGCTCCTGTCCCGACTTCCACTCCTAGCACTTTGGGCAGGCCTCTGAGGTGCCCTTTCCCCAGCTTTGTTTCCACTAGGAGCTCGCTGGGGTACATCTTGGGCAGGAGATGGATGCCTAATGGGTGATGGAGGATGCCTAATTGGAGATGGAGGTGGTCTCTCGTTATTCGCGACTAGCATCATTGGATCTGGGGTAATTATCCTGGGCTGCTTACGGGGCATCTCGATTGTTCCCAATGGAGATCAGAACCTCTCTTGGCTGGTTGGCTCACGAGGGGTTTCGAGATGACACCCCAGACTAGTTGATCATAGTACTTACTCCAGCCCTTGTTCCTCGACCTTGCTGGGCTCTTTGTTCGTCTGCCCTTGACGTGGTACTACCTTGAGGACGTCCCCAAGTTCGTCATGGGGGTGCCTGCAATGTTCTGGCCCTCCTCATCATTTCTTCGTTCAGTCGCATGGCTTTAGCCAGACTTTCTTGCAACCTTTGATTCTCTAACTCCACCATTGGCACATATCTCTCGGGATTATAATAATCCTTGTTAGGTGGCCTGGACCCCTGGCCAGATTCTCGCGGGGTCGATGACACACTCCCTTCAGCAGGATTTTCCTCATTCATCGGTTGTTTGCCAGGCCATCAGGGATGTTCTTTCGTTTGAGGAGTGTTCTCCCCGGGGATTCTGGGCAATGGTTGACCATTTCCAGATCCAGGGATGTTGCAAGCAGGTGCAACCATTGTTTTTTCAATGGAAGGTTTGAAAGAACACGGCTGCTTAATGCTCTCAATGAAAGCATGTAGTAACCGAGGTTACCTTTCTCTTAGACCTCTTTATTTATGTGACTATAGGTTGTCTTAATTTAATAGAATAGATTTAACTTGAGTTGTGGTGACAGAATAAGGTTTAATTTTTTTTAAAATATTTAGTGGTTATAATTATTATAGTATAGTATAGTTTTATGATATTAGTAGCCTTGTTTGTGGGAAAATTGGTGATTGCGTAAGAATAGATTAATTATGGTATTATTAAGAATTGTTATGGTTCGAGTCTACATAAAGCCCAAAAGCCCAATATGGTTTTGGGCTTATTAAATTCAAAATCAACTTGGAGAATTAGAGTTTGTTATTTTATGGTTAGTTAAGATATTTGTGAATTAGATTGTTATTTAGATAATTACATAGAATTTTCGTAACTATAGGGTATCGTAACTTCGGACCCATTTTTGACCTAGTTATATTATGATTTTGGAAACATAATATTTCTAAAAAGTTGTAGATAATTGAATTACCTTTCTAACGATATAAAGATTGTCTAAATAAAACTCCTACAGCTCCAATTATGTTTATTTTACTACAGGTGAGTCCAGAGTTACGAGATTTAGGTAGTTAGAGGTTGAGATATTTTTTCCTAGCTAGTTTGATGTTAGATTATTCCTCAATTATTTAATAAAAATATTAATAAGATAATTTAGAGATATTTTCTATAGAAGTTAGGATTCTATTTTATTTAAATTTAAATTTGAATTAGAGTTAGAATGAAATTGGGATTTTTGAGAGCCTGTAAATAGAGCTTATTCCTTCTCATTTTTTTTTTCATTTACTCTTGCTCCTCTTGAGAACCTCACGCACACTCTCTCTCTCTCCCTCCCTATTGTTGTCGTGCACCACCATCAAAACAAAAACCCTAAGGTCGAAATCATCATCACCATCACCTCTTCATATCTTTGAAACCCTAGTACCCAAAGAGCCCACATGACCAAGCTATCTTTCTTATTGTCAAAACCCTACAAGCAAGCATTTAAGGATCTAGGAATTTTCTTCAAGAACAAGGTTGAGGGTTTTAAGCGGGATTATCATATAAAAGACTCAAGTATAGTTTCTGTGCACCACACTCAAGGTAAGAAAAATTAGGTAGTTTAGTTTATGACCTAGTTTATGTTTTGTATGACCTAACATTTCAGGTACAATAAAGGGGTAAGTGTGGCTAGACCTAAGGTGTCCAATGATGTATGACGGACTTATGTCCGGTAGGCTCAGTTGCCAAACTTGTATGACAGACCTAAGTTGATGTCCGGTAGGCTCGGTTGCCAAACTTGTATGACAGACTTATGTCCGGGGCTTAATTGCCACCCATGTATAAGCACTTATCTTTTTATAATATCTGTCTTGTTATTATGATTTATGATTTATGATTATGACTTATGACCTATGGTTATTATTATGACCTATGACTTATGACTATGAACTATGATTTAGATTAGGATTTATGACTTTGACTTAGGCTATGTTATGACCTAGGGTTTTATGATGATGTATGATTAGTATAAATAAGTTATGTTATGAAGCTTGTGAAATTTATGATATATTTGATTATATGATTATATAACTCACTCTCAATTGTTTCTTGGGTTGTCTTGATTTGTTATTTTTGTGTTTATGACTAATGTTATGATTGCAGGATAAAATTTATGATCTAGATCTATGTGTGATCTTTGGTATGATGGTGATATAAGATAGATTATGACCTTGGTTTCTGTTATGAATATAGTATTGCATGTGAAATTACTTGTTATAAGTTTATGATTGATTTCTGTATGAATTGTTGTGTATTTTCCTTACTGGGCTTAGAAGCTCATTCATTTCTTTTATTTTTGCAGAATAAGTTAATCTTAGATGACCGGTGGCGAGCGGATTCCCAATAGCAGGACTGGTGTGAATATGTGGGGGTCGTATAGCCGCGTGTTATTTTCTTGGGAAATTATGAGCTTTAAGATTTAATGTTGCCTAGTTTTAATTTTATTTTATTGTAAAGATTATTATTTATTTTTCTTAAACTCGGGTTATGTTTATTTTAAATTATAAATAAAGAATGCAACATTTTTTACGATTTATTACGTTTATTTTTCAACATCTTTATTTTCTACAATTAAAGCTAGAATTTAGGGTGTTACAAAGCACCAAACTGTTGACGACATTTTTCGTCAACTAAAAACAATAGCAATTAAGCACATGTATAGTTTAGCAAGAAAAGAGGAACATAGACACAATTAAATGTATAATTTATGTGGTTCAACAGTTAAAATATGTCTACGTCCACAAGTCACTTTTATTAAAATATGTGTTAAAGCTTTTTTAAAGCAATTTCACAATGATTTTCTCAGTACAAAAATAGTTCCCCCTAAAAATGACTAAACCCAGGTTATTTATAGACCCGGTTACAAGAATCCTCCCTTAATCTTAGGGATATTTCGTTACCCATATCAAATTTGAATTGGAATTACAAATCTGATAAATTATATACAATCAATCGCATTCATTGTAGATAAATATCCCTAAATAATATGGTTGATTACACGATTTGAATCAAATACCCTGATTATAGGGATTTTCTAACAGCATTTCCGTGTATTAATTTAACGCGTCTTCAAGCTTGAATGCTGCTTCAACGCGCTTTCGAGATCACTCGTAGCTTCAAGCTCACTATTCCAGTTGTCGCCACCTCCTTACTTGATCAGTCTGTTCAACTCATATCTTGGAGGAGACTCCTGCCTTCGAGCCTGCAACTCATGCTCGAGTGTTGATGACGTGGCACTGGAACTTCGTCTTTATTTGTGCAAGTATAATATCAATACTTGTTAACTTCGAGCTTACACCTTACGAGCCTACATTTCGAGGTTATTTATTTATTCTCAAAATTTGGGTGTAACATTTATATTTATATATAAATTTTTGTTGACTTTAAATTTTTTAAATTAAGTAATTAAAATTTAATCAAATAAACCTTTTAAATTCATAGTTGTAATTTAGAAGTTTTGCATATTTTATTATATTGAAATTCATAGGTATATTTTCTAAAAGAAAATTAGAAAAAAAAAGTATTTAATTTTAAAACTAGAATGCATCATCAATAATATATAAATTGTTGACTCACGATTTAGCCAAATGACACAGAGTCAAAATATGAACGATATGGACAAATGTAAAGAGAATAATGTAATGACGAAAGTAAAGAAAACACAGTAATTTATAGTGGTTCGGCCCCAGGATCTGGTAATGACCTACGTCCACTCAGAATTATATTGATATGAAATCAGAAATGTGATCAGAGAACTTGGGTTCAATGAGTTTCAACACTTCTCACAAAACAATACAAATTTCCTAGAAGAAATTCTATATCTTTATGATTCCGCTGCCAAAAAGTCCCTTCCCTTGAGCTATATCTTGTTATTTATAGGCTCATGGAGGGTTACAAAATATTGTTACAGATATTATCCCCTGAATAATGGGATATCCAGAAGATTGCGTGAGATAAATTCGGGATTCACAAAGATCTTCCCATAAATGTTGCCTTGCCAGCGGAACCACCGACCAGCCTGGTCGTGGGAAAAACAGGCTTGTCCTGCTTCTGCTGTTTCTCTTGGTCGATACTCTAGCAAACGCCGTCCAGGTATCAGCCACGTGTCAAGTGATTATCCGCCACGTCACAAATGCTAATTTATTGGATAACATTTGCCCCCCAAAGTTTATTTACTACGAACAGTAAATAAACTTTGAACGAGCGACTCTTCGGTAACCCCTCCTGACGTGTCAGAACCCTTCGTGTGTTCTTGAAAAAAGTAGCCCACTCCTGTCTAATCATGACCTTTCAGTTCCCCAGAAACAATTTCGACGGCCATCACGTTCCCCCATACTTCGAAAAATGAAGACTAATGATTACGCCCTTTTAATATCAGAGACAAACTTATATAAGACCACCAGATTCATTTCTTTTCTTTTCACGCACGCCATTATTCTGCCAAAAAACCCTAAAAACCAGAGCTTTACCTTCTCCGGCGAACGTTCTCTTGTGCTTTCAAGACTCAGACGATGGGCTCCTTGATTTCCGAAGTCCTTTCTTCCACCTTCACGACCATTTTCCCTGGTAAGCTACTGAAACCCCATGCTTCTAATTTCTTGTGTTGCATGCTCTTTAATGGTGTACTATCTAAGTCCCTTGGCTTCTGGTTCTTAGGCGCTTGTAGATAGAATGTTTTTGTAGGCAGAGTAGGCTTATGTTTTAGTTTAAAACTTAGGATCATGCTTTTTAGGACGTAAAACCGAAGTAACATTTCGATTTTTAAGCCGGTTGAAAAATAATTTTTCCCGTCCTAAGGGGAGTTAAAAAAAAACTTTTTCAGGAAAACTTTTCACGTTCTCCCTTTGATCCATTTTTCAAACTGTTCGCGTAGAAAGATTTAGTTTCTTTGTTAGAATGCTGTTGTATAAAGGCTTGTCTTTTATACTCGACCAGCGATATTCTAAAAGCCTTCTAGAATCCTTTAACCTCACCTTCCCATTCTTCTGTTTGTAGACTTTAATGCCAGATTTGTGGGGAGGTGAGAGACCCATCGACGACGACCTCCTCGCCCAGCTGCTCGAGGGAGAAGAACAACCAACCGATTGTATTCACCAGATACCTTTCTCGCGAGTCTCTTCCAGACTACATCCTTCTCCTCCCATGGCCCGTTCAAAGTCTTCCGGCAAGAAAAGGCCCGAGTCTGAAAGTAACCCTACTTCTCCTGCCCAGCCTGGCTCGCAGGCTGGGGTTCCCTCGACCAGTGGTCGAGAAAGTCTTATTCCTGACCCTAATATCCAAACTAAGGCTCGTCCTCGTCATCAGAACCCGCCTGATGTTGAGTGGTACACCTCCCCAGCTAGTTCGGTGACCCTCCGAATGGTTGCCAACTACTTCAGAAAATTCCCCCTCACGGGGGTAACCATTACACGTCCTTCTGTGGACCAGAGAGCTAACCGCCCAGGAGGGGCGAACAGCGCCTGGTCCCGATACCACATTGAGGCGGGAGCTTATCTTCCTCTTCATCCGTTTTTTGTGGGGGTGGTCAACTACTTTGGTGTCGCCCCTTTTCAAATAACTCCCAATGGATATAGGATGCTGGCCGCGCTCTATATCCTCTACAAACTCAACAAATGGCCAGAACCTTCACCTCATGAGGTCAACTACCTCTTTGATCTCAAGTCCAATCCTCAGCACAACGGGACTGGCTTTTTTCACTTCTGTCACCAGGAAACCGGCCGGACGTTCTTGAGTGGCACCACCCATATCTCGAACGTGGGTCATTACAATAAGGAGTACTTCTTTACTCCGGACATAGCCAGTAACAACTTGGCCTTCGCGAGAGGAGGTAAGAGCTTATCTTTCGCTGGTCGATACTTTTCCCCAGAGTATACTCTTTCATTTTTTCTCAAACTTGACCTGTTTTTCAGGCCCTTGGTTACGTCCGACTCCAACACCAGACATGGTGTTGAGGTCCAATGCTCTGGCCAGGATGTCTAACGCAGCGAAAAGCGTCAAGGCCCTGATCATTGAAAAGAACTTGAGGTCGTCTGGCCTCCTGGCTCCTCGCCATGAAAATAGAGGGTCCGTGGTGGACGAAGCCACTGCCGAGGGGGTTCCCGAGCAGCAACCTCTTGTGCCTTCTCCCAGGAGGAGGCCAACAGGAGTTACGATCAGGGAACCCACGGGTAGCCCTTCTGTCGAAAGGCCTTCTGCTCCCCAAGGCAAGGGGAAAGAAAAGGCCACAGAGCCTGTTGTTGACTTGGGAGAGTCCTCTGATGACAATGGTAACGTTATTTTGCTTTTAAATGGTTTGCCAATTCCCTGTCATATGTTTGACGGGGACGGTAACTTTACATATGTCCCAAATTTAGGGCCAGACTTCTTCATGCCAGAAAATGAGTTTATGATTAATAGAGTCAATAATGTAACGACCAGTAGTTGTAGCTCGGGTATTTACTTTGCTATCTTCTTTTTGTTGTATTACTTACTTTCACCTTTCTCTTTCCTTATTAGCCCCTTGCGTTTACCTTCATGCAGATATGCCGATTCCCAACATCTTCGACATGTACCAGGCCGAGGAAGAAGAAGAAGTCCCCCAACTCTCACGGAGATCGAAAAAGAGGGTTGGTGAATCCAGTCGGGGCCCTTCGGCCAAAAAGAGTCGACCAGAAGACCCTCCTTAGGGCACACCAACTGGGAAAAATCCTGCGCCAACTGGGCAAACTCCTACTCCTCCTCCTGCTCCTTCTGAACAGCAAAATACTCCTGTTCGGTCCAATCCTCCAGCTGCGCCTGCTAGGGAGCATCTTTCTCGTGAAGAGGCCCATGGGGCTAGACTCGTGAGCCGTGCCATCAGATCTGCCAAGGACCGTCTTGACCGCATAGGCAAAGGCGAGCATATTGGGACCGCCATGATCCAAGCTGAAGAGTTACCGGTCGACCAGATCCTGAACAGGGCTCTGAACGAAATCTCCAGCGTAAGTGTCTCTTTATTCTTCAAGTCTTGTAGTTTTTTTAAACCTTGTGATAAGTCCTAACTCCTTTTTCTATAATATTTTTACTTATTATAACATTTGTCCGTATGACCGAACTTAGCATAGTACTTTGGCATAGTTTTAACAAAACGTAAATTTTGAAAAATACTCTAAGTACTGTAGTATGCTTTCACTTATTTTGTTCATGTGTTTACATACCTTGCGAGTATGCTTTGCTATCGATGTGCCTTATATGCCCCCCAAGTGATCGAGGAGCTTTAGGTCCTTGGTCACTTGCCTTGACCATAACCTGTTCGAACGCTCCTGTTCGTAATCAAACTTATACTTGTAATACAGCAAAACAACACACGTAATGAACAAATACTTGTAAATATAAATTCACAAAGGTTGGCAAGAATGACTGGCTGAGCACAATCCCTTATAATCTCGTATTAAAAATGGACTAAACATGTCTTTACGAGTGATTCTGAAATAGAATCTTACATATACGAGCAGTTAGCCATACATCGTGGCTAACCCTCTTTGCAAAACTTGTAAAAATTAAAAGAGAAATTTAAACAAGCCAGTCCTTTAAGAAGGGCTGTTCATTGATAATACTTGCGCAGGTGTTCTCCATTCCAATAACGCGGAACGAGATCTCCGTTTAAGCGTGAAAGTTTGTAGGTGCCTGGGTGAAGGACTTCTTCAATCTGGTAAGGCCCTTCCCAGTTAGGTCCGAGCATGCCAGCAGTGGGGTCGCGGGTATTTAAGAAAACTCGTCGTAGCACCAAATCTCCGACGTTGAATTTTCTTTCTTTAACTTTGGAGTTAAAGTACCGGGCGACTTTTTGCTGGTAAGCAGCAACCCGGAGTTGAGATTTCTCTCTTATCTCATCGATCGAGTCTAAGGACTCCATCATCAACTGGCTGTTCGCGTCCTGGTCGTAAGTCAAACGCCGATGTGAGGGGGGATCTAATTCGACAGGTAACATTGCCTCATATCCGTAGGCTAGAGAAAATGGGGTATGCCCTGTCGCTGTTCGATGAGATGTTCTATACGACCAGAGGACTTCAGGCAGCTGTTCTGGCCACGCTCCTTTAGCTTCTTCAAGTCGTTTTTTCAGGGTGTCCTTGAGAGTTTTGTTTACAGCTTCGACTTGCCCATTTGCTTGGGGGTGTGCGACTGAAGAAAAGCTCTTAATAACTCCATGCCTCTCGCAGAAATCGGTGAACAGGTCGCTATCAAATTGGGTCCAGTTGTCTGAAACTATCTTCCTGGGCAATCCATACCGGCATACAATGTTCTTGATAACGAAGTCAAGAACTTTTTTGGTTGTGATGGTTGCGAGTGGTTCAGCTTCGGCCCATTTTGTGAAATAATCGACTGCCACGACTGCGTACTTTACTCCTCCTTTTCCGGTTGGCAGTGATCCAATCAAGTCTATTCCCCATATCGCGAAAGGCCACGGGCTCTGCATCTGCTTTAGCTCGTTTGGAGCTGCTCGTGGGATCTTGGAGAACCTTTGACATTTATCGCATTTTCGTACGTACTCCATTGAATCCTCGTTCATTGTTGGCCAGAAGTAGCCTTGTCTTAGAACTTTTTTCGCCAAACTCTGCCCCCCAGCGTGATCCCCGCAGAAGCCTTCATGCACCTCTTTCATGAGTTCCTTAGCTTTTTCTGATGTAATGCATCTGAGTAGTGGCATTGAATATCCTCTTCGGTACATAACACCGTCGAGCAGTATGTACCTAGCCGCCCGTCTTTGCAGAGTTCTGGCCTTGTTTCTATCTGCTGGCAATGTTCCATTTGTCAGATACTCCATGTAAGGCGTCATCCACGTATCTTCTGCGCGAATCTCCATATTGGAAATGGCCACTTCAATGCTTGGCTTACTCAACCTTTCTACCGGGACTATGTTCAAGGTGTCAGCATCCTTCGCACTTGCGAGTTTAGCTAAGGCGTATGCATTGGAGTTTTGGTCTCGCGGGATTTGCTGGAGGGTGTACTTTGTGAACTGGGCTAGCGCATCTTTCGTTTTATTAAGGTAGGCCATCATCTTTAACCCTCGCGCTTGATATTCTCCCAGGAATTGATTCACGACCAGCTGGGAGTCACTGTAAATATCGATCGTTTTGATGCTCATGTCTCTGGCCATTCTCAGTCCAGCGAGGAGTGCTTCGTATTCTGCTTCATTGTTTGATGCTGCGAAGTCAAACCTGATTGCGCAGTGAAATCGATGCCCTTCGGGCGTCATCAATATCACTCCTGCTCCAGCGTGGGATTCATTGGATGAACCATCCGTGAATAGTTTCCACGAAGGAGCCTCGTCTTGAGGCATGGGCGCTTCAGGCTGTTTGCATAGCTCACTGTTGGGGAGTTCGGTGAACTCCGCAATGAAATCGGCCAAGACTTGCCCCTTTATTGCTGCTCGCGGTGAATAAGTTACATCGAACTGTCCTAATTCGACCGCCCATTTTAACAGCCGTCCAGCCGCCTCAGGTTTTTGGAGGACCTGCCGAAGGGGCTGGTCGGTCAGAATTGTGATAGGATGGGCTTGGAAGTATGGACGCAACTTTCTGGAGGCTAGAATTAAGCAATATGCTAACCTCTCGATTGGTGGATATTTCAATTATGCTTCGATAAGCCTTTTGCTGACATAGTAAACAGCCTTCTGTACGCCTTCTTCCTCCCGTATTAATATCGCACTAGTAGCAACTTCGGTAATTTCCAGGTAAATATACAAAGTCTCTCCTTCGATTGGTTTTGATAGGATGGGAGGTTGCGACATATGAGCTTTTAAGGTCTGGAATGCCCGCTCGCAGTCTTCCGTCCATTCAAACTTCTTATTCCCTCTGAGTAGATTGAAGAATGGAACGCACTTGTCAGTTGACTTTGAGATAAATCTACTTAGGGCAGCGATCCTCCCGGTCAGGCTTTGTACATCTTTGATTTTCTTCGGCGACTTCATGTCGATCAGGGCTTTTATCTTGTCAGGGTTGGCTTCGATTCCTCTTGAATTTACTATAAACCCCAAAAACTTCCCTGACCCGACTCCAAAGGAGCATTTGAGGGGGTTCAATTTCATCTGATACTTGTTCAACACATCAAAGCATCCCTTCAAATCCCTCACATGTCCTTCTGCCTTCTTGGATTTTACAAGCATGTCATCCACATATACCTCCATGCTTACCCCAATTAGCTCCTTGAACATGTGGTTGACCAGTCCCTGGTAGGTCGCACCTGCGTTTTTCAGTCCGAAGGGCATCACTTTGTAACAATATAAGCCCGTATCGGTCCGAAAGCTGGTGTGATCCTCGTCAGGGGGATGCATGCTGATCTGGTTGTATCCTGAATATGCGTCCATGAATGAGAGGATCTCATGTCCTGCAGTTGCATCGACTAGTTGGTCGATCCTCGGGAGTGGGAAGCAGTCTTTTGGGCAGGCTCTATTGAGGTCTGTAAAATCCACACAGGTCCGCCACTTGCCGTTAGGCTTGGGGACCAGCACCGGATTCGAGACCCACGATGGATAAAACGCTACCCTGATGAACCCATTTTCTTTAAGTCTTTCGACTTCTTCTTTTAAGGCTTTTGATCTGTCTTTATCGAGCAGCCTTCTTTTTTGTTGCACCGGTGGAAAGGCTTTGTTTATGTTCAGGACATGGCTGATTACTGCTGGGTCTATACCAACCATGTCTTTATGCGACCAGGCGAAGACTTCTTGGTTCTCTTGTAAGAATTTCACCAGTGCCTGCTTTGTGGTAGGCTCTAAACTCTTCCCAACCCTCACAACTCTGGCCGGGTCTTTTTCATCGAGTTGGACCTCTTCCAAGTCCTCGATGGGTCCAACATTTTCTTCAAAATCCCCAAAGCGAGGATCCAAATCTATATCCTCACTTTGGGCAACGCCTTATTTGGTGACGTTACCACCTGGTTGGGCTTGTCTGTCTTCTGCCATCTGCAATCGGTCTGGGATAGCGCTCCTTGACGCTCCACTCTTTGCCTTTGTGATCGAAGCGTTATAGCACTCCCGGGCTTCCCTTTGGTTTCCTAAGACGTATCCTACTCCTGCGTCAGTTGGAAACTTCATGGCTAGGTGCCACATGGAGACGACGACCCTTAGATCGACCAGTACGGGTCTTCCAATAACGGCGTTATATGCTGAAGGACAATCGACCACTACAAAAGTGGTGAGTAATGTCCTTGAGGCAGGCGCTGTACCCGTGGTTACTGGGAGTTTGATCATTCCGGCCGGGGCGAGTCCTTCTCCAGAGAAGCCGTATATGGTTTGATTGCAGGGCTCCAAGTCCTTTACGGACAACTTCATGCGTTCCAGTGTTGACTTATACAAGATGTTCACTGAACTTCCTGTATCGACCAGTACTCTTTTAACCATCATATTGGCCATCTGGATATCTACGACCAGCGGATCGAAATGTGGGAACCGGACGTGTTGGGCATCACCTTCAGAGAAGGTTATCTCGAACTCCTCTGAGCGAGCCTTTTTCGGCGCACGGTCCTCCACAGTCATCATCTCGATGTCCTGGTCGTGGCGCAGAGTCCGAGCATATCGTTCTCTAGCCTTTCCGCTATTTCCCGCGAGGTGCGGGCCTCCACAGATGGTTAAGAGTGTTCCGGCTACGGGGGCA
Source organism: Humulus lupulus (assembly GCF_963169125.1). Taxonomy (NCBI): domain Eukaryota; kingdom Viridiplantae; phylum Streptophyta; class Magnoliopsida; order Rosales; family Cannabaceae; genus Humulus; species Humulus lupulus. Next base: position 203,097,158 of record NC_084798.1, read on the forward strand.
GGCTGTAATGGTGGCGAGCGTTGGCGTGTGGACGTCTGCTCGTTGCCACCTGGAGCTTCTCGTTGGGTAGGTCCCGAGGCCCGTATGTACCTTCTCAAGTGTCCTTGTCTAATAAGGAACTCGATTTCATCTTTTAACTGGTTGCATTCATTGGTGTCATGTCCGTAGTCGTTATGGTAACGACAGAACTTGGTAGTGTCTCTTTTCGAAATGTCTTTTCGAATGGGCCCAGATTTCTTGTAAGGCACACTAGAGCTTGTGGCCTGGTAAACCTCTCCCCGGGACTCGATGAGAACAGTGTAGTTAGTGAACCTAGGTTCATAATGATTACCCTTGGCTCGTTTATTGTCAGAGGTGGAAGGCTCATTGTGCGGACGTTTTCCACCGTTCTTGCCATTACCATTGTTGTGCTTGTCGCCTTTGCCGTTGCCATCAGGTTTGGAACCGTTGGAGGCTTTGGCGGGTTCGGCGGCCTTCTTACCCTTGTTCGAAGGTTTTCCATCATCAGCAATGGCCTCTTCGAGCTTGATATATCGATCAGCTCGGTCCAAGAACTCCTGGGTAGTTCTAACCCCGTCTTTACAGAGACTCTTCCATAGAGGAGAACGGCGCCTCACTCCTGCGGTTATAGCCATCATTTTTCCTTCGTCTCCGACAGTCTTTGCTCCAGCTGCTGCTCGCATAAACGCTGGATGTAGTCCTTCAGGGATTCTCCATCCTGCTGGCGGATTTCAACCAGCTGATTTGCCTCGGTTGGGTGCACACACCCCGCATAGAATTGTCCGTAGAACTCCCTCACGAACATTTCCCAGGAAACTATGCTTGCAGGGGGGAACTTAAAGAACCACTCCTGTGCTGCTTCAGAAAGTGTTGCAGGGAAGATCCTGCACCGAGCGTCTTCAGACACTTTCTGAATGTCCATCTGAATCTCAAATTTATTCACATGCGAGACTGGGTCCCCATATCCATCAAAGTTCGGGAGCGTAGGCATTTTGAACTTGCTGGGAGTTTCGGCATTAGCTATCCTCTGGACGAAAGGGGTACCTTTCCTCCTGTCGTGATCAATGTAAGAAGTCTTTCCTCCGACCAGCTGCTGCACAGCCTGATTGAGTGCGTCTATCTGGGCTTGCACTGCGGCAGGAATTGCGGTGGCCTCTGTGGCTGGGGGGATGTTCTCGCCGTGCCTTTCTCAACGATCGTTGAGTACATCTCTCAGGTCCTCTTCTCTTCTCCGTTGCTCGCTACCTCCGAGCCGGTTGAAGACATTATTTTTTTTAGGTTGCCCCCCAGCTTCTTGTCTATTCGGTTGGTCACCTTGAGGTACTTGGCTCCTGCTTTTACCTCTATTTCCGTTTCTCCCCTCAGCATTACCCTTGCCTGAGTCAGCCTCATTGTACCCATGACCATCTCTGAACCTTGACTGGCTGTGGTGAGACTGACGGTTCCCCCTGTGACCGTCTCTGGCAGAAACACCTCGAGCGTTAGAGGGTGGCCTGCGCTGGTCGCGGTATCCCCGTGCATCGTTATGCCGTGGGGGTCCACGGACCGCAGAGCCTAATTCCGAGTCTCTCCTGTTACCAGGAGGGTGGTGACCTCTGTTCGCTTGGTTTGGCCCATCGTTTTCATGGCGTCTAGGACTATGAGGCTGACGCTCGGCCCTATTCTGCCTTTGCTGCGGGGGATTACCCCGAGCAGCCTGGGATGGTGGATTTGCCTCGGGGTCCAGTGGGACTTCTTCATGGGGCATCTGAGGCTGCTCGGGCCTTTGCGGACTTGAAGGATGGATTGGTGGGCTAGGATTGAGACCCGTCTGAGGTGGCCCATTCCCAGGTTGGTTAGGCTGCGAGGCAGGTGTGGCTTGATTTCTAGCCAATAGCAAGGCTGCTTCGAGGGCTGCCATGGCTTCAGTCTGGCGGCGGTCCACCTCCGCTTGTCTCTCGCCCAACTCCGCCCACTGACGGTCAAGCTCCTACTGCTGTCGCGCCATAACTTCTGCGGCAGTCTCTTGATTGGCCCTCAGAGTAGCCAATTCTTCTTGCAACGCGCCCAGGGTGCTCTTCAGTGTTGCATCGTCCATTTCCTCCTCTTCAAAATCTAGTTGCGGCTCATCTTCCGCCATGCTTGCGGGTGGAGGAGGAGGTGGCGGATTAGACGGTGCAGCGGCGGCAGTCTGGCCATCTTTCCTTCCTGCTTTCGCCATTAGTTTTCTTAACAACAATGAATCGTCCTCTCAATGAAAGCACCAGAATGTTGACTCACGATTTAGCCAACTGACACAGAGTCAAAATATGAACGATATGGACAAATGTAAAGAGAATAATGTAATGACGAAAGTAAAGAAAACACAGTAATTTATAGTGGTTCGGCCCCATGATCTAGTAATGACCTACGTCCACTCAGAATTATATTGATATGAAATCAGAAATGTGATCAGAGAACTTGGGTTCAATGAGTTTCAACACTTCTCACAAAACAATACAAATTTCCTAGAAGAAATTCTATATCTCTATGATTCCGCTGCCAAAAAGTCCCTTCCCTTGAGCTATATCTTGCTATTTATAGGCTCATGGAGGGTTACAAAATATATGTTACAGATATTATCCCCTGAATAATGGGATATCCAGAAGATTGCGTGAGATAAATTCAGGATTCACAAAGATCTTCCCATAAATGTTGCCTTGCCAGCGGAACCACCGACCAGCCTGGTCGTGGGAAAAACAGGCTTGTCCTGCTTCTGCTGTTTCTCTTGGTCGATACTCAAGCAAACGCCGTCCAGGTATCAGCCACGTGTCAAGTGATTATCCGCCACGTCACAAATGCTAATTTATTGGATAACATAAATCAAAACATAAAAAATATCAAAATTTAAAATATTATGAACACTAAATTTCAAATTAATAAACAACATCAAATAATTTAATTTTTAAGCGCATACAAATAACCTAAAATATATAATTTACAAAATAGAAAAAAAACACATACACACAAATGAGTTCATAAATACTGATTCTATGAAAAAAAAAATTGATTTTTTATATTTATTTTATATTTTTTTTAGTTGTCTTACCTAAGGGTGCACACAGGTCGGGTTTTGCGGGTTTCGGGAGGAGGAAAGTGGTACCGAATCCGGTCCAAAATTTTTGGGTTTTGGGGTGATTTCGGGTTTGATCGGGTCAGGTTTGGTCGGGTTTCAAGTGGGATTGGTCCAAAAATGGGCTTTGGGCCGAAAATTGGCCTTGTTAAAAAAATTTCAAAAATACCATTTTTTGACACTTTTTTATTTATTTTTTGTTTTTCACATGCTTTTTTTTAATTTTGTCGTTAGTTTGGTAATGTTGATTTTTTTTACATATTGGAAGAAAGTTTTCAAAAATATGGTTTTTTTTACAAGTATTATTTTATGGCTTTTGATACCATTTATTCACTATTATGAGTTTTTTTCCCCATATTTTTGTATTAAGTTATCCTTATGCCATATTTTGATTACTAATGATATTTTATAAAAGTAGAAGGGTAATCATGTAATTTCCATGTTATTTCAAGTATTTTAAATTGGCTATTTAGTTAAAAAAAATAATTCAATGTTCAGTATTTTAACTTTTTAATTGATTTTATATATTAAAAACATTTACTTTTTGTTTTTATTTACTTTTACAAAACTGACTCTTTCACTTCTTGTTTTCATTTACTTTTTACAAAAGCTTCATACCCATATGTGGCGATTTGGGGTTTTCTGCAACATTGGGGAAATCCGGCCACGAGCTTGAAGGCAGGCGACCATCGGAGTTGAGTGCAGGCGAACGGAGGTCGGGGAATGGAGGCGAGCTATGGTCTTCATAGTCGTCGATTGGAGCCAATTTACTTCAGCGTACGGAGTGCTGTAGCTTCAGAGAACGGAGGTTTCGAGTGGCGAATGGTGAATGGCGAGATGCCAAAAGAACTTGATACTCAGTTGCTTCGCCAAGACATTGTTGTTAGCTTGTATTTTCATGGGAAGAAGAAACAATAAGATGGATATTTGACTAACAATGAGTTTAGTGAAAAGCTTTTGGATAGGAGGCAGAAGAGGAGGAAGATTGCTGCATAGGTTTACTTAAGACTGCTGCATAGGTTATTTAGGAAACTTTAGGAAAGGATATTAGACTTTTTTTTATTTTGTCTATACTCTAGACCATATCAACTTTTGGAAAGGATATTTGACTTTTGGAAATGATGACCAATAGTTAGTTGGATACTTGTATATGTTAAATTGCTACTATTGTAAGACCTTGGTTACTTAAGACTATTTTATATATCTTTTGATCTTTTTTATGTTCTTTATCTGTATATATTTAATTAGTTTTTAGAGATATTTTAATGGTAACCAGGTACTTTGTTTGGTCTTCATCTTATATACAAAAGGCTAGCTAGTTACCTTTGATGCTTGATGTTTTTGCTATTTTTTGTGTGGCAATTGTTAGAGCAAAGTACCCGATTCCTTGTTTATTTTTTTTGTTTGTATTTCACGTTTAATAATTATATATTATAATATTCCACTTTTTAAAGTAACTAAGATGCTTTAATGGTAACTAGGTACTTAGTTTGGTCTTCATCTTATATACAAGGGGTAACTGGTTATCTTTGGTGCTTGATGTTTTTGCTATTCTTGTTTTTTGTGTGGCAATTGTTAGAGCAAAGTATTTAGTTTCTTGTTTATTTTTTTTTATGTATTTCACGTTTAATAATTATATATAATATATATTCCACATTTTAAAGCAACTGAGATATATTAAATGTAACCAGGTACCCAGCTGGGTCCTCATGTTATATACAAAATGGTAGCTGGTTACCTTTGGTAACCAATTACCCAGACTATTGTGTTTAATTTTTAAAAAACATATTTTTTTGGGTGTTGGTGGCATAAATATATAATAGGCAACAAAAAAACCAACAATTTATTCTAAAAGGAATTTTATATGTTTGTGTAATCATTCAATGTATTTGAATTTGTAACAAACTTAATATAATACTCAATAACAATTTATGAATATGAAAATCACTCCTTTAATGAATAAAGTTATGATAGGGTTGTTTTGCTGTAAAATATCAAGCTATGTCTTTTGCTTTTTTGCTTGTTAAAATATCAAGTTAACATTTTTTCATTGATGGAAGCATTGTTTGCTTGCATTAATAATTTTCCCACCTCCATTTCTTCTGCTGTAACTTTCTAATTTGCTAGTAGAAGAATGTTATTTTCATTGCTTAATTCTTGAACTATAGTGACACACAATGGTAAGTCTGTTATTTTTGCAACAATTTTTTTCTTTATTTCTATGTAGAACAACACTGAATTGTGTGTTTCAACCTTCATTGGTGGTGTTCCTTTGGCTACTTGATAATAAATTCAATAGTTGCTCTTGTTTCCTTAATCTCATCTTTTATCAAATTCACCAAGTTGTCAAGAGAACAATTTGGTGGAATCAATATCCTAGTCATTGTGTTCCCTTCGTACTCGTTTTTTTCATTCCACTTGCCTCCAAATTGAACCAAAGAAGTAGTATTGTCCATACCTGCAAAATTTGGCAAATTTTTCACGAGTTAGTTGATTGTAACTGGGGAAGGAAACTGGTTACCTTAGTCTGTAATGACATACCCTACTAAAACACTTAATTAAAAATATTGATTGTTTTTCAAGGTAACTGGTTAACTTGTTGTTACTGAATGTTTTGGCAGTTAAAATTCACACCAATATCAAATGAATTTTTTTTTTATTGAAAAGACAAGTTAGAATCTAAAATTTTCATAGTTCTTGTTTTTTTGTCTATCTTTGATCAATCAATGTACATATATATCAGAAAGATTAAATAATTTTTATGTTTTAGTTTATAAATTGTTTGTGTTTTTAGAAAGCACATCATGATTATCACTATTATCATTATATTCAAGATAATAGTTAAAAAATAATTTTGAATTTTTATGCAAACAAAATAGATTTATGTAGAACATTTAGGAAATTAATAGTTTTGAAATAGAAGAAGATGACAATAGAATAAAATTGAATATATTAAGGTAGCTGGTTACCTTAATGTGTAATCATGTACCCTACTGAAACACTTAATTGAACATATTGACTGATTTTTAAGATAACTGGTTACCTTATTCTTACTGAATATTTTGGCAGTTAAAATTCACATAAATATCAAATGATTTTTTATTGAAAAGACAAATTAGAATCTAAAATTTTTATAGTTTTTGTTTTTAGTCTATTTCTGATCAACCAATGTACATTTATTAGTAGGTGTAGGAAATTAATATTTTGAAATAGAAGAAAATGACAATAGAATAGAATTGAGAGAGGAGATGATTTTTGCATACCTTGTTTCTTGATTGTATACCAGAGATGCAAGTTGTTGGAAATGCCAAAGATTGCAGCAGAACTGATTGGAAGATTTCTTGAATTTGAGTTGATTTCTGTAGAAGATGATCACCAATTTTCTTGCAAAAGTGACCAGATTTTCTTAAAGTGTTTTTGCTTGAGATGAGTTCGAAAATAACTATTGTTGATCAAATGTTGAGGTGATCGCCGAGATAGAAGTTGTTGCCGGAGAAGGAAGGTATCGCTGGAGAAGGAAGTTGGAGAGAAATTGGACAGAGTCACGGCAGAAGAAAGGCAATGTCACGGTAATGGGTTTGATTGATTTTGAGGAGTGTTGTGTTGTTTATTACGATTTTACCCCTGCTTGGGCTGATCTATCTTTGTTTAAATTTTAATTACCCTATGTAGTTAGTATTCCCATAAATTAAGTTTTTGTTGATTAAATTTTTCCATACAGATTAGGGAAAGTTTAATTCCCATATTTTTACACAATAATAGCTAAAAAGCCATATTTATGGAAAAATCCCTTAATTTTTTCGAAAATTAATTTTTTTTAATTATGTTCAGGTTTGGGTGTAACCCGAACCCGTGTGTCATTAATTTCAAAACTCGAATCCGACTTGAACCATGTCGGGTTCAGACTGAATTTCACCTGAAGTTGACGGATTTTGCAAAAAATCAGGTTTTCGAGTTGCGGGTTGGACGGGTTTGCGGATTTTTAGGGTCAAATGTTCACTCCTAGTCTTAGCTTTAGACTTAAAAATTGCTAACTAAATGCGCGTAAAATCTTATTTAATTGATATAAAATTTATAACATTAAAACATTAAATAAATTATGCAACTTGTCTAATTATGTAATTAAATAAAAATGATAAAATAACGTAAATGAGATAATAAAACTACTTTGTACATGTAGCTTTTTGATAATGTATTCACTTTTAGTTTTAAATGATTTATTATATGGTAAAAAATGTATCACTAACAATAAAAAAATATAAGACTATTTAAATATTTAGATTTTATCAATCATACTTTTCTTTATATAAATTAAATTATAACTACAGCACATAATTGTACATACTTTGTATGTGACTCCACCACTAATTATAATATAGTTATAGGTAATTTATTTGTTTATTATAATTTAGACTAAATAATGTGGATATGCATGGAAATGATAAAACCTATGTTTGTTAAGTCAAATATTAGAAAGAAAAAAAATAATATAGTGTTTAGACTAAATTAATAAGAGGAAAATAATTAATAAGATTTTAAATGCTTAAATCAATTAAAAATATATGAGGTAAATAATGTATATTTAATAAAAATGTTATTTGGCAAAATAACCTATTTTTAAAATTTATTTTGCACTTTAGCATAGCTTTAATAATTTTTTGCAAAATGACTTCTCATAATTTAGATAACTAGTCGAAAATTTAGGTAGGTGGTCAAAAAATTCAAATAGGCATTTGAAAATTTTTAACAACTGGTCAAAAAATTTAAATAACTAGTTGAATTTTAAACAGATGTCATTTTGCAGAAAAATTATCAAAAGTAGGTCAGAGTACAAAATCACTAAAAAAAAAATGTGATTTTCACTGATTTCTCGTAATAAAACCAAATTATCCGATTGAACAAGAACAAACCAAAAAAAAATATATAGGCCACATCCACACATTAGTATATATTTTTTTAATAAATATATATAAAATTCATAGGCCGCAAATAAAAGTTCTTAAGTCTTCATTTTTTTTGAATGAAATGTAAATGTGATATTACTTGAATACCCTTAACACTTGCCAACATCACCTTTTCAAGCAACTCACTCATGTGAGTTTTATCTTGTTTTGCAGCATTTTTTGGTTGGATACAATCATCTGATTTATACCATACCAGAGATCATTATTGGTAAGGTCAGAGTGATATGAGAGGCAGAGAAGAGTTTAGATGAGAAGAAGATGGCAGTGGTGGCAGGAAAGAGCTTTATCTTAAACAAGTATTCCTCTTCTTTGTATTTGAACAAAAATGGCAAGAGATATGGTATCATATCAGGTCAAAAGAGGGATTTTTCTGAGAACTCAAAAACCCAGAAAGGACCCATTTTTCCACTAAGAATTTCAACCACACTCATTACTCAATCAGCCATTGCTATCTTTGGATTGGGATTCATTGATGCAGGGTAAGCTTTCCTATAACCATATAATCATAAAGTAAGTTTGTTTTTATTTATTGGGTTAATTACAATGCATCAAATTGACATTAAAATGTTCAGGTATAGTGGAGACTGGTCAAGAATTGGTGTGATCTCAAAAGAGAGTGAAGATTTACTTAAAGCTGCAGCCTTTATAGTTGTTCCCCTATGTTTGTTTCTTATAGTGAATTTATCCAAACAGAAAGAGAGTTAGAATTACTGAACTGGGTTTTGTTTAGTTATGAAATTCAAGATGAAAATTTGATGTAGAATTTCCAATTTACTTGGGAAAAGCATGCTAAAATGGTCCACCATTAATGGGTTTTGCTCATTTTTAGTACATGTATCTTTTGGAAATTGTTGCTGAGCTCCACAACCACCACCAAGGTCTTGGAATCAGGAGCTTAAAACTTGTTTAAGAAAGAAGAAAACATAGGAAACGACATCGTTTAGTATCATACTTTGTGTTCCATAACATGTTATAATGGTATTGGAAAGAAGTCATATTTCTAGGCTATTCAATTTGTCCAACCACAGAGCTTCAAAACTCCTCGAAAGCTCTGATAAGCTCATACTTGAATGGCTACAATTGTGTTTGGATAAGGTTTTGGGAGAAAATGAAAGCCATGTGAGGAAGACTGAGATCTAAGGGGAGAATGGCTCTAAAAATGAGTCAATAAGTTGTTTTGGCTTCTTGCTCAACAATAGTATCAATTTTTTTTCGTTCATTTTGTTACTTGTTAGTGTCATCTACCAAAGAAGTTCGAGCATGACAAGTTGAGGAAATGTCTTGAAACTTAGTGCATCTCAGTGGATGTTTGGTTCACGGGAATCACCATTGGATTTCATTCCTGCATACATAGGGTATATTCCGGTGTTTGTTTTCAATTTTTTTTTCAAAGGATGAAATTTCATTGAATAGGCTATAAATATGAATTAACCAAATATGATCATGTTTCATAGATAACGCAAGTTTCGCCAAATACATGAGCAATACCATTGGCAATATTTGGACACTATTGGAAGGTTACATGTTTGGGGGTGTTTGGTATAGGGGTTGAGTATGATGTAACTAGAATAAATTAATGGAATGTGAAATGATGTGCAAAAGTTTGTGTAAACCACTCAAACTAAATCGAAAAATCCGACAAAAAGTACAAGCCGAATAACCTAACAAAAATTTAATCAACCAAGTTATTGTATTTGGTGGTTTGTAAATTATAACAACCTGCCTAAATAACCCGAATAAATCGATTAAAAGTTTTTTTTTTCATTTACACATACATATATTATTTATACCATTACATATGTTAAATGTAATATTAAATATTGTTTTTAAATTTTTAACAATGAATTTAGAATAATGTTTTAAAGTGTCAATTTAGAATAATATGTCTAAATTTAAAGGAGGTAAACTATACTTTTAGTTTGTTGAATCTAATTATTTAAATATTTATCTTAATTGAACGGGTCTAGAGTTGAATTTTTACATTTGGTTGATTAAAATATGATATAACCCGACCAAACCGACTAATAAACACCCTGAAACAATAAATAATATATATTATGAAAACAAAATAAAATAAAATTATTGAAACTAACAAAAAAAAAAAGAATTTAAAGAATGTAAAAATATATATATGAGAAAAAGTGTTAAAAATAATTTTCTTTTAATTAATGGTGTGCTTATATATATTTTTTTTGGTGCATGTTAAATTTAACATTCCCAACTCCCACATTAAACACCCCGACATAAATGTATGTAACAACAATAGCTATCCTCTGTATTTAAGGGTGAGAATTTATGATGCCATGATGATTTCTCCTAAGTCTACTTGAATACTATGTAAGATAGTTTTAGCTTTGGCTACATAAAGTTCAAATATGAACACTAGAATCATGACTGTCAATGCCAAAATCTAACCCTTAAATCCTTTATCAAACTAACTTTTCCATTATTACTGTCTATTATTGCATTGCAGTGTCGACACTGACTTTAACTATGTCTTATTTGGTTTGATACTTACAAAATATAATTCTTAGTCCTATTAGTGATAGAATTGTAATTCCATTGTTTTCAATAATTGTTATTTCATTCCTTATTTATTGGAATTCTCTTTCTATTTTAAGTTATTTAAGAAAGAAAACTACCACCTCACTCTTTTTATTTAATAGTTTTTTAAAAAATAAATATATTTTTTTGTTAAATTGTAAAACAATATTATGAGCATTAAATCCATAACTCAGATTTAAATCAACATTACATGCTCATACAATAATCCAGGAACACATTTTATTTAGAGCATTGAATTGAATATATAGAGATGAAACATACCTGACATTGATTCTCCAATGTTTATCATTGAATATCTCACGATCTACACAAAACAATATTAGAAAAACAATGCAAGAGAGAACTTATGGAAATCAACCCTTACCAAAACCACATACGTCTATATTTACCCAACAACATATATGTTCTATATATATATGTCTCGTATGCCTTCTTACCCTAAGGGGTATATTGGGTCTATTGGGCTTATATTATTAGATATGGTGGACTATGGTTTAATGAGCCAACCTATAGTCTTTAGGGTGCTACCATGTGCCTCAATTGCAATTAGATTAATATTAACCATCCCATTATGGTATTTAACTATTCGTAGGCACTCTAGAAAATGATTGTGATAATGGAATTATGTTTGTAATTATATTAGTCTATATAAAATTCTAACATTTTTATCATAAAATACTTATTCCATAATCTTGATAATAATCATGCCCCCCAAAAATTACATAATTTTTTTATTTGAAGATTTCATATTTGGCCACCTTTTATTATTATTTTTTTATTTTGCCCCAGTAGTCAAAGGACTGCCTCAATTCCTAAGAAGGTATTTGGTATAGGATAAAGTGAAGATGAGAATGATAATCTAAAATATTTCTCATGTTTGATTCAAATTTTTAAAAGGTAAAATTAATAATTTTCGTGAGTCTCACATATATTTTAATAATAAAGTAAACTATTTTATAATATAATATTACCTCCATCCTAACTTACTTTATACTTTACAAATTCACTCAACTACTCAAAACAAACAACCCTATTCACAATATTCATAATTTTTTTTTTTGAAGGAAGATATAATACTCATAATTCATTCCTCCAAGAATAAATCAAACAAAAAAACATTTCTATCACTGTTTTTTTTTATTACTATTCTAGTTATCACTCTAAATTTTTGGAACTTTGTTTCTTCTTCAAAGATTTATTGCAAGTAAAACTAACCAAACAATGTAACTCATCTTTTGACTTTGACAAGTAAAAAAAAATGACTTGAGTTATTGCTGTAATTAACAGTTTTTAACTGATGTCATACATGATCAACACGTGTAATGTTTGGAATCACTTGATGACAACTGACAAAATATTATTACGATTAAAACTTGTCAAATCATGATCCATTGACCATATTAATTTGATTATTTTTGGAACTAAGAAGCTTCAGCTTTGATAGTTGGCTCATATATATGTGCCTCCTTTTGTGCATATCAAGACATACAAATTTTATTAGCTTCTACAATTTATTTTGTTTTTCAAGACCATGTGTCTATCTAACCTAAGAATGTGTGAAAGTATATCAATAAGAATTTATTCAAATTAATTTTAAATAGTTTTGAAAATAAAAATTATTTAAATAATTTTTTTTATATACTTATGTATACAAAAAATTAATGATTGCATCATACAAATATAATGATCACAACCTACATACAAAATAATATAATGTTTATTAGTTTTGTTACAAGTTTATAAAAATTTAAATAATTTCTGATAAATTCTTATAATTATATCACAAATCTAGGGATTATGATAACATATATAACTAAAGTTGCTAATATATGATGCATTTTTAATGTGAGACTTAATATGATAGGTTGCACAATAATTATAAATTGTTGTAATTAGTGAAAATTAGATAAATAAATAATTATCTTAATTTCACTAAATCATGTATCATTTTACCACTACGTTTACCCCTAGTGATTAAAATTTAAACTGACAAAGAAATTCACACTAGTGGAAAAAAAATTGAGTGGTAAAGTACTTTGAAAATGAAAAAGACTACACATAGAAAGTTATATTTCATTTGTTTGGCTAGGGTAAAGTTGGTTTAAATTATGACATAACTAGTAGAAAAATGACATTTCTTTTAAAGGTTAAAGTACAAGTTGAATAATGTGTTTGATAATTTCTTTTCTTTTATATATAAATTGTAAAAAAAATCTAATAAAGAAAAGCTAATATTACAAGTTTCTAACATTTTGTGGAGAAAATATTGCCCTCATGTCAATTCATCTTACTTAGAACCATAAACAAAATATGATCAAATTAAAGGGTGTGCATTTTTTCATGATAAAACACAGGTTAAAAATTCTATACTAATTCTTATTTTTAGAAAAAAAAAAATACACGTGGGATAATTCTTACTCATATCATTCATGAAATGAATTAAGAACCAAGGACCTAGGAGAATATAAAGGATACATTTATACACATATTGAACTTTTTAATCAATAAGCTTTTAGTTTTTATACACAATATATATATATATATATCCAAATCCTTGGAAAGATTGAGAAAGAGATGGAAGTTTAGAAAACAAAGAGAGAGAGAGAGAGAGAGAGAGAGAGAAAAGTGATGATGTGTAAGAGGGAGAGAGTTTAGAATAATTAGAGGAGAAGAAGAAAACTTGTATAAAAAAAATTAATGAGAGGCCCGAAATCGCTAGCCTTATATTCTCTCTTGTTTTCGTGTGTACATATAAGGCAAAGAGGCACTACTGCCTTGGCTTACCTTACCTTATCCTATCTTTCTCTACTATCTCTTTTACTTTCTCTCTCTCTCTCTCTCTAACTCACCCTCTTATATTTATATTTGTTTCTCTTGTTTATTATGATAAATAATATATGCTGCTCCTAACCTAACCATTCTCACTCCTTCTCACCATATATTTCATTTCTTTCCCATTTACAACTCTATCTCAGTCCCTTTCCAATATCCACTCTTCTCCTATCTTCTTCTTCTTTTCTACCCAAATAAAATAAACCAACTTTCCTTTATTGGGTATTGCTTGGATTGGTATTTTTAGCTCTTGTTTGGGTTCTGAGTCTGAGTTGATATTATTATTACTTGTTTGGATTAATCTTATTGAGTATATATATATATCTATTATCACTGCTGGAATTGGTTCTGTTTGGATAGACTTCTCAACTCAACTCTAGTACTGTGAAAGCCATTATTGTTTTCATCTTTGAAGAACAGAGTTATATATATTAGAAAGGAAAAAAGAGGCAAAGTTTCTGGACTGCAATAATGGCTCCCAAGGCAAGCAAAGCTAAGCCACACAAAGCTAAAGGAGATAAGAAGAAGAAAGAAGAGAAAGGTTCAAATGCTCTTTAACCCTCTTCATTGATTATTTTCTCCTAATTCATTTTCCTTCTAAAAAACCAAAATATATTATCTCTTCTATATATACATATTTATTTATTTATTTATTTTTGTGGTTATTTTATCATTAGGGGTAAATTCAGCTCATATGGGGTCAGCTCAAGTTGAAAAATTTGTATTAGACTTTAGTGTAGTTGAATATTTATGTGTGAGTGAGTGTATGGGATTGAGTTATTGACTTATTATTATATATTGACAATAGAACCAAACAAACATTATTATTTAATATCTCACATACCCCAAATATGTACTAAATTACGTTTTTTTTAACACAACAAATACTATTGGTTTAAAAGTTATATTATATCGTTGTAAAAATTTTATCATTTATCTTAACTTTTTTGTTTGCAGTTTTGCCCACGGTAATTGAAATTTCAGTTGAAACACCAGAAGACTCACAAGTGACCCTTAAGGTTGGTTTGACTATATCATAAATTTCATCATCTTTTAATTAATTAGTTAGTTAATGCACACTTTGAAACTCTAAATCACCTAGTTTTGGCCTATAAAATTAACTGTAATTAATTAAAAATATTTATATATATTTTTTCATATTGTAGGGTATATCTACGGACAGGATCTTGGATGTGAGAAAACTTTTGGGAGTACATGTGGAGACATGCCATTGGACCAATTACTCCTTATCACATGAGGTACGTAGTTTAGTTGTTATACCCACATTCCGACACTGCTTACGTGTCACCTTGTGGACCCCACGTAATCTCCACTCTGTGTTTTCATTGGTTCTCCATTAATTATAACTAATCCAATATTATATACTAATTAATTTTTATGTTATCTCCTTGGTTAATATTTAAACAAAGCCTTTTGTTTATTTTGGGAAAATTTGTTCTATGGACTTTAATGTAAAGATTTGTATTTTTTTTTTGTTCTTTCAATATTTTGCTATTATTGGTGTTGTACAATTTAGAAAGTTTTAAAATTTGAAATTTAACTTATATTTTGCAATAAAGGGTATATTCTTTTTTAAATGTGCAATGCACGTTTGTTTGTTTGTTTAGTTTTCTTTATAGAATTTATTAATTATTTTTATTAAAGTTGTCTTATTATCATATAAATTTCAAATAAATAAATAATATTGTTTATAAAAAATAACATAAACATATTAATAAAAAATTAAACCAAAAAATAATTATGATTTTTTAAATATATATAATATGATAATTTTTTTGATAAAAATTAAGATTATATATTATATATTATTATAATGATATTTTATAATATTTAAATATATATTAATATAAGTATTAAATATCTAATTTTGTATTAAATATTATTATAATAATAATATTTTATAATATTTGAATTCATATTAATATAATTAGTAAAAAAATAGGATTACATATTATTATCATAATAATATTTAAATTTATATTAATATAATTATTAAATATCTAGTTTTATATTATTATAATAATGATATTTTATAACATTTGACTTTGAGTTTAAATTTATATTAATATAATTATTATATATGTAGTCTTATATTAAATATTATTATAATAATGATATTTTAATTTATAATATAATTAATAAATATCTACTTTTAGTTAGTTTTAAATGTATATTCAATTAAATATTTAGAGTATTCTATTAAAATTAACAAAACAAATTGTTAAAACCAATAATTTCTATTATCTACGGACTTTTATATAAAAGAGATATGTTTAAGTGCTTTGGATTATTATTTAGACTATTATTTTTACTTTAATACTTGACATGTATGTGTCATTTAAACATAGGAAAATAATCTATTTAGCATTTCTCTTTATTATAATCTCGTATTGATAGTTGAGATAATAAATGATGTTTAACAACAAATTACAAAATTATATTTTTCTACACCCAATTTAATGTCATTTAAATTTTAAGTTGTGTTTATTGATATTAATTATTCAATAGGACGGCGGATATATGAGTCATTGGACTCCTACTATGGTAATGGTAGTATCGATATAATAAGTGAATTGCCAAAATTACATTTAAAAAAAACTACCTTATTATTATTTTTTAATTCGTGCTATTTTTGTTGGATTTGAATGTCCGATAATAATTGTGTCTAATTAATACAACTACGCATTAATTGAGTCTAATAAATACATATAAAGATGTTAGTCATAATTATGTGATGTGATACCCAAATCATTTTGTAACACATTTATTATTTTTGCTATATGTTTTAATTTGCAATTAACACCAAATCAAATGTGACACTTAAGTTTATTATTTTGTGATAATTATTATTAGAGAATGTTTGGAATTCACTATGTAAATAGTAGTTGAATACATATGAATTATTAATGTTACGTATGATGGGATAGTTAATATTTATACAATAAAATATAATATTATGTAATAATTATTAATTAAAATTAATAAATTACTAATATTATTATGTAATTACACTTTAATTACCTCAAATTAGGGTGTAAAAAATATTGACCGTAATAACAAGTGAAATCCAATTGTTCATAAAATAACTCAATTGAGTTACATTTGTTTTATTTTATTTTTCTTTGGATTAATATTACCAATAATTTAATATTTAGCTCAAATAAGAATCTCTCTCCTTGTATATAGGAAAAGAAAAGAAGCAATTTCAAAAACTAATACCTCACATTTTCATTAAGAAAGTTATATTTTGTAAATTTTGAGAAAATTTTGAGTAATTTTTAATTTCAAAAATAATATTTAAATAAATTATTTTTTACGGACATAAAAAAATACACTCACGTTTTATTTTATTTTTTTCAATACTATAAATTATAAGAAATTTTTAAAAAATTTATAAAATATTTTAAATAACTAAAATCACGCCGCCATTAAAAAAAATTGAGCTAAAAATATTACTCAAGTCCAAAACTAGAGATGGGTGAAATGTTGTACCAATTTTAATTTTTATGGGGTGTACCGATAATTTCCCTAAAAAATTATATAATTATCAATGATATTGAATTGGCGTGTCACCCACAAACGTTGACTAAAGTCAAAACTCTCTCACTCTCTGTTTTAATTTTAATCAGGTCCGAGGACCCAGACTGAAAGACTCGGTGGACATCCTCTCTCTTAAACCATCCCACCTCACCATCGTTGAAGGTACACCGTACACCCCACCTCATTCAATCTCCTCCAATCAATCAGAACGGTTCACCACACCCTTCTTACCGTGTAATCAACCGTACATCATAATTGCTCTCTTACTTCTCTCTCTCTTTTTTAATATTATTTTTATTAACAGAGGATTACACGGAAGAGCTAGCGGTGGCCCACATACGGCGGCTTTTGGATATCGTGGCCTGCACCACCTCCTTCGGCTCCTCCGCCTCCAAACTCGCCGGCCGACCAAACCCTAAAGAACCAGGTTTGAACGACACCGAAACCGGTTCAAATGCTGCTACTACTACAGCTACAGTCAATGCCGGCGCCGGCGAACAGAAACCGGGAGCAGCGGCCATCGCCGGCGTCCAGAAAAGTTCGAGTTACGATGCGAAGACTGGAGAATGTGTTGATCCGGCGGTCTCCATGTGTCCGCCGCCGAGGCTCGGCCAGTTCTACGACTTCTTCTCTTTCTCTCACCTCACGCCTCCTCTCCATTGTAAGTTAGTTGTAATTGATTCTTTTGTTTTTGGTTTAGTTGGATATTCGTTGCTTTTTGGGGGTGGCGTACTAAGTGTTTGTAGAAATGCTTGTGAGAAAGTTGTTTGCATGGCATGTTATACGTAAACGAAAGGTTTTATAGGGTGTACTGTTTTCCCGTTCTGCTTGGGAACATGTGGTGAAAATGCCACGTGCTCATTGTGACTGTGTTCACAGGGAAAAATGTTTTCGTAATCTTGTTCTGATGTTTGTGTTGTTGGCTCTCGCAGATATTCGAAGGTCTACTCGTCCCTTCCTTGAGGATAAGACAGAAGACGACTTTTTCAAAATTGACGTAAGGTTTTCTGGCTAGTTCATGTGCTTGTGCTTCTTATTCTTATTGCATTTCCATGAGGTTTGAAGCTTATGTGTGTGTTTTGCTTTAGGTTCTTTAACGAAAGAACATATCAATTTTGGTTTTGTTAAGTCTGACACTGACAGTATATAACATTATGTGCAGGTCCGAGTATGCAATGGGAAGCCAACGACAATAGTTGCCTCAAAAAAAGGGTTTTATCCTTCTGGAAAACGTCTTCTTTTAAGTCACTCTTTGATTGGTCTTCTTCGGCAAATCAGCAGAGCATTTGACGCAGTAAGTGCTTGTTTTTGGCCCCACTTTCTCCTTTTCTGTTAAGTTTGTTTTCCCCATTTTTTGTGTCTTTTAGTTTTTAGCCAAATTTTTATTCTACTGGGAAAGAGTATTTACCATATAACATCTATGTCCCATGTCTTAGTTTACTTATAGCTCCCTAGTAATCTTTGAAGTACGATTTTACTTGCAGACATACAATGCTCTTATGAAGGCTTTTACGGAGCACAATAAGGTATAATTTCTTCTGAAACCTTTTATGCCTATCTCTTGGTGGGAGAAGATAACTAACTATTAATCGTTACATTTTAGTTTGGCAATCTTCCATATGGTTTCCGAGCAAACACATGGGTTGTCCCTCCTGTTGTTGCTGATAATCCTTCAGTTTTCCCACCGCTTCCTGTGGAAGATGAAAACTGGGGAGGAAATGGTGGTGGTCAGGGAAGAGGTGGAAAACATGATCATAGGTCTTGGGCAAAAGAATTTGCAGTTTTGGCTGCAATGCCATGTAAAACAGCAGAAGAGCGGCAAATTAGAGATAGGAAAGCCTTTCTGCTTCACAGTCTATTTGTTGACATTTCAGTTCATCAAGCTGTTGCGGTAATTAGGAGTCTCATTGACACTAACCAAGACTCCTTGAATGATCCCACCGTCTCACTTGTCCACGAGGAAAGAGTTGGGGATTTAATCATTAAGGTGACAAGAGATGTGCCTGATGCAAGTACCAAGTTGGATTCTAAAAATGACGGAAGTCAGGTTCTTGGAATGTCACAGGATGAGCTTGCTAAGAGAAATTTACTCAAAGGCATAACAGCTGATGAAAGTGCAACCGTTCATGTGAGTATGTTGGTTGCTGTCAATGCTATTTGTAATCTCAAAAGGTGTGGTTTTTTATTGTCTTTGTCATCATTTTATCTTGTAGGATACCGCGACTTTAGGTGTTGTAGTTCTTAGACACTGTGGCTTCACATCTGTTGTAAAAGTTTCCGCTGATGTAAATTGGGAGGGAAGTCCTATTCCTCAGGACATTGAGATTGAGGACCAGCCTGAAGGAGGTGCCAATGCCTTGAACGTCAACAGGTATTTCAACTATTTGCAGTGCCTTAGTTAAGTAGTAACAGGTTTGAAAGGGAAACCAATAAAATGCTCATAATTTGGGTTTTTCTTCTACCGCCATTTGTATGTGTTCATAGTTACTGATATATATTTTCTATCACTTGGTACAGCCTGAGAATGCTATTACACAAGTTTTCTTCACCTCAAAAACTACAGAGTTCGGATCATGAAAATTCACATCCTGCTAAGTCTTTGGTACGAAAAGTACTAGAAGAAAGTTTATCAAGGTTGCAGGAAGAACCCAATATGCAAATGAAATCTATCAGATGGGAGTTAGGAGCATGTTGGGTGCAACATTTGCAAAATCAGGCATCGGGGAAAACAGAGACCAAAAAAACAGAAGAGGCTAAACAGGAGCCAGCGGTCAAGGGTCTTGGGAAGCAAGGTGGACTGCTAAAGGAAATAAAGAAGAAAATAGATGTAAAGAGCAGCAAAATTGAACAGGGGAAAGAATTCCCTGCAGGTAACAACCTTGACATGGACAAGAATGCAGATGCTAATAATCAAAAGGAGCTTGAAAAACAAGATGTGGAAAAGGAAATGTCAGTGATATGGAAAAATCTGCTTCCAGAAGCTGCATACTCGCGCCTTAAAGAATCAGATACTGGGCTTCACCTTAAGGTTTGCTTTCTGCTTTTTCTTAATGAAAATTATACGTCAAATTGTCTTTTTTAAGTTTTCAGTTGCATGGGAATTCATCTCTCCGGAGATGACCTATTAAATATTTACATTAATCATTCTTTCAAAATTTTCTTCAGTATTTTTGTTTTGCTTTTTTGATCTTATCTCATATAACTTTCTTGATGCATAATCTCTTTGGTGTGTTTGCATCGACAGTCTCCTGACGAGTTGATTGAAATGGCACACACATACTATGCTGATACCGCACTTCCTAAACTGGTAAGGTCTCAAATGATCTTATTTGTTTCATTATCCCCTTGACCTTAGATGTTCTGGTCTTGATATATTTAGAGTGTTTTGTCTTTATTATTAGGTGGCAGATTTTGGCTCACTTGAACTATCACCAGTTGATGGAAGGACATTAACAGATTTTATGCACACCCGGGGTCTGCAAATGTGCTCCCTGGGACGTGTGGTAATTATTATTTCTTCATTTTCTTTGTTATGCTTTGTAATCTAATTAGTTCTATGCAGCACTTTGTTTTCTCAACATGCTTATTAGAATCACTATGACTGACTAGGCTGTCAGATATTAAAGAAATTACCATGTTATTCTCTTAATGGAATTATCTGGCTGCCATATTAGATCTGGGCAATGTTTTTATATTTTTTTATGTAATGTTAGGTTGAACTTGCTGATAAGCTCCCTCACGTGCAATCACTCTGTGTACATGAGATGCTTATGAGAGCCTACAAACACATACTACAAGCTGTCATAGCAGCAGTTGATAATGTTGCTGACTTGGCTGCATCAATAGCATCGTGTTTAAATATATTGCTCGGAACACCATCAACTGAAAATGTTAATGCAAATTCCACAGACGATGGAAAATTAAAATGGAGCTGGGTGGAAACTTTCCTTTCAAAGAGATTTGGGTGGCAATGGAAATATGAAAATGGCCAGGACCTAAGGAAGTATGCTATTCTTCGTGGATTGTGCCACAAGGTAGACAATGACCAGACTGTTTTGTGTATTTGTGAGGTCTTTCGGTAAAATTAATATACTTCATTTGTACTTAACAAACGTTGTCTCAGGTGGGACTTGAGCTTGTCCCTAAAGACTATGATATGGACAGTGCATCTCCTTTTCAGAAATCAGACATTATAAGCATGGTACCTGTTTACAAGGTGACTACACATTTAAACTGATAGTTACTTTTACAATCTAGCCAATGGGTATTGAGTTTCCTTGAATTTATAATAATTTGCATTAAATCTATTACTTCCTTCTACAGCATGCTGCTTGCTCATCTGCTGATGGGCGTACACTATTGGAATCGTCAAAAACTTCCTTGGACAAAGGCAAACTGGAGGATGCTGTTAATTTTGGAACTAAGGTATGACTTACTCCTTTCAAATATATATAAGAAACAATATACTCCTTTTCTTTAATGTCATGGTTATTCATAATTCCAATTATTGAACTAACCACTCTTCGATATCCAATCTTGAAGGCACTTGCAAAACTTGTGTCAGTGTGTGGACCTTATCACAGAATGACAGCAGGAGCATATAGTCTTCTGGCTGTGGTGCTCTATCATACTGGGGATTTCAATCAGGTATTTTTTTAACCATTCATTACATGGCTAATGATAAATCACTGTAAGAATGAAAGATGCAAAAATAATAGAAGTATAAATAAAATTGTAGCTATGAATTACTATGTAATGGCAAAGAATCGTAGGCGACTGTTATATAAAATAATAATAGAGCATGCAGATGATTTTTACATCTTTATTCAGTTCTCAACAGCTACAGCTGTGCTGCTTTTTGCTCATCATAATATGTGGCTGATAGATAACTTATCATTAGCATTAAAAATTCCCACCTTTTCTTTATTTTTATTTTTCATACATATCTGTCCTGCATCTCGTATGAATAATGTGCTTGGCTTTCTTTACTTGTTCTCTTTTATTAATCTTTACTAAAAGGTTTCGTTTAGCCATGATTTTGTTACACGTGGTTTGAAAATTGGGATGCTGCCATGTTCAAAATATAAATATACATGAATATTATTAAAGAGAGAGAAAATTCTATGTTAATGAATTACAGAGAACAAATCAGTCAAGGCGTGACTTTTAAAGTACAATTCTAGTGAATGAGACACATGTTATGTGAAATCATAGACAATATGCAGTATACTACTACACTTAAAGTATCAACTCAAGAATTGCTGCAAAAAAAAAGTATCAAGTTAAGAATACATTCAAATATTGCTATGATATTTCTGCGTGACCCTATTTCCTACAATAATCTTTTAACAAGGTTCCTGTTACTTGAATCAGGCTACCATTTATCAGCAAAAAGCACTGGATATTAATGAGAGAGAGCTTGGACTTGATCATCCTGACACAATGAAGAGTTATGGGGATCTAGCTGTATTCTACTATCGGCTTCAACACACAGAATTGGCCCTGAAGTATGCTTTCATATTTATCTTAATTGAAAAAGCTACTTTATTGATATTACACTGATGGCTATCCTCCAAGTTAGTTGTTTTAGTATGCTTTAACTAATTTTTCTGCCATCTCAATTATTTTGAAGGACATAAACGATTACTATTTGACCCCCCAAAACAATGGTAATATATATAACATCAGTATGGAAAATAGAGAATAGGAATGGGGGTGGGGGTAGAAGTTGGATTCCAATAATTAGAATGTATAAGGCATGCTTTATTTATTTTCAGTTCACAGAGAAATGGCATCAAACACATGTTTGACAAGACAACCTCTCAATAAACTAAAACTAGGATAACTTCACATTAAATTGTTTTATTCTACCTTGCTTAGAGAACTCTTCCACCAAAAACTTGATGGATAACAGCTACATTAATTGATTAATATTTAAATAGCAAGAATTTATAATATGCTAATGTTCTTTTGAATCTTAATGGTTCAACACTAGGCCATTAATATTTTACGACTCACTTTTGTTCTTTTTTAAACCAGGTATGTCAATCGTGCATTATACCTTCTACACTTAACATGTGGTCCGTCTCATCCCAACACTGCTGCCACGTACATAAATGTAGCTATGATGGAAGAAGGTTTGGGGAATGTGCATGTTGCTTTAAGATATCTCCACGAGGCTCTGAAATGTAATCAGAGGCTACTTGGGGTCGACCACATACAGGTCTCTCTCTCTCTCTCTCAAAATAATTATATGCTACAAGTCACCTTAAGAACAGATATGCTTGTCAAAAGTGTTCTCTGCTTCTTACTGACACTTAAATTTTAGATATTTTCCTTGATCTCCTAATATTGTAATTTTCTGGACTTTTGCCAACCATATGAAGCATTTTTTATTTTTGTGCATATACCACGGTAAAGTATTTACATACTTTATTCATGTTTCTCCCTTTTCTTTTATTATTTTCAGACTGCTGCCAGCTATCATGCCATAGCCATTGCACTCTCTTTGATGGAAGCATACTCCTTGAGTGTTCAGCATGAGCAGACTACCCTACAAATTTTGCAGGCAAAGCTTGGGTTAGAGGATCTACGTACACAGGTACAGTATCATTGCTTAATATTTGATGGCCAACTCTTATCGTATTGTGCAATCTAGTTCTTCAATTGATATGCTTTATGAATTTTTCCAGGATGCGGCTGCATGGCTTGAGTATTTTGAGTCCAAGGCCCTGGAGCAACAAGAAGCTGCACGCAATGGTACTCCAAAACCAGATGCCTCAATCTCCAGCAAAGGTCATTTAAGGTAATAGTTGTAACTATATTAACATCTTTGTTTATAAACAACTTAATTGACTAGGTAATGTCTGCTCATGTTAACAACTTGGGATCAATGTGGTTTAAACTTTCTGTTTTGTTTTTCTGTGTGGAGGGTCCGTTGTCCTTATAGTTTATTCCTTTTGATTAAAGTTTCATGGTTTCTTATTAAGAAGCAAATACTATTTTACACAGCATGTATTTCTTAGAGGCTTTTCTTATGTCAACTTAGAAACTTGACTCTAACGATTGGCTCTTTCTCTTTTTCTGATCCTAATCAGTGTGTCAGACCTTTTGGATTATATCACCCCAGATGCTGATATGAAAGCAAGAGAAGCCCAAAAGAGAGCTCGTTCTAAGGTCATAAAGCAATCTCTGGTTTTATTATCTTATATTTTATTTATTTCTCGTTGAAATAATCTAAAAGGAAGAAATTTCTCTTCACCACTCAGGTCAAAGGAAAATTGGGACAAAATGAGGAAGCTGTCTCAGATGAGCATCAGAAGGATGAAATTGTGTTGCCTACTTTTCCCTCTGCTGAGAATTCAAGTGATAAAGAAAACAAATCTGAAGTTCAGATTGCAGAACCTAGAAATGAGAAACCTGATTCAAGCCAACCTGATCAGTCAGATGTGCTGAGTGCAAATGTTGATTTGGCACTGGATGACATCTCAGATGAAGGATGGCAAGAAGCTGTTCCCAAAGGTCGTTCACTTACAGGTCGCAAGCCTTCTGGTTCAAGGAGACCAAGTCTCGCAAAACTGAATACTAACTTTATCAACCCATCCCAAACAACAAGACATCGAGGAAAACCCAACAATTTTGCACCAGCAAAGACATCTCCAAACGAGCCTAATGCATCCACCAGTAACCCTACTAAAAAGTTTAGTAAGAGTGCGAGCTTCAGTCCCAAGTTAGCTAACTCAGCCACACCAGTTAATGGTGGAGCAGAGAGACCATCAAACCCGAAGTCAGCCCCAGCTACCCCAGCTTCATTAGATTCAGTTGCCAAGGCTGCCCCTAGTCCAAGTGTTCAGGCAGCTGGGAAGCTGTTTTCCTACAAGGAAGTTGCTTTGGCTCCACCAGGGACAATTGTGAAGGCTGTGGCAGAACAGTTGCCAAAAGATCCCCTTCCCCTCGAACATAACTCTCAGGTGAGCCAGGAGGGTGCTGCAACAGATGCAACGCTTGGTGAAGTGTCAACTGTAAAGGATGCAGATGCAAAAAACAAAGCTGAGAAAACTAAAAATCTTGACAATGAAAAAAAACATGCTAAGGTTGAAAAATCTGCCGTAGATGAATCTTTGAAGGTTGGGAAGACTCTGATTGTTGGAGATGTGGAAGTGGAAACTAAAAATATAGATTTGAAAAACATTGCAGTTGAAACCAAGCAAGCAAAATCTGGAAGTTTTGCTGTTCGCGGAGTTGAAAAGTCTGTTGA
This sequence comes from Humulus lupulus, assembly GCF_963169125.1. Classification (NCBI taxonomy): domain Eukaryota; kingdom Viridiplantae; phylum Streptophyta; class Magnoliopsida; order Rosales; family Cannabaceae; genus Humulus; species Humulus lupulus. The sequence goes on from NC_084798.1 coordinate 203,122,428, forward strand.
TTCTAAAAACACTAAGGCTGGGAAAAATGAGCAGCCTGAAGCAGCAGAGCTGGAGAAAGATACAGAATTAGTTTTAACTGAAAATACAAATCTGTTGCAAGAGAAAGAGATCTCCACTGATGCAAACCTGAAAGCAGGAGACACAGATGAAAAATCTTGTGATTCACCAGATGGTGACACAGTTGATAAATCAGTGCCAACTGAAGGAGAAAAGCAGGATGAAGCCGAAACTGGAAAGGAGTCAACAAAGAAACTTTCTGCAGCTGCCCCTCCATTCAATCCAACAACAATCCCCATCTTTGGCACTATCCCGGTTCCTGGATTCAAAGAGCATGGAGGAATTCTGCCCCCTCCTATAAACATTCCTCCTATGCTGACGGTTAATCCTGTTCGAAGATCGCCTCACCAGTCAGCAACAGCAAGAGTTCCATATGGTCCACGGTTGTCTGGTGGCTTCAACAGAGCTGGAAATCGGGTTTCACGTAACAAAAGCACTTACCACAATGGCGAACACATTGGTGATGGAAACCATTTCAGTCCTCCTAGAATAATGAACCCACATGCAGCTGAGTTTGTACCAGGTCAACCATGGGCTCCCAATGGCTATCCAGTATCTCCAAATGGCTATTTGACATCCCCAAATGGTTATCCTGTGTCCCCAAATGGATATCCAACATCACTAAATGGTATTGCAGTGACTCAAAATGGTTTTCTGCTATCTCCAGTCAGCCCAGTAGAATCACCATGTTTGGTGAATGTTGACACAGGTGAAGAAAACAATACTATTGAGGCTCCAGCAGAAGAAAGCACCGAGAAGTCCTCGACTGAAGCTGGATGCGAATCGCAGTCAACTGAAGAGAAGCCCGTAGAAGTTGAATCAGTAGTTACTTCAAACCCTGATCCCAAAACAGAAGAAAATCAAGCTGATATAGTTCCCGAAGCTGCTGGGGATACTGAAGTAGCGAGAGATGCTAGTATTATAGTAATTGAGGAAAAACCATCCAAATGCTGGGGAGATTACAGTGACACCGAAGCTGAGGTCATTGAGGTTGCAAGTTGAGAGAAGAAGGATTTTGAATTTTTGTTGGATACAAAACGAAAGCTAAGTTTTTAACAGATCAAGGATGAGTAGATGTGAGATGATACTACAGATGCAATAAAGCTATGGCGAGTGATGCCGGTGGCGCTAGATGACTTCGAACCTGTGCAATGTGAATACTTTCTGATACAGGTTAGCTTTGTTGGAGAATCAAACGGGAATTGTTAAATTAAACTCTACCAAGTAGTTTTGAACATGAGCACCGAAGATTGTTTACACCATGAGTGAGGAAAGATCCTTTGAAGTGAAGTGGTTCTTTGGTGACAACTTTCTAATTCTGTCTTCTTATTTGTAATTTTTTGTTCTTGTTTCTGATATAATTTGTTTTTGTTAAGTGAGAACCCAAAATAACCTTTTGAGGTTTAGTGCTTTCCATATCAAACTGCTTGGATGGTCTCCTACTACTGCAATAAAGTTTCAATTTTCCTTCTGAACATGTAATATACTGGCCTCACTTTTTCGTTTTATCTCCCATCTTTTCTCTTTTAAACATTTTAAAACTTAATTGCGTAATACAAAAGCATGTTTTTATTTGCCTTGTGCTTTCGAGAAAACATCAAAGATGTTAACTTCAAGAAGACAACAATAGTATTAGTGTCATATTTAACATGATCATTGTCATATTAAGAATCAATATCACAATTTTGTATTTTACTGAAGTTCCAGAAATGCGACGAAGTTACGAACAAGTAGTACTGGTAGCTAGTAACAAACAAGAGTAGAAATAAGTCAATAAACCAAGTTACAAACCCAAGTAACAAGAAAGACACCTTATGGGGAATTAGTACACTCCAAGGCACCCATAAGTTGAAGCATTATAAACAATTGAAAGATACAATAATTGGAGCACCCAAGATGATGAACACCTCTAGATTTTCTTTTTCTTTTTTGTTCTCCCTATTAATATATAGTTCTCCCATAAATTAAATCTACAAAGCCACTTGGAGGAGATGCCCTGTAAACTCGTAGGTGGTGGCCTTTCAAAAAAATTGAACCCACTTCGAGCAAAAAGCTTGACCGCTCAACTAAATACTAATACACACACATATATATAAATATATATATATTTATATATATATAAATATATATATATATATATATAAAGCTTACGAGTGGAAAGATAGTTTTACTTCATCCTCTTTAACACATCTAGACTTCTACCATTCAGATCATAGAGTGCTTCTCTTAACTCTTCAAGATGAAAATGGGTACGACATTTTAAGAAACAGAAAAAGACCTCGTTTTAAATTCGAAAATATATGGTCAAATGAGACAGAATGCAAAGAAATTATAAAAAAGTGTTGGAAACCTTTTTCTTCTTCTTCCTCCCTTCTCGCAACTATGAGTAATATTCAGGCGTGCTCAACTAACTTATCCACATGGCACAAGTCAAAATTTGGATCCTTATCCAAAGACATCAAACAAACCCATTCACAAATAATCCGTTTGCAGAATTCACAAAAACATATGGAAGACCATAGTGAGTTACGACAAACAGAAAGAAAATTGGATGATTTATTGCGCAAAGAGGAAGTCTTTTGGCATCAACGATCCAGAATACAATGGCTAAAAGCAGGAGATCAAAATACAAAATTCTTTCATCAAAAGGCAAGAGAGCGACAAAAGAACAATTCAATTAAAGGTACTATAATTGATTTTTCTTTACATTTCGATCTTCACATATCTTTCACAAAATGCTTAATTATTGAGTAGTGAACTATTGGCTAACAGAGTCTATATAACAATTAGGGATCATCTCAAGGAAACCTAAGTAAATCAAGGGATAATTATAAAATAAAAATACAACACCAATGAAAACCTAATTTCCTTTATCATACAAAACAAGATACATATCATTAAAAATACAAGCTAAAATGGGTAGGCCATATAATTTTATTTATGAAAATAACCGTTCCAATATTATATGATAGGTATTTTCAATGAAGGAAACGAATGGTGCACAAGTGATAGTGAGATCAGCGAGATCACAATGAAGTTCTACAATTCTCTCTTCACTTCTTCGTCCCCTTTAGAAGAAAAAATTGAAGAACTATTACAAGGAGTTCATACTTCTGTTTCATATGAGATGAACATGAGTTTAGAAGCCCCATTTTCCTTGGAGGAAATAAAAGATGCAGTCTTCTCTATGCCTGCAGATAAAAGCCCAGGTCCAGATGGTATGAGTACACTGTTTTACCAAGAACATTGGGATATAGTAGGCCCGTTAGTATCAAAAACTATTCTAGAATGCTTAAATGGAAGTGAAGATTTGTCTACAATTAATTCAACATTGGTTTCTCTGATTCCAAAGGTGAAAAATCCAGTTACTATCAGTGATTTTCGTCCAATCAATCTATGCAATGTCCTATATAAATGCATTTCTAAGGTATTAATTAATAGATTAAAACCTTTCCTAGCTTCACTCATCAGCTCTACCCAGAGTGCTTTTGTCCCAGGAAGACTCATAACAGATAATGCACTTATAGCCTATGAGTGCCTCCATAGTTTAAAATCTAAGAAGTCAGAGAGGAAATCATTCGCAGCAATGAAATTAGATATGAGCAAGGCGTACGACAGAGTTGAATGGATTTTCTTGGAAAAAATGTTAATCAAGATGGGATTTCGACCTTACTGGGTTAACAAATTAATGAAATGCGTAATTCAGTCCGATATTCGTTTCAAATTAATGGAGTAATCTATGGAGAAGTACTTCCATCAAGAGGGTTGAGACAGGGGGACCCTCTATCACCTTATCTTTTCTTGGTCTGTGCAGAAGGTTTTTCAGCTTTACTTCAACAAGCGGAAAGTAGAAAGGAAATAAAGGGACTACGATTAGCTAATACAGCTCCTTTCATTACCCACTTATTCTTTGCGGATGACAGCCTCATTATCGTCCAGGCATCTGAGAGATCTCTACAAGCTATACAAAACATTTTTTCTCTATACTCGACATGTTCTGGACAGGTAATGTTTTTAACCATTGCAATTAAATTCTGAAAGACACAATAAAGGCATTCACTAGTAACTAGCTCCAATTAGAGATATCAACACATATGTTTTTCCAATTATTCAAATATAGCTATAACTATTATTTCTCTTTTCTACGCAAATGATCAACTTTACAAAGTCTTTATTATATTTTTCTCCAAATACTTCGGAAGAGATTGCCACATTGTATACATCCTCTCTAAATATGCAAAGAACTGATTCTATAGAAACATATTTGGGTCTACCGATGTTGGGAGGTAAAAATAAGAGAATTTTGTTTAATTCAATAAAAGACAAAGTTTGGATGAAGTTACACTTATGGCAATCAAAGCTTTTTTCTCAAGCTGGTAAAGAAATCTTACTTAAAGCTGTTATCCAAGCTATGCCAACTTATCCAATGTCATGCTTCCGTATACCAGAAGGTTTGTGCCAAGAAATTGAAAGAATACAAGCCCGATATTGGTGGGGCTCTACTACTGAACAAAAGAAAATTCATTGGCGCGCTTGGCATAAAATGTGTAGACCAAAATGTGAGGGAGGATTGGGATTCCGTGGTTTTATTCAGTATAATCAGGCACTTCTGGCAAAACAGGCTTGGCGATTACTAATAAACCCTACATCCCTTCTTGCAAAAGTACTCAAGGCAAGATACTACCAACATACAAGTATATTGGAGGCTAGAGAAGGTCATTATCCTTCAATAACGTGGAGAAGTATCATCTGGGGTAGGGACCTTTTACGAAGAGGATTGCGACGACGTATAGGAAATGGAAAAGAAACTTTGGCCTTTAGTGATCCATGGATCCCAAGACCTCCATCTTTTCTCCCAAGTATAATTGATATATCTGATCCCCTTAGAGTACATGATCTCTTTGAAACTCCTGGTTCGCGGAACATGATACGAGTCCAACAATTTTTTAATGCTGCTGATGCCCAGAACATCTTAACCATACCTCTAACTCAATTTGATCATCCAGATTCGTGGCTCTGGCACTATACAAATCATGGGAACTATACTGTCAAAAGTGGGTATAATCTAGCCTCAGCTATGGACATTGCACTGCCATCTTCATCTGTTACATTAATAGCAATGTGGTGGAAGTCTTTTTGGGGAATCAAAATACCACGTAAAATTCTACATTTTTCTTGGAGAGGCTACCATGAAATTTTTCCCACTCTTAAAGGTTTAAATCGACGAAATATCTCTAAACACAGTGTTTGCCCATTATGTGGTTTTGGAGAGGATTCTAATGCACATGCTGTCTTTTGGTGTCCTTCCTCTAAAGAAATATGGGATCGGTGGGATTACCCTTTCATGTCAGATAGGAAAGAGGACATTTCCTTTAAGGAGATACTACTCTATGCCTCTGAAATTTTGGAAAAAGAAAACTTTAAAAAAATGCTCATCATAGCTTGGGCAATTTGGTTTGAGAGGAATAAAAGAACCCATGGACATCCAGCAAGACAAGGACAACAAGTGTTTGAATGGGTAACCCGATATTGGGAGTCGATAAGAATTACACAGAGAACGACGGAGCAACCCATACAAAATGCAACATCTACAAATCAAAGAAGAGAAGATTTGGGGAATCAATCCAAAATCTTATCTGTTGATGCTGCATTATCTAACCAGACAGAAACGATAGGGTTTGGAGTAATCATCCTCTCCCCAGAGAAGGAAGTTATTGCAGCTTTATCTAAGCCCTTAAAAGGTAAGTGTCGTTGTTCTTTAAGTTAAAACTTACTACAAAATCTCAAAATTATCTGATAAGAGGCATTCATATAAGTGAGCAAAAAAGGTAAATGGTTATATCGATCTTTGAAAACTTAACCAAAGGGATTCATCCCTTTGGTTAAGGTTATCTTATTGTTCTTGAGGGAGGTTTGTTTATAGTCTTTTCAATTCCTATGAAATCTCTTAGTTTTGTTTTTGTCTAAGATCTCTTATGAATTATTTTGCAGGAATGTTGTCAGCCTTTCAAGCAGAAGCTATAGCACTGTTGGTCGCACTCAATTGGGCTCAAAGGCTTGGAATTCAGCTGGATGTTATCTTTTCTGATTCCCTTTCTCTTGTTTTGGCTTTAAATAATAACATAACTTATCAAAATGAACTGGGAATTATTTTTTCAGATATTAAAACTTTATTGTCTAATTTTCCGGGGGTAACTCTGTCACATGTTGGTCGAAAGTTTAATAATTTGACCCATGGTTTGGCAAAGCATGCCCTTAGGCTAGACAATGAGTTTTGTTGGTTGGAGGAAATCCCCCCTCCAATTTGTACTCTTCTTCCGTTACATTCTGAATAGTTATAAAATCTATTCCCGACAAAAAAAAAAAAAAAAAAAGCTTATGAGGGCTAATTACTTAGTGGCAGGTGGGTGATCCACCAAGGCAACTAATGTGGCCACGCTATGAGCCAGGGCCCCTAAAACGACAAAGACATGGAAAATCTAATGACTGCCGAGTGTTTGAGATAAAAACTGTATCTACAAATGTGACATGAAGATTCAATAAGATTTGTCTATAATATTTAATGTATTATTTTATTAATATTTTTGTGACTTAAATTCAAATAAATTTATAATTGAATTTAAATTCTTATATTGTAGATATTTATTTTTATATCTCACAAATTACTAAGTCTATATTTATGCTTCACTAGAAATAGAGTTGAAGTTCATTTATAAATAAGACTTGAATTCTAAGTCTCTAGTGAAAACTCTTTCATTTTGTAATAATTTTTCTCTATAGTGAAAACAGTAAACGTAGGCTCGAGATTATAGTTGAACCACTATACAGTTCTTGTATTATTCATTCACTTTTTAGAGATTTTATTTTGATCTTATTTTCTGGCACAAGTCTTCTCCTAAAAGTTTGTGCACTTCTAATTGAAAATTTCACACATCAACAATTAGCGATAGAAAGAGAATCATGTTCTTATTTTCAAGAACAAGACTATAGCCGAACACTGAACGTGTCCTTATTTTCAAGAACATGTCAGCAACTACATCATTCATGCCACCAAAAAGCAACAAGTCTACTCGCCATGCTGGATCCAACCAAACAATTCTTCTAACTACTAGAGGTGCAGCAGAAGTTTTAAATGGTGCCAGACACTGAGGCACGATTTAACAAAGTCGTGGGAGGAATGAATGCGACTCTTAATACAATCCTGCAGCGTCTCGATGCAGCAAGTGTATAAGGAGGTCCACAAGGAGTACCAACAAAAGGGAACCAGGAAAAAGAAATTCCACTTGAGAAGAATCAAGATAACCAACATGAAGCTTTGCAAGCAACTAATTCAAAAACTAGAGAACAATGTAACAATGCTGAGAGATCTCGTGATGACCGCCAACCTTTTCAAGAGCAGACACTCCATCTAGGGGTGAGAGCTCAACCTTCTTTAGAGCAAACACTCCACCCAGGAGTAAGAGCTCGATTTTATTCTTTAAGAGCAGACACTCCACCCCAAAATGAGAGTTTGGCTTACTCAACAAGAGCATACACTCCACCAAAGAGTGAAAGCTCGACATTTTCTAAAGAGTAGAGACTCCACCCTAGAGTGAGAGCTCCACCTCTCTAAGAGTAGACACTCCACTTAGGAATGAGAGCTCAACTTTTGAAAGAGCTCCACCTCTCTAAGAGCAGCTCCACTCCAGAGTGAGAGCTCCACCTCTCTAAGAGAAGCTCCACTCTAGAATGAGAGCTCCACATTTTAAGAGCAGCTCCACCTTGGAGTGAGAGCTCCACCTCTCTAAGAGAAGCTCCACTCCAGAGTGAGAGCTTCACCTCTTTAACATAAGTTAATTGATTCTTAGAAATCCAAAAAAATTAAGTTTAGAAAAATAAAGTTTGATTCAATAATTTTCTTTAAATTTTAGGGTTTTGGACCCATTTATTTTTCAATAAAAATAAATTAATTAGCTACAAAAAAATATTTGCTTTAAATTTCCAAATTAATCCTAGAGAATATACTCATTTGGTACCCTATGTTTTTGCAAAGTATCATTTTGGTACCCTCTGTTTTCAATAATGCTCATATGGTACCCTGTATTTTAAAATCGTACATATTTGGTACCCTAAACTTAGATTTGATAGATAAAATTTTGTCAATTTAATCAAACTGCTGTCAATTATGTAAGTTACAAATTTAAATTTAATTACATATAACTGATGACAATTTGATCATATTGACAAAATTTTATCTATCAAATCTGAGTTTAGGGTACCAAATATGTACGATTTTAAAATACAGGGTACTATATGAGCATTATTGAAAACAGAGGGTACCAAAATGATATTTTGCAAAAACATAAGGTACCAAATGAGTATATTCCCTTAATCCTAACCATATCTTAAGTGGAAATTTTGAGTCTATAAATTTATTAAGACTAATCATAAACTAATTCCTTACTTAAGTGTCAAAAATCTCATTTTTACCAAGTGTAAAAACTGTTTATTTTTAGTCTAAATCTTAAACTTTGGTAACACATATTTTAAAATTTACTTGTCAATTATTTACCAAAGTTTCTAGATTACCACTTTTCAACAAGAGCTCTCACAAAATTTTAGGTATAAAAGATCATTTTTGCTTGGTGAAACATGTCTTTAAAACTCGGGAGGTCAAACTGAGCAATTTTTAAAGTCCAGATATTCTTGCCAACTTTGACATGTTATAGTTTTCTAACCCCTTGTTATTTTTTTTTAAAACTTTCCAGATTCAATCTTGGATATATCATGAACATCCTTGCCAAATTTTAGGTAAAAATGAGTTGTTTTTCTTGGTGAACTTAATGTTAAAAAATTGGACATAAAACTAAAAATACCAAATTTTCCAGATTGCCTCATATTTTTAAAATGACCATAACTTTGTAAATACAAAATATTTTTTAATGTTTTAAGAGTCTAAAATCATCTACTCTTCCTAAAAACTACAATAATAACAACAAATTCTAGAAATAGCATGTTCAAGGCTTGCTTGACCCTTTGGTAAAAACTACAATGATAACAACAAATTCTAGAAATGGCACGTTCAAGGTTTGCTTGACCCTTTGGAAGTCAAGACTAAAACATTGGCAGCAAACTTTTTGCACAAACCCTAAAGGAACATTGGATTCTTCAGCTAATATCAACACAACCAACATGCATGCATCAGCAAACATAATAATCTACATTATTACATCATAATAAAGAGATTAAACACTAATATATATATATGCAACTCAGATTACTCATAATACATTTCTCTAAACATAAAATCACAAAATTTTATCTTTGGTGTTCTAGCTTTGGGTTTTGGTTTTCCCTAGCTTTTTTGGAACTCCTATGAATTTCTCAACTGCCTTCAAACCACCACCCCAACATTAAAGAGGTTAGAATAATCATAGACTAAAGGAAAGATGGAAAGGAACCCATGAAAATCACAAATTCAAGCTTGATTTACCTCTTTTGTGTTCTAGAACATATGCATGCACTATGAACCCTTTGAATCGGCTTGCATGCAAAACATTAAGCCTCTAAACCTTGCCTTAGAGTGAATACAATTCAGAAACTAGTGGATGTAGGGAAGCTTATGGTTCGGCCAAGAGAAGAAGAAGAAAGAAGAAGAATTTTGGGTTCAAAGCATCAATCTCTTTTTCTTTTTTCCTTTTCTTTTTGGTTTTCCTTGAGAGAGAATGAGAAAAATGAGTTGAGTATTTTGACACAAATGAGAGAGAGAGAGAGAGAGACGATGACCATTTCATTTTTAAAATTTTTTTTTTTATAAAACTAACTTAAACCAATTAAAACTATCACATCAATAACTTAATCCCATTTAGCCTAAGGTATTTAATAAATGTTGACACCATAATCTTATTAATACCCTATAGTATTTTAGTGAAAAACTAAATTTCTACACTTAGGCTTAATTGAGCATTTTTTATATTAAAATGCACTAAAAATTTATTTTTCCAAAAATTCATTCAAATTAAGAATCACTAAATATTTTTTTAATAATTTTATGCCCAAAATATTTTGCCATAATTATTTTTCTTAAATTTTTTTGTCTAAGATTTTTTCTTTAACCGGGGTTTTTGAGTTCGGTCCGAAAACGAGAGTTTCGATTTTCTCACAACCACTCTATTCATATTTTTGGCTAACATTATCATCATGAAAATTAGGTTTCCAATAATAAATACTATAATCCTATTCATAATAGGGAACATTGTCCTAACCCGTTTGTCTAAACAGTGCCTGAAACATGGGGGATTACAAGAGCTCTACCTCAGAGGTTCATATCTACATTAGATTTATCTCAAGATTTTCTTATGTGTCCAACTTTACTTCAACAACACTCTCCAGAAGGACCTATTAGTAAAACTTTCAAATTCATAAATAAACTCAAAAGCTGAAGGGCAATTGTTATGTGATAAAAATCATCTTTACAGACGTAGCATGATGAGTTAACAAGATTTTTCTACAATATTCTATGTATTATTTTATTAATATTTTGTAACTTAAGTTGAAATAAATTTTTATTTGAATTTAAAAGATTATTATATTGTAACAAATGAGAAGTATGTCCCACAAATTACCAAGTCTACCCCTATGCTTCACTATAAATAGAGTTGAAATTCATTTGTAAAGATGACTCAAATTCTAATTCTCTAATGAAAACTCTCTCATTTTTTGTAATCATTTTTCTCAATAGTGAAAAAACAGTGGACGTAGGCTCATGATTATAGCTGGACCACTATAAATTTATGGTGTTCTTCATTTATTTTTTTAGAGATTTTATTTTGATCTTATATTCTAGCACAAGTCTTCTTCTAGAAGTTTGTGCACCTCTGATTGACAATTTCACACGTCAACACCCAACTATATTGAACTTACCTAGCTTCCATTTCATTGGCACATGACTAACATAGAAGGTAGCTCCCAAGCCAAAGAAAAAATCATTGCCAACTCACCTGGAAGGGCCACCATTATATGCCAAGAAATCCAATGGAGGACGATGGTGTGCACAACCAGAATCACTCCTGAGAACCCCATTTCAAGGAAAATGGTGGCCCTTAAAGTGTGGAATTGGGGAGTGGAAATGGTAGGGGAAAGGAGAGTGGTGATGGCTAGGACTCTAAGTGTAACGCCCTACTACCTTAGAGTTGTTACCATGTGATTTATAAATGTGTCATTAGCTTGCTAATCGAGGTTTTAGGTTGAAAAGAGTGATTAAATTGAAATAAAGACTCATTGGATAACATTAATTATAAAGCATTGAACATTCTTTAAAATCATAAAAGTTATACATTTGGGATCCCAAAGATACTGTTTCAAAATGTTTTACAACTCAAAATGTGAATACAATCGACCTAAGCGATAAAAATAATCATTACAACATATTCCTCAAAATAACCCTGGTCGTGGCAGGCAGGTCGGCCAAACATGTACACACCGCTTGTAACGCCCTACTACCCAGGGACTGTAACACTATGTATTTTAAATAGTGCTAAACTCGCTAAACAAGTCATTTGGCCATAATCATGTAACTAAACATGATTAACGGTTTAGAATTAAAAATTTTGGTCAAAGATACAAACGTTTCACTAAAACATTTACTATATACATGGGATCCCAAAATACATTTGAAAGGTTAATTACAATAAAAGAGTTACAACCTGCCGATCTAAGCAACAAAATAGGGTTTGACACTAGTTCCTCTTTAAACCCTCAGCCGTGATGGTCGAGTAGTCGCATATGTACACATCGTCACCTAAGCTCTCCAACTCAAGGATGGTCTAGCTTTATTTTCCCTTTACCTACACCACATAGCACTTGTGAGCCGAGGCTCAGCAAGAAAACTTAAAAATGCTCATAAGTAGTTAATAACATGTTACCAAATCATAATAAGCATGCCTAGCAATAATAATCCCACTCATGCATGCATAACATTCATATAAATGACTACAGTGTCATAAGGGACTAGTTACCCTAGATAAATGATCAATAAATCATATCAGGGTCAAATGCCCAAAATACATGATTATGGAATCATACTGGCTCAACGCCCTAGGATATGGGACTAATGAGTCACCCTGGGACCCTCTGCCTGTCCTTTGTATAACCAGCATTCGAGTTGATCTAGCGTACTTGACGCTAAGTTTTCTCCGACCAATAGATCGGTCAAGCATATGATGTGCTCCCGGTTAGGCTAAACCATATGGACCAGCGCTCCGTGCTATTGCCATGCTTGACTAATAAGTCAATACCTTACGACCAGCACTCCCCGTGCTAACGCCACCCTTGACTAATAAGTCAATGCCTCATGATCAGCGCTCACCGTGCTAACACCGTCCTTGAATAATAAGTCAGTGCCAGGATATGGGACTAATAAGTCACCCCGGGTCCCTTAGACCTATTCTCTGTATAAGCATACCTGACGCTGACCAGCACTCCACGTGCTAATGCCATCATTGACTAACAAGTCAATGCTTTTCGACCAACGCTCATCACGCTCATGTCATCCTTGACTAATAAGTTAATGCTTTACGACCAACACTCATCGTGCTCATGCTGTCCTTGACTAATAAGTCAATGCTAGGATATGGGACTAATAAGTCACCCTGGGCCCCATTGCCCTATCCTCTGTATAATCAGGTTTGGAGCTGATCCAGCGTACCTGGCGCTGAGTTTTCCCTGACAAATAGGTCGGTCAAGCGTATGATGTGCTTCTGGTTAAGCATAACCATAACGACCAGTGTGCAACGCGCTATTGCCGCCTTTGAATAATAAGTCAAGCCTTTCTTAATAAGATAATGCAAACAGTCATATATCATATGTCAAATATCCAAATACAAAGCATTCATCATGCTTAATCAATAACCATAAGCATAATCATAATCGTAATCATGCACATACTTAGGCGTTCGTGCCCTATTCATGTTCCTGTTCAACAATTTGGAATCACAAACATAATAATAATCATGCACAATTACAGAGACTCAAGCTTTGATCAATTCTATATTCAACATTCAGGCCATGCCATAATCACATGTATCACATACTGGGTGCAGTTTTCTTACCTCTAGTCCAAGCACAGGTTACCAATGAACGATCCTTGAGCACGATCCCGGTTCTGAGCCCCTAGAGATAACCTAGTCAAAACCATAATTTAGAATCTCGTCAATAACGAGTAAACACAAGCTTCCGAACCAAGTCCTAGCCTCCGAGACATTGAATCCTACCAAACCGGGTAGTAGGATTGATCTCGAGCCCTTAGGTTTAAGTTCCCAATCAACTCCATGGCCCAAAACCACCAAAACCCAAGTCCTAATAAATTCAATAACTCATCAAAACTTAAAATCCAATCAAATCTTAAAAACTCAAAAACATAAAACTTAAAGCTTGGATTACCTCTGATTGAGTCATTTTCCAATTAAATCCTCTGGCTAACAAGCTTCTAATCTTCCCTCAAATCGTTATGACTCTAACCTTGCTTGAACCTGGGTCTTAAAACTCGAGTTTTCTTTGAAAACAATAATGGGTGTCAAATGAATGAACGAGAGAGAGAGAGAGAGAGAGAGAGAGAGAGAATACTAAACGTTATTTTTATTTCTGACAGGTTACTTCGAGCTTAAGTAACCTTAAATATAACCCAAGGCTTGGGGTCCCAAAAACACCACCGAGGGTAAAATAGTCAAAATCCTTAGATTTCCCTCATGATCTCACTAACTCCAAATATATCATCAAATATTTATTCCCATTACCCAATAACCCGGTAATGTACTAAATACCCAATATACCCCTTGACTCGCACCGAGTCAAGTATGGGTCTCGTTGTGACTTTTCCACTAGCTTGCTCCCTAGGATTGTCTCGTGCCGAGTAACCCAAATCTATCCACATAATGATGTGGTCCCACACATATATCACATATATGCCAAATATACCCATAATGTGCCAAATTACTAACATTGCCTTTTTAATCATAAATGGGCCCACATGCATATTTAATACACATAAACATGCATATCAAGTCATATTATAATATAACTCGCATAATCATATAAATATACACATATATATCACATAATTTCCATAATTTTCCATCCTGGCCCCCTAATCAAGGCCCTAAGCCTTATTAGGTAATTTGGGACGTTACAACTATCCATTCCTTAATGAAATTTCATCCTCGAAATTTTACCTGAATAGCCTGGGATATAGATCCCGCATATTTGATTCGAGTTCCCAAGTCGCTCCCTTGACCCTACTGTTTTTGTATAATACATTAACCAAAGGTATAGTTTTGTTCCTCAGTACCTTGTTCTTTCTGTTAAAATCTGAACTAGCTATTCCTCACAAGATAACTCTGCCTCCAGTTCCAAATCCTCATAACTCAACACATGAGTCTCGTCTAACGCATGTTTCCTCAACATGGAAATATGAAATACATTGTGTACAACCGATCGTGCTAAAGATAAGGCCAATCTAGGGCCACCTGACTGATCCTCTCCAGGATCTCAAATGGTCCAATAAATCTAGGGCTCAACTTTCCCTTTTTCCCATAAATCTCCTCACCCCTTTCCATGGTGAGACTCTAAGGAAGACATAGTCTTCCACTTAGAACTCCACGTTCCTTCATTTCAAATTAACATAACTTTTCTGTCTATTCTAAGAAGTGAGCATCCGAGCTCTAATCTCTCCCATAGCTTCAGTGGTCCTCTAAACTACCTCAGGACCCAAATATTTCCTCTCACCCATTTCATCCCAGTGAATGGGCGATCTATTCTTTCTACCATACAACATCTCATAAGGTGCTACTCTAATAATCAACTGGTAGCTATCATTATAGGAAAAACTCTATTAGAGGCAAATATTCATTTCAGGACCCTTCAAAGTTCGCTCTCAACATTTTCTCTAATATTTTGATAATCCTCTATGATTTACCATCAGTCTGAGGATAACAAGTTGTACTGAACTCCAGCTATATACTCATCACCATATTCTGTAACCTTCCCCAAAACTTGGAAGTAAAGATAAGGTCCCTATCCATCAGGATAGACCTTAAATTTCATGAAGGCGTACTATCTCTCTCACACATAGAGATCTACATAACTGTCAACTGTATTATTCATTTTCACTGCTAAGAGTGAGTTGAATTTATATACCGGTCCATAATAACCTAAACTGAATCACACTGGCCCATTATCCTTGGCAACCCCATCACAAAATCCACCGTGATGTCCTCCCACTTCCACTTTGGGATACACAAAAGTTGTAATGGCCTTACTGCTTTCTGATACTCTGCCTTGACCTGCTAATAGGTCAGGCACTTTTCCACGTACTTAGTTACGTCCCTCTCCATCCCAGGCCACCAACATAAAGCTTTCAGATCCTGGTACATATTCATGGTTCCTGGATGATGAGAATAAGGGGTAGTATGAGATTGATCCCTCTAATCCTAGTGTCCATCGGATCCCAAGTCTGACCCTTATACTTCGATAAACTCATGCCTGACACTGTATAGTCCTTAGTTATTCCAGTTAAGACATTCCCTCCAATCTTTCTCCATATGTAGGTCACTCAATTGTTTTTCTTTACTCCTCTATAAGAGAGTAAATTAAAGTATAATGTTGGCCAACTGGCCCACCAGTAACTCTACTATAGTTCTAGTCATATCTTTCAACTGATGTGATGCATAGGCAATCACCTTTTCTGTCAATGAGGTAAAAATCCTCGAGAACTCTTCCACAAAACACATGTAATACCCTGCCCATCCAAGGAAACTCCTGACCTATGAGGTGTTCCTTGGCCTTGGCCAATCTCTAACTGAGGGTATACCACAATATCGTCGATCAAGATGATCACAAACCAATCTAAATAATCTTTGATTACCCTGTTCATCAGATCCATAAAACAACTGGGGCATTAGTCAAACCAAAAGTCATGACTAAAAACTCATGACGCTCAAATATGATACAAAAGCAGTCTTTTGCTTATCATTCTCCCTGATCTTCAGCTGGTAATAACTAGATCGAAGATCCCTCTTGGAGAATATCGTCTTACTCAATAACTGAACCTTTAGTTCTTACAGCTCTGCTGAAGTCGTTCAATACAGTGCCCTAGACCTGGTTCCGTCCTTGGCACCAACATAATCACCATTCTGTCTCTTGGTGTAGAGGTAACCCTAACAAACCTTTGGAAACACATCCAGAAACTCATAGGCTCATCCAGTCTGTCCTGGTCCCACTGGCACGACCTGAGTGGTATCCACCACACTAGCTAAGAGTCCCAACATCCTCTTGCAATAGGTCTCTTGCTCTAAGTACATATGTCATAAGTATATGGGGTCCATGCGCAGTGCCAACAAATACAAGGGTTTCTCACCCTCAAGCCCAATGGTTACTATCCTTTCCTTACAATCTACCATTGCCCCATACTTAACTAACTAATCCATATCCAGGATCATATCAAAGTCGGTCATGACCAACTCTATCATATCATAACCATGTAATCTGCATATCAATTCCATGCCTCTCTTAAATGCAACAAAACAAGGAACAACACGACACAAAAACCAATCAACATAATACAAGAATCAAAACCAGGAAGCTGACCTGCCACTACTGAGGAACTAGCCCCAGTCTCAGTCTCTAACCTTAACTGCGTCAGAACGAACACTCGAGCTGGAGTCGAGCTATCCGCCCCCTTTGGTTCATCCTTCCTTAGTCCTGAGCAATCCCTCTTGAGATGCCCAACCATCCCACATAAGAAATATGCCTTTGCTTGGCATTCTCCCAAATGGAGTCTCTTACACCGAGCACATATCAGGTAAAATTTCCAATCCTCGTCCTTGCCCTGATGGCCTATATGAGCATTTCAGAACCCCTTTTCTAGTCCAGAGGTACCGAATACATTGATAACTTTTCCTTTCTGATCACTGGGGCCTCCACCCCTACATAATCCAATAAACAGAGGTATCACTGCCTGAGCTCCACGCTCTCCAGCACTCTCCCTCCAAATCTTGTTTCCTGTATCCTCAACAACAAAGGCCAACACAAATTTCCATTTTAATTAGAAATGGGCCCACATGCATATTTAATACACCTAAACATGCATATCAAGTCAGATTATAATATAACTCACATAATCATATAATGATACACATATAGATCACATAATTTCCATAATTTTCCATCCTAGCCCCCTAATCAAGGCCTTGAGCCTTATTAGGTAATTTGGGACGTTACACCGCTTCACACTCTCCAACTCATGGTTGATCGACCTTTCCCTTGCCCTTACCTGAACCATAGAGCACCCGTGAGCCGAGACCCAACAAGAAAACTCAACGCATAACAAATAACAATTAAATCCAATAATATACAACATAAACAGTCAACAAATTAAACACATAGCGGCCTATGCCAACCCAAGTGCTTTACCAGGCCCTGGGTTCGTGGTCTTCACCGAGCGGGTGGATACAACAGCCTTAAAGGGTCTCTCCCTAGCGGCCTGCACTCGACGTGCTTTCATCGTTCCTGGATTTTGCTGTTCTCGACCTTTTATCATTCCGGGCCTTCGCCATTCTTAGCCTTCGCCGTTCTCGGTCTTCGGCGCTCATTCATAATCATGCACAATATAGCATAGTATTTACAAGTATTCACACATATATTAAACACAAATATTAGGGCCATGCCCTACTCTACGAGCACAAACAATTTTCTTACCTGTGTCTCGAGCTGACAGATTAACGCGATCCTGAGCACGATCCCCTATCCCCGAGCTTTGACGTAAAACCTAGTCACAACACCATAATAAATAGATATCCATAAATCCCTAACAAATTAAGAACTTTAGATTAAAATACTAGCCTTCGGGACCTTGAATTCTACTAAACTGGGTAGTAGAATCCTTCCCGAGCCTTAACATTTGGGTTCCCGAGCTTAAAACCCTCAAATGACCAACATCTCCTATTTGAGCCGCCGCCCAGCCCTTAAGGGCCGTGGCGCGCTCAAGTCAGAGAGCCTTGGTCTCTCATCAAAGGGACATGCACTGGCTGTTGATAAGCATGCCCCAACATTATCACACCACAGCTAAGATAAAAGCGTTCACCAATACACAATATACAATTAATCATTCAAATATTCATTTACATGCACTACGATGGTGATAAGCATGCCTTAATATTTTCATACAGCAGTCCAGGGCCAGGCCCTATCAGTATCTCATTCATCCTATTAATCCAATGAACAACAACATTCATAATTCATTCCAAGCATACAAGCATATAAACATACATACACATTACCAAACCCTGAATCGAGCTTGTCTCTAGCAACGAATGTACATGTCCAGCCGGTCTTCAGGAACCCTTAAACCTAGGATGCTCTGATACCAAGTTGTAACACCCTGGATAGCCAAGACCGCTACACTGTGTACTTATAAAGGTGCAGGACTTGCTAATCAAGTCATTTAATTAAAAACGTGTTACTAACTATGAATGTGCTAGGGATAAAAAGGGTTTTGGTCTCAAAAGATACAATTTATATAATTAAACGGTTTTACACATGGGATCCCAAAACGAAACAGTGTTTAAAAGTTGGTTTACAGAATCTCCAAAATACAGACAACCATCAGCCATTCTAAGGCAAAACAGACATTTCTGGTTCCCCTGTTCCTGCCTTCCCCTCAACCATGGCATCTGAGCAGCTGGTCATGTACATTCAGCTCGCAGAGATCTCCTAGTCAGGGCTGATCGAGTTTACCCTTGCCTTTACTTGCACCACATAGCACCCGTGAGCCAAGGCTCAGCAAGAAAATATAATATGCATCATAAACAACAATAACAGAAGAATAATCCTTTAAACATGATCAAACATTCAATACTCATATTAACCACATAGCACATATTCAGAATCAAAGATGCAACTAAGCATTAATAACAATCAATTCAAATGATAATCAGGACCGAAAACTTAGGCCGCACCCTCTGTTTACCCCACTGACTCCGGCCCGCTTAAATCGAGCTCAGTGCATAATAAGCTGTCCTCGGCTACCAGTGGCTGAGCCGCGCCCTGTGCGCTAGTTTAACCTTGGCACTCTTAGGCCATTGGTTCACTGTTTAAATGGCATAATACCATCCTTTCAAAACATACATATTAGGGAACCCTTAGTCCCATTACAAAGATACAACCGGGTGCAGTTTTCTTACCTTTAATTTCTACGTTCACTGACTACGAGCGACGTCCCTCGAGCATGATCCGTTTCCCGAGCCCTAGCTTTAACACCTAGTCACAACCAAGGTAATGGATTCCATTAATATTCAAATAAAGGTTTCTAGGTACAATGCTAGCTTCCGGGACATCGAATTCCACCAAACACGGTGGTGAAATCGATCCCGAGCACCTTAGGTTAGATTTCCGCACTTAAAATCCCCAAAAGATCAAGAATGCACCCAAGGGCTGCGGCCCTTGAAACCTAGCCGCATCCCGCCCCTTAAATAGAACCCAAGCCCCCCCAGTGGACAGACACGCGCCGCGGCCCTTCCCTGTGGTGCCGCGACGCTCCCTTTTGGCCGAGCCTCCCTGGCTTCCTTGCTTCGTAGGGCCGCAGCGCTCTAGAACATAGTCGCAACCCTACCCTTCGTGCCCAGAAAATCCACCATTTCTAGCATCCTAACCTCATCCAAAACCAACCCAAAGCACCCTAACTCAAAACCCATTAATCACAAAACTTTTAACATGATTCTAACAACATAATCCAACAGAAATCCAGCTTAAAAACCTACTAAAATTCCATTTTGATTCCTGAAACCCAGCAACTCAAAACACCAAAAACCAGTCATGCAAACTCAGATTTTAACCTCTAAATTACGAATTGAAGCTTACCTTCTTTGCTGAACCACTTCCTTGACAACTTCTGAGCTAAAACCCAAGCTCTCAGCTTCAATTCAGCCCTTAAATTTTAAAACCATAAGCAACTTAATATTCAGTCAAAAACTCAGAGTTCTAACACCCCAAAAAAAAACTCAATTCTTACCTTGATCCTGGTTGAGTGTCCCTTAGCTGAGCACTAGATTAAACCTTCAAAATTCCAGCCCAAACCACTTAATTTCCCAGCTGATTTCCCTTAAATTCCAATGTATTTCTTGAAAGAGAGAAGAGAAGGAAGAGAAGAGCTAAATAGGTCGGTTTGTGTCTTTTTGTTCTACTGCTTTCCATTAACTTAGTCTAATCTTAATCAGTTAAGTCAATCCTGAGGCTCGGGGTACCGGAAACGTCCCCAAGGGCAAAACGGTAAATTTCCCCAATATTCCCGCATAAGTCTCCTAACCTCAAATATATCTCCATATATTTATTTCCATAACCCGATAACCCAAATATTCATCTAATACCTGAATTACCCCTTGACTTACCCCAAGTCAAACATTAAGCCCCGTTGTGACTTCCCGCTAACTGGCTCCCTAGGATTGCCTCAAGTCGCACGCTGCAAACCTACCCACATAATAATGTGGTTCTCACATATATAACATTTAACCTCATTTATATTCATATAATCATACAAGCATGCTTATCATATAATCATGCATTAAATCAATAAATTCACACATAAACCAATTATGTCTTCCCAACGCACTAATCAAGGCCCTTAAGCCAAATTAGTGATTTTGGGTCGTTACAATATGTCTCCTGCTATGTGGCGATGCATCGCATGCTGGGGGTTTTTCCTCCTAGGCTCTTTTAGGCAATGCCTCTGTAATAACGCCCCGAGCATGGCCCCAAAATGTCTCCAAATGACTCCAAAATTTTTGGGACTGTTTGGATACCTCTTTGAATCACTTTAGACACATAAAAGTCAATTTTGGATGTCTTCTACACAATCTCATATTTTCACTTCAACCTAAGTGAAAATCGTTAAGTGTTTTGGTATCTTAACCATTATATTTAACTAATCTTAACATTCCCCCACTTGGTTAAATATAATCCTCTCTTTTTAGCTTAATAGTTTTGGTGCATAAAATAAAGTATTTTTCGATTTGAAATTTACCTTAGTGAAAGTATTACAAAGCCTTATCGAAGTCATTGGTGTCCTAAAGATTGAACCAAGTACTCCTTAATGATAAGACCAGTAACACCTCACACACCTCCATTTGACCATTCATTTTACCATTATCGCGCATAGACCCTTTTCATGGCCTTGTGCTCATCCATTTCATGAACTTTCTGGGGAGAAACTTCAACTCCCATGAGAGGCAGCACCACCTCTAAGTTCACATAGGTGAAGTTCTTACAAAATCTTTGTTACCTTTAGAGATTCTTGTTGCACAAAATTGAAAATCATTGAAATCCCTAAAGCTTAACCCTCACTCGGTAGCAACCAACACTAACCATCCTTGGATGGAACTCACGACTTTGTTAGTGTTGAAACTATTCACTCAATGACTTGTTCTTACCCATTGAACTCTTACCCTTGATATATACAAGTTTGGAGTTAGGTTTCCATCATTGATGAATATATTTTTCTAAGAGTTTCAGTCCCATCTCTTTTGAAGTGGAACTTACTGACCTCTTCGCAAGAGGTTTTGTAAGTGGATTTGCTAAGTTCTCACTTGTCTTAACATATGAGATCGATATGATTCCTCCTCGAATTAATTGTCTCATATATTCATGTCTTAGACTTATCTGTCTAGACTTCTGATTATATATGCCATTATAAGCACTAGCTAATGTGGCTTGGCTATCACAATATATCGAGATCATCAATACCTCATCCGCGGTAATTGAGATATCCAACATGAAATCTCTAAGCCACTCGGCCTCCATGGTTGAGTTGTAAAATACATGTTTGTTTCTTGGAACCCCAAGAATCCACTCCTCCTCCGAACATAAACACCCAACCACTGGTGGAGAGATTATCTCCTACACTCAATATCCAACTTGCATTGGAATATCCTTCAAGTATCTTCAGGAACTTTGAATATCTGAGGCCTAGCTACTTGGTCCTATTAAGGTACCTTAGAACTCTCTTAATTTCTTTCCAATGTTCCATACTTGTATTACTAGTAAACCTACTTAGTTTACTAACCGCATATGCCATATCTGCACTTGTACAACGAGCGGTGTACATTAGACTCCCTAATGCACTTGCATACTCAAGTTGAGCCACCACTCTACCATTATTCTTTTCAAACTTTATGCTTGAATCAAGGCATAAACCCCACTATTTCTTCTTACTTTTATACCCAAGATGGTATCAACCTCTCCATGGTCTTTCATCTTGAAAGTGGAAGATAGAAACCTCTTCGTTTCTATTATGCCTTTCATCTCATTGCTCAAAATCAACATATCATCAACATATAGACACACTAAGATGACATAGCCTCACAAGTCTTAGAGTATAAGAACTTTTCTGCATTGTTGTGTCAAATCAGGATCCCGTCATTACCTCTAAGGTTTGGGGAAGCCTGGAGAAGGCTATTGCTACTCAGTTGAAGTTTAGCACAACTTATCATCCTTAGACAGATGGACAATCTGAGAGGACGATTAAGATACTGGAGGACATGCTTAGGGCATGTGTATTAGATTTTGAGGGATCCTGGAGTAGGTATCTCCCCTTGATTGAGTTTTCCTTTAACAACAGTTATCAATCAATGATTGGAGTGTCTCCATACGATATGTTGTATGGTATAAGTGTAGATCACCCATTCATTGAGATGAAATGGGTGAGAGGTAATACTTGGTCCTAAAGCGGTGTAGAGAACCAATGAGTCCATTGAGAATATTAGAGCTTAGATACTAGCCTCACAGAGTAGACAGTAAAACTATGCTGATCCTAAGCATAGGAACGCGGAGTTCCAAGTTGAGGGCCATGTTTTCCTCTGAGTTTCAATGTTGAGAGGAGTGAAACAATTTGAGAAGAATGGAAAGTTAAGCCCCAGTTTTGTGGGACCTTTTGAGATCCTAGAAAGGATTGGGCATGTGGCCTATAGACTGCTATGCCTCCAGCTTTTTCAAGTGTACATAACGTGTTTCACGTATTGATGCTTAGGAGATATGTATCAGATACGACTCATGTGTTGAGCTATGAGGATCTAGAGTTACAGACAGATTTATCCTATGAGGAACAACAAGTTCATATTTTGGATAGGAAATATAAAGTCTTGCAAAACAAGACAATTATGTTCGTTAAAGTATTATGGAGGAATAACAAGAATGAGGAAGCGAATTGGGAGCTAGAGTCAGATATGCGAGATCAATATTTTGAGCTGTTCAGGTAAATTTTGAGGATGGAATTTCTATTAGGATGGGATAGTTGTAGCGCCCCAAATATCCTAACAAGGATTGGTAAGTGGATTAGTGTGCCTGGAGGGCATAATTGGAAATTATGTGATTTTAATCGAATATATATGTGATTATGTGAGTTATATTATGATATGACTGCTTATGCATGTTTATGTGTATTAAATGTGCTTAAAAGCCCACTATAATTTTGACCCGTTGATGGTATAATTGTAACTTGTATGCTATGTGTTTGAGATCACATTATTATGTGGATATATGTAACGCCCTGGATAGCCAAGACCGCTACACTGTGTATTTATAAAGGTGCAAGACTTGCTAATCAAGCCAATCAGTTGAAAACGTGATTACTAAAGTCATTAAAGTGCTAGGGTTAAAAGGTTTTGGTCTCAAAAGATAATTTCCATATAATTAAAACATTTTACATATGGGATCCCAAAAGAAACAGCGTTCAAAAGCCTGTTTACAAAATTTCCAGTGTACAGACAACCACCAGCCTTTCTAAAGGCAAAACAGAAGTTTATGGTTTTCTTGTCCCTGTCTCCCCTCAACTGTGGTGGCTGAGCAGCTGATCATGTACATTCTGCTCTCAGAGCTCTCCAAATCAGGGCTGATCAAGCTTGCCCTTGTCTTTACCTGCACCACGAAGCACCCGTGAGCCAATGCCCAGCAAGAAAACATATCATATTGTATAACAAGCAACATTAACATTTGGATAACCCTTTAAGCATGTTCATACACCTAACATACCACAATAATCACAAAGCATGAAGATTCAACCAAAGAGTCAGCTAATCATCATCCAGCCATACAGCATAACAATCCACCAGTCAATAACATCAAACAAATCATACAATAATCAGGGTCGACACCTTAGGTCGCACCCTCTGTTTACCCCACTGACTCCGGCCCGCTTAAACTGAGCTCACTGCATAATGAGCTGTCCTCAGCTACCAGTGGTCGAGCCGCACCCTATGCGCTAGAGTAAACTTCGACACTTTTAGACCGTTGGTTTATTGTTTACATGGCATAATACCATCCTTTACAAAGCATACAAAATAAGGATCCCTTAGTCCCATTATAAATCCACAACCGGGTGCAGTTTTCTTACCTTTAATTTCCAAGTTTACAGACTATGAGCGACGCCCCTCGAGCACGATCCGCTTCCTGAGCCCTAGCGAAAAACCTAGTCACAACTAAGATAGGGAGTACCATTAACAATCACATTAATATTTCTGGATAGAGTTCTAGCTTCCGGGACATCGAATTCCACCAAACGCGGTGGTGGAATCGATCCCGAGCACCCTAGGTTAAGTTCCCGCTCTTAAAACCTCCAAAAGATCAGAAATACCCCAAAGGGTTGTGGCCCTTGAATCCCAGCCGCGGCCCACCCCTGAAACAGAGGCTAGGTCTCTCTAAAGACAGACATGCACCACGGCCCTGTGGCGCTGCGGTGCTTCCCCACTGCAGAGCCTCCTTGGCTCTTTCTTGCTTCGCAGGGCCGCGACACTCTAGAACAGAGCCGCGGCCCAACCCTTTGTGCCCAGAAAAACCACCATTTCTAGCATCCTAACCTTGCCAAAAACCACCCCAAAGCACCCTAATTCCAAAACCCATAGATCACACAACTCCTAACATGATTCTAGCAACTCAATCCAACAAAAACCTAGCTTAAAAACTCCTTAAATTCCCATTTTGATTTCTGAAATCCAGTAGCTCAATAACTCTAAAACCAGTCATGCAAACTCAGAACTTTAACTCTAAACTACGAATTGAAGCTTACCTACTTTGATGAACCACTTCCTTAACAATTTCTGAGCTAAAACCCAAGCTTCTCAGCTTCAATTCAGTCCTTAAACATCAAAACCATAGACACCTTTAATACTCAACCAAAACTCAGAATTCTAATAATCAAGAGTATATTTCAGTCCTTACCTTAGTCCTGGTGAAGTTCCCTTAGCTAGAGCTGAGCTAATCCCTCAAACTTCAGCTCAAATCACAAGATTTCCAGCTGAGTTTCTTAGATTCCAATAGCTTTCTTGAGAGAGAGAAGAGAACAGATGTTAAAGGGTCGGTTTGGGTTTTTTTTGTTCCACTGGTTTCTATTTACTTAGTCTAACCTTAGTTAATTAAGTCAATCCCGAGGCTCGGGGTACCGGAAACATCCCCGAGGGCAAAAAGGTAAAATTCCCCAATATTCTCGCCTAGGCTTCGTATCCTCAAATATATCTCCATATATTTATTTCCATAACCCAATAACCCAAATAATCACCTAATACCCGAAATACCGCTTGACTTTCCCCAAGTCAAATATTAAGCCCCGTTGTGACTTCCCGCTAACTAGCTCCCTAGGATCACATCGAGTCGCACACTGTAGATTTACCCACATAATAATGTGGTTCTCACAAATACAACATAC
The DNA here is from genome assembly GCF_963169125.1 of Humulus lupulus. NCBI lineage: Eukaryota > Viridiplantae > Streptophyta > Magnoliopsida > Rosales > Cannabaceae > Humulus > Humulus lupulus. The sequence goes on from NC_084798.1 coordinate 203,148,206, forward strand.
AACCACATTTACATTCATATAGCCACACAAACATGCTTATCATAAAATCACACGTTAATTTAATAATTTTCACAGATAAACCAATTATGCCCTCCCGGTACATTGACAAAGGCCCTTAATCCATATTAGTGATTTTGGGTCGTTACAACTATCCCCTCCTGCTGAGAATTTCGTCCTCAAAATTTACCTGAATAGCTCGGGATACTGATCCTGCATCACCGTCTCTAGCTCCCAGGTCGCTTCCTTGACCTTGTTATTTCTCCACAACACTTTAACTAACGAAATCGTCTTGTTCCGCAGAACTTTATCCTTCCAGTCCAAAATTTGAACCGGGCACTCCTCATAGGACATATCTGTCTGTAACTCTAAATCCTCATACTTCAATACATGTGTCGGATCTGAGACATACTTTCATAACATAGAGACATGGAAAACATCATGAACTCCCGACAACGACGGTGGCAAGGCCAACCTGTAAGCCACCTGTCCAATCATTTCTAAAATCTCGAAAGGTCCAACAAACCGAGGGCTCAATTTGCCCTTTACTCCGAATCTCTTCACCCCTCGCAGTGGTGAAACTCGCAGAAACACGTGGTGGAACTCCACGTTTCTACGCTTAGGATTAGCGTAGCTTTTCTACCTACTCTGTGAAGCAAGCAGCCTAGCTCGAATCTTCTCAATAGCTTCACTTGTCTTCTGAACCATATCTAGCCCCAAATGCTTTCTCTCACCCATCTCGTCCCAATGAATGGGAGACCTACACTTCCTTCCATATAGCAACTCATAAGGAGTCATTCCAATTGTGGACTGATAACTGTTGTTATACGAAAACTCAATTAACGAAAGATACTTACTCCAAGATCCCTCGAAATCAATCACACACGCCCTAAGCATATCCTCCAACACCTGAATCGTCCTCTCAGACTGTCCATCAGTCTGATGATGAAAGGCTGTGCTAAACTTCAATTGAATCCCCATGGCTTTTTGCAGAGCTCCCCAGAACTTAGAGGTAAAGATAGGGTCTCGATCAGATACAATAGACTTGGGAACCCCATGGAGACAAACTATCTCCCTCACATACAACTCAGCATACTGCTCCACTATGTAAGTTGACTTCACTGGTAGAAAATGAGCTGACTTGGTGTATCTGTCTACTATTACCCACACCGAGTCACAAAGTCCCACCATCCTGGGTAGACCTCCCACAAAATCCATCGTAACGTCTTCCCACTTCCACTCAGCGATACCTAAAGGCTGAAGCAATCCTGCTGGCCGCTGATGCTCAGCCTTCACCTGTTGACATGTCAAACATCTGACCACATACTCTACCACATCCTTCTTCATCCCAGGCCATCAATATAATGTCTGTAGATCCTAATACATCTTCGTGGTACCCGGATGAAGTGAGTATGGCGTATTATGCGACTCATCTAGTATCTCTCGTTTGATCCCTTCATCTTTCGGAACACAAATCTGTCCCTGATATCAAAGCATACCAGCCTCAGAAATAGAATAATCCTTAGCTATCCCTACTAAGACGTTCTGCCTAACTTCCTGAAGCTGGGCATCTACCATTTGTCCCTCCTTGATCCGCTGTAGAAGGGTCGACTGCAAGGTAATATTGGCCAACCGACCTACCACTAGCTATATCTCCGCCCTGGTAATCTCATCAGCTAACTTTCTAGAGATCTGAGTTGAACTAAATAAATGCCCCGAGCCCCTCCGGCTCAATGCATCTGCCACAACATTGGCTTTCCCTGGGTGATAAATAATGTCACAGTCATAATCCTTAACCAACTCTGGCCAACACCTTTGCCTCATGTTCAGATCCTTTTGGGTGAAGAAATACTTCAAACTCTTATGGTCAGTGTATATCTTGCACTTCTCCTCATACAGATAATGCCGCCAAACCTTCACTGTGAATACCACTGTCTCCAGTTCCAAGTCATGGGTAGGATACCGCTGCTCATACTCCTTTAGCTGCTGTGATGCATAAGTTATAACTTTCTCATTCTGCATCAACACACAGCCCAAACCCATCCTCGATGCATCACAGTATACTATAAACTTTCCTTCATCCGAAGGAAGACTCAGTACATGCACTGTAACGCCTTGGATAGCCAAGACCGTTACACTGTGTACTTATAAAGGTGCAAGACTCACTAATCAAGTCGTTATTTAGAAAACGTGTCACTAAACATGTAAGAGCTAAGGTTAAAAAGGTTTTGGTCTCAAAAGACTCATTTCATATATTTAAACTGTAGTAAACATGGGATCCCATACGGAAACAAAGTTAGAATAAGTTTACAGACTCCCAAAAGCACATGAGTATTCATTAGGCATACTAAGGCAAAACAGAAAGTCTTCAGGTTTCACGTCCTTGCCTAGACCTCAACCGTGGCGGCTGAGCACCTGGCTTTGTACATTATGCTCGCTGAGCTCTCCAATCAGGGCTGATCTAATTTGCCCTTGCCTTTACCTGCACCACGTAGCACCCGTGAGCCAAGGCCCAGCAAGAAACCATCATAAACAACTCAAACAATAATAACAGACAATTAATTCATTATACATGTATTCCCATCAGATAATCCCCAACAAATATTCAGCATAGACAATCAGATTCAAGAAATAATCAATCACATATTACACCCATATCACATAATATTCAGGGCCGACGACTTAGGCCGCACCCTCTATTTAACCCACTGACTCTGGCCCGCTTAAACCGAGCTCAGTGCATAATAAGCTATCCTTGGCTATCAGTGGCCGAGCCGCACCCTGTGTGCTAGTGAAACCCTTGGCACCCTTAGGCCGCTGGTTCACTAAATGGCTTGCATGGCATAATACCATCTTTTCAAGCATTTACAATAGGGAGCCCTTAGTCTTGTCACATATATTCAACCAGGTGCAGTTTTCTTACCTTTAGTCTGTGCAGTTAATGAATTACGAGCAACGCCTCTCAAGCACGATCTGTTTCCGAGCCTAAGCCTTTATCACCTAGTCAAAACCAAAGTATAGGGTTCCATTAATACTCCGATATAGGTTTCTGGTTATAAAACTAACTCCCGAGAACCAAATTCCACCAAGCACGGTGGTGAAACCAATCTCGAGCACACTAGACCACTTTCCCGTGCCTAAAACCCTCAAAAACTCATGTGTGCAACCAAGGGCTGCGGCCCCTGAAGCCTAGCCGCGGCCCTAGCCTCAAAACAGAACCACTCCCATGCTGAACCAAACACGCGCCGCGGCCCTTGCTTTGGGCGCCACGGCGCCCTCCCATGGCCGAGCCTTCTTGGCCTTTTCTCATCCTAGGGCCGCAACACTCTAGAACAGAACCGCGGCCCTCCCCTTCGTGCCCAGAAAACCCATCATTTATAAGCTTCAAACCTCACCTTAAACCATCCCAAAGCTCCCCAACTCACAACCAATTAATCCCAACTCCTTTAGCATGACTTAAACAACATAATTCCACAGAAAACACAGCCTAACACACACTAATCTTCTCTTTTCAATTTCTGAAACTTAAGAGCTATAGACACTCAAACCAGCCATTCAAACCCAATTTAAAACCTCTAAACCATGAGTTGACACTTACCTTTTCTGTTGAATCACTTCACCAAGCCAAAGCCAAGCTAAGTCCCCAAGTTTCCTCCTTAATCCTGCCTTAAAACATCAAAACCATATTTGCTTCAACACTTAACCAAAACCCAGAATTCTAACCACAGAGAAGAAAATTAAAAGCTTACCTTAACCCTATTTCAGTTCTTGATAAATCCCTAAGCTAAGCCTCCAAATCACCCTCCTTCAATCCTCTAAACTCCAGCTGAATTCTAGCAAATTCTCCTTAGATTTCTGTGTTTTCCCCTTGTTTTCCTTAAGAGAGAATAGAGAGGTAAGGCTGAGAAAATAAGGTCGGTTTATGTTTTCTAAAGACTTCCTTATGTCTATCTTACTCGTTAAGTTAATCCCGAGGTTCGGGCTGCCAGAACCGTCCCCGAGGCCAAAATGGTAAAATCCCCCAATATTCCCGTCTAGACATCCTAACCTCAAATATATCTCCATATATTTATTTTCATGACCCGATAGTCCAAATCGCTACCTGCTATCTAAAAATACCCCCGACTTATCCAAAGCCATATCTTAAGTCCTGTTGTGACTTTTCCCGCTATCTAATCCTAGAATCATCTCGAGTCGTGCTCTGCGAACCTGTCCACATAATAATGTGGTTCTCACATATATCACATATTTATTTCATATCACATTACCACATAATATCATCAATTGTCATATAAACATTACTAAACATATAATTACTCATTTAAATCACAATTAGTCCATTAATGCCCTCCTGTCACACTAATCAAGGCCCTTAAGCCTTATTAGCGATTTTGGGTCGTTACATGCGCAGTAATAAGTCGTCGCTTCAACTCTTGGAAACTGTTCTCACACTTCTCTGACCAAAAAAACTTTTGGTTCTTTCTTGTTAACTATGTAATTGGTGAAGAAATCTTTGAAAATCCCTCTACAAACTACCTATAATGGCCTGCCAACCCAAGAAAACTCCGTACCTCTGAGGCATTCCTTGGCCTCGACCAATCTATCACTGTCTCCACCTTGGACGGGTCCACCTTAATCCCATCTGCGCCAACTATATGCCCAAGAAAAGTCACCTCTGGCAACCAGAACTCACATTTCTTAAATTTAGCATACAATTGGTGTTCCCTTAATCTCTGTAAAACCTGTCGAAGATGCCGCTCGTGCTCTGCCTTTGAACTAGAGTACACCAAGATGTCGTCGATGAAAACAATGACGAACTGATCCAAGAAATCCTTGAACACTCTGTTCATTAGATCCGTGAAAGCTGCTGGGGAGTTGGTCAAACCAAAAGACATGACCAAGAACTCATAGTGCCCATACCGCATTCGGAAGGCCGTCTTCGGTATGTCCTCATCCTTGATCCTCAGCTGGTGATAACCAGATCGAAGATCAATCTTTGAGAACACTGTTTTTCCCTGCAGCTGATCGAACAAGTCATCAATCCTTGGTAGAGGGTACTTATTCTTAATAGTCAACCTTTTCAATTCCCTGTAGTCTATACACATCCTTAAAGTCCCGTCCTTCTTCTTAACGAACAGAATTGGAGCACCCCATGGAGAGTAACTAGGTCTGATGAATCCCAAATCCAGAAGTTCTTGCAGCTGTATCTTCAATTCCTTCAACTCTGTCGGTGCCATGGTTCTGTCCCCGGTGCCAACTCAATAACAAACTAAATCTCCCTGCGTGGTGGCAACCCGGTAGCTCTTCAGGGAATACATCTAAAAACTCACAAACCACCCTGGACTCTCCCGGCACCACTGGCAATATCTTGGTAGTGTCCACCACACTAGCCAGAAAACCTATACATCCACCCTGTAACAAGTCTTTGGCTCTCAATGCAGAAATCATGGGTATGCGGGATCCACATATCGCACCCACAAAGACAAAAGGATCCTCGCCCTCAGGCTCAAAAGTCACCATCTTCTTCCTGCAGTCAATAGTAGCCCCATATCTGACCAACCAATCCATCCCTAAAATCATGTCGAAGTCCTCCATATCAAGCTCAATCAAATCAACATAAAGCTCCCTACTATCCACCATCACTAGCAATGTCCTAATCCACCTCCTAGAAACTACCAGTTCCCCAGTAGGCAATAAAGTCCCAAACCCCGCAGTCCGATACTCACTAGGTCTACACAGTCTATCAATCACTTTACTAGAAACAAAGGAATGCGTAGCACCATAATCAATCAATACAGAAAAAGGAGAGCCAGCGCTAGAAAGCTGACCTGTCACTACCGAGGGACTAGCCTCGGCCTCTGCCTGCGTCAAGGTGAACACTCGAGCTGGAGTCAAGCTGTCCACCTTTCCTGCTTCCCCTTTCTTCACTGTTGGGCAATCCTTCTTGAGGTATCCCACCGTGCCACATACATAGCAAGCCTTGGCCCGACATTCACCCTGATAGCGTCTTCTACACCTTGGGCACTCTGGGTAACTCCTCCATGGTTCACTGCTGCCCTGACGGCTGCCCTGACCACCCCGACCCCTCCTATCAGAACCAGCAGCGGTCGAAGTGTCAAGGGTCTTTCTCTTGAAATCACTAGGGCCTCCGCCCTTACCTGAGCCAGAATAAGGAGGCACCACCCTGCGGCCCTCGCGCCTTACTGCACTTTCCTTCCAAATTTTGTTCTTTGCTTCCTCAGCGGTAAGAGCCTTCTCAACGGCTGAGTATTGGATATCTGTTTTACTTGTTTGGGTTTTCTTACTGAGTATTGGCACATGGGTGCTTCGTGGTCCAAGTAAGGGCAAAGGAAAGATGGACCAGCCATGGGTTGGAGAGTTGTAGGAGCAACGTGTACATACTCAGCCTACTCGACCGCCACGGTCGAGATACTTTTGAGGAACATGGGTTATTAGTTCAATTTTGCTGCTTAGGACCACTAATTCTGTAATTTTGATGAACTTGTATTTTTAATATTAGATTAAATAATGTGACAAAATGTGATTTGTCACACCTTGTAACATATTATTGAGAGTCACAAAATTGGACACATGTGTGTGCCTAAATGTGACATATTTTGGAGTTACAAAATCAGTTACAAATTTGTAACTCCCAAATATTACCCAATAATGTGTATATTATATGTTACACATTTGAGATTGGATTTCATAAAGCCATATGAGAAATGGCTGATAGAGATGTGATTTTAACTCCCATATTGTGTATGGAAGTTACAAAATCAAGTGGGAATAAATTAGAATGTTTTGGAAAAAAAGAAAAAAAAATTGGTTGCTGAAAATGACCAAGGGCCGTGGCTTGTTTCAAGCGCCGCGGCCTTAGTGGCTGACAGCTTCATACAAATTTAGTTTTTATCCAATTTTGAACGTTTTCAACAACCAAGTAACTCCCAAATCTCTATTTTAATTTCATAAAACATCCAATTAATCATTGGTAACAACCATGGGGTTGGTGGAATTTGAAATTCAAAGGGTGTCTCAAAACTCTATAAATAGGAGCCTAATGCTCACTTGTAAGACACACCATTTTTCACCCACAAAGCACTTGGTTGAAAAATACACCTTGAGGCTTGATTATTCCAGAGAGCTATTTCCTTGAGAGATCCCTTAGTGCTTAGAGAATAGGGGCAAATAAGCTTTTGGACAAAGGTTTTGAACCTTGTTCAAGTTGGTAATCCCCATTACTCTACACTTTGGTTGAGTGTGAGTTTGTGTTTTTCATTGATCTTTTCATTCAGTTGTTCTTCTTGTATTATTATTGTTTTGAGTTTGTAATCCTCTTCTTCTATTTCTATTTACAGATTTACTGGTATCTCTTGTTTTAGAGTTTTAGTTCTAATAATTCTCTTCTTTATCTCTTTTCTACATTTACTTATATTGTTGGTCATTGAGTTGTAAACCTATTTATCTATCATCTTGTCCATTGTATTGTTTGCATAGAGTTGTATTTTTGGTTTTTCCACTTTTCCATTGAGCAATAAAATATATTCTCTAACACATGGGTTATTAGTTCAATTTTTCCGCTTAGGACCACTAATTCTGTAATTTTGATGGACTTGTATTTTTGTTTGAATACCTTTGGGATCCCTTGTAATTATTCAAACACTTTTTAATAAAATTTTTACTTATTGATTGAAATTTTTAGTACCTAAGTTATCGTTTAACCTTAACTACATTTTTAAGTCCAAATGACTCACTTAACGAGTTAGCACTATTTTTAACACACGATGTAACGATCATGGATTAGTAGGGCGTTACAATTTGGTATTAGAGCTGCCAAGGTTAATGGCTCCCGAAGATAGGCTAAGTGTGTACGCTCGCTGCTAAAGATAAGCTCGACTGGCGATTTGGTAACTTATGTGTTAAATATGTGTTTAACTGCTTAACTAGAATATATATGCCTTATCTGCATCCTAGAATAGGAAGCATGAAATATACTGATAGGGACTGGCCCTTGACTGCTAGGTGAATATGAAAAGGCATGCTTATTAGCGTTGTTGCAGTATGTGAAAGTTAGTGAAATGCTTATTAGCATTGTGGTTGCATGTGTTTGCTTATTTGTTTGGTTGTGGACCGTGGGATGGTTTCTGGAACATGTTATCATTACCTTATAAGTCAAGTCGTTGATTGCAAATATTATGCCAAGGAGATCAGAACGACTAGTCGACACAGGTATTGGCGCTAGAGATAATGACCAGAGTCAGAACCCTCCACATGCCCCTCAGGATTGGCAGCAAGTGCTTGCTGATTTGCAAGCAAGACTACAGAGACAGGAAGATGAGATACGATTACTGAGACAACAGGTTCCACCAGGGAATGCTGCACCGGCTCTACCACCTGTTGTGGTACCAGTTATAGGGCAATCAGAAATTGAGAACAGGTGGGAACCACTCTATGAGAGGTTCAGAAAACAACACCCTCAACCTTTGAGGGAGATTTAGATCCACTGAAGGTTGAGCAGTGGATGAGCATGATTACCTCCATCATGGATTTCATGAGGGTGGTGGGTAACAACAGGGTGACCTGTGCCACATACATGTTACGTGATGATGCCTACATCTAGTGGGAGGTTGTATCACATACCTATAACATCGCAGAATTGAGTTGGGATGAGTTACAGGGTTTATTTAATGAGAAATACTATATTGATGCAGTTCAGATTGCGAAGGCGTATGAGTTTACTAGGTTTGTTCAGGGCAACATGACGGTAACTGAGTATGCCCTAAGTTTGATAGGTTGGCCAAGTTTGCATCTAACTTCGTACCAACCGATGCCGCCGGGAGAGTGGGGGAAATTTCATTTTGAGTAACATGTAGAGATGTTACGACTCAGGGAAGTATGAAAGTAAGATCAATATGGAAGAGATGTAAGAATTTTCCAAAGGATTCAAGGTAACAAGATTTGTTTGCGATAAGCATGGAATGATTTACGAAATAATATGGGTTATTTTTGTAAAAAAAATGATTGTTATGGATTGATCTCAGAATTGGAAACATAGGAGATTATTTAAGCTTTACGAACTGTAGATATGGATAGAATCTGTAATAGATTTAAGACTATCTTCTTGGATTATAGAAAATTTTATAAGTCAATGGTAATAAAGATAAAAGGTGACTTAGACCCTTGTTGTCATACAAAAAAGATAAGTGAAGGATAGACCCGCGTTCTAAGAAACACAATATGGATTCAGTTTTGGATTGTACCAGATTATAGCGTATGTATGAGTTTTATGCTACTGTAGTAGATAGAAAGTGATAAATTTCGGACAACATCTTAAGCGGTGGGGTAAAGGAGGAAGTTACCCACTTGTTCGATAAGACACATCAAAATCAAGGAATTCAGAAGGGTCAGAAGTGAAGAACTACTTTTGAGGGTTAGTAGAACTCCAAATACATGAATTAAGTACTTGGAAGAGTACAATTGAATTGATAAATTGAAAGATTGAGAACATGCAGCAAGTACTTCTATAAGTGCCTCTAAAGAAAGCTATTATAAGGAGAAGTTGAAAGGCAAAATGAGATTGACATTATGAGCCTTAAGTGTTGCTTAAAGGAATTAGTGAACATCTGACGTTAAAATGCGCTTACGATGGAATCTATGGAAATATGTACCAGATGTATGTTGCATGGTTGCATGATCTAATTGTTAAGGGAAGAGAAATTAAGAGGATATACATTATAAGTTAATAAGGATTCTAGACAAAGAGTAAAGTATGAAGTATATACATAAAATTTATGGATACTATAAGGAGCTATAAAGAAAACTTCATGGATTATGAAATTGGAAATATGACGTAGAACCAGTATGGATGGGTTACTATTAGAACGGACATAAAAGTGGCTGGAATATCAAGTGGCAAATAAGTTGAAAATTTAGTAAAGAATAAGCGTTGCGGTGAACATAACCAGATAGTGGGTTGTGTAAACCTGACAATGTACCTAGGTATTTGTTGTTTATAATTGGACGTGGCTACAAGACTTAGCCAAGATATATCGTGATGATTCTGAGTAGTGGAAATCTGTTATAATGGAAATATTCTATGGAATTTTGAGGTGACAAGGAAAGGATGAGTTGTTAGATACTCTTGAGAATGAGTGAATTTTGAGATGTTATGTCATAGGAATTTCAAGTATGAAATCCTTTTTAAGGAAGGGATAGTTGTAATATTTGCATTTGCATTTTATGAGTATTTTGGAAATTTGGCCTGTGAGGGCAATTCGGTAATTTATATATGTTGATGCATATGTGAATTGTTTTCTTTTAAATTTCATGATAATATATGATTTATTTCATGATTATGATATGTATGTGTATGACATCGACAAAACACGATTCCTTCAAGTATCGAGGGTTTAAGTGCCAAAGATATTGGAAATAATGGGTGATAATAGAAATATGATTCTTGTGGTAGAAATTGTAATTTCCATAAGTCAAAACTATTACCTTAAGGAGGAATTACAAAAAAGGGCTTAAGTGGTTTCATAAGGAAGCTTATATGAAGGATAGGATGGTAATTGTGTATTATTGATTATTAAGAAGTAATTAATTGTGAAAAAATAAGATTAGGTTTACACAGATACTTCTTTTAGAATTAGGTTATCAGATTGGGAGGCAAGTCACACATTCTTGATCTGGTTATTTTGAGGCTTAAGGACTTGAAGGAGGACCTTAGTGTGAACTAGACAGATTAGCAGTGGGAATTAAGGAAAGAAGACAGGATTGGTGGCTGAAACAATAATTGGTAAGTTCTTTTAATTTTGTTATTTATGTTTCATGGTATATTTAGGTTTTGATGATGAAAAATGGATATTAATTTGCACTTTTGATTATTGGAAGTTCATCTGTAAAGAACGCCCTAGACTAATACTTACAAAATATTCGCATAACATAGCTTATAAAAGAATACCATCCATTATTAAAGTCTCAGGGGGACTTATTTAAAATCATGCAAGTTGGCGCCATAAGTTTAAAATAAAACATAGGTTTTTATGCAAAGTTCAAAGAAAACCAATTAAGTTAAATAACAGAGTCCCACTGATAATTTAGGAAAAGTCCCTTAAAACAAAACATAATTTAAATGGCGTTCTACGTTGATCGTTTTATCGTCCATAGGATTGCTCCACGCCATACACCCCATGATGAAGAACTCCTCACGTCACCACGCGTGCCATAGAGAAATCCTATTTGCTACCTGGAAGGAAAGTAAGGGGGTGAGCTAAAAGCCCAGTAAGGAAGTACAAGCAAATAAGCAAGTAAGAAAACAACAAACAACCAAACACTAACGTTCACCTAACACATCATGGTATAGCATAACATAATCGTAACATTTCATCATATCATAACATAAATATGACATATCAACATATCATAACATAAATGTGACATATCAACATATCATAACATAAGTGTGACATATCAACATATCATAACATAAATGTGACATATCATCATATCATAACATAAATGTGACATATCAACATATCATAACATAGATGTGACATATCAACATATCATAACATAAATGTGACATATCATCATATCACAATCATACAACATACATGATGAGCATGGAACGCTAGTTGTCCATGTCACCCTATGAGGTAAACAGGAGATCACTGGTCCTTGAATAACCTCGGCGCGTCCGCCCTAGGAGTCACGTCTCAATGTCCTTAGTAACTCGTACGATGTATCTGACATCGAAATCTGTTTGATGTATCTAACATCACATTCTGTTTGATGTATCTAACATCCATACACATATCACATTCAACAGATCATCACATTAAGGCATTCATAATTTCATAACAGTTCATTCATATAACAGACTTACCATTCATAGCATAAAATCATAAAATCTATCTAACTTCCTTACCTCAGGTCCAAGCTAAGAATTTCACAATCTTTTCAACGAGCCTATATCATAATCAAAATAACGTTTCTTAGGTTCATAAAATTACTATTTTGCCCTTCCATACAACTCGTGTGTGCATGGGCCATGCACTCATGAATACAGTCACACTAAAACATGCAATTATCGCCAAAAGAATAATGCTCGTTCTACCCATTTTACTAACATGATTGCTTTATAAAAATTACATAGTTGCATAATAATCATGATTTTGGACGTAAAAGTTGATTTGCATGTAACATGCATACATGGGAACGTTGCGTAATAAAGACGTTTTCAAAAACGATAATTCTACATTTCTTGCTTTTATTGTTTGAAAATCAATAGACATATTACATGCTTTCTTAAAATTTCTAAGTTGATTAAATTTCTCAAAACTTTATTTTATTTTAGCTCAAAATAAAATATGTGATATTTTCATTAAATAAATATTAATTTACCAAGAATTAACCAACAAGCTTGGATTTAATTAAAATACCTATTTTAACATGTTTCTTTAGAAAAATATATTTTATTATTGTGTTACAAAAATGATGTGAAAAATATATTTTAAGTGTGGAAAAATACATTTTGATTTAATTTATTTAAGACTTAGTTTTTAAGTAGTAAAAACTCATATGTGACAATTTAATAATAATTGTTAACCTTTTTAAAACAAACTTTCAGCCACTATTTATTTTATTCAAAAATCACAAATAAATAGAGTTTAAATATTTTTCTCAATCAAAATAAAGAAAAATCATTATTTATCAAAATATGCATTCATACCATTAAAATATCATTTTTCAATATTACCATAACTTAGGAAAAATAATTTATTCCAAAAATTAATCAAATTCATTTTTAGTGAAACTTACTTCACATTTTATTACAAAATTCCAGCAACCATTTTTTTATCATTAAAATCACCATATTCAATTTATAAACTCATTTTTTTCTCAAAATTCAATAAAAATTCTGTAGGAAGTTAATTGAGTAAAATATCATAACATGAGACTTAAAATCCTCTTTTAATTTCATAAAAATTAACATATTCATCAAGAACATTATTTATGCATGCAACTCATCTTTTTATCAACTTTTACCCAATTATTTGAAAGAAAAAAAAACAGCAAGCTTAATTCTTTGTAAAACTCAACTTTTGTCTCAAAAATTACATAAAATCATTCATGCCTATAATCTCATTATGCTCTTATAATATGCATGATTCCACTAACATAATCACATGAATCCTTTTAAAATCATTTGTTGCAATTCTATGAAAACCAACAAAACATTAACAATAAAAATAGCATATAGTAAATTTATAAGCACATTATTCACATATGCCTTATATTAACCTAGCATATTTCTATCATCATTTTCATGCATCTTATAATTTAATCATTCAAAATATACCATGCATCTAACAAGATTTCATGATCAAACTATCAAGATTACCACTTATTCTCTTACCCATATATCATAGATCCTAAAACATGGATCAAACATATTGTAAATCACACAACATATCAAGAACACCCTTGGGTGTACCTAGGCCGAAATCACCTTACAAGTGTTCATAGATTATAACAATTTTTTTATGCATAGCAAAATCAACATCACAACCCTTAAACACAAATCATGCCCTCACAAAAATCCAAATCCTATACATCAATCCTACCCAAAATCAACCATTATCACCATTAGCAAAACCTCATATACAACCCACCAAAAACAATATAAGGCTAAGGAAAAGACCATTACCTCTCTTGATTGTAGAATCAAGAACACAAAAGATCAATACCACAAACTCCACACCCTTGTTCAAGCCTAGGGTTTTTATGGGAAAACCACCATGAAGAGAAGGAAAGACCCAAACACACACAAGAAAATAACACAATCAAAATCATATTATCAAATAAAAAGATTATGTAAAAGAGAAAACAAGAAGGCATACTCTAGGGGGGTTCCTCTTCACTTTCTTCTTCCTTCTTCCTTTCTTTCTTTCTTCCTCTCTCTCTCTCTCTCTCTCTACACGCCACTCTCTCTCTCTCTCTCTCTCTCTAGGTCACGACAGCCACACACACACACAAGAGCAATGGCTCTTCTCTCCTTTCTTAGCCCCTTTATCACAAATCCTCTCATAAAGTCTCCCCAAACAATATTAAGGTAAGTTTCCATTTCTCTTTTATTTTCCTTGATTTTTCTTTATTTCAAAAAGATACAAAGGGATAAGATATGATCATGCCTATCCCCAAATGATCATGGTCTTCAAGTCTTTATTTTTTTACCATTTTAAGGAAATATTCCATTCCCACTAGGTCACACGCCCACTCCTCATTTCCCTTTTCTTTTCTTCTTTTTTTTTTATAAATAAATTACTCAATTAAATCTAAAATAAGGAAACCTAAAATGTGTAGAAAATCTACACATGTGCACCATGCTACCATGCACTAGCACACACTAAATTACTAGGGTGCATTACTATCTATCATGCACCTTAGTGCATTCCACCATAGCTCACATAAATACCTCATTTGTCACACTTAAATAAAATGTAACACTAATAGTAAGATAACATGTTACACAATTAATCACTTATTAAATTAATTAACCAAAACATTTCTAACAATTAAATAAAATAACAAACAATCAAATAAAACAAATAAACAATTAAATAAAATAACAACACTTAAATAAAACAATTCATCACACTTAACATTTAAATCAAATAAAGCACAAAATTTAAATAATCTAAAAAAAATTTTTTTGGTGCACTACATCATCAGATGTTTAAGATTGATTTTAATTGCAGCATAAGTGTTCAAACACATGTTAGGTTGCTTGAATTGGTGGTTTGGGTCAAAACTTTACGAGTTGGGGTCAAATTTTGGGTTTAAAATCGCATCTGCGATTTCTGGAATTCACGACTAGCGCGACCGCGCTCAGACCTAGCACGACCGCATTGTTCGCCTAGAAAGAGCGTTCTCACTGTGGGCACGATCGCGCCCAAGCAATGGCGCGACCGCGTCGGTTGCCCATAAAAGGGAATTTTGGTTGTTCTACCCTTTTGATTATGAATTGGCACATTTTGGTTTGAGGTTTTATTCTGCAGGGTTTTAGGAATTTCTTAAGGATATTTTGAGGATGAATTAGCCTTAAGAGGGACATGGGTGTACTTTTAATATGATTTTGGTTTGGCTTGATTTTAAAGCATTTGATGTTATATGATATGATAGGCTCAATAAGGATACTTGAAGGGACACATTAATGTGTGCGGAGCATTACTAGACCTAAGGTAAGAAGAGTGGACACCTACACGAAGGGTGTACGCTCGATGTACTTAAATTTGGTAAACTTTGTATGTTATATTATAAATCATATTACAATCTATGCTATGAATTATGTCAGGAATTTTGTTATGAATTATGTTAGGATTCTTGTTATGAACGATGGTATGAATGATGTTATTAATTATGTTAGAAGCTATGTTATTGAGTATTGCATGTTGTGTGTGAATATGTTGTATGTCTATGTGGCATGCTTACGTTATGAGAAATGCATGCTTATGTTATTCTATGTTGGGTTGCACAACAGGCCGGAACGACACCAGTATTATGAGTTATGGATTAAATATGTTACACTATATTTATTGTATTCTATGTTTATGTTATGTTATAGTTAGGTTTTGTTAGGATAGTTTATATATGTTATGATTATGTTACGATACGATAATGCTGGTTATGGAACTTTGTATGTGAAGGTATCAACTATGAGTTGTTTATGTTTTAGGTTGTGAGGATATGAATTAGTTTATGTTATATGTTTTATGCTTTATGTTTTTTTTATATAGTTGGGCTTTGGGGATTGTGTCCTATATAGCTCTACTTGGTGGGCGTTAGCTCATGGGTACTTTGTGTTGCAGGTAAAAGCAATAGCGTAGTTGATGAAGTGATGAGTTGGAGAAGGCTCGGTCAAATGTGTGCATGTCGTGATTGTCAACTTGGGGGCCAAAGGGGTTGCTACGTATGCATGGTTTTAAAAGTTTTCAAGTCATGGTTTTATGTTGAGTTTTGATAACTTGTATCTTTACCAACGATATACATGTAAAATATGGTTTATTTTAAATAACGAGATCTCGAGTTGCATGTTTTGTAAATGATATTTAATTCGTGTTTGTTTTAAATGA
The DNA here is from genome assembly GCF_963169125.1 of Humulus lupulus. NCBI lineage: Eukaryota > Viridiplantae > Streptophyta > Magnoliopsida > Rosales > Cannabaceae > Humulus > Humulus lupulus. The sequence continues at coordinate 203,164,339 of NC_084798.1, forward strand.
GTTTCGATAAATGTTTTGTAGTAAATTATTTAGTTTATGTCGGGTCTTTACAACCAATCTCCTTAAGTATGTAATCCCATTGAGTTGTCCCATCCTTTGTTGATGAAGACTTTGAATCCATATCCACATTCATGTAGCGCATATCCAAATAAAGTTTTCTTTGATCTCCCAAGGTTGTGTGTTCAACACAAACTAAATCTTTAAGCAATGATTTGAAACTCATTCTTGATTGTGCAAAACACAAAAAGAAACTAATTAGAATTAGAGATTTTGATTGTTGGGAATTTATTGCGTTACACTTTCTTAATCAACAATGAATAATAGGAAAAGTTCAATATTACAAACCCTAGATGCTAATCAAGAACCTTATTCAAAGTATAGATGCAAATCATGATAATCAAAGAACCATGTTCATGGTATGAATGCAAATCTTGAAAACAAAGGATTAAGTGATTAAATGTTAATATGATGAACTTGGAAATATTTATTCATCAATACTAACAACATAAACACAATAGAATGAAAAAATACAAGATTAGGGTTAGAGAGATACAACCTTTTGTATCAATCAACTTGAATCTTCAAACTTGGGGAACTTCTAAGGCTTATACACAATAAGAATTTTGTTGTCTAGAATCTCTATTCCAAGCCTTCCCTTATTGCTTGAAGCTTCAGCCAAGTACAATGAGATTTGGGATTTAACAAGTCTTGAAATTCATGCAAGTCAAGCAATGCTTTATGAGTTTCTTGGAGAAAAGTTGTGGTCTTTATAGAGCTAGAAGAGAGAGAGAGAGAGAGAGAGAGTTGAAAAGTGTTATAAAAGCTTTTCAGCTCTAATAACCATTATTTATAGTGTAGGCACCATTATTAAGTTTAACCAATAGAATTAGAGCTTTTAAACACATCATTTGGAGCTAAGTCACGTAATTGTGCGATCCCGTATGGACCGCCTAGGCGATGTGTCGCCTACTATGTGGCGATGCATCGCCAGCCAAGCAATGCATCGCCTGCTGGGGGTTTTTCCTCCTAGGCTCTTATAAGTGATGTGCCGCCTCCCACAGGCGATGCAACGCAGATGCCTCTGTAATATCGCCCCGAGCATGACCCCAAAATGTCTTCAAATGCCTCCAAACTTTTTGAGAATGTTTGAATACCTCATTGTATCACTTTAGACCCATAAAAAGTCACTTTTGTATGCCTACTATACAATCTCATGTTTTCACTTCAACTTAAGTGAAAATCGTTAAGTGTTTTGCACCTCAATGTGTAAACATCTTAACCATTATATTTAACCAATCTCATCATATAGTAAGTCTATAGTTCTATAATTATCTTTTAAATAATATATACTATTATTTGTTTTTCTTAAATACTCACTTACACGTTTGAAGTTCATTAATACTAAATTATATCAAATAGTACCAAATACCTATGAACTCCTTTTTTTTTCTTTCTCAAAACTGATTTTAATAAAATACTAATACTCTTCTTTTATTTACTCAAAATTAATCACCCACACCGCACCAAAATATGCAGTTTGGAATATTTTGTGGTACAGTTGAGGATTGCATTTTTTCCAAACTGCACAGTGCAATGCGATTTGAAGATTTGAATTATGTAAATGCGATTAAAACTACACTGTAGCGCACAACACCGCATAGTTATGTATATTAATTTTTTTTATATATATTTTTAGTTTTATTACATTTAAATTTAATGTTTTGCTAAACTTTTATTAGTTTTCTTGTATTATTATTGGTTATTGAAAGTATCTTAGTTTGTTGTCATTTTTATTGTTTTGTTGGACACTTTGTTTATGAACTTTGTTATAATATTTAATTATTAAATTACTAGGTGATAGGTGTAAACCGCCCACACCGCATCACACTACATCCCATTTTTGTGGTACGGTTTGTGCGATTGTGAGGTCTATGCAGTGCTGGTGCGGTTTGAAAATTTTATTAAACCGCATGTGCAGTGCAGTCTAATAAATTGGCCAAAAATTGTACCAACCACACCGTGAACACCCCTATTTGAAATGTTGAATTCCTTTATCTTCTTCGCCATCATCCACACTCCTGAAACCAAAGATCTGTCACCAGAAATGAAAAATTATTTGTATATCTCAAAACTCCAAAAATAGCGATAATATAGCAATGCAGGTATTATGATCAAGTATAATATATATTCTCAAATCTCAATAGACATGGGGAAATTTTCAAGCACACCTCCTCGCTCTGTCCTCCGCGTGAAGCTCACTGTCATTAATCCCGCAAAAATCAGAAACTCTAACAAGGAAAAAAAATCCTTAATTTGTCTATATATACATATATAGATTACATAGATTGATATTATTGACTTACATCCAAACATTCAATGTCTCGTTGTGCCAAGAAAAAAGGCTGAAGAACATGTCATTCAATGGCTATTCACACCTATAATAGTCCAAAATATACTCGTTGTCCTTTAAATACTCAGGCAAGTCTAGGCACCTTAGCAATTGAGGTTTTTGCCTTTTCGTCTTCGTCTTCATCTTCCTAGATTCACCTCGATTTTCTAGAACTGATAACTTTTGGATTTAGAGTCATTTATTACACTTTTAAACTTAATTTTGTATAAAAAAGAGTGATGATTTGTGTTTTTAGTTATTTAATTTAAAGTTAATTCCATATTTATTACCAGTGAAGATTATTTTTTGAAGCTTAATAATTAATATTAAAATTATGAAAAAAAAAGAATTAAAATGCGCTAATTCTGTGTTGAAGGTTCCTTAAGTTGATTTTGGAAGTTTTGGAGCAAAAATGCAAGCTAAAATTTAAATGCTTGTTGTGAAAAATTCAATAATGCAAGTACACGTATCGTTCAAGTAATAAAGTGCACAAGCACACGTATCATCTCACGAAAACTGAATTACTAATAATTAATTTATAATCTCTATTTGGGTAACAAAAAATTGATAATAAATGAAAGCTAAAACATAAACATAGAAATTATGGAACAAAAAAATTAGAAACTATAAACTCAAAACAAGTAATGCTAAATAAAATTATATAATGGATGAAAAATTAGGGAATTTAATCTCGTCTTCCTTCCACTCTCTTTTTTCCTTAATGCAATATTATAACAAACACTCTTCTAATTGAGATAGCGAGTTACAAAAATATTTTATATTCGGATTAAGATATATAAAATTCGACCTATGTGAGAATTTTTTATATTTATATGATAAGTTCAACATATAGGAAACATTAAACATGAAAACTCATAAGCTACACAAACCATACTGACACTCTTGTTCAATATCGAAATCTATGTCTAATCAATTATAGCATGTTTGAATCTCACTTTTTAGACTTTGAATCAAATTCATATAAAGCATGTAATAGATGGCCAATCAATAAGCATAAATTGAAAAGATCTCAATAATGAAGAATAAAGCATATATTTTGCATAAATTCATAGTAGAGTTTCAAGAGACTCAATTAAAAACCCTAGCAAATAAAATTAGTTCATATTCATAAATGAAACCATAAACAAACTCGTAGAAACTAAAAGAATAGAAAAGAAGTCCAGTAGTTCCTAAAATAATCTAAAGCATTGTTATTATAATGTTAAGGTTGTGAAAATAATCTTCTAGATGTTTCTTCTTGTCACTTGATGATGCTTCAAAATATCTTCATTTGACTTTCAAATCTCGTATCTCTAAAATACGTAATCTCATGTAGGTCAAATATCACATAGTAAACGTTCGGATTTGACTTTTCTTGTGAAACAAGATTTTGTAGGGATTTGAATAAGCTTTCCAATGCCACCAAGCATGTAAATCATATATGCGAGTAGGGAGATATAGTCAAAATATTGAAACTCTCATATTCAAAATATCTAAGATTTTTGCCAACAAATTAAGTTTGAATTCTCCTTATTCTTCTCCAATCAATTCAAATAAATATTTTCTATTATTTTTATCTTGATTGAAGATAATATTTTAAAAAAAATTAAAATATTTCTCAAAATCCATGTAACATATAACAACCTGAAAAATACCACAACCACACGTAAAAAGAACTAAAAATATAAAATAATAATAACTGAACTTTAAATAACTAAGACTAAAAAGTAACATAAATTTATCCTATCAATGTTGAAAGTGCAAAATTACTTAAATAAATGTTGCAACAAACTGAAGGCAAAGGATTGTGTTCTTAATAGTGGTCCAGCTGGCTAATGCACTTTAAAAGAAAGATAGATGACATGGATTAAAGAGGAAATGCGAGAGCTGGAGTGACTTTTTGGACAAAAAATGTAGTGGTCCAAGCAAGTGGGCTAAAAAGAGGAAAATTGATGAGAGTTAGGCCTTCTAATTTGGGAATAGAGGAAATTGTACCCAAGAATCTTTTGAAGGGGGCATCCACCCTTTTTAGAGAAAGACATCATCCTTAGCAGCCAAGAGAGAAAATACCCAAGAATAGAATGAAGATAAAGAAAAGAAAGAAAAAGTGGAGAATTACACAAGAGAGAAGGAGAAAGGACCATCCACATAGTGCCTTTAAATTTTCCTTTACTTTCTTATTTCATAATTTGTATACTCATGGATAGATTTAATTTGGTTATTTTGTGTTTTTGGTCATAAGCTAATGTCTTGTAGTTAGAGCTTTTGATGAACCCTAGAATATGATTTTCAATTGATGTTTCATGAATGTTTTTAGCAATGAAAGTTTTGTTCATTCAAGGATGCTTAATGTAGCACCCTACTACTCAGGGACCATTACACTGTGTATTTTAAATAGTGCTAGACTCACTAAACGAGTCATTTGGTCATAACTGTGTAACTAAACATGATTAACGGGTTAGGGTTAAAATTTTTGGTCAAAGCTATCATCATTTCATTAAAACGTTTACTTTATACATGGGATCCCAAAATACATTTAAAAATGTTAATTACATTGAAAAAGTTACAACCAACCGACCTAAGTAGAATATAGGGTTTGACCCTAGTTCCTCTTTAAAACCTCAGTCATGGTGGTCGAGTCGCCGCATATGTACACATCGTCACCTAAGCTCTCCATCTCAATGATGGTCCAACTTTATTTTCCCTTTACCTGCACCACAAAGCACCTGTGAGCCAAGACTCAGCAAGAAAAAATAAGCATGCTCATAAGCAGTTAAAAACATGTTACCAAATCATAATAAGCATGCCTAGCAGTAATAATCCTACTCATGCATTCATACCATCCATATAAATGACTACAACGTCATATGGGCCAGTAGCCCAAGATAAACGATCAATGAATCATACCGGGGCCCGATGTCCAAAATACATGATTATGGAATCATACTGGGACCAATGCCCAAAATACATGATTATGGAATCATACTGGGGCTCAACGCCCTAATACATGATTAATAAATCATACTGGGCTCGACGCCTTAGGATATGGGACTAATGAGTCACCCCAAGGCCCTTTTCCCTATCATCTATATAACCAGCCTTGGAGCTAGCCCAGCGTACCTAGCGCTGAATTTTCCACAACCAATAGGTCAGTGAAGCGTATATCACGCTCCTGATTAGGCATAACCATATCGACCAGCGCGCAATTGTCGTCCTTGACTAATAAGTCAATGCTTTTCGACCAGCACTCAGCGTGCTAAGGTTGTCCTTGACTCGTAAGTCAATGATTTTCGACCAGCACTCAACGTGCTAAAGGTCATTCATGACACATAAGTCAATGCTTTTCGACTAGCACTCAGCGTGCTAAGGTCGTCCTTGACACATAAGTCAATGCTTTTTGACTAGCACTCAGCGTGCTAAGGTCATTCTTGACTCATATGTCAATGCTTTTCGACTAGCACTCAGCGTGCTAAGGTCGTCCTTAACACATAAGTCAATGGTTTTTTACTAGCACTGAGCGTGCTAAGGTCATCCTTGATTCATAAGTCAATGCTTTTCGATCAACACTCAGTGTGCTTAGGTCATCCTAGGTCGGACAAGCGTATGATGCGCTCCTGGTCAACCTAACCAAAACGACCAGCGCTCAACGCGTTATTGCCGCCCTTGACTAATAAGTCAATATTTTCATATTCCTGTTCAATAATTCGGCCAAGCCATAATCACATGTATCACATACTAGGTGCAGTTTTCTTACCTTTGATCCAAGTACAGGTTACCAATGAATGACCCTCGAGCACGATCTCGGTTCTGAGCCCCTAACGATATCCTAGTCACAACCAAGTATATAATCCCACAAAAAACGGTAAACAAAGGCTTCTAGACTGAGTCCTAGTCTCCAAGACATCGAATCCTACTAAACCAAGTAGTAGGATCGATCCTGAGCCCTTAGGTTTGAGTTCTCGCACTCAAAACCTCCCCAAGGCCCAAAATCCCTTAAGCGTCGCGACACCTAAACATTTGAGCCGCGGCCCAAGCAAGTCAAAGGCCCAAGCCTCCTTCCTGCCTGCATTAGCACTGCGGCGTGCCCTATTAGGTGCCGTGGCTTAAATGCTCCACAACCACCTGCTTCTCCTTCGCTAAATTCGAGTCGCAACGCCCCAAGAATAGGGTCGTGGCTTAACCTGCAAACTCATTTTTTTCTTCATTTTTCCCATGCCAAATCCCTCCATAAACCTATCTAAACATAGGCAAATCCCATAAACAAAGTTCTCAAACTACTCAGCAGCCCAAAACCATCAAAACCCAAGTTACAATCCAATCAAAGCTTAAGAACTCAAAAACTCATAACTTAAAGCTTGGATTAATTCTGATTAAGTCGTTTTCCATTAACGGGCCAAATGTAATGACCCAACTACTCTAGACTATGGACCATTAATGAAAACTTAAGCACAGACACTAATCCCTAATAATACTTACAAGTGAAATAATCATACTTTATTTAAAACTTGTAAAACCAATGTTTAAACTTACATAAACTCAAAGCAGGATATGGGATCCCATTGTTTTAAAATCAAAACATGACATAATGATAATTAAAAAGCGATTACATGATAAAACGCGGAAAAATACATATAAAAACCATAAGAACAAAAACTACATCCTCAAATCGAAACTCTCGGTTCTTTGAATTCATTCCGCCTCAATACACATTCCCCAAGCTTCCAAGAACCTTTCCCGCCACTAAAGCTATTTTCCTGCACATATAAACAAAAAGGAGTGAGCCTAATGCCCAACAAGGAAAATCTAACATATAGCCATATACATAAAAATTCATAATGCAACATAAAAACATACCATAACACTTATGTCACATACATACTATAATGGCCATTATTACTTGGGGTCCCATAAACTAAATAAGTCATATGCCCATTAGATTAGTGGGGTATTGCTAGCTAAGCAAGTCATATGCCCATAATCTATTTGGGGCTTGTTAGTCATATAGGTCATATGCCCAAGTCTACAATCATACTTAACATAACATATTACATAACATAAAATCATAAGATAACATATAAAAGCATATAACACAAATCCTATCCTATTTTCCTTACCAAAATTACCGGGATATGGGAACTGATTTGGGACCTTGGAACACTCCTAAAAACCATTTATGAAATGATGAGTATATTGAAGAAAAGGGATGAAAGTGAAGAAGGAACTACACTATCAAAATATACTTACCAAAAACCTTGTGCTTAAGAACTTGGATTTCCTAACCAAGAATAAGAATAAGGTTAGAATGAGTAGAAGACTATGAGAATTTTTAAAGAACATAATACAGAAATGGACTAGAGTTTTGGGATAACTTGAGTACTTCTATGATCAATTTAAACCTTGAATCGAAATGTGAATAAATCTCACTTCCCCAAGTGTTTGATAAGCTTATAATGATCAAGCTTATAATTCCCAACCCATGTGTTTACACTCTCGCACTTACCTAGCAACTTGCAGCCTCTGAACTTAGAGTAATAGATGAATAAATGGCTGGGCACTAGGTCCTATTTATAGAGTTTAGGAATGAAAAGATCTTCATTTAACTTGAATAAAAATAATGGCTTTTTATGTGAAAACAATTTGAATTATCGTTCAGCAGAGGCTGAAGACTCGCTCAAAAAGATGCTGGACTTATCAAAAGGTTGAAGGTTTGAATGGAGAACGTTTTTGAAAACTTTCAAAATATGCTGAGAGGGGCGATATATCACCCCCTGCAGGCGATATATCGCCTGGGCCAGTATGCCCGAGGCAATCGTGCAACGTTTCGTGTTTTTCGTATCTTCGTGTTGCGATATATCGCCCCTATAGCTGCGATATATCGGCATACGCTGAATATTTAAACACGAAATTATACATTTTTAGCTTCATTTGAATTGAGTAAACAGCCTTGACTAAGCCCTTTAACGTTTTCAAAGCTGCTGACTGACCTTAGAGTATTCAAATTTTTCCCTTAATAAATTTAATCCTCAAAATACTTAATCATTAATAAACCTATACATAACATGTGCTATTATCTTATTGGTTCTTATCTAAACCTTATAGTATAATAAATACTATCCTCAATATCAGTCATATTAATAAAACCTTAGGTTAAAATTAATATTCCTAAACTATAGGTTAAACTTAGAAAATCTACAAGTACTACTATGAGTGTCCAAATAAATCCCGGTTTGAACCAAAAAGTCCACAGTTATAAAGATAATACTATTATTACTATTATACTACTATCTAACTTAGCTAAGTAAAGTTCTTGGACTCTACACCAAATTACAAAAATTGCTCTTTTAATCAGAAATGGGCCCACATGCATATTTGATATACTTAAACATACATATCAAGTCATATTATAATATAACTCACATAATTATATAACGATACACATATATATCACATAACACATAATTTCCATAATTTTCCATCCTGGCCCCCTAATCAAGGCTCTAAGCCTTATTAGATAATTTGGGACATTACAACTATCCCCTCCTAATAGGAATTTCGTCCTCAAAATTTTATCTGAACAGCTCAGGATACTAATCCCGCATATCTGATTCCAGTTCCTAGGTCGCTCCCTCGACCTTATTGTTCCTGTATAATACCTTAACCAGAAGTATAGTTTTGTTCCTCAGAACCTTATCCTTTATGTCTCATATCTGGACTGGCTGTTCTTCATAGGAGAGATCTGCCTGAAGTCCCAGATCCTCATAACTCAACACATGAGTCTCATCTAATACATATTTCCTCAACATGGAAATATGAAATACATTGTGTACAACCGACAGTACTGATGGTAAGGCCAATATATAGGCCACCTGACCGATCCTTTCCAGGATCTCAAACGGTCCTACAAATCTAGGACTCAACTTGCCCTTTTTCCCCAAATTTCCTCACCCATTCCCATGGTGAAACTCTAAGGAAAACATAGTCTCCCACTTAGAACTCCACGTTCCTGCATTTCAGATCATCATAACTTTTCTGTCTATTTTGAGAAGCGAGCATCTGAGCTCTAATCTTTTTCATAGCCTCAGTGGTCCTCTGAACTACCTCGAGACCCAAATATTTTCTCTCACCCATCTTATCTCTGTGAATGGGCGATCTACACTTCCTACCACAACATCTCATAAGGTGTCCCTCTAATAGTCAACTGGTAGCTATCATCATAGCAAAAATTCTATTAGAGGAAAATATTCATTCCAGGACCCTTCAAAGTCTAATACACATGCTCTCAACATTTCCTCTAATATCTGGATAATCCTCTCTGATTTACCATCAGTCTAAGGATGATAATGTTGGGAATAGTTCTCTTAAAGCAATTGTAGTTGACAAATGTTTTAAATGAAATTGTTGACCCACGATTTGGCCAACAATGCGGAGTCAAATATTCGACAAAGGATAAAACAACAAGTAAGAAAGATGATCTAATGGAAGAGAAGAAAACGCCAAGGATTTATAGTGGTTCGACCCCAAAAGATGGTAATGACCTACGTCCACTTAGTGCTATTATTAAGATTGAATCTCAAAGCAGTGATCAAAGAACTAGGGTTCTTGAGTTTCACAAACCTTGGAAGAAAATACAATAAAATGGTGGATAATTGCATTATATCTCTCTCTTTTTCTCTATCTTAGCAAAAAGATTCAGGAATCAAAAGTCCTTTCCTTGAGCTATTTCATGTATATTTATAGGTTCAAGGAGGGTTACAGATGCCAACGTGCCCTATCTTTCCTTAATAATCACGTATCAAGATAATAATGAAGGAATATTCCACGCAATTATTGTAAGATTACAGTTTAAGAAGGAAATAAGTCAGGTTATACGACCAGCCTGGTCGTATCTAAAAATTAACCCCTGGCGAAGCGATGTGCTTCTAGTCGATAGTCGAGCAGTACTTCTGCCACGTGTGAGAAATCATTGCCACATCATCTACAACCATTTTTAGGGTAAACATTTGCCCCCAAGTTTATTTATTGCGACCAGCAATTAGTAAACTTAGGAAACTGACTCTTCGAATACCCCACGAAATCTGTCAGAGTCACCCATGCTTTCTCGAAAAAAGGTGATCAATCATGTCCAATAAAGTCTTTTTGGCTTCCCAATAACTTGTCTGACGGCTATCACACTTCCCCATGCCTTGGAAAGTTACCCTTTTAGATTACCTTGGTAACCACTCCTCGGCTAATATAAATAACCCTTCAGAATCAGTTTTTACTTTTTACACTTTAACTTTATCTTCAAGAAATTGGAGAACCAGGAGCTATACTTCCAAAAACCCAGAAACTCATACGGATCACGAAGCTCTTGCCCAGCCGAATCAACTTAATGCCTCAGAACTTCACTCCATCTTTCATACAAGTATGTTTCCTCGAACCTTTCCATTGTTAATAGGCCATGCAACACTTGTTTGTATCTATTCCTGATTTCTGAGTTCTTGGAGGATTTTACTGTTCTTGGCTGAAACTGTTTTGGGGAAATTAGGAATGTTAACCGATGCTTGAAAGGGTGATGAAACAACATCTTGTAGGAGTTAGGAGCTAGTTTGGTAGTCGAGATTGTAGATTTAGGGCGTAAAATCGAAGTAAAAATTCAATTTTTAGGCTAGTTGAAAAACAGGGTTTTTCCCGCCCCTTCGGAGTCGAAAAAGCTTTTTCTAGAAAAAAATTTTACTTCCGCTTTTCAATCTGTTTTTCAAACTGCTCATATAAAACTTAGTGCTTTTGCTAGAATGCTGCTGGTCGTATAAAAGCTTAACTTTTCACGAGCAACATTATTCTAACTTTCAACACAGATTTTTAGGCTTTACGTTCTCACCTCCCCCTTTCTTTGTTCGCAGCTCTTCATGCAAGATCCTTGGGGAGGTGAGAAGCCTATCGACGATGACTTACTTGCCCAATTACTTGAAGATGAGGAGCATCCGTCGCAGCTAGTGCCAGAGATTCCTTTTTCTCGAACCCTGCCCAATAGACCTCAGATAAACCTTCTAGCCATGGGTAGAGTAAAATCCATAGCCCAGAAAAAGAAATCTTCCAAACCTTCAGACCAGCCTGCTCCTCAAGCTGGTATTCCCTCGACCAGTGGTCGGGAAAGAAATACCCCCGACCCAAACATTCAAACTCATGCTCAGCCCCGAAACATTGTTCAACCAGATGTTGAATGGTACATCACACCTGTCAGCCGGGTAACGATCAAGATGATCGTTAATTTCATCAAAAAATATGGACTCCCTGGGTGACATTAGTTCAACCCACTCAAGACCAATGGGCGAACTTGCCTGGATGCGCCTTTAGCGCCTGGTTGAGGTACCATATTGAGGCAGGAGCGACTCTGCCTCTTCATCCTTTTTTCCAGGGGGTGGCCAATTACTTCGGGGTCGCCCCTTTTCAAATAATTCCTAACGGATATAGAATGCTCACTGCACTCTATATCCTTTACAGCCACAAAAAATGGTCTGTCCCCACTCCACACGAGGTCAAATATCTGTTCGACCTAAAATCTAACCCCAACCAAGAAAACACGAGGTTTTTCCACTTTTTTCACTAGGAAACGGGTCGCACTTTCCTGACTGACACCACCCACATCTCGAACGTGGGGAGGTACCATCTGGAGTATTTCTTGACAACAAATATGGTTGCGAACAACCTGACCTTCACTCAAGGAGGTAAAGTCTTTGTACCACTGGTTGCTAATCTTTCTTCAATTTTTTGCTGCATTTCCTTAGAAATTTAGTGCATTTTAGGCCCATGGTTGCGACCAAACCCTACTCCAGACATGGAGATGCGATCAACCCTCCTAGCCAGCATGGCCGACATAGAGAAAAGTGTCAAACAGCTGGTCACAGAGGCCAACTTGAGGCTTGTCGAGCTTTTAGCTCCCCACCAAGACGTGAGGGAGTCGATAGTGGGAAGTGCCACTAGCGAGGAGATTCCCGAGCAGCACCCGGACGTGTCACAACCTCAGAGGAGGACAACCAGAGTAACAATCAGGGAACCCTCCAACATCCCACGAGTTGTTGCTCCCCCCGCCCCTCGGGGAAAGGGAAAAAAGAAGGCCACTATCCCTCTCGAGCCCCTTGACGAATCGTCGGACGAGAACGATACTGATTTCTCGCTTTTAGATAGTTTGCCAATTTCCTGTCACTTATTTGACGGGGACGACAATTTTAAGTACGCTCCCAATTTAGATTCAGACTTCTTCATGCCAGAGAGAGTGTGTAACACTAGTAGAGTGTATAATGTAGCGACTAGTAATGATAGCTCGGGTATTTCACTTACAATTTCTTTGTTTCTTTGACTGACATAACATACTCAATCGTTTATACTATCTCATTGTTCGTGTATTTTCTTCTCTTTCAGACATGGACTCTGAGTATGTGTTTGACATATACAGTGCCCCTGAGGCTCCCGAAGCTCCCTCGAGCAAAAATAAAACGAGCAAGAGGCATCCCACGGAAAGTAGTAAAACGCCTCAGGCCAAGAAAGCCTGCACTGCAGACCCTCTGGCCGACAGACCCTCAGCAAATGCAACACCACCTACTTCTCCTCTCGAGCAGTAGACTCCCCCTGCTCCTGCCGGGTCGACACCGTCTCCACCGGCCCCAACCGACCAAACTCAGCAGGTTGGTCCTGCTTCCACAGGGGTGACATATCGAGTCGCGCCTTAAGATCGGTCAAAGACAGGGTCGCCAAAATTTTGAAGCATGAACGTTGCCGAGAGGCGATGGCTTCGACTGAGACAATGGACGTCGACCAGATCCTAACCCGCGCATTGAATGAGTTTTCCAGTGTAAGTTATCTTTTTTTGTGGAGACATCCCCTTTTATATTCTACAGTCAATCTAATCTTTGCTCTGATTGCAGGAAATTCTAACCCATACTGTCGGTCGGCTCCACTCGGGTGCCATCACCGAGCAGTCCAGGACTTTGGAGCAACAGCACATAGAAGAACTTAAAGCTGCCAAAGCGAAATACGCTGAGCAGCTTGAGGCGGTGCTCAAGGAGAAGAATAAATTGGCTGCAGAGCTAAGGGAGAAGCAGACTGCTCTGGATAAGGCCATCGAGCAAAAAGACAACTTCAAGGAGTCTAACCGTATCAACTATCACGAGGCTAAGAAGCTCGAGCAGGAGTTGGCTACGAGTAGACAAAAGACTACAATCTTGGAGGGTCGTATCGAGAAGCTTGAACAAGTCAACGCCAGCAATTTGGAAAGGTACAAGAACGCTACGGGTAAGTGTTTTTATGACTTTTGGAAACACAACCAAGGGGCTGATTTCAGTTACCTTCCCGAGCGTGCAAGGCATGCCAAGATAGCCCGCTGCGTTGCTCGACTGGCAGAAGAGGAAAGGGCAAGGTTACCTGCCTCGCTCGAAATCTCCTTGGCCACTGGCTTGGACGGGGTGGACAATGAAGCTACAGATGTCGTCGACCAGGGCACCCCTCAAGATCCTCCAGCATCGTAGTCTGCAAAAAAAAATTTCTCTTAATTTTTCAAGTACACGGCCTACAGGTCGTGATGTAAAGACACTTATTTTCCAATTGATATTTATTGCTGCATGGGAAGCTTTTACTTTTATTTGAACAATTACATCCGAGTAGTGACTGCTCGTGATGTAAAAGAATACATTTTGATATTATAATATATTTGCATCTTATTATAACATCTGTTCGCATGACTGAACTTAGCATAGTACTTTGGTTTGATTTAACAAAATACAAAATTTTGAAAAATACTATAAGTAGCCTAGCATGCTTTCACTTATTTTGCTCATGTGTTTACATACCTTTCGATATGCTTTGCTTACTAGATACCTTATATGCCCCCCAAGTGATCGATGAGCTTTAGGTCCTTGGTCACTTCCCTTGACCAAAACCTGTTTGAACAATACTGCTCGGAGCAAAATAATTAAAATTGTAATACAGCCAAACAACACACGTAATGAGCAAATACTTGTATAAAATACAATAATTGGCAAGAATGACTAGCTGCGCACAGTCCCTTATATTTATCGTAATAAATGGACAAAACGTGTCTGTACGAGTGATCAAAAAAATCTCACTTATAAGCAATTAGTCACATAAAATGACCAACCCTTTTTCATAACTTGTAAAAAGTAAAATTAATACAAGCCAATCCTTTAAAAAGGATTGTTCATTGATAGTACTTGCGTAGGTGTTCTCCATTCCAATAGCAAGGAACGAGATCTCTGTTTAAGCGAGAAAGTGTGTAGGTACCTGGGTGAAGGACTTCTTCAATTTGGTATGGTCCTTCCCAATTAGGTCTGAGTACTCCAGCAGCTTGGTCGCGGGTGCTCAGGAAAACTCTTCGAAGTACCAGATCTTCGACACTAAATTTCCTTTCTCGAACTTTAGAATTGAAATACCGAGCGACCTTTTGCTGGTACGCAGCTACTTGGAGTTGGGCTTGCTCACGCTTCTCATCGACCAAGTCTAGGGATTCCATCAGTAGTTGGCTGTTCGAGCCCTGATCGTACGTGATTCTGCCATGCGAAGGCAGATCTAACTCAACAGGCAACATAGCCTCATATCAATAAGCTAAAGAGAATGGAGTATGGCCTGTTGCTGTTCGGTGGGAAGTTCTGTACGACCAAAGGACTTCAGGCAATTGTTCTGGCCATGCCCCCTTAGCTTCTTCTAGTCTTTTCTTTAGTGTATCCTTTAGCGTTTTGTTGACCGCTTCGACTTGTCCATTTTCTTGGGGATAAGCAACTGAAGAAAAGCTTTTGATAATGCCATGCCGTCCGCAAAAATCCATGAATAAATCACTATCGAACTGGGTGCCGTTATCCGAGACAATTTTCCTTGGCAATCCATAGCGACAAACGATGTTTTTGATCACAAAATCCAGCACCTTCTTGGTCGTTATGGTTGCGAGAGGCTTGGCTTCGGCCCATTTAGTGAAGTAGTCGACGGCAACCACAGCATACTTGGCGCCGCCCTTTCCTGTGGGCAAAGATCCAATTAGATCTATGCCCCAAACTGTAAACGGCCATGGACTTTGCATCTGTTTAAGCTCATTAGGGGCTGCTCGTGGGATTTTGGAGAACCTCTGGCACTTGTCGCACCTCCACACAAACTCCATCAAGTCTTCATTCATCGTGGCCCAGAAGTATCCTTGCCTTAGTATCTTTTTTGACAAGCTTTGCCCCCCAGCGTGGTCTCCACAAAAGCCTTCGTGTACCTCTTTCATCAATTCTTTGGCCTTCTCTTTCAAAACATATCTGAGGAGTGGCATTGAGTATCCCCTTCGGTACAAGATTCCATCGACCAGGATATACCTAGCAGTTTTTCGCTGAAGGGTCCTGGCTTTGTTTCTGTCCGTTGGTAACACGCCTTGCGTCAGATACTCTATATATGGTGCCATCCATGTATCCACCATCTGGATCACCATAGTGGTCTCCTCTGCTTGGATGCTTGGCATTGATAGCCGCTCAACCAGCACTATATTCAGAGTATCAGCATCCTTCGCACTTGCTAATTTGGCCAAAGCATCAGCATTGGAATTCTGGTCGCGAGGTACTTTCTAGAGGCTGTATTTGTCGAACTGAGCCAATAGATCTCTTGTTTTGTTTAGATAGGCAACCATCTTTAAACCTCACGCTTGGTATTCTCCCATGACTTGATTCACCACCAGCTGAGAATCATTGTAGATGTCAAGCACTTTTATATTCATGTCCCTGGCTAACCGCAACCCAGCGAGTAATGCTTCATACTCGGCCTCGTTGTTAGAACCAGTGAAGTCAAACCTGATTGCGCAGTGAAATTGATGCCCTTCCGATGTTATCAATATCACTCCTGCTCCAGCGTGGCACTCGTTAGAAGAACCATCTGTAAATAATTTTCACGAGGGAGCTTGGCTTTGACACTCAGGCTCTTCAATCCGCTCGCTATCTGTAAGCTCAGTGAACTCTGCAATGAAGTCAGCCAGGGCTTGCCCTTTTATCGCTGCTCACGACAAGTAAGATATATCGAACTGCCCAAGTTCGACCGCCCATTTTAGCAATCTACCCGTAGCCTCTGGTTTTTGCAGGACTTGTCGTAGAGGCTGGTCGGTCAAAACCGTGATTGGGTGAGCTTGAAAGTAAGGTCGTAGATTCCTGGAGGCCAAAATTAGGCAATAGGCTAGCTTCTCGATGGGTGGGTACCGCTGTTCTGCTCCAATTAGCCTTTTTCTTACATAGTAAATGGCCTTCTGCACCCCTTTTTCCTCCCTTACTAAAACGGCACTAGCTGCATATTCTGTGATCGCCAGGTAGATGAACAAAGTTTCTTTATCAACCAGCTTTGACAGGATGGGTGGTTGCTCCATATGAGTTATTAATGCTTGAAAGGCCTGCTCGCACTCCTCCGTCCACTCAAACTTTTTGTTGCCTCTAAGTAGATTAAAAAATGGAACGCACTTATCTATTGACTTCGAAATGAATCTACTAAGAGCGACAATTCTTCCAGTTAAACTTTGAACATCCTTAATCTTCACTGGCGATTTCATATTGATCAGGGCTTTAATTTTCTAGGGATTGGCTTCAATTCCTCTCGAGTTAACTATAAATCCCAAGAACTTCCCTGATCCTACTCTGAAAGAGCATTTAAGGGGATTCAGCTTCATCTGATATTTGTTCAAGATGTTGAAGCATTTCTCCAAATCATTTATATGCCCTTCTGCTTTCTTCGACTTGAACAGCATGTCATCGACGTAGACCTCCATGTTGGTGCCGATCAGTTCCTTAAACATGTGGTTGAGATAGTCGCTGGTAAGTCGCACCAGCGTTTTTCAAACCGAAGGGCATTACTTTGTAACAGTAAAGCCCTGTATCAGTCCGAAAGCTAGTGTGATCCTCATCAGGGGGATGCATACTAATTTGATTATACCCGGAGTATGCATCCATGAATGAGATAATCTCATGCCCTGCAGTGGCATCGACCAGCTGGTCGATTCTAGGGAGTGGGAAACAATCTTTGGGGCAGGCTTTATTTAGATCTGTAAAATCCACGCACGTACGCCACTTTCCATTCGGCTTGGGAACTAGCACGAGATTAGAGACCCACGATGGATAAAACGCCACCCTGATGAACCCATTCTCCTTCAACTTTTCAACTTCTTCTTTTAAGGCCCTTGATCTGTCTTTGTCGAGTAGCCTTCTTTTTTGCTGCACTGGTGGAAAACTTTTGTCGATGTTTAGGACATGGCTGATGACTGCAGGGTCTATCCCGACCATGTCTTTGTGTGACCAGGCAAAGACTTCCTAGTTCCTCCTTAAAAACTCCATCAGTGCTTGTTTTGTCGTTGTCTCTAAGTTTTTACCAACTTTCACAACTCTGGTTGGATTTTCTTCATCGAGTTAGACCTCTTCAAGGTCCTCGATGGGCCCAATTTCTTCCTCAAAATCCCCAAAGTGAGGATCCAAATCTTTATCCTCACTTTGGGCAACACCCTATTTGGTGACATTATCACCTGAGTGGGCCTGAGCATCAGTTGCCACTTGCAACTCTTTTTCGCGAACATCTCTCGATACACCCTTCTTCGCCTTAGTGATCAAGGCATTGTAGCACTCCCTCGCTTCCCGCTGATTTCCCAATACGCACCCTATCCCTGCGTCTGTTGGGAATTTCATGGCGAGGTGCCATATCGAGGTGATGGCTCGTAGGTCGACCAGAATTGGTCTCCCAATTACAGCATTGTATGCTGAAGGACAATCAACCACTATGAAAGTAGTGAGTAATGTCCTATTAGCAGGCGCAATACCTGCTGTAACTGGAAGACTAATCGACCCTGTTGGAGCGAGCCCTTCACCGGAAAAACCATAGATGGTTTGGTTGCATGGCTCCAGGTCTTTGATGGACAACTTCATTCTTTCCAGCGAAGACTTATATAGGATGTTGACCGAACTCCCTATGTCGACCAACACCCTTTTCACCATCATGTTGGCAATTTGCTACGACCAGTGGATCGGAGTGTGGGAATCGTACATGCTGGGCATCGTCATCAAAGAAGGTTATCAATTCCTCCTCTGTACGAGCCTTTTTTGGTGCTTGATATTCCACACTCATCATCTCGATGTCCTGGTCGTGGCGTAGGGTTCGAGCGTATCGTTCCCCTGCCTTCCCACTGTCTCCTGCAAGATGCGAGCCTCTGCAGATGGTGAGTAAGTGCCTGCCACAGGAGCTGGTTGTAGAGGTGGCGAGCGTTGGTGTGCAGGCGCCTGCTCGTTGCCACCTTGAGCCTCTCGCTGAGACCCTCATGCGGCTCGGACATATCTTCTCAAATGTCCCTGCCTGATCAGGAACTCAATCTCATCTTTCAACTGGTTACATTCAATGGTGTCGTGCCCGTAGTCGTTGTGAAAATGACAGAACTTTGTCATATCTCTCTTGGAGATATCTTTCCTTATAGCTGCGGGTCGTTTGTAAGGCACGCTTGAGCTGGTCGCCTGGTAGACTTCAGCTCAGCTTTCGACAAGGGCCGTGCAGTTGGTGAATCTCGGCTCATATCGATTGCCTTTGGGGCGTTTACTCTCAGAAGCTGAGGGTTCATTGTTCGCCCATTTTCCACCATTCCCACCACTGCCATTCATGTTGCCTTTGCCGTTGCCATTGGACTTTTCCGACCCGTTGGAGGCTTTGGCGGGTTCTTCCTTGGGTTCCTTGTCTTTTGTTGGCGATTTCCCTTCGTTGGCAATCGCGTCATCGAGCTTGATATATCGATCAGCCCGATCCAAGAACTCTTGGGTACTTCTAACCCCATACTTTCTGAGGCTACTCCAGAGGGGCAAATGTCACCTCACCCCAGCAGTTAGGGCCATCATGTTACCTTCATTGCCCACTATCTTGGTTCCAGCTGCAGCTCACATGAAGCGTTGGACATATTCTTTCAAGGGCTCTCCCCCTTTCTGGCGTATCTCGACCAGCTAGTTGGCCTCTGTGGGGTGTACACGACCCGTGTTGAACTGTCCGTAAAATTCATTCATGAACATTTCCCAAGATACTATACTAGCAGGAGGGAACTTGAAGAACCACTCTTGAGCGATGTCAGACAATGTCGCAGGGAAGATCCGGCAGGGGGCGTCTTTCGACACTTTTTGTATGTCCATTTGTATCTCAAACTTATTAATGTGAGATACTGGGTCTTCGTACCCGTCGAAGTTCGGCAATGTAGGCATCTTGAACTTACTGGGGGTTTCGACCGAGGCAATCCTTTGTATAAAGGGGGTGCCCCTCCTCCTATCGTACTCGATATGGGACATTCGTCCCCCGACCAGTTGCTGTAGCGCCTGGTTCAGGGCATCAATCTGAGCCTAAACTGCTTCTGGGACTATTGGGGCCACCGGTGTTGGGGGAGCGTACTCGTCGTGTCTCTCACGGCAGTCATTGAGTATGTCCCTCAAATCATCGTCTCTGCTCACTAGCTCCTATCCGACTAAAGACGTTCGGCTGCCTGGGTTACCCCCCAGCGTTGTGACTAGCTAACCTATTTTCTCTAGGTGGGGGGCTCCTGCCTCCACCCCTCTCTTCATTCCTCCGGCCAGCATTTCCTCTGCCGGAATCAGCTTCGTTATAGTCATGGAAATCTCTAAATTGTGGCTGACTACGGCGTGACCAGCTATTCATGCTATTTCCTCCTCGGGCTGGCATTTCTTGAGCATCAGGGGGAGGCCTGCGCTGGTCGTTGGGTCCCCGTGCATTGTTATGCCGTGGGGGGCCCCTGACCGCAGAGCCTGACTCGATGTTCCTCCTGTTGGCAGAAGGGCGCTGCCCCATGCTCGGTGGATTTGGCTCTTCGTCCCTTGGGCGTCTAGGGCTACAGGGCGACTGCCCTGCCCTATTGTGCCTCAGGCATTGGGGATTGCCTCAACCAGCCTGGGTTGGAGGGTGCTGCTCAGGATCCCTAGGCGAGAACTCATCCTGAGCCATAGGCGGCTGCTCTGGCCTTTGAGGGCTTGCTGGTTGGAGCGGAGGGCTTGGATTGGGACCTCTTTGAGGTGGTGCACTTGATGGCTGATCTGGCTGGGAGGCTGGCACAGCCTGACTCCTATCCAGTTGAATGGCTGCTTCAAGGGCGGTCATGGCATCCCTCTGCCGACGATCCATTTCCGCTTGTCGCTCACTCAGCTCTTGGCGCTGGCGCTCTATTTCCCTTTGCTGCAGCGCCATCGTCTCCGCAGCATTCTCCTAATTGGCCCTCAGATTAGCCAACTCATCTTGCAACACTCCTAGCATTGCCCTCAGTGTTTCGGAATCTAATTCCTCCTCATCAAACTCCAAATGTGGTTCATTCTCAGCCACATTTAGAGGAGGAGGTTGGGACGATGCAGCGCCAGCAGCCTGTCCAGTCTTCTTGGATGTTTTCGCCATTAGATTTTTTCACAGTTTTTGTCAAACTCTCAATGAAAGCACCAGAATGTTGACCCACGATTTGGCCAACAACACGGAGTCAAATATACGACAAAGGATAAAATGACAAGTAAGAAAGATGATCTAATGGAAGAAAAGAAAACACCAAGGATTTATAGTGGTTCAGCCCCAAAAGATGGTAAAGACGTACGTCCACTTAGTGCTATTATTAAGATTGAATCTCAAAGCAGTGATCAAAGAACTAGGGTTCTTGAGTTTCACAAACCTTGGAAGAAAATACAATAAAACGGTGGATAATTGAACTATATCTCTCTCTTTTTCTCTATCTTAGCAAAAAGATTCAGGAATCAAAAGTCTCTTCCTTGAGCTATTTCATGTATATTTATAGGTTCAAGGAGGGTTACATATGCCAATGTGCCCTATCTTTCCTTAATAATCGCGTATCAAGATAATAATGAAGAAATATTCCACACAATTATTATAAGATTACAGTTTAAGAAGGAAATAAGTCAGGTTATACGACCAGCCTGGTTGTATCTAAAAATTAAACCCTGGCGAAGCAATGTGCTTTTGGTCGATAGTCGAGCAGTACTTCTGCCACGTGTCAACCACGTGTGAGAAATCCTTGCCACATCATCTGCAGCCGTTTTTAGGGTAAACAGAAATAAATAATTTAATTGAATTATTTTATATATATAGACTATGTCTGATATTATGTTGATAATATTAAGTGAATATCAGTAAAGTCCAAAGTTTATCTATGTGGTCTTAATCTCATATGTTGGAAATGTGCCCTGAAAGCATATGTAATAGACATTGTTTTATGAAATAAGTAAATAAATTGAATTTGTTATGCATATATTTTATGGACTGTATTATTCTATGATAATATTATGTAAATATCAGGAAAATTCCTAAGTTCATATATGTGATCTCAAACACGTATTGGTACGGGAGGATTGTGTTTGAGATAAATGAACTTGAATAGTTCGCAGTAAAATAAAGTTATGGAATCTTTAGATTAATTACTGCAAGTACGGTCTACTAGTATTATAAATACATGTGATCTAGATTCGGATCACTAGTGTGGTAGGACACTTTAGTGGAGGTGCTTTATATATTAGAGAATATATAGAACTAGACCAGATATATTTATTAATACTTAGTTAAATACCGTTTCGAAGTATTAATTAAATATATCAACTGATGATCATATACAAATAGATCTTAATCCTGAAGTTACTATGAACTCCTGTTTATATTATATGAGTTCTTTGATTCACTTGTTAGGGTCTGTCAGAATGATCAGGCTAGAAACTTTTGTTTTGGGAACTCATTAATATAGATGGCTGGGGACATAGTATACATATATAGAATCTATACCTTCTCGCAAGAGATTGAATGATGGTTCTCTTAAGGGTTGACTTTTGGGACTGAAAGGTTATTGAGCTCAAATTCATAATTTAGTTATGAATTAACCTTCACTAGTAGAGTCAATGGTACTTAAGGAAATAAGAGATAATTAAAAGGGTAAAACGGTAATTTTATTCCCGATTAATTATAAATCATTATTAGAGGGTCAAGTTGTATGCAATGATTATATCAATGGACGCTTTATGATTATAACGTACTCAGTAAATGAAATGTCTATAATTACAAGAGTGCAGTCTCATATTTATAGTGGAATAATCATGAGATTAATAAATTAAGATTATTTGATTAAACAGTTTAATTAATAATCTCAAATTTATTGGAGCTTGGAATTATAGGTCCATAGGTCCCCATAGCAGCTCTATCAACACTGTTCAAGGTAAGAGTTGATATGAAGGGAAAATAGTTTAAAGACATATTTAAGAAGAAATTTGTTCTTTAGGCCAAATATGCAATTATATGATAATAGTGATTAATTAATTAATTACAAATTAGTTGCAGTTAACAAAATTAATTAATATTTAATTATTGTATAATTTTCGAAATTATATTAAATAATTAAATTAATTTTTGAAATTTAATTAAATAATTAATTAATTATAATTTTTGAAATTATAATAAATTAAATATTTATTTTCGAAAATTTTGGATTTAATTAATTGGTAGAATTAATTAAATATATTTATTTGAGTGGGAGATAATGATCTGATAAGTTCAAATTGGATTTGAATTTAAAAGATTAATATTTATTCAAATAATTAATTATATTTGATAATTAATTAAAAAGATAATTAATTTGAATTCAAATTTGAATTAGTTATCAGGTTGTTAGATCTTATCTGACAAAATAATTTGAATAAATAATTAAATAAAACTTGAAAAACCAATATCCTTAGAAATTAGGAAGCTACACGTTCACACACAGTCCATAGACTGTGTGTGGCGTGTAGGGCATGCTTTTTTTAGGGATGAGATTTTCAATTTTATTTATTTAATTAATTAATTAATGGATAATTCAAAAATTGGTTTTTAGATTTTTTCATTAATAGAATAATTAATTAATTAAAAAGTAAATTGTAAAATGGTTATAGATTTATTTTTAAAATTTTGAATTTTTTTCTGTTAAGTATGACTGATCAGAAAATTATTCAGATAAGAGAAGTGAAGAGAGTGAGACTACTCAGATCATTCGCTCTGTGAAAAAATAGAACGATAGTTTTCTCTCCCTGAAAATAAAGAACCAATTCTCAGGCCCTATTCTCTTGATCTCATGAGTTGAGTACATCAAGTAGAATCACAAATAAACTATCCTTCATTCTCTAAGTGCCCACACATTTCTTGAGGTGTAGAGAACGCTTTGGAAGATCTTGGTGTGAGTACGTGGGAGCGGCTTGGATAGGAAGATCGTTCTAAATACGAAAAGATAGCAAGGACACTTGATAGGCTTCAAGATGTATGATTTCTATTATTATCTTGCTTATGATTAATGTATGTATATTAATGGATCCACATATTTAAATGTAGTTTAAATATGTTACAAAATTTTTGTTGTACACTGGGCCAACCACACCACCATTCCGTTGCGTATTAGGAAACTCGTTCCTAACATCATATTGGTATGAGAGGATCGAGATTAAGATAATAAACTTAAAACAATTTACAGTAAAATAAAGTTATGGAATTTTTAGATTAATTACTGCTAGTACGGTTTGCTAGTATTATGAATACAAGTGACCTAGATCTGGGTCACTAGTGTAGTAGGACACTTTAGTGAAGGTACTTTGTATATAGTGATATATAGAACTGGACCAGATGTGATTTGTTAATACTTGTTTAAACACAGTTTCATAGTATTAATCAAATACATCAAACGATGATCATATACACGATAATCTTAATCCCGAGGTTGCTATGAACTCTTATATATGTCATCTTATCCTTTGATTCATACATTAATGTTTGTCAGAATGATCAGGCTAAGAACAATTGTTTTGGGGACTCAATGATATATATGGCTGGGGACATAGTTTAACAGATATGGAATCTATACCTTCTTATAGATTGAATAATGGTTCCCTATTGGGTTGAATTTTGGAACTGAAAAGGTTATGAGTACTCACGCCGCAAAACTTGTTGTGACATAACCTTCACTAGTAAAGTTAATGGTACTCTAGGAACAAAATATGACTAAAAGGGTAAAACGGTAAAATACTATACACCTCTAAACTGAACTAGTCATCTGATAGGATCATTGCTAAACTGTTGGATTCCTTGCGATCAAATAATGTCATAAACTAATAATTTGTTAAAAATTAACAATAACTACTCAATTACTACTGTTTATAAAACTCAAGAACTTAATTCCCAAAAAAAATTCTTAGGGGCTGATTTGCCAAACAAGATAAAATATAAGAGGCATTTATGCTAAAAACCAACATTATTTTTCGTTTAGGGAAATTTGTTAGCCTAAAATCTTACTATTGGTAAATTGAATTGTTTGGGTGATTGGTATTGTTGGAAATTTATGGGTTTACACTTTCTTAATTATCAATGCATAATAGGAAAAGTTCAATATTACAAACCCTAGATGCTAATCAATAACCTTATTCAAAGTATGAATGCAAATCTTGATAATCAAAGAACCATGTTCATGATATGAATGTAAATCTTGAAAACAAAGGATAAGTGATTAAATGATTATAAGATAAACTTAAAAACATTTAATCATCAATACTAACAACATAAACATCATAGAAGAACACAAATATAAACTTAGGGTTCAGAGATATTCAACCTTTTGTATTGAGCATTTTGAATCTTCAAACTTGGGAAACATCTAAGGCTTATACACGAATCAACATCGCTGCCCAAAATCTATATTCCAAACCTTCCCTTTGTTGCTTAAAGCTTCACCAAGATAGAATGAGATTTGGGATTCCAATTCAAGCAATACTTAGTGAGTATCTTGGAGAAAACTTATGGTCTATGAAAGCTGGAGAGAGAGAGGTTAGAGAGAGACTGGAGAAAGTGATCAAGTCTTCCAAAACTCTATGAGAACCATTTTATATTGTAGGCACCGTCATTAGGTCTAACCAATATTATTAGATCTATAATTAACTTGTCATTTGGAGTTCATTTTACGTGTTTGTACGGACACATCAAGCGTTACGTCATTTGCATGTAACTAGCAAGCGATGTATCGGCTACTAAGCCCCTTCGAATTTAGGTGACACATCGCCACCCCCTTTGACCCTGGACACTTCCAATGGTCCTAAAATTGCTTCAAATGCTACCAAACTTTTTGGGGATCCTTAGATACCTCTATGTATCACTTTAGACCCATAAAAGTCACTTTTAGATGTTTACTACATAATCTCATGTTTTCACTTCAACTTAAGTGAAAAATCGTTAAGTGTTTTGCACCTCATTGTGTAAACAACTTAACCATTATATTTAACTAATCTCAACATGTATTATATCCATTCTTAGAATTTCAAAAGGTATTTGATGTCATTATATATAATTTCTTATGCAATCCTTTTAAAAAAAAAAGGAAATATTACACATAGTAATATAAATTTTTTTTTAAAAATTTGAAAAATACGGAATTTTACAAAAATTACAAAATTACGGATAACAGTTTTATAACTGATTGTTACAATTTTCTATTTAGTATGTAAATATTGTTTACAAAATTGTAACATGTGGTCACAAACTTGTAAACTTTAGTTACAAATTTGTAAATTTTGTTTACAAAAAAAAATCGTATTTATGATTATGCCCTCCGTATTTTTTGTAATTTTTTCCAAATTCTATACTTTTAGTATTTTTTTAAATCTTAGGTATTTTTGTGAATTTTCCTTTTTAAAAAAACATATTCATCAAAATTGATGGAAGATATGTATAAAATGCAATTTTTTTTAATCTAAATAATAATATTAAAAGGGGAAAAAATAACAAACAATTTAAGGTCTGATCAACCTACATTTGTCATCTATGGACACATACAATACCATTGCAACATCATCTAAAAACAAAGTGAAGAAAAGAAACAAAAAAACAGAGTAGTGTTTGGAATGACCAAGTTCATTTTCATCTATTTTTCTAGAGTTTGAGTAAATGAGATGATATAAAGACTAAAGAAATTGGAATAAAATTGTCACATAATTATCACTTTTTTGGAGAAAAAAAGAGAAATCCATTTTCTACACATTAATTTATGTTGGGCTCACATAATCATGTGAAGAAAAACCAGCCCAATTATTATTAGTTGGGCCACTATTGCTTTATAGGCTGAGCCACATAGAAGCATGGCCAAGGCATCTGCTGCCTTCCTCAAATTTTTTATTGAATTGAATTAACATTCAATTTACCATTTATTGGATATCAACCCATGAATTGGTCAATTTTCTAGAGAGAATAGCGAATTTCTTTTGAGCACATTTTAATTCCCCCAAAAAATGAAAACTGAAAAAGTGAATGAAGAATATCTTTACTAGATGTTAGTATATCTCGAGTCTCGACATTTTAATGTGACTGAAATTAGTTCTCGTTTGGCTAAATTTTTTAAGTTGATTTTAGCTTTTAGAATTAAAACAGTATTTTTAGAAATGTAAAAGTAAAAATATAAATTCTTCTCTAATTCAAAAGTTTTTTTTTTTTTTTAGAAGTTAGGGTCTCCCAAAAGAAAAAGGAAAAAAAAAGTAGTCTTTTTCTTATTCTCTGTTTTTATGTATGAGAAAAATTAGAAGATTTTTTTTAGATTTTTGAAAGTTAGAGATTTTTTATTTTAAAATTTGAATTGTAACAAAACAAAGAAGTCTTATTTAAAATAATAATAAAAATTAGACATTTTTATATAAGTTATTTTTTATTAATATTATTTATTTTAATCTAAAAAATAAAAATATTAAAATTATTTAATTATATTCCAATAAAAGATAGGTAAAAATGTTTCATTCATAAAACGTTTAACACTTTTTTATAAAATTGATCATTATTTCATTTTGTTAGTTTTAAATATATAAATTAATTGAATTATGTTAATTGTATTGATAAAACAATGATATAATGTCTTATTAAAAAAAGTTTAACCAAAGTTAGATGCATGGTTAATCTTAGGGTTGCTCAAAAAATTGCAATTTGCGCAACTCGATTAATTAAACCAATTTAAACCCATAAAAAAGAACGACAAAAATGCAATTTGAAAACATTTGAGTTTCATCCAAACTGACTAATCATTATATTAATATTAGGCCAGTTGAAATTTTTTTACAACCCACCTAATCAACCTATTTGATATATTTATAAATATAAATAAAATAAAAAATAAATGTCTTTTTTTTTTCTTATTAAATGTAACATCTTAAAGAAAATTTTATACATTTTGATTTTATATTGAATTTGGAAAAAACTTTAATAGTAAAAAAAATTAGAGAAAGAAAAAAATAAATTGAGTTTTGGTGGGTTAATCTGCTCAACCTATCAGTCGAGTTGGGTCCCTACATAAGTTTTAGGGGAGTTTACACATCTATACTAATAGGGTAACTTAATTACAATACTGTTTTTGAAAAAATATTATAACCAAATCTAATAAATTATTATCATATATAACACATATAAGATAATTAAATTAAATATTTCAATTCCCTTAAATCACTCACCATGACAACCTTCCTAAAATATCTAGCTATTCACTAAAATAAGATTCAATTACAAAATTTAAATTTAATAAATAATTAATATTTATATATATATATAGAATACAATTGCTATTTACAACTATTATTAAAGAAAATTTGATATCAAGTAACCATTATCAGTGATGAAGTTTACACATACGAGTAGATACTAATTGGTAATTAATGTAGATGTTTAGATACTAATCGATAATTGACAACTTTTATCGTGATACTTTTGGTTTATTGAAGTTTTTTCATGATTTAGTTTCTAGATACCAATTAGTGGATGAACAAAAACTTATTCAAAAAATTTAAATTGTAAAAAATATTCAATTAAAAATTACATTAATTCAAATTTCAAAATAGGAAAAAGAGTATAAATGGTACCATATATAGTAGAACATCAAAAACTCATTCAATAATAAGATTTAGATACTATTTAGTATAACATAAAAAAATACATGCAGATGTATCAATACTAATCAACAGTTAACAATTTTTATGGTGTTATATGTTTTTGGTGTTTCCCGGAGTTATTCCATGATACAAATTCTAGATACAAATTAGTAGAGCAAAAACTTATTCAAAAAATTTAAACAATAAAAGTATCCAATCAAAAAATGTATCAATGAAAATTTAAAAATATTGAAAGAGTAGAAAATATATATATATAAAAAATCATTGAGACGTTTCGGGTACCAATTAGTAAAAACAATTAAAAAAATTAAAAACTAAAAAAAATGTCAAATGCAAAAAATATTTTAATACATAATAGTAGAAAAATGAACAAAGATACTATGTGTTCAATACCAACTAGTAGAAATAGTAAAAAAAATTATTTCAATAAACAATAGTAGAAAAATGAACAAAGATATTGGGTGTTAGATACTAATAGAAGAAACAAAATATCTAAATAATTAATGTGGGTTAGTACTTATAGTATTGTAGAACATACATAATACTTTTTGGTATCACATAACAAAATATATAGTAGTTAATTATATATAATAATATGATATCATGTCATTTTAGATTGCCCTAAGATACTTCTGTTATCACATTGTAAAATATACCCCTTAATAATTAATTATATATAATGATATGATATCACTCGATTTTAAATTACATTATATACACAATAACAATAAATTATTTTGGATATCAATTAGTACCTAATTGTATATAATACTAATATATAAGTATCAGATAGTATGCTAAGAAGCTCGTATAGGATATTGAGAAAAAATAGTAAAATATGGTCGCACACATTATTTGATAAGATAGTAAATAGTAATATGTATTATAAGATACATACCAAATTATGTAGCATACTATATAATATCATATTTATTAATTATGTAGTGGCATATTATTACCAAAAGTGAGTGGACAAGTAGAATAATAATAATTTTGAAGGAATTGATATTTTGATACTATTTGGTAGGATATATAATTTTTTAGGGGCTAAAATAATAAATAATAAAAATATAAAAAAAGATACAAAATAGTATCCAAATAAATCAATAATTTTGAATATTGGAGTAGATATACAAATATTGTTTATGGAGTTCTCAATAAAATAAACTATTTAATTTTTAATTTTTAATTTTTAATTTATGCAACCAAACTTTCCTTTTTTAATTATGGAATTGACCATTTTTCTATAAAATATTGACTTTCAGAAATAAAATCAATCTAAGTAAGGCAATAAAATATGTTTAAATTGATTGTATAAAAATAGTATGTAAGAGAATTGTATTCTAAGTAAAACATAATAGGTATAACTAAATGGAAAATAAATTAATAATGTTTGCTATTTATGTTATATAATACTAACAGTTGGGTATATTAAAATTTATCATACAAATTGATAATTTTTTTTAGATAATGTGTGTACGTGTAAATCATATAGTTTTATTGAGTGGGTTATCATAATAAGATTGATGAGATGGTTGTTTATCTTTAGAAACTTACATAAATCAAGTTTATAGAGCATTAATGTGATGTTTGAAAAGTAAGTTGTGATAGGATGAAATTGAATTAAAAAAAATACAAGAGAAAAAATATAAAATTATAAATGAATTGATTATTTGTTGTAAGATGAGATATCCCAAAAAAAAAAAAAAAAGATTAAGTTATTACATACTTAGGTTGTTTGATTTAACTTTCCAATGTTATGTCCAAATTCATAACAAAATCACATTAAATCAATCATACTTTCCTACTTGATCCAAATCTAAACTCAATTCCATAAAATATAAGTTGTCTTAATAAGAGAAAATCCAAAGCTTATATAATTCATATCGGGAAATTTTCGTATAGGGTCTTCATTATTGCTCTTACAATTGGAGTATCTTTGTGTTTCATTACGTGAAAAAAATCATAATTCAATTTTTTATATGACGATGTACATTGTAGTTATAATTAGTATCCTATTAGTTTTTGATAAATTCCAATGAATTTATAGTCCTGAAAATAAAGTTTAAATCGTTAGTTGTACGTGCTTTTTAATAAGCGTGTAAAATATATTATTTGAACCCTATTTTATTTAACGTAATTATTCAAAAATTCATAAAAAATGATAGATGTCTTCTATAACTAAAATAAACATTGTTATATAAAAAAAATTTGACCTATCATTTTTTACCGAAATTAAGAGATGCACCTGCACAAAAAGGCAAAAGTAGTACCCATCATTGAAACATGCTATATTTAAAGAGAGAGATTGCGGTACATGACAATCTATATCCATCTACCTCAGATCCCATGGAATCTCATCATGGATATGGAGATTTTGTCAACTCATAGAGAGGCCCAATATGGATCCTATGTGGGGCCACACAAAAACATAAAAATGTTATAGTTTTGACACTATCTCTATTCAAAACTTTTTTTAAAGGTAGATATATAATATTATTAGGTTAGTTATTAATTCACAAAATCCACCCATACCAATAGTTATTTTTATTACATATAGTTATAAAATAAAAATGCAAAGTTGTACCTCAATGAATAATTAAAATTTTGCGTTACTTACAAGAAAGCATTTTACTATAAATATGTTATCAAAGTGTTTTTTTAGTTTTGACACCTAATTTCTTTTTGAAAAAAAGAAAAGAAGATTTCTTTTTATAAATGTGATTTAAGGACAAAAATAAGAATTCATTTCAGGAGTTAATTATATTTTTAATTTTTTGGAAGACTAATTGAATGCATTTTTTCCTCAATTTTTTTTTTTGTTAAGATAAATTTATTTAAGGAGTTTGCCTGTTCTACAGTGGTATATCCCTTTACAAATAAATTGATAATTATTTATTTATGAAACTAAACGAATAGTTATATTAATGAGTTTATAATAATTAAAACCACTCTTAATAAAAAAAATAACAATAAAAACCACTCATTATCCAAATCATCACCTCCTTCATAAAGGAGAAGGAGAAACTATCTTTATTATTATTTATGGGTACATCAACAGTTACGGATCGGACTTATTATTTTGTTAAATAATAATTTGGATCTTATATTTTGCAAAATAGAACAAAGTAATACTTTGAGTTTGAATTTGGTCAAACTTTTTTTAAATGTGACTAAAATACCCTTAAAATAAACTAATTAATAATTAGAAAATATCAAAAATAATTTTAAAATAAATATTAAAAATTTAATGAATATAAATTTAATTTAATATTTAAAAAACATATATTTAATTCTTTTTCTTTTCTCTCTCCTCCCCCTCTCTCTCTTCTTTCCCCTTACTCTCGAAAAATCCAGGCTTGATGACACATGAAACCTGGCTTCCTTCCTTCAAAATGTGTTCGTCGAAGGGTTTGAGATTGAAAAATCCAAGCTTGAGAAGTAGGATCGATGCTTGATGACACGCGTGGCTTGGCTTTATTCCTTCAAAATGTGTTTGTCGAAGGGCTTGAGATCGAAAAATCCAGGCTTAAGCAATGGGATCGATGGAGATCTAAGATCATATCGGTGGGTATCAAAGCATGACCGACAAAAAGGGGTTGGGTCTAGATCTAAATTTTTACAACTTGGGTTGTCGACGGGGTGATACTGTTTTACTGGGTTTGATTTCACCTAGGATGATGTGCTGGGGTCAGGAATGGACAATGAGCAGAAGGACTGGTGGTGTTGGGTTGATGATGGGCAAGGGAGGATCTGAGCCTTTTTTCTTGATCTCAAATTTGTTCCATCTCCGGCCAGAGTGGGTAATGGACGATTCAGCAAAGGCTTGAGTATTTTTCTTTTTTAATTTCTTCCATTGGTTTTTGTTTTAAATAGATATGGTTTGATGTTTGAGGTAGAAGAACAAACAAACAAATTGGATTTTGATTTTAAAGTGTGATATGAAACCTAAGTTTAATTTTGAAATATGATGAAGAATCTAGGTTTTGATTTTGTACTGCTATTTTGATTTTGAAATCTGAGTTTGGTTTTCTCGGTTGCAAGATTTGTTGATTTTATACGATTTTTTGGTTTAAAGTTCATAGATATGTTGTTGTAATTTTGATCTTGTTGATGTTTTGATTTTACAAAAAGTTTAAAAATTTGTTATTTCTAATTTGGAATTTTTATGATTTATGATTATATAGATGAACAAGTTTTTGGGAAAAGTTGGAGATCAACATGGAGGGAAATGAAAAATTATTTTATTTTTATTTAAGATTTAAGATTAATGATGGTTAGATTTAGGTTTAAAATAGTTTTTTTTTTAAATATTTTTTTATTTAAAAATAATTTAATTTATTTTTTATTTTAAAATATTTTGTAATTAATTAATCAAATTTTAAGGTATTTTGATCTTATTAGAAAAAGGTTAACCAAAATCATGTTCAAGATATTATTTTGTTCTATTTTGCAAAACATAGGATCCGAATTTTCATTTAGAAAAATAGAGAGTTCAATGAGTAACTTTTATATAACACACGGGCCAAAATTGTAATGCCCCGAAATCCCTAATGCGGTTTAATGGCTGGATTAGTAGTCCGGGAGGGTCATAACTGTTTAATTATGCCATTAAATGATAATATGCATGCTTATGTGAATTATATTATAATATGATGTTAAATGCATGCATGTGGGTCCATATTTCATGACAGGGGTATTTTGGTAATTTGGCCCGTTGAGGGCATAATTGTATATTTGTATGCATGTCGGTGATATATTGTTGAGGCCACATTATAATGTGGATTTGTTCGAGCTATTCGGCATGAGACGATCTTTGAATATTAAGTAGCGGTTTAGTCATAACGTGAGTAAGTTCGAGGCTCGGGGTGAGTCTCGGGATGTTTTAATGATTAGAGCATTTCCGGTGTTATCCCCAAAAATGGAGATTGATGACGTGGAAATAGAGGTGACAAATAGCAGTACATGGTCCGTAAAAGACACATTAAATAGTCAATAAATACATTGACTCCTCAGAGTTGTGATAAAGTGACCCGGTAGACTGGTGAAGAGTTTGGACTGCTTGAAAGATGTCATAACCAAGCCAAGTGCATCCTAGGAGATCCCAAGGGTGTGGTCCGAGGAGACCCCAAGGGGGTGGTCCTAGGAGAGCTAAGGAGAGTGCATTCTAGGAGATCCCAAGGGTGTGGTCCAAGGAGACCCCAAGGGGGTGGTCCTAGGAGAGCTAAGGAGAGTGCATCCTAGGAGATCCCAAGGGTGTGGTCCGAAGAAAGCTAAGGAGAGTGCATCCTAGGAGATCCCAAGGGTGTGGTCCGAGGAGAGCCTAAGAATTTGGTCTTTATACATATGTCCAACAAGTGCATGGTTGCCCAAATAAAAGAGTGCCATGTTAGAGGAGAGATATGACATGCTAGAGGAGATGAGTGCATGTCCTACCACCATGCACTTTTCCGACCAACAAAAACATGTCCTACTTCCATGCACATGTCCGACCAGCCCTTGCATGAGTGGTCAGTAGGAGGTGGATCAACTAGCTAGAGGATGACTAAGTCAAGATTCCCAGAAACGACTTCAACAAGATACGCGGGAATCTCTCATTCTTCCCACAAATGGGGGGTTTTGTTACATTTTGAATGTTTTTTGTAATTTAAATGTAATAAGTATAATAAAATATCCCGATTCTAGGGGATACCGTATGTATGACCCTAAGCCTATAAATAGAGGGCTTATGGGATTAGAGAGGAGCCTCTTCTGCTTCTTCTTTCTAGAGAGAGAAAATTTGGGTCTGAGTATTCTAGAGAGAGAAAGTGCGTGTATCTGAAAGAATCTTTGTATTTTTGCAATCTGTACTGAAGAAACTCAATTGGCACAGTTCATCTGATCTCGAGTACAGATCTATAAATCACAACTCTAAGTGGATTAGGCTATTACCAATATATTGGGGTTGAACCACTATAAAAATTACTATGTTATTTACTTTCTGTTCAAAAACCGTCTGTGTCGTTTTATTTCTCTTGAATGTTTGTCGTTTTTGACGTTCTCACGTCGTTGGCTAAAAATACAGTCAACATCCGGGAATAAAATGGTAACAGGATATGAATTATTGATATTTGAGAATATCGAGAATAACGAGAATTGGAGAGCGTTAATTATGATTAACGAAATAGGTGAAAGATGACGATCTTACCCTTGGGGAGACTTTAGAAGCTTTAAATGACCTAGGGGCATTAGGGTCATTTGGCTTGAGATATATATGGTTTTGGTTGGCTGTAGAAACATACAGAACAAAAACAGAGCAAGGTTTCCTCTTCATGTACATCACCTTCCCTCTATCTTCCTTTGAAGTTTTTGGTCCCAAATTGAAGAATCAGGCTAGGAAATCAAAGCTTGGAGGTTATAGACTTAGTTCATCTATAAAGGACGATTCAAAACCAGCTGGAGGTAAGAAATTATCCATGAATTCCCAAGTATTACTCTGTTTTTCTTTTAGTTTTCAGCTTATAGATTTTGATGTGGATAGTTGGAATCAATGGGAGTTTTTGTGTATGATTGATTGGGTTTTGGTGAGGGGGGGGGGGGGGGGGGGTTGAATTGGATGTTTTAGTAAGGTTTGGGATTGGTTTGGAAGGTTGGTTTCAAGGGGAATCGCAAGGAGGGAAAATCAGAGGAGTTGCTGGTCTGAAGTTGGCGCCCCAGCGCTATGCAGGGCAGAGAATGGCCCTCTCTGTTTCTGGGGCAGCACCCCAGCGCTGGTTGGCAGCGCCTAGGCACTAGGTCAGTTTCAGGGAATGTTATTTTTAGGGCTCGGGATGGTTTTTAAGGCTCGGGGGTTGGTTCCTTTACCCCTTTTGAGTAGTTTGAGAGTCTCGAGAGTGAGGTATTGATCCCGGGAGTGTGGTTTAGATTGTGAACCATTCATTGATTTACTTTATTGATGGTTTCTAATTGGTTATGATTAGGTAACCGCTAAGGAATCTAAAGGTTGATCGTTCTCAAGGGTCATTCTTATATTATTTCTCGCTCGAACCCGAGGTAAGAAAACTGCACCCTGTGTATATGACATGCATGATTGCTGTTGAGGTATGTTGGTTGATAAATGTGGACATTGATTGCATATTAAATGCTAGTGAATATTGTTTACTTGTATATGGTACTGACTAGTCAGGGATACTGACCTAAGAGTCAGAAACGGCATAAGCGTCCTGAACGCAGGGCCGAATGAAGATTAGATCTAATCGATATCAGCGTTGAATGACTCTAAGGCATTAACGCTGGACCGACCCTAAGGTCGATGAATTTTATAAGCGCTTGGCTAGTCTAGGACTAGTTACTCAGAGCTAGGGCCAAAGACCTAGGTGACTGTTTGTCACATGCCTAGGGAACTGTGTTCCATGGTTATGACTCTATGGTCATGAGGTAGGTTATGTTGATGACTAGTCATCATGCACCTACCTGTTTAAGCTAGTGAAATGATCACTTATCTTTGAAGCCCTGGTGACCCTATCGTCACATGGCTATTGGGAACTAAACCCACTTTAGTGACTTTTCCAATTGTCACTCCTCTATTTGGACTGAAAGTCCTGAATGATTATTATGATCATTGTTGATATTATATCATGCTATATTGTGTTTTCTTGCTGTGCCTTGGCTCATGAGTGATATGTGGTGCAGGTAAAGGGAAAGAGAAGCTCACCCAGCCTTGAGTGGAGAGCTTAGGTGGTGATGTGTACATACGTGGCTGCTTGACCACCACGGCCAAGGAGTTCTCAGAGGAACTAGGGGGTTTACCCTATTTTTGCCGCTTAGGACGGCGGGTTTGTAAATTTGAAACAGTAATGACCATTTTGAGTTGTAAATAACTTGTAAAAGATTTTATGGGTCCATGAACAGTTTTATGTACTTAATAAAATATATCATTTATTTTTTGTTGGTTTTTCACCTTAACCTGTTAATAACACTTAGAAGCACGTTTTAACAAAAGGATTTGGGTAACGAGTCAAATTTCCGGTTCACCGTTCACAATAACTGTCCTGGGGTAATCAGGGCGTTACAAAAATAGTATTTACCCTTATTTCTATTGTGATAAAAACTCTTTTGAGTATGCATTGACAAAAGGTTTGGCATAATATGTAATTTATAGTTTGGATTACTTTTAAAATACGTCCTAAATTATAATTGTTGTATTGTTTTCTCCTCAAACTTTGAGAAGTTGGTTATGTCCATTTTGTATTTTGTATATATTACATTTGTTTTTTATAATTTGACAAAAGTGCTCACATGGAAGCCGAAATATATTTTATAAGATATTTAATAATTATTATATTTTAAAACATAAAAAATAATATTATATTTTTAGAAAAATAATTCGGGTCGTGTAAGGCCGTGCCTATATACAAATTCGTGCCGGGTCAACCATATGTGAAGGAGTAAGTTCAGCACAGCTCATATCATATCGTGTTTTGTGCCGTGTCGGGCCCAAATCGTGCCAGTCCACTTTTCTTGTTTGAGCCCAAATTATAAAATTCATATTTTTATGTTTTACAAAACTGTTAATAATTTTACAATAAAATAATATATTTTTTAAATAATTACTATATAAAATTAATAGTATTTAATAATTACACGATTTAATTATACTCAATTCTCATGAAGGGCTCGGTCCAATTACATGATTACCGTATAATTAACTTTCAAATCTATTATATTGAATTACACTAAATTTTAATTACAAAACATTCTCTAAAATAGAAAAGGTAAATAGGATTATAAAAGTGTGTAAGATTATATTTGTTTTTGTTTGATAATTTTGTGCATGAGTCATGCCAATTAGAAAAGGTTAAATCGTGAAAAGGAAATCATATAATAAATATCTTAATAATTACAATTATGTATGAATGTAAATACATTGTTTAAAATGTAAATTTAGGCTCAAAATAATGTAAAAAACATTAGTTTTAAAAGAAATAATATGTACTATAACAAATCAAGATTAGTGCTTTGTATAACCATTCATGATCATATTTTTCTTACCCCTATCACATTTTTCAATTATTAGATTGTGAAATTTAATTAGATGATTTAGATAATATTTTAATTACTATAATATTATATATATTATCTACATAAAATCTTCTCATTGTAACGGTGATTGCTGAGTCCCCAAAGATGATTAATACGTGTGAGCCGCTCCGGCCAAAATAATACAACTCATTACCTTATTAGTATTTACTGATGTGACTGCAAAAACTTTAATTAATTACTTAATCCCTTTTTTGGTTTATATGCTATTTTGGATTATTTGCAAATAATTTTAATATTCAAACCCTTAAATAAAAATACAAATAAAACTTTCAACTTATTGATCCATGGATGACAACTTTTTTAACTTTTAATAAGAATGTAAGTTGGTTGAAATCAAATGTTTGATGTTAACATATATATTTACAAATTGGAATTTGGAGTTTTTATCAACTTATCAATTAATAAATTTTCTTACTGTATATTATCAACGACTTATCAATACTTATGCCTGTTAAGTTTCATTATGGTATCATATCTAAATAAATTTAATTAGTAATACTAATATAATTTTTTTTACTGTATATTATCAACGAGTCGACTTATCAATATTAATTTTCTTACTGTATTATCATGTTCATTAGATACTATAAATTTAATTAGTAATAATAATAATAATTATTTATTTATTTATAAATTACATTTAAATTTTAAAAAAAATTAGTATGTGGATTAAAATAAGAAGAAAAGGATTTCTTGTATTCATTTTAAGAAAATATCAATTAAAGAAACAAATGTCTAAAACTCAAAATAAGATTAAATTATTGCAATGAAATTATATTTATGACATGTT
This sequence comes from Humulus lupulus, assembly GCF_963169125.1. Taxonomy (NCBI): domain Eukaryota; kingdom Viridiplantae; phylum Streptophyta; class Magnoliopsida; order Rosales; family Cannabaceae; genus Humulus; species Humulus lupulus. Next base: position 203,202,539 of record NC_084798.1, read on the forward strand.
TCGTATGTGTTCAATTTTTGGAGTTGGTCTAATTAGTTCAAATAATATAGTTATTTTCATGAATTTTATAAAACAATGAACTACTCAATCGTGTCATTAGCTTATTAGGAGTGTTGCTAAGGGTCTCAAGTGGTGTCCAATACCACGAGTAGGTGACATACTGCTATTATAGTGTAATCCAATATGAGACCTCACAACTACAAAAGAATGGTTTTATGACTCATTTAGAAGACATTGTTAAAAGTCTACAATGTCTCCCACCGGGAGACACGTTAAAGGTGGAGTCATCGTAGCTATGCTTTTAATATTTCTCATAGGGAGACGTGCAAGACATCTCATGTCTCCCGATGAGAGACGATGAAGGGTCTCCCAAGAATTGAGAGACGTTGAAAGTCTCTGTTTTTGGACACTCTTTAACGTCTCTCATTGAGAGACGTGAGATGTCTTCCATGTCTCCCTATGGGAGACATTGAAGTGTCTCCCAATTTTTAAAATAAATAAACTAATTAAATTGAAATTGATTTAATAATTAATTAAATTAATTATAATTGATTAAATTAAAATTAATATAATAAATAAAATGAAATTGCAAATTTTCATTAATGGAAATTTAAATTATTTTACAAAATAAGCAATATTTGTTAGACATGTAAAAATTAACAAATATTGCATTATATACGAAAAAAGTGGTAAAACTAATAAAATCTAATAAAGCGGTTGGTGACTTTGAAGTATCGGTAACATATATGTCGTTCATTCTTGTCACAACTCATCAAGTTGTGATTCTGTATATGACATACTTGTTAGCTACAAAAAATACAAAGTAAAATATATTAATTAATTATTTGATTACATTTATATATGATTTCAAAAATAATTTGTAAACTTTAATTGGTAATACGCTTCTCAAGTAATGTCTCAGACTCGCATGTTCAATCAAATCATTCAATATCTTCATCATATGGTATCCACATGCCACATTGTTTGGTTGGTGTGGACATTAATTATTTAAAAGTATAAGTAATTAAATTAATTGACACTCGTACATATTTTACTTAATAATTATAAAATTTCAATAAGTTGAAATTACTTATTACGCGAGGATCTCGACCCCGTTCCTATATTCCGCAAATAGCCTATTCGCTGAAATCTACTTTCTATCCATATCTTCTTCTATGCACATGATAGAGCTTATGTCTATAACAAAGCTAATTGTTTGTAAATTTGGGCAGCATTTTCCTTATATTAGTAACCTAACTATCTATCAATTTAATTAAACCAATTAATAATCAAACACAACACAATTTAAATACAAGAAAATAATACATAATTCTAAATAAAATCGAGCATCATTTGTCCTAAAATAACGACCTAACTGTCTGCACGTGAATAACAAAACAAGCAATTCAAACAATATACAATAAATTTCTTCCTTAAATGAATAATATTTGTATATTAGTTTAGTTTTATTAAAGGAATAATATTTGTATATTAATTTAGTTTTATAATTAATGTAATTTTAGATTTATGAATTTATAAACAATAATTGAAGTAATATTGTACAAATATTTGATTTAGTGATATGCATTTATATATATATATAATTATTTTAATTATGATGATTTTTTAATCAAATTTTAATATACTACCAAATAAATAAATGATTAAAAATCAATTATCGCATATCCTTTCTCTTTGCTTCTTGTACTCTTGAAGCATTTCTCATCACTTCCTCAAAAAATGTATCTCATCTCTTTTAAATAAAAACATGATGTTTATGTGAGGAAAGCTTACCTCGTGAAGGGCTTTTCTCATCGTTTCTTTTCTTATTAGTTTGAAAATCATATTTTTAACTTTGAAATTTTGTAAATATTTTTACTTTTAAATGTTGTCACATTATTAGTCAGCATAGAATTAGTTAATCAAAATGCATTTTTCTTTACGTACTCACTAAATCTCAACCTAACAAATGTAAACCTAAAATTTGACAATGGTACTTTGTCTTGTTGAAATTTCACAAACTTTAAGTTTATATTTGTTTGTTTTAGTTTTGAAGTGTATTTGAAAGGGATGAATATTAATTTGTGCTTTTACCAAGTGTCGTATTAATCAACAAAAATAGAAGATTCAACCAACACAAAAGTTCAAAATAGAAACTTATATTACTTGTTATTTTTCGAAAGACATTTACACATACAATTCTTTAAAAATATATATTTGATTGCATAATTGAAAACTACATGAAAATATTTATTAATATACAAATATGTGATCATGAAACTTGATATGACAACTATTAATTAACAAAAAAATAGAGCAAACGTAGTAATTAAGTGCATGATTAGTCTTATCCATATACACTTTCCGTTAGGTAAACTCCTCATAACTAATTAGTACCACATAACCAATGAGATACTTTCATATATATATATATATATATACATGATGAGACCTTATAACATAGGTCTACCTTCCTCTCTTACCAAACCATTTAAAGTGACAAGTTTTTCAACATATATAAAACTTATTAATAAAAAAAATAGCTGGGGATAACCTAAAGATAGCTATTGAGAGAAAGTAAAATATAATTAATTAGTATATATTTATAATCATATAAAAACAGAAAGAAGAAGATGTTACATCATGAGTGACATTTATTATAGCAGAGATATATATATATATATATATATAAAATTATATATACAGCACATATACAAACACAAAAGTTGAAAAAAGAAGACAAAGAAGAAGAAGATACCACAATTGGCCGGAATAAGTCGGCCAAATCAGAAATTAAAACCTCTCTGCCGGCCAATCTTAATCAATCAGTGGTACCAATTTCATCAGCATCCATTGCCAGCCCACACTCTACACCACTATCTTTTCCAACCTCATATTAGTTTTATTGATTAATTAATTAATTCTCTCTTTCTTTAAAACCCTCTTCTTTTGAAGACCAAGTCATAATAATTTATATTCTATATCCAATAATTTTCATATATTTTATAAAATTCTCTCTCCAAATTAAGATCATCATCAATTTTGTTATTTTTCTTCTTCTTCTATTTCTATGGCGAAGTTATCACAGAAAAACAACGCCAATAATAATAATAATAGTGCTACTACTAACAATGGTAGTCATGTTCCAAAAGTGAAGAGAACAAGGAGAAGTGTCCCCAGAGACTCTCCTCCTCAACGCAGCTCTATTTATCGAGGTGTCACAAGGTAATTATATAAATTAATTTGGTATTGATTCTCTTAATTAAATTATATATATTTTTTTAATTTTTGGTTGTGACTTATGATCATAAAATGGGGTTTTTTAAAAAAAAAAAAAAAAAAATAGGCATCGATGGACTGGACGGTATGAGGCTCATTTGTGGGATAAGAATTGCTGGAATGAATCACAGAACAAGAAAGGACGCCAAGGTAATTATTAGCATTATTAATGATTAATTATACTATCTCATATATTAATTAAGCCAATTATATATACATAATCTAATTATTGAAGTTTTTTTTTGGTCTTCTTTTTCTTTGGTGGGAACTAATTTCTGGTGATGATGATGAAATGCCGTTCTACTTCATGCAGTTTATCTTGGTTTGTATTCTGAATTATGTACATATTCAAATATTAAATTTAATGGGAAATTTAACATAATTTTCATTAAATTTTTTTATTTTTAGTTATATATATGAGGTATAATGTGTTGACTAATTTTTCAGGTGCATATGACGATGAGGAAGCAGCAGCACATGCTTATGATTTAGCAGCATTGAAATATTGGGGTCATGACACCATTCTCAACTTTCCGGTAAATTTTTGGTTTTCTTCCCATAAATATAATTAAAAAAATAAAATATATACTATGATTAAATTATTCTCAAGAACTTTTATAAAAATTGTCACTATTTCAACTCTACTCTCGTTTGGAATTATGACGATGGCTAATAACTAACTCGTACATACTATAATGTCAATTTATAGGTAACATATGTTATCGAATCATATGACATCGGTTATTGGACAACACAATATGTCATACCCTTTGGCATCACTAACAATGACATGAATCAACATTATAAATTTATGATATTGTTTTTCAGTCGACACAAATTGAGTTTTTTGTGGTAGTGGATAATGCTAATAATGCTTTTGTAATCAAACGTGATTTAATTTGAGATGAAATTTGAAAAAAAATATAAAAAATAAAAAAATTCATGGTCTAGTTTTCCATCATAGTCAATGCATGGATTTGTCAAAATGTTAATAAATGTGGTAATGCAAATTTATTATCAACCAAATTAATTATAACCTAGATAACTTGACTTATGAACCACAATAGAATGTTGTTTACTATTTATTTGATGTATATATATAAGTGACTAATTAATAACGACAAATCATATCTAGCTAATTTCGTTATTACAATATATTTTTAAAAAATTGTAATCGTACATTTATCAATTGTGAATCGATTAATTATTTATTTTTGACTGTAGTTATCAACTTATGAGAAAGAATTGAAGGATATGGAGGGTGTGGCTAGAGAAGAATATATTGGATCACTTAGAAGGTAATATTTATACATTATTTATTGAAACTTGAATATTGTTATAAGCCTATATTTATAATTTATAATTATATATATATTGTTACAATATGCTCATAAAAATCTTATTACAGGAAAAGTAGCGGATTCTCCAGGGGAGTTTCAAAATATAGAGGTGTTGCAAGGTATTTTAATTTTTATATCAAATTTTAATTTTAAATTAACTAATTGACACATTTATATATATTAGGTTAAAGTAATATGATATACATATTTTACTTAGTTTTATTTAAAAAAAATTATTAAGTTAGTTTTATTATATATTTTTTTAATTATCATATAAATTTTAAATAAATAAATAATGTCGTATGCTATAAAATAAAATGTTTAATATATTTAATATAATGTTAGACTTATCAGTCATATTTATATATATGCAACCGTCTATATATTACATGCATTTGGTTGGTCAATATAATTAAAATTTATGTTTGACTTTTGTAATTATTTTTAGACTTGTATAAAAATATATACCTTTTTTTATTTCTTTATTATTTTTAAAAATTTACCTTCCTTGAAGCAAAAAATTCCGTTAAATATATAACTGGAACAATATACATAATAGTTATTAGATTCTGTTAAAGTTGACAGAAAAAAAATATTAAACCAAAACCATTAATTACGCATTTTTAATATATATAGTGATTAAATATATAATGCATTATGAAAATGTAATTAGTAACAAAAAATTTTGAGTTATTTTTTTAGTGATATGGACATTTTAATTTGTGACTTGTAAAATTACTATTTTTTTGTTGTGAATTATGTTTTTTCATATTAATTATGTATTTCTGTAAATAATGCATATTAATTAATTAATTAATGTTCTTATTAATTTGGTGATTTGGTTGGGGCAGACATCATCACAATGGAAGATGGGAAGCTCGAATTGGGCGAGTCTTTGGCAACAAATATCTATATCTTGGTACATATGGTAATTAATTAAATCCTCTATATATAGCATAACTCTAAATTAATTAATTAAATCCTCTATGTATAGCATAACTCTAAATTAATTAATTAATTAAATGTATATGAAATACATAATGTTAAATAAAACAAATTTATAATAGCTAGATTTGTCATGCACATGCAAGCACAACATAGCTCATCAATACAAAAAATAATGCCATGCAACTTACGTAATTGGAGATCTTATATATATATAGAAAAATACTAATCTTATTAATTATTATTTTGTTGTTACGTGTTACTCAGGAAAGTTATTATAAATATATTTATAAACCTAGCTACTTATATTTTATAGATCAAGAGAATATCGGTCAGTTATAATTAGTTGGCCAAAGTCCCACCAAACCTTACTACTTGTTGTGCCAACCCTTTATTAATTATAACACAATAATCACATAATTTATAACTTTAATTAAGTTAATTACATTAATTAATCTAAATTACGAGTCTTTATCATAATTTTATAATTATTTTGTTCAGCTACCCAAGAAGAAGCTGCAACTGCTTACGATATGGCAGCAATAGAGTACCGAGGGCTTAATGCAGTCACAAACTTTGACCTTAGCCGCTACATCAAATGGCTGAAACCTAACACTACTACCTCTACTACCACTACTACTACCAATGCTACCACTACCACTTATAATCATAATAATATCAATGGGAATTTAATTAGCTTACCTAACCCAATCAATATTAATCACGAGGCTACCACCACTTTAAACCATGATCCAAATCTTATGATTAGCCAAAAACAACAAGATGATCATCATGATCAACTAGGGTTAAGTAATTTCTTTCATGATGCCCAAAACATTTCGTGTAGCGTAGTAGGGGAAACCCTAATCTCTTCTGGACAGCTGCAACCACGCTCGACCACTGCCACGTCAGCCCTAGGTCTCTTGCTCCAGTCATCCAAGTTCAAGGAAATGATGGAGATGACTACATCGGCGGGTGCTGATAGTTGCCCGCTTTTGTCGTCGTCACCTCCATCGCTGCCTGTTCTATTGCCTGAGTCTGATGATCGGCGTGATCAATCGCTCTCGTGTGCATTCCCTGACGACATGCAGACTTATTATGAGGATCATCATCATCAATGCCAAGATTCTTCAAGCATTAGCTTTGTGGATGGGGATGATAGCATATTTAGTGAGCTCAACTCGTTCATGCAGCCTATGTTTCCATGCGATTTCAACACTAGTACTTATTAATGAGCTAGGTATAGTAGTCACGTACGATCGGAACCTTAATAAATGCATGGAGATAGGAACATTATTCTTCTAGCTCTATTATAATTATAATTTAGTATTTGATGTCAATTTATTATTTTTAATTGTTAATATGCAGGATCGATCGGTTGAGAGATCGATCTCTTGGCCAAATTAATTATATAAGGCTTAGAGAGAAGGGTATGAGAATCTTGGCAAGTGATCATTCTCATATGTTTCACTCTGTTGGTCATTAGTGATTATTGTGGGAGAGTATTTAGGCTAGATAACTCAATATTTGGTTCATTTATATTGTTTGTAGATGCAAAGAGCAATAAACAATAATGTACTTTATTATGATCATTTTTTTATCAATAATAAACAAGTACTCTCCACGTGATCAATTCATCCCTTGCTAATTTTATTGTTTCAATATATATATGTCTCCTGTATATATATATATATATATAGGTTGATTCTATTTAGTAGCTTCAAAAAGAGCCCCACTGGTGGGGTTCTTGTGTATTATCAATCCGTAAACAGTTTTTGGTATTATTTTTTTTATGACCGTGTATATTATAGTTATTTAAAGCATCATTTCGAATAATTTATAATGTCGAAAACTAGATTCAAAACAGCTTGTTGCACTCGTTACTAATTTTTTTATGGGAGTGGAAAAAAACATGTTTGACCTTAGTTTTCGGTACTGTAAATTATTTAGAATTCTTTGAAAATTTACAAGATGTTCTAAATAACTACAAAATACACGGTTATAAAAAAATTGCGCCGAAAATTGTTCACGAGTCGGGAATACACAAGAGCCCTATTAGTGGGGCTCTTTTTGAAGTCCGTACAATAAAATTTCTCAATATATATATATAGGATTTTTCTTAAGTGGGAGCACCCATTTTGCCCTTAAGTGTGGGGACGTTTTTTTTTTTAATTTATGATTGATTGGATTTGGAGGGTGCACACCCTTATAATATACTGTGAACTAGTTAAGTATAATTTTAAATATTTTTGTTTTCGCTTTTTCCGTAGATTACGTTTTCCTTTTCAGAATATTGAATATTTTACTTAATAAAATTATGTTCTATACGTTCATCTTTCTTTATGAAGCAATTCCTAAATCCAAATATCATCCTCTCCATTATAAAAATCTCCATTTTTTGTTTTTCAAAATCTATAGTTTGTACTTGGAACATGGTAATGGCTAGCATACGACGTCTAAAATCTATTAGGTTTTATTCCCTAATAAAATCACATTTCTTATGTAAATTCATTAATTATCAATAAAGTAGTAGAAATCATTTTGTTCAATCAAATTACGTTGTTTACATGTTTTATTACGTGATTAATTATTATTAATACAAATGCTTAGAAAATCTCAAACATATGTATAGTTACAATTATAGTGACTCGGTCATAGTGGATTATAATTGTAATTATATGTTCAAAAGCTTTTTGTCCTAAGATTAAATCATTACATTGGGTTTTTACTGATTCGGTAATCTACGATAAGATCTACTTATATATCTGGTGTGATGCCCTATCCAAGACATTGACCAAGTATGTAACATCGAATGTATTTTGTTACATTGGACTGGACCAATATTATTTATTGACAAGATAAGTAAATGTCGCTATTAATAATCTAATCATATCACAACATTGACCATAGGTCAATTCAATCTTAATTATGAGTGATTAATATTCTGCTAATTGTATTATTCAAGTTTTTTTATTTGTTCGTTACCAGCTTACCCTATGGACTAGCTTATACTTACATATTAGAGATTTTACAGTATAATTGAGTGGGAGTATTTATCATAGACATGAAATCTATAGCTTCTGTGTAAGAAGTGAAACGATGATTGTCTTATAGTTTGGTTCAAGTGTTAAATGATAGAGTATTCATCTCTGTAATTAAGTTTATGGAAATATCATTTACAAGGAACTTAGTGGGAGTTAAGGATAAAATACCAATGAGGGGTAAAACGGTAATTTGCACCCGTCTCATTAGTATATCATCTATAGAGGTTTGAATGACAGGTATGGTTATGACAATGGATAACGTATTTACATTTGGTGTAAAACATTTGATAAATTCAAGAGTGCAATTCTGAGTCTACAATAGAGTCACAAGGAATTAATAAGGTAGTGACTTTATTTATTATAAAAAACTCATAGTAACTTATTGGAGCTTGAGTTCATGGATCTATGGTCCCCATGTCATCTCTTATAAAAAATGAACCTAGTAGTCTTGAATAATTAATTTAATTATTAATTATAAATAAATATCATATTGACTAGGTCAATGAAAATAAATAATGTTAAATTATTTATTGATATTTTGTGCGAAAAGAAATAGAAGAAACTTTGAGGTTTTTATTGCAAAGTCCCAAAAAGATAGTATTATAGACAATTGGGGCAATTTTGTTAATATTGATATATTGGTATTAATATTAATAAAATGAATTAAATAGTGGTCAAAATTATAATTGGTTAATTTTGACAAGTATTTAATTAATTATAATTATTAAATAATTAAAAATAAAATGGGAAACTAAAACTTATTTTATGTCCTAGCTAATTGCCTATATATACTAGTATTATAGAATGCATTAGGTCAGATGAATATGACAAGGTAAAAATTCACTCCTAATATTCTATACCTAGCCGCCCACTCTCTCTTAGTTTTCTCTCTAGGAATTCTCTTCTCATGTGTTGAGACTTGCCCACACAAACACTAGGTTGTTTTAGAGAAAGACTTAGAAAACGGTGGTCATGTTTCAAAGTGGTTTGGATTCTTTGCAATACCTAGCATTCAACAATGACAAAAGGCTAGGGAATCCAAAGGGTGTAGTCATTGTTCCGCTACGCATCTTGTAAGTATTCTAATGATTTTATTATTGTATTTACGTATCTCTATAATATTCACATGCTTGTATGATTTTATGCTTTCTACTATGTATATTGTTATGAAAATATATTTATAAGGAGCATGCATATAGACTTATATAAATAAGATTCTACAAAATCTATGTTGGTTGGTTGACTTACGTCCTCCAAATATAAGGTTCGAAAGATCACCAACCTTGTCTTTCGATTTTATGACCCATGTAAGGTACCTTTTGTAGGCTTCGAGCATATGATCACAATTACGTCTGGAAAGCTACACTGCAATTCTGACATATCGAATTCTTAGCATAATATTTTTGGTTAAAGAATGTATTTTGGTTGATATCGATCCATCCCTATAACTATTTTCCCAGCATTGTGATACTGTTAAATGTAGTCTTATTTACATGAAAAATGTTTGAACTTTGAGTATAAGATTCTTATTTTTGTTTGGTGGTTTCATAGACAAGTAGGATTACTGTACTGTTTCTTATTCTTATTTTAGTTTGTACGATCGGAGAAGGAGTTTGTAACGCCCTAGATAGCCAAGATCATTACACTGTGTCTTTTAAATAGTGTTAAGCTCGCTAATCAAATCACCTAGTCATAAACGTGCAAATAAACGTGATTAACGGTTTAGGGTTAAAAATTTCGGTCAAAAGGAATAGTCTTTTCATTAAAACGTTAAGTACATACATGGGATCCCAAAATAAATATTTACAAGGTCGTTTACAGTTTAAAAATGATAAATACAACTCAAAATTTCAAATAGCCGTCCTAGGCGGAAAAATAGGGTTTGACCCTAGTTCCTTTGAGAAACCCCGACAGTGGTGGTCGAGCAGCCGCATTTGTACACATTGCCACCAAAGCTCTCCAACTCATGGCTAGTCTAGCTTCCCTTTTCCCTTACCTGCACCACATAGCACCCTTGAGCCAAGGCTCAGTAAGAAAACTTAAACATGTTCATAAGCAGTCAATAACATATCATAGAATCATAATAAGCATGCCTAGCAGTAATAACCCTACTCATGCATGCATTCCATGCAAATAAGTGACGATACTGTCACACGGGGGCCCACTGCCCTAACTAGATGACTAATAAGTCATACTGGGACAATGCCCTAGGATATGGGACTAATAAGTCACCCTGGGGCCCATTGTCCTATCCTCTGTATAACCAGCTTTAGAGTTGGCCCAACGTACCTGGTGCTTAATTTTCCACTAGGTCGAACAAGCGTATAATACTCTCCTGATTAGGCCTAACCATAACAACCAGCGCTCAGCGCACTATTGCCGCCCTAGACTTATAAGTCAATGATTTTGACTAGCGTTTAGTGCTATTGTCGTTCTTGATTCACAAGTCAAGCCTTTCTCAACCAGATAATGCAAATAGGCATACACTATTAAGCAATTATCCAAATACAGAGCATTCAACATGTTTAATCAAACAATCACAGACATAATCATAATCATGCACATTTATAGGGCCCAAGCCCTAATCAAATATATATTCAACAACCGAGCCAAGCCCTAATCACGTACATCACATATTGGGTGAATTTTTTTTTTACCTTTGGTCTGAGTGTAAGCAATTAGAAGCAAGTACGACTCCCGAGAAAATCCTCTCCCGAGCCCTAGCGGTAACCTAGTCACAACCCACAAATAACATTCTCATTACTATTCGGTTCCGTAATTGAACCCTGAGACCAATCCCGTGCTCTCAGGACTTCCAATTCCCCTACTCAGGGTGATGAAATCGTCCCCCGAGCCCCTGGGCCTATGCCCTAAAAATCCAAAATGAAGGTCCCTGAAAATGGCCTAGCACTGCGGCACAGTCTTACAGGCACCGCGGCACACAGCCAAGGCCCCCTGCCCTGGAACATCTCAGCGCCGTAGCTCGGAATAACAACGCTGCGGCACCCCTACGACCTAGAAAATCTAGGTTTTTTCCACCATTTTTCCCCGAGCCAAAGCTCCCAAATCTCGTCCCAAATGTTTCTAAAACCCTAAACAACACATCATAAGCAGTACAAACACCTTAAAAACCAAACTCAATCTCTAACCCAAATCAAAACCCAACCCTTGGTTTAAAACTCAGCTAAAACTTAAACCAAGGCAAGAGTTCTCCAGAAAACAGAGTATAATCTTACCTTACTGAAGAACCACGCCCCTTATGTTGTTGCTAGTAAATTCCTAGCTCTAATCCCCCTTCAATTCCAAGCTTCCTCCTTAAAATTCATCAAAACCTCCAAGTGCTAGAGAGAGTATGTGTGTAGCGAGAGAGAGAAGAAGCTGAGAGTTTCCTTTGGTTTCCTAAGTGATCTGAGAAGTTCCCAACCAACTAAGTCACTCACTTGGCCTGAAATGACCAACCTGCCCCTTTTCCCTGAGCCTACTCATCACATGCCCCCAAGGGAAAATTTGTCTTTTGTCTTATACCCCGTTAATCATAATTAACGCCCTATAATTCCCATTACTTCCAATATCCTCAATGATTACCAAATAATTTCTCATTACCCGAAAAACCCTGGTAATGTTCTAAAATAGCAAAATACCCCTAGGCTCACCCCAAGCCGGACATTTGACCCCATTTTGACTAAACCGCTAACTTGCTCCCTAGGATCGCCTCGTGCCGAATATCCTAAATATATTCATATAATAACGTGGTCTCAACATATAACACACATATATATATATATATATATTCAAATATGCCCTCAACGGACCAAAATTACGAAAATACACTTCTAACAAGATACAGGCCCACAAGCATGCTTAATACACCGAAACATGCAAATACAATCATATTATAACATAACTCACATAATTCATATAATCATGCATCAAATCACATAACAATCCACTTAAATGAATTTGGCCCTATAATCAAGGCACTAAGCCTTATTAGGGAATTTGGGACATTATAGAGCCGGTGACTGGGCAAGGGTGGATACCACTAGTAATGATTCCATTACTACAACCAAAGCCAAGCCTACATGAGCCATTTCTAGAAAGAGAGTGTGCAAGTTTAGAAAGAGAAAATGAGAGTCTTTCTTAGACGGGATATTTTGAGCAAAGATAAGAAAAGTAGAGAAGAGAATAATAGACTTGTTTGAGTAATCAATTGAAATAATCTCTTACTATATCCAATTTTGTATTCAAGATCACACTCATATATATATATATATATATCTTGTACAAGAAATGGATTTTGAATGTCATCTCCAACATTAAAAAGTGCCATTTATGAGTGTTAGAATGAAAAGGGATTGATACATCATCATCATGAAATGATACAGATGATGATGGTATGACAGAGTAGTAAACCATTACCTATCCACAACCAAATTTTGTTTTGAATGATTGGCTATCCTTAATTCATGGCATTCTATATAAAAGCAATATTATTTTTGTCTTGTACGAGCCAATGAGCTGCTGTGATTGTGGAAGCCTTGGCACTATATATATGTTTCGTTTCCTCTTCTTATGAAATCGTTGAGCAATTGAATATATAATATACACATTCTCAGTCCATTTTATCTATTTTCAATTTGGTATCAAGAGCCATTGACTCACGTCCACGGCATCCTCACCTGAAAAAGTCCTCCCAAGATGAGAGCTCAGCAGCCACAAATCCTACCACTGTCGATCCTACTATCCCAACCACCATCTCCGTCTCTTCCTCCATTCCACTCTCTGCTCCTCCCTCTATTCCACTATCCTCTACAACCTTTCTCCTACCCGCCACAGACCCACATTCCCTCAACCAGTTCCGGTTCCTTCTTCGCCTCTCTCCATTTTTTAGAGTCTTGCCCAATTTCCATAAAACTCGATAGAACAAAGTATCAGTATTGGTATTCCCAAACCCTTTCTAGCCCTTCATGCTCACGACCTAGAAGGCTATGTTCTTGGCACCAAATCGTGCCCCCCACAGTTTGTCGACCACACTACTGGTGGCCTTTTTCTGGGCGAATCTCGGCAAGTTAACCTTGGTTATAGTCTTTGGATCAGAATGGATCAAGCCATTTTAAGTTGGCTCCTCAACTCCATTTCAGAATCAATGTTTGGGCATGTAGTCACATGTAATACATGGCAAACTCTTGAAAATATCTTTAGCACTCACTCTAAAACACACACTCTACAACTTCATTTTCAGCTACAATCCCTCAAGAAAAAAAAATTATATCCATTATTACATGTTAAAAATGAAATATCTTGTTGAAAGTTTATCCTTTGCTAGGCATCTTATCACAGATGATGAGCCCATTTTATATATTCTTGGAGGCCTTGGTTATTATTATGGCTCAATTGTGGTCAATCTCACCTTTCGTCATGACCAAGTCACTTTGAAGAAGGTCCAATACATGCTCCAAAGTTAGGAAATGAACCTTGAGAAGCTTAATACCTCCATCGACAACTCCGCCCCCAGTGCGAACCTCGCCACTCAACTCCGCAAGTCCCTCAACATCCAAGGATCACATAACAACTTTTCTCCCACCTCTGGTCGGGGTTATGTTTTTGCTCGGGGGCGTGGCCGAGGAAGATGGGGCAGGAGCAATTGTGTAATGTCCTTCTAATCCGGGATCGTTACACTATGTACTTTAAATAGTGTCAGACTTGCTAATCAGGTCATTTGGTCACAAACGTGTAACTAAGGTTAATGTCAAGGGTTATGGTTAAAAATTTTGGTCAAAGGAATTGTTGACTTTTCATTAAGAGTTTAATACATACATGGGATCCCAAAATATTACAAACATATATTTAAAAGGGTATATACAAGTCAAAAGTACAATCAGCCGACCTAAGCGAAAAAATCAAGGATACAACCCTAGTTCCTCTAAGATATCCTCGACCGTGGTGGACGAGCAGCCGCATATGTACACACTGCCACCAAAGCTCTCCAACTCATAACTGGTCTAGCTTTCATTTTCCCTTACCTGCACCACATAGCACCCGTGAGCCAAGGCTCAACAAGAAAACTTAAACATATGCATGAACATTAAATACATATTCCAAATACCTATCTAGCATGCCTAACAGTAATAACATACTCATGCATGCATATAATTACAAATAAATGATCATTGGATCATTCTGGGACCTGCTGCCCTGAATAGTTGACCATAGAGTCAACCCGGGGACCTGTGCCCTAGCTATGTGACCATAGAGCCACCTGGGGCCCTCGCCCTTAGCTCTGAGTAACTATCCATAGAGCTAGCCAAGCACTTTGTTTTTCAATGACCATAGGGTCGGCCAACGTAATAGTACACTCCTGATTGGACCTAAGCCTCTCGACCAGCACACAACGCACTATTGCCGCCCTTGACTAATAAGTCAAGGCTTTAATCAGACAGTCAGATACAGATACAAATAAGCATACTTCAGACAATACAAATATGCATACATATAATTCATGGTATCTTAAGTAATCAAGTACAAACACAATAATAACCATGTTCTCTAACGGGGTTGAGCCCTACCTATGCAACAAGGTAAGCAATTCATTAAAAAATTGACCAGACGTATAGCATTCAAGCATAACCTGATTCACGTTCATTCTCAAGGGCCGAGCCCTACCTATTCATAGTTATAATTAACAGTCGGGCCGAGCCCTACCTATTCATAGTTATAATTAACAGTCAGGCCAAGCCCTAATCATATATACCACGTATTAGGTGTAGTTTTCTTATCTCAAGTCCGAGTATAGCGTAATAATAAGAACGACCCTTGAGCACGATCTCAGTTTCGAGCCCCTAGCAGTAACCTAGTCACAACCATAATATAGGATCATGTCAATAACGAGAAAATAAAGACTTCCAAACCGAATCCTAGCCTCTGGGACCTCGAATTCTACTAAACCGGGTAGTAGAATCGATCTCAAGCCCTTAGGTTTGAATTTCCATCATTAAAACTCTACAATAGCAAAAGCTGCCCAGGCGGGCCACGACCTGCCCCTAAGGACCACGATGCGCCCCTTATAACCAAGAGCCCCCCTGCCTGGGGACAAGATGTGGGTCGTGATTTGCCCCATAGAGCCGCGACACACCTCTGAAATAGAAGCCCCACCTGGCCCTGGGGTTCCCTTGGGTCACGGCGCCCCAAAAACAAGGCTGCGACCTGACCCTACGTACTTAATTCTCTGTTTTTTCTTCAGCCAAACTCAACCACAAACCACCCCAAGTCAATCCTAGAACCACAATTTAATCTCCATAACAAATTCAACATAATACCAGCAACAAAACCCACCTTAAAACTTGATTAAAAACCCATCAAAGCTCACAATCCAACACTTGAGATACAAAGCTCAAGAACACCTCAAGAACACTAAGAAACTATAACAAAATTCAACTAAAACAGGGGTTAGAGCCTTACCTCAACTATGGTTTAAGTCCTCCTAGCTGTAGCTAATCCAATTCTAGAGCCAAGTCTTCAGTTTCCCAAGTTTCAGCCAAAAATCTCCCTAGTTCCTCAAGCAATTTACTTAGAAAAATGAAAGAGAGAGAGAGAGAGAGAGAGAGAGAGAGAGAGAGAGAGAGAGAGAGTCGGTTGGGTGAGCTAATAAAAGTGTTTGAGTGTTTTGTTTTGTTTTCTTAAGGTTCAAGTAACTTAAGCTAATCCCGAGGCTCGGGGTACCAAAAACGTCCCTTAGGGCAAAATGGTCAAAATCCCCGATACTCCCTCCTAATCTTACTAACTCCAAATATATCCTCAAATATTTATTCTTGTTACCCGATAACTCAGTAATGTACTAATTACCCAAAATACCCATTGACTCACCCTGAGTCGGGTATTGGGTCCCGTTGTGACTTTCTCGCTAACTTGCTCCCTAGGATCGTCTCATTCCAAGTAACCCAAATAAACCCACATAATAATGTGGTTTCTCACATATATCACATATACGCACATATATACAATTATGACCATAACAGGCAAAATTACGAAAATTGTCATTCCAATAAGAAACGGGCCCACATGCATATTTAATACACCTAAAATGCATATCTAGTCATATTATCATATAACTCATATAATCACATAATTACACACAAATATATCTCACATAAACATATAATTCCATAATTTTCCCTCATGGCCCCCTAATCAAGGCCCTAAGTCTTATTAGGTAATTTGGGACGTTATAACTATCTCCTCCTTATAGAAATTTCGTCCTTGAAATTTTACCTGAACATCTCGAGATACTGAGTCTGCATATCTGCCTCCAGCTCTCAGGTCGCTTCCTCGACCTTGCTGTTCCTCCATAATACCTTAACTAAAGGTATAGTCTTGTTCCTCAAGACCTTGCCCTTCCTGTCTAAAACCTGAACTGGCTACTCCTCATAGGACAAATCTGTCTGCAGTTCCAGATCCTCATAACTCAATACATGAGTCCCATCTGATACATACTTCCTCAACATGGAAATATGAAATATGCTATGCACACTAGACAGTGCAGGGGTGTAGTGTCCCAGAATATTTACTTAGCTAGCTAGATAGTAGTAGTAGTTAGTATTAGTTTGTAGTATGTTAGATTTCGTGGATTTTGGTTCAAGTCGAGACTTAGTTGGACACTTATAGCAACAGTTATGGATTTTATAAGTTTAACCTATATTTTAAGAATATTAATTATAACATAAGGTTTGATTAATATAGTTGATTATAGAGATGCCATTTATTATAACCTAAAGTTTAGATAGAACTAATAAGATGGTGACACTTGTCATATGTATGTTTATTAATGATTTAAGTATTTTAATGAATAGTTTAATTAAAAGAAAGATCTAGAAGCTCTAGAACCTTCCAGCAACTGTTAGGATCGTATTATAACTCAGTCAAAGCTGTTTACTCAATTCAAAATATGCTGAAAAAGTTAAAGTACATGTTTGATATATCAACGTATGCCGATATATCGCAGCTATAGGGGCCGATATATCACCTACGGGAGATACAGAAAACACGTCGACTTTGCACGAACATTCGAACGGAGCTCAGGAAAATGGTCTAGGCGATATATCACCTAGGATAGGCGATATACCGCCCCTGGTGTTGCATTTTTGAATCTTGAGGATTTTTAAATTTAAAAACAACCTTAACCACTTGGACCTGCCTTTGAACGATTTTGACTGAGAACTGGGCGTCTGTTGAACGAAAATTCAAATCTTTTTCATTTTAAATTCATTTATTTTTTCAAATTAAAATGGGTTAGTTTCACTCATTGAACTCTATAAATAGGACCTAGTACTCAGCCATTTTCTTCATTCTTCAAGCATTTGTTCAGAGCCTCCAAGTTGCTAGTGTTACTATGGAGTGAAACACTTGGGTTTTTGGGTTAAAAGTTTATTCATTCTAAGCTTTTCTAAACACTTGGGAAGTGAGATATAGTGAGATTTCAGTATCGAGGTTTAGATAAATTCATAAGATCATTTAAGGTATTCTTATCCCTAAGTTCAGTTCTTTATTATTCTTTAGTTTTCTTTTATTTTATTTTCTTTTCAGATCCTAACTCTTGTTTATGATTCTTGGTTAGGTATTTACGTTTCTTGAAACTTAAGTTCCTTTTCGGTAAGTTTCTACTTGGATGGTTTAGTTCTCTTTTCATCTTCATTCCTTAGAAATACTCATGGTTTTGTTGTTGGTTTTTAGGAGTGCTCCAATCCCGTTCTTGTTCTCAAATATCCCAGTTTTAGGTAAGGAAAATAGGGTAGATTATATGTGTTTATATGTTTATGTTATGATATGTTTTATGCTATAATAAATATTTTTTTATAGCCGCTTGGGCATATGCCTTGCTTAGATAGCAAGCCCCAAATTTTTTTATCATTTTCATGGTTTAGAGTTATGATTTACCCTACCTCGATTAGTAGACAGAGGACTTAGATGGGTTATCATATACTACCATGTGATCTACCCTACATCGATTGGTAGACAGAGGACCTAGATGGTTTATCACATGCCATGTTAATGTGTTAATGGTCATTAATATTGTAGTCCTATATGATATACGTTTTTATAGTACATGTTTATGTTATAGTCTTATGTTTTTGATATATGTTGTTAGTAGATTTTCCTTGCTAGGCATTAGGCTCATTCCTTTATTTTTAGCTTGATGCAGGGAAATGATTTATGGAAGGCGGAAAGATTCATGGCAGCTTGGCTTGTGTGTTAAGGATGAATGTATTGAATGGACTACGTGAACGATCGAGGATGACATTGTTTTTTTAAGTCTTTGAATTATGTTTCTTTTGTAATTCCGCACTTAGTTTTTAAACAATTAAAGTTTATGGTTTATGTTTTTATGTATTAAACAATGGGTACCCATACCATATTTTATATTTTACTTTGTATTTTGCACAATATTTATTTTGGGGTTTTAAATAAAGTTATGTTATTTCCTATGTATGTTCCCAAATTAGTAGCTATGTCTAGTAGTTTTAATGGTCCAAGATCTTAGAAATATTTTGGTCACTACAAGGGGTAAGGCCAACCTACAGGCCACCTGACCGATCCTCTCCAGGATCTCAAATGGTCCAACAAACCTAGGGCTCAGCTTTCCCTTCTTCCCAAATCTCTTCAGCCCTTTCAGTGGTGAAACTTTAAGGAAGACATAGTCTCCCACTTGGAACTCCACGTTCCTCCACTTTGGGTCTGAATAACTCTTCTGTCTGCTCTGAGACGTGAGCATCTGAGCTCTAATCTTCTCAATAGCCTCAGTGGTCCTCTGAACTGCCTCAGGACCCATATATTTCCTCTCATCCTAGTGACTGGGTGATCTGCAATTCCTACCATACAACATCTCATAAGGTTCCCCTCCAATAGTCGACTGGTAGCTATTATTATAGGAAAACTCTATCAAGGAAAATATTTACTCCAAGACCCTTCAAAGTCCAATACACATGCTCTCATCATGTCCTCCAATATCTGGATAGTCCTCTCAGACTAACCATCAGTCTGAGGATGATAAGTTGTACTGAACTTCAGCTGTGTACCCATCGCCCTCTATAAACTTTCCCAAAACTTGGAAGTAAAGATAGGGTCCCTATCAGACACGATAAACCTTGAAGTCCCATGAAGGAAAACTATATCTCTCACATAGAGATCTGCATACTAATTGTAATGTCCAAATTTGCTAATAAGGTTTAGTGCCTTGATTAACGGGTCGGGAGGACAATAATTGATTTAATTATGCTATTATGTGGATTAAATGATTATGTGATTAGAATTGCATATCTAGGTGAATTAAATATGCATGTGGACCCATTATGATTAATAGGGGCATAATTATAATTTTGACTCGTTGAGGGCATAAATGTGAATTATGTGTATGTTATGCTTGAAACCACAAGATTGTGGTGATATATTTGTGATGTGCAATCTGAGACGGTCCTAGGGAGTGGAATAGCAAAATAGTCACAACTGGGTCGAGTATCCGACTTGGGGTGAGCCTAGGGGTCTTATGGGTACATAGTGTGTGTTCGGGATTACTGGGTAAGGAGTAGCGATTTAGCGATCATTTGAGTATGTCGGGGAATTATAGGAACATTCGAGGAATTAGCGGGATATGGCAAATGACGGGATTGCCCTTGGTGGTATTAAGGGATTAAGGATAGACTTAAGGGTACTTTGGACATTATGTAGTTGAGGATAAACTTCAGCTGAACAAGGTACTAGAACTAAAGAAAAACAAAATAGAAACCCTCAACTTATCTCTCTCCCTCTCATGGCTCTCTCTTTATCCCTCTCAATGGTGTGCTTAAATCTTTTGGGAATTCCTTTAGAATTTGGCTGGGAATTGAAGCTGGGAACATGGGGAAAACAAACTAAAAGTGTTGGGGAATCAGCTCAAGTTGAAATCATCACAGAGGTGAGATTATTTCCATGTTTCTTTTGGTAAATTCTGGTAAAAATAAAACTTAGCTAAGTTCTAGGCTTAAGTTGAATTTGGTCTGAATTGGGTGTGTAGTTAGCTTTCTAAGGTGCTAGCACTGTCTAAAGTGTAGTAGAGTTAATGAGGGACTTGATTCTGGCTTTACAATATGTTTAGATTGAATTTAAGGAGGATTGGGATTCTAAAAATGCATGGGATTTCTGGGTTCGCAAGCTCGAGTCACGCCCCTGTTCTTCAGGAATCACAACCCGTATGAAAAAAAAGGCTTGGGAGCCTTTGTTTTTGCCCAGGCGTCGCGGCGCATGCTGAGGTGCGATGCAGCCCGTGTCCCCCAAATAAGAGAGCCGAGCTCTCTGAATTGAAATGGGTCGCGCCCTAGTGGGTGAGTCGCGACTCAAATTAGGGAAAATGACCAAATTGGTGTTTTAAGCTTGTGAACCCAAATGTTAAGGCTTGGGAAGGATTCTACTACCCGGTTGAGTAGAATTCGAGGTCCCGAAGGATAGTATTTTAATCCAAAGTTCTTAATTGGTTAGGAATTGATGGATGTTTATTTATTATGGCATTGTGACCAGGTTTTATTGCTCAAGCTCGGGATTAAGAATCGTGCTCTGGATCGCTTTGGGTTGTCAGCTCGGGACACAAGGTAAGAGAATAGTTTATGCTCGTAGAGCTATGTGGTGTATAGTGTTGTGTGTATTGTTTATAGTTGTTATGTCATATATGTGATTGTGACTGATCGGCAAGATCCGGAAGCAGCAAGAGTCGAAAGCGGCAAGAGCCAGAAACGGTAAGAGTCAGGAGCGGCAAAGGGCTGAGATCACCGTTAAGTATGTTGAATGCAGGGCGAGACCCTCTAAGGGTGTGGTACGCACCCACTCAGTTAAGACTGCGGACTTGGTGCCTGATAGCGCACCCCGATCGGCAATGGTCGCTATTGTATTATTGTGTTGTTGTGTTATTGTGTTGTCGTGTTGTTATCCTGTCGTTCTAATGTTCTGTTATACTGTTGTGCTATTGTGTATTCCAATAAAAGTTTGTGAATTGTTGTTGTCTGTGATTAAGTATATATTTGTTTAAATAAATTATTGTATGTTGTGCTTTGAAGTTCTCTTGCTGGGCCTCGGCTCACGGGCGCTCTGTTGTGCAGATAAGGGCAAGGAAAATGTCGATCAACCATGAGTTGGAGGGCATTGAGCGGTGCGTACATGTTCGACCTACCTGGCTGCCACAACCAGGGTTATTATGAGGAATATGTTGTAAAAGTTAGTTTTGTCACCTAGGTCGATAGTATTTCCCCTTTTGAGTTGTAAATATGTTTCTAAACAGTATTTTGGGATCCCAATGTAATACTTTTATAATTTAAATGAATGTCCAACCATTTTATACCAAAATCTTATTTAAATGAGTCTTCATTTTAATTAACCACACTTTTTAGTCAAATACCTCGATTAGCGAGCTAATGGCACATTTTTGAAATCGCATGGTAATGACTCTAGGGTAGTAGGGCGTTACACTAGTCAACTGTGTAATTCATCCTCACTGGTAGAAAGTGAGCTAATTTTGTATACCGATCCATGATGACGCAGACTGAATCGTGCTAGCCCACTGTCCTAGGTAATTCTACCATGAAATCCATTGTGATGTCCTCCCACTTCCACTCTGGGATATCCAGAGGTTACAACAGCCCTGTTGGTCTCTGATGCTCTACCTTGACCTGCTGACAGGTCAGGCACCTTGCCATGTACTTAGTCACATCCCTCTTCATCCCAGGCCACCAATATAAAACCTTCAGATCTTGGTACATCTTCATGGTGCCTGGATATAGAGAATAAGGGGTAGTATGAGATTCATCTAGAATCTCCCATCTGATTCCAGTGTCCATCGAAACGCAGATTCGATCCTTGTATCTCAGTAAGGCCATGCCTGACACTGTGTAGTCCTTAGCTACTCCAGCTAGGACATCTCCTCTGATCTTTCCTAACTGTGGGTCACTTAATTGTTTCTCCTTAATCATCTCTAAAAGAGTGGATTGCAGGGTGATGTTGGCTAACTGGCCCACCACTACCACAATTCCTGCTCTAGTCATATCGTCAGCCAACTCCCTGGATATCTGCTTGGCACTATGTCCCAGACCCTTCCGGCTTAAGGCATTTGCTACCATGTTGACCTTTCCTGGGTGATAGAGGATTTCATAATCATAATCCTTCACCAGTTTTAACCAACATCTCTACCTCATGTTCAGATCCTTCTGGGTGAAGAAGTATTTCAAACTCTTGTGATATGTGTATATCTCACACTTCTCACCATATAAGTAGTGTCACCACACCTTCAGTGCAAAAACTACTGTTGTAAGTTCTAAATCATGTGTGGGGTACCTATGCTCATACTTCTTCAGCTGACATGATGCATAGGTAATCACCTTCCCTGTTTGCATAAGGACACAACCTAGACCCTGCCTCGAGGCATCATAATAAACCAGAAACTTGTCCTGATCAGTAGGATCAGAACCAGAGCGATGATCGAACTCTTCTTCATTTTTTGGAAGCTATCTTCACACTTGTCTGACCATATGAACCTCTCATTCCTATGTGTCAATTCTGTCAGTGGTGACGCAATCTTGGAAAACCCCTCCACAAAGCGTCTGTAATAACCTGCCAATCCCAAGAAACTTTTGATCTCTGAAGCGTTCTTTGGCCTTGGCCAACCTATGATCGCCTCAATCTTTACTGGGTCCACCTTAATTCCATTCTTACTGACTATGTGACCTAAGAAAGTCACCTGTGGCAACCAGAACTCACGCTTCTTGAATTCCGCATACAACTTGTGTTCTCTCAACCTCTGTAGTACCAATATGAGGTGTTGCTCGTGTTCTATCTCTGACTCAGAGTATACCAGTATATCCTCGATAAAGACAATCACAAACCGATCCAAGTAATCTTTGAACACATTGTTCATTAGATCCATTAATACTGCTAGGCATTAATCAGTCCAAATGACATCACCAAAAACTCATAATGACCGTACCTGGTGCGAAAATCTGTCTTCAGTATATCCTCCTCCATGATCCTTAACTGGTGATAACCATATCGAAGATCTATCTTGGAGAATACCGTCTTACCCTGTAACTGATCAAACAAATCATCAATCCTTGGCAGAGGATACATATTCTTGATAGTCAACTTGTTCAGTTTTCTATAATCAATACACATCCTCAGAGAACCATCATTCTTCTTCACGAAGAGAACTGGTGTGCCCCATGGCGAGAAATTGGGCCTGATAAAACCCAAGTCTAGTAATTCATGTAATTGAACCTTTAGTTCCTTTTGCTTAGTTGGAGCCATCCTATAAGGTGCCTTAGACACTGGCTCTATCACTGGAACCAATTCAATCACAAACTCTATCTCTCAGTGTGGAGGTAACCCTGGTAGATCCTCTGGAAACACATCCAGAAACTCACAAACCAATGTGGTATGTCCTTGTCCCACTGGCACGACCTGAGTGGTATCCACCACGCTAGTTAACAATCCTATGCATCCCCCATGCAATAGGTCTCTAACTCTAAGTACAGATATCATAGGTATACGAGGTTCATGCACAATGCCAATGAATACAAATGGGTCCTTACCCTCAGGCTCAGAGGTTACCATCTTCTTCTTGCAATCTATGGTTGCCCCATACTTCTTTAGCCAGCCCATACCCAGAATTATATCAAAATCAGTCATAACCAACTCTATCAAGTCAACTGACAACTCGCTGCCATCCACTGTCACTAGTAGTGATCTAACCCATCTCCTGGAAATCACTAACTCCCCAGTGGGCAGCATAGTACCAAGCCCCATAGGATAAAAGTCACATGATCTACACAATCCATCTATAACTCTACTAGCAACAAAAGAGTGTGAAGCACCCAAATCAATCAAAACAGTATAGAGGGTTCCAGCGCTAGAAAGCTGACCTGTAACCACTAAGGGCCTAGCCTCGGCCTCAGCCTCTGCCTGGGTCAAGGTGAACACCCAAGCTGGTGTCAGGCTGTCTACATTCTTGGGCTCTTGCTTTTTGGCTTTCGGATAGTCCTTCTTCAAGTGTCCAACACTCCCTCAGATGAAGCAGGCCTTCGCCCAACATTCTCCAATATGGCACCTCTTACACCGAGTACACTCTGGGAATGCTTTCCAGGTCTCACCGCCACCCTGGCAGCCATCTATATGCCCCGTGGCCTCCTATCTGGCCCTAGAGCTGAAACTATATCTGGAGTCTTTATCTTTTAATCACTGGGGCCTCCGCCCCTACCAAAGCCTGTAAATGGAGGTCCTGACCTCCTAGAATCCCTTCTAGCCGCATTCTCACACCAAATCTTGTTTTTTGCGCTCTTAGTTGTAAGCGCCTTCTCCACAACCTGTGCATAGGTAGTCACCCCTGGCACAATAGTAATACGAACATCCCTGGCTATCATAGGTTGTAGCCCCTGGAGAAACCCTCTCTTCTAGTCCCATTAGTGGGCACCAGATCCCCGACAAACTTTGCCAATCTGTCAAACTTCAGGGCATAATCAGTCACTATCATGTTACCCTGAAGTAACTTGTTGAACTCTGAAACCTTGTAGCTTTAACTACGTCATTGTAGTACTTCTTGTTGAACAAAGTTTTGAATTCTTCCCATTCCATGGTGTTTACTGACCTAGTCTGGGATACCACCTCCCACCATATTCGGGCATCCTTTCGAAACATGTAAGTGGTATAGGCCACTCTCTCATTACCATATACCCTCATAAAATCCAGGATGGTGGTTATCATAACCATCCACTGTTCGGCCTTCAGTGGGTCTGATCTGCCCTAAAAAACCGGAGGGTGCTGTTTCTTGAACCTCTCATACAGGGGTTCCCATCTATCTCCCCCATCCGGGGGCTGTACTACTGCTGGTACCTCTAGTTGTGACACTGCCGGTACTTCAGGCTGTGGGTTTCCTGCTGGAATCTGATGCTGTCTCATAAGGCGGATCTCATCCTCCTACCTCTGTAACCTGGCTTGCATATCAGCAAGCACCTGTTGCCAATTTTTTGGCGCTAGCGGTGGGGCCTGGCCCTAGTCATTCCTTTCCCTGGTTTGTATCTCTTAGCCAGCCAACCTCTCTAACATTGAAGAAATCATACTAATATCTAACCCACTATGCAGTGATCAAATCAGTCGTTAGGTAAGTAATAACTATACCTCTTGCTGCCTAACATTCCAGACTGAGCAAACAAATAGATGCAATGCTAATAAGCATGCCAACACATAATGTACTCAATCATGGTGCTAATAAGCACTTCTTGAGATTCATAAACAAATAACAATGCTAATAAACATTTCCTGGCCTATATGCAAATAATAAACACTAATAAGCGCGTTCTGACCTACTTATCCATATAATAATGCTAATAAGAAGTTTATTTGCACTCATAAGCAATAACGATGCTAATAAGCATGTTATTTATTATTCATGCATAGTCAAGGGCCAGGCCCTATCAGAATATCTCATGTTCCCTAAATAGGCACGCAGATAAGGCATTTATATCCTATTTAAGAAGTTCAACACATAACCACATAAATAGTTACTGAACCCTGAGTCGAGCTTGTCTTTATTGGCGAGTGTACATGCCTGACCAGTCTTCAAGAACCCTTAAACCTTGGCAGCTCTAATACCAAGTTGTAACGTCCTCCTAATCCAGGATTGTTACACTATGTACTTTAAATAGTGTCAGACTTGCTAATCAATTTATTTGGTCATAAATCTGTAACTAAGGTTAATGTCAAGGGTTAGGGTTAAAAATTTTGGTCAATGGAACTGTTGACTTTTCATTAAAGAGTTTAATACATACATGAGATCCCAAAATATTATAAACAAATGTTTAAAAAGGTATATAGAAGTCAAAAGTACAATCAGCCGGCCTAAGCGGCAAAATCAAGGATACAACCCTAGTTCCTATGAGATATCCTCAGTCGTGATGGACGAGCAGCTGCATATGTACACGCCACCACCGAAACCCTCCAACTCATGGCTAGTCTAGCTTTCCTTTTCCCTTACCTGCACCACATAACACTTGTGAGCCAAGACTCAGCAAGAAAACTTAAACATGTGCATGAACAATAAATACAGATTCCAAATACTTATCTAGCATGCCTAGGAGTAATAACCTACTCATGCATGCATACAAGTACAAATAAATGATCATTGGATCATTTTGGGACCTGCTGTCCTGAATAGTTGACCATAAAGTAAATCTAGGGCCCTATGCCCTAGCTATGTGACCATAGTTCCACCTGGGGCCCTCGCCCTTAGCTCTAAGTAACTAGCCATAGAGTTAGCCAAGCTCTTTGTTTTTCAACGACCGTAGGGTCGGCCAACATAATAGTACATTCCTGATTGGGCCTAAGCCTCTCGACCAACGTACAACACGCTATTTCCACCCTTGACTAACAAGTCAAGGCTTTAATGAGACATTCAGATATAGATAAGCATACTTCAGACAATACAAGTATGCATACATATAATTTGTGGTATCTTAACTAATCAAGTACAAACACAGTAATAACCATGTTCTTTAACGAGGCTGAGCCCTACCTATGCAACAAGGTAAGCAATTCATTAAATAACTGACCAGACATAGAGCATTCAAGCATAATGTAATGACCTAACTATTCTGAGACTTAGATCATTAAACCTGCTAAACATAACTACTACTTTGAAGAGAACATACAGGAGAAAAATTCATAACTTTATTGAAAACTTTAAAGTAATATTTGTAATACATAAATGAGCTCATTGTTTTAAAATAAAACATAAACTTTAAATGAAATTGTTTGCAAAGCTAAATGTGGAAAATAAATAAAAACGTAATTCAAAGAGACTAAAAAAAAAAACATTGTCCTCGAATCAACACGCAGCCCATCCACTCCATTCACCTCAACACACACACCTAGCTTCCAAGAATCCTTCCGCCTTTGTATCTATTTTCCTGCATCACACTAAAAGAAAAGGAGTGAGCCTAATGTCCAGCAAGGAAAAACTACTAACAACATAAAACATATACATAATTCATATCATAAACATATACTATAAACATATCATAAACATATGTCATATATTACTACAATGGCCATTATACTACTTGGGGCTTGTTAACTAAGCAAGTCATATGCCCATTAGATTTGTGGGGCTTGCTAGCCAAGCAAGTCATATGCCCATAAATTATTTGGGCTTGCTAGCTAGACAAGTCATATGCCCAAGGTCTAACTATATATAATGTTAACATATCATAACACAACATAAGATAACATAATATATAACATAAGCATAACATATCATACAAACATATAAGATCTATCCTATTTTCCTTACCAACACCGGGATATTTGAGAACAAATGCGGGACTTGGAACACTCCTAAACCAACAATAAGAATAGTGAGTATCTCTAAAGGAAAGAGATGAAAAGAATAGAACTAAACCACCAAGATGAAACTTATCGAAAAGACACCTTAAGTTCAAAGAACTTAAAAACCTAACCACAAAATCATAACAAAAGTTAGAACCTGAATGAAAACTAAAGAAACTAAGGACTCAAACAGAATTGAACTTAAGAATAAGAGTACCTTAGTTGACCTTATGGATTGGTCTAACTCCAATACCGAAATACACTAAACCTCACTTCCCAGAGTGTTTTATAAATCTTAAGAATGTCAAAGTTTTTTCCCAACCTAAGCATTTATCACTCTTATGGCCTCACTAGCACCTTGGAGTCTGATCACACCTGAAGAGTAAGTGGAAGGGCTAGGTACTAGGTCTTATTTATAGAGTTCTAGGAATAAATATCTACTTTTTGGCTTTGAATAAAAATAATGAATTTAATTGAAAATATTGAATATTCGTCAATCAGAGGCTGAAGACTCGATCAAAACTATCCAGGGCAGGTCTAAGAAGTCAAAGTTGGTTTTTAAAAATTAAAAACAAAAATAAAATAAATAAATAAATAATCAGGGATATATATTGCCCCTATGTGGCGATATATCGGCTCTGCCCTAATCCCAAGTCTCCGTTCGTCCAACATCAACGCGTTTTCCGTATCCTTCGTCAGGCGATATATCGACTCCCAGCTGCGATATATCAGCTTATATGGATATTTTAAACACGTAATTGTACTTTTTCAGCATAATTAAGGTTGGATAACTACTTTGACTGAGTCAAGCTACGACCCTAACAATTTCTGGTGAAGACTATAGCTTATATTTTCTTATTTTATCATTAAAATACTAATTCCTTAATAATCATGCTTATGACAAGTGTCATATTCTTATTGGCTCTATCTAAACCTTAGGTTATAATGAATATCATATTTAGGACCAGCAATATTAATCAAACCTTATGTTATAATTAATATTCTTAAACTATAGGTTAAATTTATAAAATCCATAACTATTGCTAGAAGTTTCCAACTAAGTCTCGGTTTGAACCAAAATCCACGAAATCTAAAATACTACAACTACTACTAACTAGCTAACTAAGTAAACATTCTGGAACTCTACACATAACCTAATTCATGTTCATTCTCAAGGGTCGAGCCTTATCTATTCATAGTTATAATCAACATTTGGGCCAAGCCCTAATCACATATACCATGTAATGGATGTAGTTTTCTTACCTTAGGTCCGAGTATAGCATAATAATAAGAACGACCCTCGAGCACGATCCCGGTTCCAAGCCCCTAACGGTAACCTAGTCACAACCATAATATAGGATATCGTCAATAATGAGCAAATAAAGGCTTCCAGATCGAGTCCTAGCCTCCGAGACCTCGAATTATACTAAATCGAGTAGTAGAATTGATCCCGAGCCCTTACGTTTGAATCCCCATCATTAAAACCCTACAGTTGCCAAAGCTGCCCAGGCGGGCCAAGTCCTGCCCCTAAGGACCGCGACGCTTCCCTTAGAACTAAGAGCCCCCTACCTGAGGACAAGACGTGGGTCGCGAATTGCCCCATAGGGCCGTGGCACGCCTCTGAAACAGAAGCCCGGCTTGGCCCTAGGTTCCCTTGGGTCATAGCGCCCCAAGAACAGGGTCGCGACCTGACTCTACAAACCCAGAATTCTCTATTTTTTCTTCAGCCAAACTCAACCACAAACCACCCAAATCAATCCTAGAACCACAATTCAATCTCTAGAACAAATTCAACATAATACTAGCAACAAAACCCACCCTAAAACTTGATTAAAAACCCATCAAAACTCACAATCCAACACTTGATCTACAAAGCTCAAGAACACCTCAAGAACACTAAGAAACCATAACAGAATTCAACTAAAACAGGGGTTAGAGTTTTACCTCAACTATGATTTAAGTCCTCCTAGTTGTAGCTAATCCAATTCTAGAGCCAAGTCTTCAGTTTCCCAAGGTTCAGCCAAAAATCTCCTTAGTTCCTCAAGCAATTTACTTAGAAAAATGAAAGAGAATGAAGGGGGAGAGAGAGAGAGAGCCGGTTGGGTGAGTTAATAAAAGTGTTTGAGTGTTTTGTTTTGTTTTCTTAAGCTTCAAGTAACTTAAGCTAATCTCGAGGCTCGGGGTACCAGAAATGTCCCCGAGGGCAAAATTTTCAAAATGCTCGATTCTCCCTCCTAAACTTACTAACTCCAAATATATCCTCAAATATTTATTCCCGTTACCCGATTACCTAGTAATATACTAATTACCCAAAATACCCATTGACTCGCCCCGAGTCGGGTATTGGGTCCCATTGTGACTTTCCCGCTAACTTGCTCCCTAGGATTGTCTCGTGCCAAGTAACCCAAATAAACCCACGTAATAATGTGGTCTTTCACATATATCACATATATGCACATATATACAATTATGCCCATAACGGGCCAAATTACAAAAATTGCTTTTCTAATAAGAAACGAGCCCACATGCATATCTAATATACCTAAACATGCATATCTAGTCATATTATAATATAACTCATATAATCACATAATTACACACAAATATATCTCACATAAACATATAATTCCATAATTTTCCCTCCTGACCCCCTAATCAAGGCCCTTAGCCTTATTAGGTAATTTGGGACGTTACAAATCACCCTTTGTGCCAGCTATGCAATCGAGGAGGTCGTGTAGCCTCAAAATTCTACCACTGTTTTGATATTTCATTCCAAGGTCAAAACAACTCCCACTTCAGCAATACCCAGAGCTCAAATGCTCCTTCCTCTGGCCAATAATTTTCTGGTGGAAATGGTCAGCAAGCTTACTACTCTGCATCAAATGAAACTCACTCAGACAATGCTTGTTACTTGAATAGTGGAGCCACAAACCATATCACTGGAGACCTTTCCAATCTGCATCATAAATCTGAATACAAAGGTATCAATCACTTGCACATAGGTAATTGGCAACCTCTTCTCATCACTCACTCTAGTTATGGCTTTCTTCATAATTTCAATACCCAATCCTCTCTTGTCCTAAATAACATGCTTTGTGTACCTCAATTTGCTAAAAATATCTTGTCTATTTCCCAGCTAACCAAGGATAACTATGTGTTTGTTGAGTTTCACCATGACTATTGCTTTGTGAAGGATCAAACTATGAAGAGGGAGCTGCTACGAGTAGTGCTCAGTGAAGGCTTGTATCAGCTTTAGCCACATCAAACACCCACTTCAATCATAAGTTTTTGTCAATCTCAGTTTAACAATGTTTCAAACCGTCAAGAAAAATCAGTTCAATTTCAATCTTCTTTTCAATCGTTGTTTGCTAAATATGCTTTGTTTTCTAAGTTAATCCTCTGGCATATGAGGCTTGGTCATCCAAATGTCAATGTAATGAAATATATGCTAAGAAATGAAAAGTTTTCCTCAAATTATGATCTTACTTTTTGTGATGCATGTCATATAGGAAAATCAAAGCACAAACACTACAGTCCATCTCTCACAGCAGCCACAAAACCACTTGAACTAATACATTCAGATGTATGGGGTTCATCTCCAATTATCTCTAAGGATGGTTTTTGGTATTATGTACATTTTGTAGATGATTATAGCAATTTCACTTGGATCTATCCTATAAAACTAAAATCAGAAGTGAAAGAAACTTTTCTAAACTTTCAAAAACTAGTTGAAAGAAAATTTGAAACCAAGATTAAAACACTCCAATCTAACTGGGGTGGTGAATAACGTAACCTAGCACCCACCTTATCATCCTTAGGCATTCATTTCAGGCATTCATGTCCTCACACACATCCTCAAAATGGCAAGTCCAAAAGAAAACATAGGCATATCATAGAGATGAGACTCACTTTGCCCACACAAGCATCAATGCCACTCCAATATTGGTGGGAAGCTTTTAGCACCTTTGCATTCCCCATAAATCATCTCTCCACACCAACATTAAAGAACAAATCACCCATTGAAGCTTTGATCAAACTAAAACCAAATCTCAGCTTCTTAAAAGTCTTTGGGTGCATTTGTTCTCCACATCTTAGGGACTACAATCAACACATGCTAGACTTTAGGTCAACCAAGTGTGTTTTTATAGGGTGTAGTCCAAATCACAAGGGTTACAAATGCCTACATCCTTCAGGAAGAGTATATATAGTCCAAAGTGTTTCTTTTAATGAAATGAATTTCCATTTGTTACTAGTTTTCACACTTCTCTCTTTAAAAAATATGACTCTTACTCAATTGCTTCCAACATTCAATATAGCCATTGGCTTCCTTTTCTATCTCACAACTTTCATGATAGTGAGCAAAATGTGTTTGCAGCCAATACATTACCATCACCATCACAACTCGAAGCATCTCCTCAAGCCTCTTCTTCAGGTTCAACATCCTCTACCAGTCAAGGTAAAACTCCAATCTCAGGCCCCTCTTTTTCCATTCCTGATTCACCATATTTTTCTGTTAACCATTCTTAGCCTGCAGTTGCCTCACCGTCCTCGATATCTCTTCTAGCCACAAATTCACCCTCAAAATAGCCCACCGTACCCATATCCACCACCACACGTCCACAAAAATCAACAATTCCCACTCACCCAATGATAACCAGGTCCAAATTAGGCATCTTCAAGCCAAAAACTTACCTTGCCTCCCTCCTTAAACACCCCACAGCCACTGCATACACCACCACCACTCCCAAAACTACCCAACATGCCTTAGCCACTCCTGAATGGAAGCAAGCAATGGATGAAGAGTACCATGCCTTGATGCATAATCATACTTGGGAGTTGTTTCCACGTGAACCTCATATGAACACTGTTGATAATAAGTGGATTTTCCGAATAAAATACAATTCAGATGGCCTAGTGCAGCGCCACAAAGCTCAACTTGTGGCAAAAGGGTTCCAATAACAACCCGGAATTGACTTCTTTGAGACCTTTAGTCCCGTCATCAAGTCGTCCACCATTAGAGTTGTCCTTACTCTTGTTGTCACCTACAATTGGGATGTCCAACAAATTGACATCAATAATGCATTTTTAAATGGCACCATTGAAGAAGAAGTATTTATGGAACAACATGTTGGTTACATTGAATCTCAACACCCTACAGATGTATGCAAGCTTCGTCGCGCTCTTTATGGTCTAAACAAGCCCCTCGAGCCTGGTTCAACAAACTCAAAAGTTCTCTCATGACCCTTGGCTTCAAAAAGTCATCATCTGACACCTCTCTCTTCTTCTACAAAAAGGGTGAGGCTCTCATGTTTGCTCTAATATATGTTGACGACATCTTGCTTATCGAAAATAATTTGACCATTGTCCTCAACATTATTTCTCACATTCACTCTCAATTTACTCTCAAAACTCTCGGCTCTATTACTTATTTCCTTGGCTTTGAGACAACTAGGGGCCCTGTTGGAATTCACTTGTGACAAACCAAGTACACAATTGATTTGCTCAAGAAAACAAATATGTTGGAAGAAAATCCATGTCCAACAC
This sequence comes from Humulus lupulus, assembly GCF_963169125.1. NCBI lineage: Eukaryota > Viridiplantae > Streptophyta > Magnoliopsida > Rosales > Cannabaceae > Humulus > Humulus lupulus. The sequence continues at coordinate 203,236,074 of NC_084798.1, forward strand.
TGATGAATCAAAGTAACAAGCTGAATCTTCAAGATAGTGAGCCCTTTGAGCACAATACACTGTATAGAAGTGTTATTGGAGCACTTCAATATCTCACTCTTAGCTGCCTCGACATAGCCTTCGCATGAACAAGTTAAGTCAATTCCTCCAATCTCTAACTCTAAATCACTGGCATGCCTGTAAACGAATTCTGAGATATCTTGTGGGTTCAATTGGTGAAGGAATTAAGTTCTATCCATTGAAAGTTTGTGTGACTCAGATTGAGCAAGCTCTTTAAATGATCGAAAATCTACATCCAGCCATTGTGTGTATTTTGGCAGCAACTTGGTCAGCTGAAGTTCAGAGAAACAAAAATCAGTCGCAAGATCTAGTACAGAGGCTGAATATCGGGCTGTTGCTCAAGCTAGCACTGAAATAATTTGGCTGAAATCACTGCTATCTGAAATTGGAATAACAAATCATGAACTAGTAGTGATTTGGTGCGACAACTTAAGAGTAAGACAACTCGCAGCCAATCTGATATTCCATTCAAGGACGAAACACATCGAAATTGACATTCACTACATATGGTACAAAGTTTTAAGCAAGGAAATAGAAGTCAGATATATCCCTTCAGAAGAACAAATTCTAGACATACTTACTAAGCCTCTCTCTATCTCACAATTCCATATACTTAAGAACAAGCTTGCTATTATACACTCACCACAACACAACTTGAGGGAGCATGTTAGAATGAAAGGAATTAATACATCGTCATCATCATGTAATGACACGGATGGTGATGGTATGATAGAGCAGCAAACCATTAGCTGTCAATAACCAAATTCTATTTTGAATGATTGGCTATTCTTAATGTTTTGAATGGTTGGCTATCCTTAATTCATGGCGATCTGTACAAAAGCAAAATTCTTTCTGTTTCATACCTGCCAATGAGCTGCTGTGATTGTGGAAGCCTTGGCACTATATATATATATGTATTGTTTCCTCTCCTTATGAAACCGTTGAGCAATTGAATATACAGTATACACACTATCAGTCCATTTTCTCTATTTTCAGTTATGAGGAACAATTTAAAAAACCGAAAAAAACTAGAAAGAGTACAAAAATAAGGCAAGCATTAAATGATGCACATGTCTCTTTTAAATTAAAAAAAAAAGGTAAGTAAATAAATTACATCCATCAGATTATAAATCAATGGGTATAAAATTTCCCTCATGTGTATGGAAAAAATTGATGCTCTCACCTAAGCAGCACCCTATATATTTATTTATATCTTATCTTTTATATATTAAAAGTTATTAAAATTGTGTATATGACAAAAATTGTTGGTTTAACAAATATTGCAATTCCGTATCTTTTACACTAAGAGCACTCTCACCAAATGATGAAAAATAACTAAATAGGTAAAATTATACCTAAAGGTACTAAAATATGTCTCAAATAGATGCTCTATCCTTGAAATAAATTTACCAGTACTTAGCTACATTTATAACACACTATTCACTATGTAAACATATAATATTAATTTCTCATCTTCTCTCTCTTACATTGTTCACATACGTAAAGCGCGCGCACACACACACACATATATTTCATGCTCTTCTCTCTTTATATATATATATATATGGTGTGTCGACTTTGTAGTTGTACATTTCACCCATATTGGTGCAGTCTTTTTATTAGCCACTGATGTTAAAATGGACGACTTATATTTCATGGGTACACGATTATTATTGTGTGTGTTTTGATAACTGATTATTTCCTGATGGGTCATCTTTTTATTATTTTTTAGAATAATCTATGATATTTAATTTGATAAAGGAAAACTTGACCAATTATGTCTCTTAATATAGTGTATTTTTTCAACAACTTTAATAATTCTTACATATGTATGCCACCAACTATTTTTTGGTCAAAAATACCCCTCCCATTAACTCATTTCTCTCTTTCTCTCTCTCAAACTCTCTCAATCCCTCTCACTTTCTCTATCACTACAACACCACCACCACCACCTATCCACGACAGCAGAGTAAACCACCCCCACACGCTGCCACTGCCAATGACGCATCCACCTCCCACCACCATTGAAGTTGCCACCTCCTACCACCATTGAGCTCTTTCTTCTTCTTCTTTTTTTGTAAAATAACAATGAAAAATCCAATCCAAAACTTAAATCGAAGGAAAGATTGACATAGTACATTAATTTATGGATTTTGAACACTTATGAACAAGATTTTTGTGGTTTTGATTGCGTTTTTTTTTTTTCAAATCTAAAACTAAAAAATTTGCATAAAAATGATGCCTAACGACGCGTTTGTAATGGTGGGTTAAAAACATGGTTTTTGTGCCGAAATGATGCTATAACGATGTGTTTGCGATGGTGGCTTAAAAATGATGCCTAACAATGCGATAATGATGTGTTTGCGATGGTGGCTTGAAAAAATGTTTTTAGGCAAAAACTATCTAACAATGCATTAACAATGTTGTAGTGATGTGTTTGCGATGGTGGCTTAAAAACACAATTTTGGGGCCCAAACGATGCCTAACGATGCATTAATGATGTGGTAGCGATGCTTTTGCGATGGTAGCTTACAACGATGTTGTAACAATGTGTTTGCGATGGTGGCTTGAAAACATGTTTTTAGGCCAACTATCTATCAATGCATTAACCATGTTATAGCGATGCGTTTGGGTTATTTGCTTAAAAACAATGCCTATCAATGCGATAACGATGTAGTAACGATGCATTTGCAAAGGTGGCTTGAAAACATGTTTTTAGGCCAAAACTTTGTAACGATGCATTAATGATGTTGTAGAGATGTGTTTGTGATTGTGGCTTAAAAATATGGTTTTTGGGTCAAAATGATGCATAACGATACATTTGTGATGGTTAGGCATCGTTTTGGCCCAATAACTATGTTTTTAAGCCACCATCATAACACACATTGTTAATGTATCGTTAGATAGTTTTGGCCTAAAAACATGTTTTCCAGCCACCATTGCAAATGCATCGTTACCGCAGTGTTAGGCATCATTTTAAGTCATCATCGCAAATGCATCGTTACTGCATCGTTTTTAAGCCACCATCACAAATTCATCATTACTTCATTGTTAATGCATTGTTAGGCATCGTTTTGGCCCAAAAACCATATTTTTAAGCCACTGTAATGACCCACTAATCTAGACTCTTGGACCATTATCGAACTATACATACAAATTCTTACTAAAACATACATTTGCGAAAATACCATAATTTATTATAAACTTGTAGAAACAAAGGTTACTTTCATAAAAATAAGTAGGATATGGGTACCCATTGTCTTTAAAACAAAAATAGCTTAAAGTAAAAAGAGTTACATAGAAAATGCGGAAAATACATCTAAAACCATAAAAACATAAACAAGACTACATCCTCGAATCGAATAACGCTCGGCCCCCTTGACTCCATTCACCATCGATACACATCCTCTAAGCGACACGAATCTTACCGCCTCTAAAACTTATTTTCCTGCACATAAAACAGAAAGGAATGAGCCTAATGCCCAGTAAGGAAAATCTAACACATAGTCATACACATAAATTTCATAATAAACGTAAAGACTTATCATAACACTTAATACATACACTTATTATAATGGCCATTATTACTTGGGGTCCCATAGACTAAACAAGCTTATGCCCATGAGATTAGTGGGGTCCTACCAGCTAAATAGGCATATGCCCACAATCTTTTTGGGGTCTTGTTAGTCAAATAGGGCATAAGCCCAAGCCTACAAACAAACACATTTATAACATATTCATAACATATCATAACATAACACATAAGATAACATAAACCTAAACATATAGATTCTAGCCTATTTTCCTTACCAAAGTTACCGGGATATGTGGACTGAGTTGGGACTTTTGGAACACTCCTAATAACCATAATGAACAAGAGTGAGTTGAAAGAAGAAAAGAGATGAAATGAAAAATGAATAGGAAGACTAAACCATTGAGAAATATGCTTACCACAACTTATGTGCTTAAGAACTTGGATTCCCTAACCAAAATAAGAATGAGGTTAGGGGACTGAGTAGAAGACTATGAGAAAGAAAACAACATAATACAGAAATGAACTAGAGTTTTGGTTACCTCAAAGACTTGTAAGATCAATCTACACAACCGAAATACTATAGAACCTCACTTCCCAAAGTGTTTGATAAGCTTATGATGTTTAAGCTTATGATTTCCCGAACCCAGGTGTTTAACTCTCACACTCTCCTAACACTTGCAGCTTCTGAACTTAGAGTAAAAGGTGAATAATGGCTGGGTACTAGGTCCTATTTATAGAGTTTGGGAATGAAAGTATCTTGATTTTACATGATTAAAAAAAATGGCTTTTTAGGTGAAAATCATTTGAATAATCGTTCAGCAGAGGCTGAAGACTCGTTCAAAAGATGCTGGACTGTTGAAGGAGTTTGAATGGCTGAAGGGAAAAGAATTCAAAAGTGTTTGAAAACATGCTGGTGGAGGCGATATATCGCCCCCTATAGGCGATATATTGGCCTGGACCACTGTTCCCGAGGCGACCGTGCATCGATTCGTGTTTTCCGTATCTACGTGCTGCGATACATCGCCCCCTATAGCTACGATATATCGGCATACGCTGAATATTTAAACACGAAATTACACAATTTTAGCTAAGTTTGAATGGGGTAAACAACCTTGACTAAGCCCTCAACGTATTCAAAGCTGCTGACTGACCCTATAACATTCAAACTTTACTCCATATTAAATTTAATCCTCAAAAATACTTAATCCTTAATCACCATTCATAACATGTGCTTAAAATCCTATTGGTTGATATCTAAACCTTATATTATAATAAATATAATCCTTAATATCAGTCACATTAATCAAACCTTAGGTTAACTTAATATTCTTAAACTATAGATTAAACTTAGAAAATCTATAAGTACTACTATGAGTGTCCAAATAATTCCCGGTCTGAACCAAAAATCCACAGTAACAATGATAATACTATACATACTATCATAATACTATCTATCTTAGCTAAGTAAAGTTCTTGGACTCTACAATTCTCCCCTACTAAAAAGAATTTCGTCCTCGAAATTTACTTATCAAATAACTCCGGATACCGGCCTTGCATGTCCTCCTCCAACTCCCACGTTGCCTCGCGTTCAGAACTATTGCTCCATAGGACTTTGACTATAGGAAGGCTCTTAGACCGTAACTACTTCATCCCTCTATCTAGGATGTTAACCGGTCGTTCCTCGTAACTTAAGTCTTTCTGGAGAGCTATTGTATCGTACTTGAGGACGTGAGATGGGTCTTACACATATTTGCGTAGCATCGAGATGTGGAAGACGTTGTGACTATCGGCTAGCGCTGGCGGTAGGGCTAGTCTACACGCAACTGTTCCCACTTTGTCCAATATCTAAAAGGACCTATGAATCGGGGACTAAGCTTGCCTTTCTTCCCGAACCGCTTGAAACCTTTCATAGGAGATATCTTTAGGAAGACTTGATCTCCAACTTGGAACTCCACATCGCGTCGCTTGGTATCCGCATAGCTTTTCTGACGGCTTTGAGCAGCCAGCATACGCTGTCTAATAAGCGTTACTGCTTCTTGAGCTTGTCTAACAGCTTCGGGCCTTAGAAGCTGCCTTTCTCCTACCTCGTCCTAGTGCAACGGTGATCGGTACCTTCGTCCATATAGCAACTCATAAGGTGCCATTCCGATCGTTGACTGGTAGCAGTTGTTTGTACGAGAACTCGATCAGTGGTAAGTACTTGTTCCACGATCCTCCGAAATCAAGTATACACGCGCGTAGCATATCCTCTAAAATCTGAATCGTACGCTCAGACTGCCCATCTGTCTGAGGATGGAAAGCTGTACTAAGGCTTAACTTAGTACCCATATCTCACTGTAAGTTTCTCCAAAATCTTGACGTAAATACTGATCCTCCATCTGACGCCATAGTCTTGGGGATTCCATGCAATCGTACGATCTCTTGGATGTAGATGTCTGCATATTGATCTGCCGTGCATGAAGTTCTAACAAGCAGAAAATGAGCCGACTTGGTTAGTCTATCTATTACTATCCAAGCGGAATCATGCTGCTTGTTCGTCTTTGGTAGCCCCGTCACAAAATCCATGGCTATATCATCCCACTTCCATTCTGGTACGCTAAGCGGTTGCAATAAACCTGCAGGCCGTTGATGCTCCACTTTCACTTGCTGGCATACAAGACACTTAGATACATACTCTGCTATGTCCTTCTTCATCCCTGGCCACCAATAGACTGCCTTGATGTCACGAGTCTTCTTGGTAGACCCTGGATGAACTGAGTACGGGGTACTGTGCGTTACTTCTAGGATTGTCTTCTTAATACTTTGATCATTTGGCACACATACCCGATCCTTATATCTCAATAAACCTTGACTGGATATTGAGAAATCTGTAGTCTTGCCTTCTCTGACTACATCCATGTGTGCTGCTAGTGTGTCCTCATGCCTCTGACCAATCCGTATGTCCTCTAGCAGATTTGATTGGATAGACAGGTTAGCCAGCTTGCCTACAACCACTTCTTTTCCGGCACTAATAAGCTCCTGTTGTAGTGGCTTTTCTATTCCGGATAAGACTGCTAAGTTCCCATAGCTTTTCCTACTAAGCGCATCGGCAACTACGTTCGCCTTTCCTGGGTGGTCTAGGATTTCGCAGTCGTAATCCTTTACTAACTCTAACCATCTGTGCTGCCTCATGTTGAGCTCCTTCTGCGTAAAGAAGTATTTTAAACTCTTGTGGTCCGTATAAATCTCGCACCGTTCTCCGTAAAGATAATGGCGCCAGATTTTCAACGCAAAGACCACCGCTGCCAACTCCATATCGTGAGTTGGATAGCGTTGTTCATACTCCTTTAACTGACGTGAGGCGTAGGCTATCACCTTGTCATTTTGCATCAGCACGCATCCCAATCCTAGCTTTGATGCATCGCAGTAGACAACGAACTTATCGCTGGGTGTTGGGACACTAAGTACTGGTGTTGAGCAAAGCTTATCCTTAAGCAACTGGAAGCTTTCCTCACACTTATCCTTCCAGTTAAACTTTTGTTGCTTCCGGGTCAGGTCGGTGAGTGGAGTGGCTATCTTAGAAAAGCCCTCTACAAACTTTCTATAATAACCTGCTTGCCCTAAGAAGCTTCTTTGGTCTTGGCCAGTCCTTCACGACCTCTACCTTTGATAGATCTACTGCAACTCCATCTTTCGATATGATGTGCCCGAGGAACGCCACTTGCGAAAGCCAAAACTCTCATTTCTTGAACTTGGCGTAGAGTTGATGCTTCTTCAATCGCGTCGAAATCATCCTCAAATGTTCCTCGTGCCCTACTTCATCCTTGGAGTATACTAAGATATCGTCGATGAATACAACGATGAATTTATCTGAGTAATCCTTGAAGACCCTATTCATTAAGTCCATAAACGTGGCTGGTGCGTTAGTAAGACCAAAAGACATAACCAAGAACTCGTAATGTCCATAACGAGTCCTAAAGGCTATCTTAGGAATATCTTCTCCCTTTACCTTGAGCTGATGATACCCGGACCGTAAATCGATCTTAGAAAATACAGTCGCGCCTCGGAGTTGATCAAACAAATCATCAATCCGAGGTAGTGGGTATTTGTTCTTAATTGTTACTTTATTCAGCTCACGGTAGTCTATGCACATGCGCATACTTCCGTCCTTCTTCTTCACGAATAGTACCGGAGCTTCCCATGGTGAATGGCTTGGCCTAATGAAACCCAAGTCTAGGAGTTCTTGTAGCTGTGTCTTTAACTCCTTGAGTTTCGTAGGTGCCATCCGGTATGGTGCCTTAGAGATAGGCTCGGTGCCTGGTACTAATTCTATCGTGAAGTCTATCTCTCGAGTTGGCGGCAATCCTGGCAAGTCATCGGGAAATACCTCTGGAAATTCTTGTATAACTCGAACATCTCCATCCTTAAGTGGCGTCTCCCTTTCCATGTTCGTGATGCTGGCTAAGAACGCTTGACATCCTTTCTCTATCCTTTGTTGAGTTTTGAGGGATGACACTAACGGGGTGCGTAGTCCTGAAGCTTGTCCCATGAAACATAGTTTCTGGCCGTCAGGAGTATCGAATGTCACCTTCTTGCGTCTGTAGTCGATCGTTGCGCCATGCCGTGCTAGCCAATCCATGCCTAGTATGACGTCAAAGTCTTTGATCACCAGCTCTATCAGGTCTCCTTCTAGTTCCTTGTCCTCAATCTTGATTGGTACGCCTCGTACAATTCGTGATGATAGAACTACTTTGCCCGAAGGCAACTCGGTTACAAACCTAGTTCTAAATCTTTCATTAGGTTTGTCTAGTTTTTCTATCATTCCTAACGAGATATACGAGTATACTGCTACCAATCAAGCGATACTAGAACATATACTATCGAGGATAGGATCTGACCTGTAAATGCTTGTTACTAGCATGGGTTCCTCCTTGGGTCAAGGCAAAGACTTTGGTCTGGAACCATCGTTTAATCCTTCTTCTTCACTAACATTCATCTGAATCCTTTCTACTTCTATTGCCGTTTCTAGAACATTGGCATAGGTAGTGGTTCCCAGGTTTGCTAGCTTAACTCCTAATTCCATCTTTGGTCTAAGTCCTCTGACGAACTTGGTCAACCTCGTAAAGTTGGTTGGGACCAACTCTGGTGCAAACTTGGCTAATTTGTTGAACTGACGAGCATATTCTTCTACCATTAGCGATGACTGCTGAGGTGCAATACTTCTTTGTGGAACGGCTCCACAAATCTTGTCCATATCATGGTGGTGACATCGTTAGTCTGCTGAACTAAGTCCCACCATATTCTGGCATCCTTCCTGAGTAATGACGAGACGCAGGATATGCGGTCCGTATTACTGAGGTTCATGTGCGTAAGAATGGGCTCCACATTCCTTAGCCACTCTTCTGCCTCAAAGGGGTCTATAGTCCCTTCGAAGTTTGGAGCGCGCTGCTTGCGGAACCTTTCATGCACTGACTCCATATTCGGTATTGGATGTGGCGCGTAGTTCGTCACTGGCCATCCCCCATATGGACCAACTTGTTGGGGTGCTAGGGCCATTTGTTGTAGCTGCGGCTGCGGTTGCGGCGGAGGCTGAGGCTGAGTCTGCGCCTGTTGACGTTGTTGCTGCAAGAGTTCCTCGACTTGTTGTCGCCGTCTAGCGATTTCCGCGGTGTTTTCAGCTGACGGTGTCGGCGCGTTGCGACTAGTAGTAGCACGCACTCCTCTTCTGCGAACTGGAGGGCATCATTGGTCGCTGGAACATCGTTGGGAGCGTTTCCGTTGGTGCGTGCAGATCTTCGGAGCGACATCTTCACCAAAAGTTCTAACAGTCGAGAACTTGTTAGAACTTACCCTAATAGGCTCTAAGGCAAAAACTTATTCTAAAACAAACATATCTCGGACCTAGTTATTATGACTTCTTATGAAAAATTATATAGGTCTTTATTTATTATTAGAGTGGGTTTCTATACTTAGAAAAACAAGTCATCTTTATTTTTTTCTAAGTGTGTTTCTAATCATCCTATATGACTTAATTCTCAGGCTCGAAACTTATCTTTGTTCCAAAGTTAACCATATTGAGGGAGGGCTGGGATCAGTAAAATCGTTCCCATTACTAAGGCTCCCTAACTCTCAATAAGGAAACTTGGTTCATTGATTTGTATCCACCCTCACTGAACTTAGTCATTATTCATTTTATTTATTACTTATTATGATTGGGAAAATAAAATCAAACTCATACATGAAAATAAAATAACATGAAATTAATTTGGAAAAATAATTTTCACTTATTACAATCATAAAATAAAGAAATAAACAAAACAAACAATGAAAAACTAGCTATTCTAAAAATCGGGATCTTCTACATCCGATCCTTCATCTAGCATATCATCATCTATCTCCTTATAATCATCGTTGTCTTGAGCCTCAAAATTTCCTCGGGGAAGATTCAAGAAGATCCTATGTTGTTGCTCATTAGTGAATTGAAACTCTAAGTCATAGGTGAACTTAAGTATGAGAGAATAATATCTTAGGGCTGCTTGTAAGTCATCATCATTATTTATATTCTCCCATATTTCTTCTAAAGTTAAAATTGCTGAAGGAAAATCTTTTAAAAGCCTAATTACTAGGACATATTGTTCTGCAGCTCTCATCATGATTTGCTTAGACTCTTGAAGGTGACCTATCTCTTTGTGGAACAAGATCAATCTTCGAGTGATCTTTTCTAGTGCTCCTACGGTGTTCCTTGGCTCCCTTATTCTTTTTAAAGCCTTAATGGCTCGGATATCCTCATTGCTTAAAGCTCCGTTCATTCTTAACTGAAAACATAAACACCATAGGTGTTAGCTATACACATAAGTAACATAACTAGTAACTTAAACACTTACTTGGCGGTCCGATTCGGAGCTTTGAGCGTGTGTATCGAGGAGAACTTCATGCAAAGGAACCGTTTCTCTGATACCAACTGTAATGACCCACTAATCTAGACTCTTGGACCATTATCGAACTATACATACAAATTCTTACTAAAACATACATTTGCGAAAATACCATAATTTATTATAAACTTGTAGAAACAAAGGTTACTTTCATAAAAATAAGTAGGATATGGGTACCCATTGTCTTTAAAACAAAAATAGCTTAAAGTAAAAAGAGTTACATAGAAAATGCGGAAAATACATCTAAAACCATAAAAACATAAACAAGACTACATCCTCGAATCGAATAACGCTCGGCCCCCTTGACTCCATTCACCATCGATACACATCCTCTAAGCGACACGAATCTTACCGCCTCTAAAACTTATTTTCCTGCACATAAAACAGAAAGGAATGAGCCTAATGCCCAGTAAGGAAAATCTAACACATAGTCATACACATAAATTTCATAATAAACGTAAAGACTTATCATAACACTTAATACATACACTTATTATAATGGCCATTATTACTTGGGGTCCCATAGACTAAACAAGCTTATGCCCATGAGATTAGTGGGGTCCTACCAGCTAAATAGGCATATGCCCACAATCTTTTTGGGGTCTTGTTAGTCAAATAGGGCATAAGCCCAAGCCTACAAACAAACACATTTATAACATATTCATAACATATCATAACATAACACATAAGATAACATAAACCTAAACATATAGATTCTAGCCTATTTTCCTTACCAAAGTTACCGGGATATGTGGACTGAGTTGGGACTTTTGGAACACTCCTAATAACCATAATGAACAAGAGTGAGTTGAAAGAAGAAAAGAGATGAAATGAAAAATGAATAGGAAGACTAAACCATTGAGAAATATGCTTACCACAACTTATGTGCTTAAGAACTTGGATTCCCTAACCAAAATAAGAATGAGGTTAGGGGACTGAGTAGAAGACTATGAGAAAGAAAACAACATAATACAGAAATGAACTAGAGTTTTGGTTACCTCAAAGACTTGTAAGATCAATCTACACAACCGAAATACTATAGAACCTCACTTCCCAAAGTGTTTGATAAGCTTATGATGTTTAAGCTTATGATTTCCCGAACCCAGGTGTTTAACTCTCACACTCTCCTAACACTTGCAGCTTCTGAACTTAGAGTAAAAGGTGAATAATGGCTGGGTACTAGGTCCTATTTATAGAGTTTGGGAATGAAAGTATCTTGATTTTACATGATTAAAAAAAATGGCTTTTTAGGTGAAAATCATTTGAATAATCGTTCAGCAGAGGCTGAAGACTCGTTCAAAAGATGCTGGACTGTTGAAGGAGTTTGAATGGCTGAAGGGAAAAGAATTCAAAAGTGTTTGAAAACATGCTGGTGGAGGCGATATATCGCCCCCTATAGGCGATATATTGGCCTGGACCACTGTTCCCGAGGCGACCGTGCATCGATTCGTGTTTTCCGTATCTACGTGCTGCGATACATCGCCCCCTATAGCTACGATATATCGGCATACGCTGAATATTTAAACACGAAATTACACAATTTTAGCTAAGTTTGAATGGGGTAAACAGCCTTGACTAAGCCCTCAACGTATTCAAAGCTGCTGACTGACCCTATAACATTCAAACTTTACTCCATATTAAATTTAATCCTCAAAAATACTTAATCCTTAATCACCATTCATAACATGTGCTTAAAATCCTATTGGTTGATATCTAAACCTTATAGTATAATAAATATAATCCTTAATATCAGTCACATTAATCAAACCTTAGGTTAACTTAATATTCTTAAACTATAGATTAAACTTAGAAAATCTATAAGTACTACTATGAGTGTCCAAATAATTCCCGGTCTGAACCAAAAATCCACAGTAACAATGATAATACTATACATACTATCATAATACTATCTATCTTAGCTAAGTAAAGTTCTTGAACTCTACAGCCACCATCGCAAACACATTACTACCGCATCGTTAGACATCATTTTTTAGTAAATTTTTAAGTTTTAGATCTGAAAAAAAATGCAATCAAAACCCAAAAAATCTTGTTCATAAGTATTCAAAATCCATAAATTAATGTACTATGTCAATCTTTCCTTCGATTTAAGTTTTGGATTGGATTTTTCGTTGTTAATTTTTTTTTAAATGAAGAAAGAGTTCAATGGTGGTAGGAGGTGGCGACATCAATGGTGGTAGGAGGTGGTGACATCAATGGTGGTGAGAGGTGGAGACGTCATTGGCGGTGGCAGCGTGTGGGAGTGGTTTGCTCTGTCGTCGTGGATAGGTGGTGGTGGTTTTGTGGTGGTAGAGAAAGTGAGGGATTGATAGAGTTTGAGAGAGAGAGAAATGAGTTAGTGGGAGGGGTATTTTTTACCAAAAAATAGTTTGTGGCATACATATGTAAGAATTATTAAAGTTGGCATGTTGAAAAAGACACTATATCAAGGGGCATAATTGGTCTAGTATTCTAAAAGAAATGTAATGGGTCTCGTCACATGTTAAAAGCTACTCCATTTACAATCATGTTGCTCATAACCCTCATCCTCCAACTTGCCTCTCACTTAACTCTCTGGAACTTCTACAATAACCTCACTGATGGTTTGTGAATTTGGGATAGAGAAAATAGTGATGATTTGTTGTTGTTTAGAATATTTGATGAGTAGTAGTAGTGGCTAGAGTAATGATGGATTACGATATTATAGCTGATGTTGTTGAGTGGACAAGTGAAGAAATTTGGGTTTGGAGGAGTAAGGTTTATGTTTTAGAGAATATAGGATAGTAGAAAGTAGTAGAGTCTTATTAATGGTCTGTTGTTTGTAGTTACACCATTTGCTACCCATGATGGAGTATTTATAGTGGCTAGCCCACTTTACATTTGTGGGTAGAATTATTTGTTCTAGATTTTTCTAGTGTATTTGATTTACAAATACAACTTCTAGACTAATCTACACAATAAAAAGTCTAGATTATTTAAGCATATAGCTTCTAGGAAGTTCTAGACTATAGAGTATTCTAGAAAATGTATTTGAAGTTCTTCTATTCTACAAATATCTAAAAAATTCTTGAGTAAAATATTCTACAAATGTCTAGAACATTCTAGAGTATTCAAGAAATGTGTGGTAACTTCTAATACTCCTCATTGGTACACATTTCAGCAACTCCAATCATGTCTCGTAGTAGCTCAAACTTTCCTAATTCGGTGGTGTCAGCGGCATGTGGCGAAGCTCCTCCGATGATGAGAAGCTCTAGAGCTACTGCTACATATTGGTCGGAAGCTTTTGGGCTCCGATTCGAATTCAATACTAATTATATCTAAAAATTATATAAGAAAATATGTGACCATTTGTAACATAGGTTGGTGCAAGAAGGTGGGAAGAGCATAAAGCTTTAATGGAGGAGCAACAAAAAAATAGGGACTGCTGCTGGAGGCAGTTATGACGACTGTCTTTTGGGAGTTTCCATTGGTTTTCCTCCATTCATTTCTAACTATCCTTACCAACTAATCTCGTATTAATTTTGGGTCTCTCGGTGATGGACCCGTAGAGAGAGTTGTAGGAGATACTCAGTTTAATCGATCTGGGTTCATTGTCATCAATACCATTGAGGAGGTCATATACCTTGTCACCTTGAATAAATATTTTTCCAATATATTTTAATTACTGAGATTTTGTGTGAATTGTTTCTTTGTTAATGACGTGTCTTAGAAAAGGACAATGGGTGTGAATAATATTTTTTTGTCGAGGAGTGAATAAATTTTAAAGTTTTGTTATTTGGCACCTTAAGGTGTCCAACACCACAAGAAGTGTTATTCTCTAACTGATAAGTGATACCTCATAATAATTATTAAATTAAATTGTGTGGGACCCGACATTAGATTTCAACAATAGCGATATACCACCTCCTTATGATATTGGGCACCACTGGTACTCATTAGCAATTCTCTAAATTTGTATTAAGTACCTATTGACTTGGTCATAATTTTTTTTTGAAACAATGATAACTTCATTGATAAATAACATAATGTCGTACAACCTAGAAAGTTTAAATATCCCCAAGAAAAAGAATGATATTTTCTAACTAAACAAGTTGTATGTCCATTCTAAGAGCATGCGCATCTAACCGCATGAAATGACGAATCATGGATTAGGGATACTCCTAGAAATCTGGATGACAAACTTGTTATGACCTCTAACAAAGTCCCAAGGTCATTGTAAAATGTAGCTCGCTTAGCAAAAACAAATCTAGCCAAAGAATCCAATCCAGCGCCACCATCTACAGTACAAATTTTGCTTGTATAATTGAGAATCAACCTACAAAATAAAAATATCATACAAACAAAAACAACATTAGTTAATGAAATTAATTGAATGATAAAAATTTAATGGACAAAAGAAGAAAAAACTTATCTGTGAAGTACAAGTATTGCCGATAGAATCTTTAAAGTCACACCTTCTCCTTAAATTAAAAAACAACCTAAAAAATATAAAAAATAAAATGAAATTGATATAAGTATTAAACTTTTAAGAATGAAATAATGATAAAAAAATAATATAAACATGTTAAATAATAATAATAACAATAATTTAAAATTAAATAATTCACCCCATAACTAACATAAAAAAAAATATTAAAACTTATCTTTTATTAGTGCTTCATACTTCAACATTGGTAATAGTCTTCAATAACTTTTAGACTCAATAAACAAGACTTAACATAACAAAACACAAAACCAAATAACTAATATAAATAATAACTTTGATAGTAACACAATAACATCAATAACAAAATATATAAGTTCTAATAGATAAGGTTTAATATTGTTTGAAATGAATATAAAATATGAAAGAACCAATTATCAGTCTATTTTAAATAATTGAAGTTAAATAAGAAATTACATTTTAACAATAATATAATTATGAAAAACCAACTAACAATTTTTTTTTTGTCGAACTAACTAACAGTTATTCTTAAAAATCATGTTCTCAAATAATTTAAAAAAGGATAAATTAAAAATAATGAAAAAGAGTTAAAAGAAAGAGGATAATCTTTATAGCTATTTTGTTGGCAGCATCGAAGAAATGTAAAGCAAAGTACAAGAATAAGCAATGGCTTGATAAAACAAAAGAATGAAGAATAAAAAGAGAAAGGGAGAATAACAACTATCATTAATGTCAATAACATCTATGATCCTTTATACAATGATTCATCAGAGATCTATGACTCTATGCAAAAGTAAATGGAATATTCAGATATCTCTGAAATTCTATTTTTAGTAATTACCAAATTAATTAAATCAAGTAAATTAATGAAGGTACGAAATGGTAATAAAATGTCGAAACAGATTTCAGATCTGTCGGGGAAAAATACGAACTTGTCATGACGATTACTGAACATTATAAAAAGATAGTAAAAAAACAATAAAGAATACAACGAATTTTTACAAGATTTAAAAACCCTTTCGGATAACCTATTCCTTGGGGCCACGCCCAGAGAATAAAACCAATTAATAAAGAATTACAAGTATAAAATATTGACTTAAACAAAACAAGGCTCCCTTTTGAGATTTGTCATAAATTTGTTGTACTTCTCTTCACTAATCTGATTCTAATTGAAACGTTCAACCACTTGAACTCCCTTCAAAGACTAGCATTGCTTGCATCCTCTCGACATAAGGCTTGTAAAAATCCTCTCCCGAAGACTATAAGAATTGTGTTCAAACTACAACATGTATTCACTCATGGATGTGGTTTAGACTCACCACAAAACAAAACACTCATTTTACTATAAAATTACGTGAATACAATGATCATTAATACAAACTATGAACTCTCACAAATATTACAATTCACTCAAACTATACACCAAAGAGTTCACTTTTTCTCAAGGCCCTAGAAGACTATTTATAGAGTATATTTCGTGCTCAGAAAGGCATAGAAATAATCTCCTAATAAAAGCAAGAATATTTGAAGATATTTTTTATTAATGAAGATTTGCCATTTTTCGATGATTCTGATCTGACAGATACAGATTTTGCAGGGACAGCTAATACCTTTGTCAGATCAAATTTCTCAAGATAGAAATAACAATTAATTACTTTAAAGATTGTATTTCCTGAAGTTTATTACCTTGAGCAGCACAAAAATCAAAAGACAAATATTCCATAAATGAATTTGAGTAGGCACAGAATATTTTCTTTATAAAACCAAGATACAAATTCCCTTTATAAACATTATTGTGATAATATCAAACTAAATAAGGAATTATTTGCAAACCTTACAAATTAATTCAAGATATTAATTTTGAAAATCACAATAATAGAAATTTAAAATTATCTTTTAGATAAAAAGATATTTCTATTAAATTTGCCAATTTTAGGATTTACAATCTCCCCCTTTGACAATTTTATAGACAAAGCATGTCTATTTTTTAAAAAAAGATCCTGCATAAAACAAGCGAGTGCTTAAATTCACAATAGTGATAAGAGTCACGAAATGACTCCCCCTGCCAAAAATAACCAAAGCACATGATTAAAACAATTGACAAAAACAATGAACAACCGCAGGTCAAAAAACATAATCAAAGCACACAAAAATAGAGTGCTCACTCTCCCCCTCATTGTCTAAGAAAATGCCACATAACAAAGGAAACACAACCAAAACAAAGACACAATTAGTGTTCTTTTACATTTATTGAAAGCAAATAAAAATAGATGGAAAAAAACAGTAACTGTCATGGAGCTGGAGTGGTAGATGCATTGATGATGTCCAAAGAAGCCAAAATTTGGCGTTGAGTATCCTCCATGGTAGTGAACCACTCAAAGAGACTTGCAATACATGTCTGGACAGAAGTGAGAGCAGTCGAAACAGCAGGAGAGTCAGGCTCAACATCTCCAGACCCAGAACCAGCCAAATTAATGCCCTTGACCTTTCGAGCTGTGGTAGGAGCATTGTCGTCTTTGATCTCTTTAACATTGTAGATAGGACCAACCAAAGGAGAAATCAAGGTCTCGTTTGACTTCTTCAAAGGACGTTGAGAGTCCAGCAGTTTGTAAATGACTTATGGAAACATCAAGTGTTGACCCTTACGTTTGGCACCACTCAAGGACACTATCTGATCAAAGATAACAACAGCAAGATCGACAGTGACACCAGTCCTAATTTTGAATAATAGAAAGGCCATATCATGAGTGATGGTTGAGGAGTGAGTGGTGGGAAGCCAATTGAACGTGGCAAACTTAAAAAGTGCACCACAGTAGTGAGTAAGGTTTGAGACATGGAGAGATGCACTCGGTTCCCACACCATAGCTTGGCCAACTAATTCAGACAAAACTTGATCCTTTGCAAACTCAATGGAGCCATCAATCTCCACAGGAACTAGATTTAGGACCTTAGCAATTTCGATAGGACTAAATTTATACCAATGACCCCTAACATTAACTTTATGAAACATAAATGAATTCTGATCTAACAACTCATCATTCAGATTTGAATAAAATTCCTTAACTACCCGAGGCACAAATGAGTGAGAAAGAGAAACAAGAACACTTAGAATCAAAGAGCCCAAGGGAATCAGAACATATAGAGAATTTAGTGAACAAATGAGGCAAGTTCGAAAATGGGTAAACGAATTTAGTGTGATAAATGCCAAAATATCTCATTTTAAAAAAAATATTCTTTCACACCTCAAAATTGGAAACTTTTACAAGATTTTGAATATAATGGGATAAAACAATTCTTACATAGTCTAGTCAACAAGTATATGTGTGTGCATGTGTAATCAATTGGGCATTTCTTTTTGGCCTTTTAAAGCTAGGGTCATTGCCCATGTTTGACAATTGTAGCCTTTTTCAATTTGTAACCATACTGGAGGCTATAACTCTTATACCGATGGTAGCCCTTTACACTGGTAGAGTATTCTCCAATATAGGTAGCTCTTTTCTAGAATGGAGCTTGAAAAAGAAACTGGATTAAGGAATGCTCATACTAAAACGGACATAATGAATTGATCAAATATAAATTGGAGGGTCTATAATTTTTCAAATATGGTTTTTATTCCTCACAAAGTATAAGAATTATAACGTTCATTTTCCAAAATTTGAAAAAATATGGTTACCAAATTTCTTCCAAATAGGACAAGAGATTTACACAATCACATATGCAAGGCAAGATAATCAATTATTGGCAATTTCAAATAAAACAAACCCCAAGAAATTCCTAAGGGAATCAAATCTGACCGTGTCTAAATCTTTAGTAAAAATATATGCAATTTGTTTGTTAGTCTCAACATATTCTAAAATCAGATTTTTGTTTTCAACAAGTTCCCTGATAAAATGATGACAAATGTCAATATGTTTGGTGTGAGAGTGCTGAACAAGATTTTTGGAGATATTAATAGCACTGGTATTATCACAAAAAATAGTTACAGTTTTATGGTCAAACCCATAGTCAGCCAACATTTGTTTCATCCACAAAAGTTGAGTACAACAGCTTCCAGCGGCTATGTACTCAGCCTCAGCTGTTGACAAGGAGATGAAATTTTGTTTTTTACTATGCCAGGAAACCAAATTGTTTCCTAGGTAAAAACAACCACCACTTGTACTTTTGCGGTCATCAATGTTTCCTGCCCAATCTGCATCACTATAACACACATGGTTAGAGTTTGTTTCTTTGGAGTACCAAATTCTTAAATCAAGAGTATTATTAATATAATGAATAATTCTTTTTACAACAGTCACATGAGACTCCATGGGGTTCCCTTGGAAGCGAGCACACACTCCAACACTTTAACCGATGTCTGAACAACTAGCAGTTAAGTATAGAATTTGTAAAGAGTTGGATCAACTTTCATCCCATTCTCATCTTTAGATATTTTGACAGTGGTTCCCATGGGAGCTTTAGCAATTTTAGATGCATCGAGCCCAAATCTCTTCACCAAATTTCTGGCATACTTGTTTTGTGAAATGAAAAATCCCTCACTTGACTGCTTAACTTGGAGCCCTAAGAAAAAATTGAGCTCTCCCACCATGCTCATCTCAAACTCTTCCTGCATTTGTTTCACCAATTCATGTACTAGAGAGGCGTTAGTAGAACCAAACACTATATCATCAACATATATTTGAGCTATCATAATATTTGTATCAACATTTTTGATAAAAAAAGTGTATTGTCTACTCCCCCTCTCTTGTACCCCTTTGAGACCAAAAAAATGAGTTAGTCTCTCATACCAAGCCCGAGGGGCTTGTTTCAACCCATACAAAGCATTTTGTAGCTTAAAAACATGATTAGGAAAGTGAGGGTCTTCAAACCCTTTGGGTTGCTCAACATAAGCCTCTTCATTTAAGAATCCATTTAAAAAGGTGGATTTAACATCCATTTGGAATAATTCAAAGCCAAGAACACATGAAATAGCTAGCAATAGTCTTGTGGATTCAAGTCTTGCAACAGGGGTAAATGTCTCTTCAAAATAAATTTCTTCAACTTGAGTGTACCCCTATGCAACTAGCCTAGCTTTATTTCTTATTATGGTGCCAAATTCATCAATTTTGTTTTTAGATATCCATTATGTACCTATAACATTAGTATGGCTTGGTTTAGGGACAATGATCCATACCTCATTCCTTGTGAATTGATCTAGCTCTTCTTGCATAGCATTAATCCATGATTCATCACTTAAGGCTTCCTTCACGTTTTTTGGTTCAAATGTAGAAGTAAAGAAAACAAATTGAACCAAGTTTACATAACTCTTTAGAGTGACCATACTCTCTTCAAGATTTCCCAAAATGAGATCAGAAGGGTGATTCTTTTTTACTCTGGTTGAGGGTTCTTTTTTAATGGAGTTAGAAGAAGTAACTGGACTTTCCTTCTCTGTTCGTTCAATTGTTGTCACAACAGAATCTGTGTCTGATACATCATTAGCCGCTGTTGTCGCCGCTGAATGATGTTCTATCAGATCTAGTATCCCTTTATGTTGTTGAACATCAATGAACCTGTCAATTTCTTCCTCATGGTAGTACTCAGAAAAATCTTTTAGATCATCAACAACCACATTAGCAGATTCCATAACAGTTTGGGTTCTCATGTTATAAACATAATAGGCCCGACTATTATTTGAATAACCAAGAAAAACTCCCAAATTGCTTTTGGAATCAAATTTGTTCAGATTCTCACGATCTCTGAGAATATAACAAAGGCACCCAAAAACATGAAAATAATTGACATTGGGTTTTCTACCTTTCCAGATCTCATGAGTTTTATTTGTACCTGGATGCAGAAAAACACGATTAATTGTGTAGCAAGCAGTGTGAATTGCTTCAGCCCATAGTTTCTTTGTGAGTTTTTTGATATTTAGCATAACTCTGGTCATTTCCTGCAAGCCACAATTTTTCCGTTCCACAACCCCATTTTGTTCTGGGGTTTTGGGTGCCGAAAATTCATGGAAAATTCCAAAAGATTTACAATATTCATCATAAACTGAATTTTCAAACTCCTTACCATGATCACTTCATATTCTTACAATTTTTTCTAATGTTGCAATTTTTGTCAACTCTTAGTCTTGTACATAGATTTTTAAACGTTTCAAATGTATCTGATTTTTCTCTTAAGAAATCTACCCAAGTAAATCTAGAAAAATCATCCACACTGACAAAAATGTATCTCTTACCATTAGTACTTTCAACATGTATAAGACCCATGAGATCCATATGCAATAATTCCAACACATTTGAATATTAATATCAGATAGAGTTTTATGTGAAACTTTCAACTGTTTTCCCAATTGACATGATTCACACTTATCAGGTGATTCTTTACCCAGCTTGGGTATGCAACGAATGAGACCTGCATTAGTAATCTATTTCAAAAAATTTGAAATTTATATGTCCAAATTTTTCATGCCACAAATGAGTATTATTAAAACTAGATGATGATGCATGACATGTAATTTTTTTTGGGGGGTGTGTAACAATTATCCAAAGAGCGAGAACTATAGTGATCCAACTATCTCTAAGACCTTGGACCATTAGAACTACTAGACATATCTACTATTATGATACCAACATAAGAAATAACATAACTTTATTGGAAACCCAAAAGATTGTACCAATAAAAAATAATATAAAATAAAATGTAATATGGTATGGGATCTCATTGTTTATAAAACATAAAACATAAACTTTAAATTTGTTTAACTACTATTTGCGGAATTACATCAAAACATGATTTAAAAGACTTAAAATAAATAACGTCGTCATCGATCGACACGCAGTCCATTCTTTCCATTCATCCTTAACACACAAGCCAAGCTGCCATGAATCCTCCTCCTTCCATATTCATTTTCTTGCATTAAGCTAAAAATAAAAGAGTGAGCCTAATGCCCAGCAAGGAAAATCTACTAACACATAAATCATAAATCATAAGACTAAATCATAAACATATACAATAAAACATATGACTATAAAAGCATATATCATATAGGGCTACAATATTAATGACCGTTAACTTATTAACATGGCATATGATAAATCATCTAGGTCCTCTGTCTACTAATCGAGGAAGGTTAGATCACATGGTAGTATATGATAACCCATCTAGGTTGTAAAGTCCAAGAACTTTACTTAGCTAAGTTAGATAGTAGTATTATAGTAAAAATAGTATTATCTTTATGACTATGGATTTTTGGTTCAGACCGGGATTTATTTGGACACTCATAGTAGTACTTGTAGATTTTCTAAGTTTAACCTATAGTTTAAGAATATTAATTTTAACCTAAGGTTTGATTAATATGACTGATATTGAGGATAATATTTAGTATACTATAAGGTTTAAATAATAACCAATAGGATTATAGCACATGTTATGTATGGATTATTAATGATTAAGTATTTTGAGGATTAAATTTATTAAGGGTAAAGTTTGAATGCTCTAAGGTCAGTCAGCAGCTTTGAAAACGTTTGAGGGCTTAGTCAAGGCTGTTTACTCAATTCAAATTAAGCTAAAAATATGTAATTTTGTGTTTAAATAATCAGTGTATGCCGATATATGGCAGCTATAGGGGGCGATATATCGCAGCACGAAGATACGAAAAACCCGAAACAATGCACGTTTGCCTCGGGCATACTAGCCCAGGCGATATATCGCCTACAGGGGGCGATATATCGCCCCTCTCAGCATATTTTGAAAGTTTTTGAAATCGTTTTCCATTCAACCCTTCAACCTCTTGATAAGTCCAGCACCTTTCTGAACGAGTCTTCAGCCTCTGCTGAACGATAATTGAAATTATTCTCACTTAAAAAGCCATTATTTTTATTCAAGTTAAATGAGATCTTTTCATTCCTAAACTCTATAAATAGGACCTAGTACCCAGCCATTATTCACCTTTTACTCTAAGTTTAGAGGCTGCAAGTTGCTAGGTGAGTGTGAGAGTGTAAACACTTGGGTTAGGGAATCATAAGCTTGATCATCATAAGCTTATCAAATACTTGGGAAGTAAGGTTTTATAGCATTTCGGTTCAAGGTTTAGATTGGTCTTACAAGTCTTCAAGGTATTTCCACACTCTAGTTCATTGGTATTATTTTATTTAAGTTCTCATAGTCTTCTACTTAGCCTTCTAACTTTATTCTTTATTTTGGTTAGGAAATCTAAGAACTTGTACATAAGTTTTTGGTAAGTATATTCTCAATGGTATAGTCCTTCCATTCTTTTCATCCCTTCTTTTTCAATGTACTCACCCTGTTATAAATGGTTTTTAGGAGTGTTTCCAAAGTCCCAACTCTGTCCTCATATGCCTGTATTTTGGTAAGGAAAATAGGATAGAATTTATATGTTATATGCTTGTATATGTTATCTTATGATTTTTATGTTATGCAATATGTTATGATATGTATGATTGTAGACTTGGGCATATGACCCATATGACTAACAAGCCCCATATAGATTATGGGCATATAACTTGCTTAGCTAGCAAGACCCCACTAATCTAATGGGCATATGACTTGTTTAGTCTATGGGACCCCAAGTGATAATGGCCATTATAGTATGTATGTGATATAAGTGTTATGTTATGTCATGTTATGTTTTTATGTTTTTATGAATTTTATGTGTATGGACTATGTGTTAGATTTTTCTTGCTAGGCATTAGGCTCACTCCTTTTTGTTTATATGTGCAGGAAAATAGCTATAGTGGCGGGAAAGGTTCGTGGATGCTTGGGAAATGTGTATCGGTGATGAATGGATTCAAGGAGTCGAGAGTTTCGATTTCGAGGATGTAGTCTTTATTTATGGTTTATGTGTATTTTTTCGCACCTATTTATGTAATCTCTTTTCATTTCAATTAAGATATGTTTTCTTTTTAAAACAATGGGATCCCATATCTTGCTTTGAGTTTATGTAAGTTTAAACATTGGTTTTTACAAGTTTTTAATAAAGTTATGGTATTTTCTCTTGTAAGTTTTATTAAGGATTAGTGTTTATGTATAGTTTTCGTTAATGGTCCAAAAGTCTAGAGTAGTTGGGTCATTACATAGGTCCTCTACTAGTCAAGGTAGGGTAAATCATAACTCTAAACCATGAAAATGATAAATAATCTTGGGGCTTGCTATCTAAGCAACTATAAGCCCCAAAGACTACAAGACATATTCATACATAAATATACATATCATAACGTAAAACATATAATAACATAAACATAAAAACACATATAATCTATCCTATTTTCCTTACCAAAAGTTGGGATATTTGGGAACAAAAACGGGCTTAGAACACTCCTATAAACCAACAGTAAAAATGGTGAGTATCTCTAAAGAATAAAGATGAAATGAGAACTAAACCATCAAGAAGAAACTTACCAAGAAGAACCTTAAGTTTCAAGAAACTTAAATACCTAATCAAGAATCATAAACAAGAGTTAGGATCTGAATAAAAGAAAACTATAATATTATAAAGAACTGAACTTAGGAATAAGAATACCTTAAATGATCTTATGGATGATCTAAACCTCAATACCAAAATCACACTATATCTCACTTCCCAAGTGTTTAGAAAAGCTTAGAATGATAAAGCTTTAACCCAAAACTCAAGTGTATCTTTCTATAGTAACACTAGTAACTTGGAGGCTCTGAAGACTGCTTGAAGAATGAAGAAAATGACTGAGTACTAGGTCCTATTTATAGAGTTCAAGGAGTGAAACTAACCCCTTTTAATTTGAATAAATAAATGATTATAAAATGAAAAGGAATTGAATTTTCGTTCAATAGACGCGTAGAACTCGGTCAAAATCATTCAAAGGCAGGTCAAAGTGGTTAAGGCTATTTTTAAAATTAAAAATCATCAACATTCAAAAATCATGCCTTGGATCCGATATATCGCCCCCCATAGGCGATATATCACCTCCCCCAAATTCCCAAGCCTCGTTCGTAAGTTCGTGCAAGGTTGACGTGTTTTCCGTATCTTTTGTAGGCGATATATCGACCCTTATAACTGTGATATATCGGCATAGGTTGATATATCGAACACGTATTTGCACCTTTTCATCATATTTTGAATTGGATAAATAGCTTTGACTAAGTCATAATACGATCCCAACAAATTCTGGAAGGTTCTAGAGCTTCTAGATCTTTCTTTTATTAAAACTATCCATCAAAAATACTTAATTCCTTAATAATCATGATTATGACAAGTGTCATGCTCTTAATGGTTCTATCTAAACCTTAGGTTATAATAAACAATATATCAAGGACCAGCAATATTAATCAAACCTTATGTTATAATTAATATTCTTAAACTATAGGTTAAACTTATAAAATCCATAACTATTGTTATGAGTTTCCAACTAATTCCCAGCTTGAACCAAAATCCACATAATCTATCATACTATAAACTACTACTAACTACTATTACTATCTAGCTAGCTAAGTAAATATTCTGGGACTCTACAATTCTCCCCTACTAAAAATAATTTCGTCCCTGAAATTTACTTACCAAACAATTCTGGATACCGTGCTAACATGTCCTCCTCCAACTCCCACGTTGCCTCCCGTTCATAACTATTACTACATAGGACCTTGACTATCGAAATACTCTTAGACTGTAATTTCTTCATCCCTCTATCTAGGATGCTAACTGATCATTCCTCGTAACTCAAGTCTTTCTGGAGTGCTATCGTATAGTACTTGAGGACGTGAGATGGGTCTGACACATATCTACGCAGCATCGAGATGTAGAACACATTGTGACTATCTGCTAGAGCTGGCGGTAGGGCTAATCTATATGCAATTGTTCCCACCTTGTCCAATATCTCAAAAGGACCTATAAACCGAGGACTAGGCTTGCTTTTCTTCCCAAACTGCTTCACACCGTTCATAGGAGATATCTTTAAGAAGACTTTATCTTCGACTTTGAATTCCACATCACGCCGCTTGGCATTCGCATAACTATTCTGTCAGCTCTGAGCAGCGAGCATACGCTTTCTAATCAGCACTACTGCATCCTGAGCTTCTCTAACAGCTTCAGGTCCAAGAAGCTGCCTTTTTCCTACCTCGTCCCAATGTAACGGTGATCGACACCTTCTTCCATAAAGTAACTCATAGGGTGCCATCCCGATCATTGATTGGTAGCTATTGTTGTAGGAGAATTCTATAAGTGGCAAATACTTACTCCATGATCCTCTGAAATCAAGTAAACAAGCGCGCAACACCTCTAAAATCGAAATGGTATGCTCGAACTTACCATCGGTCTGAGGATGAAATGTCGTACTAAGACTTAACTTGGTACCCATAGCTTGCTGCAAGCTTCCCCAAAATCTCGATGTAAACACCGATCCTCTATCGGATACTATGGTCTTAGGGGTTCCATTCAGTCTCACTATTTCTCTGACATAAAAATCTCCATACTGGTATGCTGTGTATGTAGTCTTGACAGGAAGAAAGTGAGCTGACTTGGTTAGTCTATCTATTACTACCCAAGCCGAGTCGTGCTACTTATTTGTTCGTGGTAATCCTATCACGAAATCCATGGCTATGTCTTCCCTCTTCCATTCTGGAATACTAAGCGGTTGCAATAAGCCTGCAGGCCACTGATGTTCTGCTTTCACTTGCTAGCATACTAAGCATTTAGACACATATTCTACTACATCTTTCTTCATTCCTAGCCACCAATACAATGCTTTAAGGTCGTGAGTCATCTTTGTCGACCCTAGGTGAACTGAGTATGGGGTATTATGCGCTTCTTCTAAAATCTTCATCTTAATCCCTTGATCATTCGGCACGCATACCCGATCCTTATATCTCAAGAACCTTTGCCCTGATATTGAGAAATCTGTGGCCTTGCCTTCTTTAACTGCAGCTATGGGAGATACTAATGTGTCATCATGCCCTTGCCCAATCCGTATATCTCTTAATAGACTTGACTGGATGGACAAGTTAGCCAGTTGACCAATGACTACTTCTATTTCAGCATTGATCAGCTCTTACTGTAGCGGCTTTTCTATTCCAGCTAACGTTGCTATACTTCCATAACTCTTCCTACTTAGCGCATCAGCAACTACGTTTGCTTTTCCCAGGTGGTATAGGATTTCACAGTCATAATCCTTCACTAATTTTAACCACCTGCGCTGCCTCATGTTGAGCTTCTTCTGCGTGAAGAAATACTTTAAGCTTTTGTAGTCCGTATAAATCTCACACTATTCTCCATAAAGATAATGGTGCCATATTTTTAATGCAAAGACCACCGCTTCCAACTCCATATCATGCGTTGGATAGCGTTGCTCATATTCCTTCAACTGGCTTGAGGTGTAGGCTATCACTCTGTCATTCTGCATCAGAACACAACCCAAACCTTGCTTCGACACATCACAGTAGACTACAAACTTGTCGTTTGGTGTCGATACACAACGTACTAATGCTGAGCATAACTTATCCTTAAACAACTGGAAGTTATCTTCACACTTATCAATCCAGTTGAACCTTTTGTTGTTTCCGGGTCAGGTTGGTAAGTGGAGTGGCTATCTTAGAAAATCCCTATATAAACCTCCGATAATAACCTGCTAGCCCCAGAAAACTTCTTACCTCTGATACATTCTTAGATCTTGGTCAATCCTTCACAGCCTCTACCTTAGTTGGGTCTACAGCAACTCCGTCCTTGGATACTATGTGGCTGAGGAACGCTACCTGTGAAAGCCAAAATTCATACTTCTTGAACTTGGCGTAAAGTTGATGCACTTTCAATCGTAACATGGTCATTCTTAAATGTTCCTCGTGCTCGACTTCGTCCTTTAAGTATACCAAAATATCGTCGATGAACGCTACGATGAATTTGTCCAATTAATCCTTGAAGACCCCATTCATTAAATCCATAAATGCGGCTGGAGCGTTGGTGTAACGCCCTACTACCTTAGAGCCATTACCAAGTGAGTTTAAAATGTGCATTTTAACTTGCTAATCAAGAATTAGGTCAAAAGTGTAACTAAACTATATTAAAATTACATAATTTGAAAATGTAATCATTCATTGAAAATTATGTGTTTTACATTCGGGATCCCAAAATACTGTTTATAAATATTTACAACTCAAAGTATGTTTAAAGTCGACTACACGACAAAATAAGATTCAATACAAAGCATCTCCCAAAAATACCCCTGGCCGTGGCAGCCAGGCAGACCAGACATGTACGCGTCGCTTCATGCTCTCCGTACTCATGGTTGGTCGGCTTTCCCCTTGCCCTTACTTGCACCACAGAGCACCCGTGAGCCGAGGCCCAACAAGAAAACTCCACACAAATAGATAGCATATGCATATTAATCACTCAGCATATAACAAATCCGCCAATAGGCTAAACACATACGGCCATGCCGTCCCAGGCCTTGGGTTCGCAATCTACACCGTAAAGATATCCTAGGTATCCTTTAGGGTCTTATCCTGGCAACTCGCACTCCGCGTGCTAAATGCTGCTCCCAGCCCCTTGCTGTTCTCGGCCTTCGCCGTTTCTGGCCCTTTCCGTTCTCGGCCTTCACCATTCCCGGCTCTGCCAATCATTCACATATATGCATACATAGCATAATTAAACAAACACTTAGACATGTATTAACATAATCAATGGGCTATGCCCTGCACATAATCATATAGGGTCGTGCCCTACAACACAACTATGGGGCTCGCCCTACTCTATGGGTACATCAGTTTTCTTACCTGTGTCCCGAGCTTCTTACGCACCGAAATCCCAAGCACAGTCCTCTAACCCGAGCCTTGCTGAAAACCTAGTCACAACACATACATAGCACTCTTGTTACTAACCAATTCATAACCATCTCCCGGAACCAATCCCGTGCTCTCGGGGCCTCCCATTTCCCCACACAAGGTAGCGGAAGCATCCCCCGAGCCCCCTAAGCCAAAAACCCTAAAAACTCAAATTCCCATCTCCTGAAATTGGCCTAGCGCCGCGGCACTGCCCTATAGGGGCTGCGGTGCCCAAAAAAGCTCCCCTGTCCTGATTTAACCTAGCGCCGCGGCGCAGAAGAACAGGGTCGCGACACTCATACGCAAACCCAGAAAACTGGGTTTTTCCCAACATTTTTCCCGAGACAAAACTCTTCCAAATCAATACCAAGGTACACCCAAGTCCCAATTCAACCTAAAACCCCAAATAGACAGTATGGCAACTTAGAAACAACAACAACAAGCTCAAATACCCAATCAAACCCATAAATCACCTAGTGGTTTAAAACTTTACAAAACTTAAACCACAGCAGCACATAAACTCCAGAGATGCATGAAACCCTTACCTCAAGTAGAAATTCGTCCCTGAGCTTCTTCTGAATCCACTTCCAAGCTCAAATCCACCAATCCCAAGTTGAACTTAGCCAAACTTCACCCCCAAGGATCCACCAAGCAAAACACATATCAGCTCCCAAGCTTAACATTTCTCAGCAGAGTTTACTCAAAGAACTAAATTAGAACTTACCTTTGAACCTAGATCAGTCTCCAAAATCCTAGCCTTGAATCCCTTGAATTCTGGCCTAACATCCTTCAAAAATTTTCATCTTAGAGAGGGAGAGGGAGAGAATTGGCTCCCTTTTTTTCTTTCTTCTGTTTTAGCTAAGTGTTTCTAGTATCTTCCCCAGCTCTTAACTGAGTATATCCAATTGCCCAAAATGACTCAATTACCCCTTAAGTTAACCTAAATCCTCATATATCTCCAAGGGCGATCTAGTCTTTAACACATCCTGCTAAGTCCTCGAGTATACCTAAAAATCCCCATTTAATCCCGACACGTCTAAACCATTACTGAATTACTAACCGCTACTCAATAATTCCTTATCACTTTATAATATTCCCAAAATACCCCTAAGCTCCTCCCGAGCCGGGTATTTGACCCCGTTGTGACCTTCTAGCTAAACAGCTCCCTAGGACTGTCTCGGATCGTGCACCACAATTATATCACCACTCACACGTGGTATCAATCACAACACACATAAATATAACATTTATGCCCTCAATGAGCTAAAATTACAAATATGCCCCTAACAACCAAATGGGGCCCACGTGCATATTTAATTCACCTAAACTTGCATTTCTAATCACATATTCATCAAATTCACATATTAATACAATATATCAATTATTTCCATCCAGGCACACTAATCAAGGCCTTAAGCCTTATTAGCAAATTTGGGACGCTACAGTTGGTAAGACCAAAAGACATAACTAAGAACTTGTAATGTCCATATCGAGTTCTAAAAGTTGTCTTAGGAATATCCTCTTCGCGTACCTTGAGTTGGTGATACCCGGACCGTAGATCAATCTTTGAAAACACAGTTGCTCCTCGGAGTTGATAAAACACGTCGTCAATTCGGGGTAGCAGGTACTTATTCTTAATTGTCACCTTATTCAGCTCGCGGTAATCTATACACATCTACATGCTTCTCTCCTTCTTCTTCACAAATAGAACCGGTGTTCCCCATGGCGAATGGCTTGGTTTAATGAAACCTAAGTCTAAGAGTTCTTGTAGCTGTGTCTTTAACTCTTTGAGTTCGGTAGGTGCCATCCGGTATGGTGCCTTTGAGTTAGGCTCGGTGCCTGATACTAGCTCAATTGTGAAGTCAATTTCTCGAGTTGGCAGCAACCCTGGCAAGTCATCAGGAAATACTTATGGGAATTCCTTTATAATGCCAACGTCTCCAACCTTTAGTGGTGTTTCCTTTACCACATCCGTGACGCTGGCTAAGAATGTGTAACATCCTTTTTCTATCACCCTTTGAGCTTTGAGAGATGAAATAAGCGGCGTACGTAGTCCTGAATCCTTTCCCATAAAGCATAGTTTCTGACCGTCAGGAGTCTCGAACGTCACTTTCTTACGTCTGCAGTCGATGGTTGCGCCATGCCTTGCTAGCCAATCCATTCCCAGTATTATGTTGAAGTCTTTAATTTCTAGCTCTATCTGGTCTCCTTCTAGTTCTACGTCCTCAATTTTGATCGGTATGCCTCATATTATCCGTGATGATAGGACTACTTCACCCGAAGGCAAAAATTGTCACAAACCTAGTTCTAAATCTTTCATAAGGTTTGCCTATTTTCTCTATCATTCCTAACGAGATATACGAGTGTGTGGCTCCCGAATCAAATAATACTGAACATACAATATTGAGGATAGGAATTTGACCTGTGATCACTTTATTACTAGCTTCAGCTTCTCCTTGGGTCAAGGCAAAGACTCTGCAGGAACCATCTTGTTGTCCCATTTCTCCTCTTGCTTGAGCTGGGGACATTCTTTCTTTCAGTGACCTTCTTGACCACAGTTGTAGCATCCCTTGGTGTTTTCATGACACTCACCAGGATGTTTCTTTTAGCACTTAGAGCATTTCGAGTATTCTACATGACTCGACCTACTACCTTCATTGTTTATCTGTGCTCTTTTATCGTTGTCAAGTTGCTTATTGTCAGGATGCCTTCTCTTCTAACCATTATTGTTGCTATGTTGATGGGTGTTGTTGTGGTGGTTGTTCCGACCATTCTAAGGTTGACTCTGATGTTTAGGCTCAGGCTTACTGGCCTCCTCCTTACTAACATTCTCCTGAAGCCTTTCTACTTTTATAGTCGTTTCTAGAGCATCGGCATAAGTAGTAGTTCTAGGGTTTGCTAGCTTAACCCCCAACTCAATCTTTGGTCTGAGTCCTCTTACAAACTTGGTAACCCTCAGAAAATTGGTTGGGACCAGCTCTGGAGCAAACTTGGCTAGTCGATCAGATTTTCGAGCATACTCTGCTACCGATAAGTTACCGTGTTTCAGACTGGTGAACTCCTCGACCCTTGTAGCGATGACTTCCGAGTTGTAGTACTTCTTGTGGAACAACTCCACAAATCTTGTCCATGTCATGGCGGCGACATCATGAGTCTGCTGAACCAAGTCCCATCATATTCTAGCATCCCTATTTAAAAGAGACAAAATGCAGGATATGCAATTCACATTGCCGAGGTTCATGTGCGCTAGGATCGGCTCTACATTTTTTAGCCATTCTTCCACCTCGAAGGGATCCGTTGTCCTTTCAAAGTATGGAGCGTGTTTCTTACAAAACCGTTCATGGATTGGCTCCATGTACTGAGTTGGGTAAGGTGCATAGTTCGCCATTGGCCATCCCTCATAAGGACCTACTTGTTGGGGTACTTGAACCGCTGGTTGAGGCTGAGTCTGAGTCTGTGGCTGTGGCTGGGCCTGTTGTCACTGCTGCTGCAGCAATTCTTCCACTTGTTATCATAGCCTAACAATTTATGCATTGTTGTCATCTGAAGGTGGCATTGCACTTTGGTTAGCAGCAACAGTGGTAGCACGCGCTCCCCTTCTGCGAATTGGAGGGGCTTTAGTAGTCTCGTGAGCGATGCTGGAGGCATTGGCATTTGTGCGTGCAGACCTTCTGAGAACTGAACTTAGGAATAAGAATACCTTAAATGGTCTTATGGATGATCTAAACCTCAATACTAGAATCACACTATATCTCACTTCCCAAGTGTTTAGAAAAGCTTAGAATGATAAAGCTTTAACCCAAAACCCAAGTGTATCTTTCTATAGTAACACTAGCAACTTGGAGGCTCTGCTTGAAGAATGAATAAAATGACTAAGTACTTGGTCCTATTTATAGAGTTCAGGGAGTGAAACTAACCCCTTTTAATTTGAATAAATAAATGATTATAAAATGAAAAAGATTTGAATTTTCGTTCAATAGACACGTAGAACTCGGTCAAAATCGTTCAAAGGAAGGTCCAAGTGGTTAAGGCTATTTTTAAATTTAAAAATCATCAACATTTAAAAATCATCAACATTAAAAAATCATGCCTTGGACTCGATATATCGCCCCCATAGGCGAAATATCGCTCCCCCAAATTCCCGAGCCCCGTTCGTACATTCATGCAAAGTCGACGTGTTTTCCGTATCTTCCGTAGGTGATATATCGGCCCTTATAGCTGCGATATATCGGCATACGTTGATTTATCAAACACATATTTGAACTTTTTCATCATATTTTAAATTGGATAAACAGCTTTGATTGAGTCATAATATGATCCTAACAATTTCTAGAAAGTTCTAGAGCTTCTAGATCTTTCTTTTATTAAAACTATCCATAAAAAATACTTAATTCCTTAATAATCATGATTATGACAAGTGTCATGCTCTTAATGGCTCTATCTAAACCTTAGGTTATAATAAAAAATATATGTAGGACCAGTAATATTAATCAAACCTTATGTTATAATTAATATTCTTAAACTATAGGTTAAACTTATAAAATCCATAACTGTTGTTATGAGTTTCCAAATAATTCCTGGCTTGAACCAAAATCCACGGAATCTATCATACTACAAACTACTACTAACTATTATTACTATCTAGCTAGCTAAGTAAATATTCTGGGACTCTACAAGAACCTTTAAGAACAATGTCACCACTTTGATTTACAACATTACACTCATCATGTGAAAAATTAACAAGAAAACTTCGGTCACAAATTTGATTTATGCTAATTAAGTTGGCTTTCAGCCCATCAACACGAAGATCATTTTTCAATTTTGGTAACCCTTTAATGTTTAGAGTACCTTTTCCTAAAATATTTCCTGTCATTCCATCCCCGAAAGTTACTACTCCACACTTCAAAGATTTAAAGTTGGTGAGTATACTTGTTAGGAAAAAATAGATTGCCTCAATGGAAATGGGTAAAAATATTACAACTCTATGCAATAATATTACAAATAAATATAGATTGATTATATAAGGTTACAACTCTATAACTGAAAATTACAAATAAACAAAGAAAAGGAAGAAGATGATGAAGAAGAAAAGAATATTGAGAATACAACTCTAAGCAAAGGATTACAAGTAAAATAAAGTGTTTGGACCAAAAGAAAAGATTACAACTCTTGAACAAGATATATAAGTAAATAGAACAAGAGAATAAGAAGAAAAACAATAGAATAAAACGAAGAACAGAAACACAAGTAAACTCTCACTTACACAACCTAAGTGAAGAGGGTTGGGGATCACCAACTTGAACAAGGTTTAAAACCTTTGTCCAAAAGATTATTTCCCCCTAACTTAAGCACTAAGGGATCTCTCTCAGATATTGGAAATGCTTTCTGGAATTATCAAGCCTCAAGGTGTTTCTAGCCAAGTGCTCTAATGGATAGAAATGTTGTGTCTTTCAAGTGAGCTATAGGCTCATATTTATAGAGTTTAGAGACACCATCTGAATTTCAAATTCCACCAATCCTCATGGCTGTTACCAATGTTTAATTGGATTAATATGGAATTAAAAATGAGATTTGGGAGTTATTTGGGTTTTTTGAGCCGTTCAACAAAGATTGAAAAAATTGAAGAAAAAAAATGGTCAGTTTTGGCCTGTGGCCATGGCCATGGCCACTGACCATTTTCAGCACTTAAAAATGTGATGTTTTTCCAAACGGTTCCAAACCATCCCAAATGATTTTATAACTCCCAAAACACATTATTGGGATGAAAATCATATCTCTAACAGCCATTTCACATATGGCTTTATGAAATTCATCTCAATATTGTGTTACACCAAATTTACATAATAAAGGGTAATATTTGATAGTTACAAATTTGTAACACCAAATATGTTACATTATTTGGATATATCTCATATATTTAAATATTGTAACTCTCTATTATATGTTACAATATGTGACACTCTTTGTCACACTTATTTAATCTAAAACATTATATTATAATATAATATAATATTACATTATATTATAAAATAATATAACATTCCCCCACTAGATTAAATAGTTATCTATTGTAACACTTATTTAATCAATCATTATATTTTAAAATATAACATATCCCCCACTTGATTAAAAAAGAACTCTCTTATAGGAGTCATTGCATTAGTGCATAAAGCAAAGTCTTTTTCAACTTGAACTTTACTATAGTGTAATTATCACAAAATTTATCGAAAAATTGGTTGCACTAGACATTGAACCATCTTTTCATGATAACAAATCGGTGATAACACACACACCTTTGCGATGTTCACTTGAGACCTCTATGTCTCGCTTTGCACCGTTTAATGGCCATGTGCACTTTCCATTCATGGACATTCTTGAGAATACTCCCAATTCTCATGAGAGGCGGCACCACCCCTAGGTCCATATAGGTAGAATTCTTGCAGTATTTTGTTACCAAAATACTTGTCTTCACAAGACTGAATTCTATTAAAAAACCTTTCGGTTTTAACCCTCAACTTGGTAACACACAAGTACTCAATATCTCAGATGGGACTTGTTTTGAGTACAACTAATATTTATGTGATTGACTTGTTGTTACCTAATGAACCTAACACTAGTTGAATAACTAGTGTTAAGATAGGTTACCATCAATCGTGAATCTCTTTAGGGAGTTTAAGTCTCATCCCTCGAGATGATGCAGCCACTAAATCCCTCGTTAGTGGCTTAGTGAACGGATCTGCAATATTTTCACTTGTTCTCACATAGGATATTGAAATGACTCATCTTTGAATCAATTCTCTTACATATCCATGTCTTAGACTAATATGTCTAGACTTCCCATTATACACTCCGCTGTATGCTTTAGCCAATGTCGCTTGGCTATCACAATGTATCGATATAGTAGATACATTGTCTTTGATTAGGGGAATCTCTATCAACAGATCCCTTAACCGTTCAGCCTCTTTGCCGGTAGCAGCTAGAGCTATGAACTCTGCTTCCATAGTGGAATGAGATATACAGGTTTGTTTCTTGGAACCCCAAGAAATTGCACCTCCACCAAGTGTAAATACCCAACCAGTTGTGGACAAGTTGTCCCCAAGATTGGATATCCAACTTGTATTTGTATATCCTTCTAAAATGGAAGGAAATTTGGAGTAGTGAAGGCTTAGTCCTTTGATTTTCTTGAGATAACCTAGGACTCTTCCAATTGCCTTCCAGTGATCCACACTTGGATTACTTGTAAACCTACTAAGTTTACTTACCGCAAATGCTATATTAGGTCTAGTACATTGGGCAGCGTATATTAGACTCCCTATAGCACTAGTGTACTCCAATTGAGCCACCACTCTTCCTTCATTCTTCTCTAGTTTTACACAATGATCGAATGGAGTATTGGCATCTTTAACCTTGAGATGGTTAAATTTGTTCAATACTTTCTCAACATAGTGGGCTTGCCCTAACGCAAAACCCCCACTATGTTTCTTTACTTTGATATCTAGTATGGTGTCAACCTCTCCAAGATCTTTCATCTTGAAGGTTGATGATAGAAACCTCTTCGTTTCTTCTATCCCTTTCATGTTATTACTTAGAATAAGCATGTCATCCACATATAAGCAAACAATGATCACATATCCCTTACAAGTTTTGGAATACAAACACTTGTCTCCATTGTTATGTCTAAACCCATTAGACATGATGGCTTGATCAAATTTCTCATGCCATTGCTTAGGAGCTTGTTTCAATCCATATAAGGATTTTACAAGTCTACATACTTTATGCTCATATTTTGGTAGGACAATCCCTTCGGGTTGTTCCATATAAACCTCCTCATTGAGGTCACCATTAAGGAATGCCATTTTGACATCCATTTGATGAACATACAAGTTGTGTATAGAAGCTAAAGCGAACGAAATTCTTATAGAAGTTGTTCTTGCAACAGGCGCATAGGTATCGAAATAATCGATACCCTCTTTTTGCCTAAACCCTTTAGCTACTAATCTAGCTTTAAAGGTTTGGATAGTGGCGTCAATGTGGTATTTTCTCCTAAATACCCACTTACACCCAATTGGCATAGACCCCAGTGGGAGGTCTACCAATTCCTAAGTGTTATTGGAAAGAATGGAATCCATCTCATCATTGATGGCTTCTTTCCAAAATGCACTATCTCTCGATTGCATAGCTTCTCTATAAGTCTTAGGATCATCCTCAATGAGTAGTACAATAGGAATTTTCCTAATAACTTCTTCTCTATTTTCTTCTACCATGTAGAACGAAATTCGTTGAGAATCTATCTCATCCACTACTAGACTTTTATGTTTTTTAAGCCTTTGACTTCTTCTAGATTCAAAGGGTTGCTTTGTATCCTTTTGAGAATTCTCCTCATTAGAATCAACTTTGGATGTAGAAACTTGAGAATTTTTCTCATATAACAAATTCTCCTTTAGAGATGTTGAAGCTTGAGAATTGTTGTCACATAACATATTCTCAAAAAATTCAACTTCTCTATATTCAATCACAATATTAGACTCTAAGTCTAATAGCCTATAAGCTTTACTATTGTTGGCATAACCAAAAAAAGTACACTTTATGGCTCTTGAACCTAACTTTGTTCTATTAGGTTCATTTTTCTTGCAATATGCAAGACACCCCCACACTTTGAGTTACCCTATGTTGGGTTTTCTTCCTTTCCATAACTCATATAGAGATATCTCGTTTTTCTTCATCGGTTTTCGATTAAGAATGTGACAAGCGGTTAAAAGCGCTTCACCCCATAAGTTGAAGTTCAACTTAGAAAACACCAACATAGAATTTATCATCTCTAGATTAGTCCTATTTTTCCTTTCGGCAACACAATTGTGTTGTGGTGTATAAGGTGCAGTGCACTCATGAATTATACCATTTTCTTCACAAAATGTATTGAACTCATTAGAGAAGTACTCTCCTCCTCTATCACTTCTTAGCACCTTAATCTTTTTATTTAGTTGATTTTCAACTTCTAATTTATACAATTTAAAAGCATCAAAAGTTTCATCTTTATGCTTTAAAAGAAACACATAGGTATATCTATTAAAATCATCAATAAAAGTAAGAATATAACTTTTACCACCTCTAGTTAAAACACCATTTAATTCACAAAGATCACTATGGATTAAATCTAGTAAATTAGATGATCTTTCTACACTAGGAAATGGTTTCTTAATCATTTTTGCCTTAACACATGTTTCACATTTATCATAGTTTTTAATATTGCATGCAATCATACCACATTTAACTACTCTTTTCATGGTTGAAAAACCTATATGCGATAGTCTAAGATGCCACAAAATAAAGAATCATACTCAACAATATAGACGGAATTAGCATTTTTATTGATAACATTGAAAGTTACATCATTGGTGCACAATTTAACCATACTCTCACAAGAGTACCCTTTTTCCCAAAAATACATTTGATTTGGTAAGTATAAGTTTACCAGACTCAAAAACGGCTTTAATGTCGGGCTTGCCAAGCAAATCACCACTTACCAAGTTTCTACTCATTTTAGGAACATAAAGTACATTCACTATTGCAACTTTCTTGCCGGAAGTGAAAAATACTTCAATGGTACCTTGGATTTGCCCTCATTGCCCATTTGAATCTCATGGTTGCCCTTTGACTCTTCAAAGGTCTTGAACAATGATTTGTCATAGGTGACATGGACGGTGTCACATGTATCATACCACCACCCTTTCACCTTGCCTTGGACCGCATTCACCTCACTAAGGGTAGCAACTATGTTTTCCTCTTGAGTTGCGTTCACCTTAGGTCCTTGTTGGTCTTTTCTATGCCTACACTCTCTAGCATAGTGACCCTTTTTATCCACACACAAAGCAAGGACCTTTCTCACCCTTACTCTTGTTTGGGTTGGTTTTTTGACCCAAAGGTTTCTTGTTACCCTTTTTCCCTTTGTTTTTGGGATATTTTGGTTGTGATGCCGCATTTGCTTTGGAAGTCTCTCCATTAGACCCCTCCACAAGTTTATCTCTACATATCGATTCCTCTTCGATTCGAATATGCTTTTGGATTTCCTCCAAAGAATAATCCTCATTTTTATGAAGGATTCTTTTCCTATAGCTCTTCCAAGTTGGTGGTAATTTAGCCACTATAGCACCAACTTGAAAGGCCTCGGGAAGCTCAATCTTTAAAACTTTCATTTTGTTAACAATTATTTGCAATTCATGAATTTGAGGAAGAATAGGTTTATCACCAAAAAATTTGAAATCAAAGTATTGAGATATCAAAAACTTTTTGGTACCTTCCTCTTCCGCCTTGAACTTTTTCTCAAGTGCATCACATATCTTCTTGGCCGATTTGGTCTCGGTGTAGAGGTCATAGAGCCTATCGGAAAGGGTTTTGAGGATATGACCCCTACAAAGGAGATTGTCCTCCTCCCTCTTCCTTCTTTTCTCCACCTCCTTGGTGGTGTCCTTGTCGGATGGCGTTGGGAGAGGTTCTAGAGTGGATTCTAGAATGTAGGTGATTTTGAGAGTGGTCAAAAGGAATCTCACCTTGTCTTGCCACCTAGTGAAATTGGACCCATCAAACCTATCCAACCTCACTTGGTCTTGATTCATGATTTTGATGGTCTCATCTTCCATTGAAACAAACAAGGGTAAGCTTTTGAATGTTACGAAAAAATAGATTGCCTCAATGGAAATTGTTATCCCCAAAATTTGAAAATGATGATGTGACAATAGAAATAACAAATGGCAAGGAGTGGTTGAGTGACCTGGCTTAGGAGTGACCCGGTAGACCAATGAAGAATTTTGAGTGGCCAGAGAAGTGTCATGACCTACCAAGCATGACCTTGTCCGACCAGTCACATGTTTGACTACCCAGGCATGACCTTGTCCGACCAGTCACATGTTTGTCTGCCCAGGCATGACCTTGGCCGATCGATCATGACCATGTCTGACCAGCCAAGTGCATGTCTGCCCAGGCAAGTGCATGTCTGCCCAATCAAGTGCATGTCTGCCCAGTCAAGTGCGTGTCTGCCCAATGAAGGTGTGGTCGACCAGCCTGAATAAGATATGGATCGACTAGACAGAGTAGGGCTACGCAAGAGATCCCAGAAACGACTTCAACAAGAATCGATCTTGGCTTACGCGTGAATCTCTCAGTTTATCCCATGAATATAGTATACTGTTATATTTTAAATATTATTGTAAATTAAATATAATGAGAATAGAAAAATATCCCGATTGTGGGGGGATATCATCTGTACGATCCTGAGCCTATAAATACAAGGTTTATGGCATCATAAAGAGGACTTTTGAACTTTTGATTCGAATTCTGAATTTCCTAGAGAAAGAGAGTACTTGTATTTGAGAGAATTCTTGTATTCTTGTAATCTGCACTGAAGAAACTCAGTTGACTCAGGTTCATCTGATCTTGAGTGCAGATCTATAATCACAACTCTAAGTGGATTAGGCTATTACCAACACATTGGGGCTGAACCACTATAAAAATCGTTTGTGTCGTTTATTTCTCTTGAAGGTTTTTGTCGTTTGGACGTCTACACGTCGTTGGCCAAAAACGCGGTCAACATTTTGGTGCTTTCATTGAGAGCCTGAAGAGAAAGGCAAACGATCCCTGAAGTATTATGGCGCCTAAGAACACCAATGCGACCTCCAAGAAGACAGGATCCTCTAAAGAACCTGCCAGATCAGAAGGTCTTGCCCCACAAGACCGTGAGACTGAGCCTAGAGTCATGCTCGAGAACGTGACTCCAGAAGTTGAAGAACTCCAGGAATCGATGGGGGCCTTCCAGGAGGAGATGGCACAATTCAACGCCAGACACGAGGCGGTCACTGAAGAAATAGCTAGGCAGAAGGTTGTATTCGAGCAGCAAAGACGGGAAATGGACACCAGGAGTGAGGAGATTCGGCGACAGCAGGAGGAGGCTAATAGGCGACATCGCGAGGCTGCACTCGCTCTGGAGGCAGCTATGTAGCTGACCCGGGCCAATGCCCAAGCTGTAGCATGAGGAGCAGCCACCCCAGGAGCAAGGACCACAGAAGCTGGTCATAAGAACACTGATAGACCCCATTCTCAAGGGCCAAACAGGAGTGGTAGTAACCCACCTGGTCGGGAGGAAGATGGGATCCGGTCGAGCACTGCCTCAACTCAAAGGGGGAACTCCAGAACCCCCTCAAGGAGCCACCGATCAGAGACTTCTAGATCCAGAAGTCATAAATTAGGTAGCAAGAAAACTCCTCCTGAGCAGGAGCAAAATAAATCTCCTCAAGGTAAAGAAACTTCTCATTTCAAAGATGGGCATGGTCGTGATGAAGCCGATAGTCATCACACTGACCAGTCGAAAGAGAAGAATGATAACAACCATCGAGGAGGAAAAGACCGCCTAGCGTAGACAGGAAGGCCACCACTGCATCCCAACCAGCGCAGTGGCAAGGAGCATGTTCCGCATGGCAAGCCTTCCGAAAAAACTCGGAGTACGGTGTTCGATTGGTTAGGAAAGCATACCACTCAGAAAGATCTAAGAGACGTCATTGCTGATAAGAGAATGACCGTCCCGGTCG
Organism: Humulus lupulus; assembly: GCF_963169125.1. Lineage (NCBI taxonomy): Eukaryota > Viridiplantae > Streptophyta > Magnoliopsida > Rosales > Cannabaceae > Humulus > Humulus lupulus. The sequence continues at coordinate 203,277,387 of NC_084798.1, forward strand.
AAGGGCGAGATCCAATCTGACCTACCAGTCAAGTAGAGATACTTGATGATGGTCTGCCGGGCGGTCCCGAGAATGAGTCCCAAGCAGTGGCCTCAAGCATCCAAGCCCAGCTTGTTGCTCTGACAGCAGCAGTTCAGGGTCTGTCGAAACGACCCTTCACAATCGATCCAGTAGACCATAGGAGTGGCAGCCCGTTCTATGCTCGAATTAGAGCAGCCCAGCCACCAGCGAAGTACAAAGCACCGGTACTGCCAGTTTCTACAGAAAAGGCAGATCCGATAAGGCACGTGGGGAAATTCAAAGATCAGATGGAGCTGCTCGGAGTAAGTGATGACTATCGGTATAGAGTCTTCCCCACTACATTGTCTGACACTGCCTAAGAGTGGTACTGGAGGTTTAAGCCTAAATTTATCACTTCTTGGGAAAGTTTGAGAAAAGATTTTTGCAGGCAGTTTAGTGCTGCTCGAACCCCTACGGTTTACGCCAATCACATGGCGGATATTAAGCAAGGAAATGATGAGTCTCTCAAGAACTACATACAAAGGTTCATGAGAGAAGCTAACCGAGCTACTGCAGTTGGAGATGAGGGGAAAATGGTGGCAATTTCTTTCAGCATTATCTATCGGAGTCCTTTGTGGGACAGCATTCATCGCAATCCAATTTCAACTTTGCAACAATTTCTGGACCGTGCGGACAAGTACATGAAATTGGATGATGCAATTGAGAAGGGAGAGAAGGGCCTGAACAATCCAGGCGGATCGACTGATCCTCCCAAGAATGGTGGAAATGAGCAAAGTGGTAGTAAGAAACGTGGGAATAACGGGTTTGACCGCCACAATGAAAAGAAGGCTAAGTCAGGATCAAACGACAAGCCAACTAAGTATGAACCTCGGTTCACCAATTACACCACTCTTTCGGCGAACCGAGCGGAGATATATTTGACAAGTCATCAGGAGGTCCCCTACCGGAAACCCCCACCAATCAAGAAGGAGATGAGTAAGAGAGATATTAACAAGTTATGTCGTTTCCATGGGGACTATGGTCATGAGACAAATGAGTGCAATCATCTCAAAGATGAGATAGAGTTTCTCCTCCGGTCGGGGAAATTAAGAAAGAATTGAGTAGAGAAGACCCAAGGAAAGGGAAGTAACAACAATCATGGGTTCAAGCGACAACGATCCCCACCTTTGCAACTTGAGCCTGTGGACTTCACTCTGGACACCATATGCGGAGGTCCACATCTGGCTGGGGACAGCAACAAGGCAAGGGAGAGATATGCTCGTACCCTTCGTCATGAATTGGGTGCAGCATCAACCTCCGAAGTTATGGCTGTGGAGGAGCGGCCACCGAAGAACCCACGATACAAAAGTGAGTCCCTCACTTTCACTAAAGATGATGCTCGACACGTGAGATATCCTCACAATGACCCTCTTTTCGTGACAGTCCAAATTTCAAATATGAAGGTGAAGAGGTGTTTGATTGACACAGGGAGTTCAGTGAACATTATTTACAAGTCATCCTTTGAGAGGATGAAGCTATCTATCAATGACTTGAAGCCATGCTCTCAAGTCATTTATGGGTTCACTGGAGAAGGATTGTCACCAGTTGGAACAATCAAGTTGCCAGTCACAACGGGGGAAGCTCCCAAGCATGAGACAGTGATGACCAAGTTTTTGATTGTCGACTGCCCGTCCGCCTATAATGTGGTTATTGGTCGACCACTGCTCACAACTTTGTATGCGGTAATCTCTATGTGGCACCTGTCTATGAAGTTCCCAACCAGTGCAGCCACAGGCTGCATCCGAGGAGACCAGAGAGAGGCTAGGGAGTGTTATAATGCCTCGGTAGCTAAAGCAAGGAACGGAGCCAAGGAAAGCAACATGATTGTATGTGCCGAGAGAGAGGAGGTAGACGAGATGGATGTCGACCTAAGTTTTGCAGTTGTAACCGATCAGGAAGAGATGTTAGAAGAGTTTGACCAAGAAAGCATTCTTGGTTTAAGAGAACAAAAAGCCTCATCCGGTGATGAAGTCACCAAATAGGGCGTTGCCCAAAGTGAGGGAAGGGATTTTGATCCTCGCTTTGGGGATTATGAAAGTGAGGTGGGGCCATCCGAGGAGTTAGAGGAGGTCCTAATAAATGAGAATGATCTGACCAGAGGAGTCAAGGTTGGAAAAAAGTTGAAGGCAGAAGTGAGAGCACAACTGATAGAATTTTTGCGAAGGAATCAAGATGTCTTCGCCTGGTCTCACAAGGATATGGTGGGTATCTCACCAACTGTGATCAGCCACATGCTCAACGTGGATGAAAGCTATCCAGCAGTGCAGCAGAAGAGGAGATTGCTTGACAAAGATTGAGCAAAGGCTCTCAAGGAGGAGGTAGAACGGCTAAAGGAGAATGGGTTCATAAGGGAAGCATATTACCCGGCCTAGGTTTCAAACCCAGTGTTAGTGCCCAAACCCAATGGAAAGTGGAGGACTTGTGTAGACTTTACTAACCTAAACAAGGCATGCCCAAAGGACTGCTTTCCTTTGCTGAGAATAGACCAGCTGGTGGATGCTACCTCTGGTCATGAAACATTGTCCTTCATGGATGCGTATTCGGGGCATAACCAGATCAGCATGCATCCTCCTGATGAAGATCATACTAGCTTCCGAACGGACATAGGGTTGTACTGTTATAAGGTCATGCCATTTGGATTGAAGAACGCCGGAGCTACCTACCAGCGTTTGGTAAATGGTATGTTCCATGACTTAATCGGCAAAAACATGGAGGTCTACATAGATGATATGCTGGTGAAGTCAAAGGAAGCTGAAGGACATGTGCGAGACTTGGAGGAATGCTTTGCAATATTGAAGAAATACAACATGAAGTTAAACCCCCTCAAATGCTCATTTGGAGTAAGCTTTGGAAATTTTCTTGGGTTTTGTGAACTCCCGAGGAATAGAGGCGAATCCAGAAAAGATAAGGGCTCTCGCAGAAATGAAGTCTCCGACCAGAATTCAGGATGTGCAAAGCTTGACTGGGCGGATTGCAGCTCTAAGCAGGTTCATCTCTAAATCAACGGACAAGTGTGTCCCATTTTTTAACCTGCTTAGAGGTAGCAAGAAGTTTGAATGGACAGTGGAATGTGAGCAGGCTTTCCAAGCCATAAAGGAACACTTGGCCCAACCTCCTATTCTTTCGAAGCCAATTGATGGAGAAGACCTCTTTATGTACCTAGCAGTCACTGAGCACGATGTTAGTGCCACCTTAGTACGAGAAGAAGATAAAGTGCAGCACCCGGTGTACTATGTTAGCAAGCGGTTGATAGGAGCAGAATCCTGGTATCCCATAATCGAGAATTTGGCTTATTGCTTGGTCCTTGCATCGCGTAAGTTACGGTCGTACTTCCAGGCACACCCCATTAAAGTCCTTACCGACCTGCCCCTATGTCAAGTCTTGCAGAAGCCGGAGTCATCTAGTCGGCTACTTAAATGGGCGGTTGAATTGGGCCAATTAGAAATCAAGTACCAACCAAGATCGGCTATTAAGGGTCAGGCTTTGGCAGATTTCATTGCTGAATGTACTGGGATCGCTGATGTTCCAGACCAGCAAGAGCGTGTCACTGGGCAGAAAGAGGAACTTCCTAATTGGCAATTTTTTGTTGATGAGTCATCGAATGAGCATCATTCAGGAGCTGGAATTATATTGGTCACGCCAGAGAAGCACCAAATTCATTGTGCACTAAGGTTCGGATTCAATGCTTCTAATAATGAGGCGGAGTATGAAGCCCTCCTAGCAGGCTTGCGCTTGGCTAAAGATGTGCGTGCCTGGTCAGTGGAAGTGATAGTGATTCCCAATTGGTAGTCTACCACGTCTTGGGGGAATATCAGGCAAGGGGCCTACACATGGTGGCATACTTAAATAAGACTAAGGATCTGCTAGCACAATTCGAGGAGTACACCATTAAGTTGGTACCACGGGAGCAGAACTCTAACGCGGACGCTCTAGCAAAACTAGCTAGTGCAAAAGATGCTAAAACTCTGGACATAGTATCGGTGGAATACTTGGCAGAGCCGAGCATTAATGAACAAGAAGCCATGCCTATCACAATAGTTGACACTTGGATGACACCCATCATTGCTTACCTTGAGCAAGGAACCCTCCCAGATGATCGTAATGAAGCAAAGAAGATTATGAGACAAGCTGCTAGGTACATTATGATGGATGGGCTGCTGTATAGAAGAGGGTACTCTTTGCTTCTACTCAGGTGCATAGCACCCGACCAGTCAAAAAACTTATTAGCTGAAATGCACGAGGGGTTCTGTGGAGATCATGCTGGGGGGCAGAGTCTATCTAAAAAGATTCTGCGGCAAGGATTTTTCTGGCCTACAATGAACGAGGATTCTATGGAGTACGTAAAGAAGTGTGATAAATGACAGAGATTTTCTAAAGTTCCCAGGGCGCCTCTGAATGTCTTGAAGCAAATGCAGAGCCCGTGGCCTTTTGCAATATGGGGTATTGATCTGATCGGGAAATTACCCAAAGGGAAAGGAGGAGTACAATTTGCGGTGGTTACTGTGGATTATTTCACTAAGTGGACCGAAGCCGAACCACTAGCCACGATCACCTCAAAGAAAGTGTTAGACTTTGTGGTTAAGAATATATTATGTCGCTATGGTCTACCCAAGAAGATAGTGTCTAACAATGGCACTCAGTTCGACAGCGACATATTTGTCGATTTCTGCACTTGGCATGGCATCACAAAAATTTTCTCCTTGGTAGCCCATCCACAAGCCAATGGGCAAGTTGAAGCCGAAAACAAAACTCTGAAGGACACTTTAAAAAAGCATCTAGAGCGAGCTAAGGGTGCTTGGGCGGAAGAATTGCCAGAAGTCCTTTGGTCATACAGGACTACTGCCCGGACAGCAACTGGTCATACCCCATTTTCCTTGGCATATGGGTATGAGGCCATGTTACCTGTGGAAGTAGATCCACCATCTCATCGAAGGACCATGTACAACCAGGAGGAGAATCACCAATTGCTAGCTGAATCTTTGGATTCCCTCGAGGAGAGACGAGAAAAAGCAAGCTTGAGGATTGCTGCTCATCAGCAAAAGGTGGCACGCTATTTTAATTCCAAAGTAAGGGATCAAAAGTTCCAGGTCGGAGATTTGGTTCTCAGAAAGGTGTTCATCAGAGACCCGGCGGCTGGAGTACTAGGACCAAACTGGGAGGGACCGTATCAAATTGAGCAAGTCTTGCCACCCGACACTTACAAGCTTACTCGGTTAAATGGAGAGCTGATCAGGAACTATTGGAATGGCGAGCACTTGAGGAAATATTATCAATGAATACTGCTTACAGAGTAGTAGCTTTGTATCAAGTGCTTAACTTGTTATTTAAGTTTGTTTGTGAACTGGCTATTTGCTAACCAGTCATGTTATTTTGAACAATGTTATTTTGTTTGAGACTCGTAATTAGACACGTTTTGTCATTTTTTTTACGAGTAATAAAAGAGATCACGCGCAGCGTGATCGAATCTTGCTACAAATTGTGCATATGTGTTGATTATTCTTGCTTTGGCAGTGTTCAACTGTCATTACAATTTAAAACAAAAAAGGTCTTCTAAAAAAATATACATATACCAGGCTGTGTTCAACTGGTTGGTATCCATCACATGAATGACCAACATTTAAATAGTTGCATGTTTTTGCAGTGGTTAACTGCTGAAATATGTTTGTATATTCTATGTGTTTCACGAGTAGTAACTACTCGGACAAATTCGGTCAAGTAGCAAGTGATCAAGGATTTTTCAACCCTCAATCACTTGGGGGGCACATAGGGTATACTGGCGTACACTTCAACACAGGCAATAAGAGCACGAGCAAAGATATTTGTTTTTAGGCTGACTTGTAAATTTTTGAAGTCCAAAAAGGCCATTAAGCTAACTTATTTGACAAAGCTTAAGTAACTTAGATTTAAAAAAAAAAAAAATTAAGTTAGAAGCAGATATTCGTGTGACAATAAACATTATGCTCATAAAATGTTAGAGCAATAAGAGCGTGAGAAAGTATACTTAGTATGGACTTATGAAATGTCTAGAATTTCTAAGTTAGAAAACTAAGTACTCATGCGAAAATATAAGGCATACATCAGAGTGACTTTGCTATTCACAATAAACTTGTAATGTTTTAAGCATAAAAAGACTTAAATGTTTCAAGTTAGCCAAAAAAGAAAAGTAAAGTACAAATGCCAACAGCTCGATCATATGAGCAAGAGTATATAACAAAATACAAAACAAAAGTATGATAGAGAGCTGGTAGGATGAAAACTTGTCTGGTCAGACAAAGGCTTCTCTGGTCGGATGAGGGATCACTGGTCGGCTCTGGCAGGTTGATCGACCCCTTCCTCAGCATCAGCTGCTCCTTTCGGTCGGAATGACAGCGTGGGGGAAGCAAATGTAGTGCCGGCAAGATTAGCTGCTTCCTCGGCAGCCCTGGACTCACATTTCATAAGCTCCTCTGCCTTAACCTCCTCCATGAGAAAGTCGAGGTTGAGAGGCTTGTTTAGCTTCCACACCTGATAAAAACAGTTGAAGCAGATCTCCTCGTAGCGAGTAAGATCGGCTTCGTTCTCCTACCTTAGCCCCTCAATCTCGCGAATCAGTCCCTCGTTCTCGCGAGCCAACCCCTCGTTCTCACAAGTCAGTTTGTCTAGCTGATCAGTCAGCGACTTGTTGGTTTGGGTTAGTTTGTCGTTCCCATCAGCCAACCCTCTAAGAGACTCATCTCGCTCAGCCACAGTCTCCTCTGACCGCTCCAACTTGGAATTTAAGATCCTTTTCTGAAGAAGTCAGAGTATCCACCTTAGCTTGGGCCTCCACTAGTTGATCATTTAAGACCTTGATCAACTCCTTGTAGTCTACTGCTCGGTGCTGAGCATGACTGATGGTGATGAGCGTCTGCATGAAAAATAAGAGGTTACTACAAGTATAAATATAAATAACAAACTATCTTGTGATAGAATACTTACATTCGCCAACTGAGCAAGCCCTCTCTGTAAGACGACATCAACGCTAAGTCGAGGGAAGGATTCAAAGCTTTGAATCGTTGAAGCGTCATGAAGAGTCTGATCAACCACTTCCTTCCCAATAGTACCAGCAGTGTGAAGTGCCTCACTCAGGCCGGTCGGACAAGTGGGGGTTAGGCTTGCCGAAGGAGGAAGTGAGGAAGGGGTCAGCTGTGGGAGTGCAACTGACCCCTCGGGTTGTCTCCCTTGGCTAGGCGGTACTGTCCTCGGGACTTTGCTTGGAGGGGTGGAGCCACTTCCTTCTCTGGACTTCCTCTTTGGGGTAGGAGGGGCGTTGAAATGCCTAAACATCTCTGAATCTGCAAAGGAGAAAACACAAGATTTGTTAGTAAAAAATATATATATAAGGCAATATGTGGATAAGTATATTACTACTACTTGACACTTCTATAAATCCCATATGACCAAGTTAACAAACATATCACTATGACTACTAGACCTGAGTTGTGGATTTGGTTGAGGAAGTCGTCCTCATCGTCGGATGATGAGCTCAAGTCCCTCTTAGGCTGGATGGCCTTTCCCTTCCCAAGCTATATGGGAATAGCAGGTCTGCGCTGGTCCTCTGGCTGGAGCTCCCTAATGATGAGAACGCCTGGTCTACGGGGGTGAGGAGATGGTTTAGGAGAGAATTGATCGGTTACTACCTCAGTGCCGGCGTTGGACTGATCAGTCGCATTATTTTCCTCAGTAGTGCTCTCCACTGTGATGTTTTGGTTACTTGGTAGCAGACCCACCATCTGAAGATTGTCTACAGTAACCAAAATTTTCACATCCTTCTCCTCGATGCACATGTTGGCCAACTCCTCTGCTCGGTCAAACATGTCTTTTGTGGGCAAGGGTTGCTGGAATGGACCCGCATGCGTAAAAGCCAGGTTGTTGGCTTTGATGTCTGACGTGAGAAAATACTCTGTATAGTATTTCCCAGGATTCGACTTGTGAGCAATGCCACAAAGGTATTTAACCCCTTTATGCCTATGAAAGAGGTGGAAAAAACCTGTGTTCTTATGGCTTGGGTTGGTTCTGAAGTCGAACAAGTAATGTATCTCATGAGGAGTAGGCTCATCCCAGCCTTGCATGCAGTAAAGAATGAACAGGGCAGACAACGCCTGAATCCCGTTAGGAGCGATATGGAAGGGAGAGACGTTGAAATAATCTGCTATTGACCAGAAGAAGGGGTGTAGCGGGATAGTCGCTCCTGCATATATATGGTGCCTCATGTTAGCTCTCTGGTGAGGGCGCGGACATATCACATTCACCCCTCTCAAGCCCAAGGCTTGGATGTGTTTGTCAAACATCCCAGGGTTGAGTTTCGTAGGCTTGGCGGTAAACCAAGAAGGTGTTTCTTCTCCTTCCTTCCTTGGTTTTTGGACAGCTAGATGCTGGATCTCGGTAGCGAATTTATGGGTAATTTTTCTCCGAGGCTTGTTTGGTTTTGGCATCTGGTGGGGTGGTCTCGAAGAAGCTGCAGTGCGGACCTCACTGCGTTCCATCACTTTTTGTACCGCTCTTCGGGCTACTTGAGGATCATGGTCCTGTGGGAGTCTGTTGGACTTCTTTACCCTCATTGTTGATTGTTCAGCCTGATGAAGGAATTGCTCTTCGTGAAGAAAGTATAAAGCTGAACAGGGGAGGATCTTCTTAAAGCGGCAGAGGCGATCCTCAGGAGTGCGACTGTCAGGAGACTTTGATGAGGAGACGCTGCTTTGAGAGGTGTCGATCGACTGCAGCACGGACGTATCAGAATTCGTGTGGTTGTCACCTCCCCTATAGTCAAAGTGATTCATCTACTTAGTGAAAATATAGCATGCATGAGGGAAAAATATAGTTTGTGCCTAAGATCCCTAAAATTAGCATGAATGAAAAATTATGATTATAGGAGAAAAAAAATTTGGTGCTGTGTATGCCAACTCCCATGTCCGTGTCGAGGAGTTGGGCATGTGGCCGAGCGGATGCTAAGGCATCTGACTAGCCATGAGGCGTCCGAGCGAGCGCGTACGTAGGGGGTCCAAGGAGATGCCAACGTCGCATTTGAGCTGTGTGCTTGGTCTGAGGAGCTGCGCGCCTGGGGTCCGAGGAGCAGCGTTGCATCCAAGCTGTGCACCTGGTTCGAGGGGCTACATCTGCTGTCCGAGGGGCTAGGCCTGCATCTGACCAGCAGCAGCAAGTGTCCGAGTGTAGGCATCCGAGCCTAGAGTGCATCTGAGTAGTGAGCCCCTAGTCCGAGTGGTGAGGCTCTAGTCCGAGCCCAAGGCTAGAGTCCGATCGGACTAGAATTTTCAAAATGGCATGAGCAATGACCAATCGGCCATACCCCTTACCACAACCCAAACCCTAAGCTGAAAAAACAAAGCCCTAAATTCCATCTAGCACAAACACTATTTCTCATCCAAAACACACAACCACAAGATCAAAATGGGGAATTTGTAAAGTTCCTAATGTTCTAGAGACCACATTCATATCATCAAATACCCATAAACACATGGAAGTACTTTAGGTTGAAAAACTCATTTTTCTTTAAATTTCTATGAAATTGAAAGTAAAATTGAGTTACCCATAACCTAAACAACATCAAAACAGCCACCAAATACATTGTATCTCTAAGATTCACACATAGATTCAAGAAAAAAATCTCTATGAAGTTTCAGCCAACACATGTATTTTTCATGGAATTTTTGAAAAAAAACAACACAGGAGAAGACTTACCCAATCTTGAAGAGACCTTGGAGAATGCTTGAAGAAATGAGAAGTTTTTCCTTGAGAACCCTTAAACTTTCGGCCAAGAGAAGAGAGGTTGTGAACTTTCGGCCAAGAGAAGGAGGGTTATGGGGTTTCGACCAAAGAAGGAAAAAAAAAGATGAGAAGTTTTTTATTCTTTTTTTTGCTTTCTTATGTGTGTGGAAGTGTGGGAGTATAGGGGTCTATTTAAAGGAAAAAGGTGGAGATTGCCACTTATTTTTGGACCCTTGGAATTCCTTAAATATTTTTTCTCCCCACGATTATGAGCAGTTAATTGCAGTGATCGTGGTCTGTGGAGTTGTGGTCTGTTGCATGGCGGGAAGATGAACAGTTGATTTTTTTTTAATAGTGCCATCAACTGTGGAGAAAAAAGTTTATTATGTGAGACATCATATAATAAACTTGGGGGGCAAATGTTATCCCCAAAATTTGAAAACGATGATGTGGCAATAGAAATGACAAATGGCAAGGAGTGGTTGAGTGACCTGGCTTAGGAGTGACCCGGTAGACCAATGAAGAATTTTGACTAGCCAGAGAAGTGTCATGACCGACCAGGCATGACCTTGTCCGACCAATCACATGTTTGACTGCCCAGGCATGACCTTGTCCGACCAATCACATGTCTGTCTGCCCGGGCATGACCTTGGCCGATCGGTCATGACCATGTCCGACCAGCCAAGTGCATGTCTGCCCAGGCAAGTTCATGTCTACCCAGTCAAGTGCATGTCTGCCCAGTCAAGTGTGTGTCTACCTAGTGAAGGTGTGGTCGACCAACCTGAATGAGATATGGATCGACTAGACAGAGTAGGGCTACGCAAGAGATCCCATAAACGGATTCAACAAGAATCGGTCTTGGCTTGCGCGGGAATCTCTCAGTTTATCCCATGAATATGGTATACTGTTATATTTTGAATATTATTGTAAATTAAATATAATGAGAATAGTAAAATATCCCGATTGTGGGGGGATATCATCTGTACGATCCTGAGCCTATAAATACAAGGCTTATGGCATCATAAAGAGGACTTTTGAACTTTTAATTCGAATTCTGAATTTCCTAGAGAGAGAGAGTACTTGTATTTGAGAGAATTCTTGTATTCTTGTAATCTGCATTGAAGAAACTCAGTTGACTCAGGTTCATCTGATCTTGAGTGCAGATCTATAATCACAACTCTAAGTGGATTAGACTCTTACCAACACATTGGGGCTGAACCACTGTAAAAATCGTCTGTGTCGTTTATTTCTCTTGAAGGTTTTTGTCGTTTGGACGTCTACACGTCGTTGGCCAAAACCGCGGTCAACAGAAATGGGTAAGAATATTACAAGTCTATGCAATAATATTACAAATAAATACAGATTGAGTAAATAAGGTTACAACTCTATAACTGAAAATTACAAATAAACAAAGAAAAGGAAGAAGATGATGAAGAAGAAGAGAATAGTGAGAATACAAATCTAAGCAAAGTATTACAAGTAAAATAAAGTGTTTGGACCAAAAGAAAATATTACAACTCTTGAACAAGATATATAAGTAAATAGAACAAGAGAATAAGAAGAAAAACAATAGAATAAAATGAAGAACAGAAACACAAGTAAACTCTCACTTACACAACCTAAGTGAAGAGGGTTGGGGATCACCAACTTGAACAAGGTTTAAAACCTTTGTCCAAAAGATTATTTCCCCCTAACTTAAGCACTAAGGGATCTCTCTCAGATATTGGAAATGCTTTCTGGAATTATCAAGCCTCAAGGTGTTTCTAGCCAAGTGCTCTAATGGATAGAAATGTTGTGTCTTTCAAGTGAGCTATAGGCTCATATTTATAGAGTTTAGAGACACCATTTGAATTTCAAATTCCACCAACCCCCATGGCTGTTACCAATGTTTAATTAGATTAATATGGAATTAAAAATGAGAATTGGGAGTTATTTGGATTTTTTGAGCCGTTCAACAAAGATTGAAAAAACTAAAGAAAAAAAATGGTTAGTTTTGGCCTGTGGCCGCGGCCAGAGACATTAGTGGCCGTGGCCACTACTCTTTGTCCCACTGGCCACGGCCACTGACCATTTTCAGCACTTAAAAATTTGCTATTTTTCCAAACGATTCCAAACCCTCCCAAATGATTTTGTAACTCCCAAAACACATTATTGGGGTTAAAATCATATCTCTAACAGACATTTCACATATGGCTTTATGAAATTCATCTCAATATTGTGTAACACCAAATTTACACAATAAAGGGTAATATTTGGAAGTTACCAATTTGTAACACCAAATATGTTACATTATTTGGATATATCTAAATATTGTAACTCTCTATTATATGTTACAATATGTGACACTCTTTGTCACACTTATTTAATCTAAAATATTATATTATAATATAATATAATATTACATTATATTATAAAATAATATAACAATACTAGCATTACCTGTCATAGTCTTGAACACCCACTATCAAAGTACCATGAACTAGAGCATGTATTATGTGACATGTAAAGGTAGCCAAACGAACTGAATTATTTTTCTTGACCCACATTGTTTTTTATTTTGAATTTCTTTTGGTCAAGAATTGATTCATGCTACCAAAATGTTTAATATGAATCTTTTTAAACAAATTCAACAAAGAAAAACACTTAGGTCTTATGTGTCCTTTCATACCACAAAAATGACAAGATGGTACAAATTTTCCAATGTTTTTCTTCGGTGAAATTCTCTTTAATTGTAGATTTGTTGGAACAGATGACAACTGTGTGTTCTCCGAAGAGCCACTTGTTCCTGCAAACTGGTTAGTTGTCACAACAGACGGATAATTCACAGGTTTTACAAAAACGTTTTCTTAGAAGATTCAGATCCATTAGATCCTAATCCATTGAAATCACTAGCCTTTTTTCCTACAAAGAGAACATCATCCAAAATTCTAGATCTTGGATTAAGCATTTTGATACTGTTTTGCATAAGATCAATTTCTTTACTCAAAGAATTAATTTCATTATTTTTGGAAGCAATAATCAACTCAAGTTCTTTAATTTTTTCAACTGATTTCTTATTATTGCTAGCCATTAATTGATTCTCAGAGCAAACTTTCAGCAATTGATCATACATTATCTTGTAAGAATCTTTCAATGACTCCTCATCTAAGTCAGATTCATCAGAGTCAATGTTAGATTCTTCATCATTTTGAACAGAAGTATTAAGGCATACCAAATCCTTGGAATCAACTGAGGGGAAAAACATACCTTTGTGAACAGAGGTTAAGGCAACACTAATGTCTTCCTCATCACTATATTCAGAGTCTTGATCACTCTAAGTAGCTACCATGGCTTTATTTTTCTTTAACGTATTGGCACACTCTGATTGAATGTGTCCAGATCCTTCACATTCCCTACACTGAATACCCTTTTTATTAGTTTCAAAGGGTTTAGAAAAATTACCTTTTGGGTTTTTGGATATGACCTTTTCGTTTCCCAATTTCTATATGTACTTTTTTTAAAAATTTGTTAACAAAGCCATCTCATCATTCGAACTTTCCTTCTTTTCTCTGGAAGATTTCAAGGCAATAGATTTCTCCTTGATTTCTTCTATTTTACCTATTTGTTGGTTTAGTTCAAAAGTTTAAAGTGAACCCATCAATTCTTCTACTATTATTTTGTCCAGATCTTTTGCTTCTTCAATTGCAGTGAGGTTAGTCTAAAACCTAGCAGAAAGAACTTTAACAATTTTTCGAACCAAAACATTTTCTTCAAGTTTCTCACTAAGAGCAAAATATTCGTTAGCAATATCTGACAATTTTTCATAAAATTCAATGAGGGTTTCATTTTCATTCATTTTTAAATTTTCAAATTTTGTTGTGAGCATAACAAGCCTAGAACGATTGACATCAGTAGTTCCTTCAAATTGGGTTTGAAGGGTTTGCCAAGCATCTTTTGCCGAAACATATGAAGAAATCAATTTAATGTAACATTCACCAACACCATTAAAAATAGCATGTAATGCTTTATTATTGTAACTGGACAGTTTATCTTCAGCATTAGTCCAATCAAGTTCAGATTTTACCTTAGTTACATCATTGCTTTCTGCTGGAGGAGTCCAACCACTCAAAATAGCTCTCCAAGCCTTTTCATCTTGAGATTTGATGAAAGTTCCCATTCTAACTTTCCAATATAGATATTTAGAATCATTGAGTAAAGGGGGGCGAGTTATGGAACCTCCTTCTGTGAAAAAAGACATTGCAAGAACAAGAACAACAAACGAAATAAACCAAGATCACACTCAGAAATGAGTAACCTGGCTCTGATACTAATTGAAATTATATTTTTAGTAATTACCAAATTAATTAAATCAAGTAAATAAATTAAGGTGTGAAATGGTAATTAAGTGTCGAAACAGATTTTAGAACTGTTGGGGCAGAATACGAACTTGTCACGACAAAAACTGAACACAATAAAAACATAGTGCAAAAGAAATAAAGAACACAACGAATTTTTACAAGGTTCAGAAACCCTTTTGGATAACCTACTCCTTGGGGCCACGCCCAGAGAATAAAACCAATTAATAAAGAATCACAAGTACAAAATATTGACTTAAACAAAACAAGACTCCCTCTTGAGATTTGCCGCAACTTTGTTGTACTTCTCTTCACTAATCTAATTCTGAATGAGACACTCAACCACTTGAACTCCCTTCAATGGCCAGCGAGTGCTTGCATCCTCCCGACACAAGGCTTGTGAAAATTCTCTCCCGAAGACTATAAGAATTGTGTTCAAATTACATGTATTCACTCATGAATGTGGTTCAGACTCCCACAAAACTGAACACTCATTTTACTACAAGATTACGTGAATACAATGATCTTTAATACAATCTATGAACTCCCACAAATATTACAATTCACTCACAAACTATGCACCAAAGAGTTCACTTTTTCTCAAGGCCTTAGAAGCCTATTTATAGAGTCCATTTCATGCTTAGAAAGGCTGAGAAAGAATTTCCTATAATAAAAGCAAGAATATTTGAAGATATTCTTGATTAATGAAGATTTGCCATTTTTAGATGATTTTGATCCAACAGACACTGATTTTGCGGGGACAGTTAATACCTTTGTCAGATCAAATTTCTCAAGATAGAAATAACCATTAATTACTTCAAAGATTGTATTTCCTGAAGTTTATTACCTTGAGCAGCACGAAAATCAAAAGGCATATATTCCATAAATAAATTTGAGTAAGCACGGAATATTTTCTTTATAAAACTAAGATACAAATTCTCTTTATAAAAATATTGTGATAATATTGTAGAGTCCAAGAACTTTACTTAGCTAATTGTTTAGTAGTATTATAGTATGTTTAGTATTATCTTTGTAACTGTGGATTTTTGGTTCAGACCGGGAATTATTTGGACACTCATAGTAGTACTTGTAGATTTTCTAAGTTTAACCTATAGTTTAAGAATATTAATTTTAACCTAAGGTTTGATTAATATGACTGATATTGATGGTGATATTTATTATATTATAAGGTTTAGATAGATCCAATAAGATAGTAACACTTATCATATGTATGATTATTAAGAAATTATTATTTTAATGATAAAATAAGAGAATTATAAGACTTAGTCTTCACCAAAATCTGATAGGAGCATGACATTTATCACAATTTTATTTATTTGTGGATTAGGTTGATATTTAGATAATTAAATAGATTTTTCGTAACTTTAGGATACTGTAACTTCTGACCTGTTTTTGACCCAGTTATATTAGGAATTTCGAAAAATAGTATTTCTTAAAAGTTGTAGATAATTTAATGAGCTTTCTAACGGTATAAAGAGAGTCCAAATCAGAGTTCTAAAACTCCAGATATGTTGATTTTACTGAAGGGGAGTTTAGAGTTACGAGATTTAGGGAGTTAAAAGTTAGGATTCTATTTGTTTTTATTATTTTAAAAATCAAGCTTTGAATCCTTAAATCTCTCTGAAAAATTTGAACAATTCCTAAGCCTTTAGCTGAAGGATATTCAAATATTTTCAATTAAATTTATTATTTTTATTCAAAGCCAAAAAGAAGATTTTTATTCCTAGAACTCTATAAATAGGACCTAGCACCAAGCATTTTTCATTCATTCATCAAGCTAAGTTCAGAGGCTGCAAGTTGCTAGGTTATTGTGAGAGTGTAAACACTTGGGTTGGGGATTATAAGCTTGATCACTATAAGCTTACCAAACACTTGGGAAGTAAGGTCTTATAGCATTTCGGTTCAAGGTTTAGATTGGTCTTACAAGTGTTCAGGGAAATCCAAGTTCTTAAGCACAAGGTTTTTGGAGTGTTCCAAAAGTCGCAACTCAGTCCATCATATCCCGGTAACTTTGGTAAGGAAAATAGGATAGAATCTATATGTTTATTGCTTATGTTATCTTATGTGTTGTGTTATGAAATATGATACATTATGAATATGTTATGAATGTGTATGTTTGTAGGCTTGGGCTTATGCCCTATTTGACTAACAAGACCCCAAAAAGATTATGGGCATATGCCTACTTAGCTAGTAGGACCCCACTAATCTCATGGGCATAAGCTTGTTTAGTCTATGGGACCCCAAGTAATAATGGTCATTATAATAAGTGTATGTATTAAGTGTTATGATATGTCTTTACGTTTATTATGAAATTTATGTGTATGACTATGTGTTAGATTTTCCTTGCTGGGCATTAGGCTCATTCCTTTTTGTTTTATGTGCAGGAAAATAGCTTTAGAGGCGGTAAGATTCGTGATGCTTAGAGGATGTGTATCGATGGTGAATGGAGTCAAGGGGCCGAGCGTTATTCGATTCGAGGATGTAGTCTCATTTTATCTTTTATGGTTTTATATGTATTTTCCGCATTTCTTATGTAATTCTTTTCATTTAAATCATGTTTTGTTTTTAAAGACAATGGGACCCCATATCCTTCTTAGTATTTATTTGTAAGTAACTCTTATTTTACAAGTTACTCAATAAAATTATGGTATTTTCGTAAAAATGTAAGTTTATGTATAGTTTCGTTAATGGTCCAAAAAGTCTAGATTAGTGGGTCATTACAAATATCAACCTAAATAAGATCTTATTTGCAAACCTTACAAATTAATTCAAGACATTAATTTCGAAAATCACAATAATAGGAACTTAAAATTATTTTTTAAATAAAAAGATATTTCTATAAAATTTTCCAATTTTAGGATTTACAATCTCAACTAATTTATTATCATCATCCTAAAACTAATGACATAAACATAGGCAAATACACAGACATATACTTACACGTACTACAAAATTAAGTTCTAAATCAAAAGAGTTCTTTTGTAAAAGGAATGTTCAAAAACCTCAGCCAATGGTTATAATCATCCAAAAACAAATATCTCAGAACTAGACATAAACATAGGCAAATATTATATATATACAAAAAGTTGAGTTCTAAAGCAAAAAAACTTGGAAAAAATCTTTTTCACTTACTCGAAATGAAACAAAAGTTTTTAGCTTTCTCTGTCCAAAATTAGCAATTTATTAGAAAAGAAAATAAAGATAAAAATCCATTAATTTAGAGAACTTCAAAAAGAAAAACTAAAAAATCAAAACCAAACTCATTAGCTAATAAGAAGAAAATGATTTGAAAAAAAATAGTGCGTACTAGATCTAGCACAACAACACATCATTAATCAGAGAAAAAGGATATAAAACATCATACGAACTTAGAAAACCAAATACAAACTCAGACACAACCTATGAGATGGAATGTTCAAATCTGAGATTAAGAACTCAGAGAGAGAAACGAACCTCGAGGAGGAGAATAGGGCATACCTTAGGTTCAAGATCTAATAACTAGCATATTGTTGCACACCACCTATCGGTATCCTATCATCGCAGGCTACTTCATTCCAAACATGGTTCCTCAACGTCATCGTCGATAGAAACAAACACTTGGTTTCCACCTACATCACAATTCTCCAAATGTCGCCATTATCTCATTGAACTTTGATACTTTGGCCTGTTTGGTTCGTGCGATAGTGCTATGGTGTGCGATCAGGGCTCTCTTGGAAGAATAGAGCATTGAAGAGCATTGGGGCTCTATAAGATTTATGGATGCTAAAACATTTCTTTAGTGTATTGATTGGTCATAAATTTCATCAACCGTAAAAAACAAACAAAGAAAAATATTAAATATTGTTGACTGCCTCTTTCGCTATCAACTAATTAAACCAAAGCTTAAAGAAATGTAGTAAAGAACACAAGATTTACGTGGTTCAGGTTATTAATTAGCCCTATCCCACGAGGCGGTTGTATTAAGGATTGAGGAGCTTGAGGAGTCAAGCTTCTATGGAGTTCCAAGCAACATTTTTGCAATGCTCTGAATATCAAAAGTTGGGGGTCCTTTACAATGTGAGCCCTAGCCCTATTTATGGATGGCTCAGGGTAATTAATTCCCATAATGGGGGTTTATTACAAAACACTCCCCAATAATTGGGTTATAAACTTGATAAACGAGTTTTAGACTCGTTTTAGTGTGTCTTTTTAGGTAGTGTTTTAGTTAATTAGGGTTATTTTGTTCTATTTTACACTTGTTTTGGTTTATTTTTATGTTCTGAAGGACTCGAGATGCTTTAGAATAAAAAGTGGTCAAAATTAAAAAAAAAAAAAAAGACAAAATTCTGGAAAAAGTGACGTTTCGGAGAAGGTAGCGCGACCGCACTACTGTAGAGCGCAACCGCGCTAGGTGGCTGGAAAGAAGAATTTTGCAGATTTTTTTAATGAAGGCGTTTTGGACATTTCACGTGGGGAAAACGTAGGGTTACGTATTTTAATGCGATTTTCATC
Source organism: Humulus lupulus (assembly GCF_963169125.1). Lineage (NCBI taxonomy): Eukaryota > Viridiplantae > Streptophyta > Magnoliopsida > Rosales > Cannabaceae > Humulus > Humulus lupulus. The sequence goes on from NC_084798.1 coordinate 203,296,037, forward strand.
ATAAAACCCAAGTTTTTCAGAGTTGGAACTTGGAGAAGACGGCTAGAAGCTCATTGGAAAACATTGAATTGCTTAGAGTTTTTTTTCTTTATTTCTTTCATCTTTTTTCATTTTGATTGTTAGTTTTATGGATTTGAATATTATGAATATGAACTAAATCTAGTTTTAGGGTTTTTAATTGAGTCTCTTGAAACTCTTCTATGAATTAATGCATGTTTATGTTTTGTTCTTCTTTATTGAGATTTTTTCAATTTATCCTTACTGCGTGTGATTGATTGGTCATCTATTACATGATATATATGAATTTGATTCAAAATTTGAAATGTGAGATTTAAACATGTTATAATTGATTAGACATAGATTTCGATATTGAACGAAAGTATTAATATGGTTTATGTAGCTTATAAGTTCTCTTGCTTAATGCTTCCTAATGTTGAGTTTATCATAAAAATTGTAATGACCCAACTATTTATAAGACCTTGGACCATTAAAACTACTAGACATATCTACTAATTTAAATAAAACATACTCAAGGAATATTTATAAATTTATTAAAAACTCCAAAGTAAATATTGAAATACATAAATGAGCGGTATGGAATCCCATTGTTTTAAAATAAAACATAACTTTAAACTAAAGGAAATTGTTTACAAAGCTAAATGCGGAAAATACATAAAAACATAATTTAAAGAGACTAAAAATAACGTCGTCCTCGAATCGTCACACAGTCCATCGAATCCCTTCATCCTTAATACACAAGCTAAGCTACGAAGAATCCTTCCGCCGCCATAACTATTTTCCTGCATACATAAAAATAAAGGAATGAGCCTAATGCCCAACAAGGAAAATCTACTAGTCATACAACATAAAACATAACATAATACTGCAAAACATATGACTATAAAAACATGTATTATAATAGTCATCATACTTCTTGGGGCTTGCTAGCTAGGCAATCATATGCCCATAAATTTACGGGGCTTAGTTATCTAAACAAGTCATATAAATTTATGGGGCTTGTTATCTAAACAATCATATGCCCATGGAATATATAATTGGGACTTGTTATCTAAACAAGTTATATGTTTTTTATCTAAACAAATTATATGCTTGTTATCTAAACAAAACATATATTTAAAACTAAAAACATATCATACATATATCATATCATAAACACATAAAAGCACACAAAATCTATCCTATTTTCCTTACCAACACCAGGATATTTGAGAACAAGGTCGGGATTTGGAACACTCCTAAAACCAACAATAAGAATGGTGAGTATTTCTAAAGATAAGAGATGATAAAGAAGAGAACTAAACCACCAAGAAGAAGCTTACTGAAAACAAACCTTAAGTTCAAAGAACTTGAATACCTAACCAAGAATTGAAAACAACGAGTTAGGATTTGAGTAAAGAAAACTAAGGAAAACTAAAGAACCATACAGAAATGAACTTGAGAATAAGAATACATTTGGATGTACTAGAACCGATCTACACTTCGATATTGAAAACACACTCTATATCTCACTTCCCAAGTGTTTATAAAGCTTAGGATGTTAAAGCTTTTATCCTAACCCAAGTGTTTATCACTCTATAGTAACCCTAGCAGCTTGAAGGCTCTGAACACAACTTGAAGAATGAGAAAATGGCTGGGTACTAGGTCCTATTTATAGAGTTCAAGGAGTGAAACAACCTCCTTTTAGCTTGAATAAAATAATGAATATTAATTGAAAAATATTTGAATATTCGTTCAATAGGTGCTTAAGACTCGGTCAAAAACGTTCAGAGGCAAGTCAAGAGGTTAAGGCTATTTTTAAAATTCAAAACCCAAACTTTCAAAAATACATAGGTGGGGCCAATATATCACCCCCTATAGGCGATATATCGCCTCTCCCAGTATTTCCGAGGCTGGTTCAATCATTCGTGCAAAGTTGACGTATTTTTCGTATCTTCCGTAGGCGATATATCGGCCCCTATGTTGTGATATATCGGCATACGTGAATATATTAAACACGTAATTACACTTTTTCAGCATAATTTGAATTGATTAATCAGGTTTGACTGAGTAATACGCGATTCTAGATAGTTCTGGAAGGGTCTAGAGCTTCTAGAAACTTCTATTTTTGAATTATCCACTTAAAATGCTTAAATCCTCAAATAAACAAGATTGTGACAAGTGTCATTGATAGACCCAAAATGGGTGTGTTTTAAATATTTATATCGCAAGTGCACGAATCGTTCATATAGAATAGTGATCATGTAAGCAAGGATGTCGAACCCAAAGGAGTTGTCTAAAATCAAAAAGAAAACTATTTTAAATCAAACTTAACAAATTCTAACCTAGCTCCAAAGATTGATGAGAATTTGTAACAATAAAAATAAAATAAAAGATAATAATAAAGATATTAAAGACAATATATATAACATAAATTAATAATAGAAATCAAGACGGTAAAAGAAAGATTATTAAGATAATAGAATCCACAAAATATAAGTTCAATAATATTTAAAAGTACATTGATTCCCAAGTTTTAGTAATAGTAGAAATTAATCAAACCATCACTTATTCAAATTAGATATTCTATTTAAGCACAAGTTTTTATAAAAATATAGGATCTATCTTCACTTTTAAAATTATAATTTCAAAGCATTTAGTGTAAATCAATCTAATAAAATAACAAATAAATCAATGAACATTATTAATAAGGCAAAACATAATATTTTTGTTCTAAGCATTGGATGTGTACAATTTAATGACACATCTTACACAAAGAATATTATGTTTTTGCACTAATGAAGAACAAAGTGTAAATATGTTCTAACAATCTAAAATACAAGATATTTAAGATGAAAGAAAATATTTCAAGAAGAAAATCCATAAACTTTATTGCACAAAATGGGAAATCAACATACAAAATAAACACTATCTAGTTACATATTGTTTCATCATCACCTTAATAATCTTAAAAAGATTAGAAACTCATAACTAACATAGAAAATACAAACAAAAAAATTACAAACATAAATAGGAAAATTTGGAGGAGAAACCCCCAAATTTTTCCTCTAAAAACTCATAGGAAAAATGACCAAAAAGAAGAAAAAGATGAAGAGAATTGAGAGGTTTGAAAGTGTAGAAACTTTGGTATGGTAACCTCTTCAAAAATTAGCACCAAACTCCCTTATTTATAGCCAAAAAAAAGGTATTAAAATAATCAATTTAAATTAATTAAATTGATTAAATTAATTAAATTGATTAAATTAATTTAATTAATTATAATATGACAAATAGGGGTAAATTATAGGGTGTAATAATGATGTTTTGGGGTAAAATGTGTAGAAAAGTTTGGGTAAAAATGTGGTATTTTGAGACAAGGGGACAAGGGTGAAATTGTTGGGCTCAAAAAATATAAATGGGGTTGGTTGGGTGGCTGGGACAGGCAGGCGGATTGAGTGGCAGGCCCAATTGGGCCAGGCGAGTTGGAGGCATTCGGCTGAAAGGGAAAGGGCACGGCTAGGTCTGGAGGGCTTGGGTGAAGGCTTCGATGGGTGCATCAGCTGCTGGGCATGGGCCTCATTGGTGGAGTTGGGAAGTTGGTGCACGGCTGGGGCGTGGAGTTGTAGCTGAAGGTTGGCAGGCGTGGGCCTGGCTTGGTGGAGGCTTGGATTAAGTTGGCTTGACATCTTCAAAATCATCAATTTTTCTTTCTTTTCTTTCAACACTAACACTTTTTTTTTTCTTTTCTCTTCTTTATTTTCAAGCACAAAAATGCAATAAGTTCCCTACAAAATAAATATAAAATAAATCATAATAAAATATTTTCAACCATAAAATAAATCAAGTTAATTCTTTGAAAATATTAATTATAACTTAATTTATATTTAACATTTAAGTTCAATAATACAACATTTTTTACCTCAAATTAAACAACAATAATTGAAAAAATTAACTACAACATTTTACAACAAAGTAACTATAAAAACACACAAAAATATATAAAATCAAAATAAACCCAATAAATTCAAAATTACTTTAAAACTTAATAAATCAATTAAAAACTCAAGAATTAAGCAACAATTAGCACATAAAAATGGTAAAATAACTCTATTTTGTAGAGTTATCAGTCATGCTCTTAATGGTCTTGGAAGATTCTAGAGTTTCTAGAACTTTCTTTTATTTAAACTATAATTAAATCCTTAAATAAATATGCACACGACAAGTGTCATGATCTTATTAATTCTATCTAAACCTTATAGTATAATAAATGACATCTTTATAATCAACTATATTAATTAAACCTCGTGTTATAATTAATATTCTTAAACTATAGGTTAAACTTATAAAATCTATAAGTGTTGCTACGAGTGTTCAACTAAGTTCCGGCTTGAACCAAAAACCACAGTAACTATCATACTATAACTACTACTAGCTACTACTACTACTATCTAACTAGCTAAGTAAAGTTCTGGGACTCTACAAAAATATAGAAAATTCACACATAGGCCGAGTTTTATATATCTTAACACAAATATAGAATATTTTTGTAACTTGCTATCTCAGTTAGAAGAAAATATTTTGGAGAATATTGCATTGAGGAAATAGAGAGTGGAAAGACAACAAGATTAAATTCCCTAAGTTTCATCCATTAATTAATTATTTTAGCATTATTTGTTTTGAGTCCATAGTTTTTAACTAATTGTGTTTCATAATTTTTATGTTTATGTTTTAGTTTTTCTTATTCGATAATTTTTTGTTAGCCAAATAGAGATTAGGAATTAAATATTGGTTCTTGGTAATTCAGTCTTCGTGGGACGATACTCGTGCTTGTGCACTTTATTACTTGAAACGATATGTATACTTGCATTATCAATTTTTTTCACAACAAGGGGAACTAAAATTATTAATATCAATTCAATTAATTTTTACTCTAATTTGGTTGTTTTCTTTGTTATTCTAACCTAGTTTGTGTCTGCATTTTCTAATCTCAGGAAGTTTTGGCTTATGCGACGTGGAAAGTCATTTGAGATCATACCAATAAATCCTGAGATAGAGAGAACATGCAGAAAGAACCGTAAGAATAAGAGGTTGGAGGCAATAATGGCAGAAAATCAAGGGAATGCGATGAATAATGCTGCTAATAATGTTCAAAGGGCAACAACTGCTGCAAAGATCCCAATTGTTGTAGAGGTCCCTGTTTAACAAGGACCAAGGACCCTAAGAGATTATATACTTCCCACTGTCAGGAGAATGCATTCCTGTACCAGACACCCTATAGTTGCTGCTAACAACTTTGAAATTAAGCCAACAATCTTACAAATGGTGCAATCTACCGTCCAATTTGGTGGATTACCAACTGAGGATCCAAACTTGCATATAGCCAATTTCTTAGAGTTGTGTGCAACATTTAAGATGAACGAGGTGAGTGACGATGCCATTCGACTGAGACTATTCCAGTTTTCCTTAGGAGACCGAGCGAAGAGTTTATTAATTTTTCTGCAAGCCAATTCCATCACGACGTGGGAGGAACTAGCCCAAAAGTTCCTTGTCAAGTTTTTTCCTCCAGCAAAAGATGCAAAGTCGAGATGTGAAATTGAAAATTTTCACAAGAATGATGGGGGAGCTTTGTATGATGTATGGGAGTGCTTCAAGGAGTTGTTAAGGAAGTGTCCCCATCATGGAATTGAGAAGCGGATGCTGGTCCACAACTTTTATAATGGATTGTGTGATACTACTCGTACCATAATTGATGCAATAACAGGGGGTGCTTTCATGAGAAGGAGCGTTAATCAAGCGTATGAATTATTGGAGGATATGGCTATGAATAACAACCAATGGTCTGCTGAGTGAGAGAACACAAAGAAAGTAGCCAGGGTACTTGAATTAGATGTCATCTCTATGTTCACCGCTTAAGTGGTGTCCTTGACAAAGCAGTTACAAAAGAATAATCTCGTAGCTCAAGCCATGCAATTTCACAGTGTGTGTGAAATGTGTGGGATCACTCATCCACCTAATCAGTGCCTTGCAATAGATTTGAATAACATGCCTATGAAACAAGTCCAAGCCATAGGAAATTTTCCAAGATTGCCTAACAACCCTTACTCAATGTCCTTCAATCATGGGTGGCAGAATCACCATAGCTTTTCTTGGAAAAATAATAACCAAAGTGTTCAATAGTCTTTCCAGCAGAACCAACAACCATTTCAACAACCTCTATCATATTATCAGCCTTGAGTTAGACCACAGCCTTTCCCTCAAGTGAAGCAAGTTGATGCTCGATTTAATGTCCTGAACCAATTTATGACTGAGACAAGGGCGTCTATTCAAAATTTGGAGACTCAAATTGGACAGTTGGCTAACCTAATGAAAAACCATGCTCAAGGGAACTTACCAAGCACTACTGAGGTAAACCCAAAAGGGCAATGTAATGTAATCTCTATGATTGGAAAACATTGGATCGCTTAGAGTTTTTTTTCATTTATTTATTCTTTCATCATTATTTCATGTTGATTGTTAGTTTTATGGGTTTGAATATTATGAATATGAATTAAATCTAGTTTTAGGGTTTTTAATTAAGTCTCTTGAAACTCTTCTATGAATTAATGCAATTTTATGATTGGTTCTTCTTTATTGAGATCTTTTCAATTTATGCTCCTATTTACCTCACAAAGGATATCTTTCCAGTTTTATGCTTTTACTGGTTACCTCAAGGTGTGACATGGACAATATGTTCGAAAAACTTATACATAATCTTTATTTATTTTCTTGTATATCTAATATTAAACAAATTAATATGAGATAACCTGAAAAAATGTTTCTAAAATTGAATTCAAAGAGAAATAATGATAAGAATACTTACATTATACGCAACAGAATGAATGAGTCATTCCTTCAGTTTCTCTAACCCTTGTATCCTTTCTATCGCAGGGTATTATTAAGAAACTGAACTGACCTTCAATTTTCTTCACAGTCCTCCAAAGCATCCTTGGAATCACCTAGACTAGAGTGGGCAATTCTCAACACATGAGATAGATACAGAGAGAAGAATAATAGAAGAGAAAAATTGAGGCTTAGAAAGGACTTATGTTTAGAGAGAATCTAAAACCTATCAGAAACTTGTGTTTCAACTTATGTTTTGACTTCTCTCTTAACACTCCTATTATAGACTCAATTATGTCCTTTATTTAATTAAAAAAATAAATAAAATAATAACCAATTAATAGCCCTAGGTCGAAATTATCATGGGCTTTAGGCCCATGAAATTTCCCATTTGATTATAAGCCCATTGGACTTAAAATAAATGTCTGTATTATTTTCTATTGATTTAATTAATTAATAATTATTTAAATCTTTTATCAATTTAATTATTTATAATTTGAACCTTGATTTAAACTTAAAACACTTAGTTCCTTGTAAATGATATTTCAGTAAACTAATTTAATTACTGAAATGAGATCTCTATCATTTAACACCTTGAACCAAACTAAAAGGAAACCATCATTTCACTTCTTCATCAGAAGCTATAGATGTTCATTTCTATGATTAACACTCCCACTCAATTATACTACCGAGTTCCCAAGATGTAAGTATGGGCTAGTCCGTAGGGTAAGTTGGTAACAAACAAGTCAAAGAACTCAAATAATACAATCAGTTTGAAAATTAACCACTCAGAATTGAGATTGAATTGACCTCTAGTCAACTATATGACGTGACTAGAATAGATAATAATGGTATGTTTACTTATCCTATCAACTGTCAATATCGATCTTGTCCGATGTAACAAACACATCTGATCTTATCTACTTTCCTAATGTTTTGGAAAAAACATAACACCACAATGTGTAAGTAGATCATATCGTAGATTGGCAAGTCAGTGTAAATCATGTGCACTGACTAATCTTAGGACTAACTTATTTTGAACATTTTAATCATATTTATATTCCACTGTGATTACGTCACTATAAATACGATTAGCTATATGCTCGAGATTTAATACAAGTTTATATTAAACAAATAATCATGAAAGTAAAACATGTGAGCAAAGTGATTGACCAAGTGAAAAAAATGATTTATATTATTTTATTGATAATAAATGAGATTACAAAGAAATTGGGTTTTAATTAGGGCATAAAACCCTAACAACTCCCACTTGCACTAATTGAAACTAATGCCTTAATTCTACTAATCCCACTTGCTTGATATTCTTATCAAATGTAGCTTCTGGTAGTGTCTTCGTAAACAGATCTGCAAGATTGTATTCAGATGCAACCTTCATAACCTTCACATCTCCCCTGGCCACATATTCTCGAATAATGTGATACTTCCTTTCTATATGCTTACTCCTCTTGTGACTACGAGGTTCTTTCGAGTTGGCTATTGCTCCTGTATTGTCACAAAACAACACAATCGGCCATTTCTAGAATAACACCAAGATCCGAATAGAACTTCTTTAGCCAGACTATTTCTTTAGCTGTTTTTGACGCGGCTATGTACTCAGCCTCCATGGTGGAATCTGAGATTGTAGACTGCTTTACGCTTCTCCATATCGCAGCTCCACCCCCAAGAGTAAACACCATTCTAGAAGTAGACTTCCTGTCATCGACATCAGTCTGAAAATCTGAATCGGTGTAGCCTACAGGGTTTAGAACACCACCCTTGTAGACTAACATATAATCCCTAGTTCGTCTTAAATACTTCAGGATATGCTTAACTGATATCCAATGTTTCGGTCCTGGGTTTGACTGATACCTACTCACTACTCCTAATGCATAGCAGATATCTGGTCTAGTACAAAACATGGCATACATCAGACTTCCAACTGCAGATGTGTAAGGAACTTTTCTCATTGCATCTTCCTCTTCAGGAGTCCGGGGAGGCTACTTCTTTGAAAGATGAATTCCATGGTGAGGCAGTAAACGTCCTCTCTTGGAATTTGTCATTGAGAATCATTCGAGCACTTTATCTATGTAAGCTGCTTGAGATAGAGCTAAGAGTCTGTTCTTTCTATCCCTGATGATCTGGATACCTAGAACATAACTTGCTTCACCCAAATCCTTCATCTGGAATTGAGTGCTCAACCAATTCTTCACATCTGATAATTTCTTAACTTTGTTTCCAATGAGTAAGATATCATCTACATAAAGAACCAGGAATACCACTATTTGATTTGCCTTCAGTTGGTAAACGCAAGGCTCATAAATATTTTTTTCAAAGACATAGGACTTGATTATTTCATCAAACCTAAGATTACAGGAATGAGAAGCTTGCCTAAGTCCATAAATGGACCTATTCAACTTGCAAACTTTTTCTTCTTGTCCCGCTACTTTAAATCCTTCTGGCTAATCCATATAAATGACTTCGTCAAGCTTCCCATTAAGAAAGGTTTTCTCGACGTCCATTTGCCATATCTCATAGTTGAGATCGGCTGATATGGATAGGAGGATGCGAATGGATTTGAGCATGGCTACTGTAACGCCCTGGTTACCCCAGAACAGTTACGGTGAACAGTGAACCGGAAATTTGACTCGCTACCCGAGTTCTTTGGTTAAGAAAACGTGATCTAAGTGTTATTATCAGGTTAAGGTGAAAAACCAGTAAAAAAGAAAGGATATATTTCATTAAGTAAATAAACTGCTCATGAGCCTTTCAAAATGTTTACAAGTAGTTTGTAATACAAAAAAGTCACTACTGTTTCAAATTTACAGTCCCTGCCGGCCTAAGCGGCAAAAATAGGGTAAACCCCTAGTCCCTCTGAGAACTCATTGACCGTGGCGGTCAAGCGGCCCTGTATGTACACAACATCGCCCAAGCTCTCCACTCAGGGTTGGGTGAGCTTCTCTTTCCCTTTACCTGCACCACAAAGCACCCATGAGCCAAGGCCCAGCAAGAAAACACAATAAAGCATGATATGATATCAACAACGATCATAGTAACCATTCAGGACTATCAATCCAAACAAATAGGTGACAATAGCCAAAAGTCACAATAATGAGCACAGCTCCCTCTAGCCATGTGACGATAGGGTCACCAGGGCTTAACTGATAAGTGATTCTTTCATAAGTTTGTTCAGGACAGGTGCATGGTGATTAGTCACCAACATAACCTCCCTCACGACTCTAGAGTCGTAACTATGGACAGCGTCCCTTAGCCTTGTGACAACGGTCACCGGGGTCATATACCTTGGCTATAAACATCTGGTCATAGACCAGGCAAGCGCTTATAAGTTCTTTGACCTTAGGGTCGGTCCCGCATTAATGCCATAGAGCCATTCAATGCGTGTTCATCGACTTTAGAGACGGTCCCTGACTAGTCAGTGCCATAAACAGGTAATCAGCGTTCACTAGCATTAAATATGCAATCCACGTCCACATATAACAACCAACATGCCTCAACATCAAACCATGCATGTCATATACCTATACAAGGTGCAACTGTATTCATACACTGTTTTCTTACCTCTCGTTCAATTAAGAATTATTATATGAACGACCCCTGAGAACGATCAACCTTTAAATTCCTTGACGGTCACCTCGTCATAACCAAAATATAGGATTCATCAATAAAAATGATAACTGAGGGTTCCCAAACCAAATCCCAGCCTCCGAGACATCAAATACTACCCAACCGGGTACTAGGTTCAACCCCGAGGCCTAAGGTTTGAATCCCTAAGCTAAAAACATGTTTTTGGTCAAAATGACCTTAAGGGCCACGGCCCTCCCCTGCTGCGCCGCGGCGTGCCCTCAAACAGAGAGGGCTCCACCCTGCCAGACGCCAAGGGTCGCGGCGCACCACAGCTGCGTCGCGGCACCCAGCCCAGACCAGCTACACGCCCACACACGAACTCAGTTTTTCCCCTGTGTTATTTTCTCTCAAACCAGCCCTTCAAACCATCTCCAATCCTCCTCCAAACATATAATTAAACCCCTAGACATCACCCATAACCTCCCCTCATCAAAACCCAACCTAAACATCAATCAAAACCCCTTTAAATCAAACTCCCAACAAGAATCAAAGGTTGAAAATCTAAAGATAAAAACAGAGCACCACCTGAAATAAGTGACTAGAACTCACCTTGAAACCGGTTTTGAACCTCCCTCACTAGCTGAACCAAGTCCACTAACTCAGCCTTGGAGTTCCCTAGCTTGATATCCCACCTTGAGCTCAAAACACCAAAGGAAAAAATGAAGGGAAGATAGTGTACGGGAAGGGAAGAAGGCAACTCTGTTTTGTTCTGTTTTACTTTACAACTTTCTACAGCCAACAGCCACTTAAGTCATATATATCCACCCTTAAATGACCAAAATACCCTTGAGTCATCTAAAGCTTCTCAAACTATTCCAAGGGTAAAATTGGTACTTTCCGCTTAACCCGTTAATCATAATTAACGCTTCCCAATTCCCGCTAATCTCAATATCCCCAAACACCAACAATTCATATCCCGTTACCCTAAAATCCCCGGTAACGCTATAATCATTAATAACACCCCGAGACTCACCCCGAGCCCCGAGCTCAAACCTGTTATGACCAAACCGATAAATCATGTTTAAAGATCGTCCCATATCGAAATACTCGAACCAATCCACATTATAATGCGGTCTCACAATATATCATTAACACGCAAACAAATATTCAATTATACCCTCAAAGGCCAAATTACCAAAACACTCCTGTAAACAAATGTGGACTCACATGCATGCATTTAACATCATATTATAATATAATTCTCATAAACATGCATAAACACATTTAATGGCATAATTAAACAGTTATGGCCCTCCAGGCCTACTAATCCAGCCATTAACCATGATAGGGAATCCGGGGCATTACAGCTACCAGACTAAAAGTTTCCTCATAGTCCACGCCTTCTCTTTGGGTATAACCCCTTACCACTAATCGAGCTTTATACCTCTCGGTATTTCCATCAACACCTCATTTCTTCTTGTAGATCCACTTGCACCCAATGGCCCTAAAGTCACTAAGTGCTTCCACAAGATCCCAGACAGAATTTGAGTACATGGACTCCATTTCCTTTTTCATGGCTTCGAGCCATAGTTCCTTTTTCAAGGCTAGCCATTGCCTATTTGAAAGACAATGGATCATCATCACTAGTATCACCAACAACCATATTGGTTTCACCATCCAAACCATAGCGAACAGGGTTCCTAGAAACCCTCCCACTACGACGAAGCTCTGTGATTGTTTGCTCAGGAATAGTGGTACTTTCTTTATTTAAATCAACTTGCGTCAGTTGGATATGAAGAGTGGGAATTTCATCATCAACTCACATTGATGGTGATGAAACATTGGTTGGAGTCAATTCTTTAACCATCTCCTCTAAAACTACTTTGCTAAGTGGTTTGAAGTTTTGGACATAGTCATTTTCCAAAAAAGTAGCATTCGTAGAAGTAAACACTTTCTTTTCTGAATGACTATAGAAAAGTCCACCCAGAGTACCTTTAGGATAGCCAACAAACATGCAAACTTCAGTTCGCGGTTCTAGCTTTCCTTCCTTTTTCCTTAGGACGTGGGCGGGACACCCCCAGATTCTATAAGGGCGTAAACTAGGCTCACAACCATTCCAATGTTCTAAAGGTGTTTTGGGTATTGATTTAGATGGCACAACATTGAGAATGTCATTTGCGGTTTCAATTGCATGTCCCTAGAACGAAGTTGGTAGAGTTGAGTAACTAAGCATGCATCGAACCATTTCCAATAAAGTTCTGTTCTGGCGTTTCGCTACATCATTTTGTTGCGGAGTACCTAGGACAGTAAGTTGTGATAAAATCCCAAGTTCAGTTAAATGATCTTGGACTGCATATCCAAATATTCTCCACCCCTATCAGATCGCAAGATCTTTAACGTTTTACCTAATTTGTTCTGAGCCATCGCTAGGAATTCCTAAAACTTTGAAAATGTTTCTGATTTCCTATGCATTAGGTAAAGACATGAATATCTAGAGTAATCGTCAATGAAAGTGACGAAATACTCAAAACCACCCATGGCTTGTACATTCAAAGGTCCATAAACATCTGAATGCACAAGTCCAAGTAGTTATTTGGCCCTATCACCCTTTGTAGAGAATGGACGCTTGGTCAGTTTGCATTCTAGACAAGATTCACATACAGGTAATTCACCTAAGGCGAGCTCCCTCAAAGGCCTATCCTTTGTAAGTCCTTGAATCCTATCATAGCCAATGTGACCTAGTCTCAAGTGCCATAAATACGTCATATTATCGTTATCGGTCTTTTGACGTTTATTGGTCCTAGGTTTGGCTACTTTGAATAAATCATTGTTAAGAGCGAGGGGTTCATTAGTTCGCAGAATATAAAGCCTATTTTCCAAACAGGCAATACACAATTGTGATCCATTGAAGGAAATAGATATATTAGAACTTGTGAAAGTCATAACAAATTGTTCTAATTGCAATATGGAAACTGAAATTAAATTTCTACTAAAATTTGGAATAAAAAATACATCATTTAAAATTAAAAATTTATTTCCGAATTTCAGACAAGCTCTTCCTCTAGCTTGGATCACAACGAACGATCCGTTCCCAACTCTAAGCTTTAAGCCGCCTTCGTCCACTTCCTCCCACGATTCAAGAAGTTGTAAAGAGTTACAAACATGGTTAGTAGATCCAAAATCAATAATCAAAATAGATTTATCAGTCTCTAAAACACATGTTTCTAAGATAAATGAACTATAATCATTACCTTTGTTTTTAGCTGCTAGAAACTTGGGGTAATCCTGTTTTCAATGCCCCTTCTCTTTGCAGTGAAAACACTTACCTTTACCTTTCTTGCTTTTCTTGTTTTTCCCCTTAGGCGTCTATGCATTTGGTTGTGCACTCGTCTTTGCAGCCTTGGGGTTGTTATTTTGTCCACATTTCCTCTTGTTTCCATCTTTCGAAGATGAAGCTTAGTTAGCTTTAGCCTTAGCTGGATCAGCAGCAGCAGTAGTAGTTGTCTTCTTTTCTCCTCCCTTACTTGGTCCACCCATGTTAGACTCAAAAGTCTGAAGCTCATTCATAACCTGCGTCAGACCATAGTTGAGTTTATTCAACACATAGTTGGTGGTGAACGGCAGGAAAGCTAGAGAGAGACTGTTGAGGATTAAGCCAACTTGAGTTTCCTCATCTATTGTTGCTTGCAGTTCAGCTTCCTGAAAGTAGTTTGTCATTTTGATCAGATGATCACGGACATGTTGAGAACGTGTCATCCGAGCATTGACATATTGCCTCAAAACGAGTCTGTGCTAACTTGGCACCAAACATGTCTTGGAGCTGATCCATGATTTCGTAGGTCGTCTCGACATTCTCCATCTTTTTCTTGAGAGTGTCGACCATACTAGTCAACATGTAGTACCATGCCTTGTTGTTAGCCGCCTTCCAACGCTCATACTTATCCCTCACAGACTTGGTAGCTCCTTCAACTGGAACTCCCGGGGATTCCTTAATCATGATGAACTTGGAGTTGTCACCAATCAACACAGTGTTGATGTTCTGCTTCAATTTAAGGAAGTTTTCTCTAGTGAGTTTCTCCATCGAAAGTTGAGAAAGGATGGGAGTAGACACAGCCATAATTATACTACAAATTATCAATAAAATAGAAATCAATCGCATTCGCTCAATAAAACTTCTATTCACACAAATTTTCAAGAAATAGCACAACATATACTTGTAAGATATGAGAAAAAATACCAAAATAATCATATCTCTATTTCTTTAGGTTTTTAACAAATCTATGATATCCTTGTCCCGGTTGGCGAGAGTCAAAAATACCACTAGTTAAATAGAGTTGTTAACTCATTTAATAATGGACACCATTATTAACAACCTAATATTCAATCAAAATAAGAAAACAAAATCTTTTATTTTATGAGCTAGACCCACGGTTTCGATAATCACGGATTTAGTCCTAGTAGTCACCGTAGGGGTGAGTTTAGTAGAATTTTGTAACGCCCTAATCTCCAGGGACCGTTACGGTATGCATTTAAACAGTGCTAGACTCGCTAACCACGTTATTTGGCCATAATCGTGTAACTAAGTATGATTAGCAGTTTAGGATTAAAAAATTTGGTTAAGATATAACGTTTCACGAAAACGTTTAAAGTATACATTGGAATCCCAAAAATATAATTTAAAGGTTAATTACAACCAAAATATTTACAATCAGCCGACCTAAGCGACAAAATAGGGTTTAACCCTAGTTCCTCTTTAAACCCTCTGTCGTGGTGGTCGAGTAGCCTCATATGTACACATCATCACCTAAGCTCTCCAACTCAAGGATGGTTCAGCTTTCTTTTTCCTTTACCTGCACCACATAGCACCTGTGAGCCGAAGCTCAATAAGAAAACTTAATATGCTCATGAACAAGTAATAACATGTTACTAAGTCATAACAGGCATGCCTAGCAGTAATAACCCTACTCATGCATGCAAGCAGGTACAAATAAATGTTTGTGAAGTCCTGCACTCTGAGTAGATGACTAATAAGTCTCCCGCTCTAAGGTAGATGACTAATAAGTCTCTCTGAGGTAAATGACTAATAAGTCATTCTTTAAATAGTTGACTAATAAGTCACTCTCTAAATAAATGACTAATAAATCTATCTTGGTCAGATGACTGATAAGTCTATCTCAGTCAAATGACTGATAAGTCCATCTTGGTCAGATGACTGATAAGTCCATCTCGGTCAGATGACTGGTAAGTCCATCTCAAAGGTCCCATACCCTCCTAGCCATGTGACTTGTAGGTCACCTTAGCCTTTTGGCTCTGGCTCTAAATAACTAGCCTTTAGAATAGACAAACGCTTTTAGTTTTCATTGAACTTGAGGTCGGTCCGGCATTAATGCTCATGATGAGTCATTCAATGCAGATGTCGATTAGATCTAATCTTTTCAGCTTGCGTTAAACACGCTAAAATCGTCCTTGACTCATAAGTCAATGCCATACGACTAGTGCTCGGTACCACTACCGAACTTGACTAGTAAGTCACAGCTTCACAGTTAATACCGACACCCTTGCCGATTTTGACTAATAAGTCAGTGCCATTCACAAGTGAGCAAGATTCGCTAAGCATTTGATATGCAATCAATGTCCACATTTAAACACTTAACAGGCCTCATGAATAACCATGCATGTCACATATGGGGTGCAGTTTTCTTACCTCTGGTTCAAGCAAGAAATAACAAATAAGTGACCCTTGAGAATGATCAATCCTTTGATCCCTTAGCGGTCACCTTAGTCATAACCAATATGGAATCCATCAATATAGTAAATCAATAAAAGGTTCATAATCTAAAACCTCACTCCCAGGACTAATCCCGAGCTCTCGGGACTTCCAATCCACCCAAACGGGGTAGTGGAACAAACCCCCGAGCCCCCAAAGTCATCACAAGCCTTAAAAATAGGCCTTGCTAAGAATGGCCTAGTGCTGGGGCGCTGCCCCAAGTCAAAGAGAACCCTAATATTTGCCTTGCATAGCGCTGGGGCGCCACTGACAGACCAGAAAAACTCGGGTCTTCTCCCCTGCGATTTCCCCTGAAAATTAAGCTTCAAAACCAATCCCAAACATCATCCAAACCTATAATTTAACCCCAAAACTTCATCCAAACCTCAACCTCATCAAACCCAAGCAAACTTTCTCAAAAATCTCATTGATTTCCCACAACTAGCATCAACTATAAACTCTGTAAAAGCATAACAAAAACAAAGGAAACTTAGGATCAAAGCTTGGATAATCATTACCTCAAGAACTCAAGAGCTTCCTAGCAATTCCCTAGCTCGAACTTCTCAAATCCTAGCTTTTTCCACCAAAGAAAGTCAAAGAAAAGAGAGGGAGGGAGATGATCGAGAAGAGAGAGAGAGGATGATGATGATGCTCTGTTTCTAAGGTTACCTTCAGCTGAGGGAAAAAGTGACTAAGTCACTGATTTTGGTCCAAAATGACCATTATGCCCCTAGGGTCAAAACATTCTCCCAAAGCCCATTAAGGGCAAAATAGTCCTTTCACCACTTATCCCGCTAATCATAATTAACGCCCTCCAAATCTCGTTATTCCCAAAATTCTCAAATACCAATAAATCATATCCCATTACCCTTTAATTCTCGGTAATGTTCTAATCACCAAATTACCCCGAGACTCACCCCGATCCCCGAAATTAACCCCGTTATGACCAAACCGCTAACTTGTATTAACAGATCATCTCATGCCAAATACCTCGAACAAATCCACATTATAATGTGGCCTCAACAATAATTCACCAACATGCATGAAAATACACAATTACGCCCTCAATAGGCCAAATTACCAAAATTCCCTTGTAATGAAATGTGGACCCATATGCATGCATTTATCATCATATAATAATATAATTCACATAAACATGCATATAATCATTTAATGGCATAATAAATCAATTATGACCCTTCCAGCCTCCTAATCAAGGTCCTAAACCTTATTAGGAAATTTTGGGCATTACAAATTTGACCTATAATTATCTATCTTTCGAAATCTAACATTGTCAAAATAACTAATGAACACCTTCCGTAGGGGGACGAATCAAAGCGTCTTGAGGCCCCATTGAGTTATTGACGTTGTTAAACCAACGGTGGAGATAGAATATAATTCTTAAAATAAGCTCATTATTAAATTAAAAATAATATTTTTATTATTTATTTTTAGAAAATTAATGACTATGGTTCTCCAAAAAATGAAAAGATTAAAAAAAATTTAAAACCAAAGTCCTATAATTTTCTATTAATTCTAAAGTGTCACATTGAAACAAATTCAATTAATTTAGAATTAATTTATTGCTAATCAATATTTAGGTTTAACTAATATAATGAACATATATAATTAAGTCCAACTCTGGTAAATGAGCCTTAACAATTGGGTTTGTATGGAAGAGGGTTGGCTCCAGTATGTTGTTCCCACTACAAATGTTCCCAATCTTCCATACAAGGTCCAAAAGATAGAAATTTAAACCTTCGTTTTATTAATTGTTATTAATTGATTAAGCCTACTATATTCATGCAAAGCAAATGAGTCTTCACAAGTGGAATCACCCACAAGAGAGGAATTTAAACTTTACATTTTCTAATGGGCCCAAATAAAACTTATCATTTTATGAATATTTTATTTGGCAAAATCCATATATCTAACAAACATATGAGACACTATACGCACCTAAGCCCAATTGCAAAAATACCACATATAGTGTAAGCAAACAGGTTATAATTGGATGGGCATAATCATGTTACTATATGAGCAATTCTATGAATTTATGCAAAAATACCACAATTAATTATTTATAATTTATCAAAAAATTCAAATTAATTAAATTTTTACAAAAATAAGTCAATTTAAATGAAATTTATCAACAATTAACAATACTTAATTTAAATTTCATTTATCAACAATCTACTTGGTTTAGGTTAATTTGAAAAAAAAAATCAATTTAATTTAAATAGGATTTATCAACAATTAACCAAAGTTAATTTAAATCCCATTTATTAAAAAAATATTTTATTATTTTGGTTGAAAAAATGATATTTTTCAAAATTTAACCAATTTTAAATTTTAAACTCAATATCATAACTGTTTTTAAAAAATATATTGTGTTGTTACAACAATAAGCTAATATTTTAACCATTTAAAAAAATAAAATATTAATAGTTATAACAACCTTAAAATATCTTAAAGCAGTTAAACAAATTCAAATATCTATGAAGAAATCTAACTGACAAATTTTAAATTTCAAATAATTTAAATATTAAAAACTATAGAATAAACATGTATTTATATTTTCAAATAAAGATTTAATAAAAATATCAAGTATTTAAAAGAAAAAATCTTAAATATCTGATATCTTAATTCTAATTTTTTAATATATTAAAAGATTTAAAATTAGGTTGTTAGTCTATTTTTAAATTTGAATTTGAATCTTTGTAGAAAATATCTAATTATTTAAATCTCAACCAACAAAAATATCTTATTTAAAAAAAATACAAAAACAAATATGATATTTTTGGCTTTGATTATAAATAATCAATTTTCACATTTTAATTTATTTAATTTTTAAAAAATTAAAAATTTTAAAAAAAAATTGATGAACATTACCCATGTCGGGTACTATTCACAGTGCCTGGTGTGCACGCAGGTGCGCGCATGTGGGTTTGCACTGGTTGCCGAGGGACGCGCGCGAGTGGCTGGGTGATGCGCGCATGAGCACGTGCGCAAGTGGGGTGACGCTGAGGGTCGCGTGCGCGGTGTGCTGGGGTGATGCGCGCACAAGCGCTCATGCGATTAGCAGTCAGAGGAAAAAAAATCGAAAAAAATTTTGTGCAATTTTTCAAACAAAAACAATTTTCTAATTAATTTTTAACATGATTTACACAAAATAAAGCATATATAAAAATTAATGGTATAGAAAACACAACAAAATAACCTAAAAATTGGTAATAATTACATAAAATCAATATGCTTCATTAAAACATGAAAATCCATCCAATTATTCAAACACATCAAATAATTCAATTTTTAACATGTTAATGCATGAAAATAAAGATTACCAAAGGCTCTGAGGCCAATTGTTGGGAAAAACTTATACATGATCTTTATTTATTTTCATGTAGATCTAATATTAAACAAATCAATATGAGATAACCTAGAACATGTTTCTAAAATTGAATTCAAAGGGAAATAATGATAAGAATACTTACATTATACGCTAGGAATGAATGAGTCATTCCTTTAGTTTCTCTAACCCTTGTATCCTTTCTGTCGCAGGGTATTACCAAGAAATTGAACCGATCTTCAATTTTCCTCACAGTCTTCCAAAATATCCTTGGAATCACCTAGACTAGAGTGAGCGATTCTCAACACATGAGATAGATATAGAGATAAGAAGAATAGATGAGAAAAATTGATACTTAGAAATGACTTATGTTTAGAGAGAATCTAAAACCTATCAGAAACGTGTGTTTCAACTTATGTTTTGACTTCTCTCTTAACACTCATTTTATAGACTCAATTAGGTCATTTATTTAATTAAAAAATCAATAAAATAATAGTCAATTAACAGCCCTAGGTCGAAAATATCATGGACTTTAGGCCCGTGAAATTTCTCATTTGATTATAAGCCCATTGGACTTAAAATTAAGGCATGTATTATTTTTTATTGATTTAATTAATTAAATAATTATTTAAATCTTTTATCAAATTAATTATTTATAATTTGAACCTTAATTTAAACTTATTTATTAATTTAGATACCAATTTATCTTAATTAATAAATTTGTCATAATTTATCTTTTCTTCTCAAAATTACATAACTCTATGAAACTATCCAAAATTGACTTGGTCAACTTTGATAATTCTAATTGATAATTAAATCAATTAATTGAGACTATCTAGATGATTTTATCCAAGGTATAGTGGGGACCATGAGCCTATGAAATCAAGCTCTAATAAGTTATCATAAATCTAACAAATAAATTTACTAACTTATTAATTCCTTGTGACTCCACTAAAGACTCGGAATTGCACTCTTGAATTCATAGAACGCTCTATAACAAATATAGATACGCTATTAATTATCCATTGTTACAACCATAATTGTCACTCAATCCTCTATAGACGGTCTACAATGAGATGGAACTAAAATACAGTTTTACCCCTCATTGTATTTTATCCTTAAAACACTTAGTTCCTTGAAAATGATATTTCAGTAAACTAATTTAATTACTAAAATGAGATCTCTATCATTTAACACCTTGAACCAAACTAAAAGGAAACCATCATTTCACTTCTTCATCAGAAGCTATAGATGTTCATTTCTATGATTAACACTCCCACTCAATTATACTACAGAGTTCCCAAGATATAAGTATGGGCTATTAGGAAAATATTGTTTTGCCTCAATGGAAATGATTATAATATTACAACTCTATGCAATAATATTACAAGTAAATATAGATTGATTAAATAAGGTTACAACTCTATAACTGAAAATACAAATAAACTAAAGAAAAGGAAGAAGATGATGATGAATAAGAGAATGGTGGAAATACAACTCAAAGCAAAATGTTACAAGTAAACTAAAATGTTTGAAATAAAGAAAAGAAGATTACAACCTTTGAACAAGAAATACAAATAATAGGAACAAGAGAATAAGAAGAAAATAATGCAATAGAAAGAAGAGCATAAACATAAGCAAACTCTCACTTACACAACCTAAGTGAAGAGGATTGGGGATCACCAACTTGAACAAGGTTTAAAACCTTTGTCCAAAAGCTTATTTCCCCCTAACTCAAGCACTAAGGGATCTCTCTCGGATATTGGAAAAGCTTTCTAGAATTATCAAGCCTCAAGGTGTTTCTAGCTAAGTGCTCTAGTGGATAGAAAAGTTGTGTCTTACAAGTGAGCTATAGTCTCCTATTTATAGAGTTTAGAGACACCCTTTGAATTTCAAATTCCATCAACCCCCATGGCTGTTACCAATGTTTAATTGGATTAATATGGAATTAAAAAAGAGATTTGGGAGTTATTTGGGTTTTTTGAGTCGTTCAACAAATATTTGAAAAACTGAAAAATGGTCAGTTTTTTGGCCTGTGGCCGCAGCCAGAGACAATGGTGGCCACGACCACTGACCAATTTCAGCACAAAAAATTGTGTTGTTTTTCAAACGGTTCTAAACCCTCCCAAATGATTTTGTAACTCCCAAAACACATTATTGGGGTTAAAATCATATCTCTAATAGCCATATCTCATATGGCTTTATGAAATTCATCTCAATATTGTGTAACAACAATCTTACACAATAAAGGGTAATATTTGGAAGTTACAAATTTGTAACGCCAAATATGTTACATTATTTGGATATATCTCATATATCTAAATATTGTAACTCTCTATTATATGTTACAATATGTGACACACTTTGTCACATTTATTTAATCTAAAACATTATATTATAATATAATATAATTTTACATTATATTATAAAATAATATAACATGGGCTAGTTCGTAGGGTAAGTTGGTAACAAACAAGTCATAGAACTCAAATAATACAATCAGTTAGAATACTAACCACTCATAATTGAGATCGAATTGACCTATGGTCAACTATATGATATGACCAGAATAGATAATAACAGTATGTTTACTTATCCTATCAACTGTCAATATCGGTCATGTCCGATGTAACAAATACATCTGATCTTATCTACTTTGCTAATGTTCTGGAAAGAACATAACACCACAATGTGTAAGTAGATCATATCGTAGATTGGCAAGTCAGTGTAAATCCTGTGCACTGACTAATCTTAGGACTAACTTATTTTGAACATATAATCATATTTATATTTCATTGTGATTACGTCACTATAAATATGATTAGCTATATGCTTGGGATTTAATAGAAGTTTATATTAAACAAATATTCATGAAAATAAAACATGTGAGCAGAGTGATTGACCAAGTCAAAAAATGATTTCTATTCTTTTATTGATATTAAATGAGATTACAAAGAAATTGTGTTTTAATTAGGGCATAAAACCCTAACAAATAGTGGCGTCATGATCACAAAATATATGATTATGATGTATGGTTATGATGTATGCTTATGATGAATAATTATGACATATGAATATGATGTATGGATAAGGTGTATAGATATGATGTATGATTATGATATGTTATGAGCTTTATGACATAAATATGTTCTTATTGTGTTATCCTTGTACGTTGTTGTATTTGTTTGTACTTCCTTACTCGACTTTTAGCTCACCCCTTACTTTCCCCCTTTCAGGTAATAAATAGGGTTTCTCGTTGGCACGCACTGTGGTGCGGAGAGTTCCGACGTCTAGATGTGTATGGCGTGGGAGTATCCTATGAACGAATAAATGATCAACTTAAGCATTGTATCTTAAAGAATGATGTTATGGACTTAAATTTTAAAACTATCGGTGGGACTTAAACTTTATTTTTCTTTAATTGTTGCATAAGAACACTTTGTTTTTATTTTAAACTATTGGGCCCAACTTGCATGTTTTATCAAGGCCCCACTGAATTTCATATGTTAAGTGGTATTTTTCTATTATTTATGAGTTATAAGACGTTTTACAAAGTATTAGATTAGGGTGCTTTATAGGTGGACACATATGATCGTGTACCAAACCATGATCCCTAGTCTTGCTGACCATGTAACAGTTCCTGGGTACTATAAATAAAGGACCTAGGGCTTCATAAAAAGGGGCGATTTGTAATGACCCACTACTCTAGACTTTTGGACCATTAATGAAACTATACATACAAATCCTTAATAAAACTTACATTTGCGAAAATACCATAACTTTATTAGAAAAACTTGTAGAAATAAGAGTTACTTACATAAAATATCAAGAAGGATATGGGATCCCATTGTCTTTAAAAACAAAACATAATTTAAAGTGAAAAGGAGTTACATAGAAAGTGCGGGAAAATACATGTAAAACCATAAAAAGGTAAAACAAGACTACATCCTCGAAAATCGAACTCTCGACTCCTTGACTCCATTCACCACCGATACACATTCCCCAAGCATCCACGAATATTACCGCCACTATAGCTATTTTCCTGCACATATAAACAAAAAGGAATGAGCCTAATGCCCAGCAAGGAAAAATCTAACACATAGTTCATATACACAAATTTCATAAGAAACATAAAAACTTAACATAACACTTATATCATGCACATACTATAATGGCCATTATTACTTGGGGTCCCATAGACTAATCAAGTCATACGCCCATTAGATTAGTGGGGTCCTACTAGCTAAGTAGGTCATATGCCCATAATCTATTTGGGGCTTGTTAGTCAAATGGGTCATATGCCCAAGCCTACAAACATACATATTTCATAACATATTTTATAACATATTTCATAGCATAAAACATAAGATAACATAAGCATATAACATATAGATTCTATCCTATTTTCCGTACCAAAGTTACCGAGATGTGAGGACAGAGTTGGGACTTTTGGAACACTCCTAAAACCATATATAACAGGGTGAGTAGATTTGAAGAAAAAGAAATGAAAGGAATGGAAGGACTAAACCTTGAGAAAAATACTTACCAAAACCTTTTTGCTCAAGAACTTAGATTTCCTAACCAAAATAGAAATTAAGGTTAGAGGCTGAGTAGAAGACTATAGGAACTTAAAAGAACAAGTACATAAATGAACTAGAGTTTTGGGTTACCTTGAAGACTTGTAAGACCAATCTACACCTCAAACCGAAATACTATAAAACCTTACTTCCCAAAGTGTTTGATAAGCTTATGATGATCAAGCTTATGATTCCCCAACCCAGGTGTTTACACTCTCACACTCACTTAGCACTTGCAGCCTCTGAACTTAGAGCAAAAGATGAATAATGGCTGGGTACTAGGTCCTGTTTATAGAGTTTAGGAATGAAAGGATCTTAATTTTACTTGAATAAAAATAATAGCTTTTTAGGTGAAAATAATTTGAATTATTATTCAGCAGAGGCTGAAGACTCGTTCAAAAAGATACTGGACTTATCAAGAGGTTGAATGGCTGAATGGAAAATGATTTCAAAATGTTTCAAAATATACTGAAGGAGGCGATATATCGCCCCCTGTAGGCGATATATCGCCTGGGCCAGTATGCCCGAGGCAGTCGTGCATCGTCTCGTGTTTTCCGTATCTACGTGTTGCGATATATCGCCCCTTATAGCTGCGATATATCGGCACACGCTGATTATTTAAACACAAAATTACACATTTTTAGCTAAGTTTGAATGGAGTAAACAGCCTTGACTAAGCCCTCAACGTATTCAAAGCTGCTGACTGGCCTTATAGCATTCAAACTTTGCCCCTTATTAAATTTAATCCTCAAAATACTTAATCCTTAATCACCCACACATAACATGTGCTTAAAATCCTATTGGTTCTTATCTAAACCTTATAGTATAATAAATATTATCCTTAATATCAGTCATATTAATCAAACCTTAGGTTAAAATTAATATTCTTAAACTATAGGTTAAACTTAGAAAATCTATAAGTACTACTATGAGTGTCCAAATAATTCCTGGTCTGAACCAAAAATCCACAGTTACAAAGATAATACTATAAATACTATAATATTATTATCTAACTAGCTAAGTAAAGTTCTTGGACTCTACACGATTCTTTGACGAATATTTTTGGAGAAGAGGCTCTGGACAAATTTGTGACGAGTGAACTCTTCAATTCATATTTGTAATTGTCAATCGAGCATACTAAAGACTAAGTGGATTAGGTTATCATTGTTCATCAGAACATGGCTGAACTACTATAAATTTCTATGTGTTTGCTTAGATATTTGTACTCTGTTGTATATTTATATTTATATTTATTTCGTTCAAAATATGTCATATATCGTACATACGACCGTTGACCAATTTCACAGGTCAACAGAATTCACAAAAGTTTTAGTGTTGAAACTATTCACTTATCAATTAATTGTTCTTACCCATTGAGATTTTTTCCTTGATATTAACAAGGTTGGATTTGTGTTGCCATCATTGGTGAATCTCTTATTGTAGGAGTTTCAGTCCCATCCCTTTTGAAGTGGAACTTACTAACCTTCTCATAAGAGGTTTTGTAGATGGATCCGCTAAGTTCTCACTTTTCTTAACATATGAGATTGATATGATTCCATTTTGAATCAATTATCTCATATATTCATGTCTTAGACTTATATGTATAGACTTCCCATTGTACAGACTATTATATGCTCTAGCAAGAGTAGCTTGACTATCACAATGTATCGAGACTGTCAATACCATATCATCGGTAAAATGTGTTATGACTGGTTAAATACATAGTGAAATTGGTTAGGCACGAAGATGTGCAAAAACCATAACGATTTTACTAAAGTCAACATGTGAGAGTTGACTTTTGGTATATGCATTTATAAATCATATTTTGGGTCCAAAGTGTTTCTTAGGAGTATATAAGAGTACCCAAAAAGTTTGGGAGCATTTGGAGATATTTTGAGATTCAAATCAAATGCTCTAATCTCATTAGTTGAGTCTAATGAGGGTTCCTATACTATTTAAATGAGTCATTTGAGTTAATTGGTAAATTGATCACTCACATCTCTCTCTTTCTCTCCCTAAAAACCTCTCTCTAGCTCTCAAGATTACTAGTTTTTTGCAATATCTGCTTTACTTGCATGAAGATTTAAGGCTTGTGAATCTCAATCCCATTCCATTGTAGTAGCTTCAAGCAATCTCAAGAAGGAGGCTAGAAATAGAGATTTTTGGACAACAAATCTTCATTGTGTCAAGCCATTGTTACATTTTGTATGTAACGCCTTGGATAACCCAAGACCGTTATTGTGTGCACTTTAAACAGTGCTTAACTCGCTAAGCTAGTCATTAGGTTATGTGCATCTAGGTGTTATTAATTGGCCAGGGTGAAAATCTCGGTCAAAAGGGAATGGATATATTTTATTTAAAACGTTAAACTGTACATGGGCCCATAAAAGTGTTTACAAAGTTACTTACAATCCAAAATGGTCATCACAGTATAAAAAATACAACCTGCTGACCTAAGCGGCAAAAATAGGGTTAAACCCTAGTTCCCTAGAGAAACACCTTGGCCGTGGTGGCCAAGCGGCTGCAAATGTACACATCGCAACCTAAGCTCTCCACTCAAGGCTGGGTGAGCTTTTCTTTCCCTTTACCTGCACCACATAGCACCCGTGAGCCAAGGCTCAGCAAGAAAACCTATTACTGCATGTATACATTATAAATAATTGATTATGGGGCTTGCAACCCTAATAAGATGACAACTAATAAGTCATTCTGGGTAGATGACTAATAAGTCTCTCTGGGTAGATGACTAATGAGTCACTCTCTGAATAAGTGACTAATGAGTCACTCTCTGGATAGGTGACTAATGAGTCACTCTTTGGTGCTTTACAACCTAAACCATGTGATGTTTCAGTCACCTAAGCCTTTTAGCTTTGGCTCTAAGTAACTAGCCTTTAGACTAGACCAACGCTTTAGTTTTTTTCGACCAATAGGTCGGTCAAGCATTTAATGCTAATGTTGATTAGATCTAATCATTTCGGCCTGCGTTAAACACATTAATGTCGCTCTTGACTCATAAGCCAATACCATACGACCAGTGCTCAGTACTACTGCCGATCATGACTGATAAGTCAAGACTTCATGACTAGTACTAACACCAATGTCGTTTCTGACTAATAAGTCATGCCATTCAAAAATAAGCAAAGTTGCTAGACATTTACAATACAATCAATGTCCATATATAGAGTACTCAACATGCTTCATCAATAACCATGCCTATCACATTGTAATGACCCAACTATTCTAGACTTTGGACCATTAACGAAAAATATCCATAGACACTAATCCTTAATAAAACTTACAAGTGAAATGATCATAACTTTATTAAAAACTTGTAAAAATAAATGTTAAACTTACATAAAATTTAAAGTAGGATATGGGATCCCATTGTTTTAAAATCAAAACATAACATAATTGTAATTAAAAGGGATTACATAATAAAGTGCGGAAAAATACACATAAAACCACAAGTAAAGAAACTTCATCCTCGAATCGAACTCTCGGCCCTTCGATTCCATTCCTCCTCAATACACATGCCCAAACTACCAAGAACCTTTCCCGCCACCAAAGCTATTTTCCTGCACATATAAACATAAAAGGAGTGAGCCTAATGCCCAGCAAGGAAAATCTAACATATAAACCATATACATAAAATTCATAATGTAACATAAAATATACCATAAACATATGTTACACGTATTATAATGGCCATTATTACTTGGGGTCCCATAAACTAAACAAGTCATTTGCCCATTAGATTAGTGGGGCTTGCTAGCTAAGCAAGTCATATGCCCATAATTTATTGGGGCTTGTTAGTTGTACGGGTCATATGCCCAAGTCTACAATTATACATATTATAGCATATTACATAACACATAATCATAAGATAACATTTATCATAACATATAAATCATATAACATAACACATAAATCCTATCCTATTTTCCTTACCAAAAATACAGGGATATGAGAACAGATTGGGACTTTGGAACACTCCTAAAAAACCATAAATGGAAGGGTGAGTATACTAAAGAGAATGAGATGAAAGAATGGAACCATTAAGAATATACTTACCAAAAACCTTATGTTCAAGATCTTAGATTCCCTATCCAAGAATAAAGAATAAAGTTAGGGTGCTGAATAGAAAACTACAAGAACTTAAAGAGAAATAATACCAAATGAGCTAGAGTTTGGAATACCTTGAATGCCTCTATGACCAATCTAAACCTTGAACTGAAATGTGCTATAAACCTTACTTCCCAAGTGTTTGGTAAGCTTATAATGATCAAGCTTACAATCCCCAACCCAAGTGTTTACACTCTCACAATAACCTAGCAACTTGCAACCTCTGAACTTAGTTTGATGAATGAATAAATAGCTGGGTACTAGGTCCTATTTATAGAGTTTATGAATGAAAATATCTTCATTTAACTTGAATAAAAAATAATGGCTTTTTAAGTGAAAAATATTTGAATTATCGTTCAGCAGAGGCTGAAGACTCGTTCAAAAAGATGTTGGACTTATCAAGAGGTTAAAGATTTGAATTGAGAACATTTTCAAAAACTTTCAAAATGCACTGAAGGAGGCGATATATCGCCTGGGCCAGCATGCCCGAGGCAATCGTGCGAAGTTTTGTGTTTTTTGTATCCCTGTACTACGATATATCGCCCCCTATAGTTGCGATATATCGGCATACGCTGAATATTTAAACACGAAATTACAAAATTTTAGCTTAATTTGAATTGAGTAAACAGCCTTGACTAAGCCCTCTAACGTTTTCAAAGCTGCTGACAGATCCTAGGTTATTCAAATTTTGATCTTAATAAACTTATTCCTCAAAATACTTAATTATCATTAAACATGTACATGACAAGTGTTACTTTCTTATTGGGTCTATCTAAACCTTATAATATAATGAATATTACCATCAATAACAGTCATATTAATCAAACCTTAGGTTAAGACTAATATTCTTAAACTATAGGTTAAACTTAGAAAATCTACAAGTGTTACTATGAGTGTCCAAATAAATCCCGGTCTGAACCAAAGTCCACAGTCATAAAAATACTACTACTATTACTATTATACTACTATCTAACTAGCTAAGTAAAGTTCTTGGACTTTACACACATACTGGGTGCAGTTTGCTTACCTTTGGTTCTATCATGAATAATAAAAGAACAACCATTGAGAATGATTGGTCCTTAAGTCCCTTAGCGGTCACCTAATCATAACCAAATATGAAATCCCATCAATAAAATGAGTAATAAAATGTTCATGGTCTAAAACCTCG
The DNA here is from genome assembly GCF_963169125.1 of Humulus lupulus. Lineage (NCBI taxonomy): Eukaryota > Viridiplantae > Streptophyta > Magnoliopsida > Rosales > Cannabaceae > Humulus > Humulus lupulus. Next base: position 203,325,478 of record NC_084798.1, read on the forward strand.
TTTCCGGTACCTCGAATCCTATTAAAACGGTTAGTAAATTCAATCTCGAGCCCTAAGAATTGAAAACCCGCGCTTAAATGTCATTGAAACCCTTCTTGGCACAAAAGAAATGGGTGGGCCGCGACTTGCCCCCCAGGGGCCGCGGTGCGCCTGCTAGTCAAAGCCCAGGGGAGGCCCTGGAATGGGTTCAAGTCGCGACTTGCATGAACTCGGTCGCGACTTGACCCTGCGAACCTAGCTCCCCTACATATTTCTCAATTCAAACTCAACCAAACCTTCAACCAAACCAATCCCAAATTCACCACTAATCAACACCACAACATATCCACCAGTCTAACAACAAAACCCAAGCCTTAAATCAACAGGAACATCATTTAATACTCAATTCTACAACCAAAATTCTCAAGCTATAAACCAACTGAAAAACAGAGCAAAACCAGGGGTATAATCTTAGAATCCTTACCTCAAATATAGACTTGAACCCTTCCAGCTGCTGAATACAACCCTAAACTCTTAAGCCTTAGTTCCCAAGTTGAATCCTCAAGTTTAGCTTCAAGATTTCTATCCCAAAAGATAAAGAAATGGATGATCGAGAGGTGAAGAGAATGAAGCTCTATTTTTCCTTAGTTTAATTCCACAGCCTTCTAACCTTAAGTATATCTAATGGTCAAAAGACCAAAATGCCCCTAGGGTCATTTGAAACCTTCATAGCCACCCAAGGGCAAAACTGACATTTCCCACTTATCCCGTTAATTATAATTAATGTCCTCCAATTCCCGTTACTCCCAATATTCTCAAATAATTATTAAATCATATCCCATTACCCGTTCATTCCCGATAATGTATTAAGCATCAAATTACCCCCAGACTCACTCCGAGCCCAACAATTAATCCCGTTATGACCAAACCGCTAACTTGCTTCCTAGGATCGTCTCATGCCGAATAGCTCGAACAAATCCACATAATAATGTGGTCTCACCCATAAATCACAAACATGCACATAAATGTACAATTACGCCCTTGACGGGTCAAAATTACGAAAATGCCCTTCTAATAAGAAGTGGCCCACATGCATGAGATTATCATCATATCATAATATAATTCACATAATCATGCATATAATCACATAATTGCATATTAAATCAATTATGGCCCTCCTGGCCCCCTAATCCAGGCATAAGCCACATTAGGGAATTTGGGACATTACATTGTAAGTCACATAAAATTATAGACTTGTGATTTTATGTATCAAGGTTCTTCAACTGAAACGTCAGTTCTGCCATTTGTTTTACTTATGTTATGTTCTTTGTATTATTCTTCTATTAGAGAATAAATTAGGGTTATTTTCAGTTGCGGTCTCCATTCTTTACACTTTGTAACACTTAGGTCCCAAAAGTTGATTTTGTATCAGTTATGTCCCCAACCTTTTCAAATCGTATCATTTAGGTCCCTAAATGCGATTTTTGTTTATTTTTTCTTTGAAAATACATAAAATAATATAAAATAAATGGTGAATCATTCTTAAAATGTTTTGACATTTAATTTATGACAATAACAAACATGACATGAGAAAGAAATATTTTCATGACATTTTTAAAAATATTTAATATTTTTATAAATTAAATTAATATTTTATTAAAAAAAATATTCTTACATGCATTGTTGTTTTATAATTAATATTTATAACTATGTTATCTTGATTATCTTGATATTATCAATTTTTATTATGTTTATGCTTTTTTATTTCATACATTCTTTTTAAAACTTAATGATTGTGTATATAAAGATATTCATGTGCATATATATATATATGTATATATATGATTAGTTATAAGTTGTATACAAAAAATTTGCAAAATAAAAAATAAATGTGTACATTATAAACATTGATAATCTCGAGATAGTTCAGTTATAAATATTAAAAATTTATAGGTAAGAATTTTTTTTAATGAAAAACTAATTTAATTTATAAAACCATTAAATATTTTTGAAATGTCATGAAAATATATATATTTTTCAATGTAATGTTTGGTATTATTATAAATTAAGTAGTCCAATTTTTTTTTAAGATTGATTCACCATTTTTATATTTTATTTATGTATTTCGAAAGAAAAAAGAAATAAAAATATCATTTAGGGACCTAAATGATATGATTTGAAAAGATTGGGGACCTAACCGATAGAAAATCAACTTTCGGGACCTAAGTGTTACAAAGTGTAAATAATAAGGACTGCAGCTGAAAAAAACCCAATAAATTATCATTGTTTAATTCATTGAGTTGTAATATACAAAGCTTGGTTTATAGCCTAAATCCCCACATAAAGGAACATGAGATCCCTAAGTCACTTGACCTTTTTAGCGGATGCCGCTAGAGCTATAAACTCAGCTTCCATCGTTAAGTGTTGTAGAGTCCCAGAATGTTTACTTAGCTAGATAGTTAGTAGTAGTTGTAGTATTTTAGATTTTGTGGATTTTGGTTCAAATCGGGACTTAGTTGGAAACTCCTAGCAATAGTTATGGATTTTATAAGTTTAACCTATAGTTTAAGAATATTAATTATAACATAAGGTTTGATTAATATTGCTGGTTATAAATATGATAATTATTATAACCTAAGGTTTAGATAGAGCCAATAAGAATATGACACTTGTCATGAGCATGGTTATTCCTGAGGTTTAGATAGAGCTAATAGGATTATGACACTTGTCATATGCATGCTTATTAGGGAATTATTATTTTAATGATAAAATAAGGGAATATAAGACTTAGTCTTCACCAGAATCTATTAGGGTCATAATTTGATTCAGTCAAATTAGTTATCCAACTTTAATTATGCTGAAAAGTATAATTACATATTTAAAATAATCACGTATGCCGATATATCGCAGCAATAGAGCCGATATATCGCTTGAAGCTGAATACGAAAAAACACGTTAACATTGCACGATCGTACGAACGGAGACTCGGAACATAGGGGCAGCCGATATATCACCACATAGGGGCGATATATCGCCCATATTATTATTTTATTTTTATTTTTATTTTTATTTTTAAAAACCACCTTTGACTCCTTAGACCTACCTCTGTTAGTTTTGACCGAGTCTTCAGCCTCTGATTGACGAAAATTCAATTATCTTCAATTAAATTCATTATTTTTATTCAAAGCCAAAAAGAAGATTTTTATTCCTAAAACTCTATAAATAGGACCTAGTACCCAACCCTTTCATTTACTCTTCAGCTGTGATCAGACTCCAAGGTGCTAGTGAGAGCATAAGAGTGATACACTTGGGTTGGGAAAGAAAAAGCTTTATCATTCTTAAGCTTTATCAAACACTTGGGAAGTAAGGATTAGAGTATTTCAGTATTGGAGTTAGGCCAATCTATAAGGTCAACAAAGGTACCCTTATTCTTAAGTTCAATTCTTTGATTCCTTAGTTTCTTTAGTTTTCATTCAGGTTCTAACTTTTGTTATGGTTTGTGGTTAGGTTTTTAAGTTCTTTGAACTTAAAGTGTCTTTTCGGTAAATTTTCTCTTGGTGGTTTAGTTCTATTCTTTTCATCTCTTTCCTTTAGAAATACTCACTGTTCTATTGCTGGTTTTAGGAGTATTCCAAGCCCCGCTTTTTTTCTCATATCCCGGTTTTGGTAAGGAAAATAGGCTAGATCTTGTATGTTTGTATGATATGTTATGCTTTTATGCTATGTTATGTATAATATGTTTATGTTTTAGTATGTTATGTTATGATTTACCCTACCTCAAATATTAGACAGGGGACGTAGATGGATTATCATACACTACATGTGATCTAACCTACCTCAAATATTAGATAGGGGACGTAGATGGTTTATCACATGTTATAATGGCCATTATTAGTATAGTCTTATATGGGATATGTTATAATATGTTTATAGTATATGTTATAATATGTTCTTAGTATATGTTATATTATGTTTGTAGTATATGTGATGATATGTTTATAGCATATGTTATAATATGATTTTATATGTATGTTTATGCTGTTAGTAGTTTTCCATTAGGCTCACTCCTTTTCTTTTAGTGTGATGCAGGAAAATAGATGCAAAGGTGGAAGGATTCGTGGAAGCTTGGTGTATGTATGGAGGTGAATGGAGTGGATGGGCTGAGTGTCGATTCGAGGACAACGTTTTTTTTTTCAGTCAATTTAAATTACGTTTTTGTGTATTTTTCTGCATTTAGCTTTGTAAATTTTTTTATTTAAAGTTATGTTTTATTTTAAAACAATGAGCTCATTTATGTATTACAGATATTATTTCTTCAAAGTTTCAATAACGTTATGAATTTTCTTATGTGTGTTCTTTTCAAAGTATAGTTATGTTTAGTAGGTCTAATGACCTAAGTTTTATAGATAGTTGGGTTGTTACAATTGGTATCAGAGCAACGGTTCATTTTTCACGAAATAATCCTTGATACACACGCTCAAGCTCCGAATCTAACCGCCAATGTAAGTATTTATGTTTTAGTTATTATGTTTATGTGTTATAGCTAACGTTTTAGTCTTATGTTTTCAATTAAGATATGGATGGAGCTTTATCATATAACGATATCTGAGCCATTAAAGCCTTAAAAAGGATTAAAGAACCAAGAAATACCATAGGAATATTGGAGAGAATCACTCGGAGATTTCTTTTATTCCATAATCAAACAGTTCATCTCCAAGAAACTAAGCAAATAATGATGAGAGCTACGGAGCAATATACTTTAGTAATTAGGCTTTTTAGAGATTTTCCTTTTGTAATTGCTGCTTTGGAAGAAATATGGGAAACAATAGATGTTGAGGATGAAGTACCACCGGCTATGAGATATTATTTTCTCATAATTAAATTTACATCTAAGATGGAATTCCAATTCACACAAGAACAAAAGAATAGAATCTTTACAAATCTTCCAAGAGGAATTTTTTAGGCTCACGAAAATGATGATTATGAAGAGATAGATGATGACATGTTAGATGAAGGATCTAATGCACAAGATCCTGATTTTTAGAATAGATTAGTTTATTTATTATTTTTCTTTATGATTGTACTTAGTGAAAACTGTTTTTCCAAATTAATATCATTGTTATTTTGATAACATATATGAGTTTGATTTTATTTTTGCAATCATAATAAATAATGGCTAAGTTCGATGAGGGTGGATACAAATCAATGAACCGGGTTCTCTATATTGAGAGATAGGGGACCATAGTAGTGGGAACGATTTTACTGATCCCAGCCCTCCCTCAATATGGTTAACTTTGGAACAACGATGAGTTTCGAGTCTGAGAATTAAGTCATATAGGATAATTAGAAACACACTTAAAAAATAATAAAGATGGCTTATTTTTCTAAGTTTAGAAACACACCCTAATTATAAAGAAGGCTTATATAATTATTTTCATAAGAAGTCATAATTAATAGGTCCGAGTTATGTTTGCTTAGATTAAGTTTTTGCCTTAGAGCCTATTAAGGAAAGTTCTAACATGTTTTTCTCAACTATTAGAACTTTGTTGAAGATGTCACTCCAAAGATCTGCTCACACCAATGGCAATGTCCCCAACATCGCCCCTGAGATGAATGAAGCCCCTCCAGTTCGCAGAAGGGGAAGGCGTCCAAATGCCAACCGGAATGCACCCCCGTGCGCCGCCGCCACCAGTTGATAACACTGCAGAAGTTGCCAGACTACGACGACAAGTTGAGGAATTACTGCAGCAACAACGACAGTAGGCTCAGGCTCAGGCTCAGCCTCCGCCTTCGCCGCAACCACAGCCCCAACAAATGGCTCCAACACCCCCAACAAGTCGGTCCTTATGGGGGATGGCCAATGGCGGACTATGCGCCATACCCAGCTCAACATATGGAGCCTATCTATGAGCAGTTTCGTAAGCAACACGCTCCAAACTTTGAAGGGACAATCGAACCCTTTGAGGCGGAAGAGTGGCTCATAAATGTGGAGTCGATCCTTGTGCATATGAACCTCGGCAACGCGGACCGCATATCCTGCGTTTCATCTCTACTCAAGAAGGATGCAAGAATATGGTGGGACCTAGTACAGCAGACTCACGATGTTGCCACTATGACTTGGACCAGATTTGTGGAGCTGTTCCATTAAAAATACTACAATTCAGCTGTCATTGCTTCAAGGGTCGAGGAATTCGCTAGTCTAAAGCAAGGCAATTTGACGGTAGCAGAGTATGCTCGGTAGTTCGACCGATTAGAAAAGATTGCATCTGAGATGGTTCCAACTAATTTTCTGAGGGTGAATAAGTTCGTTAGAGGACTTCGACCAAAAATTGAGATAGGGGTTAAACTAGCAAACCCAGGGAATACTACTTATGCCGATGTTATAGAAACGGCAATAGAAGTGGAAAGGCTTCAGGCAAACGTTAGTAAAGAGGAGGCTAGTAAGCTTGAGCCTAAGCAGCAGGGTCAACCCCAGAATGGTTGAAATAACCACAACAATAACAACCAACAGTCCAACAACAATAAGGGTTAGAAAAGAAGGAATCATGACAACAAGCAGTTCGACAATGATAAAAGGGCACGGACGAACAATGGAGGAAATAGGATGGGTTATGTAGAGTACCCGAAATGTGCTAAGTGCCAAAAGAAACATCCTGGTGAGTGCCGCGCAAACACCAAGGGATGCTACAACTATGGTCAGGAAGGGCACCGGAAGAAAGACTGTCCCCAACTCAAGTTAGAAGGGAAAAAGGATGAAGATGGTTCCTGTGTAGAGTCCAAGAACGTTACTTAGCTAAGTAGATAGTAGTATAATAGTATTATCTTTATGTCTGTGGATTTTTGGTTTAGTCCGGGATTTATTTGGACACTCGTAGTAGTACTTGTAGATTTTCTAAGTTTAACCTATAGTTTAAGAATATTAATTTTAACCTAAGGTTTGATTAATATGACTGATATTGAGGGTAATATTTATTATATTATAAGGTTTAGATAAGAACCAATTAGATAATAGCACATGTTATGTATGGGTTATTAATGATTAAGTATTTTGAGGATTTAATTTATTAAGGGTAAAATTTGAATGCTCTAAGGTCAGTCAGCAGCTTTGAAAATGTTAGAGGGCTTAGTCAAGGCTGTTTACTCAATTTAAATTAAGCTAAAAATGTGTAATTTCGTGTTTAAATAATCAGCGTATGCCGATATATCGCAGCTATAGGGGGCGATATATCGCAGCACGAAGATACGAAAAACCCGAAACAATGCACGATTGCCTCGGGCATACTGGCCCAGGCGATATATCGCCTACAGGGGGCGATATATCGCCCCTCTTAGCATAATTTGAAAGTTTTTGAAATCGTTTTCCATTCAAACCTTCAACCTCTTGATAAGTCCAGCACCTTTCTGAACGAGTCTTCAGCCTCTGCTGAACGATAATTCAAATTATTTTCACTTAAAAAGCCATTATTTTTATTCAAGTTAAATGAGATCTTTTCATTCCTAAACTCTATAAATAGGACCTAGTACCCAGCAATTATTCATCTATTACTCTAAGTTCAGAGGCTGCAAGTTGCTAGGTGAGTGTGAGAGTGTAAACACTTGGGTTGGGAATCATAAGCTTGATCATCATAAGCTTATCAAACACTTGGGAAGTAAGGTTTTATAGCATTTCGGTTCAAGGTTTAGATTGGTCTTACAAGTCTTTAAGGTATTTCCACACTCTAGTTCATTGGTATTATTTTATTTAAGTTCTCATAGTCTTCTACCCAGCCTTCCAACCTTATTCTTATTTTGGTTAGGAAATCTAAGTTCTTGAGCACAAGGTTTTGGTAAGTATATTTTAATAGTATAGTTCCTCTCATCTCTTTTTCTTCAATAGACTCACCCTGTTATAAATGGTTTTTAGGAGTGTTCCAAAGTCCCAACTCTGTCCTCATATCCCGGTAATTTTGGTAAGGAAAATATGATAGAATTTATATGTTATATGCTTTTATATGTTATCTTATGATTTTTATGTTATGAAATATGTTATGTTAAGTATGTTTGTAGGCTTGGGCATATGACCCATATGACTAACAAGCCCCAAATAGATTATGGGCATATGACTTGCTTAGCTAGCAAGACCCCACTAATCTAATGGGCATATGGCTTGTTTAGTCTATGGGACCCCAAGTAATAATGGCCATTATAGTATGTATGTGATATAAGTGTTATGTTATGTTTTTTTATGTTTTTATGAAATTTATGTATATGGACTATGTGTTAGATTTTCCTTGTTGGGCATTAGGCTCATTCTTTTTTGTTTATATGTGCAGGAAAATAGTCTTAGTGGCGGGAAAGGTTCTTGGAAGCTTGGAGAATGTGTATTGAGGCGGAATGGATTCAAGAGCCGAGCGTTTCGATTCGAGGATGTAGCTTTGTTTCTTATGGTTTTTACATGTATTTTTCCGCATTTTATTATGTAAATCTCTTTTTAATTATGTCATGTTTTGATTTTAAAACAATGGGATCCCATATCCTACTTGATATTTTATGTAAGTTTAACTTTTATTTTTACAAGTTTCTTAATAAAGTTATGGTCTTTTCACTTGTAAATTTTTATTAAGGATTAGTGTTTATGTATAGTTTTCGTTAATGGTCCAAAAGTCTAGAGTAGTTGGGTCATTACATCCTGCCAGGGTTTTTGCTCTCACCCAAGGAGAAGCTAACGCTAGCAATAAAGTAGTTACAGGTCAGGTTTCTATTCTCCATAATAAATGTTATGTATTATTTGATTCGGGAGCCACTCATTCATATATCTCGTTAGGAATGATAGAGAAATTAGGAAAACCTTGTGAAAGATTTAGAACTAGGTTTGTAACAGAATTACCCTCGGGTAAAGTAGTCCTATCATCACGGATAGTACGAGGCATACCGATCAAGATAAAGGATGTAGAACTAGAAGGAGACCTGATAGAATTGGAGATTAAAGACTTCGACGTGATACTGGGAATGGACTGGCTAGCGAGGCATGGCGCAACCATCGACTGCAAACATAAGCAAGTGATGTTCGAGACTCCTGACGACCAGAGGCTATGTTTTATGGGAAAGGTTTTAGGTCTACGCACACCGCTTATTTCGTCACTTAAAGCTCAAAAGATGATTGAAAAAGGGTGTCAAGCATTCTTAGCCAGTGTTACGAATGTGGTAAAGGAAACACCACTAAAGGTCAGAGATGTACATATTGTAAGGGAATTTCCAGAGGTATTTCTTGAAGACTTGCCAGGATTGCCGTCGACGCGAGAAATTGACTTTACAATCGAGCTAGTACCGGGCACCGAGCCTATCTCTAAGGCACCATACCGGATGGCACCTACCAAACTCAAGGAGTTAAGGATGTAGCTACAAGAACTCCTAGACTTGGGTTTCATTAGATCGAGCCATTCACCATGGGGAGCACCGGTTTTGTTTGTGAAGAAGAAGGACGACAGTATGCGGATGTGCATAGATTACCAAGAGCTAAATAAGGTGACGATTAAGAACAAGTACCCACTATCGCAGATTGACAATTTGTTTGATCAATTCCAAGGAGCGACCGTGTTCTCAAAGATTGATTTACAGTCCGAGTATCATCAGCTCAAGGTACGGGAATAAGACATTCCTAAGACAACTTTTAGAACTCGTTATGGGCATTACGAGTTTCTAGTCATGTCTTTTGGTCTTACCAACGCTCCAGCCACATTCATGGATTTAATGAATATGGTCTTTAAGGACTACTTGGATAAATTCGTTGTAGTATTCATTGACGATATCTTGGTGTACTCAAAGGATGAAGTCGAGCATGAGAAACATTTAAGGTTAATCTTGTTGCGACTGAAGGAGCATCAACTTTACGCCAAGTTCAAGAAGTGAGAATTTTGGCTTTCACAAGTAGCATTTCTCGGCCACATAGTATCTAAGGATGTGATTGCTGTAGATCCATCTAAAGTAGAGGCTGTGAAAGATTGGCCAAGACCAAAGAATGCGTTTGAAGTAAGAAGCTTTTTGGGATTAGCAGGTTATTATCAAAGGTTTGTAGAAGGCTTTTCTAAGATAGCCACTCCGCTCACCAACTTGACTCGGAAGCAGCAGAGGTTCAACTGGAATGATAGGTGTGAAGAGAATTTCCAGTTGCTAAAGGATAAGCTGTGATCAGCACTAGTACTTTGTGTACCGACACCCAATGACAAGTTTGTAGTCTATTGCGATGCGTCGAAGCAAGGGTTGGGTTGTGTGTTGATGCAAAATGATAAGGTGATAGCCTACGCCTCAAGGCAGTTGAAGGATTACGAGCAACGCTATCCAACACACGATATGGAGTTGGCAGCAGTGGTCTTTGCGTTGAAAATCTGGCACCACTATCTTTATGGAGAACGGTGTGAGATTTATACGGACCACAAAAGCCTAAAGTATTTCTTCACTCAGAAGGAGCTCAACATGAGGCAGTGCAAGTGGTTAGAACTAGTAAAGGATTATGACTACGGAATTTTATACCACTCGGGGAAGGCAAACGTAGTTGCTGATGCACTAAGTAGGAAGAATTATGGAAGTCTAGCAGCGTTAGCTGGAATAAAGAAGCCACTACAGCAGGAGCTGATCAATGCTGGAATAGAAGTACTCATTGGTAAACTGGCTAACTTGTCCATTCAGTCAAGTTTGTTAGAGGATATATGGAATGGGCAAGTGCATGATGACACGTTAATAACACATATGGATGCAGTTAGAGAAGGGAAGGCCACAGATTTCTCAATATCAAGTAAGGGGTTATTAAGATATAAGGATCGGCTATGTGTGCCAAATGATAAAGGGGTTAAGGTGAAGATTTTAGAAGAAGCGCACAATACCCCATACTCAGTTCACCCAGGGTTGACCAAGATGACTCACGACATCAAGGCAATGTATTGGTGACCAGGAATGAAGAAGGATATAGCGGAGTACGTGTCTAAATGTTTGGTGTGCCAGCAAGTGAAAGTAGAACATTAGCGACCTGTAGGCTTATTGCAACCACTCAGCATTCCATAATGGAAATGGGACGACATAGCAATGGATTTCGTGACGGGTTTTCCTCGAACGAATAAGCAACACGACTCAGCTTGGGTAGTAATAGATAGATTAACCAAGTCAGCTCATTTTCTACCTGTCAAGACTTCATACATGGCTGAGCAATACGCAGATATTTATGTTTAAGAGATAGTAAGACTGCATGGAATACCCAAGACAATAGTGTCCGATAGAGGATCGATGTTTACATCGAGATTTTGGAGAAGCTTGCGGCAAGCTATGGGTACCAAGTTGAGTCTTAGTACAACATTTCATCCTTAGACAGACGGTTAGTCCGAGCGTACCATACATATTTTAGAAGACATGTTGCGTGCTTATGTACTTGATTTCGGAGGATCATGGAGTAAGTACTTGCCGCTGATAGAGTTTTCCTACAACAATAGCTACCAGTCAATGATAGGGATGGCACCTTACGAGCTACTTTATGGAAGGAGGTGTCGATCACCGCTACATTGAGATGAGGTAGGAGAAAGGCAACTACTTGGACCCGAAGCTATTAGGGAAGCTTAGGATGCAATAGCGCTTATTAGACAGCGTATGCTCGCTGCTCAGAGTCGTCAGAAAAGTTATGCGGATGCCAAGCGGCGTGATGTGGAATTCAAAGTCGGAGATCAAGTTTTTTTTAAGAATATCTCCTATGAAAGGAGTGAAGCAGTTCGGGAAGAAAGGCAAGCTTAATCTCAGGTTTATAGGTCCTTTTGAGATATTAGACAAAGTGGGAGAAGCTGTATATAGATTAGCCCTACCGCCAACTTTAGCAGATAGTCATAATGTGTTCCACATCTCAATGCTGCGGAGATATGTGTTCGACCAATCTCACGTCCTCAAGTATGATACAATAGCACTCCAGAAAGACTTGAGTTATGAGGAAAAACTGGTTAGCATCCTAGATAGAGGCATAAAAGAATTACGGTCTAAGAGTATTCCGATAGTCAAGGTCCTATGGAGAAATAGTTCTGAGCGCGAGGCGACGTGGGAGTTGGAGGAGGACATGCAAGCTCGGTATCCAAAATTGTTTGGTAAGTAAATTTCGGGGATGAAATTCTTTGTAGTAGGTGAGAATTGTAGAGTCCCAGAATGTTTACTTAGCTAGATAGTTAGTAGCAGTTGTAGTATTTTAGATTTCGTGGATTTTGGTTCAAACCGAGACTTAGTTGGAAACTCCTAGCAATAGTTATGGATTTTATAAGTTTAACATATAGTTTAAGAATATTAATTATAACATAAGGTTTGATTAATATTGCTGGTTATAAATATGATAATTATTATAACCTAAGGTTTAGATAAAGCCAATAAGAATATGACACTTGTCATGAGCATGGTTATTCCTAAGGTTTAGATAGAGCTAGTAGGATTATGACACTTGTCATATGCATGCTTATTAGGGAATTATTATTTTAATGATAAAATAAGGGAATATAAGACTTAGTCTTCACCAGAATCTGTTAGGGTCGTAATTTGACTCAATCAAATTAGTTATCCAACCTTAATTATGCTGAAAAAGTGCAATTACATGTTTAAAATAATCACGTATGCCGATATATCGCAGCATTAGAGCCGATATATCGCCTGATGCTGAATACGGAAAAACACGTTGACATTGCACGATCGTACGAACGGAGACTCGGAACATAGGGGCAGCCGATATATCACCACATAAGGGCGATATATCGCCCATATTATCATTTTTTTTATTTTTGTTTTAATTTTTAAAAACCACCTTTGACTCCTTAGACCTACCTCTGTTAGTTTTGACCGAGTCTTCAGCCTTTGATTGACGAAAATTCAATTATCTTCAATTAAATTCATTATTTATATTCAAATCCAAAAAGAATATTTTTATTCCTATAACTCTATAAATAGGACCTAGTACCCAGCCCTTTCACTTACTCTTCAGCTGTGATCAGACTACAAGGTGCTAGTGAGAACATAAGAGTGATACACTTGGGTTGAGAAAGAAAAAGCTTTATCATTCTTAAGCTTTATCAAACACTTGTGAAGTAAGGATTAGAGTATTTCAGTATTGGAGTTAGGCCAATCTATAAGGTTAACAAAGGTGCCCTTATTCTTAAGTTCAATTCTTTTGATTCCTTGGTTTCTTTAGTTTTCATTCAGGTTCTAACTTTTGTTATGGTTTGTGGTTAGGTTTTTAAGTTCTTTGAACTTAAGGTGTCTTTTCGATAAGTTTTCTCTTGGTGGTTTAGTTCTATTCTTTTCATCTCTTTCCTTTAGAAATACTCACTGCTCTATTGCTGATTTTAGGAGTATTCCAAGCCCCGCTTTTGTTCTCATATCCCGGTTTTGGTAAGGAAAATAGGCTAGATCTTGTATGTTTGTATGATATGTTATGCTTTTATGCTATGTTATGTATAATATGTTTATGTTTTAATATGTTATGTTATGATTTACCCTACCTCAAATATTAGATAGGGGACGTAGATGGGTTATCATACACTACATGTGATCTAACCTACCTCAAATATTAGACAGGGGACGTAGATGGCTTATCACATGTTATAATGGCTATTATTAGTATAGTCTTATATGGAATATGTTATAATATGTTTATAGTATATGTTATAATATGTTTATAGTATATGTTATAATATGTTCTTAGTATATGTTATATTATGTTTGTAGTATATGTGATGATATGTTTATAGCATATGTTATAATATGATTTTATATGTATGTTTATGCTGTTAGTAGTTTTCCATTAGGCTCACTCCTTTTCTTTTAGTGTGATGCAGGAAAATAGATGCAAAGGCGGAAGGATTCGTGGAAGCTTGGTGTGTGTATGGAGGTGAATGGAGTGGATGGGCTGAGTGTCGATTCGAGGACAACATTTTTTTTCAGTCAATTTAAATTACGTTTTTATGTATTTTTCCGCATCTAGCTTTGTAAACAATTTTATTTAAAGTTATGTTTTATTTTAAAACAATGAGCTCATTTATGTATTACAAATATTATTTCTGCAAAGTTTCAATAAAACTATGAATTTTCTTATGTATGTTCTTTTCAAAGTATAGTTATGTTTAGTAGGTCTAATGACCTAAGTTTTATAGATAGTTGGGTCGTTACAAGTGCGATATACAAGTTTGTTTCTTGGAACCCCAAGAGATAGCACCTCCTCTAAGAGTAAACACCCAGCTGGTGGTGGAAAAATTATCTCCAACTCCCGATATCCAACTAGCATCGGAATATCCTTCAAGTATCATAGGAAAATTTGAATAGTGAAGGCTATATTCTTTGGTACTCTTAAGATATCTTAGAATCCTTTCAATTGCCTTACGATGCTTGATACTTGGATTGCTAGTAAACCTACTAAGTTTACTAACCGCATGTGCACGCTATAGTGCAATGAGCGGCGTGCATTAGACTCTCTATTGCACTTGCATATTGTTGGAGTTTTATGCCCTAATTAAAATCCAAATTCTTTGTAATCTCATTTTATTATCAATAAAAGAATAGAAATCATTTTTTGACTTGGTCAATCACTTTTCTCACATGTTTTATTTTCATGATTATTTGTTTAATATAAACTTCTATTAAATCCTAAGCATATAGCTAATCTTATTTATAGTGACGTAATCACAGTGGAATATAAATATGATTATATGTTCAAAATAAGTTAGTCCTAAGATTAGTCAATGCACAGGATTTACACTGACTTGCCAATCTACGATATCATCTACCTACACATTGTGGTGTTATGTTCTTTCCAGAACATTAGCAAAGTATATAAGATCGGATGTATTTGTTACATCGGACTGAACCAATATTGACAGTTGATAAGATAAGTAAACATACCGTTATTATCCATTCTAGTCATATCATATAGTTGACCATAGGTCAATTCAATCTTAATTATGAGTTATTAGTATTCTAATTGATTGTATCATTTGAGTTCTTTGACTTGTTCGCTACCAACTTACCCTACGGACTAGCCCATACTTACATCTTGGGAACTTTGTAGTATAAGAGTGGGAGTGTTAATCATAAAAATGAACATCTACAACTTCTGATGAAGAAGTGAAATGGTGGTTTCCTTTTAGTTTGGTTCAAGGTGTTAAATGATAGAGATCTCATTTCAATAATTAAATTAGTTTACTGAAATATCATTTACAAGGAACTAAGTGTTTTAAGGATAAAATACAATGAGGGGTAAAATTGTATTTTAGTCCTATCTCATTGTAGACCGTCTATAGAGGATTGAGTGACAATTGTGGTTGTCACAATGGATAATTAATAGCGTATCTATATTTGTTATAGAGTGTTCTATGAATTCAAGAATGCAATTCCAAGTCTATAGTGGAGTCACGAGGAATTAATAAGTTAGTAAATTTATTTATTAGATTTATGATAACTTATTGGAGCTTGATTTCATAGGCCCATGGTCCCCGTTGTACCTTGGATAAAATCATCTAGATAGTCTCAATTAATTGATTTAATTATCAATTAGAATTATCAAAGTTGACCAGGTCAATTTTGGATAGTTTCACAGAGTTATGTATTTTTTTAAAGAAAAGATAAATTATGGCAGATTTATTAATTAAGATAAATTGATATCTAAATTAATAAATAAGTTTAAATCAAGGTTCAAATTATAAATAATTAATTTGATAAAGGATTTAAATAATTATTTAATTAATTAAATCAATAGAAAATAATACAGGCATTGATTTTAAGTCCAATGAGCTTATAATCAAATGAGAATTTCACGGGCTTAAAGCCCATGATAATTTCAACCTAGAGCTTTAAAATGACTATTATTTTATTGATTTTTTAATTAAATTAAATGGCCTAATTGAGTCTATAAAAGGATTGCTTAGAGAGAAGTCATAAGTTAAGATTTATGAAACGACAGATAAGCTTAATCACTGGTTTTCTGATAGTTTTAGATTCTCTCTAAACACAAGTCCTTTTCTAAGCCTCTTTGTTATTTTTTCTTTTTCTCTCTATATATATCTCATGTGTTGAGAATTTCCCACACTAGTCTAGGTGATTCTAAGGATACATTGGAAGACTGTGATGAAAATAGAAGATCAGTTCAGTTTCTTGATAATACTCAGCGACAGAGAGGATACAAGAGTTAGAGAAACTGACGGAATGACTCTTTCATTCCGCTGCGTATACTGTAAGTATTCTTGTCTTTGTTTCTCTTTGAATTCAATTATAGAAACATGTTCTGGGTTATCTCATATTAATTTGTTTAATATTAGATCTACATGAAAGTAAATAAATATTCTATATAAGTTTTCCTAACACATATTCCAATTGAGTCACCGCTCTTCTTTCATTCTTTTCAAACTTCATGTTTGAATCGAATGTTGTATTTGTTCTTTGATTTTAAGATGACTAAATTTGTCAAGCACTTTCTCGACATAATGAGTTTGACTCAATAAAAAACCCCCACTATTTCTTCTAACTTTACCTAGAATGATATCGACCTCTCCAAGGTCCTTCATCTTGAAGTTAGAAGATAGAAACCTCTTTGTTTCTATTACACTTCCTATGTCATTACTCAAAATCAACATATCATCTACATAAAGACACACTAATATAACATAGTCATTACAAGTCTTGGAGTACAAGCACTTTCCTGCAGATTTTATGAAAAAATCGACTTTGCTCGATACTGCTCGATGGTTGCTCGATGATGCTCGATGTGATTCTTGCAAGAAGCGTAATATTTCACTCGGGTGTCCGTTTTGGGTGTTTTTTTTTTAATTTGGGTATTTTTTTTTCGAGATGTGTATATACACATTTGGGAAGTGTAAAGCTTGAAAAAAATATAAAATGCAAACATACCTTATATTCAAGATATGTTTTGGTATGTTTTCAATTTTTAAACTTTGCAGATGTGTATATGCATATCTCAAATGTGTAGATCTCGAAAAAATACCCCCCCCCCCCAAAAATTCCTCAAACGGACAACCCAGTGAAATTTTTTGTCTCTTGCAAGAATCGTATGGGGTCCATCGAGCGGCATCAAGCAAAGTTGATTTTTTTTCATGAAAATCTTCATTTTGAAGGCCCCATCGAGCAGTGTTGATTTTCTGCAGATTTCAGAATTTCATATCTGAAAAAAAATCGCAAAAAAACCCAAAAATCATGTCAAAATCTGTTTGAAATGCAGTATTTAGTGTCTTAAGTGAAAGAAACATCACTATATTTAAGAAAAAACTACTTACCCATATATTTATATTCAAAGAATCCTCAAAATGTATGTTGCTTTGGGTATTGTGTTGATCTCTATAAGATGGCTGAAGTTATGGAGGCGTGGTGGTGGTTGTCATGGGAGAAGAATAGCGTGATGGTGGGTGTCGTGAGAGTGAACTGAAAGAGAGAGAAGTGCAAACACGAATGATATTTTGGAGAAGTTGGGAAAAATTAGCATCATTTTTTAATTTACATAATCCCTAGTATCATTTTTAATTAGCAACACCATTAGGCATAAAACGTCAAATATAATTTTAGGTGTTGTTTGGTTAGAGGGAATGAAAATCGAGGAATGATAATGAAAATAGTAAAAAGAATAAAAATGGAATGGAATAAAAATTAATATGAATAAAAAAAATTGATAAACAAATTATTGAATTTTGTATAAGCATGCATTGGAATGATCTTTCATCTCATCTCAATTTTAAATAGAATAGTCATTCTACCAAAATGATAAAAAAAAACATTCTATCATAATGACATTACAATACACTAAAATAAAACCAAACAAAAAAAATTGAATGAAATAATCCATTTCATGCAATCAAACATTTTTAGTATACTTTTCCTTTGACAATATTTTTGATATTTTCTCGGTAATATCTTTTTATAGATAATTGCATATTGTCACCTACCTACCTACCTAGTGGTAGTAGCCTAATAGGCTGTACCTATACTATTGTATCTGAAAAGTGCTTAATACTTGTCTTGCTCTTCATATGTGGTAAGGTATGCTCCTACAGTAAAAGGGTAGTTATGTAATTTCAACCGAAAATATTTGACACAATAAAAAAAGTTCCTTTCCCGCCCAAAAGTCCCACCCTTTCTCACACTCCATCGTTTTAATTTTCCCTCTCTTTCTTTCTGTAATTTTTTTTTCTAGGGTTTGCTTAGCTTCTTACTTCACAACCCAATCCCAACAATGCCGGACCTTGGAAACCTTTCATTCTCCGCTTCTCTCGCCATTTCTCGCTGTCCTAATTTCATATCCACGCTCACTGATTCTCCCGATCCCACCTCCTCTCCTTTCCCCAATTCAGTCAAAGCAGCTATTAGTATAGACCGTATACAGATTGGAGTTGGAGGTAAGGTCAGAAATGGCACTGCTTTTAAGGTCTTGAAGCGAAACCGACCCGGATTTCATCGGACCAAGAAAGCTTCCACTGCCAAGACTTTGCAGGACCATGTGAGGAATTGGGTTAGCCGGAAGAAGGAATCTGGTGTTCCCGAGTCTCGTTGTTCTCTTCCTTTCCTTGTAGGCGCGAAGAAAATGGTATTCAATTTTCTTGTATTATCTATTGTCGCTAAGAAAATGGGGGAAAATTGGGAAAGAGACGATGTTATAAACTTGATTTTTTATTTAAAAAGTGTTTGATCTTTGGTTGTTTGGAAGTTGAAAAATTGGGTAAATTTGAGTTTATTGAACTTAGAGTGATCTTTTGATATGATTATAGTGATAAGTTGTTGTTTCATGTGTACATTTTGTTGTTTAAAGATTTTAGATAGTTTCCGAATCTTTTAAATTCAGGGGAAGCGTTGTGGACTTAAAGCATTATAGGATGTATATTCTCTTTAAGAGCTCAGCTTCGTTGAATGAATTTTCTGATGGTTTTATTTTTCACAATATTGTCACTATTTTGAACAACTTGGTGAGCCACGATTGGGATTTGAATATAGATACTTCTGCTGTTTATTTGTTTTCAGGTTGAATGTCTTGTTTGTCATTTTTTTATATACCCCGGAGAGGAGTTAGTGTGCTCTGTTCGTGGATGTCTAGGCGGTTATCACATAAAATGTGTGAAGGACAAGAAAGGAAGCTGTAATGTGAAAAAGTTCAAGTGCCCACAACATGTAAATTCTTATGACAATGATTATAGTAGTTTTACTTTTTGAGGTCTTGTTAATATTTGAATCACTGTGCTAGGGTGCTGTTGTTTATATTTAGTAAGAGAAAACACACATGACTGTACAGAACCAAATATTATATCAAATTGAACACATTTATTCTTAATTCATCCTCATTATGATACGTTGTTTTGGGCATTATTGGTCTTCATTCTATTGGCTCAATTGCTTACACAATATTTTCTTTAGATAGTATCTGTGCAACATGTAACTTCCATCTTCTTTCTGCTTACTTATCATTGTTTTTTCTGAATGTCTTTATGCATTTACTGTTTTCCATGTTTGAATGTTCATACCATTGTTTATGTGCATATTTTAAGAATTCTTGGGCTGAACAGCTTTTCATGAATTTGCATTGTTTTGCTGCATAGGCATGCTTCATTTGCAAGCAGAATCCAAATTGGCGCTGTGTTAAATGCACAATGGCATCACATGATAAATGTGCGGCATGGCCAGGCGAAGTTATCCATTTGAAAGACCAGCCAGGGAGAGCTGTTTGTTGGAGGCATCCTACAGATGGACGGCTGGATTGGGAGGTCAATTTCTTCTTTCCTTCCTTCGTTAGTAATTTATTGATTGCTTACTCTTGGAAATATAAATAATATCATAGGAACATTGTCCCATTAATAGTGTGCCTATATACTTTATAAGCTTGTATTATATTTCCCCTGATTTGCTTGTCTGAATGTGAAATACATAAATGCTCAATTAATTGCACTGAATTTAATTTAGCATGTATTTTTGCCTCTTATAATTATCTATTTTATTGCTTCGTTTACAAAAATTACAACTTAGCCTAGTAGTAACATAAGGTAACTTGAAATAGCTAGATAGAAACCAAATCTCGTCTGCAAAAATCTGATAGCATAGTAAGTCTGGATGTGTTGTTAGGCACTCCAACATTTAAAACTTCTTTGTTGTAATAGTTGAAACCAGAAAAAGAAAAACTTCAATCATTTTATTTGAAATTGAATTTTTTATCATAGAAGTAGCAATAAGGCATAGAGAACATTAAGTTTCAGATAGAAATTTTATTGAAGAAAAATATTGATTGTGTTTGCTCGAGTTAATAACAAATAGGTAAATGACTATCGATTGAATGTTCTGTAGTGATCTTAGAGTTAATTTCGTAAATATCTTTTTTATTACTAGTGAACATTGGAATTCTGTTCTTTGTGCTATTTTTTTTCTTATGATGATGATGGTTACAAATATACATCTACTTTTTAAGGGATCAAATACTTTTGACGTTGACTTTTTTCCCCTTAATTAGCACGAAGTTCTTATCTTCTTGTTAAAGTTTTATTCTTCGTCTGTATTTTCATTGATTAGGCTGGATGACAGGACTGATGTTTTTGTTGAATGGGCAGAATGCAGCTTCAACAAGCGACATAGAGGTTAGCTTTAGTTAAAGTCTGTCAGTATAAATACTTTGTATTATACATAGGATCTACGTATGTGAATTCTCGCCTTGGATATGACAAACCATGAATTTTAGTGTACCACAAATTTGATATATATTCTCATCTTGTTGTGTTTTTCAAACTATAAATTGCATATAGTTCCTAGAGTTGCATTAATATTAGCAAAGAAATTTAATGATACCTGATATGTTGTTCAATGGCTAAAATAGCATCATTTCCAAATCCTACCTGATATGTTGTTTAACGTTATATTTCTACTTGCGTCTTAATTTGATAAAGCTAAGAAAAAAATAACTCCCTCAATTTTCTTTGGTGTTTGTGTGAAAGAAAAGTTACATAGAAAAGACTGCTCATACCACTGACTTCCTTTGTCCTTGACATTTTAGGAGGTGTTTTGTCGCTTGCCTCTGCCTTACATTGATGAGGAGTTCAAAATTGACTGTACATGGAAAGACACTGAGAATAAGATGGAGCCACCCCCTTTCATGCACATTAGGCGTAGTATCCTGTTTACTATATCTGTTGCATTTTTTTTCTCGATTGCACAACATTGATATCAATCATTTAGTGAAATTTGTTGAATATCATTTAGTCAAATAGTTAGTTTTCAAACGTGTCATTTTGCTGATTAAAGTTTATCAATATTCAAGCATTCAATGGTTCATGATAACAATCAGAATGGGAATCATCCTTAATGTGAGTTAGACATTTATCTTGTCAAGAAGAAGCGTGATGATGCTGACGATGGCACTGGATGCACAAGTTGCAGCTCTGAATGCTCTCAGAATTGTGTTTGCAGGTGATTTTTGTAATATTTGTGAACTTTTGAATTCTTGTTCTATCATTGTTTTTTGGGGCGGTCATTATGCTTTAGTTAATTAATATGTGAGTGATTGTCAATGTAGTTAGTAAATTTAGTTTGGCTAACTACTGCTCTTCATCCTTATAGTAAATACTTGGTGTTGTTGGACCGTATTGCTATTTGAATACAACTTTGTGTGCTTCCCAATGAAGCATTTTGAAGCAAGATTATTTTGATACAACAGGGATTAGAAGTCTTCCTCCTTCCAGTCACACTCACACACCCAAGAACCAACCACTTGCTCAAGTGGTCATTTTGAAGCAAGTTTATCACATACAGATTGTATAAAAATAAGAAGCTTGTTGGTGCATGTAGTTCTCTTCTCCCTTATATACAAAAGTTCACTATAGTTTGTGTCGTATAAAAGGAAATTGTCAGTTAAGAATAAAGAATACCGATTCTCAAACTAGTGACCTGGCTATGTATTTGCCACAGGAATTGAGCATAACATCTATTATGTGCTTACATGTTAACATGTTATAATGAACTTCTCTTCTGTGAAGTCGTTTCTGTCTCAAATTTTACTGGTTGCTGGTTAAGTGACGTTCATGTGTTCATTTCAATGATTGTATTTTTTTTAAAGCCATTTCCCTTATATGTGCTGTTTGATAATTAATGTACGTTTCACCCTCAATGATTTTGCCATCCAATTGAAATTTGAAACTACTTACTGAATAAGTATCATATCTATTCCAGATACGTGGTTGCTTAAATTCTGAGTTGTAACACATTGTAATCATCTATAGGGTTCAATGCATAAGTTGCTCGAAGGCTTGTCGCTGCTCGGGAAATTGTACAAACAGGCCTTTTCGTAAGGAAAAGAAGATCAAAATTGTTAAGGTGATTTTATATCACTCAACAATCTACAGAGATTTTACGTCTTTAGTGACTTCATTTTCTTTTGTATGTTGTGAGAAACAGGTTCTAAATTATACTTTTGTAAGTTATTAGGTTAACACTTAATTTCTTGACAGACTGAACATTGTGGTTGGGGAGTAGAGGCAGCTGAATCTATTAACAAAGACGAGTTTGTTGTTGAGTACATTGGTGAAGGTAAAGTGTTTTATTTGTTGCCTTGCATGTTATTCCTTATAATGAAGCATGCAACTTGTTTTCCCATTTTTACTATATTTTTAAGTTCGACGTACTGTCATTAAGAAAGTTTTCTTATAAAGCTGTGCCCTCTGGACTATGCGCTGAATACCTGGTCAATATAAAATCCTCTTGAGTATGAAAAGCTGCGTCTGTCACAATCCCTAATTTGAAAATTTGAATTCCTAGTTTCTGTTAGGATTATAACAGTTATTATCATATAGTTTGTCGTATGTAACTATGTATGAAAGGGCTCAAAGGCTTTATGCTTGCGTGTTTATGGGATTTCAACTGTCTTCGGGATTCCTTTTACTGTCTGTGGTATATGGGTGTTTGTGGTCTATTTGTGACTCCTCTGACTTCTACAAGTGGTAATGCAGACAACATAGGGGTCGAGTTGCATATTACTGGTAAATTCCTTGGTCTTTCTGAAAAGTAACTAGGTTTGGAGGGGGTGTGTTTGTTGCATAAACCGAAAGGGTGCTAGCTTGTTGCATTGTTCTTGCAACGTTGCACATGGTTATTGTAATTAATTTATGATGCCTTGGTTCAAGTTAAGATTACTGCTATCTCTGGCATCTCATTTTTTTCTCTATTACTTTTTACATAAATGTTGCACAACTGTCATTTTAGCCAAAAATTATTGACTTTGCTCTTCTATTCAATGGGCTTGTCATCGTATGTGATAATTTTTTAAGGACATTTCTTGTTGAAAATTTATCCATGCAGCATTTTCTCATGTTTGAAAAACTGCAAATCTTCACCTGAATTTCATGTTAATTTAGCACATTGGGATTGAGCTTTTCCAGAAATTGAAATTCTCTGATTTTTGTTTTTATTATTTTGATTGTTTGGTTATTATTATTATTTTTTTATCCACAAGCTATTAGCTCTTTCTAAGGTTAGATTTTGGTGTTTCAGTCATTGATGATGCTTTGTGTGAACAAAGGCTGTGGAGCATGAAAGACAAAGGCGTGCATAATTTTTATATGTGTGAAATTAGAAAAGACTTCACAATAGATGCAACTTTTAAAGGGAACTCATCTAGATTTCTAAACCACAGCTGTAATCCCAACTGTATCCTGGAAAAGTGGTTAGTACAATCTGTTGATGGGGCCCTTATGTCTTTGGGTTACTGGAATAAAAAGTTTAATTCATTGTTTTGGAAGTAGTCTTAAGGAATCCTTGTTACAAGCTCAATTTTCTCGTGAAAAATGTGATTTTGACTTCTTACTTTTCTCAGGCAGGTTGAGGGGGAAACACGCGTGGGTGTATTTGCTGCTCGATCAATAGAAGTTGGAGAACCATTGACATATGATTACAGGTATATTCAAATTGGTAATTCATGATTGTATGACACTGCTATCTACGAACCACATACTTTCTAACTCCACCAATGGTGGACATCACTGAAATTTCAGTCAGCGTCATCTTTTAGTAATAAACAAAAGCATTAGTATTGTCATTTTTGTTTTCGCAAAATTTTATCCAAACACAGAAGGAACATGATGTCAAATTGTTTCCTTGGACGTTTCTTTTGCATTTGAATTTTCATTAGGCAGTCTCTATTTTAAGCTTTTGGATAGGAAAACATTGACAGGCACAGGGATACCTTTGCTATTCTAAGCTAAGGATTAGGTCTTTGTATTGTTTTACTTGTGCAGATTTGTGCAATTTGGACCTGAGGTGAGGTGCCACTGCGGTGCTACCAATTGCCAAGGCTATCTTGGAACCAAAAAGAAGATAGATAAAGTTGAATTATTAAAAAGACAAGACAGGCAAGCAAACATATCACAAAAACCCCTTATCATCAGGGATGTCCTCAGCACTGAAACTTGCTGGGGTTTGAAGCGCAAGAGATCTTCAATGCCTTGCATAGCAGCTACTGTAAGTACCACTGTATAGTTTGCATCCACAATTCAAATTTTTCTGGGCCTATCAATCTCATGTCAATCGTTGCGTGAGAAAGGAATAGAGAAGAAAAATAAAAAATTATTTGGAATAAAATTCTGGCTCGTGTAGTTCTCAATCAATTGAGCTATTTGGCTTTCATTTGAAATCTAATTTTCATGCAGCATTATACCATCGTAACAAAGCATTGTCTTCTATTCCTTCTGATGGGCCCTGCAAAATTGTAATAGAACTAGTAAATTGACCTATGTAAGAGTCATCCATCTTGCATAGTCGTGTTTCATCTTTTGAATACATCAAAGACGTAGCACATTGTTAGCAAGTTTTCTCAGTGATTTTCTGCAATTGATTTACACTGTTTTGCTGTAATTTTAGAACTATTGTAACCTTAAGGAATAATGATATACAAGAACTACGCAAGCTGTTGCTTTGGTTACCCTCCAATTCTTTTTTGTTTATTTCTTCTTTTTCTCTATGTCCAATTTTCCATTGATCATGAGTGATAAAAATTGTGTTGCCGTTTGGCATGAAAAAGAAACTATGATAGGACAACGTTTTTATTTGCATCAGCATACAAGTCCTTTCAATAGTTTTATGCATTTGCTTGAAGTTGGATATGAGTTTACAAAAGCTGCAGGTCAAATTTTGTTTGTTACATAGCGACAGAAATTGACTGATACTTGTATAAAAACTGCTGTTAATAATAAGCAATTGA
The DNA here is from genome assembly GCF_963169125.1 of Humulus lupulus. Taxonomy (NCBI): domain Eukaryota; kingdom Viridiplantae; phylum Streptophyta; class Magnoliopsida; order Rosales; family Cannabaceae; genus Humulus; species Humulus lupulus. Next base: position 203,350,664 of record NC_084798.1, read on the forward strand.
TTGTCAATTATCTAATTTTGCACTCATTAAATTTATGGGCACGGTTACAAAAGTGTACGTTTTTTGTGCACAACCATGGTAAATCATACAATTTTACTCATGTGCATTTTAGTTTTATTATGTGATGGTGTTCATTATGGTCATAACAAATATACTGAAATTTTAGGATGTCGAAAATAGAGTATAAAATATTGTAATCTTATCTCTATATTTTAAATTATTCAGATTTTCTTAAAAATTATACATGTGTAAAATATATGATTCACTAAAAGTGTACCATTATAGCTGTGTTCAAATTTAGGTACAGATGTTCACACGCATTACAACCATGATCATCAATGTTTTTTCAATAGTTTAAGATTTCTCATGTACTACATTTTGGGTTGTGTAGTGTTCAAATTTTAACGACCACTTGTGTTGGGAATACATGGTATTGATTTCATTCTTTGAGAGTTAAGTATGTCCAAGCATGTAGAAATATTCTTCCTCAACATTGATTGATCGGGACTCTTTTAGTATGAAAGAGAAGGACACGGATCATATGTTCTCCAAAATGGTTATATCTTTTGCACAATCTTAGTTAACAGTGGTCAATTTACACTTATCTGACTTGGTACTAATTCAAAGGTGGTAAGCTTAACATTCAATACATATAATACGTATGGTGGTATGTAGAACTGAAAATTGGTGGAATGGCATCAAAATACTAAATATTCTTCAACTTGCTGTATATGTATGACAATGCCCACATAAAAAACACGAGGTAGGAATAAATGTTTTATCTTTTATTACATTGCATTTGCCTTAAGGAATCAACAGAAGGTACAGTGCTTGTCACCATTTCTATCTTAATGCTGACCATGTTGTGTTTGTCCAAAGTTAGAGAATAAATAATAAAAATTAACCAGAAAAAAATTAAGTGAATGTTATCTTCCTTTGAGAAAATTTCTGCAGATCGTTTCCCAGCACTTTCTATCTGGCTCAGCTATTTGCAACAAGAACTTTGCATCTTCAGCAAAACCCCTCTGAAATCAAACATTAAAAGTTCCAAGAATTAGTAAACAAAACTATCAATAGTGAAAATAAAAACATGGGAAGTATAGTGCTATATACAAATACATGTTGTTATATACCTCAATGGAATGATTGTTGAGGAGGCGATCAATGATGTTATTGAGAATGTCTTTGGTGTATTCAGGGTGACCTTGAATTCCAAGAATATGGTCTTCAATGGTGAACATTTCTACCCCAGTTTTGTCTGAATGTGCTATTACATTGGCACCCAAAGGGACCTCCCAAACCTCATCTTGGTGGCATTCTACGATGGAAAGAGCAGCAGGGATATCATCCAATTCCAGTTCTTCTACATAGCTGCTTATTAATGGCACCAAATCCTTTGTTATCTCCACCTTTCTTATCCCCAAATCCCACCCACTATTAGCTTTCCCTACCTTCCCTCCCAATGCTCTGCATATCACCTGAAAATGATTTTTTTTTTTTTTTTATAATGGTAAGCATTTTTTGATTTGGTTCATGCACATAAAAAAGTTTCCAATATTGGCTTCAAATGAAAAAGAATTAGAATATAGTGTGTTTATGTTGGCGAATTATTATGTATCCCCAAGCTCAAAACTTTGATTAGAACTCTAAAATACAAGTCATTTTCTCAAATAATTTTTGGTAAATATTTCATTTTACCTAAAACTTTTAATGTAACTTATATGTATTTTTTGTATTATTTATATAATTATTATTGTCCTGTAGAAACAATTTCTTCAATAGGAGATTTATAAAAGTTACAAAACTTATTGTAATGTGGACTATATAATGTTTTTCTCTATAGAGTTCAATTCCTATTATATATATATAGATAGATATTTATATTTATATTTATATACCTGATGACCAAAGCAAATACCAAGAACTTTCTTGGCCATGGAGTCCAAAGTCTGCAAGAGAGAGCAAAGCTTGAGAATCCAAGGCTCATTGGCATAAGCATCGTAGGGACTGCCACTGACAACGAAGCCATCATAGCTATCCAACTCCTCCAACTCAGGAAACTCTCCCTCCACAACCCTAAACAGGTCCCATCTTTCTCCTTCTTCTCCAAAAGCAGCCATGAACACATTAAAGTAACCTCCATACATATTTTTCACGTATTCTGAGTCCCTTGCAGCTAGAAGAAGAGCAAACCTTTTCTCATGATCATCATCAATAATATCATCTCTTTGAACAACTTTCTTCATCACTATATATATATATTGTTATATTTTTAATTCAAGCAAAACCCAGAAAAATGTGTGTATGTATAATAATAATAATAATAATAATAATAATAACAATATAGTAGCTTAGCAGCCTTGATTAACTTTCTAAAAGCAAAATTTTGTATGCCAAAGTCTTATGTTGAATGGGAAATATTTTGAAGTGTGAAATGATTAAACTAGGGCAGATATATATACACGAAGATGAAGAGTGCATAGGTATATATGGAAACTTCTATGTCATTGGATTTTGGAAAGAACCTTATAAAATATAGATTTCTAAAACGTGTGCACCAAGAGGGAATAATACAGACGGTTTAAAGCTTTCTTTTATTAAAGAATAAAATAAACAAAAGAAGAAGAAGAAGACACGGTTTAAGCTTTTATGTACATTATATATTGCTTTTCACGGTCAAAAAGAATTATGATAGGCTCGGACGCATCATTTTATCATCTTAACTCTGTTTTTTGACTTTTTCACCATAAGTTGAATGAAATCAGATCACCAAATAATGATTGAAATATAATCCCTATACTTTATAATCAAGATTCAAAACTTGAAAACTTACCTCTTACATATATTTCTCACATAAAGGTAATTTGCTATAATTTCATCTATAGTAGTACTGCCCCTTAGCAATACTATTTAAATGAACAAAATTTTGTGTAAAAGATAGGGTGAAGACTTATGTATGGATCTTAATATTGAAAAAAATAAAATGAAAAGATGCAAATGATTATATTAAGTGCACTCTTAATGACTTCTTTATGTTATTTTTTTTTTTTAAATTACTAGAATCTACTTTTTTCTATTTGATCTTTAACTTTTAGATTACATTCATACATCAATTTTTTTTTTTTATATTCTTTAAATATTATATATTTTTTAATGTTTATTTAGGGAATTTTAAAAAAATATGGCTTTTATACCATTAATGTGCAAAAATATGAAAATTATATATATTTTTTATTTGTATGGGAAAATTTATTAAAAATAAAATTAAAGAATGAGAAACACGATTAGTAGTTAACTAAAATATGGAAATGCCATATTTTTTATTATAGTTATATTTTATTTGATTTTGAAGGTGATTTTATTTTATTTTTTTCAATTTTTTATTTTTTCCTTCACTTATAATTATTTTTTCAGTTATTTTTTCTTTTTTTCCTTACTAATTTTTTCTTCTACCAATTTTTTCCTGTTATCTTTTTTTTTTTATTTCGATTTTTTCATTCTTCTTCTTCTTCATTTGTATTAATTTATCTATTTTTCTATTTCATTTGTATTTTTTTTTCCAGTTTTCTTTCTTTTATTTTTTCATTTTTTTCCTTCTATTTTTTCTTCATTTTTGCATTTATTATTTTCTCCTTTCATTTTTTTTTCACACGTATGAGCTTTTTTCTTTTTTTATTTTTTTCTTCTTCCATTTTTTCTTTTTTTTTTTCATTTTTTTCCACCAATTTTTTCATTCATTTTTTTCTTTCCATTTTCCATTATTTTTCTTCTTCTTCTTTTCATTTTTTATTCATTCATCTATTTTTTTTCTTAATTATTTGTTTTTTTTTTGTTTTTTTTTTCATATTTTTTGTAGTTTTCTTTCCTAAGTTTTTTTTTTTCATTTTTTTTGTACTTATTCTTTTCCCATTCCATTTTTCCCTTTTTTTTCACACATATTTTAACATTACACAATTATTTTACTATTTTTTTATTTATTATATTTTATTATTGTAATTTTTTTTTATAGTTTTTCCCACTATATGTAAAAAAATTCAAATCAATTTTTTCAGCATTTTCTTTTTACTGTAACCCTTATAGGAGCACCAAATTTTGGAAAGAAAACTAATAAAAATATGAAAATGTGAATGGGTAACCAGTTACCTTGATGGGAACATTCAAATCTAGAAAAAAAAATTATATGAAGAAGATGGGAGAGAGGGGAATCTGATTTTTTTTTTCTATCTTCAAATTTGTGGAAACGGGTTACCTTCCCGTTATTTATGTGTATATTTCTGGGGGTAATTGGTTACCTATGTTACTAAAATCATAGTTACTTATTTTTTTTTAATGAAGTGTTCGTCCTCTTTTTTATTCAGATATGATGTTTCTTTTCATATTTAATATGAGTAACCTGTCACCCCTCTTATGGTAACTGGTTACTCCTCTTATGGCAGAATGTTTACTCCTCTCAGGGTACTGGTTACTCCTTCTGGTACATGTTATTTAACCTAGCTCTAGGATTTTTTTTTACATAATTCTCAAATATCAATCAAATAACTGGTTACCTTACACATGATTTGAAAAAAGAAACATACAATATAAAAATAAGGAAAAAATGGTTATAATAAAAAATAATAATAATAAACACAATTCATATCACAAAAAAAAAAAAAAAATTGCAAAACAACCAAAGAAAAATTTAATATAAAATTAGTTATATAAAAATAATATAAAAAACAAATAAGCTAAAAAAAAAATAATCAAATTACAAACATAACCTTTCAAATTAATAAAAACTTGATTAAGAGTAAAACTATGACATAAACCATCTTTTATACAAAAATATGGGAAAATAAACCCATAAAAGTGAAAAATCTTAAGAAAAACTGTAAATAAACTTTTTTTGAAAAAAAATTCATAATTTTGCACACTCAATTAAAAATCTCATAAAAAATATAATTTCCTCATTTATTATTCATTTCAAATATGAAGGGACAATGAGAGATGACATATAGGAAATATGTATTTTTTTTTTTAAAAAATAAATAGTAATCTATATAAATGTAGAGAAGATATTGCAAAAATATTATAAAATAAAGAATTAGGTGGAATGCTTATTTGACTTTTTTTTTTCTTTTTCTTTTAAAATGTATTTTACATAATTAACTCATTACCTCAATATTTACCCATAAATAATTATATTATTAGTTTTAGCAGCCACATTTTTATATAATTATTGAAATTAGTTTAAGAAATTTTATATGAAATTTCTAAAAATGTCAACTATATGAATATATTTTTAAAATATAGGCATGGCAAAGTTGTAACAATTTCTTTTTACTATAAATAAATATATATATGTATTAATATATACTTACCTAATTATAACCCTAGCTATTTCTAACCCCAGTGTCGTGCATGCATTCTTTCCATCATCCGAGGTAGCTAGTCTCTAGTAATTAGCATACAACATCAATTAATTAATAGATCTCTCTAGCTATCAATTAAAGGCCAAGTTAGTATTATATATATAAAAGTACACGCCAAAAATTTATTTAAGAAAAACAAGACCACGTGCACAATATGATAAATTTGAATTTAGGGTACCAAATATGTATGATTTTAAAATATAAAGTATTATATAAGCATTATTGAAAACAGAAAGTATTAAAATAATACTTTGCAAAAGTACAAAATACCCAAAAATTACCTACCCTATAAAAGTACACCCCAAAAATTTATTTAAGAAAAACAAGGATCATGTGCAATATGATAATTTTGATGAGTCAATATAATATAACGAATTAGTACCTCCAAATAACGAGTAATAATGACAATAAAGGCTAAGAGCACATTGAACATTCTACCATATCCTGGGAGAAAAATCCTTAAAACAAAAAATACACCCCAAAACAATAGCAAAAACAGTAACCAGAACTAAGAAAACCAAAAAATAACATCAAAACTAAAGAAAATGGGACACATCTTTTTCTTATATTTATTTGATATTGTTAATTATTAATAGAGCTGGACACTGCTATTTTCTGGTTAATGACAACACCGTTTGTGACTAAATAAACATTATCAACTTGACAATAATAATATTATTATTATTAAGTCAGATGCTTTTTTCTGCAATTGGCTGATTATTTTTATGAATTTAAACTAGTGATTAATTTAGGGGATTAAGCAATCACTCTACACCAATGGAAACTTTCACGTGAACGGCATTCAAACACCTTTTTTTGTTTCCTACTCCAAATTTAGCTGATTAAGCAATCTTTTTCAATTTAAAGTGTTGCTGCCAAAATCTTGATGATGACAGATAATATTATCTAAAACATTTTGTATATTTATATAACTTCGTTTACAACATGCTATAATTAATTGTATACCACATTTGAATTTTTATTAATCATTCATTTTGCTTTCAATAAGTTTTTAATTAGGGTAATTTGACTTTTTATGCTTAATATGAGGTTGTAATTCAAAAATATGCTAGACATTTTTATCATTACAAAATAATGCCAATTCATTTTTGGATACCCAAAATACCCCTAAATGCAACTATCTCCTCTCTTCCCTCCTCCTCTCTTCCTTCCTCCTCTCTTCCTTCTTGTTTCTTCCTCACTCTCACTCACCTCACCTCACCTCACACCACCACTAAGAGCACCATGGTAGAACCCCACCAAGCAAGGGACCGCCACTAAGAAAGCCATTTGTAGAGGGGATCAAGACCAAAGTAAGGGTTGAGAAATCTTGGAGAAAAATTTAATGGGTAAGCAATTTTTTCTTAAATACTTGGATTAGTGATGTTTCCTTTAAATTTTTTGAGCATTTCGAATAGATTTGAGCAATATTTGTACATTTTTTTGGGTTTTTTCTGGTTTTTTGTCGATCTGCGTTTTCTGGGAATTTTTTGGGTTTGTGTTGTGCTCGATACCTGCTCGATGCAGGCTCGATGGCACATCAATTTTAGGGTGCTCGATGGGTACTCGATGGTAATGTGCATTCTCACTATTTCATGCATGCTCGATGCCTGCTCGATGTAGGCTCGATGGCACATCAATTTTAGGGTTGCATGTTCTGCTCGATGGATACTCGATACCTACTCGATGGGTACTCGATGGTAATGTGCATTCTCACTATTTCATGCATGCTCGATATATGCTCGATGCAAGCTCGATGGCACATCATTTTTTACGTTGCATGTTGTGCTCGATGGTTACTCGATAGCTACTCGATGGTAATGTGCGTTATCACTATTTCATTCATGCTCGATGGATGTTCGATGCATGCTCGATGCAAGCTTGATGGCACATCATTTTTTACGTTGCATGTTGTGCTCGATGGTTACTCGATACCTACTCGATGCAAGCTCGATGGTAATGTGCATTCTCACTATTTCGTGCATGCTCGATGGAGGCTCAATGCAGGCTCGATGGTCATGTTTTTCAGCATCGTTAAAATACCATTTCCTACCATCTGTTTTTCAGCTAACTGTATTTGTGTTTTTTTATTTTAGGTTCTACTGTTTACGTATTTGTTTCTTACAACAGTGTTTGGGAAATGCATGGTAGGAAATGCATTTCCTACCATTTGTTTTTCAGCTAACTGTATTTGTGTTTTTTTATTTTAGGTTCTACTGTTTACGTATTTGTTTCTTACAACAGTGTTTGGGAAATGCATGGTAGGAAATGGTATTTTAAGGATGCTGAAGGTGAAGTGATACCAGTAGAGAATGATGTCACTTACTTGCAACTACTTGACATACTACACTAGATATTTCAGGTGGATAGAGAGGTGTATGAATTGAAACTTGAGGTACCATACGTATGCGGTGACCAACCATTTGCACCGGTTCAATTGAAGAATGATCGTCAAGTTCGTGTATTCTTAGGAATAAGCTTGAAAGAACGGCCAGTCTTATGTGTGATTCCAGTTAAGAAGAATGTCATATCAGATCCTTCTCCTAGTGTGAACAAAAAAGACACGACCAGTGTCGATCCATCTCCTGCAGGTAGCAGTTACAAGCATCTTAGCGAGGTGGGCACTTTTGTTCCAGTTACTGATCCGATGGCTACTATTCAGCTTGATATACCACAAGGAGGTCCCACAGGTGTACTTGAGGCATATGAGTACGATCCCTATGTGAATGATGATCCAGTTGGTAATTGCTTTGAAGATAATGATGATGGTTCCGAGGATGACTCGTATTATAGTGCAGATGTTTCAAATGAGGAGTTAGACACTTCCCAAGCCCAACAAGTAGAAGAAGAGTCAGGACTGCCTCTTGCACAGGCACACCTCCCAACTCAAGGACGCTGAGCACCTGCTCGAAGCAGTAATCAACTGGCATGCGGTGCACATTGAACTCTTTGCATCTTTTAGCTCCAGGTGGAATCGTCAACTGAGGGTCGTCCTTGAAAAGTTGTGACTGCAATAACAACGATGGGAACAAAGTAGACCATGACTTCATAAACGATTGCAGTTGTTTATCACTTATCACTGTCACGTCCGAATCATAAACATTCAGAGTCCAAGTAGAAATGGAGGCTTCAACTGCAAACCAATGCGCTTGAAGGTAGTTCTGGCATCAATATACAGTGTCTACTCCCTTCCACGATGCCAGAAATTGATTGTCAATTCCCGTAATCATTGATATCACATCTGAATCCCACAAAAACCTTTTCTTATCCGCTTCCTTGGCATTCTGATATGCATCATAACGGCCCGGTACCACTTGTGAGAACATAATATTCATCACAACAACATCTTGCCGATACACCCCGGGATAGAACTGTCGACGCCTACGTAGAATATGCTTGGCCGCATCAATATGCTGCAAAAATGATAGGAAAACAATTAATCAGCCTATCGAAACCCCTATAAACCCCCATCGAACCACTATCGAACCCCATGAAACCCCCATCGAACCCCAAACCACCTGTCTATCGAACCCCCATTGAACCCCAATCGAACCCAAACCATCTGCCTATCGAACCCCCATCGAACCACTATCGAACCCCTATCTAACCCCCTATAAACCCCCATCGAACCACTATCGAAACCCCTTTCGAACCACTATCGAATCCCTATCGAACCACATCGAACCCCATCGAACCCCAATCGAACCCCCATTGAACCACTATCGAAACCCCCTATCGAACCCCAATCGAACCCATGAACCCAAACCACCTTCCTATCGAAACCCCTATTGAACCCACTATTTATACCAGATAACAGATATTAATAAAATTAATAAAATTACTTACCCCATCATTGATCCAAAACTGTGGTGTCTTCATCGTCAGAAACCAACTCGGACCATACACACCAGTTTGGACATCCCTCTTCGTCTTGTTCGGAATATCTCCAAGCAACCACTTGCCGACCGTCTTGTACTGTGTAGCAAGTGGCTTCTTTAGAGGGTCGAGGACTAATGGCACGTCATCAATCACATCCAAACGAGCTTTCTTTCTGGTTGGGTCGGTGTAGTCTTCAAATTTCTTAGGTTTGCGTCTTTTCCTCTTGGCCAATTCAAACTCTACACCAGCAACATCCCCAAGTTCTATAATAGCAACACTTGGGGTCTCAGGATTTGCTGTGAGTACTATCGGGGGAGGAGTGCCTATGTCATGTGAGACAAAATCATCTGGGAGGTCAAGTGAGTTGGAATCAGAATCATTTGGAAGATCTTGTATGAATGTCAAGATCTTATTGACAGCATCCATGATGACCGCCTGGTTCTTTAGGATGGTATCCTGACGACTCTCGACTTGCTCCAACCTCTCCAACACCTCTCGTAAATCAGGTTGATCAGGATTGGGGTGTACCGATGGGGCTGGGGTCGAGGGTGTGGGGCCGATGGGGACTGGGGTATCCTCATCATCAAGGCCATCAACAAAAATATTGGCTGCCTTCGCAACCTCAGCAGCTATCTCCGCCACCTTCTCAAAATCAGTGGGAGTTTCCACCTCTTCTTCTTGGCCCAACCCGGGATACAAGGGAGCATCACCCTCCGTCAGAGCGCTATAATAATCTATCTCCTAAGGCTGGGGCTTCAACATGGACAACACAATCAACTACATCAAATACAAAGCATTAAGTTAGTTTGAAACCACCAAAGAATACTCTATTTTGACATAATATAGCAAAACTTACACCCGTCTTCTTGAACATCGGTGCAAGGTCGGCCTTCGAAATAGGACGCTCCTTATTGCTCGACCAACTCAGCATCCTCGGAAACTGGTTTCCATGGTTAATACCATACTATTGTGCAAACTGCTGGATGGCTTCGTATGCCCAATACTGCAATGCAGGGACATAACCATACAAACTGTATTTTGCTTCTTTCTATTTCCCCTTAACTTCCTTCTTCTTCTCATAGTTCCTCTTCTGATGATGCATGTCTTTTTTACATGAATCCATAAGCTTGTTAAAAGACACCTTCCCCCATGGGTAAGTAAAGTACTCAGTGTCCTCCACCATCTTTAGCGAATCTATCCAGACATTTAACTTGCTCTCTCGTGCAAATAAAACCCTCTCAACAAAGAAACATAGGCCCAACTTGTAGGCATCTTCAACTACAGTGCAGTTTTTTAAAGCAGCCTCCAAATGCATTATCTTCACTGTTTCTTCATCATTAAAGTACTCCTTGATTAAGCGGTCACTAATCAAGTGTTTCTTCAAATCAATCTCAGATGGCCCTGAACTGAAGTTCAACCCCGTAACCAAAGCAAATTCTCCTCTACCAAATCTACAGGGTCTAGATCCCAAATGTAAATGCAACTCATCCTCTTTGATGCACTGGATCTTGTGCAACATTAATTGATGTATGAGAGATGCAGAGAAGTCTAACTTCTCAGCCATGAAAAATTGTTTGAAAGGGGATTCCTTCACCCTTTCTATCAACCCGAGCTCCTCAAACTTGTCCTTGATTGTTTTAAAGTAACCATTGCCCCTATATGTGACTCTTACAGGAAAGTGATCTGTCAAGGGTAAAAGAAACTTCGGCATCTGCAAAAAATAAAGATAAAAATAATACAGTTAAACAAAGTCACGTGAAAAATCCATCAATAAACATACATGCAACCATCGAACCCCTATCAAACCCCTATCGAGTACCCAACGAACACCCATCGAACCCCTATCGAACAACCCTAGAGAATGCATCGAACCACCATTGAACCCAACAAAAAACCCAATGCATCGAGCATGCATCGAACCCCCATCGAGCATGCATCTAATTTCTTAGGTTTAAACCTGGAACCCATAATGGGCCTACCCTATGGGTTCCCAATCGAGCATGCATCGAACACCCATCAAACCCCAATCGAGTACCCATCGAACACCCATTGAACCACTATCGAACAACCCTATAGCCTGCATCGAACCACCGACGAGCCCAACATAAAAACCACTCCATCGAGCATGCATCGAACCATGATTGAGCATGTATCAAATCACAGAAGCACAAGCCTTAAACCCCAAATGACCAAACCTATCGAACCCAATCGAGTATGCATCGAACCCCTATCGAGTACCTATCGAGTATGCATCGAACCCTCTAAATGCCTACCCATCGATGCCCATCGAACCCCCCATCAAATAACATCGAACCCCCCATCGAACCATTGAGCAACATAAAAAAACCAAGCAAAAACTCACCGTTGTCTTTCAATGTACCCATTCTAAAATACTAAAACAAAGCATATCAATATGCTCAAAACAATTCGTAAACTATGCAATAAACGAAAAAAGTCACAACATTCACACAAAAAATTCAAAAAAAATATATACATATAAACATATATATATATATATATATATACAACAGAATACAATAGGGAGATCGACCTTAGTGGGTTAGGGAGGACGGAGGCGGAGGAGGGAGGTCTCGGGGAGGACTCGGAGTTGGGTTCAGTTCTCGGGGGAAACGACGTCGTGCGGGTCTCGGGGGATTGACGATTGTCGTGCGGTCTCGGTGGAGCGACGGTTGCCGTGCGGGACTCGTCGGGATCGACGTCGGTGGGGAGCAGTCGACTGGTTTCGTCCGAAAGATAGAGAGGGAAACTGTGTAGGCGGAGGAGGGAGTTCGAGAGAAAGAGAGAGAGGGAAACTGAAGAGACAAATGAGGAGGGTATTTTGGGTATCATAAAATAAATTGGCATTATTTTGTAATGATAAAAATGCCTAGCATATTTTTGAATTACAACCCCATATTACGCATAAAAAGTCAAATTTCCCTTTAATTATTGAAGATAGAAAAAAATTACTGATTAAGATTGGAAACTTTAATGGTATTGTGAAAATTGGGAGCTTTAAAATATGTTCAAATGAGTAGAACTAAAAAAATGTGTAAATATATGTGACTCACGTCATAATATATAAGATTAGATTATATTGTTACATTCATTTATGATGTGCATTATTGATGCACTTTAGTATTTTACTAATATAAATATATATAAAGGGCATGTTTGCTACGCTGCACTATATTGTATTATTTAAGATTGTACAGTATAGTATTTTATAGTATTAGTTTAATACAACTATGTTGTATTAAATTATAATATGTTTAGATCCAGCCCCATCCCGACCCCGAACTCGGCCTCAACCTCGCCTCCAGCCCCGGCTTCCGACTCCTGGCTCCCAGCCTTGACCTCGACCCCGCTCCCGCTCTAGCTCCCAGCCGTGACCCCAGCCCGAAACCAGCCCCGACCCCAGCTCTGACTCCGAACCCAACCCTCGGTCCCGACTCCGACCCTAAATCTGGCTCCAACCTTGCCCTGGCCCTCGGTCTTGACCCCCAGCCCCAAAACCGACCCTGAACTCGACCCCGACCCGACGCAGATCCCAATCCCCAACCCTGGCCCTCGGCCCCATTCCCGACCCCCAACTCCGGCACTCGACCCCAGCCCTACCACAATATAACTTAATTTCAAAAATATTACAATACAAGTTAACACATACTATTTTTTATGTATTGAATAATATAGTTGATATTGCATTAAAATTTGTGATTGTAATAATTAGTACAATATAAAATTCATTCCAAATATAGTATTCCACTTATTTAATACAATACGACATTTTTATACGACATGATAAATGTGTCTAAAGAGTAATGATTGATACACTCCCAAATTATACACAAAATTTATATAATATGATGTGTCATTGTTTATAAAGATACAATTTAAATTGTGAGGGTGCCACATTAAAATTATCGAATGATTGATATTTGTGATACATTATAATATGTAGTAAAAAAATTTATAAATCAAAACTCTCTTAAGTCAAATAATCAACAATTTTTTTTAATTAGCATTAACGTTGTATATGGTTAAAATTTTATTGTTAAGGTATATTAAATTTTTATTATCATGAAAGATAAAAAGCAAATTGAATGGGTAATTTTGTACTTTTTTATCCTACTTTTTAATATATATATATACAATGTAAATGTTAATTTTTTTTTAAAAATTATTACACCACCGTTGATGTCGACATGCATTACCAAAACCTCAATCCTCGTCATTCTGGTCGTTGCCATGGGTGGAAAATGAAAAATATATATATTTTTTAAAAATTTGTTACAAATCTAATTGTTTTTATGCAATATAATTGTTCTATATACTTTAGTCATTGATTTAGTATGCAAAATAGAGTTTTTGTAAACTTTCGTTACAAATAATATGATTTTTAGTTACAAATTAGTATGTACATGTCATTTACAAAAATAACTTTCTGTAACGGTATTTTGTAAGTACTTGTTACAAAATTGACAGTTTATATTTACAATTTTGTCATTTCATAATTTTGTAAAATAAATAATCATTTTTTTAAAAAAAAAATTCGAGTGGTATTTTTCAAAAGAAATTTCTTTTAAATTGCATGCTTTTTTTTTAAAAAAAAAATTCTAATTGAATTTCTAAAGCATACTTTCCTTTCCCACGTTGGAGGAAAAGCAGCTACTTCTTCTAAGGCTATTTGAATTTAAACATTATTTCTTAATAATACAATATAAATATCTGAACAGTAATATTAATATTAATATTGTCGACACTTCCTCAAGCTAAAATCTCGAGAAGATCCTTCTAGCTTGGTTAAATATATTTATTTTATTCAAATTCTTATGTTTTCCCAAATTTTTGTATAAATTTGTGTTTAAGCTAAGTTTTGTTCTTAATTAAGTTTTTTAAATTGAGAGGTTAGTTTTGTAATTTCTAATCTATTTTTATGTGCTTGTTTTTTAATATTAATTTGATATTATATAATATTTTTCTTATTATTATTTTATAATGTAATATGAATCATTTTTATTTCTAATTTGCTGTATGTATTTTTTTAGAATAACTTTTTTATCATATTCTTTATCTATTTGTTTTTCAATATTAAATTGAAAAAACCATAAATCATGTAATTTCCACCACTTTTTACCGTACATTTTTTCCAAGTCTCAGTAGGCAACCAATTACTTAATAGATTATCTTTCATGTTTTCAAATCTGATTTTTTTAGTTCTAGATCTAGGTTAAGGATAACCAATTACCTTAAGAGGGATAACCAGTACCCTATATTTATAGTAATATGAGTAACTGGTTACCTAGGAAGGCCAAAAATATACATATAACCGAATGTGATGATAACTCTGAAGGTAACTAGTTACCTATCTTAAATCTGAAAATAAAAATCAAATTTGAAAAGAAAAAAGGTAGACTGGAGCTGATTTGAAAAGCAATATCAAAACTATTCAAGAAAAAGAAGAAGAATATTGCATAAAAAATCATCATCATCGAAGAAGAAGCTCTATTTATTGTAACATAGGTAATTAGTTACCCAAAAAATCCAGAAATATACACATATATTATAACATGATGGTAATCGGTTACCTAACCCAGATCTAAAGAAAAAAGAAAGATTTAAAAAAAAAGAATAAAAAAACAAATCAAATCTAAAACTAAAGAAAATATTGTATAATAAGAAAAAAAAAATAAGAAGAAGAAAGTTGGTGAAGACGAAGATCGTTGAAGATGTCGTTTAAGCCGTAGATGAAGATCTTGGTGGTTTCAGCTTGAAGTAGAAGATTTTAGAAGAATATAATGAAGAAGAAGAAGATTTTGGAGGTTCAACATGTTTTCGGAATTGGTTGGACTTGATCGAAGGTGGGGAAGGAGGTCGGACATGGAGTTATGAGATTAAGTTAATATGTTTGGAATCCCATAACTTTTGAGCTTTTAATGGGATTTTCTTACAACTTTTGAGAAAAATGATTTCCTCATAATTTTGCAAAGTTTTGGTATAAAAGCCATAAAAATGAAAATTCTTCAAACTAAAATATGGGAGTAAAGTATCTGAAAGATTATGGAATGTTTTCCTCAGTCATTATCATTGATTTCCTCATAATATATACAACGTATATGCCTAACAAAAGGCTTGACTCTAGGCTACAAACTAGGAAGCAATATACTAAACATACGCTTAACGGAAGGCTATAAAATAGGAAGCTATTTATCTATTCTGACTAATATATTTACAACATATTTATCCTATTTATCTATTCTGACTAATATATTTACAACATATTTAACACACCCTCGCAGTCGAAGCGGGAGGCTTTCGGATGCTGAGACTGTCCCGAAAATCTTCAAATAAAATTAGCGGAAGACCTTTGGTAAAAATATCCGCTATCTGATATCGTGATGGCACATGAAGAACCCGTACTTGTCCACGTGCAACCTTCTCACGGACAAAATGGATATCCATTTCAATATGTTTTGTACGTTGATGTTGTACTGGATTCCCTGATAAATAAATAGCACTCACATTGTCGCAATACACAAGTGTAGCCTTTTGAACCGGACAATGCAACTCTAAGAGTAAGTTCGGAATCCAACATGATTCGGAGACCACATTTGCCATACCACGATACTCGGCATCGGCACTAGAACGAGACAACGTAGGTTGTCGTTTTGACGACCAAGATATCAAGTTGTCACCCAAAAATACACAGTATCCATAAGTAGATCGTCTCGTGTCAGGACACCCACCCCAATCTGCATCAGTGTATGAGACCAGAGTAGAAGTAGAAGATGAATATAAATGAAGACCGAAATCCACCGTACCCTGAACATATCGAATAATCCGTTTGAGAGCTGACATATGATCAACCCTCGGATCATGCATATGGAGACAAACTTGTTGTACGGCATAAGAGATATTTGGTCGTGTAAAAGTGAGATATTGTAGAGCCCCTACAAGACTCCGATATAGGGTAGGATCATCAAATGTAGCACTAGATGTAGCACTAACCTTTGATTTTGTGTCAACTGGGGTAGTAGACGACTTACATGAAGACATCCCGGCACGCTCTATTATGTCTTCGACATACTTGCTCTGTGAAAGAAACATATCACCCTTATGTCGAGTCACCGCAATACCAAGAAAATAATTCAGAGGGCCAAGATCCTTCATAGCAAATTCAGAGTTAAGAAGATCCATTATAGAACACCGCAGAGCATCAGAAGAAGCAGTGAGAATAATATCATCAACATATAATAAAATGTAAGCCATATCCGACCCTTTGCTGAAAATGAATAAAGAATTATCACATTTGCTATTAACAAACCCAATAGATAAAACATAATCAGCAAAATGCTTATACCAAGCCCGGGGTGCCTGCTTAAGACCATACAATGACTTATGTAAGAGACAAACATAATCTGGATGATCACGGTTCCTATAACCCAATGGTTGATGCATATAAACTGTTTCCTGAAGCTCACCATGAAGGAAAGAATTTTTGACATCCAATTGATGAATTGGCCATGCTTTCGAAAGAGAAAGACTAAGAACAGTGCGGATTGTAGCCGGCTTCACCACCGAACTAAAAGTCTCACCACAATCGATGCCAACCTGTTGTGTTTTTCCATCACCTACAAGACGGGCTTTATGCCTCTCAAAAACACCATTAGATTTGACTTTATGAGTAAAAATCCACATAGACCGAATCACATTAACATGCGGAGGACGGGGCACCAACTCCCACGTCTTATTTTTAATAAGAACATCATATGCATCATCCATGGCCATTTTCCAATTTGGATCACGAAGAGCCGCGATCGGATTTCGAGGCCACAGAGACCTCGCAACCGCGGTATGCATGGAATATTTTTTATTGGGTTTATATATCCCATGCTAGCTACGGGTCATGACTCTAGGCTGTTGGAGAGGAATAGTAGGAGGAGAGGGGCCGAGTTGTGTTTGGGCAGGAAGGATTTGTGAAGAAACTGGGCCAATAGGGGAGGACGGCCCACCAGACATAGTGGTCTGCTGATCAGACCGGTCCACTAAGGGAGAGGGCTGGTCTCTGCTAGGTTGGGCCAGAGATGGACGAATTGGGTCAGGGGATGATGAGTTGGACCCGTTAGGAGAGATGGGCTCACTTGGCACGTTGGGCTGAGCAGAAGGAGTTGGAGTAGGGTGTTGAAGATGGTGAATGACATAAGGGGATAAACCTTCGTCAAGAAAATCATCTGTGTGGGATTTTGGGGAATGCATATTAGCAAAAGGAAAATTATGTTCATCAAACAAGACATGGCGACAAATAATAATTTTACGAGATGACCAATCATAACACTTGTAGCCACGATGGTTGGTTGGATACCCTAGGAAGACACATGGAGTAGACCTTGGTTGCAACTTATTTATAGTGGTAGACAGAATGAGAGGGTAACACAAACACCCAAAATCCCGGAGATGATTATAAGAAGGGACCCTTTTGTAAAGAATCTCAAGCGGAGACTTGTTTCCCAACAATTTACTTGGAAGCACATTAAGAAGATAGGTTGCCATTTGGAGAGCATGATGCCAAAATGATGGAGGAAGAGATGCATGAGCAAGTAGAGTACGAGAGATATTGTTTATAGTCCGAATTTTGTGTTCAGCTTTCCCATTTTGAGAAGAAGTGTGAGGACAATAAAAGATGAATGACATGCCATGAGTTTTACAAAAATCCCAAAAAGAATTATTATCAAACTCCCTACCATTATCACATTGCACATTTTTTATATTACGCTCAAATTGGGTAGAAATATGGGCTTTAAAGGCCAAGAAAATGTCATACACATCAGATTTCCGACCCATAGGAAAAGTCCATAAATACTTCGAAAAATCATCAAGAAATAAAATGTAATATCTATGTCCCGAAGAACTCAAAACGGGAGAGGTCCAAAGATCACTATGTAAAATATCAAATGGCATAGTAGTACTCGAAGATGAAGAAACAAATGGCAACTTATATGTTTACCAAGAACACATGAACCACAAATACTAGAACTAGAAAGTTTATTACAATCAATGCTTTTATTCTTCCTAAGCACATCTAAGATAGGAGACCCCGGATGACCCAAACGATCATGCCAAAGCTTAGGAGAGATGGCGGCAAAGGTAGAAGAGGAAGCTTGATTGTTGAGAGAACATGAAATTGGATAAAGGTCGCCTCGGCTATCACATCTCCTTATTGGCATCCCCGTCCGATAATCCTTCACAGAAAACCCAAATGAATCAAACTCAACAGACACTGAATTATCCTTAGTAAACATTCTAACAGAAATGAGATTTTTAATCAGTTTATGAGCATGAAGAACATTTTTAAGGGAGAGGGATTGACATGGGGAAGATAAATTC
Source organism: Humulus lupulus (assembly GCF_963169125.1). Taxonomy (NCBI): domain Eukaryota; kingdom Viridiplantae; phylum Streptophyta; class Magnoliopsida; order Rosales; family Cannabaceae; genus Humulus; species Humulus lupulus. Next base: position 203,369,338 of record NC_084798.1, read on the forward strand.
GTGTGACCATAGCCAAGAATTGGAATAGTGTGACCATTACCAACAATAATATTATTATGAGGATGATTGCTCAAATTAAAATAAGACGAGAGATTACCGGTAGAGGAAGTCATGTGAGATGTAGCACCGGTATCCATGTACCATGACGGGTCGGGTTGGTTAAGAGACATGGTGTGCATTGCCGCCTCGATATCCATAGGAGCATACGAACTAGACTACCCAAGAGGATTAGGCGATGCTACTTGATGCACATAGGCCTGCTGAGGTGGTCTTGGGCCGAGCAAACCTGCCTGGCGCTGCTGAGGAGTATTGGGCTTGGCCCATCCTTGAATTGGGAATGGACAAGGAGGAATAGGCCAGGCCGGATTATACCATCCCCATGGAAATGGTTGCTGCTGCTGCCATTGTGGAGAACGAGTGGTTCCACCGTGGCCACCAGAAGACTGCCCCCGACCACCGCCTTTACCGCCGGCCGAGTTCCGGCCACCCCCGGAGCCTGCATTCTTCCAACCACCCCCGTTGTTGCGCCGTCGACCACCAAAATTTTGCGCACCATTTTCCCCTTCGAATGTCCGTACGTCTCAGAGTGTGTGGAACCATCATCAATCGAAGAAGCTATCATAGCAGACTCAGTGGCTGCTTCCTTAGCCATCCCGGCCTCCTCAAGAGTGAGCATGGAGCGAGCCTTGTAAAAAGGAGGAAGGGGGTTGCTTTGACGGATCAACGTACCCACTCCACGGTACGGTTGTGTAAGACCCCCAACCAATTGCAATACCATTCGACTATCGGACACCAGAGCCCCAACGTTCTTCAGTTGATCCGCTAGAGATTTGAGACGTTGACAATAAGATGAAACATTTGGGAAATTCTCCATAGTAGTGGTGGAGAATTCTTGTTCCAAGGCAACGGCACGAGAATGTTGATTATCTTGGAATATATCACGCAATCTATCCCAAGTCGCCATAGCCGTTGAGTCGGGCTCAATAATGGTGTGCAATAAGTCATTAGAAATGGTAGCATAAATCCACGAAAGAACCGTGGCATCCAAAGTTGACCATAGCTCCTTCTCTTCCTTGGTAGAAGGAACCGTCTCCTTGCCTTTGGCCAGAGGAATGATATGATCAAGCACCTTGGTTGATCGTGCGTGAATCTTGAAGAGTTTCGCCTATGTCGAATATTGAACGTTTTCCATTTCAAGAACAATGGAAACATGATTTTTGATGTTCGATACGGCAAGAGTCGGATGAAAAGATGATTTGTTTGAAGCCATTTAGAGAAGAAAACAAAGAGAAGAAAGGTAGATTAAGGAAGAAGGTGGGCAAGGAACACAGAGCTAGGGCAAGCGGAAGACAGAGAAATAAAACCCTAGGCAAACTGATACCATGAAAGATTATGGAATGTTTTCCTCAGTCATTATCATTGATTTCCTCAGAATATATACAACGTATTGTTGGGGTTTTATGCCCTAATTAAAACCCAAATTCTTTGTAATCTCATTTTATTATCAATAAAAGAATAAAAATCATTTTTTGACTTGGTCAATCACTTTGCTCACATGTTTTATTTTCATGATTATTTATTTAATATAAACTTCTATTAAATCCCGAGCATATAGCTAATCTTATTTATAGTGACGTAATCACAGTGGAATATAAATATGATTATATGTTCAAAAATAAGTTAGTCCTAAGATTAGTCAGTGCACCGGATTTACACTGACTTGCCAATCTACGATATGATCTACTTACACATTACAGTGTTATGTTCTTTCCAGAACATTAGCAAAGTAGATAAGATCGGATGTATTTGTTACATCGGACAGGACCGATATTGACAGTTGATAAGATAAGTAAACATACCGTTATTATCTATTCTAGTCATATCATATAGTTGACCATAGGTCAATTCAATCTCAATTCTGAGTAGTTAGTATTCAAACTGATTGTATTATTTGAGTTCTTTGACTTGTTCGTTACCAGTTTACCCTACGGACTAGCCCATACTTACATCTTGGGAACTCGGTAGTATAATTGAGTGGGAGTGTTAATCATAGATATGAACATCTATAGCTTCTGATGAAGAAGTGAAACGATGGTTTCCTTTTAGTTTGGTTCAAGGTGTTAAATGATAGAGATCTCATTTCAGTAATTAAATTAGTTTACTGAAATATCATTTACAAGGAACTAAGTGTTTTAAGGATAAAATACAATGAGGGGTAAAACGGTATTTTAGTCCCATCTCATTGTAGACCGTCTATAGAGGATTGAGTGACAATTATGGTTGTAACAATGGATAATTAATAGCGTATCTATATTTGTTATAGAGCGTTCTATGAATTCAAGAGTGCAATTCCAAGTCTATAGTGGAGTCACGAGGAATTAATAAGTTAGTAAATTTATTTGTTAGATTTATGAAAACTTATTGGAGCTTGATTTCATAGGCCCATGGTCCCCATTGTACCTTGGATAAAATCATCTAGATAGTCTCAATTAATTGATTTAATCATCAATTAGAATTATCAAAGTTGACCAGGTCAATTTTGGATAGTTTCACAGAGTTGTGTAATTTTGAGAAGAAAAGAGAAATTATGGCAGATTTATTAATTAAGATAAATTGGTATCTAAATTAATAAATAAATTTAAATCAAGGTTCAAATTATAAATAATTAATTTGATAAAGGATTTAAATAATTATTTAATTAATTAAATCAATAGAAAATAATACAGGCCTTGATTTTAAGTCCAATGGGCTTATAATCAAATGGGAAATTTCACAGGCCTATAGCCCATGATAATTTCGACCTAGGGCTTCAAAATGGCTGTTATTTTATTGATTTTTTAATTAAATTAAATGGCCTAATTGAGTCTATAAAAGGAGTGCTTAGAGAGAAGTTTTTAGAGATGGCAGATAAGTCATAAGTCAGATTTTCTGATAGTTTTATATTCTCTCTAAACACAAGTCCTTTTCTAAGCCACTTTGTTATTTTCTCTTCTTCTCTCTATATCTATCTCATGTGTTGAGAATTGCCCACACTAGTCTAGGTGGTTCTAAGGATACATTGGAAGATCGTGAAGAAAATAGAAGATCGGTTCAGTTTCTTGATAATACTCTGCGACAGAGAGGATACAAGAGTTAGAGAAACTGAAGGAAGGACTCTTAATTCCGCTGCGTATACTGTAAGTATTATATTATTTGTTTCTCTTTGAATTCAATTTTAGAAACATGTTTTAGGCTATCTCGTATTAATTTGTTTAATATTAGATATACATGAAAATAAATAAAGATCCTGTATAAGTTTTTTCCAACACGTATATGCCTAACAAAAGGCTTGACTCTAGGCTACAAACTAGGAAGCAATATACCAAACATACGCTTAACGGAAGGCTATAAAATAGGAAGCTATTTATCTATTCTGACTAATATATTTACAACATATTTATCCTATTTATCTATTCTGACTAATATATTTACAACATATTTAACAGTATCATACATGCTTTGATAACCTAATCGTATGTATAAGTATAAAGTCAAAGAATATAAGACTAATTCTAACTTTTTAGGGAAAATTAGGCTTTCTAATTACTCCTATTTCTAATTACACTTTTACACTTATATTATACCGCAATTTCATAAATATTATAGTATATAATTTTATATTATCTTATTATAATTATGGTAAGTTAATAATGGTCTTGATTTTTTCTAAAATTACTTTGTTTTTTTTTTTATCTTTTTTTTTTAAAGAAAGCAATTGTAAAGGCAAGTTGACAAGACTTGCCTCTTTTTTTCGGGTCTGCACATTAAACGATACACTCATTTTTTTTTTGTTGAAAAAACTTTCAATTTTCTCTTTTCCATTTATTGGAATATGTATAAATTTTCATCAAAATATACAAAGATATTTAGTTTCATATAAGTATGATTAACTTCAACAAAATACATAAAACTAATTAGTTTATTTTATTAATTATTTATGCACAATTTAATAAAATAAACCAAATTATTTACTTTTTCATAGGGGTGCACGGCGGGCGGTTTGTGCAGTTTTTTATTTGGTGGTTTGAGAAAAATGCAACCCATAACTGTCCAACAAGTGTGCGGTTTTTGCGGTTTTTTTCTGGGGGGGTTGTATTGATTTAAATGTCAAAATTATCAAGTTATGATATTTAAGAAAATAAAAAATTGTAGACTATAAAGTTCAAACTTATACCATTTTTACTCATCAATGTCATTATGAATAATAATTTGATAAAATATTATAGTGTCTCAAATTTGAATCTAAAACTTTACAAAAAAAATTATAATAATTAGTATAATAATTATCTAAATTATAAATGGTATTGAACTCATCAATTCACACATTGATAATTTCAACAGTTTGAGTTTTGTTATGGAAAATTTCACTAATATTAAACCATCAATACAAGTAACACTATTTCTTTTTTCATCTACTTTTCCTAAACAAGTTTTTATATACAATTTATAAGTTACCACCATTAATCTCATAGCAACGAAAGTTTTCATAAAAAAAAGTTAAAATTTTGGACTACCATAAATATATATAAATATAAAAAATAAAACGATTCATATCCCAAAATCCAAAATCTTCATCAAACATATTAAAAGGGTCACAAACTTTAAAATTTTTAATGAGCCATTTATGGATTGTATTTTTAGATTTAGATTATTACTAAAAATGTATATACAAAAACAATAAAGTAGCAGGTTCGGGTTGGACCCTCCTTATATCATTGCAACCCGTACCAACCCAATTTCGACGGGTTTTTTAATGGGCGGGTTCAAAGCGGGCGGGTTTTGATGGGTTGGGCGGGTGGGGCAAATTAACGATTTTTTTGTGCACCCCTACTTTTTCGTGTTCTTTAAATTTTGGTATATCGACTCATTTGGGTAAATCATTATGTTTATTTTATATTAAGTGTATCAATATTTTCATATGATTAATTGTTAGTAAAATAAAATATATCTTTGATTTTTTGGAACACATTACAGTTGAAATATCGTGTTCTTGAAGATATTATATTAGATATTACCATTTAGTTTATTTCATATTTATTTAAACATAATGAATTAAACAATTAAAAAAATAAACAAGTTTAATTAACACATCAAACTTAACCAATTAGTTTATTATATAGTGTTATTTATGTATGGAACTAATTGGTTGTAAATAAAACATAACCAATTAGGTTTTTATTTGATTTTATTGTTCCACTAAACCATTAAATAAACAATATGGTTTAATTTAAGTTGAATGGTCACTAAAATAAACGTTTATGTTTATGTAAGATGCGCTCATGTTTTATTTTGTTTTTTTAACAACCACAATTTTCTTTTTGTTTATTATATATAACCTAGCAAATTCGTTTACTTCATAATGTTTACTTTTAAAAACGTTTTTCAACAAGTATAGTTGTCATGTTGCATTCCAAAATTATAAACAAGAAGGTTTAGAAACATACACGTATTTTTTAATAAACACTTTTGTTTATTTCTAAAATAAACATACGTTCAATGTTTTTGTTTATGAACATTATGTTACACCCAAATTTCGAGAATAAATAAACAACCTCGAAATGTAGACTCGTAAAATGTAAGCTACCAACAAATGTTAGCATTATGCTTATATAATTTGTTATGAAGTTCCAGAGCTACATCATCAGCGTTCGAGCATGGGTTGCAAGCTCGAAGGTAACAGAGATCTTCCCTCGAAAGATGAGATCAAAAGACCAACCAAGTAAGGAGGTAGCGACAACTGGAATGATGAGCTTGAAGCTATGTGTGATCTCGAAAGCACGTTGGAGCAGTGATCAAGCTCGAAGAAACGTTAAACCTATACACGGAGAAGCTGTTGGGAAATCCCTATTTCTCTGGGATTTGTTAAACCCGTGTATTGAATCCCTATTTTTATGAGATATTTATTTAAATAATACACTTTAATTTTTATTATGATTCAGATATTCATTTGAATTTAAAATTTGAATATATGTTGTAACTTCCATAATTTTTTGGGAAGATATTCTTGTAAATAGGTCTATAAATAATCTAGATTGAGTCATTTAGAGGCACACACAATCTTGTACTGAGAAACACTCTGTGAAAATTGCTTTTTCTTGAAGCTTTAATGCAGATTTTAATAAAAGTGATTCGTGAACGTAGGTAGATTTTAATTGTTAAACCACGTAAAAATCTCTTTCTTTTCTTTTCTTCCTGTTTAATTTTTTAATTTGTAAAACGCCCTAATCTAGTGCTTTGTAAAACATTCACATATTCATAGGTTTATAAGAGAAAAACCCCTTATTATAAAAATCCAAGTGGGGTCTTGCTAAAAACATGCAAGTTGGGCCCAATTGTTTAAAAAGAAAATAGTAGTTTTTATGCAAAGTTCTCAAAACAACCAAAAGTTCAAGTCCCACTGATAAGTTTAAAAAATCTAATTTAACATAAAATTATTAAAAGAAAATGGCGTTTGAAATTGATTATTTCTCGTCCATAGGATGCCCTCACGCCATACACACTATGACGATAGAACTCCTCACATCACCACGCGTGCCATAGAGAAACATATTTGCTATCTGGAAGGGAAAGTGTAGAGTTCCAGAATATTTACTTAGCTAGCTAGATAGTATTAGTAGTTAGTATTAGTTTGTAGTATGTTAGTTACCGTGGATTTTGGTTCAAGTCGGGACTTGGTTGGAAACTCATAACAATAGTTATGGATTTTATAAGTTTAACCTATAGTTTAAGAATATTAATTATAACATTAGGTTTGATTAATATTGTTGGTCATAGAGATATTATTTATTATAACCTAAGGTTTAGATAAAGCCAATAAGAGCATGACACTTGTCATAATCATGATTATTAAGGAATTAAGTATTTTGATAAATAGTTTTAATAAAAGAAAGATCTAGAAGCTCTGGAACCTTCCAGCAGCTGTTAGGATCGTATTATGACTCAGTCAAAGCTGTTTATCCAATTTGAATTATGCTGAAAAAGTGCAAATACATTTTTAATATACCTACGTATGTCGATATATCGCAGCATAGGGGCCGATATATTGCTTACGGAAGATATGAAAAACATGTCGACTTTGCACGAATGATCGAACAAGTCTCAGGAATACAGGGGGAGGCGGTATATCGCCTATGGTGGGCGATATATCGGCTCCATGAGTATAGTTTTGAAAGTTTTACTTTTTGAATTTTAAAAATACCCTTAACCGCTTAGACCTGCCTTTGAACGATTTTGATAGAGTTCTGGGTATCAGTTGAACGAAAATTCAAATCTTTTTCATTTTATAATCATTTATTTATTCAAATTAAAAGGGATTAGTTTCACTCCTTGAACTCTATAAATAGGACCTAGTGCTCAGCCATTTTCTTCATTCTTCAAGCATTTGATCAGAGTCTCCAAGGTACTAGTGTTACTATAGAGAGATACACTTGGGTTTTGGGTTAAAGCTTTAATCATTCTAAGCTTTTATAAACACTTGGGAAGTGAGAAATAGAGTGTTTTTGGTATTGAGGTTTAGAGCAATTCATAAGGTCATTCAAGGTAATTCTATTCCTTAAGTCCAGTTCTTTATGATTTTATAGTTTTCTTTAGTTTCTTGTATTCAAATCCTAACTCTTATTATTGATTCTTGATTAGGCATTTAAGTTCTTGAAACTTAAGGTCCTTCTTGGTAAGTTTCTTCTTGATGGTTTAGTTCCCATATTCATCTTTATTCTTAAAGATTCTCACCATTTTCTACTATTGGTTTATAGGAGTTTCTAAATCTCGTTCCCAAATATCCCGGCTTTTGGTAAGGAAAATAGGATTGATTTTATATGCTTATATGTTATGGTATGTTTATGTTTATGTTTATGTTATGATATATATATATATATATGTGTGTGTGTGTGTGTGAATATGTCTTGTAGTCCTTGGAGCTTATAGTTGCTTAGCTAGCAAACCTCAATGCTTTTATGTCGCTTGGGGCTTATAGTTGCTTAGCTAGCAAGCCCCAATATTTTTTTTTATGTTGCTTGGGGCTTATAGTTGCTTAGATAGCAAACCCCAAGATTACCATTTTTATGGGTTAAAGTTATGATATATGTTTAATAGTATATGTTTATGATATAGTCTTATGTTTATGATTTATGTTATATGATTGTTAGTAGATTTTTTTCTTCTTGCTGGGCATTAGGCTCTCTCCTTTATTTTTTAGTGTGATGCAGGAAAATGATTATGTAGGCGGAAGGATTCTTGGTAGCTTGACTTGTGTGTTGAGGATGAATGGAATGAATGGACTGCGTGTCGATCGATGACGAAGTTATTTATTTTTAGTCTTTTAAATTATGTTTTCTTAATGAAATTTTGCAATTAGCATTTAAAATTATGTTTTATGTTTTGTAAACAATGGGATCTCATTCCCTGTTACACTTTTATGTTATTGATACAATAATTATTTTAGAGTTTTAATAAATTTATGATTATTTCTTATGTATATTTTTTCCAAAAGTAGTAGCTAAGTCTAGTAGTTTTTAATGGTCTAATGTATTAGAAATAGTTGGATCATTTCAGAAAGTAAGGGGGTGAGCTAAAAGCCCAGTAAGGAAGTACAAACCACACACAAGTAAATCAAACAAATCATAATCGCATCATACATCGTCACACATCATAGCATCATTATCGCAAAAGCATCAACATCATAAACATAAACATAATCATAACAACATTGGCATCATATGCAAAATCATCATCACATAAACATTATATCCTTGTGAACATGGCCCGCTAACTTGTTCATGTCACCCTTTGAGGTAAACAGAATCTCTGGTCCTTGAATAACCTTGGCACGTCCGCCCTTTGAGCTACGTCTTCATATCCTTAGTAACTCAGGTTATGTCTTCATATTCTTAGCAACCCCTTTTTGATGTGTCACGTTCATCACGCTAACATCCATTCATATCATACAACATTCAAAATGACATACAATCCAGTCACATCATCATAATAAAGCATTTCATAATTCATAACGAGTAAATCATTACATTCTCATTCATACAAACAATCTTACCAATCACAGCATAAATAAACAAAATTCTATCTAACTTCTTTACCTCAGGTCCAAGCAAGGTAAAATGACAACTTCACAACGAGCCTATACCATAAGCAAAACAACATTCCTTAGCATCACATAAACTCTACTTTGCCCACTCATATAATCCATGTGTGCATGGGACATGCACACATGGTGAAAGTTGTTCACAACATCCAAACAAGACATATTTAAACATAAGGTCATAAAAGAATAATGCATATTCTACCTATATTACATGCATGATCTTGCTATAAAAACTATATGGTTGCATAATAGACATATTTTTGAACGTAAAAGTGAAATTGCATGCGACATGCATACGTGGGAACGTTGTTTAAAAGCAGCGTTAAAAACGATAATTCCTATGCACTTATTTCTATCGTTTTTTTTAAAATAATAAAATTGTAACATGCTTGATTACCATTATTTGTCCTCTTAAAATTACTAGGTTGATTAATTTTCTCAAGACATTATTTTATTTCATAAAATAATTTATTTAACCAATTTAAAATATAATAATCACATTATTTACTTTCAAACTCCAAAAAAAACAAAGACTAGAACTATGTGAAATACTTATAGTTTAACATGTTTGCTTAGAAAATAACATTATAATAAAATTATCAACTTTATAAATTTAATGTGAGGAAAATATAATTTTAGATGTGAAAAATATATTTTTACTTGTATTATTTTTAAGACTTAATTTTAAAATAGAATAAATTCATAAACGATAATTCAATAATTATTTTTAAAATATTTTATTAAACTTTTAGGCATTATTTGATTTACTTAAAGATTCACAAATAAACTAATCTTACCATTTTTCTTAACTAAAAATAAAGAAAAATCATAACCATTAGAATAAACACTCATGTTATAAAAAAAATACCACTTTTAATATTTCCATAGTTTAAGGCATTAACTTATTTCAACACACACATCACATTCCTTTTATCAAAATATAACTTCACATTTTTTTACAAAAATCCCAGCAACCAATTATACTATTAAAATCACCATTTTTATTTTTTTAAAAACTCATATTTTCATCAAAATATAAAAAAAAATCTGCAAGTAATTATTTGTGTAAAAATAACATTTTAAGTGTGAAATAAAATATCATTTTATTCTCATAAATACAACACATCATAAAAGACCTTTCTTATGCATGCATATCATTATTTCATCAAACTTTTCACCAATTATTCACAAAATCAGCAAGCATAAATCATCATGAAATTCATATTTAGTTGATATTTCTCAAAACCCAATCCATAACCTTCATGAAATTATTAATATATCAATTTATAGAAATTCAAAACAATCCTTTCTTTTATCTAAATTAACCTAGCATGTTTCTAAGATCACAATTAAAACATACAAGGAAAACAAACATGCTTGAACATCACCTTTGCATGCCTTTACATAAATCAATAGTTTTAAAATGATCATAGCAACACAAACACAAAACACAACCTTCACATAAAGCCTAACATGTTTCTAACATGTATGTGACACAAGAAAAACAATCAACACAATATACCCCAAACCCCATAGGCACATCTCAAGATCAAACATGTATATAACACACTATAAGACACCCTAATCTACCCTTCTCAAACTCATCACCAATGAACATATGAACATTATCATTCCAAAAATTGTCATACAAAATCATAGCCATGCCTAGATCAAATCTCCCATACATGCACCCAATACAACCCTTCAATCCCAACATCAAAAGAGTCAAACATCAACATACCCATTCATATAAACCATCAATACATAAAGAAATAAGGGCTAAGGGTTCATTACCTTTCTTGATTGATAGAATCAAGAACACAAGGTGACCAGTACCCAAACTTTACCACCCCTTGTTCAAGCCTAGGGTTTTTTTTTCTTCGAAATCCACCATGAGAAGAAGAAGAGATTCAACAACACACAATAAAAACCATAGTCAAAATTACAAGAATCAAAAGAAGAGAATAAACAAGCATAAACACAAAAAGGCATACCCTAGACTTGGTCTTCCCTTCTCCTTCTTCTTCCTTTCTTTCTTCTCCTCCTTCTCTCTCTAGCTCACGTCCCTCTCTTTCTTTCTCTCTCTAATTTCAGCAGCCAAGAGCATAATGGCTCTTCTCCAATTTTCCTTCCCCCTTTATCTTAATTCCCTCATAATAGCCTAATAAAATAAAATGGTAAGTTTTCTATTTCTAATTATCTTCTCTTTTTTTTTTTATTAAATTGTTTTTATCTCTAATTGGTATGGAATAAAGATGACAACATCTTTTCCATTTTAACCAATATTTATCCACACAAAATAGGTAAGGAAAATCCTCCTTTCCCATTTAATCTACACGTCCAAGCCTATCATTTCCCCTTTTCTTTTATTTTTTTTTATAAATAATTAAATCTAATAAAAGGAAACCACAAGTGTGTAGAAAATTCTACACATGTGCACCATGCAACCATGCACTTGCACACACTTAATAACTAAGGTGCATCACTACCTACCATGCACCTCAGTGCATTCAACCAAAGCTCAAATAATCACATTTTTAAATAAAATAAATAAATAACATTTAACAATTAAAATCACAAAATTCAACCAAACAATTCTAACAATTAATTTAAACAAGCAAACAATTAAATAAAATAATTCACAACACTTAACAATTAATTAAAATAAAACATAAAAATTTAATAACTAAAAAAAAATTAATTTTGGTGCACTACAATATTGCTCTACATAATTAAGTTGATGAAAAACGGCGCCAACAATTTGGTGCTTTTGTTGAGAGCATTATGCAATTCTTCTTACCGTTTAGCATAAAATCTTCCTGCTTAGCAACAGTGGCTGCCTTGAATATTCCTGGAACCAGTGGGCGACCACTTCCTTAAATCCCTGAGTAAAATACTCCAAGACCTGAGGAGCATCCTCAAAGACCTGGCAAACAACCAGTTGTGAATTAGAGTCTCGATGAGGAGAGTTCTTCATCGTCTCCCAGAGAACGACCTGGTCAAAGTTTTAGACCTAATGAGTAGGATTATTATAATTCAGAAAGATATGTACCGACAGTTGAGCTCGAAAATCGATGGCTGTGTGAACAGTTAGTCGAGGCAACGCAACTAAATGAAGAGATGGCAAGATGAGCTACTGAAGCCCAGGCACTCCCACGGAGGACTAGGGGGCGACCTTGAGGAAGTACAACTGCCAGGATGGTCGAACAAAGGGCCCAACAAGCTCAATCGAGGCCTAGGGAAAATGTAGGATAAAATCGGCCCAGGGTGTCATCACAAAACCCTGCCAGGAACAACCCAGCAAGGGACATTCTCGCAGACCCTGGGAATAATTGAGCTCCCCGGGTAGCTCGGAATGATAACCCAGGACATGCCGGGAATAATAATAACCCTGAACCTACAAGGCCAAACAATGAGAGGCCACCACCGTCTCTAATTAGGCATCCTCCATCGCCAATTAGACATGCCTCTCCAGCTCGGGGTGTACCCCACCAAGCTCCCAGTGGAAACTGAGCTGGGGAGAGAGACCCTCACAGGCCTTCTCAAAGTGCTAGAAGTGGAAGCTAGGATAACTGCCATCGTGCTCGACCTGAGCATAGAGGAGAACGCGAGGTCCCACTAGGGGTATGTTAGGAATATAGACAGGCTAGACAACCCCAACCGTCTGAGAGTTATGTGTCAAGGTCAATAGCAACCATAATTAGGGTGCATGTGAATATCCCACCTCGCAATCAAATCCCACAACAACAACAACAACCAGAAAGAACTGTTAGCTTCCGTGAGGGATGTCAAGATTACAGCAGGCCGGTGAGTGTCTATAACACCGAACCTAGGTATTATGAGAACTATCCGAATAGTTATCCTGATCTTCGGGACCACTTGAATAAGAACCGATGGCAATTTAATCAACCGAACTCAGACCTGAGGGAACACTTAAATGCCCAAAGGGAGACTCTACAACCAGTATATGGAAATCAATACAACCTTATACTGTGAAAAAGAGCTAGAGTTCCTACGAACAACAACCATCTCCTAGTAGCACAAGCTCCCCCTTCGATGGATTTGGTTCAAGAGAGAATCAACCAATTTGAGGAAGCGTTCAGGATCTTTCAAGAAGGGAAAAACAAAGAAAAGACCTACTATTTCGATGAGGAGCTCGAGCCTTTTTCTCGCCATATCTTGAACACACCATTCCCCAATGGTTTCAAGATACCCCACGTTGCGCCCTACGATGGGACTACCGACCCAGGCAGCCACCTGAGTATGTTTAATACTATGATGCGAGCCAACAATGTCAGATATGAGCTCAGATGTATGCTCTTCCAGACCACACTCACAGGACCAAAAAATAGTAGGTTTGACAAATTCCGAAGGCACTCGATCTCGTCTCGGGATCAATTGTCTAAGGAGTTCAAGAAGTAGTTCCAAGCTGCGAAGAGTATCAAGCCCGAGGCTTCCACCGTAACAAATGTTAGACAATAACCGGGTGAATCACTGAAGAGCTACCTGGTGAGATTCAATATAGAGGCGGCTCGAGCTCACAATGTTAATGACAACGATCGTCTTATGGCAGTACGAGCTAGAGTATTGCTAGGAAGTCCTCTTTGGGACGACATGCAAAGGAAACCTGTAAGGAAAATAGCCAAATTCACCACTGTAAAGCGCACCCTAATTCCATTCATTTATAAAATGTCTTTCAACTCTGAGTAAATAGAAAAATACCATTTTAAGAAAAATCTCAGTGGGGTCTTAGTAAAAACAAGCAAAATTGGGCCTAATAGTTGGAAAAGTAAACTAATGCGTCTTTATGAAATATTCAGAAATAAAATTGTTATCCCCAAAATTTTAGTTTGATGACGTGGCAATCAGAAGTGATAAGTGGCAATGCATGGTCAGTAAATGACACATTAATAGTCAATAAATGTATTGGCTCTTCGGAGTTGTTATATTACTGGTCATGAAAATTATTTATCTGGTTTGGAAGTGATTTGACCAACCAGGTAGAATTTTTGTCCGACCAGTAAAGATTTTTGACTGACCAGTAAAATGTTCTGGCCGACCAGTGGAGTATTTTGGCCGACCAGTCATTTGTTTTGCCCGACCAATAAAGTGTTTTGCTAGACCAGAAATGTGTCATGCTAGACTAGAAATATGTCATGCTAGACCAGAGATGTGTCATGCTAGACCAGAGGTGTACTAGAGGAGTGCTTTGCCTATACTAACCAGAGGTGTGCTAGAGGTGTGCTTTGCCTACGCCAACGAGAAGGGCTTGCCTATGTCGATGTAGAGTCCAAGAAATTTACTTAGCTAATTAGATAGTAGTAATAATAGTAATAGTAGTAGTATTTTTATGATTGTGGATTTTGGTTCAGACCGGGATTTAATTGGACACTCGTAGTAACACTTGTAGATTTTCTAAGTTTAACCTATAGTTTAAGAATATTAATTTTAACCTAAGGTATGATTAATATGCCTGATATTGATGGTGATATTTATTATATTATAAGGTTTAGATAGACCCAATAAGAAAGTAACACTTGTCATGTGTATGTTTAATGATAATTAAGTATTTTTGAGGAATAAGTTTATTAAGATCAATATTTGAATATCCTAGGGTCTGTCAGCAGCTTTGAAATCGTTAGAGGACTTAGTCAAGGTTGTTTACCCATTTCAAATTAGGCTGAAAATGTGCAATTTCGTGTTTAAATATTTAGCGTATGCCGATATATCGCAGCTATAGGGGGCGATATATCGCAATATGGGGATACGAAAAACACGTAACTTCGCACAATCACCTCGACGAGCCTCGGGCATACTAGCCCAAGCGATATAGCGCCTACTAGAGGCGATATATCGGTTCCTTTGATGGATTTTTGAATGTTTTTTAAAACATTCTCATTTTAATCTTTAACCTCTTGATAAGTCCAACATCTTTCTGACCGAGTCTTCAGCCTCTGCTGAACGATAATACAAATATTTTTCACTTAAAAAGCCATTATTTTATTCAAGTTAAATGAAGATCTTTTCATTCTTGAACTCTATAAATAGGACCTAGTACCCAACCATTTATTCATTCATCAAGCTAAGTTCAGAGGCTGCAAGCTGCTAAGTTATTTTTGAGTGCTTAAACACTTGGGTTGGGGATTATAAGCTTACCAAACACTTGGGAAGTAAGGTTTATAGCACACTTCAGTTCAAGGTTTAGATCGGTCATAGAAGCATTCAAGGTATTCCAAACTCTAGTTCATTTTGGTATTGTTTTCCTTAAGTTCTTATAGTTTTCTACTCAACATCCTAACTTCATTCTTTATTCTTGGTTAGGAAATCTAAGATCTTGAACATAATGTTCTCGGTAAGTATCTTTCGATGGTATAGTTCTTTAATTATTTTCATCCCTTTTTCTTTAAGTATACCCACCTTCCTTTGATGGTTTTAGGAGTGTCCCAAGGTCCCAAACCTGTTGACATATCCCGGTATATTTGGTAAGGAAAATAGGATAGGATATTATATGTTATGCTATATGTTATCTTATGATTTATGTGTTATGTTAACTTATGATTTATGTGTTATGTTATGTATGTTCTAGACTTGGGCATATGCCTTGTATAACTAACAAGCCCCAATAAATTTATGGGCATATGACTTGCTTAGCTAGCAAGCCCCATAAATATAAAGGGCATATGACTTGTTTAGTTTACGAGCCCCAAGTAATAATGGCCATTATAGTATGTGTGACATATGTTTATGATATGTTTTAGTATATGTTGCGATATGAATTTTATGTATATGATTTACGTGCTAGGTTTTCCTTACTGGGCATTAGGCTCACTCCTTTATGTTTATATGTGTAGGAAAATAGCTTTGGTGGTAGGAAAGGTTCTTGGAAGCTTGGGGATGTGTATTGAGGCGGGATGGAATCGATGGACCGAGCGTTCGATTCGAGGATGAAGTCTCTTTAAATTTTATATGTATTTTCCGCACTTTATTATGTAATCCATTTATTTAAAATTATGTTATGTTTTTATTTTAAAAACCAATGGGATCCCATATCCTACTTTAAATTGTATGTAGTTTAACATTTGTTTTACAAGTTTTTAATGAAGATTATGACTATTTCACTAGTAACTTTTATTAAAAATTAGTGTCTATGTATAGTAGTCATTAATGGTCCAAAGTCTAGAGTAGTTGGGTCATTACAGTCGACCAGTGAGTTGTCTTGGCTGATCAGTCACTTTGGGGATGGATTTGGTTGGTCCACGTATCAGAATCTCAGAAGTTATCGTCTAGTGACTCTTCAGTAAAGCCTTAATAACAGCTTCAACCCGAATAATTCTCAACTGCCGCAGGAATCTCTCAGATATCCCGGAATGATAGCTATATTATTGTAATTTAAATTTATTTATATTTTATTAATTAAAGTCTGTTGGAAGAACCAAGGACCCGATCAAAGGGATATATCTGATGTATGATCCATGAGCCTATAAATAAATGGCTCATGGCATCATTTAGGGGGATCTGGTCGTTAGAAAGAAAAAAGAGCTCTCTGGTTTGGAGAACTTGGGACTGTTACTTAGGGCATTCTTGGGAATTTTCTGAGAGAGTTTAGAGAGAGAAAGCTTGTATTCTCTAGAGAGAGAAACTCTGTATTTTTCTACTTACACTTAAGAAACTCAGTTGACTCAAGTTCATATGATCTTAAGTGTAGGATATATATATCACAACTCCAAGTGCATTAGGCTATTACCAATAAATTGGGGCTGAACCACTATAAAATTATTGGTGTCATATTTTCTATTCATGGCTTATTGTCATTTTGACGTCTACTCGTCGTTGGCCAAAATCGTGGTCAACATTTTTGGTGCTTTCATTGAGAGCCTGAAGAGAAGAAACAAACGACTATCATATCAAGATGGCGCCCAAGAATACCAATGTGGCATCCAAAAATTCAGGCACGTCAAAAGAGCCTGCTAGATCAGAAGGTCCTGGACCGCAGAACCCAGCGACTGAGCCCAGGGTCTTTCTCGAGGTAACCACTCCAGAAGTTGAACAACTCCAGGAAGCAATAGGCGATTTCCAAGAGGAGATGATGCAATTCAATGCTCGGCAGGAGTCTTTCGCTAAAGAGATGGCCAGGCAGAGAGCTGCGTTAGAGCAGCAAAGGCGCGATATGGAGGCCAGAAGTGAAGAGATTAGGCGACAACAGGAGGAGGTCGACTGAAGACATCGCGAAGCAGCACATGCTCTAGAGGTGGCTACCAAATTGGTCCAAGACAATGCTCAAGTCACGGCACGAGCAGCTGCCCAAGGGGCATGAAAGGACAACGCTAGTCAGAAGTCCCCTGCTGGAAGGACGGACTCTCAGGGACCTGACCAGAGTCGAAGCAATCAGACTGGTTGGGCAGAAGACGGAGTCTGCTCTAGAACTGCATCAACACAGAGGGAGAACTCTAGAACTCCCTTCAGGAGCCACCGATCAGAAACTTCAAGATCAGGAAGTCACCGATTGGGTAGTAAGAAGACCCCACCCAGGCAGGATCATACCAGAACTCCTCGAGATAAGGGAACTTCACAGTTCAAAGATGGACATGGTCATGATGAGGCTGATAGTCATCACACCGACCAGTCAAAGGAAAAGGAGGGCAACGACCAACAAGGAGGAAAAGATTGCCCGACACGTACCGAAAAGCCTCCACTGCACCCTGGCCAGCAGAGTAGTGGGAGAGAGCAAGTCCCGCGTAATAAGCCCTCTGAAAAATTGAAGAGTACAGTGTTCGATCGGGTAGGAGAGCATGCTTCCCGGAAGGATCTAAGGGACGTTATCACCAACAAGAGGAGACCGTCCTAGTCAAAGGGAAAAATCTAAACCTCCCTGCCAGTCAAGTAGAAATACTTGACAACAGTGCACCAGATGGTAATGCCCGACCAGGCAATCAAGACCTTGGAACTTCATCAGTTGCACCAGCCATCCAAGCCCAGCTTGACGTACTAATGGCTGCAGTGCAAGGTTTGTCAAAATGACCTTCCGGGATGGATGCGATAGACCATCGGAGTGGCAGCCCATTTTGTGCCCAGATTAGAGCAACCCAGCCGCCGGCAAAATATAAAGCACCGGTGCTGCCAGTATATACAGAAAAGGCATATCCCATTAGACATGTTGGGAAATTTGAGGACCAGATGGAACTGCTCGGGGTAAGTGATCATTATTAGTGTAGAGTATTCCCGACTACATTGTCAGATACTACTTAGGAGTGGTATTGGAAGTTTAAGCCGAATTCCATCACCTCTTGGGAAACATTTAGGAAGGAGTTTTGTAGACAATTCAATGCTGCCTGGACTCCACCAGTTTATGCCAACCACTTGGTAGATATCAAACAAGGAAAAAATGAGTCTTTAAAGAATTATATACAAAGATTCATGAGAGAAGCCAATATAGCAACTGCTGTAGGAGACGAGGGGAAGAGGGTTGCCATATCCGCTAGGATAACTTATCGGAGGCCTTTGTGGGATAGTATGCATAGAAATCCAATTTCAACACTTCAACAATTTCTTGACCTAGCAGACGAGTATATGAAATTGGATGATGCAATCGAGAAAGAGGAGAATGGCATAAACAATCCGGGTGGATCAACTGACCCCCCTAAGAATGGTGGAAAGAAACGTGGGAATAACGGGTCTGACCACCATGAGGAAAAGAAGGCTAAGTCGAGTTCAAATGAAAATCCAACCAAGTATGAGCCTCAGTTCACTAATTACACCACTCTCTCGACCAGCTGAGTGGAAGTATATCTTGCTAGTCATGAAGAGGTTCCCTACAAGAAACCTCCACCCATCAGGAAAGAGAAGAGTAAGAGAGACATGAATAAGTTTTGACGTTTCCATGGAGATTATGGTCACGACACGAATGAATGCAATCACCTCAAGGACGATATATAATTTCTTCTCCGGTCGGGCAAGTTGAGAAATTACCGGGCAGAGACACCCCAAGGAGAAGGAGGCAGCAACGATCCTGGGTTCAAACGACAGAGATCTCCACCCTTGCAGCCCGGGCTTGTGGACTTTACCTTAGACGCTATATGTGGAGGTCCACACTTGGATGAGGATAGTAACAAAGCAAGGGAGAGGTATGCTGAGACACTTCGACATGAACAGGAGTGCTAGGATCAGATTTGGTGAACAGAGTCTGATCAGGAACCATTGGAACAACGAGCGTTTGTGGATATATTATTTCTAAATACTGCTTTCAAAGTGGTAGTTTAATTTCAAGTTGTTTAACTTGTTATTTAAATTTAATTTATGAGCTGGTTATTTGATGACCAGTCATCTATTTTTGAATAATTTTTGTTGTTTAAGACTCGTTATTAGACACGTTTTGTCCTTTTTTTTACGAGTAATAAAAGAGACTACGCACAGCGTGGTCGATTCTTGCTACAAATGTGCATGTGTGTTAATTATTCGAACAATGTTCAACTGGTCGGTAAAATTGGACAGTGTTCAACTGGTCGATACGTTCAAGCAGTGTTCAACTGCTCGAATATTTTCCATATATTCTATGTGTTTCGCGAGTAATTAACTGCTCGAACAGATGCGGTCAAGTAGCAAGTGACTAAGGATTTTTCAACCCTCGATCACTTGGGGGGCACATGGGGTATACTGGTATATAATTTAACACAGGCAATAAGAGCATGAGTTAAGATATCTGTTTTTAGGCTGACTTGTAAATTTTCGAAGTAAAAAAAGGCCATTAAGCTAACTTGTTTGACAAAGCTTAAGTAACTTGAAATTTTTCAAAATTTCAAGTTAGAAGAAAATATTCGTGTGACAATAAACATCATGCTCATAAAATATTAGAGCAATAAGAGTGTGAGAAAGTATACTTAGTGACTTATGAAATGTCTATAATTTATAAGTTAGAAAACTAAGTACTCATACGAAAATATAAGGCATATATCAGAGTGACTTTACTATTCACAAAAAACTTATAACTTTTTAAGTCTAAATAGACTTAAAATGTTTCAAGTTAACAAATAAAAGTAAAGTATAAATGCATGAACCATAAAGTTTTTGTGCAAATTTGAGGACATAAGAGCATGCATCCGAGCAGATAGGCTGTGGTGTCCAAGCAGCCAGGCACGTGACAAAGCGGCTATGGTGTCCAGGTGGCTAGGTGTGCGTTCGAGCAACAGGGTGCATGTCCGAGCGGCTGCGTGCGTCCAAGCGGCTGGGTTGGTGTCTGAGAAGCTGAGGGGCATCCGAGGAGTTCGCACATCTGGGCTGCGTCCGAGCGAATGATGGTGCTGTGTCCGATCGGATGGGGCATGTCCGAGCAGCCAGGCGCGCATTCTAAAGGTTATGCCTTGGCGTCCGAGCAGAAGGTGGTGTTGCATCCGAGCGGCTGACATTAATGTCCGAATAGCCTGGAGGGTGCGTTTGAGCAGTTGGCGTGCGCGTCCGAGCGGATGGTGCTACATCCGAGCGGCTGGCGTGAGTGTACGAGTAGCCATGTGCGTATCCGAGCGGATGCTAGCAGCGTGACCAAGCAGATTGAGCATGTCCAAGCAGCTTAAGCGAGCGTCCGAGCAAATTGCGTGGCATTTCCGAGCGGCTTGGGGGAATAATGTCTAAGTATCCGAGTGGTAAGAAGAGGATAACCGGTCGACCATGCACATGCATCCCCAATAAGTTATTTTCGAGGAGCTAGGCTATCCTACTAGTCACGTATGAATTTGAGGGACAAAAATGGTGACCGATTGGTTATAGGGTCCGAAAAGACCATAAATCTCAAAGGCATGGGGCACAAACATGTTTTTCTACTCATGGGATACTACAACAAGATCAAAAAATGGAATTTGAAGAACTCAAAAGAAAAGTTCAATCGTGGGTTTACTAGAAAAGTGAAAGTTACTGACCGGATGGAAGCTTTTGGATGACCTCAAAAACATTTTGCTGGAAAAAAGTTTATCATACGAGTAAATCATATAATAAACTTGGGGGGCAAATGTTATCCCTAAAATTTCAGTTCGATGACGTGGAAATTAGAAGTGACAAGTGGCAATGCATGGTCAGTAAATGACACATTAATAGTCAATAAATGTATTGGCTCTTCGGAGTTGTGATATTACTGGTCATGAAAATTATTTATCTGGTTTGGAAGTGATTTGACCGACCAGGTAGAATTTTTGTCCGACCGGTAAAGATTTTTGAATGACCAGTAAAATGTTCTGGCCGACCAGTGGAGTATTTTGGCCAACCAGTCATTTGTTTTGCCCGACTAGTAAAGTGTTTTGCTAGACCAAAAATGTGTCATGCTAGACTAGAAATATGTCATGCTAGACCAGAGATGTGTCATGCTAGACCAGAGGTGTGCTAGAGGAGTGCTTTGCCTATACTGACCAGAGGTGTGCTAGAGGTGTGCTTTGCCTATGCCGACCAGAGGGGCTTGCCTATGTCGACCGGTGAGTTGTCTTGGCTGATCAGTCACTTCGGGGATGGATTTGGTTGGTCCATGGATCAGAATCTCAGAAGTTACCGTCTAGTGACTCTTCAGTAAAGCCTCAGTAACAGCTTCAACCCGAATCATTCTTAACTGCTGCAGGAATCTCTCAGATATCTCGGAATGGTAACTATATTATTGTAATTTAAATTTATTTATATTTTATTAATTAAAGTCTGTTGGAAGAACCAAGGACCCGGTCAAAGGGATTTATCTGATGTACGATCCATGAGCCTATAAATAAATGACTCATGGCATCATTTAGGGGGATTTGGTCTTTCGAAAGAAAAAAGAGCTCTCTGGTTTGGAGAACTTGGGATTGTTACTTGGGGCATTCTTGGGAATTTTCTGAGAGAGTTTAGAGAGAGAAAGCTTGTATTCTCTAGAGAGAGAAACTCTGTATTTTTCTACTTACACTTAAGAAACTCAGTTGACTCAAGTTCATCTGATCTTAAGTGTAGGATATATATATCACAACTCCAAGTGGATTAGGCTATTACCAATAAATTGGGGCTGAACCACTATAAAATTATTGGTGTCGTATTTTCTATTCAAGGCTTATTGTCATTTTGACGTCTACTCGTTGTTGGCCAAAATCGTGGCTCCGCTTGCTCAAAAGGCAGTTCTGGCTCAACCTGCCCACAAGCTGCAGGCCCAACTACGAGGGAGGATAGTCGACCTCCCCCAATCGATGAAGAACATGTAACAACCATTGCAGGGGGACCACACATTGTAGTTCACCGAAGAGGACGCTTCACACGTCCGATTTCCTCATAATGACCCCCTGGTCATAACCTTCCAACTCCATAATAAGAGGGTGTGTCGAGTCCTGATTGATAACGGGAGCTCGGTCAATATCCTATATAAAGTGACCTTGGGAAAGATGGGTCTGTTTGTTCGAGATCTTAAAGCCTGTGCAACAACATTATACAAATTCTCAGGAGAGGGAATCGCTAGTATAGGGTCTATCGAGCTCCCAGTGACCTTGAGAGACTATCCATTCTCGATAACCAAGATGTTGGAGTTCATCGTAGTAGAAACCCCATCTGCCTACAATGTATTGCTCTGGAGACCAAACCTAATTGGGCTAGGGGCAGTCACATCTGTTAGGCATTTGGCCGTATAATTCCCAACACCCAGCGGTATTGGGACACTGAAGGGAGATCAATTAGCAGGTCGAGAATGCTATAGCATCTCGATGAGGGGGAAAGACCAAGCTAGTGCACAGGCGCTAGTCATTATTGAGGAAATTGATGAAGTGATATACGAGGTCGACGAAGAGATTGACCCAAGGCTAGAAGAAGACATGGTCGATCTCAGTCCAATTGAAGAGCTCGATGATATTCAGCTCAGTGAAAAGGACACCACCAAGGTAGTAAATGTAACGCCCTGTGTAGCCAAGACCGTTACACTGTGTGTTTATAAAGGTGCAAGTTATTTAGTTAGAAACGTGTCACTGAAACTATAATTGAACTAGGGTTAAAATATTTTGGTCATAAAAGATACATTTCATTTAAATAAACATTTCGTACACGGGATCCCAAAAGAAATAGAGTTTAAAGGACAGTTTACAAAATTCCAGGGTATATACAACTACTGGCCACTCTAAGGGCAAAATAGACATTTAAGGTTCTCCTGTTCCTATCCATCCCTCGACCGTGGCGGCCGAGTAGCTGACTATGTACATTCCGCCTCTAGAGGTCTCCAAATCAGGGCTGATCAAGCTTAGCCTTGCCTTTACCTGTACCACGTAGCACCCGTGAGCCAAGACTAAGCATGAAAACCATAATATCACAGCACGATCAATGACAATAATCAAATAACTTATAAAGCATAACCATATACTCAACAATCCATAACATTCATATAACCAGACATTCAGCAAAACAAATTCGTCAAATCGACATCAATAACCAAGTCATATAATAATTAGGGTCGACGCCCTTAGGTCGCACCCTCTGTTTACCCCATTGACTCCGGTCCACTTAAATCGAGCTCAGTGAATATTAAGCTGTCCTCAGCTACTAGTGGCTAAGCCACGTCCTGTGCGCCAATATTAACTCCGACACTCTTAGGCCATTTGTTTCATATTCACACGACATAATACCATCATACAACAATGCATACAAGTATAGGGAACCCTTAGTCCCATTATAGACTCACAACCGGGTGCAGTTTTCTTACCTTTAATTCCAAGCGTTCTGATTACGAGAAATGATCCTCGAGCACGATCCTTTTTCCTAGCCCTAGCGTACACCTAGTCACAACCAAGATAAGAGATTCAATCAAAAATAAATGAATAAAGGTGTTCGGTCCAAGTTCTAGCTTTTGGAAGATCGAATTCCACCAAACACGGTAGTGGAATCGATCCCGAGCACCCTAGGTTAGGTTCCCACACCTAAAACCTCCTTAAAGCCAAAAATACCCTTAAGAGTCGCGGTCCTAAGCCCCCTATGACGCGGCCTGCCTCCTACCAGAGGCCCAGCCTCCCCAAACAGCAGACACGGGCCGCGGTCCAGCACTCCCATGCTGCGGCACACACTTCACTTCAGCTCTTATTTACTCTAGAGGGCTGCGGCACACCAAGAACAAAGCTGCGGCCCGACCCCTTCGAACCCAAAAAACTCACCATTTCCAGCAGCCAAACCTCTCTCAATTTAACCCAAAACCATCCCAATAACACACTTTAATTATCACAATAGTTCTAATATACTCCTAGCAACAAAACCCATAGGAAAACTAGCTTAAAAACTCATCAACATCACACTCCAATCCTTGAAACCCAAAAGCTCATAAACTTCTTAAAACAGCCAACAGTTCCCAAAATTCACATGCTAAACCATAATTAAAAGCTTACCTTTACTGAAGAACAAATCCACCAAGTAGTTGCTGAGCTAATTCCCAAGTCCTTAGCCTCAATTTAGGAAATTCCCAGCCCAAAATCCCTCCTTAGCTTGAAGGGTTAGCTTGAGAAAGAGAGTGTTTAGAGGAAGCTAAAGTGAGAGAGAGGAAAGAGTCTTTTTGTCCAAGTTCTACTGTTTTCCTTGGTTCTGCTTTATCTAACCTTTGTTAATTAAGTTAATCCCGAGGCTCGAGGTACCAAAAACGTCTCCGAGGCCAAAATGGTAAATTTTCCAAATATTCCCTCCTAAAATCTCTAACTTCAAATATATCTCCAATTATTTTTTTTCATAACCCGATAACCCAAATAAATATCTAATATCTAAAGGGTTTATACCTTTTTGGACCCTGTGTTTTTTTCCATTACGTGCTTGGACCCTGTGTTTTGACAAATTACTTTTTGGATCCTATGTTTTGTAAAATGGTTAAAATAGAACCCTAAACCTGATTTTGGTCAATGTTTTCTCAACTAAAATCACAAATAATTTACCAAACTAACAATTTAGAACAAAAATAAAATCATTCTGTTTAAAAACTGTGTTGTTATATTCAGTTTTTTCTTCATCAAAATTGAGTTTAGGGTTCTATTTTAACCATTTTACAAAATATAGGGTCCAAAAAGTAATTTGTCAATACACAGGATCCAAATAGGTAATAGGACAAAACATAGGGTCCAAAAAGGTATAAACCCATATCTAAAATACCCCCTTGACTCGGCCCGAGTCAAGTATTGGGTCCCGTTGTGACGTTCCCGCTAACTAGCTCCCTAGGATCACCTCAAGCTGCATACTGCAAATATATCCACATAATAATGTGGTCTCCACAATTACAACACATAATCACATTTATGCCATCAACGGGCCAAAATTACAAATATGCCACTTTAAGCTAAACAGGGCCCACATGCATATTAATACCCATTATAAATCACGTATAAACCAATTATGCCCTCCCGGCACACTAATCAAGGCCCTTAAGCCTTATTAGTAATTTTGGGTCGTTACAGTAAGGATTGGGAAGAACCTTAGAAAGGACGCAAGATAGCAGTTAATTCGCTTTTTGAGGGAAAATCATGATGTATTTTCATGGTCGCACTCAGATATGATTGGGATCAGTCCCAATGTTATAAGCCATGCACTAAACATCGACAATAACTTCCCTCCAAAACAACAAAAGAGAAGACTCCTCGACGACGAGAGGAAAAAGGCCTTGAAAGAGGAGGTCGACAGACTAAAAGCAAATCGGTTCATCAGTGATGCTTTCTATCCATAATGGATTGCTAACCCAGTACTGGTCCCAAAACCAAATGGAAAGTGGCAAACTTGCATCGAGTATTCAGACCTCAACAAAGCATGCCCAAAAGATTATTTTCATCTGCCTCGAATTGATCAACTCGTGGATGGAACCTCGAGTCACGACATCATGTAATTCATGAATGTATATTCTGGATATAACTAGATAGCCATGCATGCGCCCGACTAGGAGCATACAAGCTTTATGACAGATAAATGACTATATTGTTACAACGCGATGCCCTTCGGGCTCCAAAATGCTGGGGCTTGTAGAGTCCAAGAACTTTACTTAGCTAAGATAGATAGTAGTATTATAGTATTTATAGCATTATCTTTGTAACTGTGGATTTTTGGTTCAGACCGGGAATTATTTGGACACTCATAGTAGTACTTGTAGATTTTCTAAGTTTAACCTATAGTTTAAGAATATTAATTTTAACCTAAGGTTTGATTAATATGACTGATATTAAGGATAATATTTATTATACTATAAGGTTTAGATAAGGACCAATAGGATTTTAAGCACATGTTATGAATGGTTGATTAAGGATTAAGTATTTTGAGGATTAAATTTAATAAGGGTAAAGTTTGAATGCTCTAAGGTGAGTCAGCAGCTTTGAATACGTTTGAGGGCTTAGTCAAGGCTGTTTACTCCATTCAAACTTAGCTAAAAATGTGTAATTTCGTGTTTAAATAATCAGCGTGTGCCGATATATCGCAGCTATAGGGGGCGATATATCGCAGCACGTAGATACGGAAAACACGAAACAATGCACGACTGCCTCGGGCATACTGGCCCAGGCGATATATCGCCTACAGGGGGCGATATATCGCCCCTCTCCGCTTATTTTGAAAGTTTTTGAATTCTTTTTCCATTAAGCCATTCAACCTCTTGATAAGTCCAGCACCTTTTTGAACGAGTCTTCAGCCTCTGCTGAACGATTATTCAAATTATTTTCACCTAAAAAGCCATTATTTTTATTCAAGTGAAATTAAGATCCTTTCATTCCTAAACTCTATAAATAGGACCTAGTACCCAGCCATTATTCACCTTTTACTCTAAGTTCAGAGGCTGCAAGTTGCTAGGTGAGTGTGAGAGTTAAACACTTGGGTGGGGAAATCATAAGCTTGATCATCATAAGCTTATCAAACACTTGGGGAAGTAAGGTTTCATAGTATTTCGGTTCGAGGTTTAGATTGGTCTTACAAGTCTTCAAGGTATTTCCACACTCTAGTTCATTGGTTTTATTTTCTTTAAGTTCTCATAATCTTCTACCAGCCTTCTAACCTTATTCTTATTTTGATTAGGAAATCTAAGAACTTGCACATAAGTTTTTGGTAAGTATGTTTCTCAAAGGTTTAGTTCTTCCATTCCTTTCATTTGGCTTTTTCTTCTATAGACTCACCCTTTCATAATGGTTAATAGGAGTGTTCCAAAGTCCCAACGCTGTCCTCTTATCCCGGTAACTTTGGTAAGGAAAATAGGATAGAATTTATATGTTATATGCTTATTATATGTTTTCTTATGTTATGATATGTGTTATGATATGTATGTTGTAGGCTTAGGCATATGACCCATATGACTAACAAGCCCCAAATAGATTATGGGCATATGACCTGCTTAGCTAGTAGGACCCCACTAATCTAATGGGCATATGACTTGTTTAGTCTATGGGACCCCAAGTAATAATGGCCATTATAGTATGTGTATGATATAAGTGTTATGTTAAGTTTTTATGTTTCTTGTGAAATTTATGTATATGAACTATGTGGTAGATTTTCCTTGATGGGTATTAGGCTCATTCCTTTTTGTTTATATGTGCAGGAAAATAGCTATAGTGGCGGTAAGGTTCGTGGATGCTTGGGGTTTGTGTATCGGTGATGAACGGATTCAAGGAGTCGAGAGTTCGATTTTTGAGGATGTAGTCTTGTTTTATGGTTTTACATGTATTTTTCCGCACTTGCTTTGTAACTCCTTTTATTTTAAATTATGTTTTGTTTTTAAGACAATGGGATCCCATATCCTACTTGATATTTTATGTAAGTAACTCTTATTTCTACAAGTTTTCTAATAAAGTTATGGTATTTTCACAACGTAAGTTTTATTCAAGGTTTGTATGTATAGTTTCGTTAATTGTCCAAAAGTCTAGAGTAGTTGGGCCATTACATGGCTACATATCATAGAATGGTAAATAGGATGTTTACTAAACAGATAGGCAACACCATGGAAGTGTATGTGGACGACATGCTGGTCAAGTCCAAACACAATAATAACCATTTTGATGACCTCGCTGAATGCTTTGCTATACTGTGAAAATATAACATGAGACTCAACCCACAAAAGTGCTCATTCAGAGTATCTTAGGGAAAGTTTCTCGGATTTATAGTGAACGTTTGGGGCATTGAGGTAAACCCAGATAAGAAAAAGGCCTTAATTGACATGCATTCGTCTCGAAAGCATAAAGATGTTCAAAGTATAACTGGATGTATGACAACTTTAAGTAAGTTCTTCTCGAAATCTATAGACAAGTACCTACCATTCTTTAATCTTCTGAGAGGGACAAAAAGATCGAATGGCCAGATGAATGCGAGCATGCTTTTCAGGTTTTCAAAAAGCATCTCACTGAGCCACCTTTCTTATCCAAGCCAGTTACAGGGGAAATATTGTATTTATACCTCGCTACAACTGAGCATGCAATTAGTGCAACACTTGTTTGAGAGGATAAGAAAGTACAAAAACCTGTCTATTATGTCAGCAAAATATTACTGGGGGCAGAATCGAGATATCCTCTGATGGAAAAACTCACATTATGTTTAGTACATGCATTTCGAAAACTTCGACCTTACTTTCAAGCACACCCAATGTAACGTCCCAAATTACCTATAAGGCTTAGGGCCTTGATTAGGGGGCCAGGATGACAAATTATGGAAATTATGTGATTATGTGACATATATGTGTATCATTATATGATTATGTGACTTATATTATAATATGACTTGATATGCATGTTTAGGTGTATTAAATATGCATGTCGGCCCATTTCTGATTAAAAGGGCAATTTTCGTAATTTGGTCCGTTATGGGTATATTTGACATATATGTGATATATGTGTGGGTCCACATCATTATGTGGATATATATTTGGGTCACTTGGCATAAGATGATCCTAGCGAGCAAAGTAGTGGTTTAGTCACAACGGGGTAAATTACCCGGCTTGGGGCGAGCCTAGGGGTAATTTGGTAATTTAGTACATTATCGGGATCGAGTAATGGGGAAATTATTTGGTAATTATTTGAGGATATTGGAAGTAATAGGAATTATGAGGGGTTGATTATGATTAACGGGATAAGTGGCAAATGACAAAACTACCCTTGAAGGCTTAGGCTAAGTGCAATATGATCATTTTGGTGCCAAGTTTGTGACTTATCATTATTTCCCTTAGCAAAAGGAAACCTCACAGCAGGAAAACAGAGCACTCCCTTTCTACACGTGTCTCTCTTTCTCTCTAAAGTTCTTTGGGAGGGGCCTTGGAGTTCTTGAAATTTTTTAGGCTAATGCTTGGAATTTGGAAGCTTGGGATTAGGAATTGGTATGGTAGCAACATAAGGTCATTCATAACATCCAAGGTAATGATTTTAACCTTTGATTCCATGAGTTTCTGAGTTTTCTGGTGGTGTTCTTAAGTTTCAAAATACTCATGTATTGATTTTGAGTTTTTGGTGGGTTTTTGATCAAGTGAAAACTTGGGTTTTGTTGAGGTTGGTGTATTGATGAGGTTTTGGTGATTGGAACTCGGGGGAAAACGCAGGGAAAGAACCACAAGGTTCAAGGCTGTGAGGATAGCGCCCCAGCACTGTCTTGGGCGCCCTAGCGCTAGGCAGGGGAAAAACAGGGGTGGCTCTCTGACTTGGATGGCGCCCCCGTACTGTTTTCAACGCCCCTGCGCTAGTCTAATTTTAGCAAAGCTCATTTTTAGGGTTGGGATGACTTTGGGGGCTCGGGGGATGGTTCCACTACCCCATTGGGTGGATTGGAAGTCCCAAGAGCAGGAGAGTGGTCCTGGATTTTATTTTTAATGATTTAATCTTTTGAGATTATTATTTTATGGTTGTGACTAGGTTACCTCTAGGGCTCGAGACAGGATCATGCTCGAGGGTCATTCATATTTAATTTGTGCTTGGACTAAAGGTTAGAAAATTGCACCCTGAATGTGATACATGTGATTATGGCTTGGCCTGGATGTTGAATATAGAATTGATCAGAGCTTGGGTCTCTGTAAATGTGCATGGTTATGATTATGCTTGTGATTCCCGAATTGTTAACCAGGAACATGGTTAGGGATTGAACGCCTGAGTATGTGCTTGATTATGATTATGCTTGTGATTGTTGATTAAGCATGATGAATGCTTTATATTTGGATATTTGATACATGATATATGCTAGATTGCATTATCTAATTGAGAAAATCATTGACTTATTAGTCAGGGGCGGCAATAGCGCGTTGAGCGCTGGTCGTTATGGTTATGCTTAACCAGGAGCGCATTATACACTTGACCGATCTATTGGTCGGGGAAAACTCAGCGCCAGATATGCTGGGCCAGCTCCAAGGCTGGTTATATAGAGGATAGGGCAATGGGCCCCGTGGTGACTTATTAGTCCCACATCCTAGGGCTAGGCCCCAACATTAACTTATTTGTCAAGGACGATATTAACACACTGAATGCTAGTCGTAAAGCATTGACTTATTAGTCAAGGACGACATTAACACGCTGAGTGCTGATCGTAAAAATATTGACTTATTAGTCAAGGACGACATTAGCATGTCGAGTGTTGGTCGTAAAGCATTGACTTATTAGTCAAGGACGACATTAGCACGCTGAGTGCTGGTCATAAAGCATTGACTTATTAGTCAAGGATTACTTTAGAATGCTGAGTGCTGGTTGAAAAGCATTGACTTATGAGCCAAGGGCGGCAATAACGCACTGAGCGTTAGTCGATATGGTTTAGTACAACCAGGAGCACATCATACGCTTGATTGATCTATTGGTCGGGGAAAACTAAAGCATCAGGTACGCTGGGCCAGCTTCAAAGCTGGTTATACAGAGGACATGCCAAAGGCCCCCGGGGTGATTAATTAGTCCCATATCCTAGGGCGATGAGCCAGTGTGATTTATTAATCATGTGTTTGGGCACTGGGCCCCAGTATGATTCCATAATCATGTATTTTGAGCATTGGACCCCGATATGATTCATTGATGGTTATCTTGGGCTATTGGCCCATATGATGTTGTAGTCATTTATATGGATGGTATGCATGCATGAGTAGGGTTATTACTGCTAGACATGCTTATTATGATCTGGTAACATGTCATTAACTGTTTATGAGCATGTTTAAGTTTTCTTTATGAGCCTTGGCTCACGGGTGCTATATGGTGTATGTAAAGGGAAAAGAAATTTGGATCATCCTTGAGTTGGAGAGCTTAGGTGACAATGTGTACATATGCGGCTGCTCAACCACCACGGTCGAAGGTTTAAAGAGGAACTAGGGTCAAACCCTATTTTGCCGCTTAGGTTGGTAGGTTGTAACTATTTTATTGTAAGTAACCATTTAAATGTATTTTGGGATCCCATGTACACAGTAAACGTTTTAGTGAAACATTTGTATCTTTGACCAAAAATTTTAACCTTAAACCGTTAATCACATTTAGTTACACAATTATGGCCAAATAACTTGTTTAGCGAGTTTATAACTATTTAAATTACATAGTGTAACGGTCCTTAAGTAGTAGGGCGTTACATCCCATACATGTACTAACCTATCAGTCGTTGAGACAAGTATTATCGAAACTTGAAGCATCCAGAAGGCTATTGAAATGGGCAGTCAAAAATGGGAAATTTGAGATTATGTATCACCCGAGAACGACAATAAAGGGCCAAGCCTTGGATGACTTCATATTCGAATGTACAAGGATAACCAACGAAGAAGTCGTAACCCCAGCCCGCGAGCTGTGGAGACTATACGTCGATGGATCCTCTAACAAGAACAGATTGGGGGCAGGCATTATCCTAATAACCCCATCAGGAAACATGTTTCATTCAGCCCTAAGGTTTGGTTTTGAGGCCTCCAATAATGAGGCTGAATATGAGGCACTATTAGCAGGACTCCAAATATCTTTCGAGCTAAAAGCTAAAGCGATTCACTACTATAGTTGCTCTCAATTGGTTGTCAACCAAGTTCTAGGATAATACTGGGCTCGGGGCACTAAAATGGCAGCATAAGTCAAAGTGACATTTGGACATTTTGACTACTACATGATTGAGCAAGTTCTGCAAGAGTAGAACTCAAATGCAGACGCTTTAGCTTGACTCGCAAAAACAAGGGAAGCTGATACATTTAATGTAGTACCAATATAATTTTTAGCAAAATTGAACATAATTGAGCTTGAAGAAATCGAGGTAGATATGATAGACTCACAACCTACTTGGAGGACACCCATAATCGACTACCTTGAAACTGGGAGCCTCCCAACAGACCGGAACGAGGCTCGAAAACTATGTACAAAGTACCAAGATATACTATCTTGGAAGGGAGATTGTATAGAAGAGGATATTACATGCCATTACTAAGATGTGCAACTCCACTCGAGGCTAAAAAGATCCTAGAAGATATTCACGAAGGGTTTTGTGGTCACACTGGGGGGCACAACCTCTATAAGAAAATAATTAGACAGGGATATTTCTAGCCTACCTTAAAGACATACTCATTCGAATACGTCAAACATTGCGATAAATGTCAACGGTTTGCCTCAATACCTCGAGCTCCACAAATTAAACTCACGATGATGAGTTTCCCGTGGCCATTCGCGGTATGGGAAATCGACCTCATAGAATCCCTACCAACAGGAAAATGTGGAGTCAAATATGTTGTAGTTATTGTGGATTACTTCACCAAATGGACCGACGTTGAACCTCTGGCCACGATCACCACAAAAAAAGTTCTGGATTTTGTGGTAAAGATCATAATTTTCAAATATGGGATACTAAGGAGCATTTTCTTGGACAATCGAACCCAGTTTGAAAGTGTACTGTTCACCCAGTTCTGCGAGAAAAATGGGATACTTAAAAGGATCTCCTCAGTAGCCCATCAATTAGCGAATGGTAAAGTCAAGGCCGTAAACAAGACTCTAAAAAGCTCCATTAAGAAAAAGCTTGAGGAAGCTAATGGTAGGTGGCCCGAAGAATTACCACAAGTCCTTTGGGCTAATAGAACAACAACTCAAACCTCAACTACACATACACCTTTCTCCCTAGCCTACGACTACGAAGCGATGTTGCCAATTGAGGTCAAAGTTCCTACTATTAGACTTGAAGCATATAACCAGGACTCAAATCAATCTCAACTCAAAGAAGCCTCAGATTTAATTGAAGAAAAGCGAGAGAAGCCCAGCTTAAAAATGTTGCATACTAGCAAATGGCAACAATATACTTCAATAA
Source organism: Humulus lupulus (assembly GCF_963169125.1). NCBI lineage: Eukaryota > Viridiplantae > Streptophyta > Magnoliopsida > Rosales > Cannabaceae > Humulus > Humulus lupulus. The sequence continues at coordinate 203,402,648 of NC_084798.1, forward strand.
AAGGGTTCGAGAAAGACATTTTGGATTGGGAAATTTGGTGCTTAGGCGAGTATTTTTGGCCACACCAGACCCCTCTACAGGCAGGCTCGGGCCTAATTGGGAGGGACCTTACCAAATTGAATCCATCATTCGACCTGAGGTGAATAAACTAGCGAGATTGAATGGAGAGTTGGTTCCACAAGCTTGGAATGGTGAATATCAATGACCTTATTACCAGTAATGTAGGAATAATTTTTATTTAGTTGTAACAAACCTTGTATTTACCTTTTGATTTTATTATCAATGAAGCACTATTTATTGTTCAATTATTTATTTTTATTTTTTATATTTTTCGCAAGCTCTCACAATTTAATAACCTAAGATTTCACAATCATAGGAAATTAAATGGGGTATAAGTGGTATACAATCATACCATAGGCTAAAAAAAAATTGCATAAATAAAATAGAAGTAAAAACAATAGAAGAATTAAAGTGCATGGATCGCTAGTAACAACCAAGCACGAGTTTAAAGTGCTTGGACAAAAGCTAGACATGAACCTAACCTAACAAGTCTGTAATAACTAGAAAAACAAATCGACACAAGAATAAAGTTAGAATTTTAGATTAACCAACAATATTCTTAAAATCAAGACAGAAGTAGAATTTGTTGCAAAATAGTTTCAACCTCACAACTTCGAGACCATACTTGAGGATGAGGAAAAGATGCTATCACTAAGCAGGAAATAACTAGACTAATGGGACTACACGCCAATAAATGTTTTTTAAATGCAAAAAAGGCATGGTATAAGTAGTGTTGGAACTTGAGTATAACGAGGTCAAAATTGAGCAATCGGATAAACTATGTATGATTACATGGAAATTTGAACTTTATCTCAAACATGTACTCGTGTAAGTAAGCCAAAATGAAAGCGAGCTCTTAGTAATAAGTTCAAAATATTTCGATACTGAAATGTGATGCATAACACTAAGGCAAAAAACTAAAGGTGGATGATGTGCATAAATATTTTCAAACTAGAAAGTTAAAAGCATAAAGACTACCATTAAAACAAAGCATTCACAAGATAATAATAAAAAAAAAGCTCAAGCTCAAGCTATAAATTGTCTTTGCCCAAGGGCATCAAAAATGTTAATTACAAAAATAAAAATAAAAAAATACCATGGGTCACAACCCTTGTTTGATTCCTCAAGGATTGGAAGCTCTGACATCTCCTGATCTAGCTTGTTCCTTGGGTGTGAGCTTGGCCTCCTCTACCTTCAGGCGAGCCTACCATTTCTCTAGAAATTCCTCCTCTTTAACGGCAAGAAAGCTGGTTTCGAGCTCAAGATTCATGGCCCAAATTTTGTACATGGCAAGGTCGATGGTATTATCTTTTTTGGCCTTGAATTCCTCCAGAAGATGAGCCTTTTCCCCCTCCATGACCTTGAAAGTGGTTGCCTTTTCCTCCTTAAGTTTGGAGTTGAACTTATAAACCCTTTCAAGCTTAGCCGTCTTGGAGGATAGCTTTAGAATTTTTGCCTCCAGCTTTGACGCCTTCGCGTCCTGTTCCTGCTTGATCTCCTCGATCTTCTTTCTTGCCTCCTTGAGAGCGTCTTCAACCCGGGTTTGGACATCTTTGGTCTCATGAACATGCTTAAGTCTGGTGGCTGCTTCATGGCTCAGTATTTGGAACTGGCAAGTGAAGGTTAAAAGGCTCTGCATAAAGGAAAAGAAAAACACTTAAGGCAAGCAAAGACAAATAAAAGTAATTTCGAACTCAACAGATAGTAATACTTACTGAGGTGTACAACTCCCCAGCCTTATCAAAAAGAGCAGTGGCATCGTCAAAACCCCTCAAAAACTCCCAATAGGGACCTTGAAGATTATTGCAGGCGCGACCTAGGCAGGTGAAGGCTTTAGAACCGAGCTCGACACCAGAGGTGCTAGCCTTGTTGTCAATCACGAATTCAGGCTCGTGGGGAGATATGGTGCGTTTTCAAGTTGGTATTGGAGTGTGAGCAGAGGGGACTTTCTTCCCTCTGCTGGGATTCTATTAGGAGCAGGAAGAAAAGGGTTAGTCGAGCTGGGACAGTCAGAGCCACAGCCTGTGGTAGAGGATAGGCTGCTATTGGAATGGCAGTAGGCCTGAGGAGACATCGGGGAGATCCGAGGTTGCAGAGGTAGTCCCTGATTTCTTGGATATCTTCGAAGCCCTGGTGATCTTCGAAGATACTCTACCCCATTTCAAGGCCTTTGAGGCGGTGGGCTGGCTAAGTAGATTCTTGAGATCAGAGTCCATCTTGCCTAAAAAAAGGAAAACAAATATTAGCATTTAATCATGTTTGAGAAAAGATATGAACATACTTCTAAGTAAAGAAACCTAACTGGAAGATCCCCTCTGGCTCGAACTTGGCGACTGAGAAATCCCTCTATCCTTGGAAGATTCTGAGGGAGTCACTTCTCAATTTCGTAGGGGACATCCTCGACAAATCCCTATATTCATTAGTCCCATATTGGACAACTATCCCTTCCCAAACCTCGTTTAAACTATACAAGCTTTTATATATACCTCCATCTGACGAGCTAGGAGAAGCCTCATCCTCTGCTTCATTCCCCAAGCCTGAAGTTTCAACTAAGTGGGGGAATGGAGGCTCGAGAGTGTGAGCTTGAGTGATTCCTTTTAGAGGGGAGCTTGGCAGTTGGAATAGGGACATCCTACCACCTCACGTACTTATGGGTCTCGGCATCATCCGTAGACTCGCCTACACCCAGGAGATCGCATAGACGGAGCTTGTACTCGTGTAAGAGGTAATTAAGGGAACGTTGACCGTACAAAAGCTTCAAGGTTTTCTCCCTGTGGTCCTTCATGGCTTCGGTGGGCTTCAGACAGTGGTAACTGGTTGCACAAGTAACTTGGATGAGCATTTTAAGCTCAAAATTAAAGAAATAAAGGATGAAAATGCAAAAAGATACTTATGGATTCGTTGGAAGGAGTAGAATTTGGACGGATCAAGCCCATCTATCTAGAAGAACACTGTCTTGAGGTTCAGAGGATGATTAGGTATGTCCTCGAACAACCTTCTCTCCCTCGGATAGCTCGACAAGTTGTAGAAGCCATCCCCACCGTGAGCTTGGGAGGAGTTACTTTTCAGGCAAAAGAGATATAAAATCTCATGTGCGGAGGGTCCATCCCAATTCTTCTCGTGGTAAAGCGAATTCAATGCCACAAGGACCCTATATGAGTTGCACTGAAGCTGAAAAGAGGCGATATTGACGTAGTCAGTGAAATTCTTGAAATACTGCTTTAAGGGTAGTAGCGCCCTAGCTCGCATATGCTCGCACTCCAAGCTGCAAGCTTGACCTTCCTCTACGAGTTGTCTTCACTCGGAGCAAGACAACTTCTTTCATCAGAGCTGGGAGGATGACACATTAATTTTCTGAAAAATTTTAATCCATGGTAAGACATGATGTCCAAAATCTATCTTGTGGAGGTGATGGAGCTCCAATAGTGTTCAACCTCGAAGAAAGAACTCTTAGAGGCCGGGGTAAAAGGAACTTCAGGAGTAGTTTGACTAGTTGGTTGATTTGATGTACACTTCATGAATTCGAAGGAGAGCTCACCTGGGGGAAATGCTATGGTGACCCTACACATGGGATCTAGAGGGACTGGTTGGACCTCGGGATCTAGGTCAGGAGACATAGCAAACCATAATCTCCTTCTCTTCCCTTCTTCGACCTTGTCAATCTGAGGTCGAAAGTGGGCTTGTATGTCTTCCTGTTTAAGGTGCTCTTCGTGCTCTTGAATCAACCGTTGGTTTTGAGTAAATGGAGACTCAACTTGAGGAGACAGTGGGTGGTAAGGGATCTCAAGCTCGGGCCCCCACTGATTCTTTGAAGACTGCATCATCTAACAAGAAAGAAAAGGGTGAGGGCCTATTACTTAGAAAAAATAGGAAGTAAAAATATTGATAACTTGAGTTCGCAAGCTCGAGGTAACAAAATAAAATAAATCGAGCTCAAAGGCTCGAAATAGCGAGACTACTCGAATGCCATAACCGAGTTGTTATAATCTCAAGGCACCGAGAATAGATCCACGTGAGAGTGAGACAGTTACTTCCAATTTGGGGTACCTTGAAATTCTAGGAAGAAATGGGAGGTTACCCAAAATGGGGATATCATCGGCTCATGAGCATTAAAACAATATTTCGTGTGCTACACGAAAACTATTATCCCATAACCTAAATAAAGATGTCACTTTTACCAATTTTCTATTGAACCTTTGCCCAAGCAGATCTTTATCCATCAAGGTTATTCACCCACATAAATCGAAAAGCCCATTTTACAATGAAAATCTCAAGAACACATCAAGAGCCAAGATTTTTTTTTTTCTTTCTTTCCCATGCATGAAAATGAAAGGTACGATATATAGAGAAAAGCAAGGCTTAAGAACTTACACAAAGTTGATCGTGAGAATGAATAGATCATTGATTGAAAGATTGGAAGCAGGGATGATCCTATGGACCCAAGCGATTAAAGGTTGCTTTGCTTTCTCAGCTTGGATAACATACAAGTGAATGGAGCTCTGGTTCGTGGTTCTTTTCTGAAAATTGAGGGAGTAAAAGTGAAGATGAAAAAAGGATTTTTATAGGCGAAAAGGTGGCATTTGGGGGGGGGGGGGGGGGGGGGGATCTGAGCCTTAAATCAGGTTAAAATGTGATCTGATGGACCATGTTTGATCTTGAAAACTGGCGGTAAAAATGAGGAATAGGAAAATACGAAAGAGTACTTGAGTACTCTTAGCATCCACCCCTGTGATGACACGTGCCCTCACTCGAGTGTGGTAGATGAGCAAGTTTTCCGAAAATGAAGTTCAAAAGTTTCCTCCTCATAAGATTAGAACCAACACTTTTGAGGGGGCAAAATGTTACACCCAAATTTTGAGAATAAATAAAAAACCTCGAAATGTAGGCTCGTAAAGTGTAAGCTCGGGACCAACAAGTGTTAGCATTATGCTTGTAAAATTTGTTATGAAGTTCCAAAGCTACTTCATCATCGCTCGACCATGAGTTGGAGGCTCGAAGGTAACAAAGGTCTTCCCTCGAAAGATGAGATTGAAAGACCAACCAAGCAAGGAGGCAGCGACAAATGGAATAATGTGCTCGAAGCTATGTGTGATCTCGAAAGCACGTTGGAGCAGTGATCAAGCTCGAAGATGCGTTAAACTTGTACACGGAGTAGCTATTGGGAAATCCCTATTTCTTTGGGATTTTTTAAACTCGTGTATTGAATCCTTATTTTTATGAGATCTTTATTTAAATAATACACTATAATTTGTATTATGATTAAGAAATTGATTTGAATTTAAAATTTGAATATATGTTGTAACTTCACTAAATTTTTGGGAAGATATTCTAGTAACTAGATCCATAAATAACCTGGATTGAGTCATTTAGAGGCACACATAATTTTGTACTGAGAAACACTCTGTGAAAATTGATTTTTCTTGAAGCTTTAACACATATTTTAATAAAGGTGACTCGTGGACGTATGCAGATTTTAACTGCTGAAGCACGTAAAAATATTTCTTTTCTTTTCTTCTTGTTTAATTGTTTAATTGCTTTATTTAATTAAGTTGACGAAAAATGACATCAATACATTACGATCCAGGTTTCTATCTGAGAAGATGTGTACATTCATACAGTCATTATAATTTTAAATAGACAGATAATTTTTGTTCACCATGGGAGGAGGGGCACTTAATTATGTAATATTAGTTGTTGTATTGGTTTATTTCCTTTTTTGTTTGAACATTGTTGCATGATAAAAAGTTATATAAGGTAAGTATTGTATACATCTTAAACACTTTAAAGGAAAGTATTTATTGTGTGCAATTAATATAATACAATTATTTTTTTATTTTGAGGTATATTTTGTATTATTATTATAATAAGAATATATGGTATTATTTATGTATTTCATTATATAATTTAGTACCCTATTAAAAAAAACCCTTTTATTATGAAAAAGAGAATTTACAATATTAATTCTCTAACTAAAATGTAAGTTGTGTCCCATCTGATAAAAATTTCTAGCTAATGTTCTTCTACACCTGGGACAACAAATGCAACTTTTTTGGGTGCATTTTACAAAAAGCGTCGAAAATGTCATTTTGGTTCTCTTAAAAAGGAGCATCAACAAAATTTGAAAGTTTTTTTTGACGTGAATAAGCATTAGGAAAGAATACTTTTCTCACTGCTTTTCCATAAAATCACTCGGAAAAGTGAAGCGAAAAAAATCTCACTTTGTCTTTTTCAAAAAAGTGATATGGAAACCACCTTTTGAGGGTGCTTTTACCAAAAAATATGATGTAAAAAAGAGACATGATAAATACTTCAAGATCGCTGGGATTGATAGGTAGGTTGGGTTTTGTCGGTCCTTTTTGTAACACCGACAAAAAAAAAACATTGATGATATTAGAATAACTATTTTAGAGGTTTTTAGTAGGTTTATTGAGTTTGTTGTAACCACCTTGTCTTTATACTTCCCGAATACCATTTGTACTTTTGATTTGTTTTTTATCAATATATTATCATTTTCTTCTCTTTAGCATTTTACCATTTTTCCTAACATGGCATCAGATATATACCTAAGTTTCTAAAACCCATCGTTTCAAGAACAGCCCAAACCCATTTCAAGAAACCCTACCACTCTTTTTTTTCTTCTTTCTCATGGCTCGTACGAGAAGAACTCACCTCTAAAGCTCTTCAGCGCCCCTGCAATCTGAGACTCCGCTACATGCTTCCATGACTCCTCCGACGGCTACGGCGATGGCTACCTTCCCTCCTCCTATTCCTCGCCTAAAGTTGCTCCTCATGGTGTCACTTCTTCTTCTCAAAATCTTAAAGGAGTTGGCCAGGCTAGGCACTCAACCTAATTTTCTCATTGACCCCAAGCTTTGAACTGATCAAGAAAACCTCCAATCTTGGAAAAGAGCTACATCAATTTCTATTACAACAAAGAACAAATTCCCTTTCATTGATGGGTCTCTGTCCTGACCTCCTCCCTCAGATCCGCACTTTGATTCTTGGGCTCAATGTAACAATATGGTCATGGCTTGGTTATTGCAATTTGTTTCTCAAGAAATTGCTGCAAGTATCATGTTTCAAGAATCAATTAGAGATATGTGCCATGATCTTCATGAGAGGTTCAATCAAGGAAATGGCCCTAGGAATTTTCAACCCCAAACTTCAGTTCACACCATCAAACCAGGAGACTCATGTGAACACCTACTTTACTCAGCTGAAGGCTCTTTGGAATAAGCTCAAAGAATTCCAACCAGTTGTTCCGTGCGCTTGTGGCTGTGAATGTGGTACTGTTGAGAGACTCCTTGGATACTATAATAAAGGTTAAATCCTCCAATTTCTTACTGGTCTCAATAACTCTTATAAGGGATCAAATTCTACTATGTGATCCTCTTCTGTCTCTATCAAAGGTGTTCTCTATGGTGGTTCAAGAAGAGCGTCAAAGATGCCTTGGCAACCCGACCTCTCTCATTGTTGTTGCTGCTATCCTTACCAACTCCACCAAGCCTCCTACATCAAGATCAAAGAAGTTGAGACCCACTTGCTCCACTGCTTCAAACCTGGACACTTAGTGGACATTTTTTTTTATTTCTTCATGGTTTTCCACCTGGGTATGGTGACAAACGTCGTCAAGAGGAAGGATCCAAGCCTTATGTTCATCAAGGTTCTACTTCCCCTGCTTCTACATCTTTCATGGGAAAACAATCGTTGTTGTCTCAAACGGAGCTCAACTAACAACTCATTTCTCTACTAAGTCAAAAACTTCACAACTCTCCTTTCACTAGTGAGATACCACAATCGATTTCCACTCAAGTTTATGGTAATCCTGTTGAATTCCCCTCTCTTTTATGGGTAGTTGATAGTGGGGAAACTCACCATGTGTGTCTCACACTTAGGTCTTTTACAACTATTGATCATCATCCTATTGCTAACTTAGTCATTTTACCTAATGGACATAACATTCATATTACTTATTTTGGCTCGGTTCGGCTTAATTGTTCTATCACTTTGACTAATGTATTATTCATACCTGAGTTCAAATACAATCTGTGTTTGGTTAATGCTTTTTTACAAAATAATCCTAACACTCTAATTTTTACGTCTTCTGAATGCTTTATTCATGCACCCACTTGAACTTCCAATATTGGGATTGCTAAGAAAATGGGCAAGCAATTATTTTTTGAGTAAGATAGAAGTTGTTTACAATCTGTATAATCTGCTTTAGCTATTAGCTCTTGTAATGAAATGGACCAATGCCATTTTTGCCTTGGCCATCCTTCTATGTCAATCTCAAATTCTATTAATAAAACTCTTCTTCTTTTTTTTTTTTTAACAAAGCTCATGATAACTTGTGTTCTATTTGTCACTTGGCTAAACAAAAACATCTTCCTTTTATGTATAATAATAATATGGCTTTTGCTCCATTTGATTTAGTGCATTTAGACATTTGGGGACCATTTCATGTTCTTAGCATAGAAGGGTACAAATATTTTCTTACCATTATAGAAGATCATACACAATTTACCTGGGTATATATGCTTAAAGCAAAATCAGATGTGCAACTTATTATTTCACAATTCTTCTCTTTAATTTCTACTCAATTTTCTACCACTATTAAAACTGTTAGAAGTGATAATGCTAAATAAATCAATCTTACTACTTTATATGCCACTAAAGGTTTCATATGTTGATAGACCACAACAAAATTCAGTGGTTGAAAAAAAACATCAACACATCCTCAATGTGGCTCGTTCTTTATGATTTCAATCTCACATCTCCCTTCCATATTGGTAGTATCTCATTAATACAACTGTTTATCTCGTTAATAGAACTTTTTCTCTATCATTAAAGAAGAAGATTTCTTTTGATTTACTTTACAATAAATTGCCTTTATATTATCTTCTTAGATTCTTTGGCTGTCTTGCTTATGCCTCAACAATAGATGGGAATCAACATAAATTTTCTCCAAGATCTAAAGCTTGTATTTTTATTGGTTATCCACATGGAATGAAAGCTTATACTTTACTAGACATTGAAAGCCAACAAATATTTCATTCTAGAAATGTCATTTTCTATGAGAAATTTTTTCCTTTAAAACATGACTAGTCTAATGTTTCCACTGATCCGTTATTGCTGTCTAAAGTGTTTCTTGTAGGACCCAATACTTCTCCCTCTCCTCTTACACCAAGGAGTCTCATGTTGATCTCCCTAATGTGTCACAACTGCCCACTACTTCAAAAAGTGGCAGATTTGTTACTCTCCCCTCTTACCTTAAAGACTATATAGTAACTTTGAAATATCTTATTCTACTACTGCTGTAACGTCCTCCTAATCCAGGACCGTTACACTTTGTACTTTAGATAGTGCTTGACTTGCTAACCAAGTCATTTGGTTTAAAATGTGTAATTATGGTTAATGTCAAGGGTTAGGGTTAAAATTTTTGGTCAAAGAACTGTCTACTTTTATTTGAAAAGATTCAAACATTTATGAGATCCCAAAATATTATAGCCAAACTTTTAAGAAGGTGAATATACATCAAAAGTTACATTCAGCCGGCTTAAGCGGAAAAAACAGGGCTACAACCCTAATTCCTCTAAGATATCCCCGGTTATGGTGGTCGAGCAGCTGCATATGTACACGCTGCCACCGAAGTTCTCCAACTCATGGCTGGTCAAGCTTTCCCTTTACGCACCAGTGAGCCAAGGCTCAGCAAGAAAACTCAACATGTGCATAAACATAAAATATAAACTTCTAGATACTTATCTAGCTTACCCAGAAATAATAATAACCTATATAAACAGTCATTCAGTTACAAACAAGTGGTCAAAGGACCAATTAGGGGCTGCTGCCTTGAACAGTTGGCCATAGAGCCAACCCCCGGGGCCTATGCCCTAGCTACGTGTCCATAGAGTCACCTGGGGCCCTCACCCTTAGCTTTGAGTAACTAGCCATAGATTTAGTCCAACCCCTTGGTTTACCAACGACCATAGAGTCGGCCAATGTAATAGTACATTGCTGATTTAGGCCTAAGCCTTTCGACCAACACGCAATGCGCTATTACCGTCCTTGAATAATAAGTCAAGCCCTGATCCAGGAATGAAAACCTCAATACCGAAACAAATATGGATAGACATATCCCAACAAAAGTATGCATGATAATCACATAATACCATCGAATAATCATTATCATAATACTAGTCTTACCTATTTAACAGGGCCTCGTGCTCTAACCACGAAATTCATACAACTATCATAAAGCACTTAAGCAAGTATCACCCAACATGTGAAGCAATAGATTAAATATAATTGTCCTTGGGGCCCAAGCCCTAGTATGATAATTGATAACAGTCAGACCTGACCCTGAGGGTTGCGGCGCGCCCCTCCTACCCGAAAGCCTCCCCCTCTGTCAAAGGGACTCGGGCCGCGACTTGCCCTTGAGGGTTGCGGCGCGCCCTCAGACAAAGACCTCCCAAGGCCCTGGGTTCAGGCTGAGTCACGACTGTAGAGTCCCTGAATTTACTTAGCTAGTTAGATAGTAGTAGTAGTAGTAATAATAACTAGTATTAGTTATAGTATGTTCATTACTGTGGATTTTGGTTCAAGGCGGGACTTAGTTGGAAACTCATAACAACAATTATGGATTTTATAAGTTTAACCTATAGTTTAAGAATATTAATTATAACACAAGGTTTGATTAATATAAGCTGATTATAAAGATGTTATTTATTATATTATAAGGTTTAGATAGAATTAATAAGATCATGACACTTGTCGTGTGCATGTTTATTTAAGATTTTAATTATAGTTTAAATAAAAGAAAGTTCAAGAAAACTCTAGAATCCTCCAAGACCATTAGGAGCATGACATTTGTCACAATCTTGTTTATTTGTAGATTAGGTTGCTATTTAGATAATTAAATAGATTTTCCGTAACTTTAGGGTACTGTAACTTCCGACCTATTTTTGACCTAGTTATGTTATGAATTTCGAAAAGTAGTATTTCTAGAAAGTTGTAGATAATTGAATTATCTTTCTAAAGGTGTAAACATGGTCTAAATCGGAGTTCTACAGCTATAGTTATGATAATTTTACTACATGTGAGTTTAGAGTTACGAGATTTAGGAAGTTAGAAGTTAGGATTCTATTTTATTTAAATTTAAATTTGGATTATAGTTAGAATGAAATTAAGTATTTTTTTTAATAAAAGAAATATCTAGAAACTCTAGAACTTTCCAGAACCACTAAGAGCGTGACACTTGTCATAATCATGTTTATTTAAGGATTTAAGTATTTTTTTTTAATAGGATAATTTCACTCCTCAAACTCTACAAATAGGACCTAGTACCCAGCCTTTTCACTTACTCTTCAGTTGTGATCATACTCCAAGGTGCTAGTGAGAACATAAGAGTGATACACTTGGGTTGGGAAAGAAAAAGCTTTACTATTCTTAAGCTTTACCAAATACTTGGGAAGTGAGGTTTAGTATATTTCGGTATTGGAGTTAGATCAATCCATAAGGTCAACTAAGGTACTCTTATTCTTTAAGTTCAATCATTTAATCTCTTTAGTTTTCTTTAGTCCTTTTATTCGGATCCTAACTTTTGATATTGGTTTTTGATTAGGCTCTTGAAACTTAAAGATCTTTCTTGGTAAGTTTCATCTTGAAGGTTTAGTTTCCATATTTATTCTTTACTCTTTAGAAATACTCACCATTCTATTGTTGGTTTTAGGAGTGTTCAAAGTCCCGCATTTGTTCTCAAATATCCCAGTTTTGGTAAGGAAAATAGGATAGTTTCTATATGCTTATGTGTATGTTTATGTATAATATGTTTATGCTATAGTACGCTATGTTATGTTTATCTGGGGCTCATAGTTGCTTAGTGCCCTAGTGTTTATCATTTTTATGTTTATAGTTATGATTTACCCTACATCAGATATTAGACAGGGGACCTAGATGAGTTATCATATACTATCATGTGATCTACCCTACCTCAGATATTAGACAGGGGACCTAGATGGGTTATCATATACTATCATGTGATCTAACCTACCTCAGATATTAGACAGAGGACGTAGATGGTTTATCACATGTCTTAATGGCCATTAATAGTGTAGTCCTATATGGTATACGTCTTTATAGTCACATGTTCATATGTTTATGTTTATGATATATGTTTTTAGTGTATGCTTATGATTTATTATGTATGTATTAGATAGTATTATGTTTTATAGTATATGATGTAGTTTTATGCTCATGTATGTGATGTATGTTTTAGTAGGTTTTCCTTGCTGGGCATTAGACTCATTCCTTTATTTTTAGTGTGATGCAGGAAATTAAATATGGAGGGTGGAAGGATTCTTGGAAGCTTTGCATGTGTGTTGAGGATGAACGGACTGAGTGGACTGCGTGTCGATCGAGGATGACATTTATTTTAGTCTTTTAAATTATGTTCTTGATGTAATTCCGCAACAAGTATTTAAAGTTTATGTTTTATGTTTTATCAAACAATGTTTTTATGTTTTAAATAATGGGTACTCATACTATATTTTACATTCTATTTTGTAATATTTACTTTGGAATTTTAATAAAGTTATTATTATTTCTTATGTATGTTTTCTTCAAAGTAGTACTAAGTCTAGTAGTTTTAATGGTCCAAGGTCTTAGAAATAGTTGTGTCATTACAGCGACCCCTCAAGAACACATCCGCGACTTGGCCCCTCAAACCCAGAATTTCATACTTTTCAGCAGCCAAATCCAATCCAAACTAACCCAAACTCATCCCAAAACCATAATTCAACTACCACAATAGTTCTGACACCTTCCCAGCAACAAAACCCAACAAAATACAGCCTTAAAACTCATCAAAACACCAAGCCAAATCCCAAGCTTAAAAGGTTCAAAAACACTCTCTAAAATAGCCAAGCAAACACATAATTTAATGGCAAAATCATGGTCTAGAGCTTACCTCAACTGATGGTTAATCTCACAAGTTGCAACATAATTATTTCCCCAAGTTTAGGCTTCAATTCCCTAATTTCTAGCCAAAATCCTCCTTAGTTCTTCAATGACTAGCTTAGGAAAGCTTAGAGAGGAAGAGAGTGAGGTGAGAGAGAAATAGTCGGTTAGTGTCCAAGTGTTTTGTGTTTTGTGTTTAGTTTTCTAAGGTTAAATGACTTAAGCTAATCCTGAAGCTCGGGGGTACCAAAAACGTCCCCGAGGGAAAAATGGTCAAATTCCCCAACATTCCCTCCTAAACTCACTAACTCCAAATATATCTCCAATTATTCATTTCCATTACCCGATAACCCAATTAAATGCCAATTACCCAAAATACCCATTGACTCGCCCCCGAGTTGGGTATTGGGTCCCGTTGTGACTTTCCCGCTAACTTGCTCCCTAGGCTCGTCTTGTGCCGAGTAACCCAAATAAATCCACATAATAATGTGGTCTCTCACATATATGCACATAAATATACAATAATGCCCGCAACGGGCCAAATTATCAGAATTACCCTTTTAATAAGAAGCAACCCACATGCATATTTAATATCTCTAAACATGCACAACTAGTCATATTATCACATAATCCACATAATTACAATGAAATATAACACTTAAGCATATAATTCCATATATTGTAATCATGGCCCCCTAATCAAGGCCATAAGCCTTATTAGGTAGTTTTGGGACGTTGCAACTGCTCACCTTTAATCTAATGTTCTATCTTATGATAGGTTAAGTGATCAATTTTGGTCTGCCATTCTTTCCACTAATATTGTGGTAGAGTCGTCAAGTTACAAGCAAGCTTCAAACATTCCAGAGTGGCAACAAGCAATGAAAGATGAACTTCATGCTCTTGAAAGTAACAAAACTTGCTAGATTGTCTCTCTTCCTCCAAGACAACACACTATAGAAAGAAAATGACTCTACAAGAGAAAATACAAAGCAAATAGAGCTATTGATCGATACAAAGCAAGGTTAGTGGCTAAAGGCTACACTCAAAATCAAGGTATTGATTACTTTGACACTTTTGGTCCTGTTGCAAAATTTAACACTCTTAAATTTCTTCTTGCTATGGCTACCATAAAAAATTGGTCCTTATGCCAATTGATATAAACAATGCTTTTCTTCATGGGGATTTAAATGAAAATGCCTATATGAAAATACCAAAAGGGTATCAACCCAATATTCCCATTCCTACAAATACGGTTTGTAAATTAACCAAAAGTCTATATGGGTTAAAACAAGCCCCTAGACAATGGTATCACAAACTTAGCACATATCTCATTTCTAATGGTTTTAGACAATCTCATTCTGACCATACTTTGTTCATTAAGAGCACAAATCATATTTTTATTGCTCTATTGATCTATGTTGATGACGTCATTGTTGCTTCAAATAATGATGTTGTTGTCTTCGAATTTAAAAATCAATTACATTCAGTATTTCAACTAAAAGACCTTGGTCCTTTAAGATTCTTCTTGGGCCTAGAGATTGGTCGTTCTAATAGTGGAATCTCTATGTCTCAACGTCCTTTTACCTTACAATTTTTGAGTGATACAAGTTACTTGGGTGCAAAAGCCTCCTCCACTCCAATGGAGCCTAATACTAAACTTAGCCAAGATGAAGTGGAACTCTTACCTGAATCGACTATGTATAGGAGTTTAATTGGTAAATTGATCTACTTAACAATTACTCATCCTGACATTTCTTATGTTGTCAATAAGCTATGTCAATACTTAGCTACTCCTCGAATTCCTCATCTTCATGTTATGCACCGTATCTTTCAATACTTCAAAGGGACGCCAGGCCAATGCCTCTTTTTTTTTTTTATGCTAATTCTCCTCCTCAACTCAATGCATATGCTGAATCTAATTTTAATTGTGCAGATTTATCTCTTAAATTTGTTTCAGATGTAGATTGGACTTCTTGTAATGATACCAGAAGGTCGGTTTCTGGTTTTTGTGTCTTCATTGGGCAATCTCTCATATCTTGGAAGTCTAAGAAGCAAACAACTGTCTCTCGTTCTTTAGTTGAAGCAGAATACCGAGCTATGGTCAATGTTGCATGTGAGATTACTTGGCTGCTTTCTTTGCTAAAAGATATCGGCATTCAGCACACTAAACCAACCATACTTTATTGTGACAACACGACTGCCATTCACATCTCGAAAAATCCAGTCTTCCATGAAAGAACAAAGCACATTGAGAATAATTGTCACATTTTTCGTGAAAGAATACAAGTTGGTTCACTCAAATTCATTCATGTTCCTTCAAAAAACAACATCGTTGATGTCCTTACAAAGCCCTTGTTCCCAGCTCAGTTCAAAGAGTTAGTGTCTAAGATGAATGTAAAAAATATGTACGTTTCATCTTGAGGGGTGTATTATAATAACTATTTTAGAGGTTGTTAGTAGGTTTGTTGAGTTTGTTGTAACCACCTTGTCTTTCTTGGGCCTTTATATTCTCTCTGAATACCATTTGTACCTTTGACTTGTTTTGTTTTTTTTTTTATCAATATATTGTGCTTTTGTTCTCTTTAGTTTTTTTACCATTTTTTTTAAGGGGTTTGGTGCAAAATGACTCTTAATAGTGTATGAAAGTAAGTAAATGTCAATGTTTTTAATTTTGTAGTAAAATAGTCTAATCACCTTTTTAATATTACATATTACCAAATATGTCATTTAGTAAATTACTATTTTGTTCTAAATATTTTAATATTATGGTATATGTATATTAATTTTAAAGTTATTTTTATTTTTTTTTTCATTTTTTATGGGTTGTTGAATAATATACCACACCCACAAAATACATATACTGAGTTGAAAAATAATATACCAACAAAACATACAAAATTATTACTAAAAAATGTATATACTATGCTAACAAAATTATATATTACCATTAAAATGTATATACCATGATACAAAATTATATACTACCATTATGTATAATAAGATAGAAACTAAATATCATAAAAAAAATGATATACTATATACTACAAAAAATATATACACTTGTCGGAAAATAGTATACCGACAACCCATAAAAAACTTAAAAAATCAATATAACTTTAAAATAAAATATAATTAAACAAAACTAATATACATAAACTACTATATTAAAGTCACACACTCATAAATAAATAAATAAAATTATAGAAAATGACAATTTAGGTAATCAACAATGCAAAATTATAATTTCTCTACAATTTTAAAAATGAGGACATTAACTTCTCCATACTATTGTTTTAGACCATTTACTATAATTTCTCTTTTCCTAACAGACAAATTTGGATTTATTAAAAACTTAAACTATATGATGTCATTTAGACCAGGGTTTGTTTGAAAAGCTTTGCCAGCAAAAGGTGGTTTCCCTACGAAATCTCTAATCTAACGCTTTACAGTTTGTGTAGAGAAAACCTCATCTGCCGATGATCTTTGTCGACTTAATTTTGCCTCAGCAAAGGGATTTTCGCTTTCTTAAATACAACTTGAAATGCAAATGAGAGTAACACAACAAAATGATGAGTTGTTTATATATATATATATATATATATATATATATATAGATAAAAAAGAGTTATTTTTTCTAATACCATGTTAATTATCTTTCTCTTTCAAAATTTGTAAGTTTGGGCCAATTTGGATAAAATATATCTCTTCTATATAAAAAAAATACGTAGATAACAGAAATTCTTGATTTTAACGGTTTTTTATTTTTTTTCTGCTAACTTTAACGAAAATTCTTATATTTAACATACTATTTTTATATTTAATGGTAGATTGTAAACCTGATTTAAAATTAAATAAATAAATTAAAAATAGAATATTTTTAAGATATTTTACAATGATAATTATTTAAAAATAATAAAACCATACATTTTTTAACTTAAATAAAATTTAATTACACTTAATATTATATTAAACATATAATATATAATCTTTTGTTGTCACTGTCAAATTTAAAAACTAGAACAAACTTAAACTTAAACAAAAATTAATTAAAATAAGATATTTTAAGATTTTTATGATAATTTAAATAATTAAATCATATTTATTTAAAAATAATAAAGACATACATATCATTTTTTTATCATATAAATTTGTGTGATATTTTATTTTTTATCAAGTGATTGAAGCTCTTTTTCTTCATCAAAGGACATTGCGAGATACATTAGAAATTAAAAATAATACTTGATGCATATATACTAATGTCTACACTATGCATTTTCTATTCTTATTTTATTTCTATTATTAATTTCTTTTTAAATATTATTGTATTTTATATATATGTCATATAGCCATGTAAATATATATTTATATGTCATATATGTAGAAATTATTGATTTAAATATTTATATATACTATAGAACTATAATTTATTCTATTATATATATATATTTAAAAAAAATAATGAACCGGTTTTTATTAAAGTTATAGATAATATTTACAACTTTATAACTAAGCCAACGTGCATTATACGTTGTTTCTACTTAATATATATATATATATATATATATATATATTTATATATAAAAGCATACGCCATGGATGTCGTACCGGGTATGTAACATTTTTTTCCATCAAAAGTATATATATTAAAAAAAAAATTATGCATCGTCAAATTAATTTAGCACATAATTAGTTTGAATTGCTAAAAAAAAGTATATGATTATGCGATCAAGATTATGAAATGTATGACTCTCTTCAAGTAAAAAAAAAAAACTCCATTCTTGCTGAAAAAACATATATACATTTGCCATAATACCTTTTCTATCCATTCTCTTGTTTTTATCATAAGTTATTGAAATACAAAGGAAAATTGATTCAAACTATTATTTAAAGATTCCATGTTTATAGCGCTAAGTAATAGTTTTTCTAAGCAAAAAAAAGTATTAGTTAGGGCTATAATAATAGAACTCACATGTGAGTCACTAACATAAATTATGGGATTAAAATGAAAAAGTCTTCACAATACTCTGAGCATACACAACATATAAAATTTAAAAATCTTCTACCTTTTCTCTTTTTGAAACCTCTTTCCTTGTTTTTGGTGTAACTTAGGGCTAGTTTATACAACTAGTTATAATAATAATTAATAAGTACAACATAATATAAGTTTTTCTTTAATTATGATATAATGTTAATGTTCATTCATATGTATACAACTCACTACAAAATACCACTTTTTATATGTTAAAGAGACAAGAAAGAAAAAGTAATTATAAGATAGTGGAGCAAGGATAGGATAAGGCAATCCATAACAAAAAACACCACTTTTTTTTTTAATTTTTATTTTCCTTTCTTGGTCGTATTTTGAAAAAAAGAAAAGAAAGGTTAATATATGTATTTTTATTTTCTATTTTATTGCTCTAAAAGGGTTTTAATATATATTATATATATTTTGGGACCCCTAATATTTGACCTAGTAGAAAAGAAAAATGCATGTGGCAACCACTCAAAATTGTAGGAGGACCAATAGGCTCACTTTCTCAGCTTTGGTTAAACCTCTGAAACTCAGACGTGGTCAAATTGATAGTTGACACACATCAACCAATAAGGAGAAAATTCAAATAAAGTAAAGTTTCCAAAAAGAAAAATAATGGACCCATTTTCCCATACAACGTGGTCTCATCAATACCAAATTATCTTTTATATATATATATATGTTTTTATCTCTTAAAAAATAAAAAGAATAATATATAGGTAGGATGTTTTTATATAATTTTGGTTCTTGTTAGTCAGAGATATACGGCTGCTATTTCATTTCTAATTTCTAATTTCTAACCATGCAGGTTGGTGCCCGAAACTTTAAAATATAGGTAGGAATATGATGGTAGCTAGTAATTATTTTTCTTTGTTTTCATATTATAAATATTTATATATAAATGGAAAAATAAACTTATTTGATAATCACCTTCATTTTTTTACTTTCTAAAGACATATTAGCTTGTCATTAATTTGAAAAGACCTAACCTTCAATATTTTGCATGAAATAAGTTCTTTTTTTTAAATATAATTTTTTTTTAAAAATATTCATAAATTATTGTATCATATATTTTTTTTAAATAATATTTATATTAAAATTAAAGTAAAATATAAACGGGGCTAATTCAGACTAACTAGTGTAAATATAGTTCCTTAACAATTATATAATGATACTATAGTTATGGGTGATATTAAACTACGACATTATATATTAAGAGTTTGGGTGTGCTTTTGTATGTACAAGAGATATAGATGATAATTATTTTATTTTATTTGGTCTTAAAAGTAGTTTGACATGATAAATTAAAAATGAATTGTTGAATTTATCATATCATTCTATTTCTTTATAAAATATTTATATAATTTATAATTTTTTGAAGAATAATTATCAATTTTAATATTTTAATTTGTTTAATAATTATATTCATTTCGTTATTCCTTCTTCTAGATTGGGGGAAAAAATTGTGAGTTTATCGTGACTTTCTTCCTCATGATCGTCTCTCATATTCTCTTTTAGCTTAAATAATAATAATCATAATAATAATAATAATAAATTGAGTATTTATTATAATAATAATAATAATAATAGTTCAAATATGTTCCTAAATCTGATTTTGATGAACACAAAATTGAGTATAACAACACAGTTTTTAGGCAGAATGACTGTATTTTTATTCTGAGTTGTTAGTTTGATGAATTATTTGTGATTTTAGTTAAAAAAACTTTGATCAAAATCGGATTTAGGGGTCTATTTGAACTATTTTAGAAAAACACAGGGTCCAAAAATTAATTTTTCAAAACACATGATTCAAACAGGTAATGAGACAAAATACAGGGTCTAAAAATGTATAAATCTTTTTTTTTTATATGATTGTATACATTGTAGTTAGAGCAGACATCCCGCTAATTTTTAAAAAATTTAAATAATTTAAGGGGTCGAAAACAGACTTCAAACATTTCTATTACATGTGTGCCTGTATATTTTTATGTGTATGCAACAGAATATTTCATCCTTGATTTTCGATTCATAAATTATTTAAAATTTTATAAAAATTAGTAAAATACGTGTTAAAATATTATAATTATAACAATACAGGTTAAAAAAAACAAAAAAGATTCACCAATAATCCCTTTTTTAAGGAGGACTACTTGAGAATTACTTATCATTATAAAACACGATTTAGTTGGTATGGAAATGGAATGTTTAAACATATATATCTCGAAGGCCAACCAAGCAACCACTCGGACATTTATTTAATTACCTACACCTCTCGATGTGTCAATTAAATATTATTATTATACTTACCTTACATTATTTAAAATTATTTGATTGCTTGGAATAATTAATTAAGCCCTGAGTCATTGGAAATTTATCAGAATTATTATTTCATTTATCTAAACCCACTATATAATTTTTTTTACATATATATTACAGTCCAAATTCAATTGTTGGATGAGACAAAACGAACCGTTTTGATAATTAAATAAGATGACACTTGGCATTGAACTATTCAATTTCGATTCAGAAGTAGAATCAAAATTGGTTCTGCCTTCCAATTGATTACTCAAGGAGCATTCAAAGAATATTCCATTAACTAACTGGTTCAGATTGATAACTTGGATTGAAGAGATAAGATTATTTCTAAATGATTTTTATACATTGCTAATAAATAGTAGTTTTGATCACTAAAAAGGACCTTAGTTTCTATTTGCAATTATTATTATGCTGGTGAATTGTTTAGGGAGTTATTTTGACTTAATCACAAGAGAGTTCTTTTGTAGGTAAACCTTGATAGTTCAAGTCAATATAATCATCAAATAATGAATGAGAATCGATCAATTAATTACTTACAAAATTATAATTCACTAGTTATGGAATGTAATTCATTCTTACAATTTTCGAATCTAATAATTGGAATTATTTTATTGGGGTTAAGTTTGTTATATCTCAATGTTAGAATGTGAAATGTGGTTTTGAAAGTAGAATGTGGTGCATAGTAAGAAATATGAGATTTCATCTTAAAATCAATTAGTGATGAGTGATGTAATCTATGCTCTTATAAATGATATGATGTTCCAACACACTTTCCATGTGTGATTCTCTAATACCCCTTGATGGTGACTAATTTTGCAAATTAATATTGGACAATTTGATCCCAAGTAGCTTTTTGGCTTTTTCTGGCGCACGTACTATTTTCGAATCACAAGTGACTCTTTTGGCTATTATTTTTTGACTGATTTTGTACCGCACCAATTTTTTTTTATTGTTTGATTAATTGTTTTATTTTTTATTTATTTAAATGTTAAGTTGAATAATTGCTTGATTAAATTGTTTTATATTTATTATTTGTTCTTGAGTGCAAACGTGTTTGATTGTGCGTGTGTGGGTGCATGACAAGTAAGTGAACATGCATAGTTGTGTGTGTGCAACCGCGTGACAAGTAAGATAAGCATGCAAGAGAGTAGACTTGTACCTAGACTAAATTGTGGGAATGAGGATGTTTTCTTGTTTAGAGAATTCTAGCAATTAAGGAGAAGGTTCTAGAGTGACTTGTGTTCCCATAGACAAAATGAAACAAATGAATAGTGAGAAAGTGAGAGAAGTGGTGAGCAAGGAAAAGAGTTGCTTTTTTTTTTAATTCCCGTAACTCTTGACCTAGCCTAAGTAAAATATCCATAACTTGAGTTGTAAATGTCCGATTTAGACAAACTTGATACTGTTGGAAAGCTAATTCGATAACCTACAACTTTGTAGAAGGAGCGAATCTCTAATTCATAAGATATCATTTTAAAAATCGAGTCCCAAAGTGGCATGATCTTAGAGCTACGAAAATTACACTTTCCTTATTAGTGTGGAAAGCCAAGGAAGGAAAATGTGTTAGAGAATATATATTTATACTCAATGGAAATATGGAAAAACTCAAAATACAATTCTATGCAAAAAATACAATAGACAAGGTAATTGATTAAATAAACATTATAACTCAATTGCTCAAAATACAAGTAAATATAAAGAGGTAGAAGAAGAAGATTACAAACTCAAAACTATAATAATACAAGTAAAGAAGAACAACAAGATAAAAAGAATGAAAAGAACAATAAAAAGAATACAAACTCTCACACAACCAAAGTGTAGAGTAGTGAGGATCACCAACTTGAACAAGGTTCAAGACCTTTGTCCAAAAGCTTATTTCCCCCTCTTCTCTAAGCACTAAGGGATCTCTTTAGGAAATAGCTCTCTGGAATTATCAAGCATCTATGGTGTATTTTCTAGCCAAGTGCTTTGTGGATGGAAAATGGTGTGTCTTACAAGTGAGCATTAGACTCCTATTTATAGAGTTTTGAGACACCCTTTGAATTTCAAATTCCACCAACCCCCATGGTTGTTATCAATGATTAATTGAATGTTTATGAAATTAAAATAGAGATTTGAGAGTTACTTAACTGTTGGAAACGTTCAAAATTGGATAAATCCGAAGTTTGGAAAATGATGTCAGCCGCTCAGGCCGCGCCCTGAAAAACATGAGCCGTGGCCCACGATGTTTTCTGCTTCTTGGGCCGTGGCTTGAAAAACATAGGCAGCGGCTCAAGTCGTTTTTTCAGCAACCAATTTTCCAAGTTTGCCAAAACGTTCCAAATTCATTCCCACTTGATTTTGTAACTTCCATACACATTATGATAGTTAAAATCACATCTCTAACATCCATATCTCTTATGGCTTTTGAGAAATTCAAATCAAAATGTGTAATATCAAATCTACACATTATTGGGTAATATTTGGGAGTTACAAGTTTTTTTTTTTTTTTTATAACTCCAAAATATGTCATATTTGCCACACACATGTGTTCAATTTTTGTGACTCTCAATAATATGTTACAAGGTGTGACAAATCACATTATGTCACATTATTTAATCTAACATTATATTATTTAAAATAATATAACATTCCCCCACTTAGATTAAATAATCACTTTTTGTAATTTAATCAATCAAAACATTATATTAAAATATAATATTACCCCACTTGATTAAATAATGACTCTCTATAGAAACATTTGCATTGGTGCAAAAAGTAAAATGTCTTTCGACTTGAATTTTACCTTAGTGTAATTATCACAAAGTTTGTTGAAATTTTAGTTGCCGAAGCATTGAACCACTATCCCTTGATAACAAACCGGTGATAACACACACACCTTTGCTATGTTCAATTGAGACCTCATTGTCTCGCTTTTGCATCGTTAATGACTATGTGCACATTCCATTCATAGGCTTTTCTTGATAATGACTCCCAATTCTCATGAGGGGCGGCACCACCTCTAGGTTTATATAAGTATAACTTTTATAGTATTTTGTTACCCTAAAATACTTGTCTTTTCAAGACTGAGTTCTATTAAAAAAAACATTTCGGTTTTAACCCTCATTTTGGTAACACTCTAGTACTCATATCTCAGATGGGATAAAATTTTGAGTACTACTACTATTCACTTGATTGACTTGTTATTACCTATTGAACCTATTACTAGTTTGATTACTAGTGGTAAGATAGGTTACCATCAACCGTGAATTTTTTTAGGGAGTCTAAGCCTCATCCATTGAGATGTAGAAATGATTCCATTTGAATCATTTCTTTTCTCATGTATGCATACTTAGACACTCTTATTATTTTATTCAAACTTTTTGCTAGCCATAGTTTGATTAAAATAGTTATCTCTTTAAAATAATGATTTTGACCATAGTCAACACCACCACTATTTATAGTTTAATATCCAAGATAAACATTTGAATATTAATTCTAGAAACCTATTTGTTTCTAGAATTCTCCTTTATGTTTTAAATTTATTCCTTCTTGAATCAAAATATTACAAAACGATAACTTTAGACACCAAGCATGTCTAGATTTGTTCATTCTATACACATATAGCCAATATGATTTAGAATGTGGAATTCCAAATCACCTATTTAATAGGATGACCAAATTAATCAATTATTATCAACAAAATAAATTGATTAACTTTGTAGCATCACCCCCACATTTCTCCCATAGTGATAATAAAATATCATTTTAAAAAAAAATAGAAATCTCTTCATTTCTATTAAGTCTCTTATCCTCCAAGATAAATCTAGACTTATAATTCTCAAAGTTCATCATGAGTCCTCTAAGACACATTATAAACTCTCAATAGATCAAGATAAAAAACTTAATGTTTTTTCTTGATTTATTTGCTTTCTAAAGCAATGCACATTTCTTTCAAAGCAACTTTCACTTAGTTTCTTTCTTTTATGTATTTTACAAAATAAAAATGTGAACACAAATGTGAGAATTTCTCAAACAAATAATCACAAATTTTCAATTTTAGTTGTCTAAATAATCTCAAAATCACTTAAACAACTTTTGTGTATTTCTTAAGAATCTCTTTGAGATTCTTTTGAAAACACCAATTTTACATCCATTGATTTTCTCATCAAAATCAATTTGAAGATGCCAATTTTTTTAACACATTAAATCAAAGAAAATAAATCCTCATTGATTTATTAAAACACTTTAATTTCTTATGTTTTAGTTTAAAATTATCTCCTCATTGAGATTAATTTAAACATATCACCATCTTTAACCAAAATGAATAAAGTTCTCTTTTATTCACCGTTGGTGTAAAGATTCAAAATTGATTCTCCAATTTTGAAATGTCTCTTCATTGAGACATTTAATATTTAAAAATTATTGTCACTAAATAATTCTGAAATATATTTCATTTGACCACACTATAGACTAAAATTCTATTGAGCAATGTTCTATCTCAAGTTTTGGATCCACCTTAATCCATTTTTCTTGCAATAGCAAAACACAACAATTAAAAGATGTAACCCCTTTAGGTTCCTCTTTTCTTATCTCATAAAATGAGATGCTCATCTTTTAAATGAGAAAATTTTAAATTCTCAAATAATTATTTTATTCACAAATCACATACTAACAATAATATAGGATAAAACCTATTAACTTCTCACAAATGTTTGCATGATTATAATTTCACATAGTTGTCAACATATATCCATCATATTAACATGCATTGTTAATCTCATAATAATATTGTAAATATATCACAAATATCATATAATAATTCACATATCCACATATTGATATATTCTATTGATTCACAAAATCAATATATAGACATGTCATTTAAAACTCATAAAATTGTCATCTTAATAATTTATCCCGTTATCTCAAAATAAGACAATTATATAACATGCTAGCATATTACCCAATAATCTACTAGACTATTTACACAATATGTTAATTAATCACATATAGCAACAACTCAAGATGTCGAATTATCTTCTAATCTAACCACTATATTTGAAAAAATAAAGGAGATTAGAAAACAATGAACCTCATTTATAAAATTTTCTTCTTCTCATTTCTATCACTATATGAAAACCATTAGATCTTCTAAGAACACTAAAGAAGAACATTACCTTATCTTACCATCTTTTCAAAGTTGGATCCTCACAAGATCTCTATGGTTTCTCCTTCCATTGAAAAGGAAGATAAACTTTTGATTGTTAGAGAATATATATTTATACTCAATGGAAATATGGAAAACCCCAAAATACAATTCTATGCAAAAAATACAATAGACAAGGTAATTGATTAAATAAACATTACAACTCAATTGCTCAAAATACAAGTAAATATAAAGAGGTAGAAGAAGAAGATTACAAACTCAAAACTATAATAATACAAGTAAAGAAGAACAACAAGATCAAAAGAATGAAAAGAACAATAAAAAGAACACAAATTCTCACACAACCAAAGTGTAGAGTAGTGGGGGTCACCAACTTGAACAAGGTTCAAGACCTTTGTCCAAAAGCTTATTTCCCTCTATTCTCTAAGCACTAAGGGATCTCTCTAGGAAATAGCTCTCTCGAATTATCAAGCCTCTATGGTGTATTTTCCAGCCAAGTGCTTTGTGGATGGAAAATGGTGTGTCTTACAAGTGAGCATTATGCTCCTATTTATAGAGTTTTGAGACACCCTTTGAATTTCAAATTCCACCAACCCCTATGGCTGTTACCAATGATTAATTGGATGTTTATGAAATTAAAATAGAGATTTAGGAGTTACTTGGCTGTTGGAAACGTTCGAAATTAGATAAAACCGAAGTTTGGAAAATGTTGTCAGCCGCTCAGGCCGCGGCTTGAAAAACATGAGCCGCAGCCCCGCGATGTTTTCTGCCTCTTGGGCCGCGGCCTGAAAAAACATAGGCAGCGGCTCAAGTCGTTTTTTCAGCAACTAATTTTCCAAATTTTCCAAAATGTTCCAAATTTATCCCCACTTGATTTTGTAACTTCCATACACATTATGAGAGTTAAAATCACATCTCTAACAGCCTATATCTCTTATGACTTTTGAGAAATTCAAATCAAAATGTGTAATATCAAATCTACACATTATTGGGTAATATTTGAGAGTTCCAAGTTTTTATTTTTATTTTTTGTAACTCCAAAATATGTCACATTTGTCACACACATGTGTCCAATTTTTGTGACTCTCAATAATATGTTACAAGGTGTGACAAATCACATTATGTCACATTATTTAATCTAATATTATATTATTTAAAATAATATAACATTCCCCCACTTAGATTAAATAATCACTTTTTGTAACACTTATTTAATCAATCAAAATATTATATTAAAATATAATAAAAGGGGAGTGGATATTTGCAGCTACCATTTTTGATAGATCAAAATGTATTTATTTAATTAATTAGTATTTGGAATTAAATAAATTAATAAGAATTTTTTTATTATTATTTTAGAAAACCTAGTACACACTATATATAGATGATGTTGTGTCTTCTTATGATATTAGTTTATGATTTGACTTTATGAGTATTGGTTTATGTTGATTGTTTGGTTTGATTCTTCTTACTGGGCTTTAGCTCACCCTCTTTTCCCTTCACCACAGGCAAGAACTGAATATGTGATGACATAGTGAGTGGGGACTGTTCCAAGAAGGTGTATGTGCTCTGTGAGGGGACTGCATGGACGATGACGATCCTATGAGCACTATATTTTATTATTAGTTTTATGAAATATATTTATTTTATGTTGAGACATATTTTATTTAAATTGCATGTTTTGACTTTATCTTTTACGAAACTCAGCTCCAGAGCATTAATAGAGACAATTTTCTTTTGCATTAGAAATGTTTATTCAACGAATATGTCTTAGTTAAATTAGGGTGTTACAACCTATTCTTCTCTTCTTAATTCTAATATATAGTTTTTGGGTTTTTAATTGAGCCTAAGTTATTGTGGTATCAAAAGGCTTAACCATAGTGCTAAGTGTTGTTTTACACCATCAAGAGGTAATGTAAATTTTGTTGTTTATTTCTTTTCTGGATTAATGGATTTTCATAGAAAAACATGCTAGAGCGTGTTTTGATTTTCTTTTTGCATTAAAGTTGTGTTTTGATCTTAGTACTTTTTGACTTTGAAGATAATTGAATCCATTATTGTTTTAGAAAATAAAATGTGAGTTTGATAAAATATATGTTCATATTGATATTTGTAAATCCTATAATTGGCATTTTTATAGAAATATCTTTTTCTTAAAAAGATAAAATTGGTTGAATTAGTTGTTTCCCTTTATTATAATTTTCGGAATTGTTTGGTTTCCTTTATTACAATTTTCAGAAATCCACTTTCCCTTTTTGTGAATTTTGGACAATAATGTGCTTCCTTATTTGTCTCATTTTGTTTATAAAGGGAAAAAATATATTGCAAATATTCGGCACTTACCAAAAGTGGTTTATTGATTATTTGCATATATATTTTCGTGCAGGTCAAGGATTGCTAACAGGAAACTGGTTCTTTAATGTCATTTATTGTTGTTTCCTTTTTGAGCTTGTTTTTTATCTGACATAGGTCTGAGCTCCCCACCGATATCGTATCTGTCGGATCAGCATCTTCTAAAAAAGGCAACTCTTCATCAATCATGAATATCTTCTATGATTCTTGCCTTTATTAGAAGAATTCTTTCTCAGCATTTATGAGCACGAAAAAGGACACTATAAATAGGGCTCTAAAGGCAGTGAGAAAAGTGAACTCTTTGGTGGATTATTCGTGAGCATTATTGTAATATTTGTGAGAGTTCCTCTTTGTATTCAAGATCATAAGTATTCACGTAATCTTGTAGTAATATGTGTGTTTAGTTTTTAGTGGTGAGTTTATACCATGTTCATGAGTGAATATACATTGTAATTTGAACACAACGTTTATAGTCTTCGAGAGAAGATTTTTACAAGTCTTGCGTCGGGAAATTGCAAGCACTCGCTGGTCATTGAAGGGAGTTCAAGTGGTTGAGCATTTCAATCAAAATCAGATTAGTGAAGAGAAGTACAACAAAGTTGCGGCAAATCTCAAGAGGGAGTCTTCTTTTGTATAAGTCAATGTTTTTGTACTTGTGATTCTTTATTAATTGGTTTTATTCTCTGGGCGTGGCCCCAATGAGTAGGTTATCTGAAAGGGTTTCTGAACCTTATAAAAATTCGCTGTGTTCTTTATTGTTTTGCACTGTCTTTTTATTGTGTTCAGTTTCTGTCGTGACAAGTTTGGTTTCTGTCCCGACAGAACTGTAATCTGTGTAAACAGTTAATTACCATTCCGCACTTTAATTAATTCACATGGTTTAATTAATTTGGTAATTACTAAAAATGGAATTTCAATATTGTTAAATGTTGATGATTTTGAAATGGCAATAAGGATATGTGATCTATAGGGAGCAAGTAATAGTCCTATGTTGATTCATCTCTTGTTTTATGCTATGCTTTTATGTATGGTTTGATAATTTTAATGGCAAGTATATTAGGGTTCAATCTCTTTTGGAAGGTATGTTTTGATTTTGATATATTGATTTTGTGTTGTTGGTTTAAATCAATTTTGATGCATTGGTTCTATGTTTGATGATGCAGGTTCTAATATTAGGACACGTGCTAAGTTTGAATCTTGAAATTTTGTTAAAATTGGCGAGTGTTTCTATGCTAGGGATTTCGACCAAGAGAAAAAGAAATGAGTTCTAATTGTTGTTTTATTTTCATTAGTTCTCTTTTGATGTGATGAATGAAAGCATGATAAATTTTGGGATTTATTTTATTAATATAGTGTATGCATAATTCGGCCAAGGGTATTAAAAAAAAAGTTTTAGTGTTTGTTTTGTTTCATTATCTTTATCTTGATTTATTAAGTGACAAACATGTTAAATTTGTGGTATATTTTGTTATTCCATAATGCTAGTTTCGACCTAAACTATTGTATGTAATGTAATGTTGTTTTCATATGTGTAAATGAGATTTAAGGATATTAGGGTCTTTCATAAGATGCTAGGAAGCATGTTAGACCTATCCATGTAATGTTGGGGTATTGTTAAGTGTTATTTGTTATTTTATGATTCCATGTTACTTGCTGAATTTTATTGTTAATATGATTATTTAGCAAACATGAGTAAAATAAGAATAAGTTTCATGCCATGGTGTCATGATATATGCTAAAGATGAAAAATATTAGTTTTACATATTTTATTCTCTCATTTCTTTAAGAAAAATCTATAATGCTATGTGAATTTGTATGCTTAAAAGATAAAGATAATCAAATGAGTTACATGCTGAATTTGTTTTAAAATTTATGAGAATAGCAAGCATATGAATGTAATAGTAATTTTGTGCCATGAAGATAGTATATGAATGAGCTATAAAATTGTTAACAAATTTTGAATTATAATGAATACCATGATTTTATGTGATTTGGTGTTCTAGAAAGAGAATTAAAAATAATTCACATTTTATTTTTAATTTAGAAAGAAATGTTGTTTCTTATTTTTGGTAAAATTTGAAAGCATGAGTGAAATAATTATTTTGAAATATAGGTTCCAAAATGAATTATTGATTTATAGACAAGTTTATACCTATGTCAATTTGAGCCATGAATTGTTGTGAGTTGTATGAGAATTTTGAAATTAACCTTAATGCCTAATAGCAAGCTTGATTGGGAAATAATGGGAAATTAATTTCAAAGTTTAATTAAGCTTGCTGAATTTTTGTAAATTTGTTAATAAATAAAGAGCATACAAATTTGACTGAGTATTTTAGAATGGTCTCATGAATGCATGTTACATGCAAGTGCATTTTTACACATAATTATATGTTATTTGAGTAAGTCTAAAGTCTTTGTTTGAAGATAATTAAGGGTTAATGAGTAAAATGATATTATTTGTGATTCTATGTGAGACTTGCAAGCATGTTTTAGGAAGTGGTGCAACTTGTATGGCCCATGTGTGTTTTACATGATATTAAGACAATTGTTTGATTGTTGTTCTAGGCTCATTGTGAAGTTGTCTCGCTCTTAATATTGCTTCGACTTGAGGTAAAGAAGTTAGTTAGAATTCTGTTTTGTTTTTTAATGGACTCTAGTTATGAGATATGTACGAGTTTGTTTGTGTTTGCTTAACCTAGTGCTGCATCATAATTAAAGGCAGGCGTGCCTAAAATCTGGACGATAGGGGTGCCAAGTAAAACATGGACAATAGGGGAGTCATGTGAGTGATCAAAGGAGAGTCACATGTGATCTTGGAAAATATGGGTGTCATGATCTTATGTTGTATGATTATGCTTATGTTTATGATTATGACTTATGTTGTTATGATTATGTTTTCACACGATGTCACATGGACAATATGAGTGTCATAATCATATGATGTATGATTATGCTTATGCTTATATTTTATATAATCTTATGTATATGATTATAATCTTATGCTGTATGATTATGATTATGTTTATGATTATGACTTACGGTGTTATGGTTATGTTTTCACATGATGTGACATGGACAATAGGGGTGCCATGATCATATGTTGTGTGATTATGCTTATATTTTATATACTCTTATGTTATCTTTATGATTATGACTTACGTTGTCATTGTTATTGTTCACTGTCTTTTTCGTTATCAACTTTATAACATAACTTAAAGAAAATAAAGAAGATTAACGTCGAGATTTGACGTGGTTCAGATTATAAAACAACCCTAGTCCACAAGTCTTTTGTATTAGTGTTCTTGAAGCTTGAGAGGACAAGCTTCAATGGAGGTTTTTCTCAAGCAGCGTATATAGTGCTCTATGTACAAGAAGTTGTGAACCCTTTTACAATCGCACCCTAGCCCTATTTATAGAGGTTGAGGGTCATTAATATCGTTAATCAATATTTATTATAAATATTCCTCAATTATTTGAGGAGTTAATTTCTATTCAACACCTCCGAATGTACTAATTAGACTGTGGGCCCGCGCGTATCACACGAGGCCCAATATGCAGGTTGCAGCCCACCAACTTTACACACGTCTCTGACATTGTCAGAATGCGGCTGTACATTTTCCTATGTCAGGTGGCGTTGTGGAAAATATCAATTGTCAAGTGTATGAAATCGACACCACTACTTGAGACACCCAAAAGTTGTCAAACGATCTTGTGGTAACCCAAGGCTACAATGACTGACACCTGGCGCTCTCCCCAGGCCCTGAGAACGTGAAGGACTATCGGGTCAAGAAGATGGGAGGACCTCTAGGGTGCTCCTCGGGACGTGGCCTCACTCGGAGATATCCATCCCTAAAAATAGATCATGGCTTACTAAGAGGAGACTACACTCCGAGAAGCTCTGGGCAAGCTCCACAGAGCTTTACTATCTCCCGAGGAGCCTAATTACCGCCACTTGTCCAATGATAAAATCACAGACAACATTTGTCCCCCAAGTCTTCACTTGTCCTCAGATAGTGGAGACTTAGTCCGAGAGGACTAATTTCAAGGGTCTTCGAGAGGTGACTCTTGAGCTCTTCATGATATCATACTCGAAAAATGCAAAGCCACATGTTGACTCCCCATTACTAGGCCCATTAATCGTTGCAATTAATGAGGAGTCTGTTCCACGCCCAAGACGTCCAATCTGTAACTGAAGCGTCCTTTCTCTCTATATCCAAGGCTTACTTTTCCCATGCTAATGATCACGATCTGTGCCTTGATAATCGTGACCGTTGGATCACGTTTGAGTGCCTACCCCATAGGTGATCGACGGTCGGGGTGGAGTTGCTTCCACCCCAAACTCACCGAGTATAAAAATCAGGAATCACTTCTCACATATTCACTTAGACAATTTGAAATTAAAAAACACCAGAACCTTAAAACTCTCCCAAAACTTCATCACACCCAAACCCTCTCAAAACACCAGTTCTTGCATTTCTGGCAACCTGGACGGCTGGAGGGAATCGTCATTCTTCTGGTCGAACAACAAGAATTACTTTTGAGTCCGCACACAGCACAACACCTACAGGCACAACACCTACAGGCGCTTTATATCAAGTAAGTATTTTTGATCTGTTCTTGCTTTAGGTTCTCGTTTGTTGAGTGTGTTGTTGCATGCTTAGGGCTTTGACGCTTCTGGCATCTAGAGGTCTTTTTGACCACTTTATAGTTATTTTAGGCCTAATTTGAGGTTTAAAATGGTCTATTTCACGCTTTATGTGATTTTTCGCGTTTCTCAACATTCGACCGAAATCAGGAAAATTTCCAAATTCCAGCGAAGTTCATGAACTTCCGGTGGTGTTCATCAACACCAATGCGTTGGTTCCGAGGACACCCCAGTCCCTTAGAATTCTTTCTCCTCCACTCCCTGAGCAGTAGTCTTAGGGGTTTTCATTTTGGTCTATCTTTTTTTTCTGGTCATGGCGCTAACTGCTTGGTTTTGTTTCAAATGCCCGAAGAGCTTCACCACCTCCACCAACAAGGATTTTATCTCTTTAACAACGAGATATTGGATATGGCCCGAGATGCGAGACAACTTCTCGAGAAGAGGAAAAGAGTGGGCACAGAGCAGAGTTGTTGACCCTCGATTTAGCCAACTGACACGGAGTCAAAATATGAATGATATAGACGAATATGTATAGATAATAACGTAATGACAAAAGTAAAGAAAACACAGTAATTTATAGTGGTTCGGCCCCAGAATCTGGTAATGACCTACGTCCACTTAGAATGATATTGATATGGGAACGAAAGTGTGATCAGAGAACTTGGGTTCAATGAGTTTCAACACTCCTCATAAATAATACAAGTTTTCACAGATAATTTCTATATCTCTATGATTTCCGGGCTCCAAAAAGTCCCTTCCCATGAGCCATCTCCTGCTTTTTATAGGCTCATGGAGGGTTGCCCAATATTGTTACAGATATTATCCCCTGAATCATGGGATATTCAGAAGATTGCATGAAATAAATTCGGGATACATAAGATCTTTCCATAAATGTTGCTTTGCCAGCGGAACCACCGACCAGTCTGGTCGTGGTAAAAACAGGTCTGTCCTGCTTCTGGTGTGTCTCCTGGTCGATACTCTAGCAGACGCTCCAGGTGTCAGCCACGTGTCAAGAGATTATTTGCCACGTCACAAATGTTAATTTATTGGATAACATTTGCCCCCCAAAGTTTATTTACCACGAACAGTAAATAAACTTTGAACGAACGACCCTTCGGTAACCCCTCCTGACGTGTCAGAGCCCTTCGTGCGTTCTTGAAAAAAGCAAACCACTCCTGTCTAATCAAGGCTTTTCAGTTTCCCAGAAACAACTACGACGGCCATTACGCTTCCCCATACTTCGAAAATGGAAAACTAATGATCACGCCTTTTGAACACCAAAGACAAACTTATATAAGGTTACTTGAGGCACTTCTTTCCTTTTTACGCATGTCATCTCTTTGTCGAAAAACCCTAAAAACCAGAGCTTTACTCTCTCCGGCGAACCTTCCTTTGTGCTGTAGGATCAGACGGTGGGCTCATTGACTCCCGAAACTTTCACTTCCATCTTCACGACCACTTTCCTTGGTAAGTTACTCTGAAACTCCATGCTTCTAACCTTTTGTGGTGCATGCTCTTAAATGGTGTACTGTTTGAATCTCTTGGTTTCTGGTTTTTTTTTTTTTTTTTTTTTTTTTGAACGCCTGTAGATAAGATGTCTTTGTAGGCAACGTAGGCTTATGAGTAGGTTTAAAACCCAGGATTAGTGCTTTTTAGGACGTAGGATCGAAGTAGCATTTCGATTTTTTAAACCAGTTGGAAATAATTTCTTCCCGTTGTGAGGGGAGTCGAAAAAGCTTTTCAGGAAAACTTTTCACTTTCACCCTTTTGGTCCGTTTTTTAAACTGTTTGCGCAGAGAGACTTAGTTAGAATGCTGTTATATAAAGGCTTAGCTTTTATACTTTGACCAGTGTTACTTTAAGAATCTCCTAGATTCCTCTGACCTCGCCTCCCCATTCTTCTGTTTGCAGATTTTAATGCCAGATTTGTGGGGAGGTGAGAGACCCATCGACGACGACCTCCTTGCCCAACTGCTCGAGGGAGAAGAACAACTAGCTGATCGCATCCACCAGATACCCTTCTCACGAGCCTCTTCCAGACCGCACCCTTCTCCTTCAATGGCCCGTTCAAAATCCTCTGGCAAGAAAAGGCCCGAATCTGAAAGTAACCCTTCTCCTTCTGCCCAGCCTGATTCGCAGGTGGGGGCTCCCTCGACCAGTGGTCGAGAGAATCTTACTCCTGACCCCAATATCCAAACTAGGGCTCGTCCTCGTCATCGCAATCCGCCTGATGTCGAGTGGTACACTCCTCCAGCCAGTTTGATGACCCTTCGGATGGTCGCGAACTGCTTCAGAAAATACCCCCTAACGGGGGTAACCATTACACGTCCTACTGCGGAGCAGAGGGCTAACCGTCCAGGAGGGGCAAACAGCGCCTGGTCCCGGTATCACATTGAAGCGGGGGCTTATCTCCCTCTTCATCCTTTCTTTGTGGGGGTGGCCAATTATTTCGGCGTCGCTCCCTTTCAAATAACCCCTAACAGATATAGGATGTTGGCTGCACTCTATGTCCTGTACAAACTTAAAAAATGGCCAGAACCTTCACCTCATGAGGTTAACTACCTCTTTGACCTTAAGTCCAATCCTCAACACAACGGGACGGGCTTTTTTCACTTCTGTCATCAGGAAACTGGCCGGACGTTTTTGAGTGGCACCACCCACATATCAAACGTGGGACATTACAACAAGGAGTACTTCTTTACTCCGGATATATCCAGCAACAACTTGGCTTTCGCGAGAGGAGGTACAATTTTGTCTTTGCCTTGGTCGATACTTTATCATAGAGTATTTCCTTTCGTCATTTCTCAAACTCGACTTGCTTTTCAGGCCCCTGGTTGCGCCCGACCCCAACACCAGACATGGTGTCGAGGTCTGACACTCTGGCCAAGATGTCTGCCGCTACCAAATGTGTCAAGACCTTGACACAAGAAAATAATTTGAGGTCGTCTGGCCTTCTGGCTCCTCGCCATGACAATAGAGGGTCCGAAACGGAAGAACCCACTGCCGGGGGGGTTCCCGAGCAGCAACTTCCTGTGCCCTCTCCAAGGAGGAGGCCAACAGGAGTTACGATCAGGGAACCCACGGGCAGCCCTTCTGCAGAAAGGCCTTCTGCTCCCCAAGGCAAGGGGAAAGAAAAGGCCAAAGAACCAGTTGTTGACTTGGAAGAGTCTTCTGATGACAATGGTAACGTTATTTCGCTTTTAAATGGTCTGCCAATCCCCTGTCACATGTTTGACGGGGATGGCAACTTTACATATGCTCCAAATCTAGGGCCAAACTTCTTCATGCCAGAAAATGAGTATATGATTAATAGAGTCAATAGTATAGCGACCAGTAGTTGTAGCTCGGGTATTCACTTTATTATCTTCTTTCTGTTGTATTACTTATTTTCACCTTTTTCTTCCCTTACTAACCTCTTGTGTTTATTTTCATGCAGATATGTCGACTCCCAATATCTTTGACATGTACCAGGCCGAAGAGGAAGAGGAAGTCCCTCAACTTCAACGGAGGTCAAAGAAACGAACTGGTGAAACCAGTCGAGGCCCTTCAGCCAAGAAGAGTCGACCAGAAGACCTCCCTCAGGGCACTCCAACCGGGCAAAGTCCTGCGCCAACTGGGCAAACTCCTACCCCTCATCCAGCTCCTTCTGAACAGCAAAACACCCCTGCTCGGTCCAATCCTCCACCTGCGCCTGCTAGGGAGCATCTTTCT
Organism: Humulus lupulus; assembly: GCF_963169125.1. Classification (NCBI taxonomy): domain Eukaryota; kingdom Viridiplantae; phylum Streptophyta; class Magnoliopsida; order Rosales; family Cannabaceae; genus Humulus; species Humulus lupulus. Next base: position 203,438,867 of record NC_084798.1, read on the forward strand.
CGCGAAGAGGCTCATGAGGCCAGGCTTGTGAGCCATACCATTCGATCCGCTAAGGATCGAATTGAACGGATTGGCAGAGGTGAGCGTGTTGGGGCCGCCATGATCCAAGCTATAGAGCTACCAGTCGATCAGATCCTGAACAGGACTCTGAACGAGATCTCCAGCGTAAGTATTTCTTTGTTTCTCGGGTCTTTGTTTTTTCAGTTCTCGTGATAAGTCTTGACTTCTTTTTCTTTCGTTTACAGGCCTTACTTTCTGCCATTACTGCTCGTACCCGAGCCCAGGCCTACTTTGAGCAGATTGAGGCTAAAGTTCTCGAGAAACATCAGGTGAAGGCGGCTGAGGAGCTTTCGGTTGCTGAAGCCAAACATGCTAAGGAGTTGGGGACGGTGGTCCGAGAGCGGGATGCAGCGGTGACCAAACTGTCCGCAGCTGAAGCTGCTAAAGATGCAGCGGTTAAGCTGAGGGAAGAGTACCGGTCGTACAATAAAACTCATCTCCGCGAGATCAAGCATCTGGAGGGGGTAGTCAAGTCTAAGGACGAGACTATTGCCACTCTCGAGGGCAAGGTGCAGCAGTCGGAGCTTGACAACTCCAAGAATCTGGAAAAGTACAAGAGGGCGACACTCCGATGTTTCTATAACTTTTGGAAACACAATCAGGGTGCTGACTTTAGCTACCTTTCAGAGGAGGTCAGAGTTGCGGAGTTGGCTCGGTGCGCTGCTCAACTGGCTGAAGAGGAGGCGAGAGCTGCGACTCCTGCAACCCCAAGCGTCGTTGGTTTGGACGAAGAAACCATCGAGGAAGAGACTGACCAGGTTGTTGCCCAGGATCCTCCTGCCCCCCATGCCTCTTAATTTATTTAGCTGTTCTTCTTTCTTTTTAAACACGCGACCCACGGGTCGCAATGTAAAGACAATAATTTCTTTTTAAACTTTGCTGCACGGGCAGTAAATCTTTTTGTTTGAACAATTACATCCAAGCAGCAATGCTTGCGGTGTAAAAGCTTAACTCTTGGTGTTATAATATTTTTACTTATTATAACGTTTGTCCGTATGACCGAACTTAGCATAGTACTTTGGCATCATATATTTTGAAAAAATACTCTAAGTACTTGAAGCATGCTTTCACTCATTTTGTTCATGTGTTTACATACCTTGAGAGTATGCTTTGCTATCGATGTGCCTTATATGCCCCCCAAGTGATCGAGGAGCTCTTAGGTCCTTGGTCACTTTCCTTGACCATGGCCTGTCCGAACATTCCTGTTCGTGCGGAAAAATGATACTTGTAATACAGCAAAACAACACACGTAATGAACAAATACTTGTAAATGTAAATTCACAAAGGTTGGCAAGAACGACTGGCTGAGCACAGTCCCTTATAATTTCGTATTAAAAATGGACTAATCATGTCTTTACGAATGATTCTGAAACAGAATCTTACATATACGAGCAGTTAGCCATACACCGTGGCTCACCCTCTTTGCAAAACTTGTAAAAATTAATGGGAAAATTTGAACAAGCCAGTCCTTTAAGAAGGGCTGTTTATTGATAATACTTGCGCAGGTGTTCTCCATTCTAGTAACGTGGAACGAGATCTCCGTTTAAGCGTGCAAGTTTGTAGGTGCCTGGGTGAAGGACTTCTTCAATCTGGTAAGGTCCTTCCCAGTTAGGTCCGAGCACGCCAGCAGTGGGGTCGCGGGTATTCAAGAAGACTCGTCGTAACACCAAGTCTCCGACGTTGAATCTTCTTTCTTTAACTTTGGAGTTAAAGTACCGGGCGACTTTTTGTTGATAAGCAGCAACTCGGAGTTGAGACTTTTCTCGTATCTCATCAATTGAGTCTAAGGACTCCAGTATTAGCTGGCTGTTTTTCTCTTGATCATACGTTAAACGCCGATGTGAGGGGGGATCTATCTCGACGGGTGTCATGGCCTCATACCAATAAGCTAAGGAAAATGGGGTACGCCCTGTGGCTGTTCGATGAGATGTTCTATACGACCAGAGGACTTCCGGTAGTTGTTCTGGCCATGCTCCTTTCGCTTCTTCAAGTCTTTTCTTCAGGGTGTCCTTGAGGGTTTTGTTTACAGCTTCGACTTGCCCATTCGCTTGGGGGTGTGCGACTGAAGAAAAGCTCTTGATTACCCCATGCCTTTCGCAGAAATCGGTGAACAGGTCGCTGTCAAATTGGGTTCCGTTGTCTGAAACTATCTTTCTGGGCAAACCATACCGGCACACAATGTTCTTGATGACAAAGTCGAGAACTTTCTTGGTCGTTATGGTTGCGAGTGGTTCAGCTTCGACCCATTTTGTAAAGTAATCGACTGCCACAACTGCGTACTTAACTCCTCCTTTTCCTGTCGGTAGTGATCCAATTAAATCTATTCCCCATATTGCGAAAGGCCACGGGCTTTGCATCTGCTTTAGCTCGTTTGGAGCTGCTCGTGGGATTTTGGAGAACCTCTGACATTTATCACACCTTCGTACGTACTCCATTGAATCCTCGTTCATCGTTGGCCAAAAATAGCCCTGTCGAAGAATTTTTTTCGCCAAACTCTGCCCCCCAGCGTGATCTCCGCAGAAGCCTTCATGCACCTCTTTCATGAGTTCCTTAGCTTTTTCTGATGTAATGCACCTGAGCAGTGGCATTGAATATCCTCTTCGGTACATAACACCGTCGAGCAGTATGTACCTAGCAGCTTGTCTTTGTAGAGTTCTGGCTTTGTTTCTATCTACTGGCAATGTCCCATTTGTCAGATACTCCAGGTAAGGTGCCATCCATGTATCTTCTACTCGAATTTCCATGCTGGCTTCGGCCGCATCAATGCTTGGTTCACTTAATCTCTCTACTGGGACTATGTTCAAGGTGTCAGCATCTTTGGCACTTGCAAGTTTGGCCAAGGCGTCTGCATTCGAATTTTGGTCTCGCGGAATTTGCTGGAGGGTGTATTTTGTAAACTGTGCTAGCAAATCTTTTGTTTTTTTAAGGTAGGCCATCATTTTTAACCCTCGCGCTTGATATTCTCCCAGGACTTGATTCACGACCAGCTGAGAGTCGCTGAAAATGTCGAGCGCTTTTATGTTCATCTCCCTGGCCATTTTCAGTCCAGCGAGGAGTGCTTCGTATTCCGCTTCATTGTTTGACGCTGCGAAATCAAACCTGATTGCGCAGTGAAATCGATGCCCATCGGGCGTTATCAATATCACTCCCGCTCCAGCGTGAGATTCATTAGATGATCCATCTGTGAATAGTTTCCACGAAGGAGTCTTGTCTTGAGGCATGGGCGCCTCAGGTTTTTCGCACAACTCGTTGCTGGGGAGTTCGGTGAACTCCGCAATAAAATCGGCTAAGGCTTGCCCTTTTATTGCTGCTCGCGGTGAATAAGTCACGTCGAACTGTCCCAATTCGACCGCCCATTTTAACAGTCGTCCAGCCGCCTCAGGTTTTTGGAGGACCTGCCGAAGGGGCTGGTCGGTCAAAACCGTGATAGGATGGGCTTGGAAGTACGGTCGCAACTTTCGGGAGGCTAGAATTAGGCAATATGCTAATCTTTCGATCGGTGGGTATTTTAATTCTGCACCGATCAGCCTTTTGCTGACGTAGTAAACAGCTTTCTGCACGCCTTCTTCATCCCGTATCAGTACCGCACTAGCAGCAACTTCGGTAATCGCCAGATAAATATACAAAGTCTCTCCTTCCATTGGTTTTGATAGGATAGGAGGTTGCGACATATGAGCCTTTATTGTCTGGAATGCTTGCTCGCAGTCTTCCGTCCATTCAAACTTTTTATTTCCCCTAAGTAGATTGAAGAATGGAACGCACTTGTCAGTTGATTTTGAGATGAATCTACTAAGGGCAGCTATCCTTCCGGTCAGGCTTTGGACATCCTTGATCTTTTCTGGCGACTTCATATCAATCAGGGCTTTTATCTTGTCGGGGTTGGCCTCGATTCCCCTTGAATTCACTATAAATCCCAAAAACTTTCCTGACCCGACTCCAAAGGAACATTTGAGGGGATTCAACTTCATATGGTACTTGTTTAACACATCAAAGCACCTTTGCAAATCCTTCACATGTCCTTCAGCCTTCTTGGACTTTACCAGCATGTCATCCACATATACTTCCATGCTTACTCCGATCAGCTCCTTGAACATGTGGTTGACCAATCGTTGGTAAGTTGCACCTGCGTTTTTCAGTCCAAAGGGCATTAATTTGTAACAATATAAGCCCGTATCGGTCCGAAAGCTGGTATGATCCTCATCAGGGGGATGCATGCTGATCTGATTGTAGCCTGAATACGCATCCATGAACGAAAGGGTCTCATGCCCAGCAGTTGCATCGACTAGCTGGTCGATCCTCGGGAGTGGGAAGCAGTCTTTTGGGCAGGCCTTATTGAGGTCTGTAAAATCCACACAGGTCCGCCATTTGCCGTTAGGCTTGGGGACCAACACCGGATTGGAGACCCATGATGGATAAAACGCCACCCTGATGAACCCATTTTCTTTAAGTCTTTCGACTTCTTCTTTCAAGGCTCTTGATCTGTCTTTATCGAGCAGCCTTCTTTTTTGTTGCACCGGTGGAAAGACTTTGTTTATGTTCAGGACATGGCTGATCACCGCAGGATCTATTCCGACCATGTCTTTATGTGACCAGGCGAAAACTCCCTGGTTCTCTTGCAAGAATTCCACCAGCGCCTGTTTCGCGGTAGGTTCTAAATTCTTCCCAATCCTTACGATTCGGGTCGGGTCTTTTTCATCGAGATGGACCTCCTCCAGGTCCTTGACGGGTCCAACATTTTCTTCAAAATCCCCAAAGCGAGGATCCAAATCTATATCCTCACTTTGGGCAACACCCTATTTGGTGACTTTTCCACCTGATTGGGTTTGTCTGTCTTCCATCATCTGTAATCGTTCTGGAGTAGCGCTCCTCGATGTTCCACTTTTTGCCTTTGTGATCGAGGCGTTATAGCACTCCCTGGCCTCCCTTTGGTTTCCCAAAACGCATCCTACCCCTGCGTCCGTTGGGAATTTCATGGCTAGATGCCACATGGAGATGATTGCCCTTAGTTCAACCAGTATGGGTCTTCCAATAACGGCGTTATACGCTGAAGGACAATCGACCACTACAAAAGTGGCGAGTAATGTCCTTGAGGCAGGCGCTGTACCCGTTGTTACTGGGAGTTTGATCATTCCGGCTGGTGCGAGTCCTTCTCCAGAGAAGCCGTATATGGTTTGATTGCAGGGCTCCAAGTCCTTCACGGACAGCTTCATGCGTTCCAGCGTTGATTTATACAGGATATTCACTGAACTCCCTGTATCGACCAGTACTCTTTTTACCATCATATTGGCCATTTGGATATCCACGACCAGCGGATCGGAATGTGGGAACCGGACGTGTTGGGCATCGCCCTCAGAGAAGGTTATCCCGCATTCCTCTGAGCGGGCCTTTTTCGGCGCTCGGTCCTCCACAGTCATCATCTCGATGTCCTGGTCGTGGCGCAGAGTTCGAGCATATCGTTCTCTAGCCCTTCCGCTATTTCCAGCGAGGTGTGGGCCTCCACAGATGGTTAAAAGTGTTCCGGCTACGGGGGCAGGCTGTAATGGTGGCGAGCGTTGGCGTGTGGACGTCTGCTCGTTGCCACCTGGAGCTTCTCGTTGGGAAGTTCCCGAGGCCCGTACGTACCTTCTCAAGTGTCCTTGTCTAATGAGGAACTCGATTTCATCTTTTAGCTGGTTGCATTCATTAGTGTCATGTCCATAGTCGTTATGGTAACGACAGAATTTGGTAGTGTCTCTTTTTGAAATGTCTTTTCGAATGGGCCCAGGCTTCTTGTAGGGCACACTAGAGCTTGTGGCCTGGTAAACCTTCCTCGAGACTCAACGAGGGCAGTGTAGTTAGTGAACCTAGGTTCATAACGATTACCCTTGGCTCGTTTATTGTCGGAGGTGGAAGGCTCATTGTGTTGCCGTTTCCCACCATTCTTGCCATTACCGTTGCCGTTTCCGTTGCCCTTGCCGTTGCCATTTGGTTTGGTGCCATTGGCGGCTTTGGCGGGTTCGGCAGCCTTCTTGCCCTTGTTCGAGGATTTTCCATCATCGGCAATGGCTTCTTCGAGTTTGATATATCGATCAGCTCGGTCTAAGAATTCCTGGGTGGTTCTAACCCCATCCTTACGAAGACTTTTCCATAGGGGCGAACGACGCCTCACTCCCGTGGTTATAGCCATCATTTTTCCTTCATCCCCGACTGTCTTTGCTCCGGCTGCCGCTCGCATAAAGCGTTGGATGTAATCTTTTAGTGATTCTCCATCTTGCTGGCGGATCTCAACCAGTTGGTTTGCTTCGGTCGGGTGGACACGACCTGCGTAGAACTGTCCGTAGAACTCCCTTACGAACATTTCCCAGGAAACTATGCTTGCAGGTGGGAACTTAAAGAACCATTCCTGCGCGGCTTCAGAAAGTGTTGCAGGAAAGATCCTGCACCGAGCGTCTTCGGACACCTTCTGAATGTCCATCTGGATTTCAAACTTATTCACATGCGAGATGGGATCTCCGTATCCATCAAAGTTCGGGAGCGTGGGCATCTTGAACTTGCTGGGAGTCTCTGCGTTGGCTATTCTTTGGATAAATGGAGTGCCTTTTCTTCTATCGTGGTCAATATAAGAGGTCCTTCCTCCGACCAACTGTTGCACAGCCTGATTTAGTGCGTCTATCTGGGCTTGCAACGCAGTAGGAATAGCTACGGTCTCTGCTGCTGGGGGGATGTTCTCACCATGCTTCTCTCGACGATCATTGAGTATGTCTCTTAGATCTTCCTCTCTTCTCCGTTGCTCGCTACCTCCGAGCCGGTTGAAGACATTATTTTGCCTGGGTTGCCCCCCAGCATCTTGTCTATTTGGTTGATCATCTTGAGGTATTTGGCTCCTGCTCTTACCTTTATTTTCGTTCCTCCCATCAGCATTGTTCTTGCCTGAGTCAGCCTCGTTGTAGCCGTGGCCATCTTTGAACTTTGACTGGCTATGGTAAGACTGGTTGTTCCCTCTATTCCCGTCTCTGGCAGAAACACCCCGAGCGTTAGAGGGTGGCCTGCGCTGGTCGCGATGTCCCCGTGCATTATCATGCTGTTGGGATCCACGGACCGCAGAGCCTAACTCCGAGTCTCTCCTGTTACCAGGAGGGTAGTGACCCCTGTTCGCTTGGTGTGGCCCATCATTCTCGCGGCGTCTAGGACTACGAGGCTGTCGCTCGGCCCTATTCTGCCTTTGCTGCGGGGGATTACCTCGAGCAGCGTGGGATGGTGGATCTGCCTCGGGGTCCAGTGGGACGTCGTCATGGGGCATCTGGGGCTGTTCAGGCCTTTGCGGACTTGAAGGATGGACCGGTGGGCTAGGATTGGGACCTCCCTGGGGTGGCCCAGTTTCAGGTTGATTAGGCTGCGAGGCAGGCGCGGCTTGATTTCTGGCCAACAGCAAGGCCGCTTCAAGGGCTGCCATGGCCTCAGTCTGGCGGCGATCCACCTCCGCTTGTCTCTCGCTTAACTCCGCCCTCTGACGATCAAGTTCCTGCTGCTGCCTTTCCATAGCTTCTGCGGCAGTCTCTTGATTGGCTCTCAGACTAGCCAGCTCTTCCTGCAACGTGCCCAAGGTGCTCCTCAAAGTCGCATCGTCCATTTCCTCCTCTTCAAAATCTAGTTGCGGCTCATCTTCCGCCATGCTTGCAGGGGGAGGAGGAGGTGGCGGATTCGACGGTGCAGCGGCGGCGGTCTGAGCAGCTTTCTTCCCTGCTTTCGCCATTAGTTTTATCAACAATGATGAGTCGTCCTCTCAATGAAAGCACCAGAATGTTGACCCTCGATTTAGCCAACTGACACGGAGTCAAAATATGAATGATATAGACGAATATGTATAGATAATAACGTAATGACAAAAGTAAAGAAAACACAGTAATTTATAGTGGTTCGGCCCCAAAATCTGGTAATGACCTACGTCCACTTAGAATGATATTGATATGGGAACAAAAGTGTGATCAGAGAACTTGGGTTCAATGAGTTTCAACACTCCTCATAAATAATACAAGTTTTCACAGATAATTTCTATATCTCTATGATTTCCGGGCTCCAAAAAGTCCCTTCCCATGAGCCATCTCCTGCTTTTTATAGGCTCATGGAGGGTTGCCCAATATTGTTACAGATATTATCCCCTGAATCATGGGATATTCAGAAGATTGCATGAAATAAATTTGGGATACATAAGATCTTTCCATAAATGTTGCTTTGCCAGCGGAACCACCGACCAGTCTGGTCGTGGTAAAAACAGGTCTGTCCTGCTTCTGGTGTGTCTCCTGGTCGATACTCTAGCAGACGCTCTAGGTGTCAGCCACGTGTCAAGAGATTATTTTCCACGTCACAAATGCTAATTTATTGGATAACAAGAGTAAGACCTTCATGGTGAGGGAAGACAACCCTCTGACGACGGAGAGGACCCTTCGACCTGACATCTTAGAGGAGGAGGCCTACATTGGTCCTCGGCCAGGGGGCAACACATATACTGCTGATGGCTTCGAGGCGGAGGAGCTCCAAAGCATGCTGAAACATCGGGGAGCTCTTAACAAGATTATAACCCACTTCGTAGTGGACACCCGAGACATGCTGGTGTGCCTGTCCTAAGAGAAAGAGAGGGCGCACGAGAGTGTCCATGGCCACGGGGCATGGAGTGTTTCTCACCTCCAAGCAGGAGTCGCGCTACCACTCCATCAATACTATGTTGACTTCCTGAAGTTCTTCGGCAGAGATCCTTTAGATATACAACTTCTGAGCCTGCTCGAAGAAGGGGAACCATGCCAGGTACTATACATTGATGAAGTGTACGTACCCGAGCATGTCTTATAAGGCTTTGTGTGGCAACGAGAGCCATGCATGTGACTATAAAGACCATTTTTTTCTCGACAAGTGGCTTTCCCACGCGGATCAATCCAACACTGCTCCTGGACTTGACCGGGGTTGGTAAGTTTCTCCTCGGACCAATACCAGATATCCAACTTGCGTCAGTATATCCCTCAAGTACCTTAGGAAACTTATAATATTGGAGGTATAACTCTCTGGTTCTTTTAAGGTATACAAACATTCTTTCAACCACTGTAACGTCTCAAATTACCTAATAAGGCTTAGGGCCTTGATTAGGGGGCCAAGATGACAAATTATGGAAATTATGTGTATACGTGATATATATGTGTATCATTATATGATTATGTGAGTTATATTATAATATGACTTGATATGCATGTTTGGGTGTATTAAATATGCATGTGGGTCCGTTTGTGGTTAAAAGGGTAGTTTTCGTAATTTGACCAGTTATGGGTATATTTGACGCATATGTGATGTATGTGTGGAACTATGTTATTATGTGGATATATATTGGGTTATTCGGCATGAGACGATCCTAGCGAGCAAGGTAGCGGTTTAGTCACAACGGGGTCAAATACCTGACTCGGGGTGAGCCTAGGGGTAATTTGGTAATTTAGTACATTGTTGGGATCAGGTAATAAGGAAATTATTTGGTAATTATTTAAGGATATTTCAAGTAACAGGAATTATAAGGCATTAATTAGGATTAATGGGGTATGTGGCTAATGACAAAATTTCCCTTGAAGGGCTTTGAGAGAGAGAGAGTTGGCCGTAGAGGCATATAGGTGTTTTGGGCATAAAGTAGTGACTTAAGTCCCTAGTTTCTCCAGCTGAAGGAAACCTCCAAAATAGAGTAACTTACAACCTTTTCTCTCTCTCTCAATCGTTTCTCTCTTTCTCTCTAAGTTCTTTGGATAGTGCCTTGGAGTTCTTGAAATTTTGGAGGCTAAGGTTTGGAATTGAAGACTTGAGACCTAGAATTTGGTTAGCTGCAGCTAGGAGGATTAATTCATAGTTGAGGCGAGTTTCAATTTCTATTTTAATGGTGTTTTGTTTTTGTTTTATGGATGTTCTTGAGCTTTAAGGTTAAAGGTATTGGATTGAGTTTTTTTATGGTGTTTTGAATGGGTTTTGTAATGCCCTGGATAGCCAAGACCGCTACACTGTGTACTTATAAAGGTGCAGGACTTGCTAATCAAGTCATTAATTTAAAAACATGTCACTAAACATGTATGAGCTAGGGTTAAAAAGGTTTTGGTCTCAAAAGTTTCAATTCATATAATTAAGCGGTTATATACATGTGATCCTAAAAGAAACAGAGTTTAAAAGTTGGATTACAGACTCCAAAAAATACAGACAACTGTCAGCCATACTAAGGCAAAATGAACAATTTCTGGGTCTCGCGTCCCTACCTAAACCTCAACCGTGGCGGCTGAGCAGCTGGCCATGTACATTCCGCTCGCAGAGCTCTCCAAATCAAGGCTGATCAAGTTTGCCCTTGCCTTTACCTGCACCACGTAGCACCCGTGAGCCAAGGCCCAGCAAGAAAACATGATGTGCAACACAAACAATAACAACAAATAGTAAATTCACCAAGCATGAACTCTCATCAAATAATCCACTTTAACCATTCATCACATATATTCATAATCAAGGATGCAATCAATCACTTATAACATTCATATCACACAATAATCAGGGCCAAAAACTTAGGCCGCACCCCATGTTTACCCCACTGACTCCGACCCACTTAAACCGAGCTCAGTGCATATTAAGCTGTCCTTGGCTACCAGTGGCCAAGTCGCGCCCTGTGCGCTAGTTTAACCCTTAGCACCCTTAGGTCATTGGTTCACTAATTAGCTTGCATGACATAATACCATCTTTTCAAGCATTCACAATAGGGAACCCTTAGTCCCATTACAGATATTCAACCAGGTGCAGTTTTCTTACCTTTAATCTTTACGGTTACTGATTATGAGCAACGCTCCTCAAGCACGATTCGTTCTCGAGCCTTAGCTTTTATCACCTAGTCACAACCAAGGTGAAGGATACCATCAACAAACTTAAATGAGCTTCTAGACAAAGTTCTAGTCTCCGGAACATTGAACTTCACCAAACATGGTAAAAGATTCAATCCCGAGCATCCTAGGTTAAATTCCCAAGCCTAGAATCTCAAAATCCCAAAATCTCTTAAGGGCCACGGCATTAGCCACCCATGTCACGGCATGGCCCCAATCAGAGACCTCCCAATGCCCAAAAACAGGTAAGGGCTGCGACCCTACTTAGAACATGTCGCGGCCCGCCCTCCTTCCTCAGCACCCATCAGCTTCGAAGGGCCGCGACCCGCCCCCTTCGAACCCAGAAAAACCTCAATTTTTAACTCTCAAACCTCATGCAAACTCACCCAAAACCACCCCAATTCCTCAACTCAATTATCCAAAAACTTCCCACAAGATTCCAACAACACAACCCAGCTGAAACCTAGGCTAGAAACCCATAAAACTCATTTCAATTACTGAAACTTTCTAACTCAAGAATACAAAACCCAGCCATGAAAACACTATAACCCAACCTTTAAACCTTAAATTAGAGCTTACCTCAGCTGCAGAACCAATCCTCCAAGAGTTCTCTGACCTAACTTCCAAGGTTCCAGCCTCAAATTCAACCTTTAATGTCAAAACCCATAAACACTTAGAACTCAGCCATATACATAGAATTTAACCACCAAAAATAAAACTCAGAACTTACCTTAACTCTTGATTAGATCCTTTAGCTAACCCTGAGCTAATCCCCAAAGCCTCAGCTCAATTTCTTTGAGTTTCCCAGCCAATTTCCTCTTACTTCTATGGTTCCTTTGAGAGAAAAAGAGAAAGAGAAGTATGAAGGTCGGTTCTAACTTTTGTTCCATCGAGTTATATATTTTACTTAGTCTATCACTAATTAGTTAAGTCAATCCCAAGGCTCGGGGTACCGAAACGTCCCCGAGGGCAAAATGGTAAAATTCCCCAATATTCCCGCCTAGACTTCCTAACCTCAAATATATCTCCATATATTTATTTTCATAACCTGATAGTCTAAATAACTACCCGATACCTGAAATACCCCTGACTTATCCAGATTCAACTATTAAGCCCCGATGTGACTTTTCCCGCTATCTAGCCCTAGGATCGCCTCGAGTCGTACTCTACAAATTTACCCACATAATAATGTGGTTCTCACAAGTATAACATTTAATCAAATTTATATTCATATAATCATACAAGCATGCTTATCATGTAATCATGCATTAAATCAATAAATTCACACATAAACCAATTATGCCCTCCCGGCATACTAATCAAGGCCCTTAAGCCATATTAGTGATTTTGGGTCGTTACAGGTTAAAACTTGGGTTATGATGAGGTTGGCGTATTGATGAGGTTTTGAGGTTGAATTGTGAGTTTGGATGGTGTTTAGATGAGGTTTTGGTGACTTGAACTCGGGGGAAAACGTGGGGAAAACCAGAGAAATTCTTGGTTGTAGGGATGGCGCTCCAGCGCTGTCCTTGGTGCCCCAGTGCTAGGTTGGGGAAGCCAAATGGTGGTTCTCTGACTTGGGTAGCGCCCCAGCGCTATCCTTGGTGTCCCAACGCTATACCTGTTTCAGCAAAGCCCATTTTTAGGGCTTGAGAGGACTTTGGGGGCTCGGGGGATGGTTCCACCACCCCGTTGGGTGGGATTGGAAGTCCCGAGAGCTTGAGAGTGGTCCTGAAGTTTGTTTTTAAGGATTGAATCTTATGAGATTATTATTTATGGCTGTTACTAGGTTACTGCTAGGGCTCGAGACAGGATCGTGCTCAAGGGTCGTTCATTTTTAACTGGTGCTTGGACCAAAGGTAAGAAAACTACACCTAGTATGTGATTATGGCTTGGCCCGAATTATTGAACAGGAATATGAATAGGGCATGAACGCCTGAGAATGTGCATGATTATGATTATACTTGTGATTATTGATTAAACATGTTGAATGCTTTGTATTTGGATAATTGATATATGATAAATGCCAGTCTGCATTATCTGATTGAGAAAGACTTGACTTATGAGTCAATGACGGCAATAGCGCGCTGAGCGCTGGTCGAAAAGCATTGACTTATGAGTTAAGGGCGGCAATAGCGTGTTGAGCGCTGGTCATTTTGGTTAAGCTAACCAGGAGCGCATCATACACTTGTCTGATCTAATGGTCGTGGAAAACTCAGCATCACGTACGCTGGGCCAGCTCCAAGGCTGGTTATATAGAGGATAGGGCAACGGGCCCCGGGGTGACTTATTAGTCCCATATCCTAGGGCTGGGCCCCAAACTTGACTTATGAGTCAAGAACGACATTAGCACTCTGAGTTTTGGTCGAAAAACATTGATTTATGAGTTAAGGGCGACAATAGCACGTTGAGCACTCCAAGGCTGGTTATATAGAGAATAGGGAAACGGGCCCCGGGGTGACTTATTAGTCCCATATCCTAGGACTGGGCCCCAGACTTGACTTATGAGTCAAGAACGATATTAGCACGCTGAGTGTCGGTCGAAAGCATTGACTTATGAGTCAAGGGTGACAATAGCGCACTGAGTGATATGGTTATGCCTAATCAGGAGCGTGATATATGCTTGACTGACCTATTGGTTGGGGAAAATTATAGTGTCAGGTACGGTAGGCCAGCTCCAAGGCTGGTTATATAGAGGATAGGGTAAAGAGCCCTGGGGTGACTCATTAGTCCCATATTCTAGGGCACTGAGCCCAATATGATTAATTAATCATGTAATTTTGGCATTGGACCCCGATATACTTCATTGATCATTTATCTTGAGCTATTGGCCTCTTATGACGCTGTAGTCATTTATATGAATGATATGCATGCCCGAGTAGGGTTATAACCGGTAGACATGCTTATTATGATTTGGTAACATGTTACTAACTACTTATGAGCATGTTTAAGTTTTCTTGCTGAGCCTTGACTCATGTGTGCTTTGTGGTGCAAGTAAGGGGAAAAGAAAGCTAGACCATCTATGAGTTGGTGAGCTTAGGTGATTAGAAAAGTGAGTATAATTAACAGTTTTAAAATTTTAAATAGAAATAGAAGAGGCTAAATAAAATTAGGTACTACATTTAATTTACTCAATAAAGAATGTGCGTTAAGTGTAAGAAAATGTAAATATTAGAGTTTTTTGCCACCAATAATAAATTCGCCAATTACACTAGTAATTATTAGAATATATTTTTATAACTATAATTGTTAGTTTTGTAATTAACTCGAAAAAAAATAATGTTAGTTTTTGCACCTATCATAGTATTTTTTTTATAATTATTGTATTTATATATATTTTCCTACTGTCTATATCAATTTTTTTAATAAATTACTGATGGATTTAATTATTTTTTGTAAATTTTACTGATAAAAAGAACCCAAAAATCAGGCATTCCAGAATTCCAGCCTATTTTTTTTAAAAAAAAAAGAAAGGGAAATCCAAAACCTACTTCTTTTTCTTTCCCATAAGAAATAACAAGTAGTTTAATACCTAAATTTCGAACACTTATGTGTTATATAAACTTCACTGGGGTCTACATAGGATTGCTATCTGAACTTCTCATCTAAAAATGGTGGCACTTTTGGTAATTTCTGCCAAGAAAAGGGTCTATTAGTTTTTATTCAATCAAGATTTTGAGAAAACTATCTAGAGAAAAGAAAATCAGATAGGGCCACAGTATGTCACCTTCCTTGTCATTAAAAAAAATTATAAAATTTACTTCCCCTTTATGATTTTATAATCACTCTTGGACCCAAAAAAAATATTTTGAAAAAGCTTTTATAATGAGCTTTTCTCAGAGTCTGGATTTGTGACTGTGAAAAGAGAAGCTAGCTAGAACACTCTCTTTTCTACTTTTTCTTTCTAAAATAGCAAACAAAAGCAAATTTGTTTTTTCTTTTTTTATTATTTATTAAAAAAATTAATTTGCATTTTTACATAATTGTCGGGCTAATAACACTCTTTATATATTGCCCTACTATTATATTCTATACCCTTTGACCTTGAGTCTTTTCCATTCTCTTCCAAACTAATTTTTCTCAGAGGGACAGTATAGTACTACTTCAAGCCATGGAAATGGATTAAACGAAACTTGTTCTTCAGAAAATGTAGTTTCTAAAAGTCTCTACTTTGGGCTCTTAAGGCAACTTTTTATAGTCTTTCCGCTGGAGATTTACAAGGTACACTCATTCTTTTTTTCAGTATTAACTCTCTTTCTATATGTTTAGTATCAGAAAACAACAAAAGTAGTAATTTTATAGTGTTTTTTTGATAATCATTTGTGTACAAATGATAACATGTTTCAAACTTTATAATCCTGCTTTTGTGTTTATATGTATATATATATTTATATATTGTATGTGTGATCAGAACTGCAGCATTTCCAATTTAGTGTTCACAGCCTTTCATTCACCGAACTTTTCTTTTTTGCCATAAATCAGAAAGCTTTCAAGTCTCAACAAACAAAGTTCTGTTCTTTAGTATTGAGTAGTTGTACTAGACACAACCCATTAGAGATCTCTCACAGTATCTCAAAATTCAGACCCCTTTTCATTCTCTTGATCAGTAAATAATGATGATCACAATATATATATATATATTTTCATCCCAACTTTGAATCTGGATCGTTTGATGATGATGAGAGAAGCCACATTGATGATGATCTCTCATCTTGGTTTAAGAGCTACCCAACTTTCTATTCAGTACCTCTTTTCTTTAATGTCTTTCTTTCTTTCTTTGCCTGAAAAATACGTTGCTCTTTCTCTGGTGACCGAACTCTTTTTCTCAGACTATTCTGTCTCTTGCTGTTCTCTCTACTACTACCATGATAGTCTCGAAACTGGATTTTGAGAGCTTCAAATTGCCTACACCTTTGGTGACTTTGCCTAAATATGCATCCCACTTCCATCACCGTACACGTGTCCCATCGATGTAAGATAACCTCACACTTGGAAGTATTTGTCTTTTGACATTTATACCCCTCCATTGAAAGACCTTATGGTTGAAATTTTCGACATCAAAGAGACCCCATCAAGGGAAAATTCACACCCAATTTAGCTCAAGAAACTTTCTGCTATCATGATACGTTAAACCCGGGGAACTTTTACCCTTCTATGATTTAATGACCAAAATGCCCTTGTGTGTCTAAAGTGTAGTGGACCCCCGCAAGGTGTGGTGTGGAGACTTCCTTTTAGCTCAGCAGTGGAATTTTATGGCCAAAGGGCAAAATGGGTCAAACCCAAAAATTTTTTTTCCTTGAACCAAGAGGCTATTTTGGATTAATTTAGCTTTTGGGTTAATAGCTCTTCAAACCAGGAGAAACACCACCCTAGAATCCATAAACGAATGTTTAGGCCATGAACCACTGTTGTGTATAGGGTTTTGGTGGCCGTCTCGATAACAAAGTTTTTGGCCTCGGCTTTGGTGCTTGTTTGGTCAGACAGGGTCAGACTCGAACAAAAAAAATTGAAGACAATATCTAACTCTAAAATAATGAAGAAATAATGATAAAGTGTATTAGACCGAAAAGGGTATGTCATTCTTTGGTTTTAACAAACTTTTAAGAGAGAGTGTAATTGGTATTTTGGAGTTGAATAAAGGGTATGCATGGAAAAGAAGATGTAAAGAAAAGAAAAGAAAAGACAGAGATTGCTTGCGCAAATCTAGCTAATCTGAGCTTCTGGGGTAAGCATGTAAAAAGTGAGTTAAGAAGGGCAATTCAAGAAAAAAGTGTGTTAATAAGGGGCCTAAAACACCAAAACAAAATTAAAAAATAAAATAAAATGATTTAAGTTTCAAGTTTGTACGAACACAAATAAATTCCATTTCTCTCTTTCTTTCTCACATTTATTTGGCCTCATTATGCTGAGATTGACAGGCCAAGCAGTACTAAGAGAGAGAGATATAGATATATAGATAGATAGAGATAAACAGTCTCACACACTATACGGCAAAGGTAACTCAAACCACTTTTAATTTAAGCCTCTTATGCATAGTTTCTTCTTTTTCTACCATATACGAACGACAAGGAAAATCATGTTAAAGAGGGCTTCTCGAATAAAAGAAGGAAGAAAGTGAGAGCAAGAAACGTACACACCACAACTACTCTTTTAAATCCTTCTTATGTTTTTCTTTTTTTCATGTGTTTTTATCTTTGTTTATGCACCCACCAATGATTTATCTTTTTCTATTATTCTTGAAGATAGACAAGAACCCTTCTTTATTTCTTGTCCATAGAAAAAAACCCATCTTTTTGTTTAATCTGATTTTGTGTATATTTTTTTTTTTGGACTGAAATGACATTGCATTTTGATACCATAGGTGGATGGTGGTGGTGGTGGTGGGAAACATGGCTGGGGCTTTGGCTGCATTCCCTATTTGGATTATCATTGAAGAAAGCTCTCTATCTTCCATGACAATGTCCTACAAGAAAAAACTTCTTATGGGGTCTACTTCTCTAAATGAGGAATATTGGTCTAAATGTAGAAGCAAGTCCTCCATTTTCAAGCTCCAATTCTTCAATCAAGTTCTCTTACCCTGTCTCTTCTTCTCTGGCCATTGATGATGGTGATTCTAGGGGTGATATTGGCGGGAAGGCTCAATCTTCTTCTTTCTCTTTTTTCTTTTCTTTTGGTATTTTTATGATAATGTTTATCTTCTTTTTGTTATATTTATTCAAAGAAATTAACTGATGATGATGATCATCATCATCTCTTACCATTTTTTTTTTTTATTTTCTTTTATGGGTTCTGTTATTTTTTTGTTTTGTTATAGAATGGCTATGAAGAATTCTCTTTAACCTAAAAGGACTGGCCATTCTTAATTTCTATCTAATGATACATTATTATCATTCTTTTGTTTTTGTATTTAATTTTTGTATTTTGAGCTTTTCTTTTTTCTCTTTTCCCAAGCCAA
Organism: Humulus lupulus; assembly: GCF_963169125.1. Lineage (NCBI taxonomy): Eukaryota > Viridiplantae > Streptophyta > Magnoliopsida > Rosales > Cannabaceae > Humulus > Humulus lupulus. The sequence continues at coordinate 203,456,738 of NC_084798.1, forward strand.
ATAAACTCCAACTCTTGTGAAAGAACGAAGAAGACGAACGTTGCCCATTTTGTCACAAAGTCACATCTCATTCAGCTTAAGCAGGGTTGGTTGGTTGGTGAGTAAAATAAATAAATTTGTAAAAGAAAAAAAAATACCCTTTTCATTTTTTAATGTCCCCAGCATCTGCAGAGACTTCAATGCATCAAAAACACTGTTTTGATAATGGATTCAAATTACTGTGTCAGCCTTTACTATTTATATATATACATAGATATATTTAAAAAAAAAATACAATTTTCTTTTGCTTTCTCGAGAAAATGTGGGGCTAAGATGGTGCACCTTCACATGTTATCTTTCTTTTTTGCTTTGTCAAGTTCATTCCAAGTTCCATGTCTGTGTTTAGACCTCTGCTCATCTGGTTAAGCCATCCATATTGTTTAAAATCATCATCTTCTTCATCTTCAGTGATTTTTTCAGTTTATCTTTTTGGTTTAGGGTTGGCTGAGGTGACAATGCGATTTAAGATGGGTTCTTTTTAGTTTTTTTTTTGGGTGATTGATGGGGTCCATTAGGTTTGGCTGAAACTGGCTATAAAGTATAGACTATATAGTATAGTAAGGGGCCCAAGATTTTAAGAGGGTGTCACTCTCATCTCATAGTCCTAGAGTCTCAACTTTCAAGAGTGATTAATAATATAATTTATGTGTATGTATAGGGCCCTATATATATATCTAATTCCGAAATAAATAAATAAAAACAGGTAGGTAAGAAAGAATTGATGAAAAAACATAAGCAAAGACAAAAAAATCTTAGGCATGAATGACGGAAGGCTCTTCTCACTCACTTCTCTCATTAGTGTCCTTTGGATTGGAAGTGTCCTATCAATTGTTTACTGCAATTTCGGACTTTCTTGCTTTGGTTTTTGTATGCACGTGAAATCTTACTCTGTTTAGTATACTAATAATACATACATGCTTATTATTATTGTGCTCTTCTAGGCTTATTTTTCTTCTTCTCTTTCTATTCTTGAGTTATTATTTTCTATGCTTTCATGTCCTTTTAGATGGTTTGAAAGAGTTGTATACTTTCTTGGCAAAGAGAAGAATTCAGTGTGATATAGAATTCTGCATCTCTCAATGGTCCTTTTTTCCATCGTTAACTTTGCTTAGTCTTTGGCTTAGGTATGCCCTTAATGGCTTAATTTGGCTTCTCTTGTTATGGTTTGTTATTCCAAGTCTTGTGTGTTCTCTTGATTTTCCACCCTTTGCTATGATAATGTGATTTTTTATTGTAATGCAAACAGTTCCATGTGCACAGGACAGATTTAGCATTTTTTTTAGGATAAATTACACACATCATCACCGTAAATCAACAAAAAATTCGAAATATACGGTGTCTTTCTTTTATACGGTATTTTATTTGAAATATACAAAATTTAAAAAAAGTCTTATACCGTTCTAATTTTTATTCTTTTAGCTCACGTGTTTTTCTTTTCTCATTTGTAAGCCCTCACGCTCTCTCTCTATTTTTGTTGGTTTGTTGTTTGATTATTTGGTTTTCAAGTTTTCGAATTTTCCCTCACACGATTGGGATATGGATACCCTTCTCCGAAAGAACCTCCTATTGTTGCTTCTTCAAATGGTGCTAATAAATGAAGAGGAAAGCTCTCCTCTCTAAAATTAAAAGTCCAAATTGGCTGCAAAAATCACAATTTGACCATTGTTGCTGTTGGTAAGAGGATCGAAACTTAGAAATCATTATAGAGGAAGGTCGCTCCATTGTTGAAACTGAAGATATTGTTTTATAATTTTTACTTTTGTTTTTCTTTATTAATTTTTGATTAGTTTGCTATTCGATGATACTCTCAGCATGATTTGTTTCATTGTAGCCATGATATTTGATTTTGTGTTTTAGAATATGGTAATTCCTCTGTTTTAGCTTCATGATTTTGCTCATTATATTGGAGTTTTTAAAGTTTAGATTAATACGATCTCATTGTATGCATAGGCCATTGTGTTTTTTTTTAAAATAGTGCTGGTATATATATATATTTAATTAATAATTAATGTACTTGAGAGAGGTCTGAACTTGGAGGTTCACTTTCATGGAAAAAAAGAAGGTTGTTATATGTTATTTTCTGGATGTATTAGTAATTATGAGTTACAAACATGTAACATATTATCATAAATTTGTAATTTTTTTTTATAAAATAAACTTCATAAATATTTAAATATTGTTTACAAACATATAACAAATGTTTACAAATTTTGTAACAAGATAGTCTGTAAATATTTTTTATAAAAAATAATTTTCCATAATTGATTTTTATAAATGTTATTTACAAACATATAACACCTGTTTACAAATCTGTATAAGGTGTTTACATAATATATATTTACAAATGTTTGCAAAAAAGCTGTATTTTACTAATTACATTTTTGTCCCTCTGTGTTTTTCATAAAAAAAATCATTATTTTTGTAATTAATCATATATTTCAAATATTTTTTTTATAATGTTAATGTATATTTGTAACTCTCCCAAATTAAAATTACAACTCTTAATGGGGAGATTGGTGGCATTGATATAATATATTAGACTAATGATACACCAAAACATTACACTAAGCATTTTCATTTATGAATCAAATTGAGGCGAAACTTTGTGCCATGACACTTGATATAATGTTTTGGTACACATCATTATTCTTATTATTATTATAAAAAAAAAAAAGAGATTTTATGATTAATAAACGTATGATTAAATATTTTCTCATTCATACCTATTATATAGGTAAGGTTTTCTCCTTCATTTGTCAATAAAATATAGTAGTAATTAATAATGAGGGGTGTTTAACAAAAAAGAATTATATATTATTTTTGCAAAGTAACATTGACAAATTATTGGCCAATTACTCCAACTCTACTAATTACTCTAACTGCTTACCGAATATGTGCCATGAGTTCAGCCATGATTATGCCCACATTTACTTTGGGATCACACGCAATCAAAAATCTAGGTTGCCTTTCGCTCTAGTCTGGTGCTTTTAGTTACAGATTTTTACTTTGTCGATTACACTATTTTGTTTTCATAACATGTAATTATAGTTCACACGTGAAAACTGAAATTAATAGAACTAGTTTTATTATTATTTGCATCAGAGATTAATTACTTGATTACATACATTTAATACAAGTTCAAATTAATTGGGGTTCTCTATCTAAGTTTTTGAGCCTTTTAAATCTTGTTTGAGCTCGAGTGTCAGAGTGATTTTAAATCTTGCTAACAAAGCATCTTTTTTAATGTATTAATGTTTCTGTCCTAACATTATTAGGAAAATGACTTGTCTATGCTGTGAAAAACAATGACCTTTTTTCTCGGACATAGAATTGAGAAGAACACGCCAAATAAGACCAGGGACCGTATGCTTCTTCTTTCCATTATTAGTATAAGCTTCAAATAATTTTAGCTTCGGAATAAATAACTACAATGCCATGATAAACTGTATTTTCCCTCTTTAGATCCAGAATAACAGAGAAAAGTGCATTTATTTATTAGTATATCATGCTCAAAAAACAAAATAAAATTTAAGAGGCTAGCTCAGATGCCGAGACATGTAGTTTACACCTATAAAATTTGAAGTTCGAGCCTCTCCTATTATCTACAAAGCAATTTTTCTGTTACCAAATATAATTGAATTAGACAGGCAGAGAATAATGAGAAGAAAACAGAGGAATAGGATGATGTTTTTTTTAAGATTTATGCAATACAACACCTTAAAGTTGAATTTAAGACCGTAACCCACTCATTATAACTTAGCAAAACTCAAAACAAAATTTAATCCATGACTGTCTCTAGAAATGTGTCCATGGCACATTTTAGTATCTTATCACAATTCCAAAAACATTTACAACTTTCAGTATTGATATGGCTTCTCTTGCATTACCGGGCATGAACGGTTTTATTGGAGAATTTATAGTGTTTTTAAGAATCCTTAATAGCCAAAAATTTCTTTTAATGAAAAAAATATTCATTACTTTGGTAATGGCAATTTGAATCATATTAACACCTATTTATTCATTATTTATGTTACGACAAATGTTCTATGGTGAATATAGGCTTTTTAATGCACCAAACTCTTATTTTGTTGATTCCGGACCGCGAGAATTATTTCTTTCGATCTTTATTTTTTAATGACATATTGGCACTACACTCTTAGATTCTATAGATAAATCACATACTGTTATGAAAAAGCTATGCACGTTATGCAAAAGGCACCAACACACATTACAAACCATGAGGAGTTCCGAAAACTGTGGCACATTGAATAAATGAACAAAGAAAAAACCATGGATTCTTCTTGTAGATGTTTAAAGAATCAGCATTACTGCTCGTAACAATTAAGAAAGGTATCCAACGGGAAAAGAAAAAGAGAAGATATTAATGAAATGCAGCTGTCAAAATGTACAAAGAGGGCATAAATGTGTTTCTATTCTTCAACAATCACTCACTTTGTTCTTATACAACTCTCGCTTGAAAAGATGTATCTCCCAATGTTCAAATCACATGATACACAGAACCAGAAATTATTCCACACAAAATTGGTTCATAATAAGTGTTCTAATAACTTAGCAAAGAAAAATTCAATAACAGTAATGAGAATATCTGAACTGTGACAGAACAGAACAAAATGGAATACAATATACGATTTTGAGTTGAAATCACCTGAAAATCATTGCTTGACATATTCCAAGTACCAATTATAGGTATCAACGAGTCCATCCTTGAGAGAAATCTTTGGGTTCCAACCAAGTCCCAAAAGCTTGGAACTGTCCATGAGCTTCCTGGGAGTCCCATCAGGCTTGGAACTATCCCAAACAAGTTCACCTTCAAACCCCACAACCTCCTTAACAAGCTCGGCCAGCTCTTTGATGGTGACCTCCTTGCCACTCCCAACATTCACATGTTCCAATCCACTGTAATTCTCCATCATAAAAACGACACCGTCTGCCAAGTCGTCCACGTGCAAGAACTCCCTCAAAGGGCTACCAGTTCCCCAAACGACAACTTCCTTAGAGCTCTTCACCTTGGCCTCGTGAAACCGCCTCATCAACGCGGGGAGCACATGCGAGTTCTCGGGGTGGAAGTTATCGTTTGGGCCGTACAGGTTGGTGGGCATCCCCGAAATGGCGTCCCAACCATATTGGATCCGGTAAGCCTGGCACATCTTGATACCGGCGATCTTGGCCACGGCATACCACTCATTGGTAGGCTCTAATGGACCGGTGAGAAGAGCCTGTTCGGGAATGGGCTGGGGTGCGAATTTGGGGTAGATGCAGGAGGATCCCAAGAAGAGAAGCTTCTGAACTCCATGGCGGTACGCGGAGTCGATGACGTTGGTCTGAATCTGAAGATTGACAGCGATGAAATCAGCCGGGTAAGTGTTGTTGGCATGGATTCCACCGACTTTGGCCGCGGCGAGGATAACGAATCGAGGCTTCTCGGAAGCGAAGAATGAATCGACGTCGTTTTGGCGTGTGAGATCGAGCTCGGCGTGGGTACGGAGGACTAGATTGGTAAATCCCAAAGCTTGGAGCTTCCTAACAATGGCAGAGCCGACCAAACCGCGGTGTCCGGCTACGAAGACCTTCGCTGATTTGTCTGAGAGGAAAGAGTTCGATGACGCCGTATCTGTTTCAACAAAGAAAACGGGGTTTAGAAATTAGGGTTTTCGAGATCTAGGAGAAGAGAAAAACACATGAATCTAGTATGCAGTTGTTTGGTTGCCAGGAAAATGCGGGAAAAACAAAGGTTGGCACATTCAATTATTCAAAAATACCCATTTTAAAGAATTTTCTTGGGAAACAAACAGAGTAATAGAATGGAGAAAGAGAGAAGAAATATACCGTTGCCGACGCCTCCCATTTTGAAGTGAAGAAACTCTTTCTCTCTGTAACTGCCAATGCTTTGCTTCTCGTCACTAGAAAAAAGAGTAGACTCTTTTCAGTTCTTCTCACTCGGATTTATTCGTTTTTATGAAAAAATGAAAAAAGTTTATTGGGCCAGATCTTATCATTGGGCCGTAGAGATGTGAAGCTTGTTAGCCCAATTAACAATAATGCCAAAACAAGGCTTGTGTTTGGAATAATGGGCAGATTTCTATTCGGACACCTTTACGAAATCAAGTTATATAATTAAATTATTTTACTATTTATTTTTTATTTTTGCTTTGTTCTATGTTTTGTGTTAATTAACTTTTTTTCTTTACATTTTTATATTCCTTCCAATAATATATGTATATAATTTTTTTTACTTTTACATTTTCTTATAGTATCTTTTTTTCCCAATTTTAAAAAAATTAATATTATTCATATGTATTTATTTAGAATATGAAAGAGAAGAAAAATAAAATAAAAATGGGTGGTTTTATAAAATTAACTAAATAATACCGCATTTGAAAATATTTGTTGTTTTGGACAATTGGGATTGAGAAGCATCGTAATTTGTAACCACTCACTAGGAAGCTTCACTACCCCTCGCCACCAAACAAAAACAGAAACATAACCAAAATGTCCTCTTTTGTTCTTTGTGAAACCCTTAACTCATATCAACGGGTGGCTGTTTTGGAAAGAGAAAAAGGTGGAATGTGATGTGAAAAAAGAAGTAGATATATACAAAAAGAGAAATCAGATTAGCAAATTTCGAAGCATGGTTTAAAAATATAGCATTTTTGAAACTGTTGACGCGGTTCTTCGGCAACAGATAATTATATGAATAGGGAGGGAGATTAGTGCTAAATGATGGGGAACCGTAATAGATGAATGATCTCAAAAGAAGACTATAACTCGAATACTTTTTTTTTTCAGGTGGTTCAAAGGTTAAAATCTTTCTAGTCCACCAACTAATATTATTGCTATATCTCTGATATTCCTTACAGGGTATTTTCTTACAAATTAGAAGCCAACCCTTTGCAACTCCCAAAGTCTCTATATTTATAGGGAGAGAATACCTGGGTGTTGCAAAGGAGGTCATCCCGTGATATTCTTACCCATTATGTCACTTCTGTGACATTCATGATTAATTCCTAAAACCTGACACAGAAGTGTGGTCTAATCAATAGGCAAGGGGGATACTGGGCCGCATGGCCCAAACTAGTCGTGGGGCGCCTGAACACGCACGTTTATGCTGCGTGTCCGAGATTTCAGGAAAGGATCAGACACATGATGTCTGATATATGCATATTTACATTGCGTGGTTGACTTTATAAAGGGTCAGATGTGCCAGTTCAAGCTCGTACCCCGAGCTTGATGTAACCTCAGCTCGCAACATTCCCATTACTGTTTTGATACCTTCGTGCATTCTTACTGAGCCTCTCACTACCTCGAGCTAAAGAGGTTGAGATTTGTAACTGCAGCTCCGGATAGGAGCTTCCACGTGGCTTAGAGGATTAAGCCCTTATCCAGCTCGCTAATAACCCGTGGATATTTAGGGCGTACATTTGCCCCCCAAGCCCTTGCTCGTGGCATATGACGTCACCTGTGGCCTCAGTGGGGGCTTTTAGGCTTCCTTGTGGACTCTTCGTATTCCACCCATTACGCTGGCATCTGATATGTGGAGCCTCGCGGTTGGCTACGGTCCGTCTTTCAAGAACCACATTAAATGGCCTAGCCTATCTTCGGCCGTCGTTTCATCTTCCGAGTTGTGATCCTCGTATCCAACATCAAGACAATCGAACGACCCTTATCTTCTGACCTTTTATGTATATATAAGGTTGGTCACCTTTCGTATGAGCCACCCTTTTATTTGAAAATTTTCTCTTCTTTCATCTTTCTTCTCAGTCTCAAAACCCTTTCTTTCCTCCGGTCACTATCTCCGACGTTCCTGAGTTTCAGATTCGAGGGCTTCTTCGTGACCCTAGTATCAGCGATTCCGACGAGACTTCAGCCTAGACACACCTTTCAGTCTTCGCACAGCAAAAACTCTGTAAGTCCTCCGTTTGTTGCATGATTTTAAAAGTTTTCCCTTTTGCCTGTTTAGGTAAACATCTGCTGGTCAATTTGAACCAACTTCTAAGTCTTAGGACCTGGTTGTATCCAGGATGTTAATTTGAAAACTTAGTTCGCGTCAATCCTTTATCAATATCTCGTGCTTTTTAAGAAAAACATCGATCAATCAATTTGAATTAACTTTTAAGTTTTAGGACCTGGTTATATCCGGGACATTAATTTGAAAACTTAGTTCGCGTCAATCCTTTATCAATATCTCGTGCTTTTTAAGAAAAACATCGATCAATCGATTTGAACTAACTTCTAAGTTTTAGGACCTGGTTATATCCAGGGCATTAATTTGAAAACTTATTTCGCGTCAATTCTTTATCAATATCTCATGCTTTTTAAGAAAAACATCGGTCAATCAATTTGAACCAGCTTCTAAGTCTTAGGACCTGGTTGTATCCAGGACGTTAATTTGAAAACTTAGTTCGCATCAATCCTTTATCAATATCTCGTGCTTTTTAAGAAAAACATCGATTAATCAATTTGAATTAACTTCTAAGTTTTAGGACCTGGTTATATCCAGGACATTAATTTGAAACTTAGTTCGCGTCAATCCTTTATCAATATCTCATGCTTTTTAAGAAAAACATCGGTCAATCGATTTGAACTAACTTCTAAGTTTTAGGACCTGGTTATATCCAGGACATTAATTTGAAAACTTAGTTCGCGTCAATCCTTTATCAATATATCGTGCTTTTTAAGAAAAATATCGATCAATCGATTTGAACTAACTTCTAAGTTTTAGGACCTGGTTATATCCAGGGCATTAATTTGAAAACTTAGTTTGCGTCTATTCTTTATCAATATCTCGTGCTTTTTAAGAAAAACATGCATATTTAATTCAACTAAAGATGCATCTCTAATCACATATTCACACAAATTCACATATTAGCACAATAAATCCTGGCACGCTAATCAAGGCCCTAAGCCTTATTAGCGAATTTGGGTCGTTACATGTGTGATATGTATGGCTAACGTTGTAGGAACAAGAGGGATTTGTACGTGAGGTAACGTGGCTCTAGTTTGCCTATTACGGTTATCTCTACCCTCATAAAATGTCTATTTCGTTAATTTTTCTATAAGGAAATTAGGTAGATATTTATGATAGAATATGTATGCGTGTATGGAATATGTATGGCTAATGTTACAGGGACATGAGAGATTTGTATGTGAGGTAATGTGGCTCTGGTTTGCATATTATTGTTATCTCTACCCTCATAAACTGTCTGTTTTGTTATTATGTATGTAAGGATATCCTTGGTCTTTTTTAGGTTCACTTTAGGATTAAGCTATGATATTAGTAAGGTTTATGTATGATTTTGTATGGCTATGTTGAATAGGTATATGTATGTGATATAAGACTTGTTAAGTAAACTTTTTGCCAGGTATTATGTGATTGTTATGCTTATGTGTTTGTAAGTATTTTCTTAGTGGGCTTAGAATCTCACTCCTTATGTTTTATATGTGTAGATAAAATCAGGTAGAACGTTAGACTGACGAATGCAAGTTGATTTCAACCAACAATGTGTGTATCAGTGAGGATCATATAACTGATGGTGGTCAAAGGGAACACACGATTTTTATTACTATTTATATATTTTAAATAAGAGATTAATAATGTTGCTTTATTTTACATTAATTTATGTATTAAAGATTCTAAAATATTATTTCTTTTGACGGGGTACCTTATTGCATTATTTATAATAAAAAGGGCAACATTTATTATTATTTTTCAATATTGAATTTATTATGTGATTTTATTTAATAAATATGGGAGTTACAAGTGGTAATAGAGCCACAGCTATATCGATTTTGAACGTTCTCACGAGATATACACAGTGGCTGGAAAAAGGGTCAACTTGTTACTCTGTAAGTATGTTTAAGTTTTGAATAGTTTTCTGTTGCTAAGAATGTTGATTTTTGGAGGTTTGTTTTAGGAAAAGGATATTTTATTTCAAATGGCTTTAAGTGCAAATGATATTCGGGAATTTAAGTCCTTGAGGAGAATCTAGATACCAGATGATGTTACAGATCCATTAGAAAGAGTATACCTAAAGATAGTAAAGATACATACTAAAATGCAACAATTGGTAAGGACTAGGTTGATATTATTAAGGGCATATGAGAAATTTATAGTCTTACTGAATTCACTAGAAAATGAACCTATAACTAGTCTTAGACTAAAAGTGATATGGCAAGAACTAGAGGATGAAGGGTACTAGAACATGAAGAATATTTGAGGTAGATAGATCGTTTGGCAAGTACAATTAGATACATAGTAATACAAAAAGTGATAACAATTGATGTCAATGGTGAGCATGAAACAATGGAGCATAGAGACTATTTTCTTGTTGAGGAGTCTTGGTATTATTAAATAGATAAGGGAAGCAATACCTTGAGGATTTAATCTAAGATCTTGAAAGGTAACTCTTTGAACTGTGATTGTTTAAGTTATGGTAGATTTATATTTTTGATAATGAAAGAGGAATTTTAAGTGTAATTATGGTAATAAAAGTGTATCTAATTTTATGATTGATAATATCTGGGTTCCAAGGGTTAGAAACATGTTAGGATAGCTGATTTGAGGTTTTGGAGTTGAAGTTTTGCGATTGGGGTCGATTCTTAGGTTTAAAAATCGCATCTGCGATTTCCAGAAAAAGGGCCTAGTGCAACTGCACCCAGCCCTGGCGCGACTGTACCTAGCCTTAGTGTGACCGCGCTACCTAGATGAATAGCCCTGGTGCTCTGTGAGCGTGACCGCGTTAGTTGCCCAGAAACATGACTTTTGTGGATTTTTACGTACCTTATAGATATAAGTTTGTAATTTTTGGAACTTTTTGCAATGAATTTTTAAGACTTTCTAAAGGATAATATGGTGATGAATTAGTCTTAAAAAGAATATTAGTGAGTTTTATTATGGTTTTGTTTGGTCGAGGTTTTTAAAACTTTGTTGTTATTTGTTATGATTAGGCTCACTGATGATACTTGAAGAGGCGCGTTAGGGTGTGTGGATAGCTGCTGCTTTTGAGGTAAGAAGAGTGGACACCTGCACATAGAGTGTATGCTTGACGTACTTTACGGTAGCAACTATTTTATATGATATGTTATGCTAATGTATGAATATGCTAGTGTGTGATGTGTTTATTAGCGTACATTTAATTGTGGTTTATGTGTTTTGTGTATATATGTGATAACTGTGTGACATGCTTACGTTTTAAAATGCATGTTTACGTTACGAAACTGCATGCTTATGATATGTTGAAATTTCATGCTTACGTTATACGGCACTTGTCCAACTCAACTTGGGCTACGTTATTTCATGATTTATGTTATCTTTATCCTTATTGTTATTAATTTGGACCCCTGGTTAAGGTTATTGGGTTGTGTCCTACACAACTCTTCTTGCTGGGCTTTGGCTCATGGGTACTCTGTGCTGGAGGTAAAGGCAAAGATGTGATTACTACGCAATTAGTTGGAGAGCTTTGGCGGAGGGCGTACATGTCAAGGATTTAATGACCATAAGGGATTGGACCTACATTGAGAATTTATTAGGTATTTTTAGAATAATGTTTTAGTTTTATTAACTGGATTTAAAGTTGTTTATTGTACCTTATTTATGATAACTATGAAACTCTGGAGTTTCACTCTTTTAAACATTCAGTTTGTATTTATGATGGATTTTTTATAAATAAAAGACTAATTTTATTTTAAAATTGATAATGGTAGTAGTCAGTTAACGTTTCAAGAAATTAGAGCGTTACAAAAGATATGCTTGAAGCTCCAGATCTTCGTAACTCAATACATCAGTCACATCAGACAAATACTTCCAAAACATTGAAATATGAAACACATTGTGTACGACCGACAGTGCCAGAGGTAAGGCCAATCTATGGGCCACCCGATCGATCCTCTCCATGATTTCAAACGGTGATACAAATCTAGGGCTCAACTTGCCATTCTTCCCAAATCTCTTCACACATTTCCATGGTGAAACTCTAAGGAAGACATAGTCTCCCACTTGGAACTCTATGTTCCTGCGCTTTGGATCGGCATAACTTTTCTGTCTAGTTTGAGAAGCGAGCATCCAAGCTCTGATCTTCTCAATAGCCTCATTAGTCCTCTGAACTACCATAGGACCCAAGTATTTCCTTTCTCCCGTCTCATCCCAGTGAATGAGCGATCTACATTTCCTACCACACAACATCTCATAAGGAGCCACCCCAATGGTTGACTGATAGCTGTTATTGTAGGAAAACTCTATCAGAGGCAAATACTTACTCCAGGACCCTTCAAAGTCCAGCACACATGCTCGTAGTATGTCCTCTAATATTTGTATCATCCTCTCAGATTGTCCATCTGTCTGAGGATAGTAGGCCGTACTAAACTTCAGTTGTGTACCCATAGCAATCTGCAAACTTCCCCAAAACTTAGAAGTAAATGTGGGGTCCCAATTAGACACAATCGACCTTGGAGCGCCATGAAGGCGCACTATCTCTCTCATATAGAGATTTGCGTACTAATCAACTGTATAAGTCATTCTCACTGGTAAGAAGTGAGCTAATTTGGTGTATCGATCCACGATAACCCACACCGAATCATGTTGACCCACGATCATGGGTATTCCAACCACAAAATCCATTGTGATATCCTCCCATTTCCACTCTGGGATATCAAGAGGTTATAATAACCCTGCTGGTCTCTGATGCTTAGCCTTGACCTACAGACATGTCAGGCACTTAGCCACATACTCGGTCAGATCCCTCTTCATCCCAGGTTACCAATATAACATCCCCAGATCCTGATCCATCTTCGTGGTGCTTGGATGCAAAGATTTAGGAGTAGTATGAGATTCATCTAGAATCTCTAGTCTGATAACAATATCCATCGGAACACAGATCCGACCCTTGTATCTCAGCAAGTCCATATTTGACATTGTATAGTCCCTAGCCACTCCAGCTAGGGCATCCCCTCTGATCCTTATCAGCTATGGATCACTCATATGACCTTCCTTTATCCTCTCCAAAAGAATAGACAGTAGTGTAATGTTGGCTAACTAGCCCATCACTAACTCTATTCCATATCTTGTCATTGTTGGGGTTTTATGCCCTAATTAAAACCCAAATTCTTTGTAATCTCATTTTATTATCAATAAAAGAATAGAAATCATTTTTTGACTTGGTCAATCACTTTGCTCACATGTTTTATTTTCATGATTATTTGTTTAATATAAACTTCTATTAAATCCCGAGCATATAGCTAATCTTATTTATAGTGACGTAATCACAGTGGAATATAAATATGATTTTATGTTCAAAATAAGTTAGTCCTAAGATTAGTCAGTGCACTGGATTTGTACTTACTTGCCAATCTACGATATGATCTACTTACACATTACAGTGTTATGTTCTTTCCAGAACATTAGCAAAATAGATAAGATCGGATGTATTTGTTACATCAGACTGGACCGATATTGACGGTTGATAAGATAAGTAAACATATCGTTATTATCTATTCTAGTCATATCATATAGTTGACCATAGGTCAATTCAATCTCAATTCTGAGTGGTTAGTATTCTAACTGATTGTATCATTTGAGTTCTTTGATTTGTTCGTTACCAGCTTACCCTACGGACTAGCCCATACTTACATCTTGAGAACTCGGTAGTATAATTGAGTGGGAGTGTTAATCATAGATATGAACATCTATAGCTTCTGATGAAGAAGTGAAACTATGGTTTCCTTTTAGTTTGGTTCAAGGTGTTAAATGATAGAGATCTCATTTCAGTAATTAAATTAGTTTACTGAAATATCATTTACAAGGAACTAAGTGTTTTAAGGATAAAATACAATGAGGGGTAAAATGGTATTTTAGTCCTATCTCATTGTAGACCGTCTATAGAGAATTGAGTGAAAAATATGGTTGTAACAATGGATAATTAATAGCGTATCTATATTTGTTATAGAGCGTTCTATGAATTCAAGAGTGCAATTCCAAGTCTATAGTGGAGTCACGAGGAATTAATAAGTTAGTAAATTTATTTGTTAGATTTATGATAACTTATTGGAGCTTGATTTCATAGGCCCATGGTCCCCATTGTACCTTGGATAAAATCATCTAGATAGTCTCAATTAATTGATTTAATCATCAATTAGAATTATCAAAGTTGACCACGTTAATTTTGGATAGTTTCACAGAGTTGTGTAATTTTGAGAAGAAAAGAGAAATTATGGCAGATTTATTAATTAAGATAAATTGGTATCTAAATTAATAAATAAGTTTAAATAAAGGTTCAAATTATAAATAATTAATTTGATAAAGGATTTAAATAATTATTTAATTAATTAAATCAATAGAAAATAATACAAGCCTTGATTTTAAGTCCAATGGGCTTATAATCAAATGGGAAATTTCACGGGCCTATAGCCCATGATAATTTCGACCTAGGACTTCAAAATGACTATTATTTTATTGATTTTTTAATTAAATTAAATGGCCAAATTGAGTCTATAAAAGGAGTGCTTAGAGAGAAGTCAAAACATAAGTTTGATAAGTCACAAGTCAGATTTTCTGATAGTTTTAGATTCTCTCTAAACACAAGTCCTTTTCTAAACCTCTTTGTTATTTTCTCTTCTTCTCTCGATATCTATCTCATGTGTTGAGAATTTCCCACACTAGTCTAGGTGGTTCTAAAGATACATTGAAAGATTGTGAAGAAAATAGAAAATCGTTCAGTTTCTTGATAATACTCTGCGACAAAAAGGATACAAGAGTTAAAGAAACTGAAAGAAGGACTCTTAATTCCGCTGCGTATACTGTAAGTATTATATTATTTGTTTCTCTTTGAATTCAATTTTAGAAACATGTTTTAGGCTATCTCGTATTAATTTGTTTAATATTAGATATACATGAAAATAAATAAAGATCCTGTATAAGCTAATCCAACAGTCATATCCTCTGCCAACTCATTGGTATATGTCTCGCACTGTATATTTGTCCTGGACCTTTCCAACTTAAGGCATTTGCCACCACATTGGCCCTTCCTGGGCGATACATGATTTCACACTCATAATCATTCACTAACTCCAGCCAACGCCTTTGTCTCATGTTTAAATCCTTCAGTGTGATGAAGAATTTTAAGCTCTTTTGGTTAGTGTATATCTCACACTTCTCCCCATAAAGGTAATGCCTCCATACCTTTAATGCAAAGACGACTGCTGTTAACTCTAGATCATGAGTAGGGTACCTTTGCTCATATTCCTTCAACTGTTGTGATGCATAGGCAATCACCTTCCTCGTCTGCGTAAGAACACAACCCAAACCGTGTCTTGAGGAATCAAAGTACACTAAAAACTTCTCCTTATTTGTTGGAAGACTCAGAGTTGGAGCTATAATCAATCGCTGTTTTCACTCCTGGAAGCTGTTCTCACACTTATTGGACCACGCAAACTTCTAGTTCTTGTGTGTTAGTTCCGTCAGTGGGGTAGCAATCCTTGAGAACCCTTCCACAAAACTCCTGTAATAACTTGCCAATCAAAGGAAACTCTTGATCTTTGAGACTTTCCTTGGCCTTGGCCAATCTCTGATTGTCTCAATCTTAGTTAGGTCCACCTTGATCCCATCCCTACTGACAATGTAACCAAGAAAATTCACCTGCAGTAACCAAAACTCACACTTCTTAAATTTTGCATACGGTCTGTGTTCCCTCAGCCTTTGTAGAACCAACCTGAGATGTTGCTCATGCTCTTACTCTGACTAAGCATAAACTAGAATATTGTCCATGAAGACGATCACAAACTGATCCACATAATCTTTGAACACCCTATTCATTAGATCCATAAAAGCTACTGGGGCATTAGTCAAACCAAACTACATTGTAATGCCCTAAACTCTAGGGACCGTTACGATGTTCCTTATAAACAGTGCTAAACTCGCTAATCGAGTCATTTGGCCAAAATCATGTAACTAAGTATGATTAACAGTTTAGGGATTAAAATTTTTGGTTAAGAAATAACGTTTCACTAAAACGTTTACTATATACATTGGGATCCCAAAAAAAAATAATTTAAATGTTTATTACCAGAAAATATTTACAACCAGCCGATCTAAGCGGCAAAATAGGGTTTAACCCTAGTTCTTCTTTCAACCCTTGGCCGTGGTAGTCGAGCAGTCGCATATGTACACGTCGTCACCTAAGCTCTCTAACTTAAGGATGGTCCAGCTTTCTTTTGCCTTTACCTGCACCACATAGCACCCGTGAGCCAAAGCCCTGCAAGAAAATTTAATATGCTCATGAACAGTAATAAATGTCATTAAATCATAAGGCACATGCCTAGCAAATATAGCCCTATTCAAGCAGGCAAATAAGTTCACGTAATGATGGGTATCTAGGATAAGGAATCCTGCCCTCCTGAGTGGATGACTATCAAGTCTATCCTAATCAGATTAGTGATTTAACACTGGTGGTTCCGGTAACCATGTTGATCTTATAGCCCTAAATAGAAGAGTGACGGTTGTAAAAGTCACTAAGGTGGGTTCCGTTCCCTTTATAAATAAGTGATCCTTTCACTA
Source organism: Humulus lupulus (assembly GCF_963169125.1). NCBI lineage: Eukaryota > Viridiplantae > Streptophyta > Magnoliopsida > Rosales > Cannabaceae > Humulus > Humulus lupulus. Next base: position 203,473,341 of record NC_084798.1, read on the forward strand.
GCTTAAACAAGATAGGTGTTTGATGAACTAGTCACCAATATAACCTATCGCATGACCATAGAGTCACAACCATGGGATTCTGCTCCCTAGCCACGTGACAAACAGTCACCTAGGCCTTTGGCCCTGGCTCTGAGTAACTAGTCCTAGACTAGTCAAGTGCTTAGAATTTTCATCGACCTTAGGGTCGATCCAGCATTAACGCTCCCAGAGTCATTCAACGCTGAGACCGATTAGATCTAATCTTTTATCGGCCTTGTGTTTACGACGCTTATGCCGTTTCTGACTCTCAGGTCAGTAATACGTGACCAGTGCCTACCCTGACTAGTTAGTGCCATACACAAGTAAGCAATACTACCAAACATATATCATATGTAAAATATCCGAATATAGGCATTCAGCATGCTTACTTAACAATTGCTAGCATAATTAGGATCATGCATAAACACAGAGACTCAAGCTCTGAACAATCCCATATTCAATATTCATAGCATGCCTTAATCACATGTTTCTCGTGCAACACATGCATCACATTTAATCATTTGACATGCCTCAACAATAACCATGCATGTCACATTTAAACATTCAACATGAATTAAGAATAACTATGCATGTCATATACATAAGGTGCAGTTTTCTTACCTTTGGTCCAAGCACAGGTTACCAATAAACAAGCCACAAGCACGATCCTTATTCCAAGCCTCTAGTGATAACCTAGTCACAACCATGAACGGTGATCCAATGAGATCAAGTTCTAAAATCAATCCTAGAACCAAGACCTAGCCTCCAAGACATCAAACCCCACCAATCCGGGTAGTAAGAATGATCCCGAGGCCTAAGGTTTGAGTTCCCAAGCTTAAAACATCATTTCAGCCATAAATACCGTCAAGCACCGCGACCCCAAAACCCTGAGCCGCAGCCCCCAGCCAAAACAAAAGCATCAGAGGCAAGCGCCGAGGCGCCCTACACCTAGTACCGTGGCCCCCAGAGCTCCCAAAGTCTTCCACCTGCTTCATCGAGCTTGGGCCGCGGCGCCCAAGAACAGGGCCGCGGCCCAACCTCGGACCAGCCATTTTTCTCCGACTTTAACCTTTTAAAACCTCCCAAAAACATATCCAAACATCTCCAAACTCAAAAATCAAAGTTCCCAAACATCCCCATGATCCAAAACCCATAAAACCCAAGTCTCAAATCTAACAAAAACTCATAAAAACCCAAAGTCCAATTCAAGCTTAAAAACTTTAAAAAGCTTAGAACTTAAAACTTGAATTACCTCCAATTGAGTTGTTTCCAACTAAATCCTCCGAGTAATAAGCTTCTAATCTTTCCTAGGATCTCTATGCTTCAATCCTCACTTGAATCCGAGTCTTAGAACTCAAGTTACCTTCGAAAACATGGTCGGGGAACAAAAATGGAACGTTGAGGGAGAGAGAACGTACATAACATTCTTTTTATTTCTTAAAAGGTTACTTCAAGCTTAAGTAGCCTCAACCAAATCCTAACGCTCGGGGTCCCGAAAACACCCTCGGGGACAAAATAGCCAAAACCTTCAGAATTTCCCCTGATCTTACTAACTCCTAATTTATCATCAAATTCTTATTCCTATCACCCAATAACCCGGTAATACTCTAAATACCCCTTGACTCACGAGTCAAGAATAAATCCCGTTGTGACTTTCCCACTAGCTTACCTCCTAGGATCGTCTCGTGTTGAGTAACCCTGGCATAACCAAATAATAATAAAGCACCACACACATATCACATATATGCCAAATATGCCCGAAATGGCCAAAATATGAAAAACATCCAATTACTCAAAAATGGGTTCACATGCATATTTAATACACCTAAACATGCATATAATCATTTAATAACACAATAAATCAATTATGGCCCTCCCAACCTCCTAATCAAGGTCCTAAACCTTATTAGGAAATTTGGGGCATTACATACATGATTAGAAACTCATAATGCCTATATCTGGTACGAAAAGCAGTCTTTAGTATATTTCCTTCCTTGATCCTCACCTAGTGATAACCAGATGAATAATCTATCTTTGAGAATACCATCTTACCCTGCAATTGATCATTCAGGTCATCTATTCTTGGCAGAGGATACTTATTCTTAATGGTTAACTTGTTCAGTTCCTCGTAGCCAATGCACATCCTCAGAGAACAGTCTTTCTTCTTTGCAAATAGGACTGGTGCACCCCATGGAGAGAAACTGGGACTAATAAAACCCAAGTCTAACAGCTCTTGTAATTGTACCTTCAGTTCCTTCAACTCTGCTGGGGTCATTCGGTACGGTGCCCTAGACACTAGCTCTGTCCCTGGTGCCAGTTCAATAACAAACTTTATCTCTCTGTGTGGCGGCAACCCTAGTAAATCCTCTAGAAACACATCCAGGAACTCACAGACTAATCTAGTCTCTTCTGGTCCCACTGACACGCCCTGAGTTGTATCTACTACACTGGCTAGGATTTCTATGCAATCATGTCGCAGTAGGTATCTAGCCCTCAATGCTGATATCATAGGTACACGAGTCCATGCATAGTGCCAAAAAATACAAATGGATCCTCACCCTCAGGCTCAAAGGTTACCATCTTCTTTTTGTAGTCTATGGTTGCCCCATATTTTATTAACGAGTCCATACCTAGAATCATGTCAAAGTCGCTCATAACCAACTCTATCAAGTGAACTGACAACTCTCTACCATCCACTGTCACTGGCAATGATCTGATCCATCTCATAAAGACTACTAACTCCCCACAATATCAGAATCACATGGTCTACACAATCTATAAATTATCCTACTAGAAACAAAGGAGTGTGTAGCACCAGAATCAATGAAAATAGTATAAGAGGTTCCATCACAAAAAGTTGACCTGTCACCACTGAGGGACTAACCTTAGCCTTTGCCTGTGTCAATGCGAACACTCGAGTTGTCCACCTTCCTTGGTTCTTCCTTTCTTGCTCTCAGGTAGTCTTTCTTTAGGTGTCCTGCTATTCTACACAGAAAGCAAGCCTTTGCCTGACACTCCCCCACATGGCGCCTCTTACACCTGGTGCACTCTGGGTAAGTCCTCCAGCCCTCATTGTCGCCCTGGCGGCCTATCTGTATACCACGTGGCCTCCTGTCGGGGCCTGGAGCTGAAAAGGCAGCTAGAGCCTTCCTTTTCCGGTCACTAGGGCCTCTGCCCCTTCCTAAACCAATAAATGGAGGTCCCATCCTCCTGGTGTCTCTCCTGGCCGTGTTCTCGCGCCAGATTTTTTCTCTGCGCCTTCTGCAGTAAGGGCTTTTTCTACCACTTGTGCATAGGTTGTCACTCCAAGCATAGTGGTAATGCAAACATACCTAGCTATCATAGGTTGTAGCCCCTGAAGGAAATTTTCCTTTCTTGTCCCATCATTGGGTACCAAGTTTTGCAACAAACTTGGGTAATATGTCAAATCTCAGTGTAAACTTTGTCACTGACATGTTTCCTTGAAGCAATTTACTGAATTCCTCTGCCTTTGCAACCCTAACTGCATTATTATAGTACTTTTCATTGAATACCATTCTAAACTCCTCCCAATCCATGGTATTCACATTCCTTGTTTGGGATATCACTTCCCACCAAATTCGGGCATCCTCCTTGAACATGTATGTGGCACAAGCCACTCTCTCATTACCAACTGCCCTCATGAAATCCAGGATACAAGTAACCATACTCATTTAGTGTTTGGCCTTGGCCAGATCTGCACTGCCTTAAAAAACTACAGGGTGCTGCTTTCTGAACCTTTCATAGAGAGGTTCCCATTTGTTCCCAACCTCAGACGACTGTATAACTATCGGCACCAACACAGGTGGCACCTTTCGTTGAATGTTCCCTACATGAACCTGTTGCTGTCTTAGGCGACATATCTCTTTTTCTTGCCTCTGTAATCTGGCTTGTATATCAGCAAGCACTTGCTGCCAGTTCTCAAAAGCTGGTGGAGGGGTCTGACCCTGATTTTCATTCTCAGACTGAATTCCTTGGCTAGCTTTCAGATCTGACTGCTCGGGAAGCATACTTCCAAGCTAGTACTTTGTTGCAGTAATCAATTTGGCCAATTAGGTAGTAATAACTATACCTCTTGCCACCCTATGGTCCAAGACCGAACAAACAAACATTCACACTAAAAAATCATGCTAATAAGCATGTTGGTTCATATTCATACTCAAATATGGTGCTAATAAGCATTTCCTGACATTTATAAGCAAGTAATGATGCTAATAAGCAGTTTACTAGCATTTATAAACAAATAACAATGCTAATAAGCATTTGTTGGCCTACATGTACAAATAACAGTGCTAATAAGCGTTTCCTTTGCATTCACACGAAATACCAGTACTAATAAGCATGTTTTTATCAATCATTCAACAGTTAAGGCCCATACCCTATCAGAATATCTCATGCTTCCTAATAAGGCAAGTAGATAAGGCATTTATATCCTATTTAAGCAGTTAAACATATAACCACATAGATAGTTACCAAAACTTGAGTCGAGCTTGTCTTTAGTGGCGAGTGTACATGCCCAGCTAGTCTTCAAGAACCCTTAACCTTGGCATGCTCTGATATCGAGTTGTAACGCCCTGGATAGCCAAGATTGTTACACTGTGTGTTTTGAATAGTGTTAGACTCTCTAAACGAGTCTCTTGGCCATAAACGTGTAGCTAAACGTGATTAACGGTTAAAATTTTTAGTCAAAAGGAATAACCATTTCATTAAAATGTTTACGCTCATACATGGGATCCCAAAATAACGTTTAAAAGGCTAATTACAGTTCAAAAGTTACAACTAGTCAACCTAAGAGGAAAAATAGGGTTTGATCCTAGTTCCTCTGAGAAACCCCGGTCATGGTGGTCGATCAACCGCATATGTACACGCCGCCGTCGAAGCTCTCCAACTCATGGCTGGTCCAGCTTCCCTTTTCCCTTATCTGCACCACAACGCACCCGTGAGCCAAGGCTCAGCAAGAAAACTTAAACATACTCATAAGCAGATAATAACATATCATAGAATCATAATAAGCATGCTTAGCAGTATTAACCCTACTTATGCATGTATTCTATTCAGATAAGTGACTACAATGTCACATCGGGCCCGTTGCCCTAAATACGTGACAATAGAGTCACCCAAGGGTCGCTGCCCTAAATAAATGACTAGTAAGTCATACCGGGGCTCGATGCCCTAGGATATGGGAGTATAGATTCACCCCGGGGCCCATGCCCTATCCTTTGTGTAACCAACCTTAGAGCTGGCCCAATGTACCTGGTGCTTTAATATTCCAACAACCATAGGGTCGGTCAAGCGTAATCACACTCCTGATTAGGCCTAACCATATAAGTCAATGCTTTTCAATAAGATAATGCAAAAAAGCATACATCATTTGACAAGGGAAATTTGAGTTTTAATGCAATAAGTGACACTCCGTTTGAAAAATACCTTATCACTATATAACTCTCGTTTTGGTGCTACTAATGCCGTTACTACCCAAAATACCCCTGGCATAATTTTCCCTCTCTTTTTCTCATAGTCTTCACTCTCTATCTCTTATATTTTCCCTCTCTATCTCTCAAACTCCTGTACACAAAAAAAAAAAAAAAAGCCAGCCACCATTAATTTGCATTTCGGATCTAGGGGCAAGTTGTGAGTCCTTTCAAGTCAAGAAACTTCATTTTGGATTTCGGATCTAGGGGAAAAAATCGTATGGGTAAGTATATATTTTTTATATGTAGTGAGGAAACTTGTCTGGTTACATTACTTGTCTTATTTCGATCAGATCTGTGTATGCCTTCATGTTTTATTGCAATTTTTCACGGAATGAATTTTGGATACTTCGTGCGTTTTTTCTGGATTTTTTTTCTGCCTCGATGAGTTTTGATGAAACTCGATAGGTCTCGATGTGTTGCATGCTCGATGGTCCTCAATGGTCCTCGATGGACCTCGACGTGCCTCAATAGTGTTAGGATGTTAGTACCTCAATTGTACTCGATAAAACTCGATAGGTGTATAAGAGTTTAATTGGATTTAATAACTCAATTGTACTCGATAAAACTCGATAGGTGTATACAAGTTTAATTGGATTTAATAACTCAATTGTACTCGATAAAACTCGATAGGTGTATAAGAGTTTAATTGGATTGTTTGCCTCGATAGTCCTCGATTATACTCGATAAAACTTGATAGGTGTGACCTCGATAGGACTTGACATATATTGATAGAAATTGATATTTTCTGTTTTATGTTGTAGTTTAACTTTTTGACCTTTTTTTTTTGTTTTTTGTTTTTTGCAGATTCATCTGTTTCTGTATTTGTTGCATTCAATGGTGTTTGGGAACTCGAAAATAGGGATTGGATTTTCAGAGATGCTGAAAATCAAGTTCTACCCATGGAGAAGGGTGTGACATATGAGCAACTGCTTGACATTCTGTACGATGAGCTTGAAGTGGATAAATGTGTGCATGACTTGAAAATTGAGGTCCCGTACACATGCCTATCACAATCCGTCAAACCTACCGTTATAAAAAATAATAGGCATGTGCGTGCATTCATTGGGTTAGCATCGAAATCTGTAGAGAAGCTCATTCCTCTATGTGTCACAATGATTATGAAGGGAGGTGTAAGAAATGCATCGGCTTCTGCCAGCGTTAATAAAGAAGTTCAATTTGAAGAGAACATTTCTCCTCCATGTCATGGTTTCAAAGGAACTCAAGGTGACGTTGGAACATGTGTTCCCGAGACAAATCCGGATGTCATAGTCCATGGTGATATCCCGGTTAGAGATCCTTTATATGTGCATGACACGGCGAAGTACGATCCCTATGGCTACGAACCTTATGTCAACGACGATCCTGTTGCTGATGCAACAGATCTTGGTGGGCTAGATGTTAGGGAGGATTTTCCACCACAGAGTTCAGATGTTATGGTAGATGAGGAGCGCAGAATAGAAGACCGGCAAACACCTGGGACTAGCAGTAATTGTCCAGGTCCAAGTAGAACCGACGATAGTTTTAGATGGAGTTCTCCATTGGACTTAGGTGAAGATCGTAAAACATGGACTGCTCCCATGTTCACCAAAGAGGATATAGAGGCCTCACATCAACAACATTCCTCAACCAGCAAAGCTTTAGGAGAATTGCACCTTGGGAAGTTCTTTCAGAACAAGCTTGAATTGAAAACCAAAGCATCCATATTTGCGATGAAGAATAATTTTGAGTTTATGGTGAAGAAATCTGGGACTAATGTGTGGTACATTACCTGCAAGGATCCTGATTGTGGTTGGAGATTGAGGGGTAAGAAAAAAATGCGATCTGAAATGTTTGAGATTACTGTATACAACGAAGTACCCACTTGCTCACAAGAAATTCGAGATAAGGACCACCGTCAAGCATCATCGTGGGTTGTTGGGCACCTAATCAAGAGGACATTTGCTACCGATGGTACTCGGTACATGGCAAACAACATAAGGGAGGACATGAAGCACCATTTTGGGGTTGAATTGAGCTATGAGAAGGCGTGGAGATGCAGAGAAAAGGCTCTTATGTATGTCAGAGGGACACCTGAGGAATCATACTCCAAGTTACCTGGATACCTGTGTCAGTTGGAGCATAAGAACCCAGGTACAATTACTGATTTTGTAGCAGGAGATGGTCGTTTCTTGTATTGCTTATTTTCCCTCGGTGTTTCTAGGTGTGGTTTCCAGTACTGACGTCCTGTAATTTGTGTGGATGGCACATTCTTGAAGAATAAGTATGGTGGCCACATGCTCTGTGTTGTTGCGTTGGATGCAAACAACCAATTGTTTCCAATTGCGTTTGCATTGGTGGACAGTGAGAACCATAACTCTTGGACTTATTTCATGAGAAAATTGAAGGAAGCCATAGGGGACGTTGAGAACCTTGCTTTTGTATCGGACAGGCATAAAAGCATTAATCATGCTTTGGAGCTTGTGTTCCCAGATGCGTATCACGGTGCATGTTACCATCATATCTGTATGAATGTTGTGGCAAAATTCAAAACTCACCACGTGCAAGACATCATGGGGTGTGCAGCGTACGCATTTCGAAGAACGGAATTTCACAAGTTCTTTGACAAGATTAAGGTAATTGATCTGCCCATTGCTCAATATCTAGAGGGAATTGGCTTTGAAAGGTGGAGTAGTTCTTATTTTCCTGGTAACTGATACAATATCATGACGAGTAACTACGCAGAAAGCTTTAACAATAAGACCAAGGAGGCAAGGAGCTTTCCAATCGCCACTTTTCTTGAATTCATAAGATTCACTCTTCAGTCTTGGTTTGCAGATAGACGTGAAAGAGCTGCAAAAGCAACATCTGTGTTATCACCCGAGATGGAAAAGGATTTGAAGCAAATAGGTGATAAAGCAATTTTTTTAGATGTCCAAGTCCTAAGTTATCACGAATTTCTTGTGGTCGATGGTAATGGTGATGGTGAGGTGAACTTGGCCACAAAATCATGCTCTTGTGGCATGTTCCAAACCATTGGGATACCCTGTGTACATGCTTTTGCTGCAGCGAGAAAAAGAAGCATAAACATTTACTCATTGTGTTCCCCTTACTATAGAATCGAGGCATTGAAGGACACTTATAAAGATACTATTTACCCTGTTTGGAACGAGGATGAATGGGTAATCCCTGATCACATCAGAGATATGGTTGTCGGCGTCCCTGCTGAGAAAATCCCTGTAGGAAGGCCTAGGAAACAAAAAGTGGGTAGGCGAAAGACAAATCACTATGCTTCACGCGGGGAAAAGATTGTCAAGCCACGTAAGTGTAGCAGATGTGGTGGTAGTGGGAACAATAGGAAGTCATGTAAGGCTAGGATTTAAAATATTGTGTTATGTAATTATTTAATTGATTTTGCTTCTCCTCTATTCCAATGGAATTTTATTTATAGGCTGTGATAAATGTTTTTACTCCAAAGATTGTCAACCTCTCTGTTTACTCAGTTCACTTTGTTGTTTCATATTTGGTTGTTCATTACGGTTTCCATTATTTCATTACGGTTTATGATTTAGCACTAATCTCCCTATTCGATTTCTTAATCTAGTGTTGATGAAAAACCACTTCAATAGTCTCCAACACATAAAACCATAGTCCAAAAGTCCTCAAAATAATCCATGATAGCCCAAAGACTCGACCTAAGCGATCCACTCGTCATCATGGTAAATAAAATAACATTCTTTTAATTATTTTAATTATCAAACAATATTTCACAACATAATTCATCAAATATTTAATTAATGCACTTAATTAAATAAATAAAACATTTTGTGCGTGATATTAAATTTCTTGTAGCCATTCTCCATGCAAATGTATTTTTGAGTTACCTCATAGAAGTCATCAAAGTCCTCGACCTCTTTCTTGAGCATTTTGTTCCATAATTTATTCTTAGGTTTTACCCCTAGAGTTATGGCCATTTCCAATGTTTCCTTCACAAGCCTTCCCACCTTGGCGGTTTCAACAATGAAATGTTAGAAGTAACTACTTAGTGACATATGCTACCCTTTTTACCCTTTGGATGTCGAGGCAGACACATTATGTGAATTTAATATTTTTTTATTTAATAACTTTTTCAAAAAATATTGTTTGATAAAAAATAATATACAGAACTAACTATATGCTATACTATACAAGATGTGTAAGACAAAAATGTAAAGAGCATCACGAGGCCAAATTCTGATAGAACAGGCCCACACACCACTTGGTCCTGAAATGCTGGATGTTCTCATCGATAACAGTATCGAGTGGTAGCCTGGCAACTAGATGCTCGATATGTTTGATGGCAAACATACCACAATCCCCACTGCATATAATCGATTTTGTGTCAATTAGAGATAAAAATAACTTTAATTTTCAGATTTCAAAATCCACTAATTAAATAGGGGAATACCTTGTCTTAGTCCGAGGACACTCCTCTGGAGGAATACGACAATATGAGAAAGGCTTTACATTTTGCTCAGGATATACCTGGAGGTCCTCATGGTCGTCAAACATGCCAGAACACCATAACAACGAAGGCAACAATAAGCACCAATGCTTGATCGCTTCCTCCATCAAAGCGGGACTGAGCACGCTATGGTTGGAATCATAAACGTTGATGCACCATGTTGGAATGGAGACTTCAATGGCGATCCAATGTGCGGATTTCTCGACGTGCAAGGCAAAATATACTTCACTCACATTTTGCCATGATACAAGGTATTGATTATCATCGTCCTTCAACATTCTCAGCACATCGTCGTCCCATGTATACTTAGTTTCGGTCTCTCTGAAATGATTCCAACGACCTAGGCACACCTGGGGGAAGGTGGTGTTCATGATCGCAGCATCCTGCCGAAATGCAGCATGGTAAAAGTGGCATTGGCGGCGTAGCATGTGCAAAGCAGCATCAATATGCTAAAAAAACATAAAAATTCGTTAGTACCATCAATATATTTTAAGATTGAATTGAAAACATGAATGTAATTTACATATCGAATCCCAAAGCCAAGTCTGGACTGTGTGCAACTGTAAGAACCATGCCACACCGTGCGTCCCAGTAAACATGTTGTGGTCTCTTTTATTGTCGATCTTCCCGATGATCCACTTATGGAAGCTTTTCTCCTGCTGTGGGTCACACTTCCTCAGTGGTTCAGCAACTAGCCCCTATTTATCTAGTATGATCTTCTTTGTTGGGTCGGTGAAGTCATCAAAACGCTTGGGCCTGCGTTTCTTCCTGACAACTTCCAGGCCAGCTGCCTCCTCGGGCTGCAATACTCGTACACTGGGACTGTTAGCATCACTGGCAGCTACATATGTCTGGGCCTGTGGAGTGGAGGGTTGATCACCGCGCTCGTAGTCTGCAGGCAAGATATCAGACTCTGTATCTGATTTTACGTCGGTGGATCGACCTGAGACCAGTGAAAGCAGCTGCTCCAACTAAGCCATGATCGTAGTCTGATTCTGTAGTAAGGTTGCCTGGCCCTCCTCAACCCTCTTGAGCCTCTGCAGAAGTTGCTCATAATCAGGCTGGGCAACCTGACTAGATGAAGCTGCACAGGCCTGTAAAGTGCCCTCATCAACCCTCGGGACATCCTCATAAAAAATGGAGGCTTCTTTTGCAACTTCTGCTAGCTTCTCTGCCTCCTTCTCAGGTACCACTACTTCATCCATTGCAGTCCCAGCCTCCAACTCAGGGAATAACCTGGAATCAACTTCTGGGAGGCTATTGTAGTAGACTACCTCACCGGGACGTGGCTTCAGCATAGAAAATACCACTAACTGCATGGTTGAATAACATGTGTCAAAAAATTTAATAAAATAAATCGTTAATCAATTAATTTGTGACATTTAACAAGATAAAATGGAACTTACTCGACGATTGGCGAAAATAGGAGCCAACAGAGCTGTCGAAATAGTGATATCAGTCTCCGTAGCCCAGCTGAGCATCCTCGGAATCTGATTCCCACTGTTCTCACCGAACTTACTCCCAAGAGAAGGCATGGCCTCAAAAGCCCAGTAAAGAAGTGCGGGTGCATAGCAAGTGAAACTATACTTCGCCTTCTTCTGTTTTTTGCTTGACCCCTCTTTCTTCTTCTCCTCATAGTGTTTCAATTACTTCTTCATGTCCTTTTGAAGGCCTTTGCTAACCTTCTTAAATGACAACTTCCCCCAAGGATACTTGAAAAAGTAATCAATATCCTCAACCATCCTCAGGGAATCTCCCCATATTGTTGTTGTCTTCTCTGGGGCATTCAGTACCCCCTCTATCAAATAGCACAAACCCAACTTAAATGCATCTTCTGGGTTTATGGAGGCCTTCAGTGCATCTTCCAACTGACCAAAACTAACCTTCGAATCACCATTAAAATATTCCTGGATGATCCGATCACTTGAAAGATGCTCTTTCAATTCATCTAGCGACGGTGATTTCCCAAAATTTAGCCCGGTAACTAGGGCAAACTCTGCAATACCAAATCTACACAGAGTGTTGCCCAGGTAGAACTGACCCTCAGGCTTCTTACTTTCTACCTTACGCAACATTAGCTGATGCACCAGAACCCCAGAAAAACTAAATGGTTTTTCCTTAAAGAACTGTCCCAACGGGCATGCCTGTGCCCTTTCAATAAGACCATGCCTCTTAAACTGCTCTATAAGGGGATCCAAGTAGGCACTACTCCTATAAGTGACACGGCCAGGAAAGTGTTTCTCCAACGGCACAATAAGTTCAGGCATCTGAAAAAAAAAACAAAAAAAATGTAAAACAATCTGGTAAGGCAGTTACTATCGAGGCAGAAACAATCAAGTTCTATCGAGTCTTATCGATGCCTATCGAGGTGGGTTCCAAAATCACAAATAATAATATCATCGGGTTACTATTGAGTCTTATCGAGGCCTATCGAGGTAAGGCAAAAAAACCAAAGTCTAGTCATATCGATTCCTATCGAGGTGGGTCCTAAAAATCCCAAAGCCGTGTATCATCGAGTCTTATCGAGTCCTATCGATTCATATCGAGGTATGTTCTAAAATTCCCAAAGCCTTGTATCATCGAGTCCTATCGAGGTAGGTTCTAAAATTCCCAGAGCCGTGTACCATTGAGTCCCTATCGAGTCCTATCGGTTCCTATCGAGGTAGGTTCTAAAAATTCCCAAAGCCTTGTATCATCGAGTCCCTATCGATTCCTATCGAGGCACAGTCTAATCCATTCCTCATCCTATACTATCGAGTCCTATCGAGTTTCATGAAAATATCGAGAAAAAAAACCCAGATTTCTTAATTGCCAGCCCCGATCTATCTTATGAACAAAAATCAACAAAAAAAAACCAGGCACATACACATATTGCAGATTAAAAACGAAATCCCTCACCTTCGCTTTCTTTGAGGTTTTTTCCTAAAAATTTGGTTGCCTTGCTCGACGTTTTCTCCTTCCCCTTCTCCGATCGTCAAGTCCGACCTTTGGGAGCCCCTGTTCGTGTTCGTGGAAGACAATGAAGTTGGGTTCTACGAATTCAATCGAGGCCTATCGATTTCAAAGTTTGCTTGGTTCGGGTATTTTGGGAGAGAATACGGAGAGTTTGAGAAAATTATGCCAGGGGTATTTTGGGTAGTAACGACATTAGTAGGACCAAAATGAAAGACTTATAGGGATATGGTATTTTTCAAACGGAGTGTTTGTAACGTCCTGCGTTTTCGGGTACCTTTAAACGACTCAGGTCGGGATTTTTCCCCCGGGTTAAGAATATTATTTTAAATAATATTATATTTTTTTTTGAAGTATTCCATGAGTTATTGCTAGCCAAAATATGAATTTTGTGATTTTAAAAGTCAATATAAGACTTTCGGTCCTGGACCGACACAAAAACCCTAATCGGGTAAAAAAAATCTCAGAAAATAAAATGAAAAATTATGGCAAATATATTTTGGGCATAAAATACATTCATAAAAGTTAAAGTTTGGTCAAAAATAATAAACCTAAAATAAAATGGAAATTTTAGGGCATTTTGTGTTAAATACCTAATTTTACCGAAATGGGGAATTTTATTCCATGAATAGACCTTAAGTTAAATTTTATTGTGTGATTAATTAAATTAAATGTAAGAGACATTTAATTTAATTATTTAGTGTTAAGTTTTGTTTTTAAAACTTAAAAAGAGTGAAAAAGGTGTCAAAAGTCAATTTGAACTTTTCTTCTTATGAAACATTTATTAACCTTTATAAAAAAAATTATATAAAACATAGATAAAATGAATAGGGTGGCCGGCCATGTGGGTTTTTTAGAGTTGTGTGAACCCAATTTTATAAAGTTTAAATCCCATTTAATTAAGAAGTCAAGTGGGCAAGTGGGTAGAAAAGAACTCAAGTGTTTTGTGATATTTTGAAGAGTTTTGTGAGCAATTCTAACCCCCAAAACCGACCCCCACACTCTCTCAATCACTCTCATCTGATTTTTGAAGACCTCTCAAAGTGTTCTCTCCATTTTCAACCCCAAGAACACCAAGGAAACTTGGAGGCTAAGTCTTGGTCTAGGGAGGGTTTTCCTTAAGGTAAAGTTTCATTAATCTAGACTTTTGTAAAGTTTTAAGCATAGAGTTTCAAATAGCTAATTAACTATGTTGTTGGGGGAAGTTGTTTAGGGTTTTTGAAAGGTTTTGAAGGAGTCAAAGCTAATAGGAAGGTCCAAACCTTAAGCAAGAACACCAAAAAGGTAAAAAGTTTACTTTTGATGATTTTGTTATAGGGTTTTTAGTTTTAAGAATTATTTTGTATATTTAATGCTTAAAGTTTCTTGTTGGTGATGTAATAAGGTTATGGTAGTTGTTTAATAATTTTTATGATGCTTGTGTATTGATTTTTGAAAATGGGAACCAAAACCCCCAAGGGTTTTTGTAGGATACCCTAAAACAAAACATGTTTTGAGCTGTGACTTCCAAGTGGTCAAACAGCCACTGTATATTGATTTTGTAAAATTAAATTATACTGTGATGTTGTTGAGATTGATTACATCAAATTGAGCTTTTGAAACACTAAAAAATGTTTAGAAATGAGTAAGTTATGCTATTTCAAAGTTTAGGTAAAAAACTGTTTTTTCGTATTCTTATTTTCGGAACCAAGTTTGGAAAGCCACTGTATAGAGAAAATGAACCCATTTTTTTCTAAAATTTTGTGGAAATATTTCTGGCATAACATATTATTCCACTGTAAAATTTGGTAAGAAAATATTAAATGGTTTGAAAGTTATTAAATGTCAAAGTTTGGAAAAAGTAAGGACTTGAAAATAAGGTCATTTTTACCTCATTGTTGGAAAATGATTTTACCAATCAAAAATGCTCATTTTGATCTAATATTTTACAAAGATCTAAATGGCATAACAAAAATGGAATTGGGAAATTTTGGTAACAATTGGGTAAGTAAATTTCAAGTTATGAACCAACGAAGTATGTAGTTAAAAATGTGAAAAATAGGCTTTTCACACTTAGTGTAAAAATAAGATTTTGGAACATAAGATAAAAAGTAAAATTTTGCTTATTTCAAGATATAAATTGGTAAGTCTTGAAAGCATATTTTCACTAAAATTACCACTTTGAGTTTAAATGAATTATTTTTATTAAAGAGTTTTTATTCTTTCTAAAAATAAGAGATTTAACTTATTAATAGTTAATAAATTAAAAGAGGGTTTAAAACCCTATATTTTGAGAAAATAATTAAATGAATTATTTTTCTAGTAAGTAAAATTGATTAGTTGATTTTGGAAAATTAATTAGTCAAGATGGGAAATTTTTAACAGTTTTCCTAATTAAGACACATTAGGCAATTTTCTTAGAACGGTTTTTAGAGATTAAAACCTTAAGAAAAATAAAAGGGAAAAATTAAGAGTTTATTTTCTTTAAAAATAATTAAGGAATTTATTTGTATTTTCTGGATATAATACCGGCTAAAATCTTACATATTTTAACCAACTAGTCAAAAGTGCGGGTTAATAGTGATACCTTGAAAGAATAAGATTTTTAGCGGATTGTGGGGAAATACCATTGTGATACCCGAGCCTAGATATCGAGACCTTAGGATAGGTCTCCCCGAGACTTAGGGTTTAGTCTCGAATGTTTTGTATGACTTTCCTTAATATGTTTATTACCAAATAAGGATTATAAATCCTTACAAATGACTTTTATTAAAATGACCAAACTGCCCAAAATAATAATAATGAATTATGAGTGCCATAATTAATCCGAGTATACTGTATGGATAACTACAGTATTGGCTAAGCATAACTGGACTGAACGTTGGAGGGTGAAAACCTGCTGAGCGCTAAGGACTCCAAGTAAGTCAACTTATATTGTATGGCTGCAACATGAAATGATTATTGTAATGCCCCAAATTTCCTAATAAGGTTTAGAACTTTGATTAGGAGGCCGGGAGGGCCATAATTGATTTATTATGATATTTAATGATCATATGCATGTTAATGTGAATTATATTATTATATGATGATAAATGCATGCATATGGGTGTATTTATAATTATAAGGGCATTTTGGTAATTTGGCCTGTTGAGGGCATATTTGTAAATTGGGTGCATATTGTTATTTGTGAATGAGATTTAATTATTATGGAGATATATTCGAGCTATGCGGCATGAGACGATCTTAGATTATGAGTTAGCGGTTTTATCATAACGGGGTCAATTTTGGGGTAATAGGAATGTTTATTTGGTGATAGATTGGGAATATTTGAGATCAGGGTGAAATTCTAGAAGTTTTGACTATAGTGTCCCCGGGGGTGTTTTCGGGACCCCGAGCACTAGGTTTTATTTGAGGTTACTTAAGCTTGAAGTAGCTTGACAGATAAGAACGTACGTTAGAAACTTCTCGTTCTCTCTCAAAACAGTCTGTTTTACCGTTTGAGCCTATTTGGGGAAATCTTGAGTTCTAGGAGTCGGAATCAAGTGAGGGTCGAGGCGTAGCGATCCTAGGAAGGATAAGAAGCTTCTTAGCTGAAGGATTTGATGAGAAACAACCCAATCGAAGGTAATCTAAGTTTGAAGTTTTAAGTTTTTAAAGTTTCTAAGCTTAGAATTGGACTTTGTTAATTGTTGAGTTTTTGGTCGGTTTGAGCTTTGGGTTTTGAGGGTTTTGGAGTATTGGGAAGCTTGGGTACTTTGATTTTATGATTGGGGAATGTTTGGGTATGTTTTTGGAGGATTTTGAGTGCTTGAAACACGTTTGGGAATGGCCCAGGGTTGGGGGCCGTGGCCCTGTTCTTGTGCGTCGTGGCCCTAGTTCGATGAAGCAAGTGTCAGGAATTTGTGCTTTCTGGGTGCTGTGGCCCTTGATGGAGGGCGCTGCGGCCCTTGCCTCAGAGAACCCTGGGGGCCGCAGCCCAAGGTGCTAGGGCCGCAACCCTTGCCCTGTTTTCACCCCGTTTGCTCGTTTTGACCCCGGGAACATAGCTATGGGCCTCGGGAGTGTCCCTACTACTTGGATTAGTTTGGATTGATCTCTTGGGGGCTAGATATTGGTGTGAAACCTTTGATTATCATGTTATTGATGATGTTTCATACTTGGTTATGAATAGGTGACCGCTAAGGGCTTAAAGGTTGATCGTTCTCAAGGATCGTTCTTATATTGGTACTAGCTCGAATCTGAGGTAAGAAAACTGCACCCTGTGTATATGTGACATGCATGGCTATTATGGATGCATGTTGGTTGGTTATTGAGCATGACATGCATGGCTATTATGATGCATTTCAATTGGCTATTGAGTATGACATGCATGGCTATGATTGATGCATGTTGGATGTTTAAATATAAACATTGTTAGCATAATGAATGCTTGGCAAATCTTGCCCATTTGCGTATGACTGTTGTTGAGGCATGCTGGATAATTAAGTGTGATGCATGTAATGCACGAGAAACATGTGATAGGGCATGCCATGAACGATGAATATGAGATTGGTCAGAGCTTGAGTCTCTGAGTTTGTGCATGATCATGACTGTGCTAGAAACTGTTTAGTAAGCATGCTGAATGCCCTATTCTTGGATAACTGGCATATGATACATATTGATAGCATTGCTTACTTGTGTATGGTACTGACTAACTAGTCAGATCGACAAAAGTGTTAGTATCAGCTGTGAAGCTGTGACTTACTTGTCAGGTTCGGCAGTGATACTGGACACAGGTCAGGAAGTGCTGACTTACTTGTCAGAACGGCCTTAGCGTGAATCACGCAAGCCAACAGAGATTAGATCTAATCGATTACTAGCATTGAATGACTCAAGGAGCATTAATGCCTGACCGACCCTGAGGGTCAATGAATAAACAGAGCTTGAGGGCTAGTGGCTTACCTATCAGCCACTCTCTTGCTAGAAAACAGAGCTTGAAGGCTAGTGGCTTACCTATCAGCCACTCTCTTGCTAGAAAACAGAGCTTGGAGGCTAGTGGCTTACCTAGCAGCCACTCTCCCGCTAGAAAAGAGAGCTTGGAGGCTAGTGGCTTATGTAACAGCCACTCTCCCGCTAGAATCATGTGATGTGCACCCATTGGTTTGAAAGCTTTATATTCAGTGTGATTATAATGATAATCATTTGATAATGTTTATGAAAAGTGTTATGTTTTCTTGCTGGGCTTCGGCTCACGGGTGCTATGTGGTGCAGGTAAAGGCAAGAGGAAGCTGGACCACCCTTGAGTTGGAGAGCTTAGGTGATGACGTGTACATATGCAGCTGCTCGACCGCCACGGTCGAGGTTTAAAGTGGAACTAGGGTTGAACCCTGTTTTGCCGCTTAGAACGGCCTGTTGTAAATATTTTCTGTAATAAACTCTGAATTGTATTTTCGGGATCCCAATGTATATGTTAAACGTTATATCTTAACCAAAATGTTTAATCCCTAAACCGCTAATCATACTTAGATCACGATTTTGGCCAAATGACTCGATTAGCGAGTTTAGCACTATTTACAAGGCACACCGTAACGGTCCCAGGAGTTGGGGCATTACAATTATTGTCTTGTATGTTAGTATAGGGATACATGCACATATATAGACTGTCATAGAAAGTTGCTTAGAGACGTTAGTCTAGTGAGTGCTGATTTAGAAAATATGAACGGTAGATGTCCGTCATATCCTAGACGGTTGATCCCCGTCACACTGCTTGATTTTATTTATGTCCGGTTCATTATTGCGACAAGTGGCCATGAGATGAGGATAAGCTGGTTAAACCTAGGGGCGCCAAAATAAATGGGACCTAGGGGCCCTCATGCTTACTTAATCATTGGACGGTTAGAATCCGAGCAAGTGCTCTGATAAGTTATTCTCGGATAGCAGCCGTGAATATTGGCCATTCAGTGAGAGTGCCTAGAGATACTAGGGGTTGCCAAGATTGAGTGAGGTTGAACACCCTAGGGGCAACTCCTCACCAGCACCACTGATTAACATAGAAGTCTCTGTAAAACCGTGTAAATTGGATTACACTCTAGTAGCGATGCCCTAGGTAACACGATAGTTACCATTGATGAGGGTATTTATTGGCTAGATCTTAGTGTGGAGACTCGATTCTATTTTACAGATTAGCAATTATGTTGGAGGGCGCGTTGCACCTGAATTAATGGAAATTGTAGAGCATTGGTCTCGAATTATATTGTGATATAATATATCTGCTTGCTCTGGGATTTTCTGAGTGCAGGGATATAATTGTTGATAAGATATAGTTGTGATATAATATATCTGCTTGCTCTGGGATTTTCTGAGTGCAGGGATATAATTGTTGATAAGATATAGTTGTGATATAATATATCTGCTTGTTCTGGGATTTTTTTGAGTGCAGGATTTTATCTAGTTATGAATTAATTTATCAATGGTTATCAGGCATGACCATAAGTTTGCCAGGATGCTTTAGCGTTCTTGAAATTGATTGTGTAGGGTCCGGAACCCTAATTCTCTATATGCTTTGTTTGAAAGTTGATCTTACTAAGCGTTTTCGCTTACCTAGTTGTTTCATGTTGTAGGTAAGTGCAAGGGCAAGGCAGAGCAGTGAGCGCTAGAGTCTTCCTTGCAAATGTACATGTGGACCGACCTTTTGGTAAGTCGTTTTATTTTTGGAAATGTTGTGTCATTTTCCTAAATTAGGCTCACTCTACTCTTTATAAAACATGTTTGTAACTAAATGTTAAGTATGGCCATACGACTTGTTAAAAAGTTTTTTTTTTCTATGGGTTTTTGAGACATTTTGTTAAATGAAAACATTTATATTTCCGCATTATCAAGTCTTGAAAATCCGGGTCGTTACAGTGTCACTTATTGCATTAAAAATCAAATTTCCCTTTGACAATTATCCCCATACAGAGTATTCACGCATGCTTAATCAAGCAACCACATGAATAATCATAATCATTCCCATTCACAGGGGCCCGAGACCTAATCAAATTTATAATTAACAATCGGGTCAAGCCCTAATCACATTTATCACGTATTGGGTGCAGTTTTATTACCTCTGTGTCCAAGTACAAGTTAATTAACAACGACCCTCGAGCACGATTTCTTATCGAGCCCTAGCGGTACCCTAGTCACAACCATAATAAACTATATCCATCAATATCGAGTAAATAAAGAATTCTGGACCGAGTCTTGGTCTCTAAGACCTCGAATTCTACTAAATCGGGTAGTAGATTCCTTCCTAAGACCTTAGGTTTGAGTTCTCGCCACTCAAAACCTAATTTGGCCAATAATCCCAATTTGAGCTGCGACGCCCCCCACAAAGCATCGCGGCTCTCCATAAGTCATAAAGCCCAGCCCTCAATTTCACTACACATGCACCGCGACACAACCTGCCTAGCGTCGCAATGCCAAGGCGGTTTGAGGCACTCCCCTGTTCTTTGAGTTCATGAGGATCACAACGCGACCCTGCGAACCCAGTTTTTCAAACATTTTCCCCGGGCCAATTCCTCCAAAATTCACCCCAAAGTGGTACCAAACCCATAATTCAATCCCAAAACATCATCAATACACTATAAACATCAAAACCCAACCTCAAACTCAACAAACTATCCTCCCAAAACAAAACTCAAACCTTGAGTTCCAAAACTCAAAACACTATAAAAATCACACCAAAACTGAACAAAAAGAGCTAAGGATCTTACCTCAGCAGTATAATTCAACCCTAAGCTAGCCCTGGATATAGTCCCTAGCTCTAAACCTTCAATATCCATCCCCAAACTTTAGAATCCAAGGGTTTTCTCAGGAAAAACTCAAAATCCAAGAGAGAGAGAGAGAGAGAGAGAGAGAGAGAGAGAAAATGAGTTTTTTCTTTGTGTTTCTTTGTTCTGAGAGAGACCAACCTACCCCTTGCTAAACCCTTACTCTTCTAATCCCCCAAGGGCAAATCTGTCTTTTTCTACTTCTCCCGCTAATCATAATTAACGCCTCATAATCCCTGTTATCTCTAATATCCTCAAATAATCACTAAATAATTTCTCATTACTCGATAAATCTCGGTAATTTACTAAGTTACTAAAATACCCTTAAGCTCACCCCGAGCCGGGTATTTGACCCCGTTATGACTAAACTGCTAACTTACTCTCCAGGATGGCCTCGTGCCAAATATCTCAAGTATATCCACATAATAATGCGGCCTCAATCAATATGCACACACACACACACACACACACACACATATAAATATGTCATAAACGGGCCAAAAATTATGAAAATACCATTCTAATAAGAAACAGACCCACATGCATCCTTAATACACTTAAACATGCCTATATAGTCATATTATAATATAACTCACATAATTCATACAATTATGCATATAATCACATTACATTACAATACAATTAAATTAGTTATTGTCCTCCTGACCTCCTAATCAAGACACTAAGCTTTATTAAAGAAAGAGTTTATACCTTTTTGGACTCTGTGCTTTGTCTCATTACCTGTTTAGACCTTGTGTTTTAATAAATTACTTTTTGGACCCTATGTTTTGTAAAATGGTTAAAATGGAACCCTAAACCCAATTTTGGTTAATGTTTTCTCAACTAAAATCATAAATAATTTACCAAACTAACAATTCAGAACAAAAATAAAATCATTCTGCTTAAAAACTATATTGTTTTATTCAATTTTTTTTTCATCAAAATTGAGTTTATGATATTATTTTAACAATTTTACAAAACATAGAGTCCAAAAAATAACGTTAATTCAGCCGAAAAAATTAAAAAATGTATATTTTTAATTATTACAAAATACTATTCGAATCACAGATATATTTTTTAGTTATTATTATAAAGTGATACTCGAGGATACTTTTGCCTTGGATTTTTGATCACATAAACATTAATTTTTAATTTCTCTTTCCTCTAATACAAAATGTATTATTTTTGTCAAAAATTTAAATAATAGAAAATGTATTGTTAGGAAGAAAAAAAAAGTAGAGGAAATATCTTTCAAATTTAAAATCAAGTACAACGAACCACTCCAAGATGCATGGAAAGCCAACCCAACAAGATCGTGACAATTCTTTTTCTTTTTTGTAATTGAAATTATAATTTGATAAAATATCTAGTGAAATGCTATACATTTTCTTACCTTTTAAAATAAAAAAATAATAGGGATATCAGCATAAATAATACCAAATTTTTAGTGATAGTTGCACTTAAATATAATTTTTTATTTTAACAGTGATAATACTAAATATATGTTAATAGTTGTACTTAAATACTAATTATTTTCTATATAAAAATACTAAATATTTATTATTAGTTGTACTTAAACATCAATATTTTTAAAATATTTTTTTATTATAAATTAAGATTGATTTTATATATTTTTAAAAATTATTTAATGAATATTTGATGCAATAATACTAATGATTTGGTATTATTAGTGTAAGAAAACAAAATAATTAATGCTGAAGTACAATTATTAACAAAAAAATTGATATTTTTGTCATAAATAGAAAAAAATTTAGTATTTAAGTGCAATTATTAACAAAAATTGGTATTATTATCATCAAAATAAAAAAAATGAGTATTTAATTGCAACTATTAGTAAAAATTTAGTATTATTACCATAAATATCCGTAAATAATAATACAATTTGAGATATCATGTTGTCTAAGCAAATTATTTACTAAATTAAAAAGCCAAAAGTGAATTTGATTAAGATCCCTTGCTTTATTATTCATACAAACAAGCAATTCAAATTCGAATTCTTGCTTTAATCGTAACAACAAATATAATTGTCTTGTCCTATATAGTATGATTAAGGTTTGACAGGTGAAATGCACTATAACTACATATATGCTATAGAATATTTAGTACTTTTTTTGAAGGAATATTTAGTACTTAGAAGCTAGAACTGGCATGTGGTTCTGGTTCGTTTTCAATATATTTGGATTCTAATTTCATGTGAATAAAGTATATATTTCATAACTTTCTTATTCACGTATATTCTTTAAGCACATCGTGTGATTGTCAATCCTTATTGTGTGTGGAATTTGCACAAATATAACAATTTTCTAATTATTACCTATAAAATTCTAATTTTTAAATCTTTTTTTTGTTGAAAGCCTTAAACTCATGTTTGATCCACCCCACTACAAGAAAAATGATTTTTAGCGGCGACCACAAATCAACGCTAATAATGCCAATATCAGTGGCTATAAAGCATGTTTGCTGTTGATATCACATTGGATATTAGCAGTGACATTTTTTATATTAGGGGCGGCACACAGTCGCCCATAATAAATTAAAAAATACTAAAAAACACGTGGGAATTTCCCCACCAAATTTTGTTAATAGATTATTTGCGGCGACATGTGTTGCCACTATTAGTCCTCACCATAGCCCTTTCTCAGGCGACCCTTCTTCTTTATTTCTCAAAATTCCTATAAAATTTCTAATTTTTAAATCTTTTTTTGTTGAAAGCCTTAAACTCATGTTTAATCCACCCCACTACAAGAAAAATGATTTTTAGCGGCGACCACAAATCAACGCTAATAATGCCAATATCAGTGGCTATAAAGCATGTTTGCTGTTGATATCACATTGGATATTAACAGCGACATTTTTTATATTAGGGACGACACACAGTCACTCCTAATAAATTAAAAAGTACTAAAAAAAACGTGGGAATTTCCCCACAAAATTTTGTTAATAGATTATTTGCGGCGACATGTGTTGCCACTATTAGTCCTCACCATAGCCCTTTCTCAGCCGACCCTTCTTCTTCATTTCTCAAAATTCCTATTCTCTTCCACCCACCAGCCACCCCCCCCCCCCCCCCCCCACACATAGTCTCTCTCTCTCTCTCTCCAAGGCCTCCCACCCCGAAGCCATGCATATGTATGTTTGTTTATATTTTTTATTTTTTTCAGTTTATATATATGTAACGCCCTGGATAGCCAAGACCGTTACACTGTGTGTTTATTAAAGTGCAAGACTTGCTAATTAATTCATTTAGATTGAAAAGTGTCACTAAAATTACAGTTGAACTAGGGTTAAAAGATTTTAGTTTTAAAAGCTTCATTTATTATAAACAAACATTTTCTTTACAAGGGATCCCAAAAGTAGTAAAGTTAAAAGACAGTCTACAAAGTTTTAGGACTAAAATACAGTTATTAGCTACTCTAAGGCAAAACAGATAGTTAAGCTTTTCTTGTCCTGTATCACTCCTCGGCCGTGGCGGCCAATCAACTAACTATGTACATTCAACCCCGCAGCTCTCCATCTCAGGATTGGTTGAACTTGCCTTTGCCTTTACCTACACCACGTAGCACCCGTGAGCCAAGACCCAGCAAGAAAACACAATAACAGAGCATAATCATTCAACAGACAATCAGATAACTCATACCGCATAAGCATGTACTCAACAGTCTAAGCATTCATGTTAATCAAGTATTCAGCATACCAAGTATATCATTTCATATTAGTAATCAATTCACATATGATAACTAGGGTTAGCGCCCTTAGGCCGCACCCTCTATCTATCCCACTGACTCCGGCCCGCTTAAACCGAGCTCAGTGAATATTAAGCTGTCCTTGGTCACCAGTGGCCAAGCCGCGCCCTGTGCGCAAGTATTATTTACGGCGTCCTTAGGCCGTTTATCATATGTCCCATGACATAATACCACCTATGACATCATATAGATATAGGGAGCTCTTAGTCCCTTCATAAACACATAACCGGGTGCAGTTTTCTTACCTTTAGATTTCGTTAGCTCGTTCAATTTGATCCTCAAGCACGATCCCGTTTGAGCCCCAGCGTACACCTAGTCACGGTCACAGATCAGAATCATCATCAAACCTCAAGTCCAAAACCTAGCCTCGGGACCAATCCCGAGCCTTCAGGAAGCCCTAATTCCACCAAACGAGGTGGTGGAATCAAACCCCGAACCCCCGGGCAAAAAACCTTAGAAATAACCAAAAAACCCTTTTCTGGAAACAGGGTAGCGCTACAACGCCCTAAGGAGAGCACTATAGCGCTACAAACAGAGCCAAAAGGCTCAGGAACTTTAGGACCCAGCGCTGTAGTGCCGAGTGACTAGCGCTATAGTGCTAGTCACAGCAAAGCCCTGCACAACTTTTTCTCCTTCGAATTTTCCCGAGCCAAATCTTCTCAAAACCCAACCAAACCTCAACCAAACTTCAAAACAAGCCTCCCAACATCCTCAACTCATCCCATAAGTCCCAACCACACAAATTTCAATCACATGCACCCCAAATCAAGGAAATCACCATAGCTTAATCTAAACCTCAGAAACTCAATAGAAACAACAGCTGAAACCACATAATTCAAGTGACCAAGATCAGAGCTTCTTACCTTAAACATAGAAATTCAACCTTAGGCTATCCTCCACTCTTCCTTAGCTTCCAATCCTCAAAGCTTCAGCCTCAATTTCCCTAGAATTCCCCATCAAAACTCAGCTCAAAATCCATGACAATACTAAGAACTAGAAACTGCAAAGCTACCTTGAACCTTACCTCAAATGATGAACAGCCCTTGATAACTCTTCAAACCAAACCAGGGACCCTAGCCTTAAGCTCCTGCCCAGACTCTCTCTGAGTTTCAGCTCCAAACTCCTTCAAGAATTGAGGAAGAAACCTCCAACCAAGAGAGAAAGAGATAGACTTCTAATTTTCCCTTTTTTTCCTTTTCTTTTCTTTCTTTCCTTCAGACTTCTAAGACTTTCTACATATTCCACTAAGGTGTAAAGCCTAATAACACTTATCCTTTATAAGCCAAATGACCATTTTGCCCTCCTTTTATCCCTAAGCCTTTAAACCAACCTAGGGGCATTTTGGTCATTACACCCAATTCCCGCTAATTTCTCGAGTGTCTCTAATATTTATCGCTTACTTCCCGACACCTAACTAATCACCAATTATATTTCTCAATATCAAGAATAGACTCCAACATATTCTCTAAATTCCCAAAAATACCCCCAGGCTCATCCCGAGCTAGGTATAAATCCCCGGCCTGACTTTTTCGCTGAACCGCTCACTAGGATCGTCTCGAGTCACAGATTAAAAATATATCCGCATAATAATGTGGTCTCTAAAATTTATCACAAATATATAAAGATATGCCCTCAATGGGCCAAAATTACGATTATGCCCTTCTAACCTAATCAGGGCTTACATGCATACTAATTCGCATAGTCATGCATCACAGATATTCAAATAATCATATAACATGCTTTTAATCACTTAGTTTACATATAATCCAATTATGCCCCCCCGAAGCACTAATCAAGGCCCTTAAGTCTTATTAGCAAATTTAGGTCGTTACAACTATCCCCTCTTAATGAGAATTTTGTCCTCGAAATTTACCTGAATAACTTGGGATACTGATCCCGCATCGCTGTCTCAACCTCCCAGGTCGCCTCCTCGACCCTATTATTCCTCCATAACACCTTAACAAGAGGAATCTTCTTATTCTGTAATACTTTATCTTTCCGATCCAAGATCTGATCCGGTTGCTCCTTATAGGCTAGATTTGTCTGTAGTTCCAAGTCTTCATACCTCAACACATGTGTCGCGTTTGAGACGTACTTTTATAGCATAGAAACATGGAATACGTCATGGACTCCTAACAATGATGGTGGCAAGGCTAACCTGTAAGCCACCTGATGAATCTTTTCCAGGATCTCAAAAGGTCCGATGAACCTAGGGCTTAGCTTGCCCCTCTTTCCAAATCTCCTCACTCCTCGCAAAGGTGAAACCCGTAGAAACACGTGGTCCCCAACTTGGAACTCCACGTCCCTACGCTTGGGATCAGCGTAGCTTTTCTGTCTGCTCTATGAGGCGTGCATCCTAGCTTGAATCTTCTCTATAGCTTCACTTGTCCTTTGAACAATATCTGGCCCCAAATGCTTCCTCTCACCCATCTCATCCCAATGAATGAGTGATCTGCACTTCCTCCCATATAACATCTCATTGGGAGCCACTTCAATTGTTGATTGGTAACTATTGTTATACGAAAATTCAATCAACGGGAGATATCTACTCCATGATCCCTCAAAGTCGATCACACACGCTCTTAGCATATCCTCCAACACTTGAAGCGTCCTCTCAGACTGTCCATCAATCTGAGGATGAAAGGCTGTGCTGAACTTCAACTGAGCCCCCATAGCCTTCTGCAAACCACCCGAAAACTTGGAAGTAAAGATGAGATCTCGGTCTAACACTATAGACTTAGGAACCCCATGGAGACGTAAGATCTCCCTCACATACAACTCAGCATACTGATCCACAGTATATGTCGACCTCACTGGAAGAAAATGGGCTGACTTGGTGTATCTGTCCACTATCACCTACACCGAGTCATGAAGCCCTACAGTTCTGGGTAAACCTCCCACAAAATCCATCGTAATATCCTCCCATTTCCACCCAGGAATACCCAAAGGCTGAAGCAACCCTGCTGGTCGCTGATGCTCAGCTTTCACCTACTGACAGGTTAAGCATCTGGCTACGTATTCCACCACATCCTTCTTCATCCCGGGCCACCAATATAACATCCATAGCTCCTGGTACATCCTCGTGGTACTCGGATGAAGGGAGTACGGCATCGTATAAGACTCATCTAGTATCTCTTGTCCGATTCCCTCATCATTCGGAACACAAATCCTTCCCTAATACCGAAGCATACCAACCTCAAAAATAGAATAGTCCTTAGCTACCCCCGCTAAGACATTCTCTCTAACCTCTTGTAACTGAGCGTCTACCAACTGTCCCTCCTTAATCCGCTCTAGCAGGGTCGACTGCAGAGTAATATTGGCCAGCCGGCCCACCACCAACTCTATCCCTGCTCTGATCATCTCATCAACTAACTCTCTTGAGATCTGGGTGGAACTATATAACTGACCTGGGCCTCTTTGACTCAATGCATCCGCCACTACGTTGGCTTTCCCCGGATGGTAAAGAATATCACAATCATAGTCTTTCACTAACTCTAGCCAACGCCTCTGTCTCATGTTCAGGTCTTTCTGAATACGGAAATACTTCAGACTCTTGTGATCAGTATATTCCTCGCACTTCTCCCCATACAGATAATGTCGCCAAATCTTCAATGCAAAAACCACCGCTGCTAACTCCAAATCATGGGTGGGATACCGCTGCTCATACTTCTTCAGTTGTCGTGATGCATAAGCTATGACCTTCTCATTTTGCATCAACACACATCCTAAACCTAACCTTGATGCATCGCAATAGACATAAAACTTCCCTTCCCCCAAAGGAAGACTTAACACAGGCGCAGAAATAAGTCGTCGTTTCAACTCTTGGAAACTTTCCTCACACTTTTCTGACCAGATAAACTTCAAATTCTTCCGTGTCAATTCTGTCATCGGTGCCGCTATCTTTGAGAAGCCTTCCACAAATCGTCTGTAGTAACCCGCTAAACCAAGAAAACTTCGCACCTCTAAGGCGTTCCTTGGCCTCGGTCAATTCCTAACTGCCTATACCTTAGATGGATCCACCTTAATCCCATCTGCACCCACGATATGTCCAAGGAATGTCACTTCTGGTAACCAAAATTCACATTTCTTAAACTTGGCGTACAACTAATGCTCCCTCAACCTCTATAGAACCTGCCGAAGATGAATCTCATGCTCCGCCTCTGAACTGGAATACACTAAAATGTCGTCGATGAAGACAATAACGAACTGATCCAGAAAGTCCTTGAACACTCTGATCATTAGGTCCATAAAGGCTGCTGGGGCATTAGTCAAACCAAATGACATGACCAAAAACTCATAGTGCTCGTACCTCATTTGGAAGGCCGTCTTCGGTATGTCCTCATCCTTGATCCTCAGCTAGTGATAACCAGATCAAAGATCAATCTTCGAGAACACCGTCTTACCCTGCAGCTGATCGAAAAAATCGTCAATCCTTGGTAGGGGATACTTATTCTTGATAGTCAACTTTTTCAATTCCCTGTAGTCTATACACATTCTCAAAGTCTCGTCCTTCTTCTTCACAAACAAAACTGGAGCACCCCATGGCGAGTAACTAAGCCTGATTTACCCCAAATCCAGAAGCTCTTGCAACTGTATCTTCAATTCTTTCAATTCCGCCGGTGCCATCCTATATGGTGCCCTCGACACTGGCTCTGTCCCTGGCAACAATTCAATGACAAACTGAATATCTCTACGCGGCGGAAACCCAGGAAAGTCCTTAGGAAACATATCCAAGAACTCGCAAACCAATCTAGTCTCTTCCAATCCTGCTGGCGAAACCCTGGTGGTATCCACCACACTAGCCAGAAAACCTATACACCCTCCTTGTACCAAATCCCTGGCTCTCAGCGCCGATATCTTGGGTACACGGGGTCCATGCACCGCTCCCACAAAAACAAAGGGATCTTCGCTTTCTGGCTCAAAGGTCACCATCTTCTTCCTGCAGTCAATAGTAGCTCCATATCTAACCAGCCAATCCATACCTAAAATCATATCAAAGTCCTCCATACTTAACTCAATCAAGTCCACCGACAACTCTCTACCATCAACTATCACTGGCAGTGCTCTAATCCACCTCCTAGATACTACCAGTTCTCCTGTAAGCAAAATAGTCCCAAACCCTAAAGTACAGTACTCACTAAGTCTACACAACCTATCAATCACCTTACTAGAAACAAACGAATGTGTAGCACCAGAGTCAATCAATACAGTAAAAGGAGAGCCAGCGCAAGAAAGCTGATCTGTCACTACCTAGGGGCTAGCCTCAGTCTCCGCTTGCGTCAGGGTGAACACTCGAGCTGGAGCCAAGCTATCCACCTTCCCCGCATCTCCCTTCTTCACTGTCGGGTAGTCTTTCTTGAGGTGTCCCACCACCCCACACACGTAACAGGCCTTAGCCCGAAACTCACCCGGATGGCACCTTCTGCACCTCATGCACTTAGGATAAGTTCTCCATGTATCACCGCCTCCCTGACAGCCACCCTGAATACCCCGACCTCTCCTATCAGGACCCGAAGCAGTTGAATTATCAGGGGTCTTTCTCTTTAAATCACTGGGGCCTCCGCCCCTACCAGATTCAGAGTATGGAGGCACCGCCCTGCGGCCCTCCCGCGTTACTGCACTCTCCCTCCATATCTTATTTTCTGCCTCCTCAGCGGTAAGAGCCTTCTCTACAGTCTGGGCATAAGTGTCCCTCCGGGAACTGTTGTAATGCTCACATCTCGAGCTATCATCGCATTAAGCCCTCTAATAAATCTGTCCTACTTAGCTGCATCGGTAGGCACAAGGTCTGGTGCGAACTTCGCAAGTCTATCAAACTTTAGGGCATATTCTGTAACTGTCATGCTGCCCTGAACTAGCCCCACGAACTCATTTACTTTCGATGCCCTGATGGCAACATTATAATACTTCTGACTGAATAGATCCTTAAATCCTTCCCAAGTCAAAGCAGTAGCATCCCTGGTCTGTGTTGCCACCTCCCACCAGATTCGGGCATCCTCTCTCAGCATATATGTGGCACAGGCCACTCTGTCATGTCCCTCTACCCTGATAAAATCCAAAATGTTAGTAATCATAGTCATCCACTATTCAGCTTTCAGTGGATCAGGCCCTCCTTCAAAGATTGGGGGCTGTTGTTTCCTGAACCGCTCATACAACGACTCCTATCTGTTCCCAACCTCTACTGGCTGTACAAATGGTACCACTGCAGGTGGCACAATGGGGACAACACTCCCTGATGGAGCCTGCTGTCGCAAAATTCAGATCTGTTCATCCTGGCTCTGTAGCCGAGCTTGCATGTCTGCCATAAGCTGCTGCCAGTTCTCAAGGACTGTCTGGCCCTAATCATCATCACTAGTCTCAGACATGTTGCCGGCTAGTCATGTAGATTTTCTTGGATGCATAATTATCCAAGTCAATCTGCAATCAACGACTCAGCAGTCAGATTATGATGACAGGGTAATAATCCTTCCATGATCCACCATTAGAACTCCAAACATTCACAAGTAATCAAGATATAACATTTTATCCAAATATTCATCCATATATTCATTCACATGCATAACAATGCTAATAAGCATGCCTCAATATCATCATGCAATATTCAAGGGCCAAGCCCTATTAGTATCTCATGCTCCCTATTGACCAAACAGATATCAACAATCATATCTCACTCAGATCATTTAAACATATAGTCATGTATACACAATTACCAAACCCTGAGTCAAGCTTGTCTTTCACGGCGAATGTACATGTCCAGCCAGTCTCCAGGAACCCTTAAACCTAGGACGCTTTGATACCAAGTTGTAACACCCTGGATTGCCAAGAACGTTACACTATGTGTTTATTGAAGTGCAAGACTTGCTAATCAAGTCATTTAGATTGAAAAGTGTCACTGAAACTACAGTTGAACTAGGGTTAAAAGATTTTGGTTTCAAAAGCTTCATTTCTTATTAAAAAAAAAACATTTTCTTTATAAGGGATCCCAAAAGTAGTAAAGTTAAAAGACAGTCCACAAAGTTTTAGAACTAAAATACAGTTATTAGTCATTCTAAGGAAAAACAGACAGTTGAGCTTTTCTCGTCCTGTATCACTCCTCGGCCGTAGCAGCCGATTAGCTGACTCTGTACATTCAGCCCCGCAGCTCTCCATCTCAAGATTGGGCCAACTTGCCTTTGCCTTTACCTGCACCACGTAGCACCCGTGAGCCAAGGCCCAGCAAGAAAACACAATAACAGAGCATAATCATTCAACAGACAATCAGATAACTCATACCGCATAAGCATGTACTCAATAGTCTAAGCATTCATGTTAATCAAGTATTCAACATACCAAGTATATCATTTCATATCAGTAATCAATTCTCATATGATAAATAGGGTTAGCGCCGTTAGGCCACACCCTCTATCTATCCATTTGACTCCGACCCGCTTAAATTGAGCTTAGTGAATATTAAGCTGTCCTCGGCTACCAGTGGCCGAGCCGCGCCCTATGCGCAAGTATTATTTACGGCACCCTTAGGCCGTTTATCAGATGTCCCATGGCATAATACCACCTATGACATCATACAAATATAGGGAGCTCTTAGTCCCATCACAAACACATAACCGGGTGCAGTTTTCTTACCTTTAGATTTCGCTAGCTCGTTCAATTTGATCCTCAAGCACGATCCCATTTGAGCCCCAGCGTACACCTAGTCACAGTCACAGATCAAAATCATCACCAAACCTCAAGTCCAAAACCTTGCCTTGGGATCAATCCCGAGCCTTCGGAAGGCCCTAATTCCACCAAACGGGGTGGTGGAATCAAACCCTAAACCCCTTGGCAAAAACCCTTAGAAATAACCCAAAATTCTCTTTCTGGAAACAGGGTAGTGCTACAACACCCTAAGGAGATCGCTACAAACAGAGCCAAAAGGCTCAGGAACTTTAGGACCTAGTGTTGTAGCGCCCAGTGACTAGTGCTATAGCGCTAGTCATAGCACAACCCTGCACAACTTTTTCTCCTTCGAATTTTCCCGAGCCAAACTTTCTCAAAACGCAACCAAACTTCAAAACAAGCCTCCCAACATTCTCAACTCATCCAATAAGTCCCAACCACAAAAAATTCAATCACATGCACCCCAAATCAAGGAAATAACCATAGCTGAATCTAAAGCTCAGAAACTCAATAGAAACAACAGTTGAAACCACATAATTCAAGTAACCAAGATCAGAGCTTCTTACCTTAAACAGAGAAGTTCAACCTTAGGCTATCCTCCACTCTTCCTTAGCTTCCACTCCTCAAAGCTTCAGCCTCAATTTCCCTAGAATTCCCCATCAAAACTCAGCTCAAAATCCATGACAATACCAAGAACTAGAAACTGCAAAGCTACCTTGAACCTTACCTCAAATGATGAATAGCCCTTGCTAACTCTTCAAACCAAACCAGGGTCCCTAGCCTCAAGCTCCTGCCCAGACTCTCTCTGAGTTTCAGCTCCAAACTCCTTCAAGAATTGAGGAAGAAACCTCCAACCGAGAGAGGAAGAGATAGACTTCTAATTTTCCCTTTTTCTCCTTTTCTTTTCTTTCTTTCCTTCAGACTTCTAAGACCTTCTACATATTCCACTAAGGTGTAAAGCCTAATAACACTTATCCTTTATAATCCAAATGACCATTTTTCCCTCCCTTTATCCCTAAGCCTTTAAATCAACCTATGGGCATTTTGGTCATTACACCCAATTCCCGCTAATTCCTCGAGTGTCTCTAATATCTACCGCTTACTTCCTGACACCTAACTAATTACCTATTATATTTCTCAATATCAAAATAGACTCCAACGTATTCTCTAAATTCCCATAAATACCCTAGGCTCGTCCCGAGCCGGGTATAAATCCTTACTGTGACTTTTTCGCGGAACCGCTCACTAGGATTGTCTCGAGTCACAGATTACAAATATATCCACATAATAATGTGGTCTCGAAAATTTATGACAAATATATACAGTTATGCCCTCAACGGGCCAAAATTACGATGATGCCCTTCTAACCTAATCAGGGCTTACATGCATACTAATACACATAGTCATGCATCACAGATATTCAAATAATCATATAACATGCTTTTAATCACTTAGTTCACATATAATCCAATTTTGCCCTCCCGACGCACTAATCAAAGCCCTTAAGCCTTATTAGCAGATTTAGGTCGTTACAATATATATTTACTTTTATTTTATATATGTTTTTATTTTTTTCATTTTTGTATTTATATTTTAATATTGTCGTGTATATGTGTGTATATATATATGTGTATATGTGTGTATAAATATATATGTTGATATATGTGTATAAATATATGTTTATGTGGTCGTGTGTTTATATATAAATATTTATGTATATATATTTATATGTTTGTTTATGTTTATATATATATATGTGTATGTGTGTGTATATATGTGTATATGTGTATATGTGTATATGTGTATGTGTGTATATATATATGTATATATGTATATATAAGTATATCTCTTCTATATAAAAAGTGTGTCGATAATAGAAATTCTTGGTTTTAACGGTTTGTTTTGTTAACTTTAACAGAATATTATAAATATTTAATAGAATATACTTTTAAAATTAATTAAAAATAGATATTTATTAATTATATTAATATAAATTGAAATTCAAATGCTATAAAATATCATTATTGATAGATATACCATTAATTATGTAATTATTTGTTATTGACTTTGAGTTATTTAGTTACTTAGAATATGGCAAATCTTAGGAAATCATTGCAACAGTTCCTATATTCAAGCCTAAATGATAGCTTGTATCATTGTATATACTTTAACTCAATGAATGGAATACCCACAGATCATATTCCTTCATGGTTTCTGAAGTTTAGGTTCATCTTCTTCCTCCTAACCTTCTGCCATCTTCTTCTTCTTCTTCCCTGGATCAATCGTTGATCACTCAAAAATCCATCTCGCCACCACCATCACCAATATTAGAACAACCATCCCCATCACTCTTGATTTAAAAAATGGCCAATACAACAAATGGGCAACTCTCTTCAAGCTCCATGCCCGCGCCAACCTCGTTCTTGACCACATCATCCCTCCTCCGGCAGCCGCTGCCGCCGCCAAGACGAATGCCGAAACAACCACTTGGAAGAGGATCGATGCCATTGTCACACAATGGACTTAGAGCACAGTTTCTTTAGATATTCTCAACACTATCATTGATCTAGATGATGGGGAAAAAATGCTTAGAACCGTGTAGCAAATTTGTTCCAAGACAACAAGAGTACAAGGGTCGTTCAACTTGAAACTCAATTCACCAACACTCACCTTCGAGACTTTCCCAATGTTGCTGCCTATTGCCAGCACCTTAAAGTGTTGTATGATC
Organism: Humulus lupulus; assembly: GCF_963169125.1. Classification (NCBI taxonomy): domain Eukaryota; kingdom Viridiplantae; phylum Streptophyta; class Magnoliopsida; order Rosales; family Cannabaceae; genus Humulus; species Humulus lupulus. Next base: position 203,508,197 of record NC_084798.1, read on the forward strand.
AATTGGAAAATGTGGGAGCAAAAGTATCCAACACCCGCATGGTTCTCAAAATGATTCATGGCTTGATGGAGGCTTACGCGGGGTTTGTCATCATCATTTAACACCGCAACCTCTTCCGACCTTTTCCCAAGCCCGTTCGATGCTTTCATTAGAAGAGGAAAGCATGAAACAACATGCCGCTCTTGAATCAGGTTCATATTCCGCTTTGGTTACAAATTCAAATAATGATCATGTTTCTGGTGACAATAATTCCAAACAGCAGCAAGACAATAAAAGTGGGAATAATAATTATGGCAGCCGTAATTATGGTGGTTGTGGTGGTCGGCGTAGCAACTACCACAGTGGTCGTGGCAGCCACTGTGGTGGGTCTTGTGGCGGAGGTCAGCAGCAACATTCAGCAGTATCCTGGCCACAACAATGAGCTTCCATGCCTCCTTGGGCTCCCTGGTCACCTCACACTTGGGCTAGCCCACCTTTCTCATTTCCCACTACAAGTTGGCCAATCCGTCCACCATCTACAAAAGGAGTTCTTCGGCCTCAACCCTCCCAAGCTCACTACATGAAAATAGCCCCAAATGTGAATTATGCACCTACATACATTGATGCGGTGATGCACACTCTCTCACTTCATCAATCGAATGAAAATTGATACATGGATACCGGTGCCACCTCACACATGACCACCAATCAAGGCACTTTCTCGTCTTATTTTAATTTGATCAAACATGATGGGCTTATTATTGGTAATGGTCATACAATTCCAATTCTTGGTGATGGAAGTGCCTCACTAACCCAAACAAATCCACCTTTGAGCCTTAAAAATGTGTTGCATGCACCTAAACTTATTAAAAATCTCATCTCAGTTTGCAAATTTACTAGTGATAATATGGTGTCTTTAGATTTGATCCATTTGGGTTTTCTGTGAAGGATTTACAGACAGGGACACCTAATGAGATGTGATAGCTCGGATGATCTTTATCTCTTCACCAAACTTCGGGCCTCATCACCTTCAGCTTTACCTTCCACTTTTCCTGTTATTTCTTCTAATTTGTGGCATTCTCATTTAGGACACCCCGAAATGATGTTTTGAATTCTCTTCGTAGTAGCAAATTATATTAAATTTAATAATTCCCATAATTATTTTTCTGAATCTTGTACTCTTGGAAAATACATTAAGTTTCCATTTAATGGCTCTAATTCTTTTACTATTATGCCATTTGATATTATTCACAGTAACTTATGGACATCTCCTATATTAATCTCCTATGGTCATCGTTACTATGCTATTTTTCTTGATAGTTATAGCATTTTTTGTGGACTTTTCCTATATCTAGAAAATCGCAAGTCTATTCCATTTTTCTATCATTTAGAGCATATATCAAAACTCAATTCGAAAGAGAAATTAAACAATTTCAATGTGATAATGGCCGTGAGTATGACAATGGTCCATTTAGGAAATTTTGTGAATGAAATGGTATGTATCTTCGCTTCTCGTGTCCCCATACCTCTCCTCAAAATAATAAAGCCGAACGAAAAATAAAAACTATCAATAACATGGTTCGTAGTTTACTTGCTCATTCTTCCATGCCACCCTCCTTCTGGCCTCATGCTCTCAAAATGGCAACGTATCTCCTCAATATGCTCCATTCAAAGACATTAAGCTACTACTCCCCTACTCAAATTCTTTATGGAAAAACTTTAGATTATACCCATCTTCGAGTTTTTGGATGTTTATGTTATCCTTTATTTCCTTCCACCACCATCAATAAATTACAAGCCCGGTCCACTCCATGTGTCTTCTTGGGCTATCCGTCCAACCATTGGGGTTATAAATGCTATGATATTTCAAATAGGAAAATTATTATTTGAAGACATGTTATTTTTGATGAATCTAAATTTCCTTTTTCGACAGTTCATACTCTCTCTCCTACATCCCATGATTTTTTAGATGATGGTTTGCATCCCCAAATCCTTCATCAACTGAATGCCCCTACCCCATTCGATACCCACTTCCCCTGTTGGGCCTTCCTCTTCTTCAACCCTCTCGCCCACATGCACATCCCCCATTCCTCCCCGACCCGCGTTGCAACACAACCCACTTCCCAGCCCACTCGCTCTCCTATTCCCACTGCTCCGCCAACCACAACCACTAGCCCGCCTTATATCCCTCCACATAATAGACTTAGGTCGGCTTCTTCTTTCCATACTCAACCCAGTCCAATTTTCACTACATCCATTCATCCTCCTCCTCCATCCCACCAAATGGGAACTCGAAATCAGCATGGTATACATAAGATAAACAGTAAATACCATAACTTAAGTGCCCTCTCGAACACTACCTCTATCTTTCCTATACCCTGTAACCCAGTGACTGCACTTAATGACTCGAATTAGAAATTGTCCATGAAGGGTGAATATGATCCTCTTATTAAAAATAAGACGTGGGAATTAGTACCTCGTCCATCTGATGTTAATGTTATTCGTTCAATGTGGATTTTTAGACATAAAAAGCAATCTAATGGTTCTTTTGAGAGGCATAAAGCCCGTCTTGTAGGTGATGGCAGGTCTCAAAAAGATGGAGTGGACTGTGATTAAATGTTCAGCCCGGTTGTTAAACCAGCCACTATTCGTATTGTTTTGAGCATTGCATTATTCAAATCTTGCGCCATTCATCAGTTAAATGTTAAAAATACATTTCTTCATAATAATCTAACTGAAACTATTTATATGCATCAACCTTTGGGCTTCAAGGATGCAGTTTATCCTGACTATGTCTGCTTGTTGAAGAAATCACTCTATGGTCTTAAGCAACCCCCTCATGCATGGTATCAACGCTTTGCAGACTATGTAGCCATTATTGGTTTCTCTCACAGTGCGTCTGATAATTCTTTGTTCATCTACAAAAATGCATCTGACATTGCTTATATTTTATTATATTGTTTGATGATATAATTCTCACGGCCTCCTCCGATGCTATTCGATTATCTATCATGTCTCTTCTCAGTTCGGAATTCACTATGAAGGATTTGGGACCGTTGAGTTATTTTTTGGGTATTGCAGTAACCCGGACTGTACATGGACTTTTTCTCTCACAGAAAAAATATGTTGAGGAAATCCTTGAACGAGCAAGTATGACAGGTTGCAAGTCGTGTCCCACTCCTGTTGACACAAAGGGGAAACTCAATGTTTCTACCGGCAAGCCTTATGAGGGCCCAACTAAATTTCAACGTCTAGTAGGTGCTTTGCAATATCTTACTTTTATCAGGCCAGATATCTCCTATGTGGTTCAACATGTATGCTTACATATGCATGATCCGAAAGTCGAGCACATGGATGCTCTCAAGCGTATATTACGCTATATTCACTGAACAATTAATTATTGTTTGCATTTGTATAAGTCTAAACTTGACTCTCTTTTTTCTTATACGGATGCTGATTGGGGTGGTTGTCCTAACATGTGTCACTCCACCTCTAGTTATTGTCTATTCATCAGCGAAAACCTAATCTCATTTTCCTTTAAACGACAACCCGCATTGTCTAAGTCAAGTGTCGAAGCTGAATATCGAGGGGTTGCTAATGTTGTCCCCGAATCTTGCTGGATCCAAAATTTACTCCTGGAACTTCATTGTCCGGTCCACAAGGGAACACTTGTATACTATGATAATGTAAGTGCAATATACCTCTCGGGCAATCCAGTACAACATCAATGCACTAAACATATTGAGATGGACATTCACTTTGTTCGTGAAAAAGTAAAACTTAGCGAAGTGTGTGTCCTTCATGTTTCGTCACATTATCAGATTGCTGACATATTTATAAAAGGGCTCCCCCACGTACTTTTTGATGACTTTTGGGATAGTCTAAGCGTTCGACAACCTCCCGCTTCGACTGCGAGGGTGTGATAGATATACCATTAATTATGTAAAATAATTTGTAATTATTTGTTATTGGCTTTGTATTATTTAGTTACCTAGAATATTACTAATCTTAGGAAATCATAGCAACGGTTCCAATATTCAAGCCTAAATGGCAACTTGTATCTTTCTATATATTTTGACTCAATGAATGGAGTACCCTCATATCGTATTCCTTCTATTATTATTATAATAATATATAATACAAGAATAGAAATTTAATAATTATATTAATATATTCCGTCTATTATTATTATTATAATAATATATACAAGAATAGAAATTTAAGAATTAATTTAATATAAATTTAAATGTTATAAAATATTATTATGATAATATTATGCAATCCTATAAAAAATTATCATTTATGTTTAAAAAGGTTATCATATTATATAAATATATTTCAAAAAAAATCATAAACAATATTTTGGTTTAATTTTTCATTTAATATGTTTATGTCATTCTTTTATATATAATATTTTTTATTTATTTAAAATTTATATGAAAATGATAAAAATTTAATAAAAATAATTAATAAATTCTATAAATAAAACTAAGAAAATGTGCATTACACGTTACTTGTATCTAGTAAATATATATATATATGTGTGTGTATGTATAAGTATATAAATATATATATATGTGTGTGTGTGTGTGTGTGTGTGCGCGTATGTATAAGTATATAAATATATATGTGTGTGGTGTATATGTATATGTGTGTGAGGTGTATATATGTATATGTTATATGTGTTATAATTTTTTTTTTTACTAACTTTGTTTTCTTTTTTGGAGAAAATAAATAGGAGTAAATTTTGGAGCCTTTTCATTTGGAACGTTTTCTTTTCTTGTGGATCATTTTTTTAATTGGTATGTATCTCTTATTTCTTGTTTTATTATTATTATTATTGTTATTATTATTTAATATTGTTAGAGGAGCTTGAATATAATAAATATTCATCCATAGTGAAGTAGGTTGTGAGATACATATTGTGTGCTGCGGTGATATATTGTAACGCCCTAAATTTCTCATAAATTATTGAGAACACAGCGTTGGATCATATTCATAAATATTGTTCTTTTATTGAATAAAATCTTGAAAATAAATATATGGATCCATGGTTTTACAAAAATAAAATAATTGTCTTTAACATATAAAAATGAGCAACATTTAAATAAAACTTCAAAAGAACACATTCTTTAATAAATATAAATAAATAGGCCCGCTTGATCTTCCTCGACTATATGGTCCCCACGAGTACATCACGAAGCTCTTAGGTCTCACTCGCCACCAGCCTTTCTATCATCAATTTTCTGTACAACAACATCATAAGGGGTGAGCTTATAAGCCCAGTAAGGAAAATACAAACAAGAGTTAGTCATATAATCATTTAATCAACATATCATAAATTACACAAGAGTCATAAAAAAACTTATTTATACTAATCATATCACATCACAAAACCATAGGCCATATCATAGCCTAAGTCATAATCATAAATCATAATCTAAGTCATAAATCATAGGTCATAAGTCATAATCATAACTATAGGTCATAGATCGTAATCATAACTATAGGTCATAATAACAAGTCCGATATAATAAAAAGATAAGTGCTTATACAGGGGTGGCAATTAAGCCCCGGACAATAGTCCTTCATACACTGGACATCCACTTAGGTCCGTCATAAAGTTTTGGCAACAAAGCCTACTGGACATAAGTCCATCAGACATTATTGGACACCTTAGGTCCAGACACACTTACCCATTTATTGTACCTAAAATGTTAGGTCACACAAAAGCATAGCCTAGATCATAAACTAAACTATCTAATTTTCCTTACCAAAAATTAGGATATTGGAGACAAGAGCGGGATTGGAAACTCCTAAACCAAACATAAAGAAACCATAAGTCTTCTTGAGAAAAGAAGATGAAGAAAAGATCTAAACCATCGGAAAAAGACTTACCAAAAACCTTAAGTTTGAACACCTAACCAAAAGTCATTCAAGAAGTTAGGTTTTGAAATAAAAGGAAAGAATAAGAAGAATGGAAATGGACTAAACCTGAAGATTAATGGTACCTTAGATAGCTTAGAGCTTCGATCTATATCTCAAACACCAAAATCATACAAAAGCTTACTTCCCAAGTGTTTAGAAAAGCTCAGATTTGAAAGCTTTTAACCCCAAAACCCTAGTGTTTCTCTCTAGAACAAACTTAGCAGCTTGAAGGCTCTGAAATGTGCTTGAATGATGAAGAGAATGGCTGAGTGAAGGGTCCTATTTATAGAGTTCAAGGAGTGAAACTAACTCTCATTTCAATGAATAAATAAATGATTAAAAATATTATTTCCCATTCAACAGATCCCCAGAACTCGGTAAAAAACGTTCAGGAATGAGTCAAAGTTGTTGAGGGCTATTTCTAGTTTTGGATTCCACGAAAATTAAAAAATGGCTACTGGAGCCGATATATCACCTCCTATAGGTGATATATCGCCTACACCATAATCCCGAGGGTCCGTGGTTTCATTCGTGCGAAGTCAACATGTTTTCTGTATCAACATAAGTGATATATCGGCCCTTATAGCTATGATATATTGGCATACGCTGATATTTTAAATATGTTTTTGCACACTTTCAGCACAGTTAAATTTGTTTAAACCACTTTGACTGAGTAAAACGTGATCCTAACATATGAGGAAAGGTTCTAGACCTTCTAGATCTATCCTTTATTAATTTATTTATCCAAAATGCTTAAATCCTTAATAATCATACATGTGACAAGTGTCACATTCTTAATTATTCTATCTAAACCTTAGGTTATAATAAATAATATTCTTAGGACTATATTCATTAATCAAACCTTTTGATAAAATTAATATTTGTAAACCATAGGTTAAAATTATAAAATCCATAACTATTTCTACGAGTTTCTAACTAAATCCCGGCATTGACCAATATCCACTAAAACTAAGATTCTACAACTATTACTACTACTATTTAGCTAAGTAAAATTCCGAGATGCTACATATACAAAGGTTATAAACTTGTATGTATTAGTGAAGTAGATTATGTGAAATTTTTGTGTGACGTAATATAAGGAAGAAACTTATTGTGTGTTGTTTGAATTGTTATTTTTTAACTGTTTACAGATAGCTAGGTCAATAGTATAGGGAAGATGCTGCCCAATTTTTTGTAGATTTATAGGGTCGGGGTCGAGATAAGGTCTTTTATAGGGTCGAGGGTCAGGATAGTGTCTTTATAGGGTTTGGGGTTGGCATAGAAACATGTACAAAGTATAACAAGTGTTAAAATTATAGAAATAATAAAGAAGATAATGATTACTCATTATCTATTTAATCTTATCTAATATGATTAAATTCCATTTCCAAAATAATAATTATACTTAGCATTCTAGTTGTATGTGAGTTGTGTTTGAATTCCAAGTTCACATGCAAATTACTTGAATTCCAAATTCGAGTTTAGACTTCCTTTTGATCAGATCAAACAAGTCTCTAAGTCACTTTACTTTGAATTTTGCATGAATTTTTTTAGAAATTTTCTTTGCATTCAATCAAAGTTAAACATATCCAAAATAAATGTCAATCAATATTGCCTTACTATTTATTATTTCTTTTAGCTTTGAACATTAAAAGGTTCAACATTAGCTAAACTATTATGTGATTTTTGAGCATTTATTAGAGAAGTGTCTTTTGGTTAACTTTAATTAGCATACTATATAAATAGGGAGAGAACCATTGAATGGTTGCAATAAAATATTGTCTTTTATTTGTCTTATGTGTTTAATTAATTACAAGCCAATCTAAAAAATAATTCACATAAATGTTTCACTTAATTGTGGTTGGAATACGATGTCTTATTAAATCAATGATTTGCACAATAATAAATAATTCATGATTATCGTTTATACTCATTGATGAAATAAGTAGAACAAATATATTTCAAAAATAACAACTGAATTAATTATTCAAAAGAAATACTAAACTTATTCATTCATCAAATAAAGGAATCTAAAAACATAGTTTCTAGAACTACTTTAAAGAAAAAGAATTAATACAAAGTTGAAAATGAAAAAAACTAATTTCCATGCCAGTTGTCTGTTGGTCTACCAATCTGCAATCATTTTCATGTTTTTCTTTCACATTCTTTTCTTTTGTTGAATAATGCTTTCCTGAAAACAAGACAAAAATATGGTGGCATAAAAATTTGAATCAACAATTCAAATATATTTAAATGAGATGAGCAAATCATATTTACCCTTTCTTCTTGCAAACTTCTTAAGTGGTCAAAAGAATATCATTTGATCCTTTCCCATATCTCGTATGTAGGTCTAAGGTTCACATATCTCGATTTAATATCGTCAGGCATAGTCTTTAGTATGCAATGACGAGCCATATAATCAGATCTCATCCAATAAGCATATTTTTTTATGAATATCATAATCAGATAAAGTTGATGGCTCATTCGGAGGCACATCAATGATTGCATCATACACTTTTAGTTCACTCAAAATTATGTGTATGTTTCTGTACCAAACATCTAGATTGTTGAAATCTAAATGAAAAGTACTAAGGTGGCCATCACAAGAATTCACTTGTTCTTTCACGTTTTGAGGTTCTTGATAAGAATTAAGAGAATTAATCATTGTTGCTAGAAATAAATAAAATATAATGAATTAAAACATATAATAAATATAAGATTTTATTTGGAAAAGTAAATATGAAGCATGAATGCAACATATAGAAACACATAAAAAAATATATAATAATCCACGATAAATTATTTTGAAAAGTTAATGGACCGCCTTAGGGTAGGTCTAGGGTCGGGGATCGGGATGGGGTCTTCATAGGGTCGGGATAGGCTCTTTATAGTGTCGGGATAGGGTATTTATAGGTTCGGGATAGAGTTCATAGGGTCGAGATATGGTCTGTATAGGGTCGGGATAGGGTCTTTATAGTGTTGAGATAGGGTCGGGGGTCAAGATAGCGTCTTCATAGGGTCGGAATAGGGTCTCTATAGGGTCGGGGGTCTTTACAGGGTCGGGATAGGGTTTTCATAGGGTCGTGATAGGTTCTTTATTGTGTCAGGAAAAATTCGGTGGTCGAGATAGGGATATGGTCTCTATAGGGTCAGGGGTCGGGATGGGGTCTCTATAAGGTCGGGGGTCGGGATGGGGTTTCTATAGGGTTGGGGGTCGGGATAGGGTCGGGATAGGGTCAGGATATGGTTTTCATGTTATATTATTTCATATAATATAATGTTAGATTAAATAATGTGACAAAATGTGATTTGTCACACCTTGTAACATATTATTGAGAGTCACAAAAATTAGACATGTGTGTGCCCAAATGTGACATATTTTGGAGTTACAAAATCAGTTACAAATTTGTAACTCTAAAATATTATCCAATAACGTATATATTATATGTTACACATTTGAGATTGGATTTCACAAAGCCATGATGAAATATGGCTGTTGGAGACATGTTTTTAACTCCCAATAGGTGTTTGGAGGTTACAAAATCATGTGGGAAAGGATTTGGGACGTTTTGGAACATTTTGGAAAAATGACTTTTTTGTGCTGATAATGGCCTGTGGCTGCGGCCTGGGGGATAGAAGCCAGTGGCTGTAGCCACTGAAAAGTCCTGGGCGCGGCCAGTGAGGCTGATAGCCTATTTGGGTTTTTAGTTTTTTCCAAATTGAACGGCTCTAACATCCCAAATAACTCCCAAATCTCCATTTTAATTCCATAAACAACCAATTAAACATTGGTAACAGCCATGGGGGTTGGTGGAATTTGAAATTCAAAGGGGTATCTCAAACTCTATAAATAGGAGCCTAATGCTCACTTGTAAAACACACCATTTTCCATCCACAAAGCACTTGGCTGGAAAATACACTTTGAGGCTTGATTATTCCAGAAAGCATTTCAAAAAAAATCTGTGAGAGATCCCTTAGTGCTTGAGTTATGGGGAAATAAGTTTTTGGACAAATGTTTTAAACCTTGTTCAACTTGGTGATCCCCAACCCTCTTCACTTAGGTTGTGTAAGTGAGAGTTTACTATTGTTTTGTTCTTACATTTTTTCTCTATTGCTTTTCTTCTTATTTTCATTTTCTATTTACTTGTAACTTTTTTTTAGAGTTGTAATCTTCTTTTCTTTTGTTTCAAACACCTTTCCTTTACTTGTAATCTTTTGTTTAGAGTTGTATGTTTCACCATTCTCTTCTTCTCCTTCTTCTTCTTCCTTTTCCTTGTTTGTTTGTATTTTCAGTTATAGAGTTGTAACACTCTATTTAATCAATCATCATGTCATTGTATTTTTTTCATAGAGTTGTAATATTTCTTACCATTTCCATGGAAATAAAATATATTCTCTAACAATCAAAAGCTTATTTTCCTTTTTTCAATGGAAGGTGAGACCATCAAGATCATGAACCAAGACCTAGTGGGGTTTGATAGGTTTGATGGATCCAATTTCACTAGGTGGCAAGACAAGGTGAAATTCCTTTTGACAACACTCAAGATAGCCTACATCCTTGAGTCATACTTGGCACCTCTAGCCGAGCCATTCGACAAAGACACTCCCGAGGAGGTGGAGAAAAGAAGAAAGAGAGAAGAGGACAACCTTCTTTGTAGGGGTCATATCCTTAATGCTCTATCCGATAGGCTATATGACCTCTATACCAATACCAAATCCACAAAGGCACAACCTCAGGTGAATGTTAGTAAGGAGAAGGCTAGTAAGCATGAGCCTAAACAGCAGGCACAACCTCAGAATGGTCAACCTCAGAATGGTCGGAACAACCACAACAACAGTCGTCAGCATAGCAATAGTAATAGTAATGGTCAAAAGAGAAGGCATCCTGATGATAAGCAAGCCAATGGTGATAAAAGAGCATGAATAATCAATGAAGGCAATAAGTCAGGTTATGTAGAATACTCGCAATGTTCTAAGTGCCAAAAGAAACATCTTGGGGAATGTCATGCAAACATCCAGGGATGCTTCAACTGTGGTCAGGAAGGTCACCAAAGGAGGCAGTTTCCCCAGCTCAAGCAAGAGGAGAAAATGGACAATAGGATGGTTCCTGCTAGGGTATTTGCCTTAACTCAAGGAGCAGCTGACGCTAGTATCAAAGAAATTATAGGTCAGATTCCTATCCTCGATAGTATGTGTTATAGTATTGTTTGATTCGGGAACAACATATTCGTATATCTCGTTAGGAATGGTAGAGAAATTAGAAAAACCTTGTAGAACTAGGTTTGTGACATAGTTGCCTTCGGGTAAAATTGTCATGTCATCACGGATAGTACGAGGCGTACCAATCAGAATTGAGGGCGTACACCTAGAAGGAGACCTAATAGAACTAGAGATCAAAGACTTAGACATGATATTAGGCATGGACGGGCTAGCAAGGCATGGCGCAACCATCGATAGCAGACGTAAGCAACTGATATTCGAGACTCCTAATACTCAGAAAACGATGCTATATGGGAAAAGTTTTAGGACTACATACGCCGCTTATTTCATCTCTCAAAGCTCAGAGGATGATAGAAAAAGTATGTCACGCATTCTTAGTTAGCGTTACGTGCCTCTGTCTCATGTTTAGATTCTTCTGGGTGAAGAAATACTTCAAACCTTTATGGTCAGTGTATATCTCGCACTTCTCTCCATACAAATAATGCTGCCAAACCTTCAGTGTGAATACCACTGCCGCCAATTCCAAATCATGAGTAGGATACCGCTGTTCATACTCCTTCAGCTGTCGCGACGCATAAGCTACAACTTTCCCATTCTGCATCAGCACGGAGCCTAAACCCATCCTTGACGCATCATAGTAAACTACAAACTTTCCTTCCTCCGAAGGAAGACTTAACACAGGTGCAGAGATAAGTCGCCTCTTCAACTGTTGGAAACTATCTTCACACTTATCTGTCCAGATAAACTTCTGATTCTTTCTTGTTAGCTCCGTCATTGATGAAGAAATCTTGGAGAATCCTTCCGCAAACCATCTGTAATATCCTGCCAACCCAAGGAAACTCCGCACTTCCGAGGCGTTCCTTGGCCTCGGCTAATCTCTTACTGCTTCTACCTTAGACGGATCCACCTTAATCCCTTTTACTCCAACTATATGCCCAAGAAAAGTTACCTCCGGCAACCAAAAATCACACTTCTTAAACTTGGCGTATAGCTGATGCTCCCTTAACCTCTGTAAAACCTGGCGAAGATGCTGCTCATGCTCTGCCTCTGAACTAGAGTAAACCAAGATTTCATCGATGAAGACAATGACAAACTAATCCAAGAAGTCCCTGAATACCCTGTTCATCAAATCCATAAAAGTTGTCGGGGCGTTGTTCAAACCAAAAGACATGACCAAAAACTCATAGTGCCCATACCTCGTTCGAAAGGCGGTCTTTAGAATATCCTCGTCCTTGATCCTCAGCTGGTTATAACCACATCGAAGATCAATATTTGAGAACACCGTCTTTCCCTGCAGCTGATCGAACAAGCCATCAATCCTTGGTAGAGGGTACTTATTCTTGATAGTTAACTTGTTCAATTCTCTATAGTCTATACACATCCTCAGAGTCCATTCCTTCTTCTTAACAAACAACACTGGAGCGCCCCACGGAGAATAACTAGGCCTGATGAATCCCAAGTCCGGAAGTTCTTGCAATTGTATCTTCAAATTCTTAAACTCTACTGTGCCATCCTATATGGTGCCCGTGATACTGGTTCTGTCCCCGATACTAACTCAATCTCAAACTGAATCTCCCTGCGCAGCAGCAACCCTGGTAGATCCTCAGGAAATACGTCTAAGAACTCACACACCAATCTGGTCTCTCCTAGCCCTGCTGGCATAACCCTGGTAGTATCCACTACACTAGCCAGAAAACCTATACATCCACCCTGTAACAAGTCTCTGGCTCTCAATGCTGAAATCATGGGTGCGCGGGGTCCAGACACAGCACCCACAAAGACAAAAGGATCCTCGCCCTCAGGCTCAAAAGTCACCATCTTCTTCCTGCAGTCAATAGTAGCTCCATACCTGACCAGCCAATCCATCCCTAAGATCATATCAAAATCCTCCAGATCTAACTCAATCAGATCACCGAAAGTTCTGTACTATCAACAATCACTGGCAGTGCCCTAATCCATCTCCTAGAAACTACCAGTTCCCCTATAGGCAATAAAGTCCCAAACCTTGCAGTCCAATATTCACTAGGCCTAGACAATCTATCAATCACTCTACTAGAAATAAATGAATGTGTAGCACCAAAATCAATCAATACAGTAAAAGGAGTGCTAGCGCTAGAAAGCTGACCTGTCACTACCAAGGGACTAGCCTCGGCCTCGGCCTGAGTTAAGGTGAATACTCGAGCTGGAGTCAAGCTATCCATCTTCACTGTTTCACCTTTCTTCACTGCTGGGCAATCCTTTCTGAGATGCCCCACCGTTCTGCATACAAAACAGGCTTTGGCTCGACATTCATCCAAGTGACGCCTCCTACACCTCAGGCACGCTGGATAGGTCCGCCATGCCTCACCGCCACTCTGACGGCCACCCCAACCCCTCCTATCAGGACCAGGAGCGGTAGAAGTGTCAGGAGCCTTTCTCTTGAAGTCACTGGGGCCTCCGCCCCTACCAGATCCAGAATATGGAGGCACAACCCTGCGGCCCTCCCTTCTCACTGCACTATCTCTCCATATCTTGTTCTCCGCTTCCTCAGCAGTAAGAGCCTTCTCAACGGCCTGGGCATAAGTTGTTCCTCCAGGTATCGTTGTAATTCTGACATCTCGGTCTATCATAACATTCATCCCTCTAATGAACCTGTCCTACCTAGCTGCATAAGTAGGAACAAGGTCTGGTGCGAACTTCGCAAGTCTATCGAATTTCAGGGCATATTCTGTAATGGTCATATTGCCCTGCACCAAACTCACAAACTCATTAACTTTCGCTGCCCTGACGACAACGTTGTAGTATTTTTGACTGAATAGGTCTTTAAAGCCTTCCCAACTTAAGGCAGTAATATCCCTGGTCTGCGATTCCACTTCCCACCAAATGCGGGCATCCTTTCTCAACATATAAGTGGCATAGGCCACCCTATCATGCTCCTATACTCTCATGAAATCCAGAATTGTAATAATCATGGTTAGCCATTGCTCGGCTTTCAATGGATTAGGTCCACCCTCAAAGATCGGGGGCTGCTGTTTCCTGAACCGCTCATACAACAGTTCCCATATGTTCCCCATCTTTCCTGACTGCACAACTAGTACCACTGCAGGTGGTACAATTAGGGCAGCACTCCTCGATGGAGCCCGCTGTCGCAGTAAGTGAATCTATTCATCCTAGCTCTGTAATCGAGTCTGCATATCAGCCATCAATTGCTGCTAGTTCTCAGGGATTGGCGAAGGATTCTGGCCCTGGTCATCACCCCCGGCCCCAGACCTAGTGCCGGCTAGTCGCGTGGATTTTCTTGGACGCATAGCTATCCAAGTCAATCTGCAATCAATGACTCGGAAATTAGACCGTGATGATAAGGCAAAAGCTTCTCCCAAAACCCATCAAAGTAACATAATCAATCACAAACATTCATAATATGTGTATTCATCCACATGCACTTACTGCTAAAAAGCATGCTCCAACTTCATCATACCAAAGCTAAGATAAAAGCATCCACTAATAGGCAATATACAGTTAATCATTAAGATATTCATTTACATGCAATGCGATGCTGATAAGCATGCCTTAATATTCTCATACAACAGTCAAGGGCCAGGCCCTATCAGTATCTCATACTTCCTATTAATCCATTAAATAATAATATTCATAACTCATTTAAGGCATATAAACATATAAGCACATATATATTACCAAACCCTGAATCGAGCTTGTCTCTAGTAGCGAATGTACATGTCAAGCCAGTCTTCAGGAACCTTTAAACCTAGGACGCTCTGATACCAAATTGTAACGTCCTGGATAGCCAAGACCGCTACACTGTGCGTTTGTAAAAGTGTAAGACTTGCTAATCAAGTTATTTAATTAAAGCGTGTCACTAAGCATAAGTGTGCTAAGGTTAAAAAGAAGTTTTGGCCTCAAAAGATACATTTTATAAACAATAAACAGTTTTACATATGGGATCCCAAAAACATCAGTATTTAAAAGTTGGTTTACAAAATTCAAAAGTTAAAGACAATCATTGGCCACACTAAGGCAAAATAAACAGTTCTAGTCCTCTCGTCCCTGCCTCCCTCTCAACCGTGGCGGCTGAGCGGCCGATCATGTACATTCAGCTCGCTGAGCTCTCCAAATCAGGGCTGATCGAGCTTGCCCTTGCATTTACCTGCACCACGCAGCACCCGTGAGCCAAGGCCCAGCAAGAAAACACGATGCACAACATATACGGTATTAGCAAACAAATAATCTTTAATCATGTTTAATCACTCATCATTCATAACATCTCAATAACATCTAATCAGAATCCAAGATACAAGTAATCATCATCAATAATCAGATTACTCAATAATCACAATAATCATCTTTAATAGCCAAAATACACAATAATCAAGGCCGACAACTTAGGTCGCACCCTTTGTTTAACCCACTGACTCCGGCCCGCTTAAACCGAGCTCAGTGCATAATAAACTGTCCTTGGCTACCAGTGGCCGAGCTGCGCCCTGCGCGCTAGTTTAACCGTGGCACGCTTAGGTCGCTGGTTTACTATTTGCATGGCATAATACCATTCTTTCAAGCATACATCTCAGGGAGCCCTTAGTCCCATTTCAAATACACAACAGGGTGTAGTTTTCTTACCTTTAACTTCTTCGTTTATTAATTACAAGTGACGTCCCCCGAGCACGATCCTTTCCCGAGCCCTAGCTTTAGCACCTAATCACAACCAAGGTATTGGGTTCCATTAATATCCAAATATAGGTTTTCAGGTACAAAACTAACTTTTGGGAAATCAAATCCCACCTAGCACGGTGGTGAAATTGATCCTGAGCACTCTAAGCTTGATTCCCATGCTTAAAAACCCTAAACGTTCAAGTATGCATCTAAGGGTTACAGCCCTGCCCTCAAAACAGAACCAAGGGCTTCCCTAAAAGAAGACACGAGCTACGGCCCTTGCATTGGGCATCGCGACGCTCACCCCTGTCCAAGCCTCCTTGGCTCATCTTCATCCTAGGGCCGCAGCGCTCTAGAACAGAGTCGTGGCCCTTCCCTTCAAGCCCAGAAACTCCACCATTTCAATCCTTAAAACCTTACCCAAAATCACCCCAAAGCTTCCAAATTCAAAAATAAACATTCCCAACACTTTCAGAACATATTATCATATTATCATCAATTATAATCATATAATTATGAATTTAAATCAATAAACTCACTCAAATCACATTTAACTCAATTATGCCCTCCCGACACACTAATCAAGGCCCTTAAGCCTTATTAGCAAATTTGGGGTCGTTACACTTAGACTTGGGTTTCATTAGAATGAGCCATTCGCTATGGGGAGCACCGGTACTATTTGTGAAGAAGAATGATGGAAGCATGCGGATGTGTATAGATTACCGCGAGCTGAATAAGGTGACAATTAAGAATAAGTACCCGCTACCCTAGATTGACGACTTGTTTGATCAACTCTGAGGAGTGACCATGTTTTCAAAGATTGATCTATGGTCCGGGTATCGTCAGCTCAAGGTACGGGAAGAGGATATTCCCAAGATGACTTTTTGAACTCATTATGGACATTATGAGTTTCTAGTTATGTCTTTTGGTCTTACCAATGCTCTAGCCGCGTTTATGGATTTAATGAATAGGGTCTTTAAGGACTGCTTGGATAAATTCATCGTAGTATTCATTGACGGTATCTTGGTGTATTCAAAGAACAAAGTCGAGCACAAGGAACATTTAAGGATGACCTTGTTACGACTAAAGAGCATTAATTTTACGCCAAGTTCAAGAAGTGCAGATTTCAGCTGTCACAGGTAGTGTTCCTCGGGCACATAGTATCCAAGGACACAATTGTTGTAGACCCATCTAAAGTAGAGGCTACGAAGGATTGGCCAAGACCAAAGAACGCATCTGAACTACGAAGCTTTCTGGGATTAGCAGGTTATTATCAGAGGTTTGTAGAGGGTTTTTCTAAGATAGCCACTCCACTTACCAACCTGACCCGGAAGTAGCAAAGGTTCAACTGGACGGATAAGTGTGAAGAGAGTTTTCAGTTGCTCAAGGATAAGTTATGCTCAGCACCAGTACTTTGTGTACCAACACCCAACGATAAGTTTGTAGTCTATTGCGATGCGTCGAAGCAAGTATTAGGTTGTGTGCTAATGCAGAATGATAAGGTGATAGCCTAAGCCTCAAGACAATTGTAGTTGTTGATACGCTAACTAGGAAGAATTACGAAAGTCTAGCATCATTAGCTGGAATAGAAAAGCCGCTACAACAAGAGCTATAAATGCTGGAATAGAAGTAGTCATTGGTAACCTGACTAACTTGTCCATCCAGTCAAGCCTGTTAGAAGATATACGGATTGGGCAAGAACATGATGACACATTAGTAGCACATATGGATGCAGTTAGAGAAAGAAAGGTCACAGATTTCCCAATATCTAGTTAGGGGTTATTAAGATACAAGGATCGGGCATGCGTGCCAAATGATCAAGGGTTTAAGATGAAGATTTTAGAAGAAGCGCACAATACCCCATACTTAGTTCACCCAGGGTCAACATGGATGACTCACGACCTTAAAGTGTTATATTGGTGGCCAGGAGTGAAGAAAGATATAGTGGAGTATGTGTCTAAATGCTTGGTATGCCAGCAAGTGAAAGCAAAACATCAGCAGCCTGCAGTCTTATTGGAACCACTTAGCATTCCAAAATGGAAATGGGATGATATAGCCATAGGTTTCGTGACGGGTTTGCCACGAACAAGTAAGAAGCATGATTCAGCTTGGATAGTAATAGATAGATTAACCAAGTCAGTTCATTTCTTGTCTGTTAAGACTTCATACACAGCAGATCAATACACAGACGTTTAAGTCCAAGAAACAATACGACTGTATAGAATCTCTACGACAATAGCATTCGATAGAGGATCGGTGTTTACATCGAGATCTTGGAGTAAGTATTTGCCACTGATAGAATTCTTCTACAACAATAGCTACCAGTTAACAATAAGGATGGCGCCCTACAAGCTACTTTATGGAAGAAGGGTCGATCGTCGTAGCATTAGGACAAGGTAGGAGAAAGGCAACTACTTGGACCTAAAGCTGTTAGAGGAGCTCAGGATGTAGTAGCGATCATTATAAAGCGTATGCTCGCTGCTCAAAGCCGTTAGAAAAGTTATGCGGATGCCAAGCGGTGTGATGTGGAATTCAAAGTCGGAGATCAAGTTTTCTCAAGAATATCTCCTATGAAAGGTGTGAAGCGGTTCGGGAAGAAAGGCAAGCTTAGTCCCAGGTTTATAGGTCCTTTTAGGATATTGGACAAAGTGGGAGCAGTTGCATATAGATTAGCCCTACCACCAGCTTCAGCAAATAGTCATAATGTATTTCACATCTCGATGCTGCATAGATATGTGTCAGACCCATCTCACATCCTCATGTACGATACAATAGCACTCCAGAAAGACTTGAGTTATGAGGACCAACCGGTTAGCATCCTAGATAGAGGGATGGAAGAATTACGCTCTAAGAGTTTTCTGATAGTCAAAGTCCTATGGAGAAATAGTTCTGAACGGGAGGCAATGTGGGAGTTGGAGGAAGACATGTTAGATCGATATCCAGAATTGTTTGATAAGTAAATTTCGAGGACGAAATTCTTTTAAGTGGGGGAGAATTGTAGAGTCCCAAAATTTTACTTAGCTATTTAGATAGTAGTAGTAGTAGTAACAATATCTAGTATTAGTTTGTAGTATGTTAGATTTCGTGGATTTGGTTCAAACCGGGACTTAGTTGGAAACTCCTAGCAATAGTTATGGATTTTATAAGTTTAACCTATAGTTTAAGAATATTAATTATAACATAAGGTTTGATTAATATTGCTGGTTATTCCTAAGGTTTAGATAGAGTCAATAGGATTATGACACTTGTCATATGCATGATTATTAAGGAATTATTATTTTAATGATAATAAAAGGGAAATATAAGACTTAGTCTTCACCAGAATCTATTAGGAGCATGACATTTGTCACAATTTTATTTATTTGTGGATTAGGTTTTTATTTAGATAATTAAATAGATGTTCCGTAACTTTAGAGTATTGTAAATTTTGACCTATTTTTGACCCAGTTATATTATGAATTTTGAAAAATATTATTTCTAGAATGTTGTAGATAATTGAATTATCTTTCTAACGGTATAAAGATGGTCTAAATCGGAGTCTTACACCTCCAGTTACGTTTATTTTACTGCAGGTGAGTTTAGAGTTATGAGATTTAGGGAGTTAGAAGTTAGGATTCTATTTGTTTTTAATTTTAAAAATCAAGCTTTGACTCCTTCAACCTCTCTCTGAAAAATTTGACCAAGTCCTAAGCCTTTGATTGAAGAATATTCAAATATTTTCAATTAAATTCATTATTTTTATTCAAAGCTAAAAAGAAGATTTTCATTCCTAGAACTCTATAAATAGGACTTAGAACCCAGCCCTTCTCCTCACTCTTCAGCTGTGATCATACTCCAAGGTGTTAGTGAGAACATAAGAGTGATACACTTGGGTGGGAAAGGAAAAAAGATTTGCCATTCTTAAGCTTTATAAAATACTTGGGAAGTGAGATTTAGTATATTTCGGTATTGGAGTTAGACCAATCCATAAGGTCAACTAAGGTACTCTTATTCTTTAAGTTCAATCCTTTAAAACTCTTTAGTTTCTTTAGTCCTTTTATTCATATCCTAACTTGTGATATTGGTTTTGATTAGGCTCTTGAAACTTAAAGATCTTTCTTGGTAAGTTTTGTCTTGAAGGTTTAGTTTCCACATTTATTCTTTACTCTTTAGAAATACTCACTATTCTTATTATTGGTTTAGGAGTGTTCCAAGTCCCGCATTTGTTCTCATATCCCGGTTTTAGTAAGGAAAATAGGCTAGATCTTGTATGTTTGAATGATATGTTATGCTTTTATGTTATGTAATGTATAATATGTTATGAAAAGTTTATGTTTTAATATGTCATGTTATGATTTACCCTACCTCAAATATTAGACAGGGGACGTAGATGGGTTATCATACACTACATGTGATCTAACCTACCTTAAATATTAGACAGGGGACGTAGATGGTTTACCACATGTCATAATGGCCATTATTAGTATAGTCTTATATGGAATATGTTATAATAGGTTTATAGCATATGTTATAATATGTTTTTAGTATATGTTATGATATGTTTATAGCATATGTTATGATATGATTTTATGTGTATGTTTATGGTGTTAGTAGTTTTTCCTTACTGGGCATTAGGCTCATTCCTTTTTTTTTAGTGTGATGCAGGAAACTAGATACGGAGGCAGAAAGATTCTTGGTAGCTTGGCTTGTGTGTTGAGGATGGATGGAATGTATGGATTGCGTGTCGATCGAGGATGAAGTTATTTATTTTTAGTCTTTTAAATCATGTTTTTCCGCATTTAGTTTTGTAAACAATTTTCTTTAGTTTAAAATTATGTTTTATGTTTTAAACAATGGGTACCCATGCCATATTTTCTATTATTATGTATTTGATACAATATTTCGAGATTTAATAAAGTTATATTATTTCTTATGTATCTTTCCCAAAATAGTATCTATGTATAGTAGATCTAATGGTCCAAGGTCTTAGCATTAGTTGGGTCATTACAAGTGAATAGTAGTAATCTCAAATTTTGTCCCATCTGAGATATGAGTACTAGTGTGTTACCAAAATGAGGGTTAAAACCGAAAGGTTTTTCAATAGAACTTAGTCTTGAGAAGACAAGTATTTTAGGGTAACAAAATACTGTAAGAGTTCTACCTATATAGACCTAGGGGTGGTGCCACCCCTCATAAGAATTGGGAGTCATTCTCAAGAAAAGTCTATGAATGGAATGTGCACATGGCCATTAACGGTGCAAAAGCGAGACATTGAAGTCTCAAGTGAACATAGCAAAGGTGTGTGTGTTATCACCGGTTTGTTATCAAGGGATAGTGGTTCAATGCTTTGGCAACCAAAATTTCAACAAACTTTGTGATAATTACACTAAGGTAAAATTCAAGTCGAAAGACATTTTACTTTGTGCACCAATGCAAAGGTTTCTATAAAGATTGATTATTTAATCAAGTGGGGGAATATTATAATTTAATATAATGTTTGATTGATTAAATAAGTGTTACAAAAAGTGATTATTTAATCTAGTGGGGGAATGTTATATTATTTCATATAATATAATGTTAGATTAAATAATTTGACAAAATGTGATTTGTCACACTTTGTAACATATTATTGAGAGTCACAAAAATTAGACACATTGTGTGCCCAAATGTGACACATTTTGGAGTTACAAAATCAGTTACAAATTTGTATCTCCCAAATATTACCCAATAATGTGTATATTATATGTTACACATTTGAGATTGGATTTCACAAAGCCAGGATGAAATATGGTTGTTGGAGACATATTTTTAACTCCCAATAGGTGTTTGGAGGTTACAAAATCATGTGGGAAAGGATTTAGGACATTTTGGAAAAAAGAATTTTTTGTGCTGAAAGTGGCATGTGGCCGCGGTCTGGGGGACAGAAGCCAGTGGCTGCGGCCACTGAAAAGTCCTGGCAGCGGCCAGTGAGGCTGACAACTTATTTTGTTTGTCAGTTTGTTCCAAATTGAACGGTTCTAACATCCCAAATAACTCCCAAATCTCCATTTTAATTCCATAAACATCCAATTAAACATTGGTAACAACCATAGGGGTTGGTGGAATTTGAAATTTAAAAGGGTATCTCAAACTCTATAAATAGGAGCCTAATGCTCACTTGTAAGACACATCATTTTCCATCCACAAAGCACTTGGCTGGAAAATACACCTTGAGGCTTGATTATTCCAGAAACATTTCAAAAAAATCTGTGAGAGATCCCTTAGTGCTTGAGTTAGGAGAAATAAGCTTTTGGACAAAGGCTTTAAACCTTGTTCAAGTTGGTGATCCCCAACCCTCTTCACTTAGGTTGTGTAAGTGAGAGTTTACTATTGTTTTGTTCTTACATTTTTTCTCTATTGCTTTTCTTCTTATTTTCATTTTCTATTTACTTGTAACTTTTTTTTAGAGTTGTAATCTTCTTTTCTTTTGTTTCAAACACCTTTCCTTTACTTGTAATCCTTTGTTTAGAGTTGTATGTTTCACCATTCTCTTCTTCTCCTTCTTCTTCTTCCTTTTCTTTGTTTGTTTGTATTTTCAATTATAGAGTTGTAACACTCTTTTTAATCAATCATCTTGTCCATTGTATTTTTTGCATAGAGTTGTAATATTTCTTACCATTTCCATTGAAATAAAATATATTCTCTAACATTTCATAGGGTCGAGATAGGGTCTTTATAGTGTCAGGATAGGGTCGGAGTTGGGATAGGGTCTTTATACTACCGGGATAGGGTCGGGGGTCGGGATATGATCTTTATAGGGCCGGGATAGCAGTTTAATAGGGTCAGGGGTCAGGAGAGGATATGATGGTTATTATCACATAGTGATAATTGTTATTGTTTCTAATAACAAAAAGTCATAGACATAGACATAGTGGATGCCTTGGGGATAGTAATCAGAGTCAATGTATTCATCTAGTATTCCTCATTTTTCCAAGATATTTCTTCAAATATCTTGAAAAAGTGGGTAGTACTAGATGTATGCTTACTATCTCCAAGGGATCCACTAGGTCGGGATATGAGTATTAGATGTGATTTTGTTGATAATTTTATTTTATTTCATTTTAATTTTTTTTTTATAAAAGAAAATAAAATTGGTAATCATGCTCACCAACCAAGTCAACCAATTGACATAATTAATATTTAAAAATTATATGTTCTTATATTTAGCGTAGATGGCGATTAATAAGAGTTGAACGAAATTAAGAAATCTTGTCAGTGATGCTTATTGGAATGGTCTCCAAAATTTCATGAATATGGCATCACAACACAAAGATTGTGACGGGAGAATAAGTTTCCATGCGTTAGATGCATGAATCTTAGACTGCAAACTTTGGATGTTGTTCAGGCACATATATTCGATCGAGGTTTCCAATTGAGATATGAACAGAGGATTTACCATGGGGAAGTTGAGGAAAATGTTGTTGATGAAGAGGTGGATGAGAATGAGCCCATAGATGAGATGCGATACGCCATTGACAATTTCCTTTTACCCAACAATGCTGAAGAAGCTAACAGTGGAATGGGTTAGTACAATGATGAGTTATTCGACGAGATTGAAGCGGAGCTATATCTGGGTTATGATTGGATATCATCGCTTAACTTTTTAGCTAAGTTAATGCACTTGAAAGTGAGGGGGAAGATATCAAACAACACATTTGATGAATTGTTGAAGTTATTAAAGTTTGCATTTCTGAAGGAAAACAAAATTCCAACATCCCACTACGAGGCTAAAAAAACTGAGTAAATTAGGGTTGGGATAGCAATCAATACATGTGTGTACATATGATTGCTGCTTATTTTATAATGAGCATGCTGAGATGGCTGAGAGATACCAAGATAGGAAATCTAAGCAGCACAACAACTTCAAAACGTTTTACAAATGACCAGATGATTGGGACGAGGTCCTTAAGAATCCATCCAAAGATGTCAATGTCGATGAGTGGAAAACAATTTGTGAATTTTTCAGGAGTCCAGAGTTTATTGCGCACTCAATGAAGAACAAAATAAACAGAGACCAAATGAAGTACTCTATAACACAAGGCACGAAATCATAGTGTTCACTGGTCACGAAAAAGTTAGTGAAAATATTAACTTAATTAAGTTGTATGAATTTATAGTTCTTTAACATTCTCATTTTCTTTATTAGTTGAACCGAACCTCATTGAAGATTGGAAGGAGTATCACTGGACAAAAAAGAACAAGAATTTTATTTTCAGCAAGGATGTTGAACGAGATTATGTAAGTTTAACTTTATTATCAATTCAAATAATTATATTTTTCTTTTGTTTCTCATATTTTTTAAAAACAGGTTAAGTTGAAGTCAACTCTTGAAGCTGAGACTCAACAAACAATTGAATCTGGTACCAATGATTCTTCCTTGGTCGATCAAATGAAGTTACTCAAGTTCTTGGTGAAAGGCGGGGCCACCAGCGAGCAGTTGATCGCAAATTAAAGGGTAAAGAGAAAACCCGTCCAACTCAAAGCACTCAGTCTCAGGCACCACCTCACCAGTCGATTGAGGATATACGTGAATTGGTTGATATTGGGAAGACCATGAATGAGCAGCTTCAGTGCATGTATCAGCAGATTCCACCTGAAAAACGCCCGACAACAAACGTGGAGATGCAAAATAGATGTTAGTAGTTTTTCGAGAAATATGTAGGTTCGTCTTCTGAACCTCAGACACATCACATGTCTCAAGCTTCACCTTCTCAGCCTTCACCAGGCCATCCCAACATGCCTGCACCATCGTTGACATCTCAACCTTCGCCCCAGCCATATTCTATCCATGGTCGATGCCTCTGTACCCTCAGGCTTATCATCCTCATATGAGTGGACCTTCGTCCAAACCCTACCTCCTCATATGAGTGGACCACTATCTCAACCTCCGCCCTATCCTTATCCATATATATATGGACCTGGAGGATCATCGTTACCTCCATAGTATCCATGGTCGATGCCTCCGCACACACCACATGCACCGTAGGCACCGCGGACACCAGAATAAGGGGACGATACAGAGGACGCTGAGGATTGAGATGTTTTATATATTGTAGTATTAAACAACATCTTTTAATTAATGTATTATTGTATGCATATTTAATTTGGATAATATTGTATTAGTTATAAATAAAAAACTTTGAAAATCCTATTTTTTAAAACTTAACTAGTATTTTTCTTTTAAAAAAATCAGAAACAGTAAAAAGTAAAAATTCAACAAAAAATATATATATTTTTAAAAAAAACCTATAAATAAATATACAAACATCCATATCACACATAATCTATTTAATTGTTTGATGGTGAGCTAAAATGTGACACATTTTAATAATATTATCAAGAGTAAAAGGCGGCTAAAATTCCCAACATTTTCAAAATATTACACTTTTATACCTAATATTTTTTTTGTTGGTAAATATACTTAATGTCTTCAAAATATTATACTTTTATCCCCAACTTTTTTTTGGCGGTAAATATACCTAATGATTTTAAAAGGTTGCAGTTTTATACCTATTTTTTAAAATTATTTTCAGAAATAATAAGAAATTGAAGGAAACATATAGGATTTTAATTATTTTTAAAATTTTAAATTATTTTTACTTTCAAAATAATAAAAAAAATTAAGATTAGTAAAATTAATCAAAATAATTAAACTTATATTTTTCCTTTACTTTTTTTTTTTTTAAAAAAAACTTATGTTTTAAATTGATGAAAATATATTTAATTATTTTAAATCATTTTTATTAATTTTAATAAAACATTTATTAATATTTAATTTAAAATATTTATTTTGAGAAATAATAAGAAAGAGAAAATAATTTAAAATTAAAAAAATAATTAAAATCCTATATTTTTTCTTTACTTTTTTATTATTTATCAAAATAATAAAAAATAGGTATAAAAGTGCGACATTTTAAAAATATTGAGTATATTTACCGTAAAAAAATACAACATTTTGAAGACATTAAGTATATTTAAGGCAAAAAAAAAAATTGAGTATAAAAGTTCAACATTTTGGAAACATTGGGTATTTTAGCCGTCATTTACTCTATTATTAATAAATATCAAAGCTTTTGTATTTGATTGAGATGTGTTATGTAATATTTATTACACTGAAATCACTCTTATTTTAGCTAAATTAGTATTTGAAGAATTTTAATTTTTAATGAATTTTAATAATTATTAATTTGTGTGGATGATAAGGCATGTTAACCAAGAGATATACTATTTATGTAAGTGGTTTAGGGTAGAGTTTTATTGAATTGGGAGAAAAATTACATGTGGAGAGATTCCAAAAATTATTAGGCCAATTGTTTCTTATATTCTACATTTATTTATATATATATATATTTAAAAAAACTCTTTATATTGTGGATGTTGACAAAGCGGATATATGTCAAACGTGAATACCCCTTAAGCCACGGGCAGAATATCTGATAGAGAGACCCAATCTTGAGTGAAATAAATACCACGACTTCGATATTTTTCAATAAAATCATCACAAAACTCTTTTTGTGCGTGTATTCTATCATGTTGTGGTTATAATATTTTTGTTAAGACGATGAGATATTATAATTAAAAAACTGATTAATTTTTTTTAATATTATTACATCCTTATATATATATATATTCTATATAAAAAGTCTCTAGAAAACAATTTTTTTTAGTTTTAATTGTTTTGTTAACTGTAATGAAATATTATAAATATTTAACGAAATATACCTTTAAAATTAATTAAAAATATATATTTATTAATTATATTAATATAAATTTAAATGTTATAAAATATCATTATTATAATAATAAGTAATACAAAATTAGATATATTTAATAATTATATTAATATAAATTTAACTGTTATATGATAATAATATATAATCTTAATTTTATACTAATTATTTTAATATGAATTTAAATATTATAAAATATTATTATTATAATAATATTTAATACAAGACCAGATATTTAATACTTATATAAATATAAATTTAAATACTATAAAGTATCATTACAATTATAATATATAATACATAATTTTATTTTTTTATTAAAAATTATAATTTATGTTTAAAAAGGTTATCATATTATATATATTTAAAAAATTATAAACAATGTTTTGGTTTAATTTTTTATTTAATATGTTTATGTCATTCTTTTATATATAATATTGTTTATTTATTTGAAATTTATATGAATTCTATAAATAAAACTAGATCCAAGCAATGTGCAATGCACGTGTTCCTTCATTTTATTTATAGAATTTATTAATTATTTTTAGTAAATTTGTATTATTGACATATAAATTTAAAATAAATAAATAATATTATATATAAAAGAATCACATTGTTGGAAATTGTGCCTTGAAAGAATATGTAGTAGACATTGTTTTATGAAATAAATAAATGAATTGAATTTGTTATGCATATATTTTATGGACTATATTATTTTGTGATAATATTATGTAAATATCAGAAAAATTTATAAGTTCATATATATGATCTCAAACACGTATTGGTACGAGAGGATTATGTTTGAGATAAATGAACTTGAATAGTTCGCAGTAAAATAAAGTTATGGAATTTTTAGATTAATTACTGCAAGTACGGTCCACTAGTATTATGAATACAAGTGATTATGATCTAGATCACTAGTGTGGTAGGACACTTTAGTGGAGATGCTTTATATATTAGATAATATATAGAACTGGACCAGATATGTTTATTAATACTTAGTTAAATACCGTTTCGAAGTATTAATTAAATATATCAACTGATAATCATATACAAATAGATCTTAATCCTGAAGTTACTATGAACTCCTGTTTATGTTATATGAGTTCTTTGATTCACTTGTTAGGGTCTGTCTGAATGATCAGGTTAGAAACTTTTTTTTTAGGAACTCATTAATGTATATGGCTGGGGACATAGTATACAAATATGGAATCTATGCCTTCTCGCGGGAGATTGAATGATGGTTCTCTTAAGGGTTGAGTTTTGGGACTGAAAGGTTATTGAGCTCAAATTCATAATTTAGTTATGAATTAACCTTCACTAGTAAAGTCAATGGTACTTAAGGAAACAAAAGATAATTAAAAGGGTAAAACAGTAATTTTATTCCCGATTAATTATGAACCATTATTAGAGGGTCAATTTGTATACAATGATTATATCAATGGACGCTTTACAATTATAAAGTACTCAGTAAATGAAATGTCTATAATTACGAGAGTGCAGTCTCATATTTATAGTGGAATAATCATGATATTAATAAATTAAGATTATTTAATTAAAGAGTTTAATTAATAATCTCAAATTTATTGGAGCTTGGAATTATAGGTCCATAGGTCCCCATAGCGGCTCTATCAACACTATTCAAGATAACAGTTGATATGAAAGGAAAAATTGTTTAAAGACGTATTTAAGAAGAAATTTGTTCTTCAGGTCAAATATGCACTTATATGATAATAGTGATTAATTAATTAATTACAAATTAGTTGTAGTTAACAAAATTAATTAATATTTAATTATTGTATAATTTTCGAAATTATATTAAATAATTAAATTAATTTTGAAATTTAATTAAACAATTAATTCATTATAATTTTTGAAATTATAATAAATTAAATATTTATTTTTGAAAATATTAGATTTAATTAATTGGTAGAATTAATTAAATATCTTTATTTGAGTGGGAGATAATAATTTGATAAATTCAAATTGGATTTGAATTTAAAAGATTAATATTTATTCAAACAATTAATTATATTTGATAATTAGTTAAAAATCTATTTAATTTAAATTTGAATTAGTTATCAAGTTATTAGATCTTATCTCACAAAGAAGTTTGAATAAATAATTAAATAAAAATTGAAAAAACCAACATACCTAAAAATAGGGATGATACGCGTGCACACACAGTCCATGGACTGTGTGTAGCGTATACTGCTATTTTCAGGGATAGGAATTTTATTTTTATTTAATTAATTCATTAATTAATCGATAATTCAAAAATTGGTTTTTGGAAATTTTCATTAATAAAATAATTAATTAATTAAAAAGTAAATTGTAAGTTGGTTACAGATTTATTTTTTAAATTTGAATATTTTCTTTTAAGTATGACTGAGAAGATAACCAACCAATCTCAAAAAACTGAAAAGATTGGCTTTGTGAAAAATAGAACGATAGTTTTCTCTCCCAAAAAAATAAAGAACCAATTCTCAGGCATATTCTCTTGATCTCATGTGTTGAGTACATCAAGTAGAATCACAAATAAACTGTCTTTCACTCTCTAAGTGCCCACACACTTCTTGAGGTGTAGAGTACGCCTTGGAAGATCTTGGTGTGAGTACCTAAGAGCGGCTTGGATAGGAAGATCGTTCTAAATACGAAAAGATAGCAAGGATACTTGATAGGCTTCAAGAGGTATGAATTCTATCCTTAACTTGCTTATGATTAATGTATGTATATTAATGGACTCGCATAAATAAAGGTAGTTTAAATATGTTACAAAATTTTGTTGTACACTGGACCAACCCCACCACTATTTCGCTGCGTATTAGGACATTCGTTCCTAACAATTAGTACCAGAGCGGTCATTAATCTCTGCATACATTAATTACTGTGTGGGCATAATATGCATTCTTATGTTATTGTAATATATGTGAATGGATGGATGTATGTATGATTATAGTTAATTCTTAAGGGTCGTTAATTATATGGTGTTTTGGGTTTAAGAAATGTTCTTAAAATTATAGATGAAAAATGTAAGCCATTTTGGGGCATATGAATTTTTGTAATTTTAATTTTCTGCATTAAAAATATTTGAAAAATTCTGTAAGGTCCGAGCCTCGGGTTCCTAGCCCTGAAATCTGAGCCTCACCCAGCCGCATGCGTGCCTAGCCCCTGCGTGTTGCCTGCCCAGTGCGCCATGCGAACCACGCCCAACCGAGTAGCCGCGCCCCTACGAACCTCGCCAGGCGCCCCTGCGCCTCGCCCAGCCACACGCATGCGCACCCCTGCGCCTGCTGCTGTTGCACCCAGCCGCGCGCCCCTGTGTGCCGCACCCAGCAGCCACCATGCGCCCCAGCTATGCCCCATGCCGAGCCACCATATGCAGCCGCCACTAGGGTTTCTAAACCCTAGGGCTTGCATCTAAAATTATCCATTTAAATTATGGGCTTAATTAATTAAAGCCCATAATTAAAATTATTTTATTTTGAATTAATTGTATGAGCCCAAATTCAAATCTAGGCCTAATAACTTATCGGGCATTAAAGCCCAAGTTAATTATTCTTAAAATTTATTTAAGAGAATTAAAAGTTATTTTAATTCAAAATTAAATGGATAAGTGGCTTAATGGATCAAGACTACTTGTGATGACCCAAAGTTAAAGATAGAGATCTCTTTAGGTCTTATTTAGTTTCTTACATTTTTTTGTGTATATTTTTGCAAGTGTTGTAATTTTTCTAGAAATACCCAAGACACCCGGCCCGCATTTATTTATTTATTTAGTTAGTATTTATTTATTTAAATGTATGAATGTGAGTAAATTTTTAATACTTTATCATGCATTTTTTGACATGTCATACATATAAGCCACACAATATTTAAAATTATGCATGCATCTCATATGAGTAGAAACATGCCTTAGGATTGTCCTATGTGATTATATGTTGGTCCATATAATAATAAATCTAGTTTTTAACTAGTTCAAGAGCGGAAATAGATTTTAAAAGTTGTTTAATTTCTAGTATTTAATAAAATTATTTTATTAAATTATAAATGATATTCTTAGTAATTATAGCAAAATAAAATTGAACTAATTAGGGCATAGTTCTATAATTTTAATTTTGCTTAATTTGATTAGTAATTATTAGAATATCATTTAGTAAAAATAGATCACTTTATTTTTACAACCAATTAAAAAGCATAGGATGTTTTGAGAAAACACATATTCTAAATAGTGAGTGGGAGAGGGAGTTATGACAATAAGTCTCACGGTCTCCATTATTAGTTAGCACCGAGGTAACATGGAGAGGGCCTCGCGACACCATTGCTTGTGTCCCCCTAAGGAAGGCTTCCGACTGTGTTATTCTCAAGGAAAACTTCTTTTTCAATAATAGGATTTAATGATGTATTTCAGGTTTGACTGACCCTAAGACACACTCTTGAATTAAGTCATTGATCTAAAATAATGGGTTACACTCACAAGGTACATTAGGCTTTCGAGCGGACTAGTGTATTCTTTACCAAACAAGCGGTTGTTTATAAGTTAAAAGATAAATATTGATTTAAGTTTTCACTTGTAAATTTGAGAACTTGTCTCAAAATTAATTTGGAATTAGTCTGACCTACCCTAAGGTTGGTCCATTAATCTTCAAATTAATTAATCGTGGAATTAGTAATTTTTTTATGTGTTTTTTAATTGTTGCATTCATGCATCACGTTTACTATTATGAAAATAAATGATATTTATTATATGCACAAATTCATTTTGTTTATTTATTTATTTTCAGCAATTATGTCTAGCTTAAATCCTGTATCTTCTTTACTTGCTAATGAAAAGTTGACTGGTGAAAACTACATGAAATAGAAATCAAACTTGAACATTGTATTAATATGTGAGAAGCCTAAAAAGTCATTCAAAAACAAAGAGAACAAGAACACTAAAACCTCCAAAAAGAAGACCCCAAAAGGAACTTGCTTTCACTGTGGAGAAGATGGTCACTGGAAGAGAAACTGTTCAAAGTATCTCGCTGACCTCAAAGAGAAAAAGACATGTAATTTTTTTTTATTTGTGCTAGAAGCTTGTTTAGTGGAAGACGATTCCTCATCCTGGATAGTAGATTCAGGAGCCACTAACCATGTTTGCTTTTCACTTCCGATTCTTAGTTCAACGAGGAAGCTTACTGATGGAGAGGTGACAATGAGGGTAGGCAGTGGTCAGCTTGTCTCTGCAGCAGCAATTGGAACAGCCTGTTTGGAATTTGTGAAGAATAAATTTCTTGTTTTAGAGAACGTTTATTATATTCCTGGATTTTCTAGAAACTTAATGTAACACCCTGGTTACCCCAGAACAGTTACAGTGAACCAAAAATTTGACCCGCTACCCGAGTCCTTTGGTTAAAAACGTGTTCTAAGTGTTATTAACAAGCTAAGGTGGAAAATCAATAAAAAGGAAAGGATATATTTATTTAGTATATAAACTGTTCATGAGCTCATCAAAACATTTACAAGTTGTTTACAACACAAAATGGTCACTACTATTTCAAATTTACAAACCCTGCTGACCTAAGCAGCAAAAATAGGGTAAACCCCTAGTTCCTCTGAGAACTCCTTGGCCGTGGTGGTCAAGCGGCCGCATATGTACACATCACCACCTAAGCTCCCACTCAGGGCTGGGTGAGCTTCTCTTTCTCTTTACCTGCACCACATAGCACCCATGAGCCAAGGCCCAGCAAGAAAACACAGTATTGCATAGAAACATTGTCAACTGATTATAATTATAATCACACAGAGTTTATAGCTCTTAAACAGATGAGTGAATATTACTTTAGGTTCTAGAAAACCATACTGAGTGACTGACGAGCAAGTAACTAACTTAACCAGAAGATTGGCTACTGGGTAAGCCACTAGCCTTTAACAGATGAGAGACTGATGGGTAAGTCTCTAACTTAACAGATGAGTGACTGATGGGTAAGTCACACAAGCGCTTATAATATTCATCGAACTTGAGGTCAGTCCGGCATTAATGCTCTTTGAGTCATCCAATGTAGATATTGATTAGATCTAATCTTTATTGGCTTGCGTTGAACACGCTAAGGCCGTCCTGACTTATGAGTCAGCACTGTGTGACCAGTGTCCAGTACCACTGCCGAACCTGACTAATGAGTCACAGCTTCACAGTTGATACCGACACCTTTGCCAAATCTGACTAATTAGTCAGTACCATGCACAAGTGAGCAAGATTTTCTAAGCATTAAATAATCAATTCATGTCCATATTTACACAATCAACATGCCTCAAGAATAATCATGCATGTCACATATGGGGCGCAATTTTCTTACCTCTGATTCGAGCTAGAATGAATAGAAGAACGACCCATGAGAACGGTCTAGCTTTTAGTCCTTTAGCGGTCACCTAACCATAACCAAATATGGGATACCATTAATAAAATGAAAAATAAAATATTCCCGGGCCAAAATCTAGCCTCCGGGACATCGAATCCCACTAAACCGGGTAGTAGGATTGATCCCGAGGCCTAAGGTTTGCATCCCTAGGTCAAAAACACATTTTTGGCCAAAATGAATTTCAAGTGCCGCAGCCCTTCCCCAAGCGCCACAGCCCTTCCCCAAAACAGAAACAACTCCCTCACACCTCTGCCTCAAGAGCCGCGGCCCTTCCCCAAGCGCCGCAGCCCTTTGGCCCCAGTGCAGCCAATACCCTGGTTTTTCTTCCCTTGCATTCTTCCTTGGAACCAACCTTTCAAATCGAGCTCAAACTCCACTCAAACCTCCAATACAACCCCTAGACTTGATCTATAACACTCCCTCATCAAAACCCAAGTTTGTTACACCCAGATTTCGAGCTATGTTAATTATGATCTCGAAAGTTGGATTCGCAAATAAGTGGACTCAGAAGGTTGGAAACATGCTCCAGGATTGAATGTCGAGCTCGCAGGATATAGACGACCTCGAGTGTGGTGACCTCAAAGTATTCATGATCTCGAAAGATAGCTCCGGGAACACACTCATCTTCAGGGACGACTTCGGATCAGGGGTCCCGAGCTCGACGCACGTACGATCTCGAAAGCCATGTGGCCTCGGGAGATGTTTCTAGCTCGAAAAATGACGGGAAACCTGGGAAGCTAAAGCCTTAGAGATACGCGATAACCACCTTGAATATCTACAAGTGTTATAAATATGAGATGTAATCCTCATTTATTATTGTAAATCCCTTAGAATCGTGGGATATTATTTGGTCAGTTATACGTCTCCTGGTCTTCAGGGGACGTTTCCTTTTATATCTGATTATAGGCATTTAAAGCCATTTATTTTATTTATACAAAAAGAGTAACTACCCAAAATATGTGGGATAGTATTTTGCAGCCTTCTCTATAATTAGAGAGGCAATGCACTATTGTAAATGACCGAAATTCTGATCCTTGAGAGGAAACTCTGGAGAATTCATTCTTGAAGAATTCCTAGAGATAATCTTGAGTTTAATAACAAAGACTCGTGGACTAGGCAGATTTAACTACTGAACCACGTAAAAATCGCGTGTTCACATTGTTTTATTTCAATTGGCCATTATCAACCATTGTTTATGTGCTCTTCTTTCACTGTTTGATGAAAAACGGCGTCAACAGTTTGGTGCTTTCATTGAGAGCCTTAAGCATTCATCCCTGAGAAAATCATGGCTACAAACAATCAGAACACCCCTGAAGAAAATTACCCAAGACGTCCTGGAAAACAACCAATGGAGAACCCGGATGTTGAGGAAATGAGTGGGTCTTCTGATTCCCGGGGGCCACCGCCTCCACCAAGGGATGAGGATATGTACTACAATCCTGAGCGTTACGTTCCTATTGTAGAACTGGAAAACCGGCAGTTGAAACAGCTGTTGGCAGAGGCCAACAAACGGAATGAGGAGTTGACTAGGACAGCCGTAGAGGTGCAGGTGGCTCAGCCCCCGCCTCCGCGCGAAAACCAAGTCTCTCCTCCAAGGGACGTGCATGTTCCTCCCCGGAGGCCCCGTGGGCGTCCACGAAAGGATGCTGCCACAAGGAGGCTGACTCAACCTTCGGCGCTAGCAGAGCCATCTGCTCCTCCTAGGCCCCAGAGGAGTACCCGAGCTCGGGTCCCGCCTAACCCACCTGTGGAAGTGCCTGCAGGAACTGAGAATAACCGAACCCCTGCAGAGGCTCGGACTCAGGTACCTGAGAGTGCACCGAACGCGACTGACCCATCTCGGGCAAATTCTGGACCCTCTAGGCCGCAACAAGGGTGGCAGCCACCGTCGCCCATACAGTTCCCTCTGTCACCCATAAGATATCCTTCGCCACCCCGCAGAAATGCTCAACCTGTTCGAGATCAGGATCAAGGGCGTGCAGGGGATGGACAAGGAAACAGGGAGACTTTCCAGGAGCGGAGAGGCGCTCCATCTGAGAGAAGTCAGATGTCTCGGTCTCGCACCGCGGAGACGAGGCGACGTGGAAAGAATCCATCGCGAAACAACCGAGCAATGAGTCTCACCAGTGACGAATCCGGAGAGACCAGGTCTGTCAGTAAACACGACCGAGGTCGTAAGAATACTGGAAGTCGCAAGAATCGTCCCGACCTGCGCAATCATCTGAATCAGAGTCGGGGGAATGGAGATCAAACAAATCCGGACCTGAGGGATCGCTTGAATAGGCGTAGAGATCCCCCGCGTAGACGCGAGCCTGGAATCACGATCAATGACAGTCAATTCCAGACATCACCTCCTACTGACCCAGTCCAAGAAAGAATCGATCAGCTCGAAAGAGCCTTTAGGCTTTTGAAGAATGAACGAGGATTGAGTCGATATGAGGACTCTGATGAGGAGCTTGAATCGTTTGCACCCCATATTTCTGACACTCAATTTCCTCAAGGGTTTCAGATTCCTCACGTCCCAATGTTTGAGGGAAAGACCGATCCATGTAGCCACCTGAGCACGTTCAACACTATCATGAGAGCCAGTAACGTGGGTTATGAGCTCAGGTGCATGTTGTTTCCAACATCATTGGCAGGACCCGCCAAAAGTTGGTTTGAAAAGTACAAGAGACACTCAATAACCTCATGGGAGCAGTTGTCTAAAGACTTTAAGAAGCAGTTCAGAGCAATGGTAGGGGTCAGACCAGAAGCATCCACCTTAACTAACGTCCGGCAGCAACCGGGTGAAACATTGAAGAGTTACTTAACAAGATTCAATCTGGAAGTAGCCCGAGCTCGGGATGTGGATGACAGTGGACACCTAATGGCAATCCGAGCTGGCGTATTATCGGGAAGTGCCCTTTGGGACGACATGCAAGGGAAACCGGTAAGGTCAATAACCGAGTTTAACAGACGAGCGCAGAGGTTTGTCAATGTAGAGGAAGCGAGGTCGACGCTCAAAGCGACCTCCCAGTCCAAAACTACAACGATAAACATCAACTCTGCCTCAACCTCGGCGGACCCAGCAGCACCAAAGCCTGCCTCGGAGAACCCATCCAAGAGGAAAAAGAACGAAGGAAGTAATCCCGAAGCTGAGGGAGGAAAGAAAAAGAAAGGAGAGAGGTATTTCTCCGTGTATAAAGTGCACACCGAGCTCAACGAGTCTCGGGAAAACATATACCTGGCTAATGAAAACCAGGTCCCCTTCAGGAGTCCGGACCCAATGAGAAATAAAAAATCCAAGAGGGATTCCAGTAAGTATTGCCGGTTCCACAGAGACACCGGGCACACAACTGATGAATGTCGACAACTGAAGGACGAGATCGAAGGGTTGATCTCGAGAGGTTACTTCCGGCAGTATGTCAAAAACCAGAATACTGGTCAAACGGCCGCAAGCCAGAGAGTAGCCGCGCCTCCGACGACACAAAATAATAACTCCCGATCTCGGGAAGAGGACAACCCCCCCCCCCCGATAGATGGAGAGGATGTAATAACCATCTCGGGAGGACCTCATCTCGCAGGAGGGGGTAGGAATGCCCAAAAGAGATATGTTAACGAGCTTAAGACAGGGGACGGGTCTCCTTATGAACCCGAACCTAGGGCACCTAAAAGCCAGAGGATTGAATCACAACCCATAACCTTCACTGAGGAGGACACCTCCCATGTTCAGTTCCCACATCATGATCCGCTGGTTATTACTCTTCAGCTCGCCAACAAAAGAGTCCACCGAGTTCTCATAGATAATGGGAGCTCAGTCAACATTCTTTACAAAGCAACCCTCGAGAAAATGGGTCTCTCCCTTCGCGACCTGAAGGCATGTGCAACTACTTTGTACGGCTTTTCAGGAGAAGGAACTGCCTGCATGGGATCCATTGAGCTCTCCGTGACCTTGGGAGACTATCCAGTCTCGGTGACCAAGATAATGGAGTTCGTGGTGGTAGACTTGCCATCTGCCTACATTGTGCTGCTCGGGAGACCCGCCCTGGTCGGGCTGGGGGCAGTCTCATAAGTAAGGCATCTGGCCCTTAAGTTCCCGACCCCTAGCGGAGTCGGGACATTAAAAGGGGACCAACAGGCAGGGAGGGAGTGCTATAGCATCTCTTTGAGGGGAAAGAAGCAAACGAGCGCTCAGGCACTCGTTATCATACAAAATAAAGATGGAACAGTCTTAGAAATCGATGAGGAGATTGATCCGAGGATTGAGAAGAAAGTTGACCTAGAACCTCTAGAGGAGCTCGAAGAAATTCAGCTTGAGGAAGCTAAACCCTTGAGAAAGGTGAAGGTCGGGAAACACCTCCCAGATGAGACAAAATAGCAATTAATTTTCTTTCTGAAGAAAAACCAGGATGTCTTCGCATGGTCGCATTCCGACATGGTGGGGATAAGCCCGAATGTAGCAAGCCATGCTCTAAACATAGACAAAAGCTTTCCCCCAAAGCAACAAAAGCAAAGGAAGCTGGACGAAAACAGAAAGAAAGCACTGAAGGAGGAGGTTGACAGGTTAAAGGCAAACCATTTCATTAGGGATGCCTTTTACCCTGACTGGGTAGCCAATCCGGTGTTGGTCCCAAAGCCCAATGGGACGTGGAGAACCTGTATCGACTACTCAGATCTCAACAAAGCTTGCCCAAAAGACTGTTTTCCGTTACCAAGGATTGACCAGCTCGTGGATGCCACAGCGGGGCATGGCCTGATGTCGTTCATGGATGCATATTCTGGATATAACCAGATTCCCATGCACGCCCCAGACCAAGAACATACGAGCTTCATCACGGATAAAGGGCTATATTGTTATAATGTCATGTCGTTCGGGCTCAAGAATGCTGGAGCCACATACCAGCGGCTCGTAAACATGATGTTTTCAGAACAAATTGGGAACAACATGGAGGTTTATGTTGATGACATGCTTGTAAAGTCTAAACTCAACAAGAACCATGTTGATGACCTCGAAGAGTGCTTCGGCGTGCTCAGAAAGTATAACATAAAGCTAAATCCTCAGAAGTGCACTTTTGGGGTATCTTCAGGAAAATTTCTGGGCTTTATTGTGAACTCCCATGGAATCAAGGCTAATCCCGACAAGATCAAGGCCCTGATTGACATGCCATCGCCTCGAAGGCACAAGGATGTCCAAAGGCAGGATGGCGGCCCTAAGCAGATTCATCTCGAAATCTACGGATCGTGGTCTTCCATTTTTCAACTTACTGAGAGGAGGTAAGAAATTTGAATGGACAGAGGAATGCGAGCTGGCCTTTCAGGAGCTCAAAAAGCACTTAGCAGAACCGCCCATCCTATCAAAACCTGAAACGGGAGAAGTATTGTACCTATACCTCTCAACCACCGAACACGCGATAAGCGCAGTGCTCATTCGAGAAGAAGAGAGGGTGCAGAGACCCGTTTACTACATCAGTAAAAGATTACTGGGGGCAGAGTCAAGGTATCCGCTGATGGAGAAACTCGCACTCAGTTTAGTTCATTCATCCCGTAAACTCCGCCCTTACTTTCAGGCACATCCCATTCATGTACTGACTGATCAGCCACTTAGGCAAGTCCTATCCAAATCAGAGGCTTCAGGTCGACTTCTTAAATGGGCTGTTGAGCTCGGACAGTTCGAGATCACCTACCACCCGAGGACGACCATTAAGGCACAGGCACTGGCGGACTTTATAGTGGAATGCACTGGAATAGCCGACGACGAGGTAATAACCACGGCCCACGAGCTATGGAAACTTTACGTCGACGGCTCGTCAAATGAAAATGGAGCAGGGGCAAGGGTTATTCTGATCACCCCCGCAGGGAGTAAATTTCACTCCGCTTTAAGATTTGGCTTTAAATCATCGAATAATGAGGCCGAGTACGAGGCTCTACTCGCGGGACTACGAATAGGAAAGGAACTCAAGGCTAAAGCTATACATTGCTACAGTGACTCCCAACTCGTGGTTAATCAAATCTTGGGAGAATACTAGGCTCGAGGCACAAGAATGGCAGCTTACCTGGAGAAGGAAAATGCTGCATTAGAGTATTTTGAGTTTTATGCAATCGAACAAGTCCCCCGAGAACGGAACTCAAATGCAGATGCCTTAGCTCGACTCGCCACATCCACCGAAAATGAAGAGCTGAATGTTGTACCCATAGAACACCTATTAGCACCTAGCATAAACGAGCCAGAAGAGGATGATGTGTGTATGATCAAAACAGAGCCGACTTGGATGACCCCGATAGTTGATTATCTCGAAAAAGGAGTTCTTCCAAAAGATCGGAACCAAGCTCGAAAGTTGATGTACCAACTTCCCCGTTACACAATTTTGGATGGAAGGCTGTACCGAAGGGGATATTCCATGCCGTTACTCAGGTGCGTAACCCCTCCCGAGGCTAAGAAAATCATCAAAGAAATTCATGAAGGGTTCTACGGAGATCACACTGGGGGTCACAGCCTATCCAAGAAGATCATATGCCAGGGCTATTTCTGGCCAACCATTAAAGCGGATTCTTTCGAGTATGTGAAGAAATGCGACAAATGCCAGAGATTCGCCACGATACCCCGAGCTCCACCATCCGAGCTGACCATGTTGACATCCCCATGGCCTTTTGCAGTATGGGGCATCGACCTCATAGGCTCTCTCCCGACTGGCAAAGGCGGAGTAAAATATGCTGTAGTCGCCGTGGATTACTTCACAAAATGGACGGAGGCTGAACCATTGGCAACTATAACTTCAAAGAAAATCCTCGATTTCGTTGTAAAGAGCATCGTGTGCCGATATGGAGTACCGAGGAAGATCGTATCCGACAACGGAACTCAGTTCGATTGCGACCTATTCTCCAATTTTTGTGAGAAGAACGGTATAAAAAAGAGTTTTTCATCAGTGGCCCACCCTCAAGCGAATGGCCAGGTCGAAGCTATTAACAAAACTCTCAAGAGTTCACTAAAGAAAAAGTTGGAGGAAGCGAAGGGACAGTGGCCCGAAGAATTGCCCCAAGTCCTTTGGGGATACAAGACAACGGCTCGAACCTCGACAAGACATACCCCGTTCTCTCTTGCATACGGCTGTGAGGCAATGTTGCCCATAGAAGTCGAAATCCCAACGATCTGAACTCAGACCTACGACCAAAGTTCAAACCATACTCAGCTCGAGGAAACCTTAGACTTGATCGAAGAAAAAAGAGAAGAGGCCCAGCTGAGAAATGCTGCCTACCAGCAACGCACTACCAGATATTTCAACAAGAGGGTTCGAGATCAAAAATTCGGAATGGGAGATCTGGTGTTAAGACGTGTATTCTTGGCTACTCGAGATCCGGCAGCTGGAGTGCTCGGGCCGAACTAGGAAGGACCATACCAGATAGAGTCAGTCATTCGACCTGGTGTGTATAAACTTGCGAGATTGGACGGGAGCCTAGTACCGCGAGCATGGAATGGCGAACACCTTAGACCTTACTATCAGTAGTATAGGAAAAGTGTTGCCTATAACCATGAGTTTCTATTTGTATTAGCTTATTTGTTTTTGAATGTCATAAAATAAAAGTTCCATTTCGTTCAAATATGTTATTTCTTTTCATTTTTGCAATCTCTCTTAATTTAATAACCTATGGTCACACTCATAGGATATTAAGGGGGCATCATTGGTACATATACCATCAGCTTAAAAAATAAAATAACATATGCAAAAAAAAAAAAAATATATATATAAAGTATTTGGATATAACCAAATACTCGAGCCTAGATAGTTCGGACATAACCGAATTATCAAAAATATATAAAGTATTTGGATATAACCAAATACACGAGCTGAGATAGTTCGGACATAACTGAATTATCAAAAACATAAAGTATTTGGAGATAACCAAGTATGCGAGCTTAGATAGTTTGGACATAACCGAACTACCAAAAACCTAAAACGTTTGGAGTTAATCAGATGTGAAAACTTAACAGGTTTGGAACAAACCAGCCAAAAAATTAATCGATGATAAGTAGGAACCTAAACCTATTGCGAAACAAGTCGAGATCGAGGCTGGAATATCTTAAAGAAAAATAGTTTCGAACTCTTAACCTCGGAACAAAAACTGAGGATGAGTAAAAGTGACTAAAAAAAAAAAAGATATAACCGAATCATTCACATTACATACCATATAAGTACTTTGGGGTTCATGGTTAAAGTAATACCTGACTTTGAAAAATAACGAGGTCGGAAGCGGATAATTTGAACAAACTATGCATGAATGCATTGAGCTTCGAACCTAAATCCACGATATGTTTGTCTGAATAAATAAACATAAATGATTCATCCATAAAAAATGTGCAAAATATTTCGAGCCAAGAAATGTAAAGCA